>NC_089234.1:31937560-33231103 GCF_963924675.1 Phocoena phocoena
TGATTATTTTGTAATCTGTATTTCTTATAGTTTTATACATTACTTTCTCATTGTTCCTGAATTTGTTGTCCTATACATATAACATATAGAAATGTGGATAATGAAAGGAAGAAAAAAAGAAAAGTCAGTGGCCTAACATTCCTTCCCTCCCCACCTGAAAGCGCAGCGTCTCTGGTTAACCTTCACTTTGGGTGAGGGAGAGCTGAGCTGCGTCGTGGCAGGGTCCTGACAAGGGCCAGGCAGGTGTGATTTCTTGATAGGTTTTGACTGGAAGGCATTCTTATGTGCTCAGCAGGTCTCCTCTCATAATGGCCATCCAGGCCACTCTTACATTACTGGGGAGGCAGCCTCCCTGGGGCCCGGGGAGGTGAAGTGACTTACCCTGGGTCACATAGTGGTGGAAGAATCCGGAATTGTTGTCTTTCTGCAGTGTGTTTTACACCATGTTGCGTTGGCTCACCGAAGCCTGTACACCCTTCAGTCTGGAGAAACCTATACCCCGTGTGGGGAGAGGTAGCTGAATATGGCTCACAGCGTACATTTTGCAACCTAATTTGGGTTCCATTTCTAGCTCTGCTACTTATTAACTATGTGATCGTGAGTGTGTTCCTGACCTCCCTCAGTCTGTTTCCTCACCTGCAGAGTGGGAACCATGCCTACCTTGTTAGGTTTTGAGGATCACCCCGGCTGTTCCAGGATGTAGCCACTGAATACACTGCAGGTTGCAGCAGCGTTTTCCATGCCTTCAGAGTTCAAGCTGGGATGAGGCTGCAGTCATCCCTCTTTAACTGGTACTGAGGTAGGGAGAGCTGCAACAAATTCCATACCTGCCTGGATCTTCACTTCATTCAGCACTTGCCCTGTGAACAAACCAAGGCCCTGGGGGATATGTACCCAATGGAGGAGGATGCCTGTGGGTTTAATAACTTGTGGGTTTTATCATCAGCCTTTATTGACCAAGTGATAATGGCAGAGGCAGATTGATTTGTTTTTTCTTTTAATTGGGGCAGAAAGAGTTGTATGCTTCTCCAGGTAACCATGAGTCAAGACCTTGTGACTTGTCTGTTCACATGCACAGCCAGCTGCACACAACCTCCTCTTCCCTTTACCCATCCCTGCTCAGCTGCCCTAGTATGATTCATTCTTCAAATATTTGAGGGCCCACTGTGTTCCAGGCACAGGGCCAAGTACCAGGGAAAGATACTGGGGAGCAGAAACAAACCTGGGCCTTGACTCCATGGAGTTTATGGGGTTGTGGGGAAGACAGACTCTAAGGGTAAAATTCTAATCATTGTAAGGCTATGAAGAACTCCTTGGGGCCATGGGAACATTTTAGAGAGAGGTGACCCAAGTTGGGAGGCCAAGGAAGGTTCCCAAAGAAGTGACGATTGAGTTGAGCTGAAAAAAGGCCAGGGGAATAGGTGGGTGAGATGGGTGACCTGACCTTTGCCACCCCCTGAGCCTGCCACCCTCCCTTTTTCCCTCGATCTTTTGCTCTTTTAGGAGGCAGTTAATCCTCCTGCAGTCAATCCTTCTGTAATTTCAAATGTATGCTTTTTTTTTTTTTTTTTAAATTTTGACCACACCACTTGGCTTGCGGGATCTTAGTTCCCCGGCCAGGGATTGAACCCGGGACCCCAGCAGTGAAAGTGCCAAGTCCTAACCACTGGACCGCCAGGGAATTCCCAAATATATGTTATTTATTTTTTTAATTGCATAGTTTTCAGGGCAGAAACATAGTATGGCTGCTACTTTGGGAGTTAATATAATCTGCAAGCATTTGTTGAATGTCTACTGTGTGGCAGGCACTGTACATACATTGTCATTTAATCCTCTAAAGAACCCTGCCAGGTGAGTCTTACGGATGAAGAAACTGAGGCCCAGAAAGGCCATGTGACTTGGGTTTTGTCTCCTTTTGGTTAATATTGGGAAAGCTGGGATTTAAACCTTCTGGCACTGCCAAACCTGCCTGTGCTCTCTTCTGCCTCTCCCTCCTGTAGATGGACTTTTGTGGCTTGATCTGAGGATCCAACCACCATCTCCATGTTGTGTCCATGGAAAAATGCAATCTGAGTTCCAGCCTTCCAGTTTACACATGAACTTGGTGCATAGCCCATTTATCAGTTGAGGATCGTTGTCTGTGTCAGGTCAGCATTGAGTCTAAGTGAATCTGTCTTGAAGTGGGTTTAAAATTGCTTTTTCAGTTCAAATCCAGAATTAATGGAGGATAGTCTTAGCAATAGTCACTTGAGGTAAGTAACATAGGCTGGATAAAAAGGAATATCAATATCATTCCTGCTGCCAGCAGTGTCCCTGGGGGCCATGGGAAAAAAGAAATTGGTATGGGCTGGTAACTCTTTTTTTCCAACTTTATTTTATTTATTTACCTTTGGCTGCGCTGGGTCTTTGTTGCTGTGTGTGGGCTTTTTCTAGTTGTGGCGAGTGGGAGCTACTCTTCTTTGCGGTGCCTGGGCTTCTCATTGCGGTGGCTTCTCTTGTTGTGGAGCACGGGCTCTAGGCACGTGGGCTCAGCAGTTGTGGCTCGGTAGAGCCCGCAGGCTCAGTAGTTGTGGTGCACGGGCTTGCTCTGCAGCATGTGGGATCTTCCCGGACCAGGGATCGAAGCCGTGTCCCCTGCATTGGCAGGCAGGTTCTTAACCACTGTGCAACCAGGGAAGTCCTGGGCTGGTAACTCTTAATTATTTAGAGTTAAGTCTTGGTGACTTTCCAGTGGCTTGTCAGTGATGGCTCTGGGTGAGGGTAACTCTGTCGGTCACTCCATCTCTCTGAACCTCAGTCTCTCTACCTATAAGATGGGATAATAATTCTGCTTTATCTACCTCAGCATTGCTATGAGATTCAAACGAATGATAGGACCTTAGGATTAGAAGGGGGTATCCCTAAGATATTATATTTGAAAGTGTTTTGTAGGCCTAGGTAAATGCATGCCACACTTTTGTTGACTTACCATTATGGTTCATATTAACAGCGTAAAACACTGGTTCTCAAACTTCAGCTGTTGATTAGAATTACCTTCAGAGCTCATTAAGCTACAGGTTGCTGGGCTCCTCCTCCAGAATTTCTGATTCAGTAGCTCTAGAGTGGGACCAAAGGACTTGTATTTCTAATACGTTCCCACATAATGCTGATGTTGCCGGCCACCTCGCTCATACCACTCAGATCTGCAGCTGCTTGGCTCTGCCGCTCCCTCAGGCCTAGGGAGAGACAGGTGAAACCCATTGACCCTTGGGGGATGGTGAGTGTAGATGTCAGTTCCGGACCATGTGGTAACCAGACCGAGTAAGTGGGCATTGGCCAAGTGGCTGTGATGTCTGGAGTTGGGTGGAAGCACTTCACTGTTTCCTTGGAATCCCTTAGGACTTGGTAGTCACCACTTCTCAGGGCTGTGGTGCCGGGGGCAGAAGGAACCTATTGCAGGGGGCTTTGGGCCAAACTTGGACAGTCCCATCCACATTGGTGAACTCCTCCATTCTTCTATTTTAATTTTTTATTTACTTATTTTTTTGGCCGCTCTGTGCAGCTTGTGGGATCTTAGTTCCCCAACCAGGGATCGAACCCAGGCCCGGGCACTGAAATCGCTGAGTTCTAACCACTGGATCTCCAGGGAATTCCTGAACTCCTCCATTCTTGGGGCTGGCCCAGATCCACTCAAACTCAAGCCCTCTTTGGCTCCTGTAAAGAAATCACCTTTCTTCTGATCTTCCAAGGTTGCAGAGGAGGGAGAGTCTCCGTGTTGGGCTGGGTGGCTCATCATCACATTCTCTCTCGCGCTAAGAGATTTCCCACTGATTGTTCCAGCCTCTTTCTTCTCTCTCTTCACATGTGTGGTTTCTGCTTAAATCTCTTTCCTCATTGAGGCACCCAGCCTTTTCCTAGTTACCCCCGTGTCAGAAGAGGACAGGCCAGAACAGGCTAGCAGTAGTTCTCACACTTTTGGGGTCACATTGAGTAACGGGTTAAAGACAGAGATTCCCTAGCCATGCCCTCAAAGATCCTGATTTCTCAGGTCTAGAGAGATTCTAGGGGTTCTGATGCCGGAATCTGAAAACCATGCTTAGGGAAATAACTAAAGAGATTTTGACTTGCTTTTCAGTCTGCCAGCATGTGGTGAGCACCACTTTTACACTGACCACCCCAGAGCCCCTGCTTGGTCATCTTTCCCGCTTAGAGTCTCCCACCTTGGAATCTATATTCCAGCCCCGAGAGAGACAAAGCCGTGGGGCTGGAAGGGGAGGGGGTTTGCTTAATGGTTGCTTTCTTTGTCGACCAACAGATGACCTGACCTTTGGTTTCTCTGAGAAGAAAACCTCAGGGTATCTGTTTTGCCCTCTAAAAGAGGTCTTTTACCTGGAGTGTATTTCCCAGTGCAAGGTCTGGGTGACCTTTGTAGCCCATATTTGCTCCATTCTCACAACTTTTTGTGACTGAAAATGGTTTTTAAGATTTTTCTTTTCCTTTATATGGCTGGCTGACTAGCTGTCACTGGGCTGATTTTTATCTCAAACTATAATGTAAGCGTCCTCGAAGTTAAGATGTCTACATGGTGCTGGGCATACAGATGTCTAATGGTGGGATAGGTTTACCATAATGTTTCTGGGCTGGGTTGGGCTGGGCTGGCCACTGCTTGATCCTTACATAGATCTCAAAACCATGACAGTAAGGGTCTAAAACTGGCTTGATCTCTACTGTGTCTCTTAGCTGGAAAGTCATTTTTAGTACAGGCCCTTGAGGATTACCGTCATCAAATAGTACTTCCAAGGAAAGAGCCCAAGGCAACTGAAGACCAAGGTTTTCACCCAAAATAGACCAGCATCAGGAAGGGAGCTGGTCAGACAACTCTTCCACTGCATCAGTGGTTGGCAGAGGCTCCTGGCTATGACAGAGTTAGCTGGGCATCCACCATGGTGGCGTATTACTCATAAGGCTAGTTGAGCATGTATGAGTTTTTGTGTATGAGAGAGAAGAGAAGAAGTCCTTACTTCAGACACCATTCTTCCTGTGTCTCCCAAGGGTATACTTTTGTCCCCTTAAATGTTGCTTGTTTCTTGTTTTTTCCACATAATAGTCAATGTTCAAGATTGTGGAGAGGAAAATTCAGGAAACGGCTAAAAAACCCAGTTTTCAAAAGGGTCTGGGCAAACTCTCAGCATTTTGTAAAGGGCTCTTTCTAGTCTGGATCCCTTCTGTGGTGTCATGCCAGATCCCTCCGGCAAGATTGCTGGGTGCTTGGCCCATTTTTGCTCTCAGTCTAAAGTAACTTCTCGGTTCATTCTAGTCCTTTTTAATCTGTGGCTTATTGCATTTGGGTTACTCAATTTAAAGCGAGAACATGGAATCAATTCAGTAGAACCACACACCCAAGGACAGAGCTGTGAGAGTCCTTCCTGGAGAGCCTAACTGGCCCACAGAGATCTCACAGCCATGTGCTGCCAGGGTCTTAAGCCCAAGTACCCCACCTCTGGATTTAATATTCTTCTCCATACCCTGAACTGCCATTGCAGAGATCCTGGTTTCCCTCCGCTCCTCCACTTGGCCAAACTGAAATGTGGCCAGTAGAGAAAGAAGGGTTTCCAGGGCTGAGGCCGATGGAACCATTTAAGTTCGAGGAGACTGATGAGGAAAGGGTTGGTATTCAGATTGCATTTTCAAATGGGCTGGGAATAACACTGGCTGTGAAAACAT
The DNA here is from genome assembly GCF_963924675.1 of Phocoena phocoena. Lineage (NCBI taxonomy): Eukaryota > Metazoa > Chordata > Mammalia > Artiodactyla > Phocoenidae > Phocoena > Phocoena phocoena. Next base: position 31,943,264 of record NC_089234.1, read on the forward strand.
TATCAAAAATCTGCAAAATCAACATTCTTTCTTCCTGGTAAACATGAAAGCTCGGCAGCTGCACCTCCCGCTCACGTGTTGGGCCAACTGCTGTTAGGGACATCATGCCTCCCTTGGCAGTGCATGGGATCTGACTGGAGCCAGGGTTGGCATTCCAGCTCTTGCTGTGTGGATCAGGGCGTTTCAGGGCTCTCGAAAGCTGGGCCAGTCAGGTTGTCCTTGGACTTAAGCTGGGGCATATATCCATCCGTCCAGGGTTACATGGACCCTTTGATACGGCTGTCTGTCGCTAGTCAGGTTTTGCCAAGTCAAGACCCAATGCAGGCAGAAGAACTGATCCTAGTTAAAGGTGATTTGGGGGTGAATTCTTTTCCACCAGAATCCTCACCCTCTTAGTCACCTCATAACCTCTGTTATACAAGAGAATTTTGTTTATTTCAGAGAATCGGCCCACACACAGGTTTGAAGCCAGTCCAAAAGGAACATTTGTCACTGTATAAAAACTTACCTTGCTGCTCTTTGAGAACTGAACTGCCCGTTTTAGTCGCCCCTCCACACCCCCTCCCCCAGTTTCCTATAACATTTGCAGAAAACTTACTGTATGGGAATTTACTGGTTTATTTCTCAGAAACGGAGCAATTGCATGACTTTCTTCAGGAGATACTTGGGAAAGGCAGAGCTCTCTCATTTACGCTCTTTTCTTCCTTTAAAAATTTTTTCATGTATCTTCATAAGGAAAATGGCTTGGTACTGTTACCAAGAAGAATGCACCAGTGATTTTTTTTTTTTTTTTTTTTTTTTTTTTCCCCCCCCGGTACGCAGGCCTCTCACTGTTGTGGCCTCTCCCATTGCGGAGCACAGGCTCCGGACGCGCAGGCTAAGTGGCCATGGCTCACGGGCCCAGCCGCTCCGCAGCATGTGAGATCTTCCCGGACCGGGGCACGAACCCGTGTCCCCTGCATCGGCAGGCGGACTCTCAACCACTGCGCCACCAGGAAAGCCCTGTGTTCCTGTTTTAAACTTAAAGACCATTCTATTGTGCAAATGCAAAAAGTAATAAGAATATGATTTCAGTTCCATATTCCGTCAGGTTGAGGGTGTCAGGGGAAAAGTATAGGTGTGAGAGGATGAAACAAGAAAGTGGGGTGGAGTGGGGAGGAGAGCTAGTGAAAGGTGGGTTGGGAGAGAGAAGCGAAGACATGCATGGGAAGAAACAAGGCAAACAGGGAGAGAGTCAGAAAACATAATTTGAGGTGAAACCAATTTCCAGTAAGGCTTCCACCCCACTGCTGCAATTTGATGTCTAAGAATACTGAAAATCACAATACCCTATCCAAAAAGTATTTTTTTCTTTGTAAATACACCATGTAGTCAAAATATGACAACCTGGCATGTCTATCTTAATATATAGAAAAGCTTGATATTGACTGATGATATACGAAGCGAAGGCCCAAGTTATTTAATACTTTAATGAATAAAATATTCCTTCTCCAAAATCAAACAGAAACCTTATGGTCATTGGATGACTCCAAAGAGTTAAAAAAAATTCTTCTTATTGATACATGTATGTATACATATACACATATATAAAAAGAAACTACCTCCAAATCATCCAGTGATTCTCTCTGGATGATGATTTTATAACTATTTATTTTAAGTTGGGAAATAAAATACATACATCCAAGGTATCCTAGCCCTGTTCCCTCTTTTCTTCTTTTTACAATTTGTAGTTTTGTGTTTTTTTAACATCTTTATTGGAGTATAATTGCTTTATAATGGTGTGTTAGTTTCTGCTGTATAACAAACTGAATCAGCTATACATAAACACATATCTGCATATCTCCTCCCTCTTGCGTCTCCCTCCCACCCTCCCTATCCCACCCCTCTTGGTGGACAAAAGCACCGAGCTGATCTCCCTGTGCTATGCGGCTGCTTCCCACTAGCTATTTTACATTTGGTAGTGTATATATGTCCATGCCACTCTCTCACTTCGTCCCAGCTTACCCTTCCGCCTCTCCGTGTCCCCAAGTCCATTCTCTACGTCTGCGTCTTTGTCTTTATTCCTGTCCTGAAGAAAAACGTTCTTCAGAACCTTTTTTTTTTTTTTAAGATTCCATATGTATGTGTTAGCATACAATATTTGTTTTTCTCTTTCTGACTTAATTCACTCTGTATGACAGTCTCTAGGTCCGTCTACCTCGCTACAAATAACTCAATTTCGTTTCTTTTTATGGCTGAGTAATATTCCGTTGTATATATGTGCCACATCTTCTTTATCCATTCATCTGTCGATGGACACTTAGGTTGCTTCCATGTCCTGGCTATTGTAAGTAGAGCTGCAATGAACATTGTGGTATGTGACTCTTTTCTTTTTTTTTTGGCGGTACGCAGGCCTCTCACTGTTGTGGCCTCTCCCGTTGAGGAGCACAGGCTCCGGACGCGCAGGCTCAGTGGCCATGGCTCACGGGCCTAGCTGTTCCGCAGCATGTGGGGTCTTCCCAGACCGGGGCACAGACCCATATCCTCTGCATCGGCAGGTGGACTCTCAACCACTGTGCCACTAGGGAAACCCCACATGACTCTTTCTGAATGATGGTTTTTTGAGGGTATACGCCCAGTAGTGGGATTGCTGGGTCGTATGGTAGTTCTATTTTTAGTTTTTTAAGGAACTTCCATACTGTTCTCCATAGTGGCTGTATCAATTTACATTCCCTCCAACAGTTCAAGAGGGTTACCTTTTCTCCACACCCTCTCCAGCATTTATTGTTTGTCGATTTTTTCATGATGGCCATTCTGACTGGTGTGAGGTGATACCTGACTGTAGTTTTGATTTGCATTTCTCTAATGAATAGTGATGTTGAGCATTCTTTCATGTGTTTGTTGGCAATCTGTATATCTTCTTTGGAGAAGTATCTATTTAGATCTTCTGCCCAGTTTTGGATTGGGTTGTTTGTTTTTTTGATATTGGGCTACATGAGCTGCCTGTATATTTTGGAGATTAATCCCTTGTCACTTGATTCATTTGCAAATATTTTCTCCCATTCTGAGAGTTGTCTTTTTGTCTTGTTTATGGTTTCCTTTGCTGTGCAAAAGCTTTGAAGTTTCATTAGGTCCCATTTGTTTATTTTTGTTTTTATTTCCATTTCTCTAGGAGGTGGGTCAAAAGAACTTTGCTGTGATTTATGTCATAGAGTGTTCTGCCTATGTTTTCCTTCCTCTAAGAGTTTTATAGTGTCTGGCCTTAAATTTAGGTCTTTGATCCACTTTGAGTTTATTTTTGTGTATGGTGTTAGGGAGTGCTCTAATTTCATTCTTTTACATGTAGCTGTCCAGTTTTCCCAGCACCACTTATTAAAGAGACTATCTTTTCTCCATTGTATATTCTTGGCTCCTTTATCAAAAATAAGATGACCATATGTACGTGGGTTTATCTCTGGGCTTTCTATCCTGTTCCATTGATCTATATTTCTGTTTTTGTGCCAGTACCATACTGTCTTGATTACTGTAGCTTTGTAGTATAGTCTGAAGTCAGGGAGCCTGATTCCTCCAGCTCCGTTTTTCTTTATCAAGATTGCTTTGGCTGCTCATGGTCTTTTGTGTTTCCATACAAATTGTGAAATTTTTTGTTCTAGTACTGTGAAAAATGCCATTGGTAGTTTGATAGGGATTGCATTGAATCTGTAGATTGCTTTGGGTAGTATAGTCATTTTCACAGTGTTGATTCTTCCAATCTAAGAACATGGTGTATCACTCCATCTGTTTATATCATCTTTAATTTCTTTCATCAGTGTCTTATAGTTTTCTGCATACAGGTCTTTTGTCTCCTTAGGTAGGTTTATTCCTAGGTATTTTATTCTTTTTGTTGCAGTGGTAAATGGGGGTGTTTCCTTAATTTCTCTCTCAGGTTTTCATCATTAGTGTATAGGAATGCAGGAGATTTCTGTGCATTAATTTTATATCCTGCTAGTTTACCAAATTCATTGATTAGCTCTAGTAGTTTTCTGGTTGCACCTTTGGAATTCTCTCTGTATAATATCATGTCATCTGCATACAGTGACAATTTTATTTCTTCTTTTACGATTTGGATTCCTTTTATTTCCTTTTTTTCTCTGATTGCTGTGGCTAAAAATTCCAAAAGTATGTTGAATAATAGTGGTGAGAGTGGGCAACCTTGTCTTTTTCCTGATCTTAGTGGAAATGGTTTTAGTTTTTCACTATTGAGAACAGTGTTGGCTGTGGGTTTGTCATATATGGCCTTTATTGTGTTGAGGTAAGTTTCCTCTATGCCTACCTTCTGGAGAGTTTTTATCATAAATGGGTGTTGAATTTTGTCAAAAGCTTTTTCTGTATCTATCGATATGATCATATGGTTTTTCTCCCTCAGTTTGTTAATATGGTTTATTACATTGATTTGCGTATATTGAAGAATTCTCGCATTCCTGGGTTAAACCCCACCAGATCATGGTGTGTGATCCTTTTCATGTGCTGTTGGATTCTGTTTGCTAGTATTTTGTTAGGATTTTTGCATCTACGTTCATCAGTGATGTTGGTCAGTAGTTTTCTTTTTTTGTGACATCTTTGTCTGGTTTTGGTATCAGGGTGATGGTGGCCTCGTAGAATGAGTTTGGGAGTGTTCCTCCCTCTGCTATATTTTGTAAGAGTTTGAGAAGGATAGATGTTAGCTCTTCTCTAAATGTTTGATAGAATTCGCCTGTGAAACCATCTGGTCCTGGGCTTTTGTTTGTTGGAAGATTTTTTTTTTTTTTTAATTTACTTTTGGCTGTGTTGAGTCTTCATTGCTGTGTGCAGGCTTTCTGTAGTTGTGGTGAGCAGGGGCTACTCTTCGTTGTGGTGTGCAGGTTTCTCATTGTGGTGGCTTCTCTTGTTGTGGAGCATGGGCTCTAGGTGTGTGGGCTTCACTAGTTGTGACTTACGGGCTCTAGAGCGCAGGCTCAGTAGTCGTGGTGCACGGGCTTAGTTGCTCCGCAGCATGTGGGATCTTCCCGGACCAGGGCTGGAACCTGTGTCCCCTGCATTGGAAAGCGGATTCTTAACCACTGCGCCACCAGGGAAGTCCATCTTTTAGTTTTACTGATCTTAGCTATTGTTTCCTTCATTTCTTTTTCATTTATTTCTGATCTGATCTTTATGATTTCTTTCCTTCTGCTAACTTTGGGTTTTTTTTTTTTCTTTCTCTAATTGCTTTAGATGTAAGGTTAGGTTGTTTATTTGAGATGTTTCTTGTTTCATGAGGTAGGATTATATTGCTATAAACCTCCCTCTTAGAACTGCTTCTGCTGCATCCCATAAGTTTTGGGACGTTATATTTTCATTGTTATTTGTTTCCAGGTATTTTTTGATTTCCTCTTTGATTTCTTCAGTGATCTCTTGGTTATTTAGTAGTGTATTGTTTAGCCTCCATGTGCTTGTATTTTTTACAGATTTATTCCTGTAATTGATACCTACTCTCATAGCACTGTGGTTGGAAAAGATACTTGATACGATTTCAGTTTTCTTAAATTTACCAAGGCTTGATTTGTGACCCGAGATATGATCTATCCTGGAGAATGTTCCATGAGCACTTGAGAAGAATGTGTATTCTATTGTTTTTGGATGGAATGTCCTGTAAATATCAATTAAGTCCATCTTGTTTAATGTATCATTTAAAGCTTGTGTTTCCTTATTTATTTTCATTTTGGTTGATCTGTCCATTGGTGAAATGGGGTGTTAACGTCCCCTACTATGATTGTGTTACTGTCGATTTCCCCTTTTATGGCTGTTAGTATTTGCCTTATGTATTGAGGTGCTCCTATGTTGGGTGCATAATTATTTACAATTGTTATATCTTTTTGTTGGATTGATCCCTTGATCATTATGTAGTGTCCTTCTTTGTCTCTTGTAATAGTCTTTATTTTAAAGTCTATTTTGTCTGATATGAGAATTGCTACCCCAGCTTTCTTTTGACTTCCATTTGCATGGAATATCTTTTTCCATCCCCTCACTTTCAGTCTGTATGTGTCCCTAGGTCTGAAGTTGGTCTCTTGTAGACAGCATATATATGTGTCTTGTTTTTGTATCCATTCAGCTAGTCTATGTCTTTTGGTTGGAGCATTTACATTTAAGGTAGTTATGGGTATGTGTGCTCCTATTCCCATTTTCTTAATTGTTTTGGGTTTTTATTGTAGATCTTTTCCTTCTCCTGTGTTTCCTGCCTAGAGAAGTTCCTTTAGCATTTGTTGTAAAGCTGGTTTGGTGGTGCTGAATTCTCTTAGCTTTTGTTTGTCTGTAAAGGTTTTAATTTCTCCATCAAATCTTAATGACATCCTTGCTGGGTAGAGTAACCTTGGTTGTAGGTTTTCCCTATTCATCAGTTTAAGTATGTCCTGCCACACCCTTCTGGCTTGCAGAGTTTCTGCTGAAAGATCAGCTGTTAACCTTATGGGGATTCCCTTGTCTGTTATTTGTTGTTTTTCCCTTGCTGCTTTTAATATTTTTTCTTTGTCTTTAATTTTTGATAGTTTGATTAATATGTGTCTTGGCCTGTTTCTCCTTGGACTTATCCTGTATGGGACTCTCTGCGCTTCTTGGACTTGACTATTTCTTTTCCCATATTAGGGAAGTTTTCAACTATAATCTCTTCAGATATTTTCTCAGTCCCTTTCTTTTTCTCTTCTTCTGGGACCCCTTTAATTCAAATGTTGGTGCATTTAATGTTGTCCCAGAGGTCTCTGAGACTGTCCTCAGTTCTCTTCATTCTTTTTTCTTTATTCTGCTGTGCAGAATAGTTATTTCCACTATTTTATCTTCCAGGTCACTTATCCGTTCTTCTGCCTCAGCTATTCTGCTATTGATTTCTTCTAGAGAATTTTAAATTTCATTTATTGTGTTGTTCAGCATTGTTTGTTTGCCCTTTAGTTCTTCTAGGTCCTTGTTAAACGTTTCTTGTGTTTTCTCCATTCTGTTTCCGAGATTTTGGATCACTTTACTATCATTAATCTGAATTCTTTTTCAGGTAAACTGCCTATTTCCTCTTCATTTGTTTGGTCTGGTGGGTTTTTACTTTGCTACTTCATCTGCTGTGTATTCCTTTGTCTTCTCATTTTGCTTAACTTACTGTGTTTGAGGTCTCCTTTCTGCAGGCTGCACGTTCGTAGTTCCCGTTGTTTTTGGTGTCTGCCCCTTGTGGTAAGGTTGGTTCAGTGGGTTGTGTAGGCTTCCTGGTGGAGAGGACTGGTGCCTGTGTTCTGGTGGATGAGGCTGGATCTTGTCCTTCTGGTGGGCAGGACTCCATCTGGTGGTGTATTTTGGGGTGTGTGTGACCTTATGATTTTAGGCAGCCTCTGCTAATGGGTGGGGTTGTGTTCCTTTCTTGCTAGTTGTTTGGCATAGGGTGTCCAGCACTGTAGCTTGCTGATCGTTGAGTGCAGCTGGGTCTTATCATTGAGATGGAGATCTCTGAGAGAGCTTTTGCTGTTTGGTCCACGAGAGACCTCCTGGCCCCACGAAATATCAACGACTTGAACTCTGTTCTCCCACCTCAGAGGCACAGGCCTGACACCCGGCTGGAGCACCAAGACTTTTTCAGCCACCCAGCTGGTCTTCCTAAAGCTGGGCCGCCTGCAGCAGCCTGACCAATGGAATATTCAAATTGGAAATGTTGCCTTAGCACTGGGTGCTAGAGGAGATCTCCATCGCTCCGTACCAGAAATACAAAAGGATGGACAGCTCCTCTAAGCTGGGGTTTTTATGAATGTGAAGTGGCTTCTCCACTGTCTCTTTCCCTGTCTCCCAGCTGAAGCAGAAGACTCTGAGGCTTTAGAACAGGGCAGTACTCCTCAACATTGTCGAGGTCATCAAAAATGAGGGAAGTATGAGAAATTCTCACAGCCAAGAGGAGCCTCTGGAGACGTGAAGACTGAATGTAATGCTGTATGAAATCAGCAACGTTGGGGAAATTTTCTCGACTTTCCCAGAATGCTAGTCCATACTGCAGAGAGTTATGTAGTAAGGCTAATTATTGACAATGTTCTGAAAAGGTAACAACACCAATAAACTTTTCTGGATTTGCAAAAGAAAAAGAAAACAGCTGGCTCTGCTGGCAGTCGAGCTTCCAGAGCTAACTGGCATGCCATCTGCTCGCAGCAGAGTGGGAACCATGGTTCATGTGTCGCACCAGCGTTCGTGTTAAGAAGGTTGCCCCAACAAGCCTGGGCAACTTCGCTTCCGTGCAGGTTGCTGGGGGGAGGGGTGGCGGCAGCAGCATCCACAGTGTGTATATCGTTTTTCCGAACTCCATCTGCTCCAATTTTTAGTTTTTATCAAATTTACACATGCATATAGTTTCAAGAATCAAACAGTTCTCCAGGAACACCCTCTCCTGCCTCCCCTCCCCCTACCTGCCATCCCCTGTGGCAGTCACTTAAAAATCATAGCTGATTCTTTTGGTGTTTACTTACACGTTTTTCAATAACTTGCATGTTTTGCTACTCTGGGGTATTATCTATTGGCTCCTCCTGAGGATTTTGCTCTCCTCCCCCTCCCCATGCGCTGTGCCCCAACCCCCTTATCTTTGGAGGAAGAAAAATCCTGTCTTCTGCAGAAGTCAGGAGCGTCATGCCTTATCCTGGAGGGACATGGGGGTCCCTACGTGGAATAACATGCACATCTTTTGGTCTTTTGTGATCTTGCCAATAAGACTTTAAAGTCTGTCCAAAATTCTAAGCTGTAGGTTTGAATTAGACTGTGTGTTGTTACTAGCTCTGTGGACCAACCATAACCAAGGGCCCGTTAGAAGCTGGATTGAATTAGGACGTCTTCTGGATATGGTTTTTCGGGACCTAAATGTCAACTTATTTTGTTGTCCTTTGCCTCTATCGTAGAATGTAGAAAAAGTACACTGTCCTAGTTAATTGCAGGCCATTGTTTGCTGGACTTGGTTATCTTGGGGGTCCTAGGAGGCCCCTTTCTTGACCTCTCAGCTCCAGGACACTCTTAAGGAGATGGCTTCTGCTTATATTTGACCGGTGATGTCCAGGGTTTGTGGGAAAGTGGCAGAGCTGCCTGTGTCTTGGGGACCCAGAGGGATCTGTATTAAATCCTAAAAGTGCCACCTTTTCCTGCTGCAGTCCAGTCTCAGGATAGGGCATGTGGACTCTACTCCGAGTCTCAGCATTCCACTTTGTTTCCAGAGCCACCCACAGACACCTCTGAATTCTTTGTCCATTCCTAGAGGACATGCTTCTGGGCTTACCCGTGTCCTCCAGGCTCAGGAGTGACTCCCATCTCTTGCCCTTTGCCTCTATCTGTGGCCCTTCTGAGTTCTGGAGAAGACTTCACTGGAACTCATGCCAGTGATCTTGCCATCTTTCTCGTTAATGAGGAATGAGGGAAGGCAACAGGGCAGCACCTTCTGAAATGAAGGCTGAATTTTAAAGTTGTGAGGGACCTTGGAAGCCACATGGTTTGTATAACTCTGCTTGCATACGTCCGGCAGTGTGACTCTCACTGAAGGAGCCACCCTTTTCCAGTGATGGGTGCTCATCTCTTGAAAAGTTCTTGCCTGCTGAACGGACATCCTTGTCTGGGATGCCCCTCCACTAAACAGATGAGGACAGCCTTGAAACTAGTCAACAAATTGTTCTTCCTGTTTTTCTGGCCTAAGTGGTATCGAACATGGTTTTAAGAGGCAGCCATAAAAGATGCTGGTAAAAACTCATGTTTTCTAGGCACCGAGTGTGTTGCCAGAGAGGTTCAGTTTTGTTTTTCTTTATCGTTATGATTTTGATTTATTTGCATCTGATAGAATGGTATCAGTGACATGGGGAATAATTACATCTCTTTTGAAATTCTACCCTGGAGCCCCACCAGGAACTGACCCAGATTTGTGCCAAGGAACACATCATAGGCTTTGGGTTTTTTAAAATGTGTACTTAAAACACTCTTTTGAAATGCTAGACTTTTTGATACTTAAACAGCATTGTTTTAATGGGTGGAGTTCTTTTTTGATCCTCTAAGTTTAAATTTCTTAGCTCAGGGGTGGCCATAGTGACCATCCTGTATTGTGAGTTCAAGAGGCCTCTGAGAGGCAAGCCCTGCACACGTGTGTGTGCGTGTGTGCGCGTGCACTTGTCTCCCTTTTGTCAACCAGTTCTAAACTTTTCTTGATTCTTACTGCTTTTACTGAATCTTCAGAAATGCTGGCCATTTTAGGAAAGCCATGTGACATAATTCTTTAAATAAATAAAAATTATTTGACTTAGAGCAACTGGCAGCAATAAATCAACATGGTTGGATTATCATTTCCTTTGAGATTTCCTTTGTTTTCCCAGCTTTATATGACGAACATGTATTATTTTTATATTAGAGGAAATTATTTGGGAAAGCATGGCTGCTTCCAAACTTATTCTTAATCTGCCAATGAGGTAACAAGGTGGAGGATACAGGAGGGGATAACAGATTGGAACGTAGGGATGTTGGGAGCCAGGGCTGCCATGGGAACTGTTATTGCCAGTCTTTTTTACCATCAAAAATGCCTCTTTTATTTTTATACGTATTTATTTTTCTTCTAAATGCCCCTTGCTTTGAAAGATTTCATCTAACCCAACATGGTATTTGTTAAATAGTAATTCCTCCATTGTTGATCAGTCAAAGACTAACTGCCTATTGGAGAGTTACTGGGTTGCTTTATGGAGTTGATGCTGTTCCAGCTGAGAGTAGAGACATGTGATATTTGAGTTGGCCCTTCGTTAGGCACTCATCTATGTTCTCCACCTTCATTGCTACCTAAGGTGGGACTTTCTGAGCTGAGGACCCAAGGTTGGGGTTCTACAGTTAGAGCTCTTCTGTATTTTGGGCTCAAGACCCTGTATTCCCTCTGGTACTGGTATTTCTCCCCAACAAACCTGCCTTGATTTTGTTTTTAAATGCAACATCTAAAAAACCACAAAACCAGTAGTACAGTAAGGCTTCATGGCTGTGCTAACCTTTTTCTGCCTCATCCTTCATCATCCTCATCGTAGTAATAACAGTTGGTTATCGGTTGAGTTCGTGCTTAAGGTGTACCGGATACATGTTAAATGTCTACACAGATGATCTCATTTGACCCTCATAATTCTTCCTCTGTGAAGCAAGGACTGTTAATTAGCCCCCGCATTTTACTGATGGGGAAGCTGAGACTCAGAGGTTGAGTAATTTGTCCAAGGTCGTGAGGCCAAAGAACAGCAAAGCCAGGACTTGAGTTGCTTCCCATCTCTTACACCTTCCTTTAATCTCTTTCCTCTTTAATCCTTTCTTTACAGACCAAGACCTCAGCTTTGGATCTTCTTCACATCCCAACACATCACCTTGTTGTGTACCTGGAATTAGTTGATTCTCTCTTCACAGTTCCCCAGTAGGGGAAGAATCCACAAAGTTTTCATTAGATTCTCAAAGGGATCTATGACCCAATAAAAGTTAACGTAGACCACGTTCCACATGCTATCCTTGGAATGGAACTGAGGTCATCCTGTGGGCAGGGAAGCACCTCCTCTAGCATCCTCACTGTTCCAGAAGGAAGGGGTTTGAGGCTTTCTCTGCTGGAGAGCAGGAGAAAAAGAACTCTGGTGAATTGCACTGGAGGCACTAAATAGGCATTTCTGTGGCTGAGAAATGCCTCCTTGGATCCCTTAAGACCCCACCCTAACAGTGGGAAATTAAAAAGGACAGAACCAGATCCCAGCTCCAATTGCCACACATTCAGGAATAAACGCACTCTATCCGGGCCCATCAGGGTGCAGGAGGAGGGCTTCTGGCACTGCGGCCGAGCCCGTGCATCCCAGGTGTCTGGACTCTTCCCCAGAAAAAGTGCAGTGATAATAACATTTATGTTGTAGGCATTGTGCTAAGCACTTACATGTATTACCTCTTTTAATCTTCCTCATAACCCTATGAGGTGTGGAGTGTTGTTATCCCTATTCTACAAATGAGGAAACTGAAGCCCTGAGATGTTTAATGACTTCCCTGTGGATATGCATTTAGAAAGTGGTTGGGTCTTTACATAGGATTTCAGTTGCACCCCAGGACCTGGAGTACAGGCCTGTACTCAGTTCTAGAGTACAGGCCACCACCTGCATTGCTTAAAGATGGGAACGTGTACATGTAACGGGGTATTAGGTAGATACCAACCCCCAGAGCTGGTGATGAACCTGCTTGTCAAGGTGGTGGAGGAAGGGGAGGCTGCTCTTGGCTCCCCTTTTACAGAATCCTCCCCCATCCTTTTGGACCAGTTAGGTGCATCTGCGTGGAGTTTCTAAGTGTCCAAGCTTTGCAGGGCTCCCACACAGTTATCTCATCTGCATTTATCAGCAGGTGGGGAGTCAGCCAATCTGGGCTTCCCCCCTGGTTCTGCCCGTCCAAGCTGTGTGACTTGGGGGGTCATTCAGGCTCTCCGAGTCTCTCTGCTCATTTGCAAACCAGGGAGTTTGAACTCTGGCCTTCATTAGGATGAGGAAGGGTCTCAGCACTGTGGGAGGAAGGCCCTGCCCTTAACGTGTCTTCATAAGCAAATGGCCTGCTCCAAGTACACGGTGCATGTTGTTCTGGTATTAAGATTAATGGGCCAGAAACCTACCTGTAAGTCTGGCCACACTTGCCAACTGTAGCTTTAGAAGGTACAGTGAGTATTTTCATAGAGCGATAGTGATCATCATAATTAAGGTTTTCCGATCGTTTGTGCTCCTCCTGTCTGCCTTTCTGTTCTGTTCTCCACCTGTTCATGACCCCCACTGCAGGTATCCTTAAAATCAGAGAGCTGTGGAATATCAGTGCTGGAGAGGAACTCTGATCACCTATGGCCAGCCTTCTCATTTTACAGGCATGGAAATAGGCTCAGAGAGGAATAGCAACTTGCCTGAGGCCATTCTTGGTAGAGCCAGCATGTAGGTTGGCATTCTTTTTTTAAACATCTTTATTGGAGTATAATTGCTTTACAATGGTGTGTTAGTTTCTGCTTTATAACAAAGTGAATCAGTTTGGCATTCTTTCACTTGTGCCCTGCAGCTGTCCCTTATCTCTCCTCTTAACTTCCTTCACAAGCAGACATAACTTTTCATCAGTTTTTACCTTGTATGGCTCTTATGGCCTGTACTTGCTTCCTTGAAAGTAGAGGCTGGGTCATTCTCATCATAGTTTCTCCCTCTTCCTCCTCACTGTCCCTGTGTGTGATGAACAAAGGAACAAGGCCATTGCATAAGCAGAGCCATCTCAGAAGTCCTTTATGGTGCTAGGCCCACTGTTCCACATATTCAGATCATTGTGACTTCTCCAAGCACCAGGATGAATCTCTGCTGTGGACAGAGACCTAGGAAATAGCCCTCTCCATATACTACTTTATCCCATTAATGTAGTAATGGATATACACAGCCAGTGTGTTACCGGAAGCTCTTGGAAGCCAAGACGTGTTGGCTTCTTCATGGCTGTGCTGGGGCTTTCTCTCCAGCAGCGGTATAATCTGGGTATAAAGAGCATCTTTTCTGATCTGAGTGGTGACATTTAACTCTATCCCTTTGCCACATGGCACGTGTTTATAGACTTTCTCCTCTTCTCTCTGTTAAACATAATTGTTGTCTATTACTCAGCTTTCCCAGTTACCCTACCTTTTAAGGAGAATTTTCTCTTGGTTAGCTCAGTTCCTGGTCCTTTTCTATATAGAGGCAATGAGCGGAGGATGAGCTGGAGGGCCGGTCAGAGTTTGTGTGAGTGTGGATATGTGAGTGCAGGTAAGGAGGGGCTGTATTTATATCTGAAAAGACTCAATACTTGTGTGTGAGAAGAAGGAACAGAGGCTAAAGGAAAGGAGAGGGAAAGTGTGTATGAGCTGGGAGTTGGGGAGAGTGGGAAGATGAAGAGAAGAGCCTTTAGAGGGATAGCTGCTCTCTCTGTATGGGATAGCAAGTGGTAGAGCAGGAGCAGAGGTTTTAAAGACAGCTCCCAATGCATTAAGAATTTAATTCCTGGGCTTCCCTGGTGGCGCAGTGGTTGAGAGTCTGCCTGCCAATGCAGGGGACACGGGTTCGTGCCCTGGTCTGGGAGGATCCCACATGCCGCGGAGCGGCTGGGCCCGTGAGCCATGGCCGCTGAGCCTGCACGTCTGGAGCCTGTACTCTGCAACAGGAGAGGCCCCGACAGTGAGAGGCCTGCGTACCGCAAAAAAAAAAAAAAAAAAAAAGAATTCCTTCCCATTGGTGTTCAAGAGATCAGTAACATTTTGCGTTTTATGTTTGGGCTGGATTGTTTGCTTACATGGCTCCCAAGTGAAGACAGGGCTACGTGGGGACTCAGTTATGTTCATGCTACTCTGGCATGTTCTAGCTGGGAGACAGAGGCCAACTGTGGGGCAGAAGAATGCGAGAAGCAGACTTCTGGTGTGGGGGGGTTGGTTTGGAAGAATACTCTGTGGTTGGGGTCCAGGGGCCCAGGGCTGGTGCTCCAGAGTCAGCTTGTAGTTTGTATTACTATGAACAAACCCCAGATCATTTTCCTGCATTAAAAATAAAAAATATATTGGAGTTCTCAGATTTGGTACTTATTCACTTTGTACCCAATTTCCAAAAAAATATGAGGCAGTTCAGACTCGGTGGAGAAAATGTAGTGATCCGTTCACATTGTATTTTTTTTCATAGATTTGCCCTAAGAAGGAAGAATAGGTTGAGTTTCGTGATCATATTTTACTGACAGAAATACTGGGAAGGATATTTAAATTTTTGTTCTCCAGGAAATTGCTCTTTTGTACTGGTTTGAGATGGAGAATGGCTTAGCACAGAGAAGGTTTTAAATCCAAGGGAAGGAGCAATGACTGGTCGAGATAAAGTTCTGTCTTCTGCCGGTGTGCCTCCTGGGGTTGGATTGATCTGTGCACTCTGCCTATCTAGCATTCGTGTTTGGTAAGATGACTTCTTCCACTGGTTGAAGGCCCCAGAAGAATAAACAGGCTACTGGAACTTGCAGGTCTGTCCATGGAAGTCCTGGCCTCTTTCTGGGCTCCTTGGAAAGCAGGAGGAACACTTCTGCAGAAGAGCCTGAAGGATTGGCCTGACATCCAGAAAGTTCAGGCAAGCGTTGGTGTTTTGGGTACCAGGCAAGGGCAGAAAGAGGACCTGTCCTGGACCCTCTTGTATGTTGCTGGTGGGAGTGCCAAGCAGCCTAGTCTTTTCAGCCCAATTGCCAAGTACTTTGAAATTGTACTTTTAGATCCTCTTAAGGGGCCTTGTGTGAAGGTAGGAAGTGTCAGCCACCTTTTGAAACAACATCCAAGGCAGACAGTCATTTCCCACCTAGCTTTACACGATGTCAGGGAAGTAGCCCTCTGCTGGGGAAGGGCCCTGGTCAGCTCCTGGCCTCTCCGTGAGCCACACCTGCCTTGTTCAGGCTGGCCTGCTGACTGTAGGCTGGGGAAGTCCCAAGGCAGCCCTAATGGTTTTGGTCACAGTTCCTCAGCCATGTCAGTTTCTCAGAGGGAATCCTAGGCCCTGGGCACCAGAACGTTCCAAGGTTCTTATGAGCAATGTGCCTACCTGGTCCCACACCAAGTGGACAGTCAGAGTCCCTGGTTGGGGGGGGCGGGGTTAGGGCTCCTCAGGTGATTCCTTTGTACCCTCTGGATGGAGACCCTCTGTGCCGTCCATCTGCAGTCACGGCCCAGTTCTGCACACTGTGGTTAGTAAATTTGATGCCAGGAGATCCTGGGTTCAAATTTTACGGACTTCAAGCAGTCAGGGAAGGAGGAGGGCGAGGAAGGTCACCGGTGTTGAGCACCAGCTTTGGGAAGATGTCAGCCTGGTTCTTCCAGTTACCGATTATGCTGCCCTCGGCCCAGCGTGCTGGGTGTTCTCATGCCCGTGTCTGGGAGGAACTGAGCTTCCAAGAGATCCAGAGCCTGCTGAGGATCATGCACGTGGTAGGTGACAGGCCTGAGCAGCGTCCTCATGTTTTTCCGTTAGGATTGTTAACGCCCACCCTAGAATGTTGAGTGTCTCCTCAAGCGTGGCTGTGTAATAGATGTGAGCCACATATGTCATTTAAGGTTTTTCTAGTAGCCACACTTAAAAAGGTAAAAAGAAATGAAATTAATTTTAACTATATATTTTTAACCCAGTATATCTAAAATATTATTTCAATATATAATCAGTATTTAAAAAAAAAAATCATTGAGCTATTTTACGTTTTTTTTCATACCAAGTCTTCAAAATCCAGTGTGTATGTTCCCCTTACAGTACATCTCAAGTCACACCAGTCACATTGCAAGGACTCAGTGACCACGTGTGGCTAGTGGCTGCCTTACAGGACTGCACAGCTTTGGCATCTCTTGGCTGGAGAGGTGTGTCTTGGCCGACTGCCCAGGGTAGCAAGGGGGTCACAGTTTTCTAAATTAATGGTTTCCAAACGCCACAGGATGAATCAGTCCTGGGCCGTCTGCAAGAGTGTCACCTGAGGAGCATCGTCTAGAGCCCCAGGTGATTCCCTGTAGCCTGATTGGAAACACTTCTCAAATCATTCACTGGGCAGTTCAGCAGCGTCCTGTGCCTTGGCCTCACCCCCCTTCGGGGACACTTGCATTCCAAGCACGTTCCTTTTGGGGGGTGGTGATGGTAGTGGTGTGAAGGGAAAGGTCGGGGAAGGCATGCCCTGAGGGCCTTTTCCCTCCCCTGCTAAACAGAGCTGCAGTTTCAGTGGAAAAACAAGATCTTGCTTATTTATCTGGATGTGATCATGCATAAGGGGTGGCACCTTCTCTTTTGGTGGCCGATAGCAGGATCCTGTGTTCTCAGGAAAGGTGAGACGAAAGAACCAAAATATTTAGTGCAGAATGGGTTACTGTGTGCTTAAGCTGTGTTCTTTTCCAGTGGTTTGGTTTTAAAATTTATTTGCTGACTTAGAGTAAAAAATTTGGTCTTAAAGAGTTACAGTCCAGGGTCCAAACCTCAAATGCCTCAGGCCGAGCAGGTAACATGCGTGAAGGGTAGGGGATTTCAAATCGAAACTCACAGGAATGTTTTTCACTTTCACAAAAATGTGGCCGTCTCCCTTTTTTCTGGAAATACAAGACCCTCTTGGTCTTTCATTTTCCTACTCTTGGTAGAGCAATGTTTCTAAGAGAAAAAGCACTGCAGGCACCATGATAAATAGCAACGGACACTTGGCCTTGGTGTTTCGGGAGAGGAATCTGAGAGCCATGGCTATGTAAGCGGGAACAGCTACTGCCCGGCCCCATCCAACTGCTGGCCTGGAGGCCCAATGTCACCAGATCTTGCTATTATTAAGGAGAAGCCACAAATCAGAGTATTTAAAAGGTAAAATCTTTGGGGTTTTAAAAGAAGTTTTAACCTTAGAAATAGACTCCTAGGAATTTGCCCCACCGCCAAAAGACACAGGGTCCTGTGTATCCTTCCCTCAGCCTCCCCCAGTAGTGGCATCTTACAGAACTAGTACAGCATCCAAACCAGGAAATGGGCACTTCTGCAATCTGCAGTCCTCATGCCGATTTCACCAGTTTATATATGTGCTCACTTGTGCGCGCATGTGAGGCACTTCAAGTGAGTGCACCTTTTCTGAGCACCACCTATGTGTCAGGTTCTGGGCCAACAGGGATGAGTTAGATTGGACCCCAGTGATCAAGGAACAGTCAGTTGGGGGAACCAGACAGAAGAAAGGGCTTCAGAATATATCATGATGGTGGGATAGAGGGGAAGGGCACTGGGCCCAACCACGGGGGCCTTGAGGGACAAGAGGGAGCTAACAGGTACCGAGGCAGCAGAGGGAGCGGCTTGAGCAAAGGCTTTGACTTTAGGCCTGGTGGGGCCACACAGCTGAGCTAGGAGCTGATTGGTGGTGATGGAGGCTGCAGTGGGAAGCTGGGGTATTGGAGATGAGTTGGAAGAGTAGCCCCTGTAGGTGGCTCCGAGGCTCCTCCCCCGAGAGTCTCTGCATTTGCTCCTCTCTCTACCTGCAGAGCTCTTTCCCTGTCTCTTGCCATGGCTGGGGTATTCTCACCAGGGACAGCTCAGATCAAATAGCATTTAACTGAGGCCAGCCCTGACTACCTAACTTTAGTGCCACCAGCAAAAACGACTTTCAATCTGTACTTATCTTATTTATCCCATCCAGGGGACAGGAATATTGCCTGACTTGTTTATCGTCAAGATTTTCTCGTGCTTGCTTCAGCACGAGAAAATTGGAATGATCTAGAGAAGATTAGCGTGGCCCCTGCACAAGGATGACACAAATTCGTGAAGTGTCCCATGTTTGTGGGAGGAATAAATTAGGAGTTTAGGATTAACATATATACACTAGTATATATAAAATAGGTAACCAACAAGGACCTACTATATAGCACAGGGAACTATATTCAATACTTTGTAATAACCTATAAAGGGAAAAGAATCTACAAAAGAATATATGTATAACTGAATAACTGCTGTACACCTGAAACTAACACAAAATGTTGTGTTAGTAAATCAACTGTACTTCAGTTTAAAAAAAAATTTTTTTTTCTCGGGGGCCCCCAAATCAGAACAGGAATCCTGAGGAGGTATCTTATTTTAGGACTGGGTGGGGAGAAAGGAAGGTATGACCACCTTTGGGAGGAAGAAAAGCATATTCCAGTGGAAGAAAGTATGAAGTCACTGTGAATCATTTAAAGTAGGTGTCCTTTTTTTTTTTTAAGGAGATAAAAATCATTTTTCAACTAATTTTATTCTACTTTAAGAGCTTTGTGTCATTCAGAGCACTTGGAAACTTCATTCTGCCTCCTACTGAATTTGTGGAGTAGGTGGGAGAACTATAAAAAGATCCCAAAGATCCACTTTCTTCTGCCAACGGGTGGGAAAGGGGGACAGCGGGGCAGTGGGACTAGAGGTGAGTGGGGTTTGGACATAGGAGCCCCCTGGGCATTGAGCATCTTGGAAACTTCAGTAGTGTTCAGGTCCTGAGGATATGGCACTGGGTCTGGCCCCGGCCCCAGTGGGATTTGCTGTGAGAAATAGGGAAGTGCTTTCCAAGGTCAAAACATGAGTGAAGTCATGTTAAAGCATTAAAGGCAGTGTGATTTTAAAAACTGCACAAAAAGGAAAGATAATTATTGTGAGTTGTTTTCTTCCCAAATTGGTCAGCCTCAAGGCCAGCTGGGGATTGATTTTTCTCCCCCTGGACTGTCTGGGTTTGTTGATGGAGGAGTTGGAATTTGTGAGGGAGGGGAGTCTCCCATGAGCTTGGGAAGAAAGTTGGGCCTTGGACTCAGAACAAGGAGAGAGGGGCCAAGTCTGAGAGGCAGGAGAGCAGGTAGGTAAGGTCGAGTTACCTTCAGCAGACATTCCTATGTGCCAGGCTTTGGGGGGCGGGGGTGTGTGCAGAGGGGGCAGAGCCAGGAGCTAGGTGAGTGCCATGGGCAGGATGCATCAAGGTCGTGTAGTTAGGTGGAGTTAGAGCACACACAGTAGCAGGGGTTGGGACAGGGAATGAAACCAGAAGTCCAGGGAATGGTCAGGGACCCAGAAGTTTCTAGGAGCTGAAGAGTAATAGGAAACAGCTCTGGCATCAAGCAGTCCCAGAAATTTGAAGTTATGTCATGTCATGCCTCATAACTAGAATTATCAGATTCCCGGTGAGATAGAAACCAGGCAGAGTACAGGTGCTTTGAACATCAGGTTGAGCGTTAGTGTCAGACCCTGGTTAGGGTCGACTAGGAACCTCAGATTACACATCTTGACTCTCTTCTTCTCTCCTTATCACCTGGTAGACTTTTCCATGCTGACTTTGGCCTTTGCAGGTGAACCTGACCTTGGGAGTCCAACTGGATCAGTGCTTTACCAGTACTAGACTAGCCTTCTGAGCACGGTCCTTCATAGTCCACTAAATTAGTGGACCAATTAGTGGATGCTTAGATTCCAGAGGCCAGTGGTAAGACTGAGTAGTTAGGGAATGGGTTGACTTGGTCATCTTTTAGCTGGGAGGTATGAAATTTGGGGTATATTTTGAAGGAATCTAGAGGGTTTGTAGTCACTATTGGGATACAGTGATCATAGGTCAAGCAAACAAAAGAGGTTAAACAACAACAAAAAGACAAAACGAATGTTGACATGATCCTTGTCCATACATATAGGTTAGTAGGAAAACAATGTAAAAATAAGTGATTTGTGCTCTGAAGGAGAGAGACATGGTAGTTAGGAGAACATGTATCCAGAGAGGCTCCCATTGGTCCAGAGCTGGTTGGATTGTTGGATTGATGTTGAGTAGGAATGAAGGTGGCTAAGGTGACTTTCACAACATCCAGGATTGTTCTGTGTTCTTGGGGTAGGCTAGAGATGGGGACGTAGATGAGGAAGGTGATGGTTCAGGGTGTTTGGCAGGGCCTTGAACAACTCTTGTGACATCTTTTGGAGGGTTGGGTCAGAGAATGGTCTTGTTTTAGGCCAGGATATAATGGTACTGCAAGAAATATTGGACTGCTTTTCTCCCCAGAAGGGATAAATTAATATCTTGTGCTTTTCCTAGACTTCCTGCCTTACCTGTGCTCTTTCAAATTTGCATTATGGCTGAAGTGGAGAGCCCTTAGGTTGAAGGGGAGGCTTGAGTGTCTCCTTGTTCTTGTGAAGGATACTATGGATTGCTGCTCGGCCTTGCAGTCAGGAAGGCTGACGTTGGTCAGCCATGGGTTTCTCTGGTGCCGGGCTGTCTGAAGGTCACCTAGTAGCATCTGGTGATGTCAGGGAAGAGATCTCTGGAGGCTGGTCCATTCAGGGAACCAGCTTACTCTGACCTGTCATCCTTGTGGTACACAGAACTTACTTTGCCATTCTTTGCTTGAGATTGCTCAGGTCGTTTCTTGACCACAAGTGGAAATCTGGGAATAGAAGTGCTCGGCTGGCTTGGCAGGTTTCCAGGCATTGCATTGATCTGCAGTGTCCTGCTCTTTGGTGGGCAGTAAGGATCTGATCAGAGTGCTATGTGCCTTGGAGCGGTTCCTCAAAGTCCACCTCGGTGACCAGATGCTCCCCGACCCTTTGCTCTACCAGGGTTTGCCTACACAGGTGTACAAGGGCTCAGATCTGCTGAGACTGGACAACTCCAGTAGATCATCTGGAGGCCCCGGTGTTGGGTCATGATATATAGCGACAAGGGCAGAGAGGGAGGCTGGCTTCACTTCCCCAGTTGCCATCCTGGCTGCTGGCCTTCTATTTTTATTTAAAATAAAAAGGAGTAAAGTGATGGTTGTGACAGTGTGATTTAGGGAGTGGGTAAACATACTAAGGATGTGCAACTCCCCCAAAGCCTGGATCCTTGAATCCTGCTGGAAAGATGCTGAACTAATAACGTTGAGATTGTTCTGGAGGGTGAAAGAGTGTTCTGGAAAAGGGTGAAAGATACCCTTTTCCAAGTGAGTATCAGAGTCTAGGCATCACAATCACCTGAATAGTTCCTGTGTCTCCAAACCAGAAATTCAGATTTAACGGGTCTGAGGCCCAAGAAACTCTTCTAGTTTTCCAGGTGATTCTAATTTTCAGCCAGATTTGGGAACCTACCCACCAGTTAAGATCCAGGGATGCTTCCTTATTTTCTCGAACGGACCTTGACCCTGAACCCTAACCATGGCCACATATTTGGTCTTCACTCCTCTTTATGCCCCTTTCCTAACGCTTGTCTTTCAGAGATGCTGACCCTTGGCTTTGCCTCAGCCTAGATCAGGGCTGGCGGCTCCTCCCTTTTTTGTCTGTGAAGAAAAGGGGAGCTCCACCTGGGCGTTTTGATGGGCAGATATTCTGGAACACTTTCTCACAAAACTTGCTGCTTGAGGCTCGGCCACATAGTAGATTCTGTCTGTAGAAATCCAGATCCTGAGATGGAGGCAGGACCGTCCTGTGATGGCACAGGAAAGAAAATCTGTTTACTCTCGTCTTAGACATCATGGAAGTTCTGGAAATACTGGAAGGCTCAGTGTTTCTACCCCCATGTTTCTTGGGTCCTGCAGACTCTGGCACAGTATTGTTGCCCTGAGGATGTGAAAGGTGGGCATTGCCAGGCAGCAGGGCTGAATTGGTGGCTTTTTTTTTTTAACAGCTCAGGTCTTTTATTTTCTTTACACCTATCATGCCATGACTTCATAGGGAATGGGTTCCAACAATTCAGGCTCCTTTTCATTGGTGCTCATGAAGTGTGCTTCTCTGGGTAGAGCAGGCTGGCACTTCAGCTGAACCCAAGTCCCTTTCTCTTTGGCTTCCTTCTTTTTCTGACCATTTTCCTTCACATGTTTCAGGAAGCTGTCTCGGCTCTTAGGGTGCTTAATATGCTCGATACGCACATTAA
The DNA here is from genome assembly GCF_963924675.1 of Phocoena phocoena. Lineage (NCBI taxonomy): Eukaryota > Metazoa > Chordata > Mammalia > Artiodactyla > Phocoenidae > Phocoena > Phocoena phocoena. The sequence continues at coordinate 31,965,596 of NC_089234.1, forward strand.
TTCTCTTGGCAAGAATCTTGCCCTTGTTTACACCAACGCCAACAGCATGCTGGGTGACATCGTAGACTCTCCCAGTTTTGCCATGGGGACACTTGTGGGGCATTCCTTTTTGAACAGTGCCCATTCCCTTGATAACTACAATATCACCTTTCTTGTAGATTTGCATGTATGAGGCCAAAGGAACAACTCCATGTTTTCTAAAAGGCCTAGAGAACATGTAGCGGGTGCCCGTCCTCTTTCCGTTTGTGTTGGTCATTTTGGCAAATTACTGGAAGATGGCGGTTCTGACACAAAGGCTTGGTGGCATTGTTGATATGGGCACTTGGCAAGATCAGCTTCCACGGGTGCACGTGTGGGGCTTGTGCATCAAGTCTCAGCAGATGTTGGGTCAGGTGGCATAAGGTGGGGGGTTTTAAGACCCATAAGGTGATACAAAATCTGGACAAGACTCAATCGGAGGGAGGGACTGTTCATATTTTTCGCTTTTACCCACACTGTCCCTGTCATTCCCTCCTTCCCTCGGTTCGCCCCCCGACTGCTCCACTCCCACCCCGCTTTAGGCTTTCCTCAGGCCTCTGTCCGTGCTGGGAAGCATCTCTTCACCTCAGCTGCACTAGGAGCCCCTGCTCAGGGCTCCCACAGCACCTGTGCTTACCCAGATCTTTATGTTTACCCGTTGTTTTAGAAGTCTTTGAGTGTCTAGATCTTTTACCCAGACAGAGCCACTTAGGGGCAAGGACTGGGTCTGTTCATCTTTGTGTATCCATCACCTCGTGCACTGCCTGGCATGTAATAGGGTTCAGTAAATATCTGCTGAGTGAATGAATCAATACATGCTTTGAGGGGACGATATAAATAACTCCCTCCACGACCTTATAGTTGAACATTGTTCATTTATTACAGTGTTGGTACCCATACGTAAGCTTATTGATAGCCTTGTATTCAAGATGCATATTAAAGGACATTTTTCTAGCATAAGGAGTGTTTCAGACAGTTTGGAACGTTAACTGAGCACTTTTGAAGTAGCGGATTTATGGTATTTGTGAGAACTATTTCTGTGCTTAAAGCAGTAACGTTTTATTGAAAATGTCACATTAGGAAACAAGCCCTTAGGGAACCTGATATAACTTACTCTTATATTCTTTGGCAAATGAAGGTATGGCAAGCATTTTAGTACAGAGTAGGTTGGATACTTCAACTGTAGTTCCTTGAATTGAGTATCTAGCTTGGAGGGAAACACACATATGTGTGTGTGTATATACACATAAAATTTGCTTTTTGCTTTGTAATATAAGATTACTGTGCAATGGGGCATAGCAATAGAGTCCTGGATTGGACCTAGGGTCTAAAGGCAGAGCGAATTCTAACTGTGGGGTGGGTAAGTTAGTTTTCTGCTTACGCTTGTATGAAATGGGAGTGCTGTTCTTGTTCAGGGGTTGCAGATGTCTACAGGAGTGAGGTTGCTATATGTGCTATACCATTTTGTTTTTCCTCTTAGACCTCAGCCCCTTTTTTGTGTTCCTACTTTCGTTAGAACCAGAGGTAGAAGGAAATATTTCTGTACCCCGAACAAAATAACGCAAGGACAATGATCGCCACAGCTTTTCTCTGTGACGATAGGGAGTGGTAGGGACTGTGGCGTATTGGAATAGCCAAGTCTGCCTGTGAAGGGCAGCTGCTACTTAGCACCAGCTGATCATTTCCAGACATGAACATGGGCTATTTTTTTTTAAAGAGAAGCCCGAAGTCTGGGTTTTTATGTGACATCTCTGATTTTTAAGTTTTGGCTCAAATTTCTAGGCATATCCTGCAGATTAATATAATATCTCTGTAGGCTAGATGTGACCCACTCGACATCCGTTATAAATGATCTCTAGAGCTTCTTTCTGTCCGAGATCCATTGATTCTAATGGGGACCATTTCAACCAGTGAACTGAAGATTCTGCTTCTTCTAGGCGAAGTCAGGGTAAGAAGGAAGCGGGGCTGGAAGATGAGGAGGGAGGCTCTGAGTCTAAAGAGGGTGCCTGGCAATTGGTATTTGGATGGCCTCCTTGGAGAGAGGCCACAGGATGCCCGATTCACAGCAGATGCCTTGTATGTTTGTCATTGCAGGAGTGGCATTTATTGGAAGAGTTTGTGAGACCTTCTCTCTGTCCACAGCTCCAGGACCAATGCGTCTTTCCAGCACCTTAAACCACTGGTGAATATGTATGTGTGTGTGTGTTTTTTTTTCCTGCTGCTGCGGTGAAGGGACATGTTTTCAGTGAACTGTAGAATGTGATTTTCAGAGAACCACACTGTCCTTTCTATTAGAGAGGGAAGGCCACTGGGATGGGCCTATAGGCATATCTGGGTTCTGGTACCTATTTCGCTGCTTATTGTGGGATCTTAGGTGCATTGTTTGGCTTCGCTGGGCCCCCAGACAGAGAAATGAATCCTGCCCTGCTGAAAGCTTATATGAGGATGCTTCCAAGGGAATAAAATGCTGAGCAAATACAGAGTAATCCTATTTGGCTCTGAGATGTAGAGCTGGGCAATTCTGTGCTAACAATGACATGTGAATACATAGGTTGGAAACATGGATTTTAAATACCGATTTTGAGTCCTCCAGAGTGGTTCTTCAAGATATTTGCATTTTCCTTCCTACCAGTCCAGCTACCATTTTTTTAGAAAGATAAATTAACTATGTTTCACAATTACCTTCATTTTTATTTGCGATCAGATGATTTCACAGTTAACAAATGTTCTTCCTTCCCCCCCCCCCCCCGAAAGAAACTTAATTACTCATCATAGCAGGTAAACGTCTTGCATCTGTGGCAGTTGAAAGAGGCAAAAATATGTCCTTAAAATCAGTGTGTTCCAGTGCTGACAGCACTTTGAGGCGTGCTAGCTAGTTGATGGTGAAGGTCTCACGTGAGTACTGAGGGCAGGACACTGAGCCAGGGAGGCAGTATGACCCTTGCGTCTCGAGTCCAGCCACCCTTTGTTGAGAGAAGCTGGCTTGCTTGCTGCTGACTGCCTGGTCCGCTCCCCACGTGGACCAGGTGTTCTTACGACCCAGTGAGATGCTTACCCGTTGCATGGCCACCTGGGGAGCTTGCAGGGTGCCTTGGTGGGCAGAAAGGAAGGGCAGTTAGTCAGGCGCAGGGTTAGGGACCCAACTCAGGTATGGGAGGCTGACTGTCCCCATTGCTGTGCCTAAAGGGACACAGCGGACATTCTGGGTCCCTCAGTCAGAGACCCATCTGTTAGGAAAAACTCTGGGTGGGAGTCCTCAGGGAAGCAGATGGTCTCAGGCGGATGGGATGCTTCAGCCATTTGGTAAATATGTATGAATGCCTGCTCTGTGCCAAGGCACTGCTCTGGGCACTGGGGACCCGGTGGTCACAGACAGACTGGAGCTTAGATTCAAGTGGGGTGACAAGCAAGAATGTGACCTCCATGAGGGCAGGGATCTTTGCTTATTCACTGCTGTCTTCTCAGCTCCTAGAAGAGCACCTTGAACATAAACATGGTGAGTGCTTACTAAATACTGTTTTGTGAATGAAGGAAATAACTAAGTAGATAATATAATTTCAAGTGATAATAAGTGCTATAAAAAGAGTGAGGGGTTCTTTTTTTTTTTTTTTTGCGGTACGTGGGGCTCTCACTGTTGTGGCCTCTCCCGTTGCGGAGCACAGGCTCCGGACGCACGGGCTCAGCGGCCATGGCTCACGGGCCCAGCCGTTCCACGGCATGTGGGATCTTCCCGGACCAGGGCACGAACCCACGTCCCCTGCATCGGCAGGCTGACCCTCAACCACTGTGCTACCAGGGAAGCCCTGAGGGGTTCTTTTTGAAAGAGGTCTGAGAAGTTCTGTGTGTGTGAGGTGGGTGGGTAGAAATTTTGTGCAGAGATCTGGATGGAGTGCAGGAATCTAGGGGGAAGTGCTTAGCAGAGGGAACAGCAAGCAAAAAGAAAGGCCTTGGTGTAGGCTGAGCTTGGCGTGATAGAGGGACAGGAAGGCAGCCAGTTTGGCTGGCCTTGAATGGGGGCTTGTTATGGGGAGAGTGATATGAAATGAGATCAGTGGTAGGTGGGAGCCAGATCTTGTAGGTATGATAGGAGTTTAGATTTACTCCAAAACCTGGAGTGTGATTGGATACCTTTTGAGAAGTTTGAGTAGAATAGTATGATCTTCTTTGAGCTTTAAAATTATTTCTCTGGGTCCTGAATGGAGAATAATAGACTTTGGGGGCAAGAATAGAATCAGTGTGACCTGTAGGAGGCCCTTCCGGCCTAAGGCTAGAGATAAGGGCGTAGCTTGGATTGGCGTGGTGGTTATAAAATGATGTGAACTGGTCAAGCTCGGGGTATATTTTGAAGGCAGAGCCTGCTGAGTTGGGTGTGTGGTTTGAGCAAAAATAAAAGCCAAGAATAAGCCCAGTGTTTTTGACTGGGTGAATATAATGACGCTGTTTACTGAGATGGGGACCAAAGAGGAAGGTTTGGGGAGGATCCTGAGAGTTCTGTTTGGGCATATGAAGTTTGAGATGCCCATTCGATTTTCTTAGATTTAGAGTTGGCTGGAGCTGGAAATGGTACCTTTGAGCATCATCAGCATGTAGATGGTATTTGAAGCTGTGAGACTGGATGCAATCACTCAGGGAGAGAAGGGAGGAATAGGTAGGATTTGGACATAGAAAAGAAAGGCAAAGAGTGGATTTTCCATATAAAATCCCTACTAAGAAGTAAATGAAGACACATGCTAATGAATAAGGGATAATTTCATGTAATGTAAATATAAATTATTCAAGTGAGATGATATAACAGTAGTAATAAAGCCTCACCTTATGTTAAAAAAAAAAAAAAGGAAATACTCTGACTCCCCCAAATCAGGAAAATTAGTTTTAGAATTGCATGATTTAAAATCTGGCCAGCTGAGTGAATTATAAACTGCATTTATGCATTTGGCACATGGCTGTCTTTGGCTGGCAAGCAGAAGGATCCACCATTCTTTGCCAATAATAGCCTGTAAGCTACTCTGTTCTTTATCTGCACTAGAACTTCTACAAGCCATTTTGATGAAGTTTAATTCACTGTTAATACATTACAGATTTTTTTCATTCTATGATCATATTCAAATGTTCATTAAGTGAAGGTTCACTGAGTGGAAAGCAATGCCCGAAAATCAGTAATTTTGCGGTGAAAGTTGTGATGTAATTTTATGAAAAGGCCACACAGTCACCGTGATTTGCAGGACCACAATTTAGGAAACACTTTGGATATCTTTGAAGTACGAAAGATAAACGTTACACGATAATAAAGCTGCAAAAATAGACCTGATGATGGTTGAAGTGATGGTTGTAGTAGATGTATGTGTTTCAGGACCACCCATACCCCTTAACCATCATCCATTGATATGAGAAAATCATATTTTGAACATACACATTTTCATCTCTGTGGGCTTCTGGCACAAAATACAGCTCTCCTGTATTAGTTTTGTCCAATTCCCAGAGAAATTGCCCCACTGAGCTTCCAGCATATTCTCACTGGGCTCTTTGATTTTTGCGTTTTCAGGTTACCTGGGAAGTCTCTTTAGTCTGGGTATCTCCAGCCCCCATAGACACTTTTATCCCCTTCCCACAGTTACCAACTCAACGCCTGCTGGGCTTCGGGGCCCACCATCTCTGACTACCCTGTGAGCCTCAGGTTAGCCTCCCCAAAGACTTTTGAATATCCTCAAGATACTTTTCTTTGTAAACATTTCCACTTTTTCTCCAGGCTTGTGGTTTTTGTTTTGTTTTGTTTTTTTCTTCAGGCCTTTTGTGGAAATGACAAAAGAACGGGAAACCAGTGCAGCTGTTGAGGGCAGTGGGACAAGCAGCGGGACAAGCAGCATTCTAAAATGTGCTGTTTCAAGTTGCCTGGGCCACGGGTAGCCCCAGCTTGCTTTTCCATGTATCTCAAGACCCTTGTGTTTTGGTGAAAATATTCTCAGTGAGACTTCTGGAGCATCTAATCTCTGGAAAATGAGCACTGATTGTGTAGCATTCTATGTCTGAAACCATTAATTTATGGCAAAGTGAAGGTTTCAGTGGAATGTTCATGACGATTGACACCATCCCTAGTTTCCTTTGTCATCTTAGAGTGGAACCTAAATAAGATTAAAAAGAATGAAACTGACTGGCAGTCATAGTAGGGAGGATTTCTCCTGTTTCCTTTTTAGTAAGTGATTTCAGGAATGAGAAAATAAAAATTTGGTACCTTCCCATGCCCCTGGAGACTTAAGGGTGGTGGAGCTTTTTTAAATTTTTTTAATTTTTAATTTTTAATTTTTTATTTTTTTGCGGTACGCGGGCCTCTTACTGCTGTGGCCTCTCCCGTTGCGGAGCACAGGCTCCGGACGCGCAGGCTCCGTGGCCATGGCTCACGGGCCCAGCCGCTCCGCGGCCTGTGGGATCCTCCCGGACCGGGGCACGAACCCGTGTCCCCTGCATCGGCAGGCGGACTCTCAACCACTGCGGGTGGAGCTTTTTTAAAAAAAATTTTTTGAATTTTATTTAATTTTTTTGTACAGCAGATTCTTATTAGTTATCCATTTTACACATATTAGTGTATATATGTCAATCCCAATCTCCCAATTCATCACAAGGGGTGGTGGGACTTTTTAAAAAATGGTAGAATCTGCCTTAAGTTAAAAAAAAAAAAAAAAAAAAGGCCAGGTATGCAGAATAGTGCTTCATCGCTCCCGTGCATGTGGACCATCTCAGGAGGAGCTGCTGGAGATAAGTAACCTTGTGGGGAGGCAGGAGGGAGTGGTATAGGAAGAAAACTTAGTTTTCACTCTATACCATTTTGTCCTTCTAAAATTTTTTGTATCATGTTTATGTATTACCTTTAAAAAGGATAATAGTGCCCCTTCTAGGTGTAATAAATGATCTAGAAAAATTTTAAGTTCCTTCACTACTTGGTTTTATCGTTACTCTTGCTCGTAGTGTATGTCAACCAAGGTCACTGCCTGTTCAGTCTCCATTGTCTTTATTCTGAGCCTTCAGGTACATCAGCAACTTGGGACTAGGCTTTGGTAAGAAATTTTCCTTTACTTTTATAGGTTCTTCTGGCTGATCTAAGGATTAAATTGACGTGAGACAGATTAACAGGAGAAAACCAAACAAAAGTGTAGCAACATGTATACATGGTAGAGAGCCAGGAAAACTGAGTAACTCCCCCAAGTGACCAACTCCGTTGCTTTCAATACCATCCTCAGCTAAAGATAAAAGAGGATGAGCGTCAGTTATGGGAGGTGGCCAGGAAAAGCACTGTAAGCCAGGGTAAGGTTGTTATGTAGATCAGTCATCTTCTCCATTGTTAAGGGTTTCTGGAGATCAGATCATCCTCCTCTTCCTGGTATAGCCATGGAGACACCCTTACAAATGAAGATTTCCCTGATAAATGTTTCTTCCAAAAGGGTAACTATGATTTGGTTTTCAGAATTTTTCCCATGTCTGCTATTTCTTAGAAACTGTAACCAGTTTAAAATAATATGTCAAAGAGACATGTTTTGGGTGGCAAATTCTGTTCTCCTACAGCCTCTTTAACTTGAGTTTCTCATTTTTGTGTGTTACGAAAATGTCAGGCCAATTTCATTCCCCCTTCCCTTCTTTCAAAAAGGATTTAAGGTTGTTTCTGGCCAACATTTTATTCAGCTGCTTTAGACAAATGTGGATTCAGATGAGGTGTAGTTGGCATGAGCTAAGCCACAAATTATGTCTGTTTCAACTGGCCATCTCCCTGCTGCCCTTTAGCGCAGTCTTGTTGCACTGTGGAGCAGGCCATGGGATTTGGAATCCCTTGTGGTTGATAGTTCCTAACCCCAGAGTTCAGTCAAATTAAAGTGATCATCCCTAATTCATTTTCCTTATCTTAAGAATCTCAGCTACTGTCAGAAAATGTTCAAAATGGAATTTGCATAAAGGGAAGGCTAGAATTCAATGTCTAGAACCAATGTGCTGGTCACCACACTGTTTGGAGTGTGTGCTGTTTGGGCGTCAGTTTCTACAGGGCTTATTGTCTAAAAGTATCTCCCTGGGCTGCCATATTTGTTTGTGTTACCAGAGGTTCTATAATGTTTCTTTCTGGCCAACATTTTTGTGTCCTACAAAGACATGACATCCGTTCCATGCAGCACCGACATTTCTCATTATTTGATGTTTCTCCAAGAGATTTACACATTTGATTTTATACTTTTAAAACAAACAGGAAGCACTATCACATTTGCCAGCCAACCATGTGTAAAAACAAGATACTTTCTCCTTCTCTATCTAGTCACTACAAATAGATACATTTTTTGCCCCCCTGCCCCCCAGTTTGGGGACGTAAATGTTAGACTGTGCTTGGGGATGCCACTAAAACAAGGCTATCAGCAATCATTCTGATTGCTCCACTAATTTAGGCTAGGCACCACCTGATTCGTACTTCACAACAGTGCCCCTTGTCCTGCAGTCTCCTTATCAACACAGAGGTGACTCACTTTGTTTTCCTCACTCAAAGAGATTTTCTCTGGTCTGCTGATTAAGGCAGTGATTAAATTAAAAAATGGTTCCTGCAGAGGTATGCTTGAAAAAAACGACTGCATTATTTATGCTTGAACTTTGCACAATTGAACTTTCACTATTATAATCAGGTGTTGGTTCTTAGACTTTTTGTGCAGGGGGGCGGGGGGCGGGTCAAGAAACCCTTTAAGGTGCATATGTACCTACATAATTTGCATAGATAATACTTTTACATTTTCAGGAGGTGACATTACCCTACCCGGTTATCATGCCTTCTAACTTAGTCACAGAAACCATTAGCATACCATTATAAAAGCAGCTGCGTCTGGATAGCTCTGGGTGGCATTTCTGATTAGACAAAATGTTTAGGGAAAATTGCTATGCCTAGGGCAGCCTAACTTCAATGCAATTTGCAACTTCTGGAATTGTCCCATCATAGACTCAAAAGCTGGACATACTCTTATATGAATTGCTATTGTTTTAATAAAAAAGGAAGTAGAGGTACCTTTACCCTTCTTGCTTTCTAACAGCTAATTTCAACTTTTTTTCTCAAATTTATGTATTCCTCCATCCTCCTTCCTCTTGGGCAAGAGAAAAGTTATTATAGGGGAATATAGGTTTAAAAAAGAGTATATAGAGATCCACCTTTATTTTCCAATAAATTAGTATTTCTAGATGAATTTGCTCCCTGAATTAATCATGTTTATATAGCATTTTGTCCTTCAAACTAGCTGCCCATAAAACACCAGTGTTTTAAAAGTTTTTGAAGTAAGTGGCCAGAATTTTCAAAGTCGGGAAGTTTCACGTGATTTGATTTCTAGCTGCTCTTGAGAATTAGAATATCTAGCAGTGTTGGGCCATATTCTTGCATGGAATAGCGTGGCCTGGAGTGGAACAGCCCTGAATCCCATCGTGTGGGATGGGATTTGCTGCAGTTCCACACCATCATTTGTTATCTGGTTGGCCTTCTCGGCCTATTGGTTTTGTAACCCCTGGCTTTCACTGTCAGTTTAAAATCTTATCCTGACAAATCAAGGGATCTTGAGGTTCAGCAAAACATCATTTTTGTATCCTCCCCCCTTTTTAAAAAATAAATTCATTTATTTATTTTTGGCTGCGTTCGGTGTTTGTTGCTGCGCGCGGGCTTTCTCTAGCTGTGGCAAGCTGTGGCTACTCTTTGTTGCAGTGCACGGGCTTCTCATTGCAGTGGCTTCTTGTTGTGGCGCACGGGCTTAGTTGCTCCACGGCATGTGGGATCTTCCCAGACCAGGGCTCGTACCCGTGTCCCCCGCATTGGCAGGCAGATTCTTAACCACTGTGCCACCTGGGAGGCCCATTGGTATCCCCCTTTTAAAATAATGGAAACTGCATTTAAAATGATAGAAAAACAGTTGGCTGTGGAGTGAAACAATTTTTTTTTTCCTTAAAGAGATTTGTGCATTTTTAAGCAAGAGGGGAAGGAAAGAAAGCAATAATGTAATTTGTTTAGTATTCTTTACAGTTATCATATCATTATATTAGTTTTGAAACATATCGTGTACTCTGTATAATGTGGTTTGCTCATAAAATTATCATGTTGGAAACATTTATACAAATCTACTAATCACATTTGCTCTTAAATTGTTTCAGTTTTTTTTTCTTCTTCTTCTTTCAAACAGAACTGAACTACTGAACTTGAAGGAGCTTGAACATTTCTTAATCTCCCTTTTTACAGTAAGCAGACAAAAATATAAAGCAGAATTATTAGTTTTCTTGGGCCCTGGTACCTTCCAAAGTATTCAGTAGATTATAGGCAAGGAGCTTCATACAAACAGAAGCCAACAAACCATCCTCAAACTTTAATAACTGTGTGAATTTAATCTAAATCATTCCCCTTTTATGAGCTACTGTGATCAGTTTGATTCTAATAACACCCTTTTCCTCCTAAAATCATTCTTGTAAACTTCCGAAAACTAAACGCTAGCCAGAATGGAGACAGCCTCTTGATCCTTTTTCATTTTTAGCTGCTTGGCTTTAGGGTGAAAGATCATCAGAGACTCTTGGTTTACTGGACTGACTAAAGAGGAGACGGGAGCTCTCACTCTGGCCACCTGCTGGGCCCTGAATTGCCACCTACCCTAGGACAACCCACCCTCCCTGGGCTTCGTTTGTTTCTTATGTAGAATGAGATCATGTTTGGGTTTCACTCAAACTCTTTACAGTCAAGAATTCTGTTCTGTCACATGCTCTGCCCACTCAGAGTTGTGCATGAGTTCCGGGAAACTTTGGGGTACCAACTACGACTACGTAACCAGTTCTGTGGGGCTGGAAGAGCAGCATCTCAATGGGAAACTGCTAGGTGGCATTTCGGGGGGGCTCCAACGAGCTCTGATTCTTTATGACTCAGCGCAGAAAGAATTCAGCCAGAGGCAGAGTGGTAGATAAGAAGTGATTTATTAGAATAGGATGCTTGTGAGGTTTACAAGCTGGTGGACAAGAGGATTCCATGCCCCAAGAACTTAGTGGGCTACAGTTTTATAATCAAAGGAAAAGTGGGGAGGGGGAAATGACCACCTTCTTCCTCATTCTTCAGTAGACGTCACGCTTCCATCATCAGCTCCTCCTGCAGGTTGGGCAGGGGAGTTTTCTTGTCTCTACATGGTCAAGCTCGGACTGTCATGGCCCTATGGAAAAATTATTTCAGGTCTCAGTACAATGAGGGTCTTTCACTTTGAAATGTCACCTTCCATAAATTATTGTTTTTTATGTGTGCAGCCAACATGTCCTAGGGGTCATTAACTTTACTGAGCTCACTGGGCAGGATGTGGCTCTCTTGCCACCATTGTTTTATTGTTTGGGGGCATGTCTTGTGCTTCAGTTGCATGGTTTTATTGCTAAGCAAGCCTGCTTTCTTGAGTGATCATTAACTTACAGGGGGTCTCCCGTGTTTTTTTCTACTTACAATCCCCTAGTGGGATTAACTGGTTTTTTAAAAAATATTTTGTGGCAAGTGGGATCTTTTTTTTTTTTTTTAATTATTTTTGGCTGCGTTGGGTCTTCGCTGCTGTGCGTGGGCTTTCGCTAGTTGCAGTGAGCGGGGGCTACTCTTCATTGTGGTGCTCAGGCTTCTCACAGCGGTGGCTTCTCTTGTTGCGGAGCACAGGCTCTAGGCGCGCGGGCTTCAGTAGTTGTGGCTCACGGGCTCTAGAGCGCAGGCTCAGTAGTTGTGATGCACGGGCTTAGTTGCTCCGCGGCATGTGGGATCTTCCCGGACCAGGGCTTGAACCCGTGTCCCCTGCACTGGCAGGTGGATTCTTAACCACTGCACCACCAGGGAAGTCCTGGCAAGTGGGATCTTTGTTGTGGAATGTGGGATCTTTTAGTTGCAGCATGCATGTGGAATCTAGTTCCCTGATCAGGGATAGCACCGGGCCCCCTGCATTGGAGTCTTAACCACTGGACTACTAGGGAAGTTCCGGGATTAACTATTTAATCACCTACTTTGTCCCTTTACTCTGTCCCTATCAAATGGAGGAGGGTTTCTAATGCCATTTCTTCCTTATAGTTACCTGGAATAAACATGAGAGAACTAAGTGTAAGGAGTTGTGTACTCAGGAGCTCATGGCGTTGCCCTGACCTTGCAGCACGGGGGGAAAGCTCTCTAGCTCTGTTTAGTAGATGGTGTGGAGGTGATCTGGGCAGAAGTATTTATCTTCCTGGCATTCTGTAGCATACTTCCGTTGCTCGGTACTCCCAGTCTATAAGCTGACCCCTGTTCACTGGTCAGACTACCCGACGCTCGAATTTATCAATCTTAGGTGATACTTTCCTTTATTTCTTGGTATCAGGTCCAACACCAGTTGCAGACCGTCTCTTGTCCATTATGAGTCAAAATTGTTGACCAGAGCAAAAAATAAATAAATGGCAGGCAGAGAAGTGCTGGCAGAGCAAACAATACACATTGTAGAACATGTCACCACGGGGCGGTGCCCTGGGTGTTTTGCTTGGGGCTGTGTCGTCTGAGACTGTGTTGTGCTGCTCTCCCTTGGCTGAGAACTTATACTGGCACTGAGAGCATGGAAAAATAAATAACCACACACAGTGCAGTATAACATACATGCAATATATGGAACCTATTGAGTATGCATTTTATATTATATATTGTGTTTTGGGGAAATTTATTTCAGAAATAAAAGGCACTAAAATGTTTCAGTGCTGCTTAGGTTGGCATTAAATGGACTGTGTGTAGAGGAACAAAGCAGGGACCAGAGACTAGGCTCGTGAAGGCCTTGCCATTGTGTTATAGAAAAGGTGTTTTTGGCAGAATCCTAGGCTGCATTCTTGGTTCACGTGCCTGAAGATACTATGTATTTGCAGCTCAGAATCAAAATCTGTTTACTTGTTTCTTCAAAAAACAGTTATGGAGTACCTAATAGTATTTGCGTAATGCCTTTTGGTGTGCAGGGTACATACATTCACCTCATCCCACTGAAGTGTGCTGTTTCAGAGCCCAGTCAGATGCATGGGCAACAGCCTGTATGGGTGGATGACTGGTTTCTGTTTCTTTTTAATTTCTTTTGTACTCATGAGCAGAGATCCCCACAGCTTGGCCTGGGCTGTGTAGGAAGGAGCTTGGGACAGGTGGCCAGAAGGATTGCTACAGGAGCAGTGCTTGGACAGGCATTCCCAGGAACGGGGGAGGTGGGGGTCATCTACTGAGCATGAGCAGGGTAGGTGGGATGCAGCCGTGGCTCTGCGGAAGATGGAAACTATTTGGAACAGCTGTCATGGGTTGGGCACTAGGGGCCAAGCAGGAGTTGAAAGCAAGGCCTGCTGAGTGACTGCGAAGAAGCCTGTGTGTAAAACAGGTGTGGTTTGGCCATGTGACTCAGGGAAACGGAACTGCTGGGGGGCAGGGGTTGGGTGATTGCTTGATGGCTGACCCGGTGTTGGCCTAGGGAGATGTTAGGGTGAACAGCAGGGGACTGGGGGGAGCCTGGGGGTGCTGACAAGAGCTCTTCTTAGTATGGCTTATAAGGCCCGTTATCTCTGAACTCCTCCCATTGTGTGTGCCCTATTGGGCCATTCCTGTGTGCTTCTGTACATATTATTCCTTCTGCCCTTTCCTATGGCCTAATGACCTCCTACTTCAGGTGCTGGCCTGGGCATCACTTCTGGGAAGCTGTTCCTGATTGCCCTCTTCCTCTGCTGGGTCAGCTGACCCTTCACCCTGTCCACACATCTCTCCCTCTGTACTGCAGGAGCTTGTTTACAGGCTGCTGGCATAACGTGGGTTGGAAGGTTCCTTGAGTGCAAACTGTTCTAGTACCCAGCAGAGCACCTGACATACAGAAGGTGTTCAATAGAAGGGGGCGTGACTGCTTTGCTACAGCATTTAGTAGTGTAACAGAATGTTGTAACTGGAAGAAAACTGAGGGCAGCTAGTCCAACTCATTCATTTTACTTTATTATATATATATTCTTTTCCATTATGGTTTATCATAGGATATCGAATATAGTTCCCTGTGCTATACAGTAGGACCTTGCTATTTTTTCATCCTGTATATACCAGTTTGCATCTGCTAATCCCAGACTCCCAATCCTTCCCTCCCCCTTGGCAACCACAAGTCTGTTCTCTCTGTCTGTGAGTCTGTTTCTGTTTTGTAGATATGTTCATTTGTGTCATATTTTAGATTCCACATATAAGTGATATCATATATTTGTCTTTCTCTTTCTGACTTACTTCACTTAGTATGATAATCTCTATATCCATTCATATTGCTACAAATGGCATTATTTCATTCTTTTTTGTGGCTGAGTAATATTTCTTTGTATATATATACCATATCTTCTCTTTTTTTAAACATCTTTATTGGAGTATAATTGCTTTACAATGTTGTGTTTCTGCTGTATAACAAAGTGAATCAGCTATGTGCATACATATATCCCCACATCCCTTCCCTCATGCATCTCCCTCCCACCCTTACCATATCTTCTTTATCCACTTATGTGCTGATGGACATTTAGGTTATTTCCATGTCTTGGCTCTTGTAAATCAAATTCTTCATTTTATAGTTCACAGAGAACTAAAACTCAGAGAGGTTGAGTGGCTGACCTGATGTCACACAGCTTTGCTCAGGGCAGAGCCAGGACTCAGAGTTGCCTCCTCTGACTCCAAATGCCACGTTCTTTTCACTCTACCACAGCAACCTCCAAATTGTCTGTGGATGACTTTTAAGTGTGTGAAGGTCGCGAGCCTCTGCCTCTGCTTAGCCCCTGGGTATAGCCTCCTGTCACTATTCATAGCGGTCTGTTATCTCATTTTTCTTGTCGAGAGGAAGGCTGCGTCCTGAAAGCGCTTTTCCTCTGCTTGGTGCCAGGTTTACAGCGGCTCTTACCTCACTGCTTCCCCTTCCCTTTCCGGGTTTGTCCTAGTTTACCTTTGGGGGTGAGCACCAGCAACTGTTTCTAAGTAAACAGAGGGATTGCAGATTCAGGGCTTGTGGTTTCAAACACTCAGTGCTTTTGCTTTAGCCTGTCCTCTTCTGGCTGCTGTCACTCCTGCTCCTGTCTTCAGATTGAGCTGCCTTAACATGTTAAAGACTGCTAGTGCCTGGTGGAAGTTTCCTTCTTGGAGCGCGCAGAACTGAGAGAGCACTGGAAAAGGGGAGCCATGGGGGAAGAGAAAGTGGACACTTACCTGCACCATTGTGTATCAGTTGGAAAAAAAAATAACCTCTTGGTTTTCAGACCGATCCCTGGAGTATGGGATACTAGGTGGAGTGTCTAGAAATGCTTGTTTATATATTTTCCATCTCCAGAATGTGTCTCTGAGCTTTTGGACAGTATCTGAGATTTAGAATGTTCTGTTTAGGGTTAAAGTCTCAGCGTGACAGAGGGTAGAGTGTGGCTGGTCCCCGTACTGCCTGTTCGTGGATGATGCAGTTTTGTGAGGTTGGTTCCAGTTCATTGCGGATCGTCTGAACTCTCTACCCATCACCTTTGGTCCAGAGTACCTCGGGGTCAGTTTCAGGAGTGAAAGGTCCACTCATTGAGCACAGGGGATAAGGGGTGACTGGTTTGAACCTTTTGGTTCCTCTGGGAACTAACCAAATAGTACATGATGAAAAAAATGCTCATTTTGGAAAAAGTACTTTGAAGACCAGGGTCTTCAAATTCTTCATGACTTTAGGGAATTCAGCAGCACTGCTTCCCTTAAGCACTTCCCCCTCCCCCGCTTTTAAAAGTAAGAACTAGGGCTTCCCTGGTGGCACAGTGGTTGAGAGTCCGCCTGCCGATGCAGGGGACACGGGTTCATGCCCCGGTCCAGGAAGGTCCCACATGCCACGGAGCGGCTGGACCCGTGAGCCATGGCCGCTGAGCCTGTGCATCCGGAGCCTGTGCTCCGCAACGGGAGAGGCCACAACAGTGAGAGGCCCGCGTACCGCAAAAAAAAAAAAAAAAAAAAAGTAAGAACTAGATGATGTCTCCTTTAGCTCAGAAATCCTGTGGCTTCGGATGAGCCCAGTGTCTTTGGTCTTAGGGGTTTCTGAAGCCACTTCAGACCTTCTTGGCTCCCAGCCACTTGGGAGGCTGTTTCTGATTCTCTCTGGGTTGGTCTTGAGTTCCAGGTATTGAACTGAAAGTACATCAGCCAAGGGTTTGGACTGCGTCAGAAGTATTTTGATTTGCTGTATTCTCTGCTTGGCATGTACTCATTTCCTTCAGGGACGTCCCCTTCCTTGGAATAAATAACTCCCAAGATGCTTGTCTCACTGAACTAAGAAGGCATTCCAGCCAGGCGTTTCCATTCGGGGATCTTGGCTTGTCAGCCACAGGTCACTGGGTGAAAAGGATGTCACCCCATTTGAAACGCTCCTGACACCCACTCCTTCCTGACCCACTCCCGCCAGCAGTGGTCCTCATCCTGGCCAGTTTTGAGAGTGACCAGCTTGAGACAGAACCAGCTTTGACAACAGCAGGTGTGGACCAGATACTACTGTCCTTTGTTCAGCATCAACGCGTTCCCTGCTCCTGTGGCCCAGACATGCAAATAGACCATTCTGAGACCAGGAGCGCATTTTGCAGCCATTTAAAGAACTTTCCAGGGCTTTCCTGGCTCCAGTCCTCCCCACCCTTTTGGACGACAGGAGTTTTTCCTCCAAGCTCAGATAACCTCTGCCTTCCCTGTGTGCCCTTCTGAGAACTTTGCTTCTCGCCGTCATGTTCTCTCAAATTTTAAGTTGTGACCGGCTCCCTGAGCTGCCTGGCATAATCATACAGGGCTGAGTCAGTGACCCAGGATTCAGCCATGCTGACACCCAGAACTTTGATTCCCACCCTGACTCCCCAAGAGAGCAGCTCTTCAGAACTCCCACCCAGGGCTGGTCTGGTCTGGGCTGGGCCTACTGATCCCTCTGCCAGGGTTGAATTCTCAAGGAGCATCTGGGCCTCTCCCTGAGCTGACGCGCAAGACCAAGGCTACCCAGCCCCTGGGTCAGAACCAAAGGAAGGGAACGGGCCAGCAAAGAGAACGGGCTGCCTGAGCTTGGAGCAGGACATTTGGGGAAGGGAATAGAAGGGGAGGTTGGAAAGTTTGCTTGCAATAGCTTTGAGGATTCTAATCCAGGGGGACTCAGGCAGTGGGGTGTTTCACTTTTCTGGAACTGGGTATTGGGAAAGCGCCCTCTGAGGTGCCTATCCTATTTTGGGATGAGTAAGTCAAGGAGCAGCTCTACCCTGGCGCCTGGAAGTGCCTCCCGTTTCCTCATTTTAGACTTATCATTCCTATAAAGAAAAGCACCTTAACTCCGTTATTACAGATTCAGGCCGGATTGAAATTTATCTCTCTACTATCTACATAAAAGGATATACAGAGAAAAATCTCAGTGAGGGTTGTTGATTTAGGGGAAAGCCCTTTAAAGGGCCCATTTTAGGCATGTACATTTGCATACAAACAATGAAAGTGCTAGTTAAAATGATTCTCACATAGTCGTTTTGCTGTGTGGGAACTGCTGCTTGGCGACACTCGTGGCGTAGAAGTGAGTGAACTTGGAAATAATAAAATATTGCTCCTTCCATCCATCTAACCAACAACCTAGTGAGCACCTTCTATTTGCAAGCACCTGTGCTGGAACCAGGGTGGGCGGGGGTGGAAAGCCAACCTAATATTTACCCTCCAGGGTGACGTGAGGCTACTGGGAAAGTCCAGCAAGGACCGGGATGAGTTGGTCACCCTGCTTCAGGAGTTGAAAGCTTAGTAGGAATTAACAAAGTACCCACAATGTTCTACCTGTTAGATAGGCCACACCTGTTCATTTTTAAAGCTGTCAGCATTCTGCCCTGTAGGGCTTTTTCCCCTCTAGCTTGAGTACTCTAATGCCCTTTTGAAACTGTATCCCAACATTTAATATTCCCGTGGTCATCTTCACCCTCAGTGGCATCAGCTATCACCGGACACCTGCTGTGGACGGGGCTCTGAACTCGGTGACTGTGGGTGGTGCTGGTGTAGTATGGAGGTGATTCGAAAGCCTTTCAGCTCCTGAGGAAACATGACCACCACCTCCTTACCTTTTTTTAAAAAGCGTGTTAGAGCACAGTAGTTGCAGAGTAAATACTTGTGGATTGAAGTTTAGTAACTGTGTTTTAAGAATGCAGGGTCCAGGGAATTCCCTGGTGATCCAGTGGTTAAGGCTCTGTGCTTCCACTATAGGGGGCATGGGTTCGATCCCTGGTCAGGGATCTAAGATCCCTCATGCCACGCGGCCACAAAAGCCAAAAGAGTGCAGTGTGCGGAGTGGCACAGACCCCATTTCAAATCCTGGCTCCCTGCCATGTGCTTGCTTTATGATCTCGGCTTGCTTATGACTGAACCTCTGAGCCTCATTTTCCTTATTTGTGGAATTGGGATTAAGTGAAGGTATTCATAGTAATTATGATGATAGGCTGTATAGTATAGTGTATATAGTAGCACATACTCTGGAGTCAGACTGCCAGGGTTCAAATCCCACCTCCTGGTTGTGTAACCTTGAGCACATTACTGAGCATCTCTCATCCTTAGTTTTCTTATCCATAAAACAGGGATAATAATAGTACCTGTGTCGGCAGGTTATTGAAAGTAAGAATTGTCCAGCACCTTGTGCCTGGCCTATAGTATCACATAAATGTTTGCTGAATGTTAAAAACTATAAAACTATTATTTCACTTTGGTTCTTATAGAATTCCTGTGAGGTTAGACAGGGCAAGTATTATTCCCTGTTGCTTATTTGTTGTTGTTGTTATGTTTGAGGGGCAAAAATGAAATTCTGATGGTTTAAAATGGTCTACTGAAGGGAATCTGTTTCGTAAATATCAAAACTGGGACCAGAACCCGTGGTCTTTGCCATAAAAGAACATACAGGTGCATCGGTATGTATTTATCGTGGGCATGCATGAAAATATTATGGTTTTGATATAATCTGGAGACGAGTGAATAGCAGTTGTCCCTCTTCTGCACCCACTGGCCTCAGTCAAATGTGCTACAGTCCGCCGGCATACTGCTAAATGATGTTCTCTGAATTAAAGCATTGAGCTTATACCTTCCAGTAGGGTCCCTGAGACTTATTAAGGTTGCCTGTTTAAACCTCTTGCAGATTCTAACTGCCTTAGTGTTGCCTGCTCTCTGGCTGGACTCCTTTTAGAGATTCTATTGTATTTATGTGCCTGATTTCAGAGCCCCTTAGATGAGCCATTTCATTCAGGAGAAGCCCAGGCGAAATAGGAACCACTCCCCCTTCCCCTGCCTTTATATTTGGTGTTGAAACTCTTCATTCTTTGTGAGAAACTTAATTATGAAAGCCGTGGATGAGGGAGTGTAAAAGTAGCTTTAAAACGCTTGCATTTGCCAATCTCTTGTCAGGCAAAGAGCTTTAGATTGAAATGTTTTCATGTCTGTTCACAAGCATGAGTACTTCTTAAAACTGCTGCAGTGTAAAGGGTTAAAACATAAATAGTATCCTATATGAGCAGTGAAAGGTGCTTTAGTACTTAAGTCCTATTTTTGAGCTCTGGAATTCAATTCCTTCCTGTTGCCAGCTGAACCTGGGACTGATGTATTAGATGAAAATATATTCCTATCTTCAAACGTGGACAACAGGACATTCTGTCCTCCAAATTTCAGCGTTTGAGTTGGGTGTTGCAGGAAACTTGGCACCCTTTCTTTCTTTTCAAAATAATAAACAGAGATGATGTTGTCTCAGGTTTCATCTGATGGAGCTTAGATGCTGTTGCCTCATAAAGACTGATTCATAGACAAATGTGAACTAATTATAGTAACTTAAAAATAATGTCCCCGTTTAAATTTGGCAAGGCAAGATGCCTTGCGTGCTTTGTAGGACATGAGAGATTTTGTTTCTTTAGTGGCATGGACGTGACATACCCATTTCTATTTTGGCCATACAGTAGTTGTGCTGGGTCACTACCTGTCATCTTTATTTTTTTAGGGAATTCTCGTGTGCTGTCATGCACACCCCAAGCCCAAACACTGAAACACCTTTTACTGCCATCTACACAAGGAATTCTTTCTTGCTATATGTCCACTGCATTTTTAAGAAACAAGTGTCTGAGTTGAAGAAAGTGGATGGCATAATTTTTTTCTTTTTTTAGTTCTAAGCATTTCAGAATCTCTACTATGAAAAATTGCAGGAAGTTATCCACTTCTCTCTATGGAATGAATAGAAAATTGTCAGAGAGACTGTTCTCACTTCTATTCTACTCACCTTTTTCTTTTAGTTTTCAGATGACTTTATTTTTTTAATTTTAATTTTATTGGAGTATAGTTGATTTACAATGCTATGTTAGTTTCAGGTGTATAGCAAAATGATTCAGTTATACATATACATATATTCATTCTTTTTTTAAAAAAATTATTTTTGGCCGCATTGGGTCTTCGTTGCTGCACGCAGGCTTTCTCTAGTTGCAGAGAGCGGAGGCTACTCTTCGTTGCAGTGCGCGAGCTTCTCATGCGATGGCTTCTCTTGTTGCGGAGCACAGGCTCTAGGTGCTCAGGCTTCAGTAGTTGTGGCACGCGGGCTCAGTAGTTGTGGCTCGCGGGCTCTAGAGCACAGGCTCAGTTGTTGTGGTGCATGGGCTTAGTTGCTCCGCGGCATGTGGGATCTTCCCAGACCAGAGCTTGAATCCGTGTCCCCTGCATTGGCAGGTGGATTCTTAACCACTGCGCCACCAGGGAAGTCCCTATATTCATTCTTTTTTAGATTCTTTTCTCATATAGGTTATCCCAGAATATTCTACTCACTGTTTCTACTGGGGATTAGGTTGGAAAATATTTCACCATGATTCTCTCAAAGTAATTTTTGCTTTTGAATTTTCTTTAAATACATAGATGATATATGACCATGTTCAGAATTCAAAAGTTAGGAAAGGTTTGTAGTAAAATGTGAATCTTCCATCTCTCCCATATTTCTTGCTTTAGAATCAATCCTGGGCACCAGTTTCTTATATACTATTGTGGAAATTTTCCCTACGTTTATAAATATGTGTATATATATATTTTTCCCCATACAAAGGGCATCATACTATCCACAGTGTTTTGAACTTGGTTTTTCTATTTAATCATAATCTTAGAAATGATTCCATCTCACATTTTGAGCTACCTCATGATATGATTGTTTTGTTGTTCCCATTGAATAGATGTCATAACACATAAACAATGGCCTGTGAATGGTATGTAGGCCATTTTAGTCCTCTGCCACTAAAATCATGGTGTAATGATCTTGTAGTCTGCTGTGGAATAGGCAGTCTGATGGTGATGAGTGTGGGCTCTGATAGCCCAAAGGCCTGGGTTTAAATCCTAGTTTCTCCATTTACTATTGAACTGTTTGGTCTTGGCCAGTTAGTATTTATCTCATAGGTAGGATGTGATGATTGAAAACACTAATCTACATAAAGCGTACAGACCAGTGCTGGGCATGTAGACAAGTCTAGATTTAGTAGTGTTATCATTTTGCATGATGTGGGAACACACGGATCCTGTACTTATCTCTGCATGTTTCTGAACCACTCCTAGTGGCTTTTAGAAGCCATAATACAGTTTTTGAGTCTGTGGGTTCTCTCTCTCCTAAATTGACTGAAATGTTCACCCTCCCCTCCCTCATTTCCATGTTGCTTTTGTAGAACATCCTGGAGGAGAAAAGGGAAGATTGTATTTCCGGCCACTATGCTCATGTGTCCAAACCCCTTCAGAGGCACAACTTGCGAGTGGTGATAATTTTTAACAAATGGTCCGAACTCCCCCCATAAATACCTAATTTAGAGCTTTACGAAGAATTATATTTTACATTTACACAAATATCTAGCTTGTGTGTGTGTGTATGACTCAAATTTATTTAATTTCACCATGTTTCAAATTATAAGGCAAATCTTTGGCAAAGATTGGAGCGTGTACTTCGGAGGTTACCTGCTCTTATGTCAGCTGTACATCTTGCATCATAGAAGACCACCACTTTTGGATTCAGACAAGCCAGAGCTAAAAAACCCCCATGCCGGCGTTTTCCCACTGTGTGTCCTGGGGCAAGTCCCTTAGGCTTCCAGGGTGTTGTTTCCCCCTCTGTAAAAGTAAACATTGATCCACCTCATAGGGCTTTATGAGAGAATGGGTGAAGGAGCCAACAGTGTGTGATACAGAGCAGAGCAGGTGCTCATGGACCATCTAACCTTCCCCTCCCACATCCCACTTCCTCCTTCCTCAGTCCCCTGGAAGTCACTGCCTCCACCTTCAGCTCTTCATCTCACTCCCCTCCTGACTTGCCATCTGATTTATCACTGTGCTTTCTCTGCCTTAACTGGGAGAGCAGTTCCTGTCTCAGTTGGTGTCGCTTGCATCCTACCTTAGCTTGACTGTTCAAGGAATGCCAGCGAGTGAGGGAGGGAGAGGCGGGCTGGCTGTGTCCCTACCCCGGTGAGGGCATTACTGTTTCACTGGAAGCAGCAGCTAGCGACAGCATTGCGAGACCAGAGTTAGGGGCCACGGTGAGTTAATGTGGCCCCTGACGTGATCGTAGAGAATGGCATTTTCACTCTTGGTTGTTCCTTTGAGGAAGTTGGCTATAGCCAACTCATGAAACTTATCCTCCCAGATAGTCTTTTTGTTTGGAGGATGGGGGTGAAGGGAATGTCTAGAAACTGTTGCATGTCATCAAAGCCCCATTAGAACTGCACTTGCAGGAGGATGGCTTTGACTGTTTCACACCCACTTTCTAAGAAAAGGACCAGCCAGTTGGCTTGTAGATTTAGTGGCCAGCTCTCCTTGGGCCTTGCTTTAATGTCCTGGAGGTGGGCTGCTGGGCACCCAGGATGAGCAGGGGAAGTGAGGCTACAGCTGGAAAGTGAGCAGGAAGACCTTCTCTAGATCCTCCAAATCACCTACTTGGAGAGGAGCTTCTCTATCTTGCCTTAAGTGTTTTGCTGCAAATTTTTGAAATAGCAGTCACACCCGTATTCAAATGTAAGAACCAGAGTGGTATCCAAAGATGTGCGGGCCAGGTCCCTTCCAGCTACAAAAAGCCACGGCTCTACAAACCAATATTTGGGCAGTAGGACCCATTGTACCATTTGGAATGCTCTTCCCTTCTCCCTTTTTACTTGGGGCTTCCTGTCCTATAAGATCTAGGTTAATTCCCACTGTCCAGTTTTTTCAGTCTTGACACTGGGCTGTTGGATTGGCTGTTGGTTAATTGAAGAATAAAGGTTATATATTTCTTTAAAGCCATCCCATTCTAGAAAATGTTTTGGGGGAGGATATGGGAGCCGTTCGAAGGGCGTGGGTGAGGCAGCTTAGCTTGAAGGGGCTAGGAGGAGGTAGAGGGAACTTTCCGACATATGGCATTATTAACCTTGTGGTTGTTTAGGCGTTTTCCCATGTTTATGCCCTGGCTTCCCACTAGGTCCTCACTCTCTAGGCCGAGGCCCTGTCCAGCCCCTGTACCACTATGGGTGGGCGTAGTGCAGGGGTTCTCACCGCTGCTGTGAGTATCGCCTGAAAGCTAGTTGGAAATGCACACCAACCCCACTGAATTAGAAAGTCCGGAGTGGGACTCGGCAGTCTGCAGTTTAACAAGCACTCCTGGTGATTCTGCGGGGCAGTGAAGTTCAAGGGCCTCTGCTATAGTGGGAAGAGCAGTGGTTTGGGGGTCTGAGAGGTGTGGGTTTGAAGCCAGCTCTGCCATTTACTAACTGACCTACTTTAGGAAAAAGTGAATTTTTCCTCTTTCTTCTTTCCCCGTCCAGGGGTATTTTATAGAAATCTGTTCTACACGATGTTAATGGGTGCTCTAAAAATAGGGATGGGCAAGGGGTTCTGTGGCCAAATAAGTTAGTGAAATGCTGCTTTACTGAATTTCAACAAGATTCTTTATGACAGTACTTCTCAGATGCCTAAATGTCATTGAGGGTCCCTGAGGGTTGCATGGCAAGTGTGCAAACTTCTTAGATTCTGTAACACCTTTTCTGCTACATACTTGCCAACTTCTCTGGCAGTGGTGTTTTTTGGGACCCGTTTTGGGAGATGCTGGTCTAGGTGATCTGTAAGGGCACTTTGAGCCTGGAGATTTTATGGCCCTGCCAATCAGTGAGGAATTCAGAAACTTCAACTACAGGGCAAACCAGACATGATGCCATAATTTATCATTTGAATAAACCAGGCTTACACAACACCTTGAACATTGAGATGATATAGAAGTAACTAAACATTGAAGAATAAAGGTTATATATTTTTTTAAAGCAGAAAGTTTTTCTTAGGTAGAAAACCAGATATCAGGGGAGAGGTGGGGAAGACGAATTAAGGAAAATGTCACTTACTGAGCATATTGGAGTCCTGGCAGGAAACATGGCACAGTCAAATCGGGTAATGTAAGGAGATTTAAATAAAGGAACTATTTATAAAAGGTGTAGGCAGAGTTTGGGAAAAGCAGCAATGGTCAGCGCAGGACTTGGATTCCTCTATATATGCAAGGTTTACGTACATCACATTTAGTCCTCATAATAACCCCAAGGATAGGTTTTTATTATTTCACACTTTGCAGAGGAGGAAGGTGAAGCTCAAAGAGGCAAGGCAGATCCCCCGGAGATAGCACTGGGGAATGGAGGCGAAATTCACACAGCCCTGCCAGCCTCGCAGACCCTGCTTCTGCTCCATGCTTCTTTAGGCAGAACATCCTCTCTTCCGTCATGTGGTGAGGCTGACAGTGCTACTCTCTGAAGCTCGTGTTCTGAGGTGCTTACTGAGCTAGGATCAGTAGACAGGAGAAAATAGCACATTGGGCAAATATGTAAATTAACAATAAAAGTATGCAGATTACATATATGGGGAAGAAAGATGTAAACATGCAGTTTCCAAGTCTAGGTGGGTTGGGGCTATGGAAATCTGTCTTCCATCCTTTTGGGGGAGCCATCCCATTCTAGAAAATGTTTTGGGGGAGGATATGGGAGCCGTTCGAAGGGCGTGGGTGAGGCAGCTTAGCTTGAAGGGGCTAGGAGGAGGTAGAGGGAACTTTCCGACATATGGCATCGCTTGGGAAGGCTCGGCTGTAGGAGTGGAAGGAAAGGGCGCTCTTTTCATAGGTGCCTCAGCCAAATGGAAATGGTCCTGGTGGTGGGAGGCGAGCAAGCAGTTGGGAGAAGAAAGGAGTGTCATGATGGGCTCTCAGGGTGCCCCGGACTCCAGTTTTTTTATTGGGGCCACGCTGGTCCAGTGAAGTCTCTTTAGCCTAATACCTTTGTTACAAGATGGTAAAGGTTGAATTTTCTCAGGAATGATTTTTTACTTCCTTCAGGAAGTTTCAGAGTACATGAATGCCTAATTTCTCTTATGCCCTAAGAAAATGTAAAAGTCATGTCTCTCAGGAGGCTACTTTCCCCCCATGTCACTTTGCATTTAGTTTTTTTTTTTTTTTTTTGGCTGCATTGGGTCTTTGTTGCTGCACGCGGGCTTTTCTCTAGTTGCGGCGAGCCAAGGCTACTCTTTGTTGTGATGCGCGGGCCTCTCATTGCAGTGGCTTCTCTTGTTGCAGAGCACGGGCTCTAGACGCACGGGCTTCAGTAGTTGTGGCACGTGGACTCAGTAGTTGTGGCTTTTGGGTTCTAGAGCGCAGGTTCAGTAGTTGTGACGCACGGGCTTAGTTGCTCCGCGGCACGTGGGATCTTCCTGGACCAGGGCTCGAACCCGTGTCTCCTGCCTTGGCAGGCAGATTCTTAACCACTGCACCACCAGGGAAGCCCTTAGGTTGGTTTTTAATGCCCAATTAGAATATAGCTTATGGTCAAATCCCCTTTATTCCAGAAAACAAGAACACCTCTCAAATACTGTACATAAGAACTGCCTTTGAAAACATCTGGTAAAAATAACAAGTTGCTTGGAAAACTGTGATTCTCAGATGCGGCCTCCACCCCTGTATTAGTGGGGAGTCACTGGAGTAAACCTTTACTTCCTGTTGCTTCCACACAGCAGTCCTTTACGGAAATATTTTGCATGTTTCCTTAAGCAGCAGGGAACCTTGAAGGGCAAACAGTGCTGAGGCCCCAGAGAGGAACAGAGATGCTATCTTTGCCTAACAGCACCTCAGGGTGTACGGAGAGCCCGCCTGGGCCTCGGAGCTTTGAAGCAGCGCCAGGCTCCTGCCCAGAACTGCTAAAATCTCCAACTCTCTCCCCCAGGCACGAGCGAGGCCCAAGCCTGCCACACCTCCAGCTCCTCTTACAAGGGAGAGGTTTTAGAATAGTCTGAAATGTCAGACATATTTTTTTCACAACATGCCACAGACATCTCATAAATTATTCCTCAGTAAAACTTTAATAGGAATGCTTAGAAAATTAAGAGTTCTCATCAGTGGAGTTTTTGGTAATTGGACAACTGTTAACCCCAAATCTTCCTGCTTTTTCCACCCCAGAACTCATGGAAGAAAGTCATTATGAAATAATTTTCCTGAAGCCATGCTTCAGGCTGTCTTTGGTGACTGAGGTCTTACGTACTCTCATAATGCCACGTGTTAGTTTGAACAGTGTGATACTCCAATATTTGGCTATTTTTGACTTAAAAGAACCATCTGAAGTGGTTCAATCTGATAGCAATATAAAGTGTAGGAGTTTGAGTTCAGTGTTTTCTGACTTCAAAATAGATCTAGAAAAATTTTTAAGAAATCTGTGATATCTTAATACCTTGCCATTTGCTTCTGTCTCATGAAAATGCGTAATTCAGGATTCTGGTGGTAGAATCTGCATTGCTGCTCAAGCTGTGTCTGCTGTCACGTTGGCTCCACATGGGGCACGTTTACAAATATGCGTCGCAGCTACAGCCATAGACATGCTCGGTTCTATTTCGTGTGTAGATGCTTCTGGGGGTGAGCTTGTGAGCCTGCTCTTTACGGGTTTCTAGCCATTTATGTCTTATGTTTATTTTTTACCTAAAATGCTTCCTGACTTGATTTATTCAGTTACTAAAAATTGGAATTTGGGGGGGAACTTTACATTGTTTGTTGGTGCAAAGAGAAAATTGGGGGCTGTCCTAATAGTATGGGATATGTGCCACAACACAGAATCGTGATCATTGCCCAAAGTGATGCTCTCTAGATGGCTTCTGGCCCATAGAAAGGAAATTGTACAAAGGTTGCTAGTATATTTCATTTTATAATATTTCTCCCTCTTCAAAAATTGGACTTCTTAGTCTTTTTAGGCTGCTATAACAAAATGCCACAGACTGGGTGGCTTATAAACAACAGAAACTTACTTCTCGCAGTTCTGGAGACCGGGAACTTCAAGGTCAAGGTGCCAGCAAGGTCGTGTTTTGGTGAGGAACCTCTTCCAGGCTGCAGACTTCCTGTAATAGCCTCACATGGTGGAATGGCTGGGAGCTCTCTGGGGCCTCCTTTATAAGGGCATTAATCTCATTCATGAAGGCTCTGCCCTCATGATCTAAGCACCTTCCAAGGACCCCACCTCCTAATATCATCACCTTGGGTGTTAGGTTTTCAACATATGAATTTTGAGGGGAAATGAAACATGCAAATCATAAAAACCAGTGTATTTCATTATTTAGAACATTCCATTATTTCTTTGTATATGGAAAGTTAATATCTAGAAGAATTTTTCATAGTGAGAATATAGTTCTTAGTATCACTTGCCTTTTTATGTAAAATCAAATCAACCAAATATTAATTGCTCCTTTACTACATCCAAGGCACCGTGTGAAAATTCAGAAAAAGCTATTTGCAGCAAATAAAGAATTTTGCTTCCCTTGAAATATGACATAGTGTGACATTCTCCTTACCACTTGATCTATAGAAAGGTAAAGCCAGTTAGTTGTGTCTTGGCTCAGGGCAGCATCCTTTGGGGGAAACAGTGCTGACTGTGAGTTAAAAGCCCTAGTTTCATTCTTGTTTGGGTCACAGGCTCTCTCTGACTTTGTGGGCATCCTTCTCCTTTCCCACCTGAGCTGTTTTCTCATCTAACGTAGTGAAGATCATTTCTAAACATCCTAAGATCCTTCATAACAAAATAGACCCAACAATGATTTTTATTGAGTGCTTTTCACTATGTAATGTACCGAGATAGTTTCAAGTAAGTGTAAGAGTCTCTCCTGGGAGTTTTAAAAGGTTCCTCATCCTTAGATAAAACAAAAACAAAAAACTCAAAACATTTGTTGACCATCCTGCAAGAATAGATCCCTTCAAAGAGCAGAGAAAATTCTAGAATGTGTAGAATACTGACCTCTCCCCCTTCAGAGAGTCATCTCTGGTTTACAGAAGAATAAACGATACAGGAGCTCTCACGTAAGTGGGACAAAGAGTGGACGAGACAGTGGGTGCCCCGAGTACTGAGGAACAGCTGCCGTTTATCAAGTGCTTGCACTATGCCTGGCTTTGTGCCAAGTGCTTCCAAGTGCTTTACCTGTATTATCCCAACCACGCCTTGTAGTAGCCACATGAGAGGAACGGTGTGATCACCCCATTTTGCACGTGAGGAACGGAGGTAACTCACCCATAGTTGCACACCTAGTAAGTGGAGCTGATAATTGTTATTGAGCCTACGTTCTTTTTTTAAAAAATTATTTTATTGAAGTATAGTTGATTTACAATGTTGTGTTAGTTTCTGCTGTACGGCAGAGTGATTCAGTTATATATACCCTTTTTCATATTCTTTTCCATTATGGCTTATTACAGGATATTGAATATAGTTCCCTGTGCTACACAGTAGGACCTTGTTGCTTATCCATTCTCCATATAGCAGTTTGCATCTGCTAATCCTTCCCTTCCCCTTGGCAAGCACAGTCTGTTCTCTATGTCTGTGAGTCTGTTTCTGTTTTGTAGATAAATTAGATTGCACATATAAGTGATATCATATGGTATTTGTCTTTCTCTTTATGATTTCTTTCACTTAGTGTGATAATCTCTAGGTCCATCCATGTTGCTGCAAATTGAGCCTACATTGTTTTTCTTTTTTTTGAGCCTACATTCTTAATCACCATGCCTCTGAGGGAAGGCAAGGGTATGGGTTAGAGAGGCAACAGGCTTCTCATTAAAGAGAAGCATGGAATTGCCAAGGGTTAGTGATGGAAGGAAAAGGGTGACATTCATGATCATGGGCCACCTACATTGATCCATTGCCTTAGTGTTCTCCTACCTTGATGACCTGTCACTGCCTTGCCGAACCCTGGGGAATATGCCTTTGTGAAGGCTGTAGCCCAAGCTTGGCCACAGAAACTCCTTTCACCTCCCCTCCAGCACTCCTGCCAGCGCTATAAAGAGCTGCGTGTTTACTGGAACTTGGGATATATTTGCCACTTGAACTGACGAGAGTCAAGGAAGTAAACAGCTGGACTTGGGATTGGAGGGTGACCCCAGCAGCATAGCTATGAACAGGTTTCAAAATTCCTTTTCAGATGTTCCCAGACTTGGTTTTACTTTCATGTTTCCCTTTTAGTATCTCCATTTGCAGAACCAAACAATTCTCATTTTGGAATTTGTGTGAAAGGCTTAGAGTAAACAATGTGAAGAGTCCTTAACCATCTCTTAGTTCATTTCGTGGACCAAAGCGGGGGGGTCACTTGTATCTGCTCACAGCCCTCAGTCCAAGCTTCTGTTCACTGTCACACCCTCAGCAGCCAGCAGTGGACCATGGCCAGGCATCACGTGGCTTAAAAAAAAAGAAACCCAGACCCCTGTCCTGCTTTTAAGCAGCCTCCACGGCTTGGATTGCAAGCCCCTCAAGAGCAGTGAGTGCTCATCTCTGCAGCTAGGCTGAGCACAGTGTGGGGACTAAGCAGATGCTTCGGAAAGGCTGGGCTACTCTGTGGAATGCTCCGTTGAGCACATTCTCCTCATCACTATAAAAACGAATGTACTCGGAAGGTGTTCTTAAAACGAGCGGGGAGGGCAGTGTAGGCAGCGAAGTGCAGTGCAATGCAAGACACATCTTTGTAGAATGAGGTCGTAGTTAAGGGCCTGGGATTTAAGGTCAGACAGGGTTTTCTGTCACAATTCCACCACATACTGGCTGTGTGACCCCAGAGAAGACACTGAACCATTGCTTCCTTTCTAAATTGGCAGCAACAGTTCACATATCCTAAGGTTGTTAGGATTAAATGAGACATTGTATGTAACATGCTAAGCATAGTACCTGTGCTCAGGGGGTTCTTGGTGATAACATTAGTTGTATTTAATTTATTACTAGGAAAAAAAGATCAGATTTGGCTACCTTTCAAAATAAATGTGAAGCAGAGCTTGAGTATATGCCCCTCACCCCCAAATTAAAGTTTACATGTTACAGAGTGGTATAATCCTGAATACTTCGTAGTTACCTGGATCAGAAACAAGGTGTGAGTGATATCTGTGACAATTTGGTCCTTCAGATTAAGAGGTTGTGCTAGGGTGCTGACATTATGGATCCTTAATTTTCACATGCTTAGCTCTGTGCTTACATTTCTTTTGTGCTTTAAAAAATAAACCTGATAAATCTTTAAAAATTCCTCTATTTACTATTTTTGGCTGCATTGGTTGGGTTTTTGTTGCTGCGCAAGGGGTTTTCTCTAGTTGGCGGCGAGCAGGGGCTACTCTTCGTTGCGGTGTGCGGGCTTATTGCGGTGGCTTCTCTTTGTTGCAGATCGCGGGCTCTAGGCACACAGGCTCAGTAGTTGCGGCGCACAGGCTTAGTTGCTCCGAGGCATGTGGGATCTTCCCAGACCAGGGCTCAAACCTGTGTCCCCTGCATTGGCAGGCGGACACTTAACCGCTGTGCCACCAGGCAAGTCCCTAAAAAAAATTCCTCTTGAAAGGAAATGAAAAGGGGATTCTTCTTAAAGAGCTTAATGAATACTTGAGCAGCCACTTTTGTTTTTTTGTTTTTTTGGTTTTAATTGCTCTTCCAGTTGTTTTCTACAAGAAACTTCTCTATTGTTGAATAATTTAGTAAGACTGTATTTAGTGGAAACACATTAGAAGTTGGAAGTTTAAGAGTCTGATATAAAATGAAAACAGTCCCCTTACAACAATATGATAGGATAAAGTATTAATGGTCTATTAGAAATCAAAGACTGTCTAATTAAAAAATAAACATTTGCTCCTTAGATGGCATCAACAGTGTGTGAAAATATCTTTTGTTAGGTTAGAGTCATTTTATGGATTATGATATGAAATCGTCCTACCTTTCATGTACATTTGAATTCTTTGCTTTCTCAAACACCCCATTTAGGAGTATTTAAGCTAATAGACGAGTGTCCTCTGAGTTACTTCCTCATTTGGAAACCCTGTGCCAGACTGTGTGCAGATGGGGCAGCAGTCATGCCTGGCAGGCCCTGCAAGTGGAATT
This sequence comes from Phocoena phocoena, assembly GCF_963924675.1. Classification (NCBI taxonomy): domain Eukaryota; kingdom Metazoa; phylum Chordata; class Mammalia; order Artiodactyla; family Phocoenidae; genus Phocoena; species Phocoena phocoena. The sequence continues at coordinate 31,996,961 of NC_089234.1, forward strand.
ACATTTGCACATTGTTTTATTCACTGTGAACATTTTGCAGGGAAAAAAGGAAAAACTGTCTCCCTGCTTAAATGAAATTCTGACACAATCAGTACAAATTATAAATTATGTTTAAAGTGATGCAACAAATTCAGGATGGTTTCCAGCTTTGTGTACAGCATTGTGGATGAGCTGTGGGTGTCTAGTACTTGGTTCTGCAGTAACCTGGGCGTATTGACAAGTGTTTCTCAAAGTATAGCCTGAAACCATATCCGCCAGAAATGCAGATCCTGGGTACTCCATGGAACTTCTCAATCAACATATCTGGGAGCAGAACCTGCAATCTGCATTTTAAGCCGGTGCCTTCTCTGTCAATGGATGGCAGTTTTTGAGGCCCTCTGGGAAGACAGTGGGAAGATTTTGCAAAGATTATTTTAGTTATCAGAATTGAAAATATTTTTAAATCCAGAGAATTCAACTTTATAATGAAAATTGAAGTACAAGTTAAGAATTTGGGGGACTTCTCTGGCAGTTCAGTGATTAAGACTCTCTACCTCCAATGCATAGGGCGTGGGTTTGATCTCACATGGCCGGGAAACTAAGATCTCACTTGCCGTGTGGTGTGGCCAAAAAAAAATAATAATTCATTAAATAAAAAAGGAATTTGGTTGAAAGGCACGTTTGAGAATAGTTTTTTAAATGCCTCCTGCTCTTTTCTAAATTCCCCAATTAATTGAGTTGACTAGCAGTAGCATTGCAAGTTGGCCTTTAAAATGCTTTCTCAATACTCATAAGAATAAAACTTACATTTGAGAAAATCATTGATTATTAAGTCACTTGTGAATTTATAAAAGTATATTTGAGGGAATTACTAAATTTGGAGGAAAAGGAATGGAAATACCCAAATGTTACCTCATATCGTAGGCTAAAACCAGTATTTAATAAGTATAGCTTATTTGGGGATAGAAGAGAATAGGTAGTTCTCCACAAAAAAAAAAAAGACAATGATGGTTCTCTTAGAGGCTTCCACCACATAGTTACACAAAGCAGCATTTTTGGCTTTTAAAGTAATGAAATGAAAGCCAAAAGACGTCAGTGTGTGTCTTACCATGCTCTGTATATTGCAGATACATCTTTAAGGGAAAAAAAGTCAAGACATAACAGAAACCATTACTTTGATTATCTTAAAATTTCTTTGACTTTAAAATGATTTCATTTTGGGTCACAAATCAAGCTTTGGAAAATTTAAGAAAATTGAAATCGTATCAAGCATCTTTTCTGACCCACAACACTGTGAGATTGGAAATCAGTTACATGAAAAAAACCTGTAAAAACCACAAATACATGGAGGCTAAACAATGCACTACTAAATAACCAAGAGACCACTGAATAAATCAAAGAAGAAATTAAAAAATACATAGAAACAAATGACAACGAAAACACGATGACCCAAAACCTATGGGATGCAGCAAAAGCAGTTCTAAGAGGGAAGTTTATAGCAATTCAATCTCACCTCAAGAAACAAGAAAAATATCAGTCTAATACTACACTTAAAACAACTAGAGAAAGAAGACCAAAGAAAACCCAAAGTCAGTAGAAGGAAAGAAATCATAAAGATCAGAGCAGAAGTAAATGAAATAGAAATGAAGAAAAGAATAGCAAAGATCAATAAAACTAAAAGCTGGTTTTTTGAGAAGATAAACAAAACTGATAAACCCTTAGCCAGACTCATCAAGAAAAAAAGGGAAAAGACTTAACTCAATAGAATTAGAAGTGAAAAAGGAGAAATAACAACTGACACTGCAGAAATACAAAGGATTATAAGAGACTGCTACAAACAACCATACGCCAATAAAATGGACATCCACAAAGAAATGGACAAATTCTTAGAAAGGTACAGTTTTCCAAGACTGAACCAGGAAGAATTAGAAAATATAAACACACCTATCACAAGTAATGAAATTGAAACCATAATTAAAAATCTTCCAACAAACAAACGTCCAGGACCAGATGGCTTCACAGCCAAATTCTATGAAACATTTGGAGAAGAGCTAACACGGATCCTTCTCAAACTCTTCCAAAAAATTTCAGAGGGAGAAACACTCCCAAATTCATTCTACAAAGCCACCATCACCCTGATACCAAAACCAGAAAAAGATATCACAGAAAAAGAAAATTATACACCAATATCACTGATGAATATAGATGGAGAATCCTTAACAAAACACTAGCAAACAGAATCCAACAGCACATTAAAAGGATCATACACGATGATCAAGTGGGATTTATCCTAGGGATGCAAGGATTCTTCAGTATATGCAAAGCAATCCATGTGATACACCACATTAACAAATTAAAGAATAAAAACTGTATGTTTTTAATTTTGTTTCTGCATCTCAATAGATGCAGAAAAGGCTTTTGAAAAAATTCAACACCATTTATGGTAAATACTCTCCAGAAAATGGGCATGGAGGGAACCTACCTCAACATAATCAAGGCCATATATGACAAACCCACAGCAAGCATCATGCTCAGTGATGAAAAACTGAAAACATTTCCACTAAGATCAGGAATAAGACAAGGATGTCCACTCTCAGCGCTCTTATTCAACATAGTTTTGAAAGTCCTAGCCACAGTAATCAGAGAACAAAAAGAAATAAAAGGAATATAAATTGGAAAAGAAGTAAAACTGTCACTGTTTGCTGATGACATGACACTATACATAGAAAATCCTAAAGATGCCACCAGAAAACTACTAGAACTAATCAGTGAATTTGGTAAGGTTGTAGGATGCAAATTTGATGCACAGAAATCTCTTGCATTTCTATACACCAACAATGAAAAATCAGAGAAATTAAGGAAAGACTCCCATTTACCATTGCAACAAAAAGAATAAAATACCTAGGAATAAACCTGCCTAAGGAGGCAGAAGACTTGTACTCAGAAAACTATAAAACACTGATGAAAGAAATCAAAGACCACATAAACAGTTGGAAAAATATACCATGTTCTTGCATTGGAAGAATCAATATTGTGAAAATGACTGTACTACTCAAAGCAATCTACAGATTCAGTGCAATCCCTGTCAAGTTACCAGCGGCGTTCTTCACAGAATTAGAACAAAAAGTCTTAAATTTCGTATGGAAATACAAAAGACCCTGAATAAGCCAAAGCAATCTTGAGAAAGAAAAGCAGAGTTGGAGGAATCAGGCTCCCCGACTTCAAACTATATACCATAGAGCTACAGTAATCAAGATAGTATGGTACTGGCACAAAAACAGAAATATAGATCAATGGTACAGGATAGAATGCCCAGAGATAAACCCATGCACATACGGGCCCCTAATTTACGACAAAGGAGGCAAGAACATACAGTGGAGAAAAGACAGTCTCTTCAATAAGCAGTGCTGGGAAAACTGGACAGCCACGTGTAAAAGAATGAAATTAGAACACTCCCTAACACCACACACAAAAATAAACTCAAGGGGCTTCCCTGGTGGCGCAGTGGTTGGGAGTCCGCCTGCCGATGCAGGGGACATGGGTTCGTGCCCCGGTCTGGGAGGATCCCGCATGCCGCGGAGCGGCTGGGCCCGTGAGCCATGGCCGCTGGGCCTGCGCGTCCGGAGCCTGTCCTCCGCAACGGGAGAGGCCACAACAGTGAGAGGCCCGCGTAACGCATAAAAAAAAAAAAAAAAAAAAAACTCAAAATGGATTAAAGACCTAAATGTAAGGCCAGGCATTATGAAACTCTTAGAGGAAAACATAGGAAAAACACTTTTTTTTTTTTTTGTGGTACGCAGGCAGGCCTCTCACTGTTGTGGCCTCTCCCGTTGCGGGGCACAGGCTCCGGACGCACAGGCTCAGCAGCCATGGCTCACGGGCCCAGCTGCTCTGCGGCATGTGGGATCTTCCCGGACCGGGGCACGAACTTGTGTCCCCTGCATCGGCAGGTGGACTCTCAACCACTGCGCCACCAGGGAAGCCCAGGAAAAACACTTTTTGACCCACTTCCTAGAGTAACAAATAAAAACAAAAATAAACAAATGGGACTTAATTAAACTTAAAAGCTTTTGCACAGCAAAGGAAACCATAAACAAGACAAAAAGACAACCCTCAGAATGGGAGAAAATATTTGCAAATGAAGCAACAGACAAAGGATTAATCTCCAAAGTATACAAACAGCTCATGGAGCTCAATATGAAAAAAACAAACAGTCCTGTTAAAAAATGGGTGGAAGACCTAAATAGACATTTCACCAAGGAAGACGTACAGATGGCCAAGAGGCATGTGAAAAGCTGCTCAACATCACTAATTATTAGAGCAATGCAAATCAAAACTACAGTGAGGTATCTCCTCACGCAGGTCAGAATGGCCATTATCACAAAAGCTAGAAATAATAAATGCTGGAAAGGGTGTGGTGAAAAGGGAACCCTCCTACACTGTTGGTGAGAATGTAAATTGATACAACCACTATGGAAAACAGTATGGAGGTTCCTTAAAAAACTGAAAATAGAACTACCATACGACCCAGCAATCCCACTACTGGGCATATACCCTGAGAAAACCATAATTCAAAAAGAGACATGCACCGCAATGTTCATTGAAGCAGTATTTACAATAGCCAGGACATGGAACCAACCTAAATGTCCATCGACAGATGAGTGGATAAAGAGGATGTGGCACATATATACAATGGAATATTACTCAGCCATAAAAAGGAACGAAATTGAATTATTTGTAGTGAGGTGGATGGACCTAGAGTCTGTCATACAGAGTGAAGTAAGTCAGAAAGAGAAAAATATCGTATGCTAACGCATATATATGGAATCTAAAAAACCCACAAAAAACCCAAAAAACAGTACTGATGAATCTAGTTGTGGGGCAGGAATAAAGAGGTAGACATAGAGAATGGACTTGATGACATGGGGTGGGAGGGCAAAGGTGGGGCAAAGTCAGAATAGCATCTACACTACCAAATGTAAAATAGTTGGCTGGTGGGAAGCAGCAGCATAGCACAGGGGAATCAGCTCTGTGCTTTGCGATGACCTAGAGGGGTGGGATAGGGAGGATAGGAGGGAGGCTCAAGAGGGAGGGGATATGGGGACATGTGTGTGCATATGGCTGATTCGCTTGTTGTGCAACAGAAACTAACATGGTATTGTGAAGCAATTATACTCCAATAAAGATCTGTTAAAAAATAAAAATAAAATGATGTCACGTATCTATATTTGAATACAGTTTCTGAATGTCATTTGATTGAAGAAATGAATGAAATAAGATTTAAATAAAACAACCTCTGTTTAGAAAGACAGATATTATATGATATCACTTATATGTGGAATCAAAAGATCATGCAAATGAAATCTATTTACAGAACAGAAACAGACTCACAGACAGAGAAAATAAACTTATGTTACCAAAGGGGAAAAGGAGGGAAAGAAGGATAAATTAGGAGTGTGGGATTAACAGATACAAACCACTATACATAAAATAGATAAGCAATAGGGAATTACTGTATAGCATAGGGAACTCTTCTCAATACTCTGTAATGACCTGTAATGGGAAAAGAATCTAAAAAAGTGAAAAAAAATCTTCAAGAAAGTAATCTTAGAGTATCAAAAAAAAAATTAGGCTACAAGGACCCCCCCCAAAAAAAGTCCACTCGTATTTAGTGCAGAATTTTATGTGTATTTCTGTCCTATAATTTAAATAATTCTTGTCCAGAATTGATCTTTTTTGTCCTCTGTTGAAATATCGTCTGAGCTGGTCTGTTCATCCGCATCGTTTTATTTATCTTTGGGGACTCCTTGCCCTTCTTCCTGCGCCTTCCTCCATCTGTTCTCCCTCCCTGATGGCAGTGAGGCCTAGCGGACTGGAATGTGGACCCAACACATTCTACAGAGAAACCACACTTTATTTCCAGCCAGGAGCAGAGCAGCATCCTGAGGATGATTTCCTTTTCTTCCCCACCGCGGCCTGAAATCTCCCTTCTAGCACTCATCCAGGCACTCAATCTACTCTCTTGGCTTTCCAGAGCTTTGGTGGGGTCACCCTTTGCCTTTCCTGGCAGCTGGTTTCGTTTCACTCTGAATTTAATGAGGGAGCTGAGCTGAGTGGCCAGAGAAGGGTTTCCCCACCTGGCACTCACTGGAAGGTCTCGGCCACTTGTCCATGTTAAATGAGTAAATGCTGACCTCTGGGAGACTCCAAGGCAAGCCCTTTCCAGCCAGTTCTCCTCTGGTCAGCGTCTCGGGCACATTCCTGAGCCTCCCTGCTTCCTCCCTCGTTTCTCTTTGGACTTCGGTGTAACTGGCAGTGGAGTAGGAATGTATTTTATTTTATTATTTATTTATCTATCTATCTATTTATTTATGGCTGCATTGGGTCTTCGTTGCTGCGTGCAGGCTTTCTCTAGTTGCGGCGAGTGGGGGCTACTCTTCGTTGCGGTGTGCGAGCTTCTCATTGCAGTGGCTTCTCGTTGCAGAGCACAGGCCCTAGGCGCACGGGCTTCAGTAGTTGTGGCTCGCGGGCTCTAGAGCGCAGGCTCAGTAGTTGTGGCACACGGGCTTAGTTGCTCTGCAGCATGTGGGATCTTCCCGGACCAGGGCTCCAACCCGTGTCCCCTGCATTGGCAGGCAGATTCTTAACCACTGCGCCACCAGGGAAGTCCCGTGAGTATTTTAAATTCCACATATATGTAACTTTCAGAGTCACTGGGGTTTTCTGTCCCTGTTCACTGGTTGGACTTGACACTTTAGCAAAGCCTGTTGGCTTACTTTGTGTCGTCGTCCTGGATTTCATGCTGCCCAAGGCCTCACTGCACCTGATTCTCTGCCTTTAAATTTGCCGGCTAGTTTTTCGAGCTGTGATATTAGCAGATGGGAATTTGAAATGCCTCATACCATGCTGAGGGTTCAAGTGTTTTTCATTTCTGTTTTAAGAGTTTTAGCTCATCTTTTAGTTTTTTGGCCCCCTTATAATCTAGTGTATTTACTTAGGCTTTACATTTTTATGTAAGAAAGAACTTAATTTATCTTTGCACTTTTATTATTAAATAGGAAGTCTATAATTATAAGCTTGTTAAGCTGGATTTCCTCCAGAAGTGTAATTATATTCACCAAACTCCACAAATTATATTCACCAAGCTCCCTTTAAGAGGACTGGGGAACCAGCCCAAGAGTTCTAAAGTTATATTTTTATGAAAGATTCTTGTTACTTAAAGGGTGGGAGAGATTTCTGCATGGGACCTTTATCCTGTCCCCCATCTCTGCAGTCTTCTTAAAATGTCCTCTGTTAGAATTTTGAGGGATTGATTTCCAGACATGTAAGACATACTGTACCTTTAAAATAGAAGAGCTACACTATTCAGTGCCTCACATTAGTGAACTTTTATTGAATGAATTAATGGGTTCAGAAGCATCAAAGGGCATCTGATTGTAGATTTGCCTTAATGATTTATTTTTAAAAATGGAGAAAGCCATTTATTCTCCAACTTTGTACTTGTATATAAGATTTTTGACTTCAGTTTGAGACATTTGGACTTACTATAAACGTTGTGAAACCTTAGATGTTAATTTTCTACTGCTGCTGTTTAAGAGGGAAGGGCGAAATGAAATTCTAGAAAGGAATTGAGAATAATATTTTAGTGCCCTCGTGACTTACAAACTCACATGGTAAAATGCCTGTCTTCGGGGAGCTTAGCTTCTAGAAAGCACGGCAGGCCCACAGGCATAGTAGCTGTAACGCCTATTGCTGGCTTGGCTTTCCCCCTTGTCCTGTTGGAAGGGCTTGGCAGGGTTGGGGTTCTTTGTTTCAGGGAGTATGTGTGCCTGGACTTTGCATTTTCTCATCTTGATGGATTGATCTGGACTTCAAGGCTCATACATAACATTTGGAAATTGTGGTCCTTTCCAGCCTTGAAATTCTGTGATGCTCTGAGTTCTTTGGCCGTATGAAACCCTGTTCAAGACAGATCATATGGCCTTTCACCATCACCACCCTCCCTTTTTTTTTAAAGATTGTAGGCAGCCCAGGCCACTGCTAGCACTGCCTTGTGGGGGGCTGGGTGGAGCTACCACAAATTTTATGTTTTCTGTCAAAGGTAAAAAGCCTCATTTCTTGGCAGTGCCCTTGCCTCCTTCGAGCAGAATCCCAGTAAACTATTGTTATAGTAAAGTAGTGACTAATTAAATCCTTTTATTAACGAGGATTTCCACTCACCTCTGACTCTCCTCATATTTGGAATTATTGATAGAATGAGGCAAATTGGAAATAGACCAGTTATGTCAATATGACCATTTATTGAGTTCTCGTTGTGTGCTACGTGGGTAATGCTTGGCCCCATTAATCCTTAACAGGAGGGATGTTAGTGCTATTTTAATCCCTGTTTTGCATGTGGGGGAAACTGAGGTTCACGATGGTAAAGTCACTGCCTAAACACCTGGAACACTTTGCTGATAGTGGGCTGTGAGGAATTTAATATTCTCTTAATCGGGATCTCAGTGTCGTCATTCCATCCGTCTGCCCCCAATCCTACATTGAATGTAATTGAATACATAGTTCTTTTCTTCCAGTGTCATATATCTATGTGAGTTGTGAAGGCAGGGTCATTTTGTGTTGAGAACTGTTCTCTTCGACATTAGTTTGAAAATAAACTCTTAAACAGCCCTGTAATCTTTTATTTTAGTGATTGCTTATTGTAGTGTCCTATTTGGTTAGTAAGCTTCTTTGAGTTCTAAAGGTTTCTTGACATCTTTTACTTTCTGATAGCTTTTTTTGTCAGCCACCAAGGCAATTGAGCAGGAAAAAAAAAAATTTGCTGTGGGCAGACATGGCAGAATGAGATGTAAGGAGTAAGCTCAGAAAATCAAATTTTCTCTGAGTTTTTGCTACAGATAAGCAAGACGAGACACATGTAGAAGTTATCATCTGTGATTGCTATAACCAAAGCCTCTGTGGAGCTTTTCACAGCCAGATGGGCAAAACAAGTTCTTTGGGTGCTACTTTCCTGGGCAGAGTGGGTGTATATGGTTGAGGGATATTTGTGTGTGTGTGTGTGTGTGTGTCTTATAAAAAGCACTAGATGTGACTGCCCTTGGCCTGACCTCAGCTCACAAGCAGTCAGCTCACATATTCTCCCTGCCCCAGTGCACCCACCTCTGTAGTTCATCCTGCATGCCTCAGTCAGATTAATCTTGAATTAGGAAACTTCCAAAGAATTTATCTTGAATTCTATGTCCTGATAAGAGGCCAGCACAAATGCCATTGCCTGGCATTCATGGCCAGTTTGTGGCTTTGGCACACCACCTACCCAATGTTCTTTCCATAATCTCTTCAGTACAGATCCTTTCCATCAACTGAACTGAACTGGGGTCTCTTCTGTGTACCAAACACTACTTATGTGGAACCCACCTTGGAAATTTTGACCTTAGGAATTTTGTGAGGAGAACAGCTTGTTAGTAGCAAAACACATGGAAGATGATACTTTTTATATGTAAATCAAGGGATACCCAGCCAGGAACAGAACTATCCATGAGAATTTACTGTTTGGAGAAAAGGTAGACTCGTTACTTTGCTTCTTATGGGAAGTTGAGTTTTTGAGGGTTGTGCTGTTGGGAAAAGACAGGCCAGGTAACTTCAGGAGGGAGAGGAAGTGCGTGCAGTGAGCTCTTGCAAGGAGAGCTAGCTGGTTGAGTCTGTCCTTTTAATTAGCTTGAAGAGAGCAGCCTCCCTGTACTTGAAAAAAGAACACCTGCTACTATGAAGCCAGCTGAGGAGAAGGTGGTTTTGAGCCTCAGATGCTGTTGGGGATGCGGATCGTGCTGAATTTGTTGAGCACTCTGTAACACCGGGATAGTCACTTGACGTGCTTGACCTCATTTAATGCTCACCGTAACACTGAGATTGATGACTTATCCTTCCCATTTCATAGACGAGGAAACCAAGTTTTAGACCTCAGCTCGAGTATCTAGTAAGTGGCAGAGCAACAACTGAAATCCAAGTTATTGATTCTAGAGTCCCTCTACACCTTTTACAGGTGTGTGTGGGTAAGGGGGTGTTGATGGGTGTCATTGCTTCCTACAGGCTGCCAGAAAGTGGTGTGTGTGATCTAATTCAGCTTAACGTCCCCCAGTGAACCCTCTATAGAGAAGTTAATATTGTAAGTACTACAGGGATATTTTAAACATTCATAAAGGGGTGTATTTGTCAGCATGTCCCCTGATCTTTCCCAGGTGAGTCTTGAAGCTTGGCATTCTCTTGGCTGTCGTATTCCTACAGTGGAGGGCAGTCCATAAATGCTCTTTCGTGCTGTCTTTAGCACCTCATCAGGGTTTCAAGGCTATTAGTCTTCTCAACTACAATGTAAGGTCTCTGAAGACAGGCACCATCACTTATCTTGGTTGATAAATTTGATTATTACCACAGCTGGATAAAAATGCCCCCTGAGATTATCCATTGTTCTCTCTTTTTTCAAATATTTATTTATTTATTTATTTAGGCTGCGCCGGGTCTTAGTTGCGGCATGCAGGATCTTCACTGCATCTTCACTTTAGTTGCGGCATGCAGACTTCTTAGTTGCGGCATATGGGATCTAGTTCCCCGACCAGGGGTCGACCTGGGTTCCCTGCATTGGGAGCGTGGAGTCTTACCCACTGGACCACCATCTCTCTTTTTAAGGTGTGTCTATTCTCTGAACAGTCTTCATATAGGGGCATCTTGCTTCTGGCAGGGACTGTGTTGTGCCTCTTTGGGTGAGGATCATGGACTGGAAAGAGCCTTGGCTTGGGAGCCAGCACCAGGATCTTTCCTACTTGCTTCTGCAAGACTCTTCAGTGAGTCTTTTCACTTCCGTTGAGGCTGGTTTTTTTATTTGCAAAATGGGTATGGGAATCTTATAAGGGGTTCTCAAGATTAGAAATGATGTAGGTAAATGGCTGGTTTACAGTCAGCATTTAGGAAATGAAGAGATGGTTCACCTCTCTGTTCTGAAGCCTGTGCACAGGACCTTGCATAGAATGCATGCACAGTAAATGGATCTTGAATTAATGGTGGTTCCTTGAGACCTGACCTTAGAGGGCAACTCTGAAGTGTCTTAAAATATGTTTTTATGAAGAGTGTCCTCCATTGCCTGATTTTGCATAGGAAGGCAGAGCCAGAGACGGATTTCTTGGTTTTTAGATGCTACTTCAGTTTTTAAAGTCTGACGTTTTATACAGGTAAGTATTGGTAATATCAACTTCATGATAAGATATGCAGTGATTATATTCATCAGTCTTTTAAAGCAATAAAAGGATAACAGGACTAGACCAGCAACTCTTCGCTAGAATACGTTTCCTCGTTTCCTTTTATAACAACACTTTACAATATTTCATGTAGATTTTAAAATTTAGAAACACCTTATGGAATTAGGTATTGTTCGTTTCTTTTTGTAGGTGAGTAAACTGAGGCTGAGAACCTAAGGGCCTTCCCAATTTGCAGCCCTGATAGAGTTTGGTTTCAAACCCAGTTCTTCTGACTCTTTTTTTTTTTGCGGTACACGGGCCTCTCACTGTTGTGGCCTCTCCCATTGCGGAGTACAGGCTCCGGACGCGCAGGCTCAGCGGCCCTGGCTCACGGGCCCAGCCGCTCCACGGCATGTGGGATCTTCCCAGACCGGGGCACGAACCCATGTCCCCTGCATCGGCAGGCGGACTCTCAACCACTGCGCCACCAGGGAAGCCCCTGACTCTTTTTTTGTAGTGGTTTTGCATAGCCACTAAACACATATAGAAACCGTTAGCACAGTATATTTTTCTCCATCCATTTACTTTTAATCTGTGTCTTTATATTTAAAGCAGTTTTCTTACAAGATAAAATTGGGTCTTGTTTTTTGATCCACTCTAATAATCTCTCTTAATTGGTGCATTTAGACCATAGATGTTCAAAGTGATTATTGATATAGTTGGATACACATATAGCAGCTGAAGTCAGAAATGTGTGTGTGTGTATATATAAAATGTTTATTAATATATAAATGTATAATAGATGCCAACTGATTTCTAGGTCATCTGGTCTGAGAAATAACATAGATTTTAAAAAAGCCAAAAACTTTTTATTGAATGCTTGCTATGACCTTGGCACTATATGGAATATTTTTAGTGATTTTAGCTTAGTTGGAAGAAAACTCATTTCAGAAATTTGCAATGTATTTTCAGATACTTGGCTGTAGCTTTTATACCTGATAAACTTAAATTGCCTAAAGTTAGTGCAAAATACAATTAAAAGAGAAAAGTAGCTAAAGTACTGCAATTTACTGAGTGATGAATGGAAGTCGGTGTCTCACATATATTGCCATTAAGCATCAAGGATGCAGTCCTCAGCCTCCAAGGTCTGCGTTCAGGGAGTATTGATTCTGGGCCTGACTGTATGTGTTCCACTTCAGTTATTAAACAAATGCTGCTGAGAATAGAGGTTTTCTCAGAAAAGATGATGTTTTCAGTGTTTCTATTGGCTGTTTGCTAGGTTAGTATACTTTCAGTAAAATTTCAGAACGTCTTAAGGAAAACAAGCAATTCCTGAATAAGCCAGTATTATGAATTGAGGTATTTATGTATTTGCAAAAGACCCAGAGTCTTTTTACTGAATGGAACTTCTGTTCCCTCATTCCTCAGTGTGGTATGGGCCTGTACTGCAGATGTCTGTATGATACACGATGTGGTAAATATGTGGCCTTAGGAATTTTGTGGTTTAAAAGAAAAGTTGAGAGGGAATTAGGGGTTTTCTAGAAGCGTGGACACCTCTCCTGCCATATCAAACCCACACTTCTTTCCCATGCTCAAGCTCTAAAAGACCCTTTTCAGCTGTTTAAGATTTTTTTCAGCCACCCACAGTAACTTCTTCGTCTCTTTACCGGTAGGCTATGGTTCAACCTTGACTCTCCTGAGAATTAAAAATGCTTTCATTCATGCTTTCTCTACGGGTAGACATTGTGTAGTAACTGCTTCAGAAGAAAGACGTCATCTGTATCCTGGGCTTGCCTTTATTAGTTTGAGGTTGCGTGTTTACAATTTAAACAGAGCTAAGATGTTTTGCTGTTATCTAACGGATTTAGGCATCTGCCCTTGTTTCAGTTATCTAGATTTCCTAAGTGGAGGGTTTCGAGTGTACCGGATGCTGTAGTTAGACAGCTTTGTTTTGGTTCTGTAGACACAGCCATATTTGGGAAACACACACGTGGGCCGGTGTTTGTATTTAAGACTTGTCTTGGTTAACAATGCAGGCTTAAGAAACTGTGTGTGCCCAGCGTTGTACATATAAAGAGTTTGAGGAGCTCAGGTCTCTGGAATGCCATGGAATCAGGTTAGGAGCAGGGAATTGGCAGCGAGCAGGCTTTGGGAGTAGTGGGGTACTGTGTGTGTTGTCACCTGGCAGCCCCTGTGGACTATTTTAAGATGAAACGTTTTGGTGTAATTGCTTCTTTAGGAAATCTAGCTGAACATTCCAGTCACTTTACTGCCTCCCTTGTCCTCATAAGGAACTGCATGGGAGTAGTTTGGCTTCATTAAACAAAAGCAATCACTGGCAATTAATGTTGCAATTCCATATTTGGGGTATTTGTTATGGGTCCTGAGAAAGATTGCATCATGTGGGGCTGCCATGTTCTAATGGACAAGACTGTTAGTGGCTTTTTTTTTTTTTTAGCTTGTCTGCTAGAATTTGCTCTTTAAAGTTCTGAAGATTACACAATTGCATATCAAATGCCAGGGATAAGATTAAAAAACAACTTCCTTTCATTAAAAAATAAGTGTATTATAATCACATTATATGCAATTTGGAAAATAGAAATGAAATTTAAAAGTTACCTATAATTCCATGCTACCATATCATTATGAGAATTTGGGCATATTTCCTTTGAAGTATGTGCACATGTTTCAGTTTTTACATATTTATAATCAGAAACGTCACACAGAACTACATCCTGCTTTTTATTCACCTAATCTCATAAGAAGTGTTTCCCCATGTTGTACAGTCTACATAACCATTATCTTCATAACGGTTCAGTCCACCCAGGGGGTGAGTGGCCATGTAATTGGCCCCCTGTCACTGAACACAGGAGTGTTTCTAGGTTTTTACTATTAACAAAGTTGTGGTAAACATCTCTGTCTACGTAGCTTTATTGTCATTTGGTGTTCTTTCTTTGAACTGGATTCCCCTAAAGCACAAAGGGTGTGAGCTACATTAAGTCTTGATGTGCTATGCTGAAAACAGTGGTAACAATTTACAGTATCAATGACTGTAGGAAAATGTCAATGTCTTTGCATTTGACCACACTGAGCGTTAGTGCTTTTAAATTTGTGGACTAACTTAAGAAGTGGGAAAAATGGTTGGCCATTATTTGAATCTTCTTTTTAAACTAATCAGGTTAAGTGAACATTTTTCTCAGATTTGTTTGCCTTTTTTCTTGGAATTTCTTCATGCCTTTAACATTTTTTTCTTGGCAATAAGTATTGAGTACACTATAAAACAAGGATATTAATCCTCTCTACTATGTTTGCTGTAAACCATGTGTTGTAGTACATAACTTGTAATCATATATTATCTCCGAAATTCTATTGTCTGAAGCTCAAATAATTTTGCATGTATAAAACTTGAAACTCTTTTGGGCTGTGTTTTCTTATTGGCAATTTTGTTGGCAGAATCAACTTTGCATGCTTATTTAAAGACTTCATTTAAGTATAAAAGGGGAAAAAAACCATTGCAGGTTTATCGGTAGCTAACTTTCCAACTCCGGATCTTGCTTGGCCTATCTCTGGCAAGGGCCTGAGATGAGAGTGTGATGACTTTAGTGGGAGCTTGGACGTGGGATTTCTGAATTCTGTGATTATTAAATAAGTCTTATTAAATGAATTCCGTATCATCATGACTTTCAATAGTGATTAAAAATAAGACTAAACCAAAATTAAAATCTTCCATTTCTGTTGGGTTGGTGGATCCGGTGACTGGGATTGGCCTTAATGTTTGGGGAGGTTTGGGAGAGGGCATTAGTGGGAAGTAACAATGAGATTAAAGACTTGGAAATGGGAAATCTTGTTCAGGATTCAATAGGAATGACAAATGTGATACACATGGAGTTTAGGGCTTATTGATACCTGGTGGAGATGAGATTGGAAAAGTAATTGGGACTTCATTTTACAGAGCCTTATGGTATTTTAAGGAATTTGGACATTTAGACCAATGTTTCCCAAAGCATGACATTTAAGGTGATTTTAGAAGGTGTGACATTGAACACTTAAAACATTTTAGTATTTATTCATTCCTTGATTCTCTCTCCTTGCAGAATTTATTCCTCTTCTTTCTATGCTCCTGTAACACTTAGGTCAGATCACTAGCAGAGGGTTACCCATCATATTATATTAAATGGGACATGTCTGTTGTCCTACAGCTCCGTGGTGGCCTCAAAGATGGCAAATGTCCAATTCACGTTGGTTTCCTATGGGCCAAGCACTATTCTGGGTGCACAGTAGGTGCTAAAGTAATGCTGTTGGAATGGTATCATCAGGCCTGTGTTTTACGTACCTTATTCTTTCCTGGGAGGTTTGCTGCCTTTTTTCCTTTTTCCCTGTACCGCCCAGCCAACCCTTCTGAGTTTATAGGGGCCCCGCAGATTTTTTTTCTTCAGTGAAATTTGACCGAGGAACTCTTACACTGCTAAAGTCAGAACGTGTCAGGACATGGGCTATAGGGTGATTCTGAGGCTTATTAGGACACTGTAATTGTCTAGGAATGAGGTGGTGGAATAGAATGGTGAGTGTGAGGATGGAAAAGCAGAGGTGGCTGGGTTGTGTGAGTCATGAAGGCAGAAGAATTGACAAGACTAGGGAGGTGGCAAGGGAATGAGGAGACAGACATTCACCCCACCAGTACTAATTGGGTGCCTGCTCTGAGCTAGGCACCATACTAGACAGTAGGATACAGAGATGATCAAGACCCTGCCCTGCTGGAGGGGCCTCACTGTCTAGTGAACTTGATTGGTGGAGGGGAATCCAGGAAGGCAGGGTGGGAAAAAATGAGTAATGGACTTGGCCAGTAATCTTTGTAACTGATTATCAGAACACTTTGCATTGTTCGGTGAGTAATAGGGTGATATCAGAAGGTTATAAGGGGGAATTGGCACTGGCTAGTTCATGAATTGGCTGTGGATGGTTGCTTCTCATCTGGAATTCAGTGTTCATTGCCAAGACACAAAGGCTGAAGGTGCCCTGAGGAGGAAGAGGGATAAGAGGCTAAGTAATATTCCATTGTATATATGTACCACATCTTCTTTATCCATTCCTCTGTTAGTGGACATTTAGGTTGCTTCCATGTCCTGGCTATTGTAAATAGTGCTGCAATGAAATAATGCCATTTGCAGCAACATGGGTGGGCCTAGAGTTTACCATACTGAGTGAAGTAAGTCAGACAGAGAAAGGCAAATATCATATGGTATCACTTATATGTGGAATCTAAAAAAATGGTACAAAGAAACTTATTTACAAAACAGAAATAGTCACAGATGTAAAAAACAAACTTATGGTTACCAGGGGGGAAGGGGGGTAAGGGATAAATTGGGAGATTGGGATTGCCATATACACACTACTATATATAAAACAGATAACTAATAAGGACCTGCTGTACAGCACAGGGAACTCTACTCAATACTCTGTAATGACCTATATGGGAAAAGAATCTAAAAAAGAGTGGTTATATGTATAGCTGATTCACTTTGCCATACAGCAGAAACTAACACAACACCGTAAATCAACTATACTCCAATAAAAATTTTTAAAAAAAAGAAGAGGGATAGGAGGGAAAGTGGGCTCAGTAGACGGAATAAAGAGCAAGACTAAGGGAAACTTCCTGAATCCGTTTTTGCACCTAAATAATAAGGGGATGGATTAGATTTCTGGTTTCTGAATTTTTTGTAGCCATACAACCCGTTTATCCAAGGAAAGCTCAGCAAGTATAAATGAATGAAATCGATAAAAGCACAGCTGCCCCGTTAGCCTGAGGGGGCTCATGGAACTTTCTTCCAAAACAGGTGGAAAACCATGAAAAGGGGCTAGGTAACCACGGATCCTTCTGGTTCTAATAGTCCAGGTGAAATCTTCTAGGAAGTGAGCATGCAGTTGGAAAGGAATGAGGACCCAGCTCAGGGTCCTCTAGCCCTTTAAACTCCTAGAAGAACTGCAAAGATCCTGTTCTAGAAGGAAGAGTCTCATGGCTCAAGGTAAACCAGTCCACAGTGACGTTTACAAATCAGGACCAGAAAGTGCTTGGGAGGAGGAAGGAGTTAACTGTCTTAAATTCAGTGGCAAGGTCAGTGAGGCCCCGACCACTGCAAAAACTGTTGCGCTTGGCCATGTGTGTGCACTGGAAACCTTTCTGAAGGCCATTTTAGATAACTGGTTAGAACGGAAACCACGTTGGAGGGATTCCAGGAGGAAATGGGAGGATGTGGGGGATGACCTATTGCTCCCTCTCCAGAAGCATCGGTCTTTCCACAGAAACCGTGGGCTTGTGCTGTTCTGAGCCCCCAGCTGTGTCATGGGATTCCAGGCTGTACTTAATGTCAGGGTCGAGTTTATCCTGACTTCCTCCCCTTGAAAGGAAGTGTTAGGGACTCAGTGTTTATCCCTTCTAGCTTTCTGAAGAGCCTTCTGCACCCTCTCCAGTAATGCAGAGAGTGCATTTGAAGAGAAACGACATGATCAGAGATTGAGAAGATGAGCTGTCAAAAAATTGCAGAAACATACCTTTGCTGGTGGATCAGCAAAGTATAAAGCAATAAGGCCAAGCATGTGTTCTGGGGCTTTGTGAGCTGTGCCTATTCTTTTCAAGCCACTGGAAGTAGCTGCAAATATATATGCATATGTATATATGTGTATGTGTGTGTGTATATATCAGGTCGGCAGATTGGATTTCAAAGCTAGAGTATAATCAGGGTCTGGTCGAATGGGGAGCTAGCTTCCTGTAGGCAGCTACAGTGGAGATAAGGAGGGTCTTGGTTATTTTGAAGGTAAGACTTGAAAGTTAGGTTCTGAAGGCTAAATAGAGATGAGGGCAAAGTTCCTGACTGAACACCCACCCACTAAATGCTCAGTCCTGAGGATGACACAGCGTCTCCCTTCCAGAATCTTACAATTGTGTGTGTGTATTTGGGAAGAAGCAATGGAGGCTAAACACCATAGGTCATAGGGGAGGCTGGAGCATGCTGAGTGGGAGGTCAACCAGGGACTCATTCTCTTCCAAGAATCTTTGCTGGACCTTGAATTTATTTTTACAGACAAACTCAATTCCTCCCTTGTCATATATCCCTGAATCATCCATATAAGGAAGGACCTTCTTTCCTTCCCCAATAAACAACCCATATTTAGTTATTGGATTCTATTTCAGCTGGGAGCATGGGCAGCTTTTGCTTTTTGGTAATTATTCACTCTGTCATCGAGACTTACCAGAATTATAGGGTTGTGGAATTAGAGAGGGACCGTGCAGAGCCGTTAATTATCTGGATGCATTCTTAACAAGACTGGCAACTTCACATCTTGTTCTTTTGGTGGAATGTCTGTTGATGCTGTGGTGTTCTGACCAAGTTCGGTAGGTCTTGACAGCCCGAGGAGTGGAATGGCGGCTTGAGCCTGGCTGGCCCACCCAAACCGTGACACACTGTAGGTTCCTGCAACCCGCCGGGGGATTGCTGCCCACTTGTAGTGGTCCAGTTTTGCCACTAGGCGGCACTGTTCGTCTTTTTTGGCTTTTAACCAAAGGCACCTGCCTCCTTTGGAGGGGACTTGGGGGGAGAAATTATAAAGATGTGCCATCATGTTCTCAACCAACTCACACTCTTTACAGCTTAGTTTTTAAATAAATATTAAGTGTCAGAAATTTTTATGTAAAATAAACTCGCATGTTTAACATATGATGGTAATACTTGTACTATCGCTAAATAAACTGTGGGCATTAGACTGTGACTTTTAAAGCTTTCAGCGTTCTCTGGTCAGACTCAGTTTGTGCAGCTTCCTGATTGCACCCCCGCCGCCCTGACTCTCAGCTCTTCAGGTTGTAGAGACAAAACTGTTTGCTGAGCCACTTGGGATTCCCCTCTGGACGGCCTTATTCAGGAGAGAGGAATGAAGATTCTCCTCTCCCACTGAAACCTTTGGGGCTCCCTCCTCCCCCTCTCCTTGTGCTGCTCAAGATGCCTTGGTTGCAAACGACCAGACATGGCCTCTGGTTAACTCAGAATGAAAGGGGGATTTATTGGCGAGATCTCAGGTAGTTCAGAGTTTACAGGAGGCAGGCGAACCACACTCAGAGCAGGCAGAAATTCAGAGAGGCTGAGATGGATGGACTCAGAGCCAACACCAGGCCCCAGAGTCTGGATAAGGTGTCACTGCTGTTGCAACCACCGCCGAGGATGGGACACTGGGCACCGTCCTCGGCACAACTGTCACTGCCACAGTTTTTATTTTGATATTACTTTAAACTACCCCCTGCTTCGTGTCACCTGCTGCCCATTTAAACAACCAAGTGAGAGCATGTAACAGGACCTACTACCAAAAAAGTCTATGTGTGCAGAGCTGGTACCCACCTAGGCATTGTCATTGCCGCCTACTACATCATACCTGTTCTTCAAGTACTGGAATAGTGTCCTACCACCCTGGGCCCATTCTCCTTCCATCTTTTCGCAATCCAACCACTAAACAGTAAAACACCTGGCTTGGGGAGGGGCCCCCCCCGCAGATAGCTCTACACCTGGCATCCACTCTGGTTGGTGGATGTTTGTAGTAAAGTGATGGTTAGTATTTGGGATACTATCCCTGCCCATATGTACTTTTGGTCACTTTGTAAGTAAGGGTAGTGCTGACATCTAGAAATTAGTAGTGTCTGTATTGAGAAATATATAAAACGTGCAAAGGGTGGCCGACATATGACAGATGGTGAAGACATCACGTGCGAGTTGAGGCATCCTTTTTGTTTGCTTTATAAGACATTTCCATTCATTTCTTCCCCAGCCTAAGAATGCTGTTGTGCTATGTACTTATTTTTTTAATTGAAGCATAATTGATTTACGATGTTGTTAGTTTCAGGTGTACTGCAAACTGATTCAGTTATATATATATATGTATGTATATAATGTATATAATACATATATACTTTTTCAGATTCTTTTCCATTATAGGTTATTATAAGATACTGAGTGTAGTTCCCTGTGCTATACAGTAGGTCCTTGTTGTTTACCTGTTCCTTATCTATTTCTTAGTGTATATCTGTTAATCCTAATTTCCCAATTTATCCCCCCCCACCCACTTTCCCCTTTGGTGACCATAAGTCTGTTTTCTATGTCTGTGAGTCTATTTCTGTTTTGTAAATAAGTTTTTATCATTTTTTTTTAGATTCCACATATAAGTAATATGATATTTGTCTTTCTCTGTCTGACTTAGTAAAATAATCTCTAGGTCCATCCATGTTGCTACAAGTGGCATTATTTCATTCTTTTTTATGGCTGAGTAATACTCCATTTATGTACTTATTTTTAAAATTAAGACAAACTCTACAGAGGGAGCTGGTAAATGAATTATGGAACGTTACAGCCATTAAAATGATGACTGTAAAAATCCAGAAAAATGTTCATGAAATATTTAATTTGAGAACTAGAACACAAAGCTGTCCAGACATTGTTGACAACTATGTAAATGCTATTTATGCAGATAAAGGTTAGAAAGTGTTGTAAAAAAAGAAAAATATTAAGATAACTTCACTGTTGGAAGTAAGTCAGAAAGAGAAAAACAAACACCCTCTGCTAACACGTATATATGGAATCTAAAAAAAAAAAGGTGGTTCTGAAGAACCTAGGGGCAGGACAGGAATAAAGACGCAGATGTGGAGAATGGACTTGAGGACACGGGGAGGGGGAAGGGTAAGCTGGCACGAAGTGAGAGAGTGGCATGGACATATATACACTACCAAATGTAAAATAGATAGATAGTGGGAAGCAGCCACATAGCACAGGGAGATCAGCTTGGTGCTTTGTGTCCACCTAGAGGGATGGGATAGGGAGGGTGGGAGGAAGGGAGACGCAAGAGGGAAGAGAGATGGGAACATATGTATGTGTATAACTGATTCACTTTGTTATAAAGCAGAAACTAACACACCATTGTAAAGCAATTATACTCCAATAAAGATGTTAAAAAAAAAGATAACTTCAGTGTTGAAATGAAAACATTTCTATAGTCGTGCTTTAAAAGTTAAATAAATAAAACCTTAGCATAATTATTTAAATGATTTTAAAAATAAAACATTTGGATTCTATCCTGACATCCGTTTTGGCCCTGGGAGGGAAACCAAGGTATCATAAAACCAGGATAGGAAACCACCCGGGCATATGGAACACAGGGGGTTGTGTTCTTAACTGAAAGAACAAATGTTTCCACAGCTTAGAGAACAATCTGAGGGGCTGTTGAAGGTCACGGGTAGTCTCAGGTGTACTTGACAGTGACAGAGGCAAACTTACGGCTGATTTGGGCTGGAGAGAAGGACTTAGAATGATTTCCTTTTAGCCCCCAGCTTCTATTCAGTCAATTCCAAGGACAGTTAACAAGACAACCACCCAGAAAGGAAACTGGTGCCTGACTTCAGCGTTAAAAAGGAGACTAAAGCGTGTCTCTTGGTGCAGACCCTCAGACCGTACCATGACCTTACTACAGAATTCATGAACCGGGGAGTTGATAGCCTCTACATCATTGCTTTTCACACTTGAAAGTACCGAGGGACCAGCTGGGGATCTTGTTAAAATGCAGATTCTCATTCAGTTGGTGTAGGGTTGATTCTGCGTTTCTCCTTTTTTTTTTTTTTTTTTTTTTTTTTTTGCGGTACGCGGGCCTCTCACTGTTGTGGCCTCTCCTGTTGCGGAGCACAGACTCCGGACACGCAGGCCCAGCGACCATGGCTCACAGGCCCAGCCGCCCCGCGGCACGTGATATCTTCCAGGACCGGGGCACGAACCTGTGTCCCCTGCATCGGCAGGCGGACTCTCAACCACTGCGCCGCCAGGGAAGCCCTTCTCCATTTTTTAGTAAGTTCCCAGCTGCTGGTCTGCAGACCACACGTTATATAGTAAGGTTCTACAGCTCATGAAGACTTACTTTTCAGGTTGTCCTTCAGATGTGTTTAGCTAGACCTTACTATTCAAAACATGTGCAAGACTTGTACCTTGAAAGCTACAAGACATTGCTGAGAGAAATTAAAGGGGACCTGCGTAAAGGCAGAGAGTTCATTCTCATGAATTGGAAATTCAGTGTTGTTAAAATGTTAATTTCCCCCAGATTCATACATAGATTGAACAGGAACCCATTCAAAATTCCAGCAGACTTTTTTTTTTGTTTTGGTGGAAACTGGTAAGATGACTCTAAACTTTTTATGAAAATGCAGAGGACCTGGAAGAACCAAAATGATTTTGAAAAAGAATGAAGTTGGCAGACTCATACTACCCGATTTCAAGACTTACTATAAAGCTCTAATCATCAAGACAATGGATTAGATAAAGACAAATAAATGGAACAAAGTCCAGAAATGGACACACACGTATATGGCCAGTTGCTAAATTGTGTTATGCTAATTGAGAGAAGCCAGGTACAAAAGATTACGTACCATATGATACCATTTATGTAAGATTCTAGGACTTCCCTGGTGGTGCAGTAGTTAAGAGTCCGCCTGCCGATGCAGGAAACACGGGTTCGATCCCTAGCCTGCGAAGATCCCACATGCCGCAGAGCAACTAAGCCCATGAGCCACAACTACTGAAGCCTGCGTGCCTAGAGCCCGTGTTCCACAACAAGAGAAGCCACTGCAGTGAGAAGCCCGCACACCGCAACAAAGAGTAGCCCCCGCTCGCTGCAACTAGAGAAAGCCCGTGCACAGCAATGAAGACCCAATGCAGCCAAAAAAAAAAAAAAAAAAAAAAAATTCTAGAAGAGGTAAAACTATAGTGACAGTAGCCAGTGGTTTGGGGGGACTTCAGATGGAACCATATTAAATGAGAGGGTTACTGTTTGCATATCAGTGAGTAAGTGGACTGCATTCCCACATCAAAGCAGTAGAGTGTAGTTCCTAAGTGCCTGGGCTTTCAGGTCGGGCTGTCTGCGTTCCAGAACCAATTCTGCCACATGGGCAGCAAGCTGTTCGCCTCTCTGTGCTTTGGTTTCCTCATCTGTGTAAACTAATACAATGCTAGTTCTTACCTTATAGGGTCCTTGTGAGGATCACATGAATTAATATATTTAAAGCGCCTAGAACATTTTCTTGAGCATAATCTATATATAATCTTATTATTACTCTCCAGTAATCAGTTTGTGTTGTGATTTTATCTCTCTGTCCTAAAACTTGGTTCTTTCCTTCACCCTCTCCTTGATCCACATGGACTCATGTAACTTGAGGTTCTTGATAGAATATTATAGGTGGAAGGGATCTTGGATAGTATCTAAACCAAGTACAGTTGACAAAATGGAGGCCAAGGAGTTTGAGTTATGTGCCCAAGGTCAGGTTAGTACACAGCCAACCAAGAACCAGAAGCCTGGCCAAGTAACACCTGGTCCAGCTCTGTTTTATCAAGGCTTATATACGGTGTTTGCATTTTTAATGTGAACCATAGGGATTTATCTCGAACCTGCCATTTATCAATTCCATTGTGGTGTTTGTTTTTCTGCAGAGCCCCAGTTACAGAAGACTTGTCCTATCACCACCATGAGCTCTGGTAAGTCATTTAAAACCCTGTCTTCTTCTTCCTGACAAATCTACAAAACTGGACTGTTTACCCAGATTTCCCTCTTACTCTGAAGGCCCCAACTGCATTTCATTGTTTATTTTTCGAGTCCTGGGTAAGCGTCAAAGCTTTGTCATAAATCGTCATCACAACTTTTATTATTAATGGTTTACTGAGTACCTACCCTATGTCAAGAACTATGCTATACACTTTACATGTACTGTGTCCTAATCTTTATAACGGGCTCCCTTTCCCTTGATTTAACAACTTTATTGAGATATAATTGGCATACAATAAACTTGTGGATATTTTAAGTATCTTATTTGATAAATGTTGACATATGTATACACCTCAGTGGCATTTCTTAATCTGAGTGACTGCAGCACAAGTAAACGGATCAACCATAATTGCCCCATAGTATGAGCTAATCCATCACTTCCTTTATCAGGGCAAAACCACCCTTTTGCTATGACTTTGGTAGTAAAAATCAAGACCTACACAAATGATCAGTTCTGAGTAGTTTTGGTTTAGAGCTGGGGCAGAAATCCCGGGCTAGGGAAGACAGAAGGGAATAGGTAGGTACCTGCTCATGTAGCCAAGAGCTGTCAGCTCTCCAGCCCAGGATTCGGGGCAGAGAAGTTTCCATCTGGAGATTGAGGCCCACCTTAGCTACTGAGTGCACCCTGGAACCTCCTGAGACCTGCAGGCAGGGTGGGCTGGGGGATGACCTAGTGGATAGCTCACTCAGGGGCCTCCTAATCCTGAGATATCTCCAGGGTGCTATCAGAGACCTCTGGAGGTTAAAAACAAGCCTTTCCGCTTATTTATGTGCAGTGCCCTTTTAGCCAAATCCTAAACCTTGCCGGACAGTGTGTGCTTATTAGGAGGAGGAGGGCCCAGGTGGCTCAGGTCAGGGCCACACACACTGAGTGTGCGGGCTTTGGCCTGTGGTGGATCCTTCTCTCCACTCTCCTCTGTAGGATGGACATCACGAAAGCACCACCTCATGGGGATTTTTGAGGATTAAGTGAGGCAGTGCTTCTAAAGTACTGAGCACTGAGCCCAAAGCCTGTCCAATGTCCCATCCGTGGGTTATCAGCTCAGGTTCCCTCCTTGCGAGGAGAGGGACTGGGCTTGTCCTTGACTCCATGGGTGCTTCTCCTATGCGTGAGGTGGCTACATCCCTTCTTTTCCCCTCCAGGTGGACTCGGGCACTGCCAGTAGTCCCTGCTTTGCAACTCATTTTTTCTTCTCGCTTGGCTTTTTGTTTTTCCTGTCATTCAAAATAGGCCAGGGTTTTATTGCTTTGTTTCGTTTTTTTCTTAGCTCTGTAGCCTGAAGTTTCTTGTTCTTCTAATATCAGGATAAGCCTGAACTGGTATCACCACTCCTGGCATGAATAAGGGGGGAAGAAGTGGGCAGGGAGGGGCTGGTCAAGGGTGCAGAGATGCCTGTGGGACTTCTCCCCAAGTTCTCTCTCAGGTGTGACGCTGAAAGGAGGCATTTCCTAGGAGGAGTCCAAAAAATCTGGACCCTTTGACCTGATAATCGCTCTCTTGGGAATGTCTATCTTAATTCGAAGGAAACAAAAACACCCACATGAAGGTGGGGAATGAGTAGGTTCGTTATGTGTGTTTACGTGATGGGAGATTATGCCACTAATAAAAGTGATCATCCGGAAGAAAGCAGCTATGTAGAAAACATTCGTTTTTAACCTTTGGTGGAAAGAGCTGCATGTCTGGGGTCACCTGGCTAGTAACTCCTGAGGCAGCCCCAGGCCACCAGCACCGTGCTGCAGAGGTGTGAGTGTGAGGTGATGGAATTATTTTTCCAAATTTCTTAAAGTTTGGTTGTTTGATTAAAAAAAAACACACACACACAAAAGGAAAGGAAGGACATGGGTCTGGGCCTTGTGGAAGCTCAGAGGCTGCTGGCACTGGGGAGGCCCAAAGCAAGGCCTGTAGTCCTAGGAAGGGGACGGTTAAGAGAAATTAGGGCAGGTGCATAGGGAAGGGATAGTCAGAAACGATGGAGTGATGGAACAGGTGATATTTCTTTTACTTGGATTCCTGGCTTTCTGCCACCACCCTCCTTCCATGCATCCCAGAAATGTAGGTGCAAAGGGGACTTTGGGAGAACTAGCCTTTGTCTGTAGGTAGATTGGGGGCAGTGAACAGGACGGGCCCTATGGAGCCAGTGTCAGGAGGTCATGGCCGCTGTGGCGGGTTTGGGGAGCGGGCACAGGGGCAGCAGCCCTGCTCACATCTGGATCCAGGAGCGCCTGGGCTGGCCTGTCGGTGTAGCTTATGTCAGGGAGGCTGATTGTTAAGAGCCCGGGTAGGGTGACCACGTCTCAGCCAAATGAGCTGCTGGGGTTGGGGGCTTTTTTCATTTTAAAAATAAAAAATGTTTATCCTAGCTGGGTTCAAAGAAGATAAGCTGTGGGTGGGATGGACCAGACCAGACTTCAAATCCCTATTTAGTGATCTTAGAGCCCGGCATCCTTCCTGAGCTTCAAATTCCTTATCTATAAAATAAGAGTTCCTAACTTCTAGCTCCAGGGGCCTGGGTATTAAGAATAAAAATGAGGTGCTCATTATGAAATGCTGAGCATGGACCCTCAGACCCAGGTAAATAGAGGGCTTTAAAAACCCATAGCTGTTATGATTATATTTGTGGCTTGGTTTGCTCTTGGCTGCAGGGGACGTCACCCCAAGCACACTGATCACATGCCCCACCTGCTTGTCTTCTCTGGACTGCTGCCGTCAGTTCTGGGACGGGAAACTGGGTGGGGCTTAGGCTGCCGGTGGGCAATGAGGGTCTCAGTGTCTGCAGCTGAGCAGAACTTCGAAAGGTCTCCACTGGTACACAGGAGGTGACATTCAAGGTGAACCTCAAGGTGCAGAGGATTTCCCCAAGCTAGGAAAGGGGGAGCATGCATTTCTGGCCAAAGGCCTTGCAGGAACCAAGGCCTGAATGTCCGAAAGTATCTGATGTGCTGAAGGGGTTGTGAGGAGACCGTCATGGAGGGCAGGGGCAGGAGGGAACTGCAGCTGGGAAAGGGCTGGGACCTGTGGCTGAAGTGCCTGGAGTCCAGGATGAGTTGCCCAGGCTTTGTCCCTGGGTAGCTCTTGGTTACTGGGGCTTGTTTGTTGGTTTGCTTTTAATTATCAGGAAGGTCAGTTTGTTCATTTGAATATAACCACTTATGCCAACATACAGTCCATCTCACTGACTAAAAAATGATATTCCTAATGGACATTTGGGGGAACTTGATTCCAAGTTCAATTTGTTTCCTAATTGAAATGATAACATGTATGGTTGAATTCCCAGACTAAACCCTGATATTTTTATTTCTCAAAATAGAAGTGAATTATTTGCAAAGCAGAAATAGAGACACAGAGGTAGAGAACAAGTGTATGGATACCAAGGGGGAAGGGGGTGTGGGAGGAATTGAGAGATTGGGATTGACACATATACACTATTGATACTACGTGTAGAATAGACAACTAATGAGAACATACTGTGTAGCACAGGGAGCTCTGCTTAATGTACTGTGGTGACCTAAATGGGCAGAAAATCCAAAAAAGAGGGGATATATGTATATGTATGGCTGATTCATTTTGCTGTACAGTAGAAACTAACACAACATTGTAAAGCAACTATACTCCAATAAAAATTTAAAAAACAAAAATAGGGACTTCCCTGGTGGTCCAGTGGGTAAGACTCTGCGCTCCCAACACAGGGGGCCCAGGTTTGATCCCTGGTCGGAGAGCTAGATCCCTCATGCGTGCCACAACTAAAAAAGATCCCACGTGCCGCGACAAAGACCCAGTGCAGCCAAAATAAATAAAAAAATATAATAGTAAAAATTTAATTTAAACATTAAAAACAAACAAAAAAATAAAATAGTGAAATACAGTATATTTAAAGTGGAGGGTTTTAGAAAATCACGTTGCTTTGTCCTGTTTTGTTCTCTGTCCTGCTCCCTGGGGCTTTTTCAGCCAGATGGGGGTCTAGAGGGTGCTCTCCAGATACAGACTGAGGGCTGCGGTGGAGAAGGGGCAGAACGAAGGCCAGGAGAGCGGTCAGGGGGCCAGGTCATCGCCACAACCAGAACACAGGAGCCTCGGCTGGGGACCCTGGGCTGGGGGGAGGCCCGACATGGCTTCCATAGCAGCAGCGGTGGGGTAGGGTGAAGGGAAGTGTCACAGAGCCTGAGGTTTCTGTCCTGGCTGTCTGACAGCTCTCATCCGGGATGCACAGGGATGCGTTTGAGCGGCCTTGGAATGGTGGATAAGCCTTTGTCAGGCAGGAGATGCCATTTTCAAGGAATTAAGGAGGTTTCTTTTTAAATGTCAGAAGTGAAGCCAAGCCAGGAAGCCAGAGAATTTACAGCGCTCACAGCACACTTCCCATCCCAAACAGCTTTTGCGTTCTCCCTGCCACAGAGCATTCTCGGAACTCAGCTACGACGCCCTGGGGCCCTTCTTCAGGCCTGAGGAAGCCTGCAGGGCCAGCACTTTGCACCAGGTGGGACTCAGGAAAGGGTAGCTAGATGTGATCACAAGCCTCGGGCTCTTTCTTTCTTTCTTTCAGAATGCGATGTTGGTGCTTCCAAAGCTGTGGTGAATGGTTTGGTACCGGGCAGCAATGGGCAAGACAGAGGTAAGGCTCTTGAAGGGAAACTTGGCATTTCTAGAAGGAGCAGGGCCCGGGGCCACCTGCCTGGTGGGAACAGTCACTGGTCTAATTAGGCCGTGACCTGGAGACCTGTTCCTATGCTTTCCGAGAATCAGAAGTCTGAGGCTGTCGTTTCCCAATGTGAGGTGATGTATTACAAACTGTCCCTAGCTCACAGGATGCTGTGAACCACAGACCCCAAATACACGGGCAGAGTCCTCGTGTGTATGGCGTTTATCAGCCTGCAGTCTCTCTTATCCGGCATTTCACCTCCACCTGTGATAAATAGTGACACATTCACCATCCTGACCCTGAGGCAAGAGCCTAAATTGCTGAAATA
Organism: Phocoena phocoena; assembly: GCF_963924675.1. Lineage (NCBI taxonomy): Eukaryota > Metazoa > Chordata > Mammalia > Artiodactyla > Phocoenidae > Phocoena > Phocoena phocoena. The sequence continues at coordinate 32,025,739 of NC_089234.1, forward strand.
AATTATTTTGGTGACATTAGTTTCATGCGCATCCTCTCAGATTTTCAATTTTTAAAATTTTAGGACAAAAGATGTAAGTGTGAAATGAATGATGGATAAGATGACCTTTGAGGTCCCATCTCTCATCCTGAGCAGCCAGGCCTCAGGCTTCCCATGTCACTTTGCAGTGTGAGGAAACAGGGGCTCGGGTCCTGGTCTGCTGCTCGTAAACAGAGAACTCTTGGGAGGTCCTTTGTCTTTATGGCTGTGAATTTCCTTATCTAGAAAATGAGAGAATTTGATGATCTGCAGTATTTTTTCCTGCTTCAGATTCAGGTTCCAGTGATTCTATCAGTGCTCATCCCACAAGTCTTATGGTATCAAAGAGGGAGGGCAAAAGTCCTGTCATTGGGCATTTAAGTCAAAATGCACCCTCCCTCAAAGAAAACGCTTACAAAGTTTGACATATTTGGGGCTTCCCTGGTGGCGCAGTGGTTGAGAGTCCGCCTGCCGATGCAGGGGACACGGGTTCGTGCCCCGGTGTGGGAAGATCCCACATGCCATGGAGCGGCTGGGCCCGTGAGCCATGGACACTGAGCCTGTGCGTGTCCGGAGCCTGTGCTCCGCAACGGGAGAGGCCACAAGAGTGAGAGGCCCGCATACCAGGAGAAAAAAAAAAAAAAAAAGTTTGACATATTTGGACTTTGTAATTACTATCTGGGTCAGCCAAGTATTCATTTTGAGATGAGGCAAAGTGTAAAGTCAGAAAGAGCAGCCAGGAGGGGAGGCGTAGAGAGCAGGAGAGATGGGGATCCCGGGGCCGGTTGGTTGGGAGGGTCCTGCTGTTGTCCTGTCTTCCGTGTCTCCCTGCCCGGCCGCTCTTCTCCACGCCTGGTGTGAGGCAATGTTCTCGGGGTCTTGGACAGCCTTGGCTCATTCGCTTAGGGCATGTTGAAGGGCGGTGCCTAATAAGCATGTGATGAGGAGCGCACGGGGAGACGAGCGTGTCTGATGCTCACCCCAGCCCTGTGAATTCATCAGCAGAAGAGACCTCGGAGGGGCGGGCAGGGTGGCCCGTAGAGTTGCATTCCCCTCGCTCCTTGGTAAGACCCACCTTTGGTTGGAAAGAGGAAGCAGATGCAACCTGGAGTCATCAGGGCGGCCTGGGGCGCTCACTAAACCAGGTGCCAGGACAGCTGGGCTCCAGTCTCGGCCTCTTCGCTTGAGCACTGGATGACTCCGACCAGCTCTCTCGCTTCTTCCTCTGAAAATGGTAACAGAATCCTCCCACCCAGTCTCCCAGGTGGCCGTAAGGAACAGTCAGCAGGATTGCTGTGAAAGCATGTTTGTGTCTTAACACGTGCAGGGTTGTTATCATCAACTCAGTTCTTGGCGGCTGTATGACTGCCATGGACCTTGTGAAATGACAGCCCGATGGACTGGAAGGTGAACTACCCACCTCCGAGCTGCCTGCCTCCCTCCCCCCTTGACAGGCTCGTCAGCGTGATGGTGATACAGCCATGACGGTCTTGCTTCCCAAACAGCCCTACCCCACAAGGTGTGACGTGGATCTGGGGCCATAAGAACTCCGGGTGTTGCTCAAGAGTGACATTGCCACCATAGGCTTGTTGTGAGAAGGAGGGTTTGGGACTATGCCCACCATTGAGATTCCAGAATCTGGGTAGGCAGGGGGCCCAGGGAAGCCTGTGCCTAGATAAGCATGAGCATCTGGGACTTGAGTATAGCAGCCTTCACTCACATGCCAGGCCGTATCCCAGCTCTCAAAGCTCAGCTGGTGTCAGCACCCTGGGCCTCGCGCTTGAGTGCGCCCAGAGTCTTGAACAGGCACTTGGACACTTGGCAACCTCTTGCCCAGGGAAGGATGGCTTTAAGTAGGCCATCTGCTGCCCAACAGATGGGGCCTCTGATTTGCTCAGGGCCGGAGAGCTGTGGTGGTCAGAACAGGCACAAGACCCCAGGAGTTACGATCCTGGAGAGGAGGCTGTGATGGCTGAAAGGACCAGGCAGCTCCCAAATTTGTTCCCTGTCCTTCCTCCACTCCTCTGGAGTTAGAGGAGCCATAACTCTCCTCCTCAGAGCCTCCCCCCAGCATAGACACCCTAGCCTTCTCCCAGGGGGCCCCTTGGACCCTGCTTGCTCTCCCCTTCCTCTATTTGCCAGGCCATCTGTGTCTCTGTAAATCTCTTTGTCTAGCAAGTTCCTGGTGTGGCAGGCAGCACAGACACTGATCAGCTGCATCTGGGGGACGGTCATGGGAGGGTTCTGGTGACTTAGTACAGGACTCTAAAGAGCGAAAGCAGGTTATTTTAAGTTACTGCATCTACCGCTCTTCCTATTGTTGTTTTGGTGTGGGCAACTTCCTCCTATTGTCCCTGCCTCGTTCCTCCACTGCCTGAGTGTTTCCCAAATGTCTTTTCTGGATGCACCATTTACCCTTTTGTGTTTTCAGCAACTGCCGACCCTATACGTGCACGCTCTATTTCTGCTGTTAAAATAATCCCTGTGAAGACAGTGAAAAATTCTTCAGGCCTAGTACTCCCTCCAGGTATCTCTCCTTGGGTTGTTTTTGTTTTTGTTTTTTTTTAAATAGTTAGCAGATCATGCATGATCCTTTCTTCTTTCCTTCTAACAAAGACTTGGAGGCTTAATCCTTGCATGTTTAGGAGCCACTCCCTTTCACTTCTCTGGCTGGTTTCCTTTCTGTGTGTGTGTGTGTGTGTTGTGTGTGTGTGTGTGTGTGTGTGTGTGTGTGTGTTTCTGTGAGCCACCGGCAAGGGTGGAGAGGAGCTGACAGGTGCCTTGCCCCTCCCCCTTCAGGAGAAGGTCAGTCCAGAGGCTGAATGTTGATTCCAGCTGGTGTAGGTCTGAGCCACACAGACGACTTAGGTTCCCCTTAGAGGTTCCAGCTCCCAAGACTTTATTTAAAACTCCACTGTCCCCAAGAACTAATGTGGCTACACAGGGAATCTCTGAATTGGTGTGAACTTGAAGCAACTCCCTTAGATGCCAAACCTGGCTGCGTCTCTGTGATGCTGGCAGGACCATTTCCCTGAGCACTCCTTCCTCTGCCCCAAACCTCACCAGCAGTCACTTCCTGCCTCTCCTCTCCGAGGAAGGGGGTACAGTTCAGACGACAGCTCTGGCTCATAGCTTCCTTCTGTACAAAATGAGACAAGTGAGGCCCAGGTGGCTCTTTATCCCACTGGTGGTTCTTTCAGGAGTTGGGCCAATCTGGCTGTGCATCCAGGACACTATGGATGGGCTGGGTTTGTCACTTTGCCCCTCACCCTTTTGAAAAGACCGTGAATCAATTTTGCCAATAGTTCTGTGACATCAGTCACTTATCCTCTTGATAGGGTTGGATGAGTCAGATGCTCTCCAAGGCCGCTGCCCGCTCTGCCATACATTGTGGTTTTGTGCTTTGCTTTCAGTGCAAGAGGTGCTGACGGCAGATCTGTCCTCTTCTGTAACACTAATGATCGTTGTGTCTGAGCTGTCAGAAAGGGGGCTGCCAGAGTGGAAAGGAGCAAAGAGGCTTGGCTCCTCTTGGCCCTGGCACAGGAATGGGCATGAGTTGGACATCTGAGCCCACATCCTGCCCGATGCCCGCCTTAAACTTTACCCATAATCCCAGTCATGACAATTTGAGGTCCAAGATCCAGGCTGTGCTGTGAGCAACTTGAAAAACTGTGGAATTCAGTTCAGCTCAGCTGTACAGAGAGAAACATTCAGCACGTGTACCTCCTAGGGCTGTGTGGTCTGTGTGGCTTTCTTGTTTCCCCGTTACTGATTTTCCTGGAGGATGAACATCCAGATCTTTTGAAGCCTATTTTGAAGTCCTTCTCCATGCACTTCTGAAAGATACCCTTGGTCTGTTATTAGGCCATTGTGAACTGTAGGAGAGGTCGGGGCCCAGGGAAGGCTCAGCTGGAAGTGCAGCGAACACTGTTCCTTGAAGGATTTAGCATTTCTAGTCGTTTTCTTTGGTGTGAATTTTCTTCATTAAGTTTAGAATGTGAGGCTCTGGCCCTTGATCTTTCTCCCTAGGCAGCATATCCTGTCTCACCACTGCAGGGGGCTTGGCTTGCTGATACAAGGAGATTGTCTTTTGCTTTCCCGTTGGGGGGCTGCACGGAGCAGTGATTCTCTACAGAACCACCACCTAATTTCCTGTGCTGTCGACTTGCTCTTTTTTAAGAAGGATGATGTGGGAGCTTGAGAAATCTTTCATAAATTCTTTCTTGAACTGAGCCTTACTAATTGGTCAGAAGCTGCTCACCAACCTAAACTTCATTTAATAAAAGGAATCAACCCGCTTTGATTTGGAAATGTTTACAGCTGACGTTGTAACGCATCCATTGACTCAGAACTCACTGTTGCCTCCATTTCCTCCTAACCTCATGATGGGTGGTAAACCTCTGAAAATGTGATTTGTCCCTCTTCACCATCCACAGGTTAATTTTCATTGACCGTCAGACTTTGCCTGTCTGTAACCAGGTTCATCTCATTCCCCAGCTGTACCAAGTTGCTGGCTGACTGTTGCTTTCATCCTCCAGGAGCCTGGGACTCAGTCTTTCCTCTTGGGTCTTTCCTTTTCAGACACGGATCCTACAAAAATCTGCACTGGGAAGGGAGCGGTGACTCTCCGGGCCTCGTCCTCCTACAGGGAGATCCCAAGCAGTAGCCCTGTGAGCCCTCGGGAAACCCCGCAAGAGGAAAGGAAACCAGGTGCGCTACCTCGGAGACCAGGGGAAGGGTGGGGCTGTGCCTACCGATTCTCCCAGGGGCCCCTGGCACAGTCCTCTCCGTCTCGTCTCTGTGGTGGGTGGTGATCACTGCCCTAAACTGACAGGTACCCACTTGCTTCAGGCAAAGGCACGGCGGCGACCACTTTACTCTAGCTTTTGACGGAACACGTGAGCAGTCTGAGCCTCTGCAGACTAGTTTAGGAGGATGGAGATGGCTTAGGGGCCTGGGGAGGGCGTGGTGGGATGGCCTCCAGGCTTGGCTTCTCTGAGCCATCCCCACTTCTAGGGGCTCAGCTGTGACCATCCAGGCGGGGCTGGGGCTGGGGAAGAAGCCAAGGGAGACTGAAAAGTGCAGGCGACTGAATGGCCTCGGCTCCCGGAAAGCAGGGAGGCATCCCGAGGGAGCAGGATCAGGAGAGCGTGTCTAAGGCCAACGCAGAAGCCCCCGCCCCTCGGGAAACCTGGGCGCCTGGAGCACAGTGCTGAGGTGGACACCTGGGACTTTGGGATCGGCACATGGGGTTCATGTCCTACTTCCACCACCTGTTGGCTGTACAGCCTGGGATGAGATGGCTGCTCTCCCTCAACCCTGGTGAGCCCACCTGTCGGATCAGGTTGATAACTGTACCTGCCTCGCCGCGTCATTGTGAGGATGAAGTATGTCAAGGGTTTTGCATTGAGGTTTTGCATTTTCAACAAGTTCCCAGGTCATGCTGATGCTCCTGGGCCAAGGACCACACTTGAGAGCCACTGCCGTAGGGGATGGGAGTTTTCTCCCATCTTGAAGGAAGGAAATGGAGAGAAAATGAATTGGGGTGATGACCACTTCCTTGGGACCAGAGACACGCAAGCTCTTCTGGTACAGTCGGGAGTGGTGTGTTGTGATAAGATGGAATTATACAGGATGGAGATGGTCAGTACCCAGCATCCTGGAAACTTGACTTTCTTTCTGTTCCCTGCCAGCTGTAACAGGTACCAAGGCAGATGCCCAAGGACGAGGCCAGGCTAGGGTTTGAGCACCAGCCCCCTTCTGGTAATGTCAGTCCCTGTGGAAAGCTTCTTTTCCCCTAGGCTCAGGGGAAGGCCTGAGTGGCCTCCAGCACTATTAGGTTGAAAGTAGCTGCTTGCCTCTGTTTTCCTGAACCCATACCTGCCTCTTTCCCTACTGTACTTTGCCACTCTGGTCTCCAGGAGAGGTGGGGCCACTGGGAAGATCCATCTCCCAAGCTAGAGGACCTCTGGCAATGAGAGAAACCTAAGGGATAATTTAAAGAGAAGGACCATACCTACAGCCCCGTGGCCCCATAAAATGACCTCACAACCTCCTGGCCCTTCCTCTGGTGGTGAATGGGAATGGTGAGTGGCAGGAGAGGGAGCCTTGAGCTCCCCCTGGTGGTCACAATGTGGCACTAACACAGAGCCGCGATGTTTTTCTTTACCTTGCTGTCTGTAGGTTTGCACTCCAGTGCAGTGATTTGAGCACTTAAGGAAGCTCTCTCTAGTCCCCAGATAACTCTATATCTTACAGATTTATAACAGATAATTTGGATTAAAAAAAGATCTTGTTTTAAATTGAAAATACTCTGAAGGATTGGGGGATGGCTATCAGTCATTCGCACCTTACAGTAAATTAATCTTTGTGGATTATTTTTCTCCAGATAAATAGAGGTCATTGAATCCAAATCAGCAGACATTCATTCTGCATCCTATAGGGGCCAGGCATCACTGGGAGTCACGAGGAATTGTGGCGAGAAGGGAAGAAAAGGGGGAGAAATTTTGGGGCATCATGTGAGCACAAGAGTTCCAACCAGAGAGTCAGGTGTGGAGCCCCAGTCCACTGTCATGCTTTCTGACCACACGTATGTCACACCTCTGAAGCACGTGTGAAGTATGAGGGACTTGGGAAAGATGGTTTTCAAGCCTTTCTAGTTCTGTGAACTTGGGAAGTTTGGGAATTAACCTGGCACAAACAGAAGCCTATTCGCTGGGGACACACTCAGGATTGTACACTAGGCCAGTCTGGGTGGAAAGGAACAAGCTGGGGTTGAGTAGGGGTGGGGGGAAATTACACTGATTAGCTGAACAGCAGGCTGGAATGAGTTAACACTGGAGGTGAGGATAAAAGAGGATGCACCTCCAGAGGTGGGACACTCAGGACCAGAGATCTTGTTCTCTTACCCTCCTGGCCATTGGCCAGCATCGTGCTGGCCCTTGACTCTGGCTGGGTCCGTGTGGCTCCCCAGCCCTCCTCATCCCTGCCTACTCCCTCCATCTGAGCCTCTGGATGACAACTTGCTGGACCCCACCAAGCCTCTGAGACTTGACCAGCCTCATGGAAACAGTTTTCGGCAGCATTTGACGGCAGCTGTGCTAGCCTGGACTGGGAGCCCAAGTGTGAGGCAGGGAGCCTTGCTTGGCTCTTGCCAAGGACTGGGCGTGCTTCCTTTTCCCAGCGTCTTCACAGATAGTGGGTGTCAGATAGCGTCCAGGTCTCTCCCCTGCCACCAGGGCCAGCATCTGTGCCCCAGCTGCTCTGGCTGTCTCCTCTCTGCGTTGCTCCCTGGCTTTACCACATTCCTCCATCCCTGTAGATCTCCAAGTTGCTGATCATCTGCCTGAACTGGAAGCTTCGGTCTCACGTTACTGCCCAGCACCTGTGGCCTGATTTCTTTCCCCATATGGCCCCTTGACACCCGCATTTCAGAGGTGGCCCCTATTTCCAGTCCTTGCTCCAGCTCCCTTACCCTGTGAGAGGTGGTCTCGCTCTCAAGTCACACAGTCCTCTCTCAAGGCTCAGCTGTACCACTTACTGTCTTGGTAATATGGGCAAATTAACCTTGGAGAGCTTCACTTTCCCATCTGTAAACTGTAGATGACCTTAATAGAGTTGCTGGGATGCAGTGAACTCTTCAATCTCAAGATATAGCACAGAGCCAGGCATGTACAAGGTGCTCTTGAATGGAAACCATTCTAGTTTCTGTGGATCAGGAGGCCACTTAAAGACTTGCAGTAATTTCTCGTAGAGGCTGTGAGGGTCTAGGCCCAGCGTGGTGGTGGTGGGAATGACGAGCAGGGGCCAAGTGAGAAGTGTATTTGGAGAGTGGAATGGCAGGGCTTGGCACAGTGTTTAAGGAGTGCGGAGAGGTAGGGCTCCATGCTGAGCAGAAGGCGCCTTCCCTGCTTGACTAGGAGAATAGATGTGGCACTCATGGAGATGCTGGATTTATGAGGGGAGTTGGAAGGAATGTTGGATTCCATTTCTTGACGTGCTGAGTTTCTTGGCAAGAGAAGGACTTCTAGGAGGAATTTTCTAATAAGCATTTGGAAATTTGGAATCCAGAGTGTGGATTTGGGAGCCATTGGCATCCAAGTGAACATGGGGAGGGTGGAGATGCTCTCTGAGGTGGAGTGACAGACGGAGCCCTCAGAGTTGCCCAGTTTAAACCCAACCTCCAGGCTCCTGCCCTCAGTGGTAGCTTGACTCTGGATCCCTGACCACCCTCCTAATCTCTGAATGTAGACCTAAGTTTTGGGATCTGAACCATCTGGAAAGAGCTACAGTAATCTTAATGCTGATTCCCGGCCTCCAAGAGAGGCCTCTTATTCCTGCTTCCTGGTATAATAGCTTGGCCAGGTTTGGGTAATGGCCCTGTTGGTTCAGGTGTGACTCCACCTGTGTCCCCAGGTCACGGTGATCTTAAGAGGAGACAGGGAGCCTGAACTGGTGGTGGGCACTGTACGAAGCTTCCTTCTGGTATGGCATGGAGACCATCAATCCCTGTGTTCTGACTCAAAAGCCAAAGTTCAGTTCGACATTTACAGCTTATTCTGTGCCAGTTGGCTCCCATCCTTCCTGTCTGATTCTTGACTGCAAAGTTAGCTATGGATGTAAAGATTCTTGGACCTGCAGTCAACTCATTTCCTCACATTTGCTCTCGAGAAATGACAGTAGCAAAAAGATAAGAAAATTGACATTAAAATAGTTAGACATTCCCTACCCCCACTAACTAAGAGTCTTTTTCGTGAGCTCATGTATGAGAAAAGGGGGCCAAATGAGAAGTAACAAAAGTCCCCACAAGAGAAGACTCTCACTGTGACACCAACTGCAAGGTCAGGGGCTTCCCACAACCACTCTCAGGTTTGATAATTTGGTAGCAGGACTCAAAGAAGCCATTGAAAGCTGTTATACCCACAGTTCTGGTTTATTACAGGGAGAGGATACAGATTAAAATCAGCTAAAAGAAGGAAGCATGGAGTTGGTGTGGTCCCTCTCCTGTGGAGTCAGGACATGTTAGTTCCCAGCACTGCGTGTGAGAACATGCTCAGAGCAGTGCCAACCATGAAGGTCATACAAGCTGTGGTGTCCATGGTTTTCATTGGGGCTCTATTACATAGGTGTTATCCACTGCCCAAGGGGTTCGTCTCACTCTCCAGTCCGTTAGGAGGTTGAGCTCAAAGGCCCCCAACCTAAGTCACGTTATTGGTTTAGCACAAAGACAGTCCTATCAGGATGACATTCCAAGGGCTTAGAGATTAACTCCTGGAAGCCAGAGGGCAAAGGCCAGACCCCTTTTGGGGAAGAGTAAATTCTTTACCACACAGCATGAATAAAAGTTAAACAAGGTATGGAACGCTCTTAGACCCACTTTTAACACCTTTCCTCTAACTCGTGGATTCTCTACCAGGAAACACAGATCTAACTCAATGAAAAGTGTCCTGAGATCCCAAGAAGTGATCAGCAAAACAAGCTTACAACAGACCAAAATGAAATTAGCACAGAGTGAGATAAAGGAAAATAAGTAAGCTGTGGCCACAGGCCAGAAAAGATTGTATATAAAGAATAGATGGGGCTTCCCTAGTGGCACAGTGGTTGAGAGTCCGCCTGCCGATGCAGGGGACACGGGTTCGTGCCCCGGTCTGGGAAGATCCCACATGCCGCGGAGCGGCTGGGCCCGTGAGCCATGGCCGCTGAGCCTGCGCGTCCGGAGCCTGTGCTCCACAACGGGAGAGGCCACAACAATGAGAGGCCCACGTACCACAAAAAAAAAAAAAAAGAAAAGAATAGATGGAGAAAAAGATAAGGCAAAATAAATTAAACTTCTCATGGAAAGGTTTGGTCTCCTCAGGGCTGCAAAACCTCCTGAGGGACCCAGCTTTCCAAGGCCCTCCTCCATCATGGGAGCTCTGAGCTAACATTTATTGAGAGAAGCATTTTGATAGTCTCCCTAACCAAGAGTTAATAATTGATGATCATGTACATAAAATTTCACCTGCCACCCTCAGACACAAATGGCCCTGGGCTGCTACCAACCTTCAAGGTTCAGAAGAGTAGGTAACAGATGAAGGAGGATGAAACGTCAGAAATGCAGCTCTTTTAAATAAGAAAGGAATGTTCTGAGGAGTCCTGGGAACTGCCTTTTTGGGGACAGGGTAAGGGGAACAGTTTTAAAGACTTGGAATGAGAAGAAAAAGTGGGTTGATTCCCGAGGATATTAATGTTCTTAAGGCTATTTATCAAATGGCAGAGTCAACTGCTCTAATTGCTGTGTCTGGGAAATTTTTTTCCCGTTATGCTTTGGATCCCGATCTTACTAAGCACATACCTTATGCCACATACTTCCACTTAGTCCTTATGACGAGAGAGAAAATTTCCCATTTCACAGATGAGGCTATGTCCCTTGCCGCAGGATATGCAGTGAGCAAAACAGGATTCAAACTAGGCTGTCTGATTCCACAATGACAGTCCCTTTATGATACCTAAGGGTGTGGGAGGAACAGACTCACCTCAGCTTTCCACGACACATCTGTGTGCCAACATCACCTGAATAGAACCAACCCAGCCAAAGAGCAGACAAAATAACATGCTTCCACATCCATGTACAAAGTTCACATCCTTTATTGATAGCCCCTCATCAGAACCTGTTGACATAGAGAACAGACGTATGGACACCAAGGTGGGGGAAGCGGGGCCGGCGGGGGGAGGGATGAACTGGGAGATTGGGATTGACATATATACACTAATATGTATAAAATAGATAATTAGAACCTGCTGTATAAAAAAAAAATTTTTTAAGAGAACCTATTGACATGTAGTGCGTGTGTGTAAATCAAATAAATTTGATAGAATGACTTGACAAAGCCGGACTAGAAATAACCTAGGAAGGAAGATGAGATCGTAAAAGTGATAGATACAGGGGAGGGAGGAGAAACATTTTCATAGTGTCAGCTGGTACCTGAAGGCCTGCGGGTTGCAAGGAAATCTCGGGGCCAGGATCTGCATGGATGCACTAGTGAGTGTTAAAATGGTCACTTTTCCTGCTGTATAGCACAAGGAAGTCTTCTCAATACTCTGTAATGAGGTATATGGGAAAAGAACCTGGAAAAGAGTGGCAATAAGTATATGTATAACTGGTTCACTTGGCTCTACAGCAGAAACTAACAACATTGTGAATCAACTCTACTCCAATAAAAATTTTTTCAAAACGGTCACTTTTAGGACACGTCACATACCTGACCTCAGCAACCCTGTGCGGTGTATGTGGGGTAAGGATTATATTCTATAGATGGAAACAGTGAAATTTAGGGCGATTAACAGCTTGTCCTTGATTGCATGAGCTGGTACATCGCAGTAATGTGAGTAAAAATCAAGTCCTGTAAATTTCCCAGCCATGTGGTTGGGACAAGAAGACAGATATCTAGGAATTGTCCCTAAGGGAGTGGCAGAAATGTGACAGCCAACCTGCTAAAAGCATGTACAAGTGAAACAGGTTATAAAAACCTCGTTTTAGAGGAGGACGGAATTTGCCAAAATGGATATGGTTTCCCAGAGTAAGGATGTTTTTGGGTGTACATTAGTATGTCAGTGATTCTCAAAGTGAGCTTTGGGTTATGGACCAGTAGCCTTACTATAACCTGGAGACATGTTAGAAATACAAATTCTCAAGCCCTTCTCAGAAGTCCTCTGAGTCAAAAACTCTGGGGATGGGGCCCTGCGATCTGTGTTTTAACAAGAACTCCTGGTGACTCCGATGCAGATAGACTGCTGTACATGGATGCAAATCACTTGAAACCTTTTCCCCTGCCTGGCCTTTTGCTCTGACACCCTTTGGCTTCCGCCGTCTCCCTGGAATGTAGGCTCTGCTTTGTGGCAGATGGCAGGGTTGGTGGCCGTGGGTGGTGGACAGAGTGCTGCACTTGATTCTGGAGACCTGGGCTGACCGCTTTATCACTTCCTGGCTGTGTGACTTTGGGCCAGTCAGTTGGCCTCTCTGTTTTTTCATCCATGAAGCAGAGTGATTACCTACCTCACAGACTTGTGTACACTGAATTAAATACTAAATATATGCAAAAGTGGCCAACAGCGTCTGGCACTTAGAAAGACGTTCGATCCAGAAAGCCCATCTCTGATCCCTGAGGAAGCCACATTGAAATGGAGCCTTGGGCTGTGAGAGCTGCAGTGCTTTATTCCCCTCTTTATATAGGGTGAGATAAGGAGGCAACCAGAAAGGAGGAGGAAATTAAGGGACTGGCTCCATGAGGGAGTGGTGCTTGGGCCTAATCTGGCCTATGCTTATTTTTGTACATCCCTTTAACAAGGGATGGGGTGTGTGTGTGTGTGTAATATTTTTTGGCTTGCCTTTAATTAGACTTAGCTCTTATGCTTTTAAAAGTGGAATCAATCAGAAGGTAAGGGTGTAGGGGAATAATTTTCCAATACTTTTCTTGTAAACTCAAATTCTTCTTTGGAATAAAGCAGGCTTTGGTTTACTGTTCACAAGGTTACTTCTGAGTTGCAAAAGAAATTTCCCTCTTCAATCTGGCTACCACAATTGGACAGAAAGCATGAGGATACTTTTTTCTTGCATCTGGGTTTTTATATTTTAAGGGTTGAAAGAAAAAGAATGTGCTGTGTGAAAATTACATGAAATTCAAACTCCAGTTTCCACAAATAAAGGTTTATTGGAACACAGCCACCCTCGTTCACTTGATATTGTTTGCGGCTGCTTTTGTGCTACAACAGCAGAGTTGAAGAGTTGTGACTGAGCCCATATGGCCGTCAAAGCCTAAAGTATTTGCTAACTGGCCCTTTACAGAAAAGGTTTGCTAACCCCTGGGCTACATGGAAGATAGAGAATAGAGACAAGGGATGATGCAGAAGATGGTGGTAAATAACAAGCGTTGCTGAGCTCTGCCAGGCACTGTTCTAAGCATCTCTCATGCGTTATATCTTTTAATTCTTAAAACAACACGTATGAAGCAGGCATATCGTTACCCCCATTTTTCATATGGGAAAACTGAGGCTTATAACTTGCCCAGGGCCACAGAGCCCATAGGTGGAGGAGCCAGGATTTGAATTGAGGTCCAGCTGCCTTCCCAGCCAAGCTTGTGACCACTGCGCCGTCCTGCCTCGCGGTGCTGGTCAGGTTAGGAGAGGTTTAGGGTCTCTGAGCTGCTCCAGGCAATAGATGGAGGGCAGGGTGGTAGCTGGCTGAAGGGGGACAAGGGTGCCTTGTAGTATGATGAAAACTCAGGGTGATTAGATTTTGAAATCTTTATGTAGCTCGTTTAATGGAAAGAAGAAAGGCAGGCAGGGAGGAAAAAAAGCCCTTATCACAGCAGATACCTTGGGGCTTAAGTCATGTTCTCCCCTTTGCGCAGCACCAACAGCCATGGAAAAAGTGCTTGTCGGTGTCTCCCTCTCCGGGTCTGTTAATTAGCCCAGGCTGCTGATGAGGAGAGGTCATTCTGGGCCCACGTCAGGCTTATAAAAGGGGAATGCAAGTTAGTGAGTCAGGACTGGACAGGAGAGTTCTGTGGCCTTTTTGTCTGTAAAATAAGAATGTCAAGAACAATTGTTTCTTCATTACTGTGAATGTGAGCCTTGTGTTTTCAAAGGTCAGCGCCTGTGAGCACATCATGGTTTAGAGTGGGTTCCTATGGTAATTAGACCATCGTGACTGAGGGCATTTTGTGTCAGGCAACGGAGTGCTGGAGTTTCATCTTTCTGTGCAGTACGTGCTTGTTTCCTGCAAACGTAACCATTTCTGTTTTCCCCCCTCTTGTTTTCATCCTTTGTGCGCCACACGTAGTTCTGGAGTCAGAGAATTCCTCAGCAGGTATGGTTTCTCTTGCATCCTTTCTGTCCCTGCCTTCCACCAGGAACCCTTCAATTAGAGGGGAACCCTTCAATTAAGAGGGGAACCAGGGAGTGTTCCTGTGAGTGAGGGCTTTCTTCTTTTTTTCATCTCTCAGATGAGTGGAGGCTTCCTTCCAATGCTGATGCCAATGGAAACGCCCAGCCCTCTCCACTCGTTGCCAAGGGCTACCGAAGTGTGCATCCCAACCTTCCTTCGGACAAGCCTCAGGTAGGTGGGCGCCCAAGGGCAGGGTGGGGACTGTTCTTGAGTCGTTTAGCTTGCACTTGTGACTTCCTGCTCGCCCAGCTGGATGATGGACTGGCTTCTGAGTCCCACTTTTGGCCAACTCTGAAAAAGCCCCGGGAGGACCAGAGTTAGGGAGAAGTTGGAGTCAAGGGAAGCAGATGTATGGGATGAGGCTGGTCTGTACCAGGGTATCAGAAGCATAAGCCCAATATTCCGTAGGTTTGAAACGTGTGTGGAAATGTTCTGAAAGAGGGAATGCCAGGTGGGAAAAAGGTCTGAGCCTGGTTTATGAAAACTCTTTAGAGCATAATATTCAGAAGGCGACTGCACTCTTGTGTTTATTTCATTAATTTCCTCGTGTTGAGACTGTAAGAGTTTCAGCAGCTCCGTCCTTACAGATTAAGATCAGGGAGCTGTGGCCAGCGCGGAATCCAGCAGCCTAGAAGCAGGCAGAAGTCAGAATGGCAGTACAGCGGGCTTTACACTGCCTAGCGCTACCCTACGAAAGAAAGTGTACCCCACGTTGTACAACTTGCAGTAGGAATAATTCTGCTTAAGTTTTTCCCCTAAGTTGTTTTCCTCATCTTTCTTTCTTCCCCTTCCTGTTGATACTTTGTCTTTTTTTTTTTTTTTTGGCTGCACTCTGCAGCTTATGGGATTCTAGTTCCCCAACTAGGGATCAAACTCAGGCCCTCAGCAGTGAGAGTGAGGGTCCTACCCACTGGACTGCCAGGGACTTCCCCACTTCGCCCTCTTGACGAAAGTAATAGACCCTGTTTTAATTCAGGCAATCTGTGAAGAGTGTTTTTATAGAGCGGAGTAATATCCATGGAACAGAGCAATCCTTTCTTTTAAAAAGAGCTGCGCTGCTCAAAAACGGCAGAAATGTGTTCCCTACGCAGTCCACCTCCCTGCGCCCGCCTGCCTTCTGTGCACATGCTCCCACAACCCGCAAGGAGCCCAGGAAATCCACGTGCCTTCCTTGTTCCCACCCCCGCCTTCTCCGATAATCCTCTGGGTTCTGCTCGTGAGGACGTAAAATTGCGCTCGTCCCTGGAATGAAACCAAGTCCAAGATGATGCCTTCCTTCCCCTTTGCAGACCCTTGTCTCCCAGGCTTAGAGGAGGTTGCTGAATCGTGTGCCAAGGCAGCACTACTCAGCCTCCCCGCCCCCACCATGGCCTGTCTCCTGTAGCTACTGCCACATGCGTGCAGGGCCGCTGGTCAGGGCCAGGAGCTGTGAATGGGCCTGGCCTCCAGAAGTCCTCATTAGACTCGGGATGTGGGAGGTCTGTTGTCTGGTAAATGACTGGCCATAGACCAGTTTCTAAGACCTTTCCCAGCATCTAAGTCTGCTGCTGGTGGCAGGCACACTTCCTTCTTGGCATTCTCGAGGTTGGATACAGTTGGCTCTATATCCAGGGTAGGAAATAGTTCTGATTAATTCAAGGCAAGTGTAGAAGCACATCCTCTTCCACTATCAGGGACTTAGCCCAAAGGGTAGCTCACTAATTCCTTTTGGCTTCTTAAATAGCTCTTCTACAGAGAGAATTTTAACAGCGTGTAAAGTAAATAAAAATCCCCTTTAAATATATGTACTTACAGCAACTTTACTGAGCATTTGTTGTGTTTGGATCACTGTGTAAACATTGCCCTCAAGGAGTGTGTAAGGGTGAGCCTCACAACAAGGATAATCGTCCTGTAATGTGGGCTGCAAATAGTGTATGCATATTCTCATCGGTCACTATCCGGGAATGTTCTTTTTACCTGGGTGTCTGAAAAGATACCTGGCATATTGCTGATGTAGAGGTGTTATTCTATCTATCCAGTGTAAAACTGGCCACCCAGCTTTCAAGAGGCTTGAGGTCATAGATTCATTTTCTGAAAGCAAAAACGACTTCTTGTCTCTGTAGCTATTGCCAGAGCTGTAAGTGTATGCTGGCTTAGACAAAGCCAAGGTGGGCTGGGCTGCTCTCTGCTCTGGCTTGGTTTCAGATGAAGACAGCTCTCAGACACCTGCGGGCCTAGCATCCCCTCCTAAGGATTGAGTTGGAGTCCGAGGACACACGGGCCAGAGGGGAATCCTGTCTCCTGATGCTCCCACGTTTGCCTTTCCTCCTGCTGCCCTGCTCTCCTCACCCGCAGCGACGCGGAATCAGGGCTTTCCCCTCTCTGACAGCAGCATCTTGGGGATCCCCAGTGGAGGCAGGGATTGATAGTTTCTGGAACTGTACATACTAGGAACATGTCAGATTCTTCAAGCAGCCCCATTTTTGTCACCACCCCATCTTCTAAAAAGATAAATGGGATTTCATTAGTGGCCAGCTGGGGAGGAATGCCAACTGCCTATATGGTTCCCACAATGTTTACAATAAAACAGAAAGTAGTTCCTTACATGTAAAGTGACTGTGCCTATCCCCCTCCTTCTCTAGAGCTCAAAGGAGCCCCAGGACAGGAAGGCCTTGGCTCTTAGTGCGTTGTCAACACTCTGGGGAAGCGTCCTCTCTAGAGGGTCAGAGCCCTGGGAAGGCTCAGGCCTGTTATAATGCAGCCCTGGCACCTTATATGGCCACAGCCAAATTAAGTTAAAAAGTCATTGAAACCGATTTCTATCTTTGGGCAAGAAGAAATCACATGTGGGACACTTGAGCTCGAAGTAAAAGTAAATTTGAGCCTAACTCAAAATTGCCTTTTACTTACCTCCCTGGCAACCATCGTCAACTTACCCGCGGTCCCTTTGGTGCGTGCTTGGTCAAGTGTTTTGTTTCTGGAGAGCATCGTTTTAGTCTGTGAGTACACCCCAACCTCCAGCCTAGGTTCACTGAAACCGAGAGTACCTCTGGATGCTTTCGCTCCTACTAATGGCTGAAGATACGTTTTGTATTTTTGGCTGGTACACATGGCCACATTCCACTGGCAGTGTCCTGGGCACCCTGTGGAAAGGATAGGCATCAAGTTAACCTAGCTTGCTGAGGGATGGGTTGTTTACTGTCTCTGGGTTAATATTCTAGTCCAGACTCATACTTTATTCTCACTTATTTACCCTCACTAGCATCCCTTCCCCATTGCTGCCTGCACTCCACAAAAAATAAAAATAAAATACAAGTGGGCCCACACCCTTGCGCCCCCCCAGTTTGGGGTCACAATCCATTTGCCATTTATGGACCAAACTCTAATATACTTTACCTGTGCAATTTATCGGAAGGTTCTCATTTTCTTCTCATACTGGGCTATCTTTAAAGAGAGGGGCCAGTGAAGAAAATCTAGGTGTCTTAGGCTGCTATAAGAAAGTATCAAAGACGGGTGATTTAATCAACAGACATTTATTTCTCACAGCTCTGGAGGCTGGGAAGTCCAAGATCAAGGTGCCAGCCTGTTAGGTTCCTGGTTAGGGCTCTCTTCCTGTCAAGTAGACAGCTGCCTTCTCACTGTGTCCTCACCTGGTGGAAAGACAGGGCTCTGGTCTCTCTTCCTCTTCTTATAAGGACCCCTATCCCATCATGGGGTCCCACGCTCATGACCTCATCTAACCCTAGTTACCACCCACAGGCCCCATCTCCAAATGCCACCACTTGGGTTTAGGGGTTCAACTTAAGAATTTGAGGGGTCACACATCCAGTCCATAACATTAGGAAAATAAACTTATCTTACCTGATTCCAAGTTGAGCCACAGGTTGACAGGTGGCTGTCCTTGAAATGAGGATCATCTGGAGATTTACCCCATTTCCTGACCCTCTGCCTCGCTGAGACCCAGGGAGGAGTGAGGGGCTGTGTTGAGGGAGAGGGAATGAGGTGGGAACTACAGTTTTCTAGCTCTGAGCCTGGAACCAGAGCTTTGGGCTTAAACCATGAGCCTGAGGCTGATCACCCCCTTTTAGGATTGTCTGTGCCTGGTGGGCTGGGTGGGAATGAGGAATGGTCTGGAATTTGGTAAACTGGCACAGTCCAAGCCAGTCAGACGCTTCATTGCCTGGTCTCTTTGTTCTGGGTGCGTCAAAAATGGGAGACTGCACGCTTTTAACCTCATGCCTGTCTTCCTTGTAATAATTAGTTCCATCAGATTGTTTCCTCTGAGGCAAGGCGTGCGGATTCTAAGTCCGTAGCTAGCATTCTCTTCTTGGTGACCTTTAATTTGTTATGCTTACGGAACTGATGCTAAATCTTAGTGACTCAATTAAGACGCTGCCTCCTGTGAACAACTAAGGATGATTCTTCAGTTGTCCGTTTCCTGAGGGAAAAGAATGGAAGACACTCGAGTTGGAGGGAACTTAAACTTTTAAAGCTGAAGGTACAAAGAGGAAAATCTTTGAGGTTTGGAGAAAACTGGGGCCTCTGGGGCTTCTTCCGCTGGCGTTTAACCCCTGGGCACCCTTCTTGGGTCAGGAGGTCTCAGACGGTACAGGTCAACCCAGGATTCGTGTCAACCTGACTTAGCACCTGGGCTGAGCTCAGCCTCCCTGTGATGTAAAGGAGAGTCAGGCCTGCCTCTCCAGGTGAGTAGGATTCAGTCCTTGGCTTTACCGCAAGGAAAAATGTACGGGCCATGAGTCTAAGCTGAGGATTCGCTTAAAAACGTTCCAGAGTTGTTTTTTCTTCAGGTCGTGTTGTGCTATTTCTAATGGTCATCCTTCTTTCCATTTCCCCTCCTCTTTCTTTCTTTTTACTGTCTTAAAAATACTACCAAAGGTCCTCTCTCCCCCGTGCCCTCCTCTCCCTCAAGAGGACCGCTTTGCATGGCAGCCCCCCGGCACCCGCAGTTCCTTCAAGGACTCCCTTTACCAGAGCTCACCAAAGCCATACGGCCCACCCGGCACCCCCAGCCAGCAGAGCCCCTCACGATCCCGGCCCGTCTCCGTCTCCCTGGCAGCCAGATCAGCGCCCGAAGGTGTGCTGTGTCCTGGGCCCTCACTTCCGGGTTCCACGCTCCCCAGTGCTTGGTCCCACCCCCAGCAGTGCTGTGCGGCTGCCAGGACAGTTTATAGAGAGAATGTGAGCTCTAACCCACGTCATGAGGCAGTTGGGAATAAAAAGGTCAGCAGCTTATATGTACCTTGTTTATCCCGTAACATTCGCCCCGTGGCATCGGCAAACCTCTCTGGTGTTGCACGTGACCCAGACAAAGACACTCCCTTGGAAGCTGCGGGCACTCGAGCGCGGGCTCCCAGCATTGCCTCCTGCACAGCCGGCGCGGGGAAGCCACCCTCTGCTCCTTCTCCTGGCCCTCCCAAGCTGTTCTCTGCCATCCGTAAGGATGCCGTTAGCCGTGGCGAGAGTCCTTCCCCGGGGACTCGGCCTTCATCAGCAGACGCAGTGAGACCACCTGTGCTAGGCCCCCAGGTTACCTCTGATCCCGAAAACTGGAAGAGAAAAGAACCTTACCTTTTGCAGCCCTGTTATCCAGCCAAGGCAAGGAATTAGGAATGTTTGTGTGTCTCCTACACCGTCTCTTTCGAAAACTCATGCGAGCAGCTTGTTTGTTTTCTGGGCCGCCCTACCTCCTTTTCCCCGTGAATGGTGCTGCAGCTTGAGGCTCAAACCCTTCTGTCTCAGCATCTCAGCACAGTCCTCCCTGTGTCTCCCCGCCTCTCTTTTCTGTAAATACGTAAGTATGCTGGAGCCTAGAATCCGTAGACTAATAATATGGTGAACTATTCTGTTACATGTGTTTTGTAACAAGGTGCCAAAGAGACTGTATTTACTCCCAAGCTTTCAGGCTCTGCAAGCAGTTTTGGGGTTAAACACAGCCTGCCTGCCTGTTCTGTTGTCCTCTTTTTCTCAAGTGTTAAAAGGACTCAAAAATAGATGGGTGGAAAGTAAACTTGGATGGGGTTCCCTCTGTGTCATAGTGTCAGGAGGCCAACTGGCTAGCACTGACTGTCTCGTGTACTCTGAGGAAAGGGCACTGATTAAATATTTCTCAGGGTACATCACTGCATGTCCGCTCTCAGCTGTTTAAATATGGAATTCCTTCTTCCCTGCCGTACCCCTTTACGTAATGACCCCCTTATTTCCTACAGGATGCCACTTCCTCCAGCCCAGCCCAGCCTGAGGTAATAGTTGTCCCTCTCTACCTGGTTAACACTGACAGAGGGCACGAAGGCACTGACAGACCTCCAGCATCTCTGGGGCCCCACGGCCCCCCGGTCCCGGCGGCCGTCCCTGCCGGCTCACCTCTGACCTTGCCGACTCTAGACGATTTCATTCCCCCTCATCTGCAGAGGCGGTCTCACCACAGCCAGCCAGCCAGCACTCCTGGCTCCCTCCCCCCCGTTAGCCAGACACCGCCATCCTTCTCACCACCGCCTCCGCTGGTCCCTCCGGTCCCCGAGGGCCTCCGCAGAATCTCGGAGCCTGGCCTCACGGGAGCTGTTTCGAGTACCGTAAGCTTGCTAGATCCCCTTCCTCACAGCCTTCCTGAATGTCTGCTCCCGGCAGTAAAGAGAAAAAAGAAAGAAAGAAAAACCAAAAAACCCTTTCTCACTCAAGTACTAAGTTCTGAGAGAGATGTTGGCTGCCCTGTGCTTGTGTGATGACGGGACCCGTGTTTGCTTTCACTAGAGCATGCCTCCCCTGTGTGTTCCGTGGGCCCCTTGTGGCTGTCCAGCAACCTCTCTAGACCCTCTTCCTCTCTGTCCTGTTTGGAATGCACATCTCCCTGCAGAGCAGACCACCTCTGTGGCCTTCCTTTGGCTGGCTGTGCTTCTCGTAGGCCAGGCAGATGTAGTGCGGAGAGCGGAGGAAACCTGAGGAATTGTGTGGAAAAGCCATCAGTAGGCATGGTGCTAACTGTTTCTCTAACAGGGAGCAGGGAGGTTCTAGGGGAGGGAAAGATTCGCTCGTGCTGATTTTGCAAGTAAGCAAACTCTCTTTTATATACAGCAATGGCAGAGTGTGTGTTTAAAAAAAAGTTTAATTGAGCAAATGGATATACAAGCCTGGTACAAGCATTAGCACTGTTTCCTCAAAAGGCAGAAAATTGCTGGGGCCCCTGCAGGGTGGCTGCCAGGGGCTTTGGAGGCAAAACAGTACCTGCCCCAGTGGTCACGGGAAGTTAGAGTGTCCCGACACTTCAGGTCCTGTCCTGCGAGGGACGAGGCCCCATCGTAATGGGAAAGGCCAAGTGCTTTAGAGGAAAGGCCAAGTCAAAGGGCTCAGTCTGTTCTCCCCTCAGGAGCCCTGGGAGCTGAGAGACTGCAAGAACCTCAGTGTGAGTCGTAAAATGGGGACGCACGGATCTGTCGGGGCTGTGGATGCAGTGGAACTGCGTACGCAGAAGTTTCTGATACAGGGCTTGGCACGCAGAGAGTGCCCAGTAACTGTTAGCCTTGGGGCTGAGGTGTTGCCCTAGCAAATGGACCAGAGCTCCTCAAAAATAAGTGGCTGACTAAGTAGCAGTTCATCATTGAGTTCCCGCCACGTTCTAGTTTTCCTGCTAGATCCTGTGGGCACAGCTGTGAACCGGATTTATCTGAGTGGTGTATTGGTGCTCAAGTGTAGCGTACATGGGATCCTCTGAGGTTATACTCCTTGAGTTTCTTATTGAGTGGGTCTGGGGTGGGGCTGAGGACTGAGATTTGGTAACAGGCATCCTGGAGGATTCTGACGCTGAGGATCTGTGGACCACATTTTAAAATGTAGCAACCTAGTGGGTCATGCAGTTGGCTGCTGGAATTAAACGTTCATTGACATCCCTCTGCAGAAAGAGGTATGCCTACAAAACTGGCTCCAGTGGCTCATTAAACTGAAGCCAGTCACATGGAAAGCAGGAAGGAAACTTGTTTTTTGACTTGTTAAAGAAATTACAGTGAGATATCAGGCACGCCAAAGCTGGGAAAGGCTACATCCCGGGCAGGGTCCTCTTCTCTAATCTCTAGATACAGCACATCACGGTCAGGTGAGGAACTGGCCAAATATGGCCCAGGGGCTTTGGATATCCTAGCTTTGAGTTCGTCCACTCAGCCCTGTTGGAGGAAAGTGCCAGGTTGTTCGCTGATGCATTCTCCTCACCCCAGCTCAGTTTGTAGGTGCATTTAGAAGCCACTCTTGTTTTGGAGAGTACAGGCACAGAATGTTTCTCTGGAGCATCACGTAAAGCAGATCTTATTTTTAGTGCACTAGTATATCGTGAGTAGCTTTCTTGTGTACCCTACACTTTGTCATTTGCATAGATCTAGATTTTCATATTGAGTTTGTCTCATGTGTGCCAGGACAGATGAGTTGGGACAGTGTCCTCAATTTCTCAAACCTGTTTGGTCAGCCTGGTACTGACTTCCCAGGAGGACTTCCTTTGGCCCGATAACTTCTGGTTTGGCCCTGGGTACAAACAGTAAGAGGTGAAAAAGGAAACTGGTTGGATTCCTGCAATGAGTGAGAATTGTCAAGAGGAACAGAAGCCCCTGTGGATGGTGGCCAAGCCACAAGTTGATATCTGCTCCATCTGCAGGGATTGGAGAGTAAGAGGGAAGAAAATTCATGTTAATTGATCCAGGTTCTTTTAGCCAATAGCTATTTTTGTGATGTTCCCGAGATAAGATTTACACCAGAGTAAAATTTGTGAGATGCTTGATCTTCACACGATCCATCCAGGCATTTATACTTTAAGGAGCTGTATGCCTGATTTTTTGTGTGTTTCTTGGGGGCATTATGGCAGATTTATCTTTATTACATCACTTCGGAAGTCAATTAGGAAAAGTGTAATTGCTTTTCCACTATACCAAAGAAAAAATGGAGATGAGGCACTTTTTGAACAAGATCATATTGTGCCTCTCGAGTCTTAGGGAAAGGTTTTATTTACTAAACTGAGCTGCCACTCATAACTAACAGCTATGACATTAGGGCACTTTCAGAAGAGGTGAGCTGACCAAGCCAGTGTTTTTATTTTTTTATTTATTTTTGTTTGTTTTTGGTTTTTTTTTGTTTTGCGGTACGCGGGCTTCTCACTATTGTGGCCTCTCCCGTTGCGGAGCACAGGCTCCGGACGCACAGGCTCAGCGGCCATGGCTCACGGGCCCAGCCCCTCCGCGGCATGTGGGATCTTCCCAGACCGGGGCACGAACCTGTGTCCCCTGCATCAGCAGGCGGACTCTCAACCACTGCGCCAGCAGCGAAGCCCCAAGCCAGTGTTTTTAAAGGAAGCTCCTACTGTGTGTCAGGAGCTGTCCCGGGTCCTGACACTCACATCCTCTCTTTTGGTGGGCACGTGTTCTCTTGCTACAGAGGTTGTTCAGAGACACCTTTGCTGGTAGACGACTCCTGTCAGTCATGTGGCATTTACTGAGCACGTGTGGTCTGCAGGGCATTGTGCTAGATGCAGGGGGAAGAGGAGGAAGGGAGACATAGCCCTTGTCCTGCAGGCGCTTACAGAGCAGTTGGTCTCTGGTGGCGCACACTGACTGCTTCGAGCTACACTTTTATCTAGAAGGTCTTGTTCTTCAAACCTTTTGGGAATGACATTGTGGCTTTGGGGTGTGTACACTTCAGAATAGAAACTTTGCAAAATTTACAGGCATGATAGAGGAAACTGTCTACATATCTTTACTACCTTTTTGAGGTCCTGTTTTCATGTGTTTAAAAAGACTGCTATTATTCCCATCATGCAGATTATAATGTTAGTAGTAATAATTTTATTGGTATTTCTGGCAGACACCTCAGGATTTCCAAGTCAGGATTTTCATAAGTCTTCACTTCAGAGATCTTTGTCAGTCAATATTAGAGTGAGAAAATGTCACAGTACGACAAGATAATGTCCAGATCTCAGAAGTGTGTGCTAGTAGGGTCGTTCAGTGGTGTAGGTAAGAGTAGCTCTCCAAGAGTTCCAGTGCTTAACTCTTCCCTGTTCTTACATCAATGGCTTCTCGTCCTCACAATGTCTCGTGTTACTCTAAACAAGTACTAAACTTTCCTGATTTTCCCCAATTAAACCACCTTTTGTTCTCAGATTGCATTGGGGATTGCATGAGTTTTGCATGTTATGCTTCTTCGAATTTGCTTTTTCAGTAACCGGATTGAGCCACAGTTATGACCAGATGAAAATAATGAATGACGTTGCCGAGACTTCGAGTAACAGTCACCTTCCTTCTCTCCCTTTACTAATCCCAACAAAGAGAGTAAACATTCCAGATTAAACGTATCTAACTGGAATTAATATGTCTCACTGGTTACATTTCTTTTTATAATTAAGGTCCTTGTAAAGCTTTAAATCTCTTCTTTTTAAAAAGCGGTACCTCTTGGTTTCACGTAGTTACAGTGAGTGACAACGTTTGTTTTCTTTTCAGGACTCAAGTCCTCTACTAAATGAAGTTTCTTCATCGCACGTTGGAACTGATTCCCAGACCTTTGCACCAGTTAGCAAGCCATCATCTGCCTACCCCTCCACGACAATTGTCAATCCTACTATTGTGCTCTTGCAACATAATCGAGGTAAGGGATCTGCAAGGAGCACCGCCCCCAGCTGGCTGGAATCAGCCATAGCTGTACTGTGACATCTGGGGCAAGAATTCTGCCATTCCACAGCATTTTCTACAAATCCCATCCTTCCCCGAGGCCACCTGCCCCAGTTTACTCACTCCCACGACCCACAAAGTAGATCACAGCAGCAGACAGAGGCCCCTGTCTGGGCATGAGGTCAGGTGTCTGAATAAGTAAGTAGGTGACGTGTGTCCCACAGCCTGGGTATTCAGTTTTCTTCAGATGGGAGCTCCAGAAAGAAAGAAAAGACAGAAAGGAAAACATCTGCCCCTTAATTACCGTCATGAGAATTCTTGTCAGGGCTCTGCTAGGAAAATCCAGGTGCACGAATACCTCTTTTAATTACTGTCCTAAATCCTGTAGTTCTGTGACATGAATTTTCTAGAAAGTAAACTTTTGAGCACCAAAATTAAAAAAAAGAAAAAAAAAACCTACTGGATGGGAAATTTTCTAGAATAGAAAACATGTTTTTGTATCTCTAAAACAGAGGCTTTTGAACTTTTTCTTAGTGACTCATGGCCTTCATTCTCTCCAGAAGTCACTGCACTGGGCTTTCCCTCAGTGGCACCCTCTGGGGACTTGACGTTGGTGTGGCTTCTTGCCCCTTGCCCTATGTGGCCACCGGTACGCGGGCCTCTCACTATTGTGGCCTCTCCCGTTGCAGAGCACAGGCTCCGGACGCACAGGCTCAGCGGCCACGGCTGAGGGTTTTCATGTTTGTTTTCTAGAGTTTCTCTGACTGCTGCTGGTTGGTTCTTCCCTTTCTCTGAACGGGTGTCATAGGGGAAACGGAGCGCGTTGAGGTAGTAATGATATATGTTGACCCTTCTGCTTTAAAATCCCAGAAGATGATTCTAAGTCCCAAGTTTTCCTTTTTGAAATTCCATAGAAGAATAAACGTCCCCTTCACAAAAGTCCTTTGCAATGTGAAATGTAAAGGCTTCAAGCAGTTTCCTAGTGTAGAAAGGGCTCTTGAGTCTGAATTTCAAAGAACGGTGGAGGTTTAATTATTTTATTTAGATAGAGCTCAGAGCTCGGTACCAAATCTTCCTTTTCTTGACTCCCTGCTCGCCTACTTCATACTTTTCCTCCCCTCCCCTCCCCTTCCCTCCCTCTCTGTATTGACTTGGATGAGAATGGGACTGAAGTCTATTTTTAATTGTTTTCCGTATTAAATGGAGTTTTCTATTTCCTGCCCCAAACTTGAAAAGCAGATGAATGAAACATTTTCTCTCACAGCCATCCCACTCAAATCATAGTTATTTTAGTAATTTTGTTTTTTTTCATTCTGTGTGGTTCCCATATTAATTTTCACCCATGAATCTATGTTCTTCAAAAGATAGAAGGGCCCCACCCCCTACACTAAGCTACGTAAGAGCCTGTTTTCCTTTCAGCGGTGCCATCCCCCTTACTGGCAGTAGCCTTCTCTGCCCAGAAAGTGCCCATAAAGGCAGGACAGACTGAAATGCTGGTTCTCTATGAACTTCTTTATGACTCATCTTTTTAAAAAACCCACTCAAAAGGAAGCAAGTTAGTTCCCAGAAGGAAGGGCAGTTTACTCCCAAGGCCACTTGGTTTTTGGGAAATGCCAAGTATAATGCCAACTACTTCTGATGGCACCTAGTGAGACGTTTTTGGGCACAGAAGTGCCTGTGGTTCCTTTTTGCTTCTTCCCTGAACAAATGGAGTCTTATTTGCTGAGATGCCTTTGGTTCTTGCCTTTCTCTTTTGTCCAAGTCCTGCCTTTGGGCTTAAACATCAGAATCATGCAGCCTGAATCACACGTCCCTCAGGAAAGGGTTCAAGTACTTTGCCGTTTGGAATTAAAAGGTAGCTTCCCCTACGCTCCTTAAGGAGGCGAGAAGAGTTGCGGAGAACGGAAATGCCCAGCGCACTGGCTTTGGGTCACTAATCGTCAACTCACTTTAGGTCAGGCATTTTTGGCTTCGCTTTGGAATTTACCCAGCCTGACAGCCCTGCTTTGCCTCACAAAACGTACCCGTGAAAACAGTTTAACTATTGCGAAGTCTCCTGAGGGAGTGATAACTCTGCTCCACTTCTAGAATTCTAGTTTAGTCATCGTAAAAAAGGTTCCCGTTGTTCCTGCCTAGGCTGCCCCAGGGCATAGTGCGACAATAACCCTGTCTCCCCAGGCCAGGTCCCCCTACTGCACCTCTGGCCTGGCTCTCACAGTTGTGTAAACATAGCCCTTGCCCCTCTCTCTGGAGCTTTCCGTCCCATATGTGTTTGAGGGCAGATGGCTTATGATCAGTCTGGGGAGGAGGATTTAAACTGGAAAACTCTCAGGACTGAGAGTGCACGGGTGGTTCTTGGTCTTCAGTGTGCATAGCATGCTGGGAGTCACATTCAGGAGGTCTTTGGCGGGGATGCATGGGGGAGAAGCTCTGCATTTTTCAGCACGCTTGCAGGACAAGTCCATGGACCACATGAAGGACAGGAGTTCTGCGGTCCCAGACTTCTAGATCTCATGGTCATGTGAAACGGCCTGGGGACTAGCCTGGGGACTAGTTAGTTGCTAATTTCTAACTTTTGCTAAATAACACTCCTGAAAAACCACCACTGTGATCTACACTGCATGCATCTCTTTCTATGAAGGAAAGGCTATTCCACACCTCAGAAGTGCGATACCACATAATCTTTTCAACTGAAGAAATTTGCTTTTGATTGCTAGGGAAGGCCTTGCTTCCAGCTTGGAGACTAGCGTTTGGTTACCATAGATCCAGTGAGCACTTTGATTTAACAGACAAGGAAACTGAGGCTGAGACGTTACGTGGTTGGTCAGTGCCATCTGGCAAGTTGCTGGCAGAGCTGAGCCTAGGGCTCTGCTGGGCTTCTGTGGTACAGCTAGTGTGAACCTTGCCCACGTGCCCGACGTACACAGGGCGGCTTCCACCAGCTGCGAGCTCCCCTGCTGCTCTGTTTACTTCTCGCCACGCTGGTTCTGGAGGGAGGGTGGGGATGCTGCCAAGGGGGACGATGACAGCACCCATGGGCTGGCAAGTGTTCTATTTTTATACATGTGGCTGCTTTATATTTAGCAGCTGTAGAAGGTAAAGGTCATGTCTGTGCTTATCCCAAAGCACATACGCACAGAACTCTCCAAAGGAGATGCTGGCCTCCCCACCGCGAGACTGCCCAGGAGGGTGGGAAACCAATGGACCGCCCACTGTTAAGGAACCAGTGGGACCTGGTGATTAGAGTTGGAAAGAAGCCTGGGGGACCCAGGTTCTAGACGCAGCTCTGATTTTCAGTGTCATCTTGGGTAGTTTGTGCCCCTTATGTGAGGTTTCTCAGCCAGTGCTGACCTACCTGCTAGAGTTACTGTGAAGATTAAAAGCGTTCACACACATGAAAGCTCTTAAAACAATATCTGGCATTTCACAAGCTCTCAGATGGTAGCTGCCATGGTTATGATTACACTCCCTCAAAAGGTACCAAGACTGGGGTGTATAAGGTCCTGCTCCCTTGAGACCAGGGGAGTTGAGGGCCTCCTTCAGTGATCAGATCACTTTAAGAGGTAAACAACCATAAAACAGTGATTGTTCCCCAAATCCTGGCACAAATCTAGGGGGAGAGGGACAGGAGGCACCACACCCAGATGATAAAGCCACATTAATATCCCTGTCTTTAGCTGGACTACACAGCATTTTAGCATCTAAGCCCAGAGGACAGTAAGGACACCGGCTTGGGGATCCTAACGAGTTATGCCAGGACTTCTTGGTCTTAGCATGTTTGTGTAAATCTCACTTACACTGTTTTTTTTTTTTGTCTTTTATCACAGAACAGCAGAAACGACTCAGTAGCCTTTCAGGTAGGTGAGAAATATTTATTTACACACTAACACCTGTTCCTGCTAAAGCCATCTTCTGTCCACCACCTGCTGTGTTCAGTCAGTGAAGTCTTGCGAGCTTCTCTGATGTGTTGGGAACTGCTTATTGCTGGCTGCAAGGATGATCAAAACAGGCATGGTTACTGCCTCCCTGGAACTTGAAGGCTGGTGGGGGCACACTAGTGGTACAAACTAGTAAACGTATCCAGTGGGACAGTGACAAGTGCCTTGATCGGTAAGAACTGGCTATTCTGAATAAAAAGGACAAGGAGCTGTGCTTTGGATGGAGTGCTCCTGGCCAGCGTCATTGAAGAAGCCACCTTCCTATTGCTTCTGTGTCTCTTCTGGGGTGTGACAATCTGGGGTTGGGAAATGTGGATCAGTTCTCTCCTTTTTGGGTGGCAAACCCAAATGCCAATAGATGACCCTGGGATGATGGACCAAGGGGAGAGCCTCCAGACCAGCAGTGCCTGGAAGAGGGTTGGGAGCACAGCTTCTTGAACTTGAGCTGGCATCAGACCCTCCTGGAGAGCTGGCCAAAGCCCAGATTCCCGGGCCACACCTCCAGAGATTCGGATTTCACGGGTATAGGCGAGAAGTTGCATTTCTTTTTTCTTTTCTTTTAATATTTATTTGGCTGCGTTGGGTCTCAGTGGCGGCACGAAGGGTCTTCGTTGCGGTGCGTGGGCTCCAGGGTTCTCTATTGGTGGTGTGCAGGCTCGGTAGTGGCGCACGGGCTTAGTTGCCCCACGGCATGTGGGATCTTAGTTCCCTGACCGGGGATCGAAACCACGTCCCCTGCATCGGAAGGCAGATTCTTAACCACCGGACCACCAGGGAAGTCCCAGAAGTTGAATTTCTAACCAGCTCCCCGGCGATGCCAATGCTTCCCTCTGTACTGACTGCATTGGAATAGCAGGTTTCCTCAAGAGCCGGCAGTGGTGGGGAGTGACTGCAAATATAATCAGGTATCAGGGCTCACTGCCTGACAAAGTGCGCAGGATTGGGACAAGGTTGGGGTGGGGAGGGAACCCAGGAATGGGAATGTTCGGCCATTTCCTTCCGGCTGTCTGCAGCCATAATCCTGGTTCTCCCACCTACTGATGGTGAGACGTGAGGCAGGTTACTGATGATCTAAACTACAGATCAGTTTTTATCTGCCAGATGGGGAAAGCAGTGGTGCCTCCTGGGTTCTGCTTGTCAGCAGTTTAGTACTGAGTACGGGCACTCAAGTGCGTGATAGAAATGAGCTACTGTTGTCAGTAGGTGCCTCCGCTGGCTCACTTGTCATTTTATTGAGTGCCTACTTTGGGTAAGGCACCAAGCCAGGCTCTGGGGCTGTTTCAGGGAACTGTGCTGCCCTCAAGCAGCTAATGGTGTGACATCGTGGCTTGTAACCTTGTTTTGGTCATGGACTCATTTGGAGAATCTAAGCAAGGCAGTAGATTCATTCTCTAGAAAAAGCCACATGCATGCAAACACATGGATTTGCCGGTACTCGTGATCTCCGGGGTTGAGGACCCCTGATCTGGTGGATAGCAAAAGCCACCATTTTTCTGAGCAGCTTACTCCATGAGTTCTGTGTTCCTTCATCCCGCTGCTGTCCTTGTGATTTGTGGAGAGCCTGGTGGGGAGGACATGGGGTTCTCACACCCTCTCCACTTTATCCAGGACTTGGCCGCAGGACCAGGACAGGCCGTGGCTGAGCTCAAGGTGCCCTTTGCTGCCCCTCCTGGAGCTGCCGCACTCCAGCCCACTTCATTCCCTGGTCCCAGCCCAGATTGCTGAGAACAGGGCGGCTCTGAAAAGGAGCTCCTGTGGGTGCCTTCCTGCTTTGGGGAGTTTGAAAAGGCACCTCAACACAAGTTAGGGGACCCAGAGTTTGGTCCTGATTCTTCCCTCTTATAGTAGCTGTTTGTCCCTGGGTAAGTGACTTCACCTCACTGAGCCAGTTTCCTCGTATGGGAAATAGGCATGTAATCCTTGCCCCTCCCTCAAAGAGGCGTTGTAGGGATCATTTGTGATGGGAAGAGGGAGGAGGGTGCTTTGCACACTGGAAGGTGCTGTGTGAATGTCGGGGCTTCTCTATCATGCTGGCAGGCTCAGGCCACTTCCTCCGCTTTAAAATAAGCCCAGCGCTTCCATCCTCCACTTTTGGTGCAGATCCACTAAGGGTATTTGATAGAGCGGGATCTAAAGTAGGTGCTCACTAAAAGCAGTTTTGTTTAAAAAGGAAGAGCACCGTTTTGTTCAGGAGCTCCTGAAGGAGAGAAGGCTGGTGGGGCTGGTGCTCTAGTCTGTGCTCTGGAGTAAGAGAAAGTAAGGCTTTTCCCCCCACCGCAGTGGTGATGGGACTTGGAAGGACCACCAGCCTCCCTCCCAGTAACCGATTTTTTATTGAACCTCTGTGGGGCTTCATGCTTAATGAGATTCCTCCAGGAATGAGACCCGCATGGGATTTGGCCTCACGAAGCTCCTGTCCCCTGGGTGGAAAGACAGGAAAACAAGGGCTGGGGCAGAGGGGCTGGCATAGGGTATGGAGAGGCCACCCCTCCCTTCCCCGAGGGAAGTGTAAGCAGCGCTGTGATCCTCAATCACAAAGCTTTGGATGTGAAGACTAGGGATGTTTTCCCACCTCCCACAGACACAGATGCCCTGTCCAAGTTGTCAGCAGCAGCCTTCATTGAGTGGCCCTTTCCAGGACCTTCCTTTGAAAGCACAGTATAAAACTCGAAGGAAATGCTCCAGGGTGTCATGTATTTGCCTAGTGAGAAATAGCAGCAAGGCTTCATCGTAACCCATTGGATGTCACAGGGTGGCCCCATCACCTGCATGGTACAATGAGGTGTCACCTTGGGTTTCCACTATATAAAGAAACACTTCTTCTTTAGAGGCTGCAGTTCAGCCCTCTGTGTGTTGAAACCCACTCAGTTACAAATCACATGATCATAGGCTTCTAAAGTAAAAGAGTTCAGGGCTAATTTTCGTAGATCAAAAGGACTCTGGCAGCTTGGGAACAAATCCATGGACTGTCAGCCTGAGTTTTGCAGTTAAGTGATGGCTGCTAGAGGCACCTGCCCTAACAATTTCTTAAGAATAGGTCTAGGTCTGGAAACGCTGAGGTTGGCATATCTGCCTCTGAAGAGATGACAGTAGAGTGTGAGGACAAGCATCTCTAAGCACTTGGTGGGACAGCTTGAAATCAGCCTCACCTGCTGCAACTTGCTCACACTGAGGCAAGGCCTTTCCGGTCCGGAGGGGAGTGTCCAGCACAGCCATGTTAAGGGAGGACTCTGGTAACTCAACATCCCGCCACCCTCCCGAGCTTCCTGCCAAATCCTTGGCCTCCTGTTGGAATTTTGTGGGAGCCTGAGAACTCATCCCGTAAAACCAGTCTGGTCTTAACATCTTGTAAAGCTTGTGGTGGTGATACCAGAGATACAACAAACCAGTGAATAAAACAAAAAAGAAGTAGGCTCACAGATGTAGAGAACACACTAGTGGTTTCCAGTGGTGTGAGGGGGTGGGAAGTACAACCTATCGGGTGTAAGATGGGCTACAGGGGTATATCATACAACACGGGGAATATAGCCAAGATTTTGTAATAACTGTAAATGGAGCGTAACCTTTAAAAATTGTATTAAAAATTAAATCAGAGCAGTGTGAAATCATTTTAATTAAGGAAAATCCCTGTCTTTAAAAAAAAAAAACAACTTACGATGATGGGGTTTTCTGAAGCGCTCATGAAGCTGAGTCTTGCACAGAATGTTTAGAAACTGTTCTGCGGTCACAGAATGAGTATTCATTTCTGTAGTTGGTTGGAAACCCGGGCAAAGCCACTCCATTGAGCAGTCTGTGAAAGTCATAAACCTGAGCTCGCTGGCGGCAGTGTTTCCCCAGCTCCCACGCCCCTCCTCCACGCACAGACATCTCTGACCTTGGCACCGCTTTCCATGTACCCTGGAACATGGAATGCTTAGTCCTCCAGCCAGCACTCGGAACGTTTTCTTTTCTCAGAGATGAGAACCTCTCCCTCAGTCAATGAACAGATCCTTCCCGGACACGTACTAATAGCCCGGGCACATCTTCATCCCCTGCTGTCTCACCTCACGGGCTCCACTGGTAGGACATTAGACTCCCCGGTGTAACCCTTTTTGCCCTCCAGTCTTTTGGCCTCTCTGGTGACCATCTGACATGCTCCTTCCTCCCGTGCTGACCTCCTCCCTACTTAACTGCCCGCTTCCTGCCCACAGACTCATCCCTTCCCCTGAAATCTGGCATCTGCCCTCACTACCCTCCTGAAATTTTCTCGCTCAGAGAGATCCTGTGACTTTTTTTGCCTAAGGTAACGCTGCTTCCTCTGCATCAATTTCTTTTTTTCTTTTTTCTTTTTTTTCCTCTGACGCGTTACCATCCCACTTCTTGGAACTCTGTCTTCTCAGGTTTCAGTGACACCTCACTTGTTCCTCTCCGGTTCATCTCCTATCCCTCCAGCAACAGCTGCAAGCTTCTGGGAACCCTTTTTTTTCCCCCTGCTTTTCAGCCTGTAACTGTGACATTCCTTCGTGCATGACCTCGGCCCTTGACTCTGCTGTCATCTCCTCCACTGACCTCTTCCATCTCCTTGCCTTCAGCCATCACTTTTGTGCTGATGGCTCCAGAATCGCCCTCTTCCGGGGCCTCTCCCTGGGCTTCACTCTCACGTTTCTTCAGGGTCTCCAGGGCACTTCTACTTGAGTGTCTCGCTGTCTCCTCAAAGTTACCCTGTCTAAGTGCAGGCAGCCTTCTCTCCCTGCCTTCCCCAGCCCAGTTCCCTTTCCTGACTTCTCTGTTTGGATCAGGCCAGGCTCCCAGGCTCAAAACCTTGGTCCCACCTTGGAGGGAGGCCAGACAGGATGTGGTTCAGAGAGGACTGCTGGGGTCACGTGGACACTAGGCCAAATCCCGACTTGACCACACGCTGCTGTGTGACCTCAGGCAGGCTACTTTAACTTTTCTGTGCTTTGTTCCCCTTGCCTGTCTTTTAAAAATGGAGGGATGATTTAATGGATCAGTAACTGAAAAGCTCAGTGCAAACCACAGCACTAATAAATGGTTAGATGGGCATTCATACTCTACTGCTGTTCTGTCCAGTATGGTAGCCACTAGCCAGCCACATGTGGCCATGGAACACTTAAAATGTGGCCAATGCAAATCAAGAGGTGCTGTAATACACACGCTCACATGCAGTGCTTGGTACAAGATAAAGAATGTATAACACCTCATTAGTAATTGCTTATACTGATTACATGTTGAAATGATATTTTAGATAGAGTAACTAAAATAAAAATTAATTTTACTTGTTTCTTTTTTTAAAAAATGGAGGGATGATGATAGTTTCTTCCTCATAGAGTTACTGGGAGGATGAGCTGCGATAATGTACGTGAAGAGCTTAGCACACTGCCTGGCCCATAATAAGCTCAGAGTAGTCCAGAGGCCCCTGGCATTTGCTTATGCCATTCCCTCCGCCAGGAGCACCCTTCACTTCCTCTTTGTCTGGCTGACCCTTCTGAGAGGTGGTGCCTGAACCCAGTTCCTCAGTGGAGTGGGATGTGGACTCCTCTTTCAGCACTGGTTGCCTCCATTCTCATTGCTGGCTCTCCTCTTTCTGCCCACTAGACCGTCAGTTCCTTGAAGGCCAGGCTGGGAATGGTTCACCCCCATGTCCATAGCACACGTGAACGCATAGCACCTGGCAGGTGCTTTGTAAATGCCTCCCATAAATAAATGATATGCCTTGGACTAACAGAACACCCTAAGTAATTTTATAATCTATAGACCACACGTGGTATGTTTATTAGCTCTCTGTAGCTTCCAATCCTGGATGAAATTAAATAAACTCTAATGTGCATTTAGCAGTTTACCGTTTTCTGAGCACTTGGCGTAAGGTATTTTATTAGGTCCTCACAAGATCGCTGTGAGCTGGCCAGCGATGTGAGCTGGATGAGAAAACAGAGGCACAGAAAAGTTAAGTGACTTCCTCAGAGGGAAACAAGGACTTTCAAGTAGTGTCTGGCCACCCTCATGTGGTTTACCTGCTCCCTGAATTCCTAGAAAAGTCAGAACTACCTGGATGTCTGGAGCACCAAGTACAGACATCTATAGGGCACTTACCACACTGTCCACACATTTTTTAAAAGTGCCTAATGGGCGGAAAACAGTATGGAGGTTTCTCAAAAAAAAAAAAACCCTCAAATAGAGTTACCATGTGACCCAGCAATTCCGCTCCTGGGTATACATCTGAAAAAAACAAAACCACTAATTTGAAAAGATGCATGCACCCCAATGTTCATAGCAGCATTATTTACAGTTGCCAAGGTATGGAAGCAACCTAAGTGTCCATCAACAGATGAATGGATAAAGAAGATGTGGTATGTACACAATGGAATATAACTCAGCCATAAAAATGAAATTTTGCCATTTGCAGCAACATGGATGGACTTGGAGGGCATTATGCTTGGTGAAATAAGTCAGAGAAAGACAGATACTGCCATGATATCACTTATATGTGTAATCTAAAAAATACAATAAACTAGTGAATAAAACAAAAAAACAGACTCCGGTATAGAGAATAAACTAGTGGTTACCAGTGGGGTAAGAAAAAGGGGAGAGGGGCAAAGTAAGGGTAGGAGTACAAAGGGTTATTATGGGATTATATGAAATCATGTGTGTGAAACTTTTGAAAATTGTAAAACACTACAGAATCTAATCTTTCATCCAATAAATAAAAAACAAATACTAAACAAAAAAAAAGGGCCAGATGGTAAATACGTTAGGCTTCGCAAGCCATACGGTTTCTGTCACAGTTACTCAGCTCTGTCGTTGTAGCTCCAAAGCAGCAGTAAATAATACGTTAGCGAAGAGCATGGCTGTGTTCTAATAAAACTTTATTTACAGAAACCGGGGGCTGGGCAATGGTTTGCTGACCCCTGCTCTAGGCACAACTTCCAGTTGAGAATTGGCAGACACACTCTACCCTAGCTGGATTGTTTGTGGGGAATTTGCTTTGGAGCCACCAGTAGAGCTTCAGCTAATGATTGCTTTTCTTTTCCAGATCCTGTCTCGGAAAGAAGAGTGGGAGAGCAGGACTCAGCACCAACTCAGGAAAAACCCACCTCCCCTGGCAGGGCTGCTGAGAAGAAGGTGAAGGATGACAGCAGGCGGGTGGCAAAGAGCACTCAGGACCTAAGCGATGTTTCCATGGATGATGTGGGCATCCCACTCCGGGTACGAGTGCGAACCGACAGGTCCTTCTTAGGCTTTGTCCTAAGCCAGTGACAGGTGTCCACCCCTGGGCCCATGTGAACCCCGTCTGTGGGTGGCAGAGACCTCAAAAGGAGGGTCCTCAGCACTGTCTTCTCTCTAAGCCCACTGAGGCCTGCAGAGCCTCCAAGAGCTGGGTGACAACTTTTCCCAAAGCATACGTTAGCTGTTTCTAAATCCATGAGAAAAGGGTTTCATGGTCAAATGAATGTGGGGGAAAGCTGGGTGGAACAAAGGCAGATTGCTTTCTCTGTGGCAGAACTTCTGAGAGGCTTCAGGCATGTGTGTGTTCAAGAGGAGAAGGTTGTGAGCCATGTTTCCCAGTCTTCTTCATTATTGTGCTGTAGTCCAGGGTTAGAGAACCCTGGGAAGAGTGCGAGGCTCAGGGTCCCTGCCACCTTGCGTTCAGGAAGAAGTTCCCTTGGATGGGAGATAGCCCGTCATCCAGGGAGAGTGGGAGACTCTCAGGGACACACAGGGTGGATTCAGCCTGCAGGGCCTCAGAACAGGGTGGGTCTCATGGCAGCCCTGGCGTAGCCCTCCCCGCTGTGCAGGCCCGCCAGCCTCCTGCAGGCCCTGGGATCCCAGAGAAGCCCCACATTTGCACCTGGATTGGGGTGAACCCCATCCCTCTCCATGTGCCAGAACCAGAACACTGGCTGTGATGTGTTTCTCTGTGATTTCCATTGAGCAAAGGACAGGTTTTTGTGTCCCTTTGGGGGAGGCTGATAGAAACAGCAGTGGGCTAAGCCTCAAAAGAATTGTTGTCCTAAGGAATAATAAGAATTCCAATAATAATAAGTAGTAGTAGAAAGAATTATTACTAATAGTGATCGCAGTGTTCGTTTGCTAATGCATTATCTCATTTAAACATTATTCACCGTACAAGGTAGGTGTTAATATCATTCCCATTTTATAGATAAGGAAACAGGGACTCAGGCGGGATTACTTGCCCAGGATTGCACAACCTGTGGGTGACAGAGCAGACCCTTCCCGCTAACCATCCTGTTGGGCAGCCCTCCCTCTCACCTGCTCACCTGCTCACCTGCTCTAGGACCATTGACTTTCTGTATCATATTTTCTCATCTGTAAGGTGGGAGTGAAAGTATCTGATCTAACCACCTGTCTCCTTCCTTGTTTTATTTTTATCTTAAAAAACAACCCAGCTTTGTGGTTAGGATGGAAACTCTCTGGTATTGGATGCTATAATGGGTTACATTTTAATGTATACATTCTAAATCTAGCCCTATGCAGGTGGCTTAGATACACTTCTACAGAGTAAGCTGAAATGGGTTATAAGCATATGTTCCTTGTGTCTTACATTTCTAGGAGCCTTTACTTCAGTTTAGTCATCTATATATGGAGAGAGGTTCTCTCTAAAAATTACCTAAGAATGGACACATTTCAAGTGGATCCTTGTCCACTGGTTTCAAAACCTGCATCCTTTTGACCAAATATTACCCTGCAGATTCAGGTCTGAATCCCTTGGTTTGTCGGTTCTTTCTCAACAGTTTTGCATTTAAAAAAGAAAAGATTTCAATGTGAGATCACAAAGATGTATAGAATTACATGAGTTTTGACTGTTGTCACTTTGCATTTTGCTTTCGTAATCATGGAAGTTCTGAAACGTGCTGAGATTTCCATTTTATTTTACTCTTTTTCTCCAGAACACCGAGAGATCAAAAGACTGGTACAAGACCATGTTTAAGCAGATCCACAAACTAAACAGAGGTATTGATTTTCGTTTGTAGAAGCTGTGCTGTGCCCATATGTTGACTATTGTGGTGAGGACCTAAACTCACTTGGCCGGAAGACTGGGCCCTGCAGCTTGA
The DNA here is from genome assembly GCF_963924675.1 of Phocoena phocoena. Classification (NCBI taxonomy): domain Eukaryota; kingdom Metazoa; phylum Chordata; class Mammalia; order Artiodactyla; family Phocoenidae; genus Phocoena; species Phocoena phocoena. Next base: position 32,063,321 of record NC_089234.1, read on the forward strand.
CCTCATTAGGCCCGGGCCTGCCTGAGCCCAGCCATGCACCTGCAAGAGCAGAGGGGACGGGAGAACTTGTGCGCCTGCCTCACATGTGGGAGCTCAGGTCGGCTCCCAAGTCCTCCCTCCCAGATGCTGGGGATGCAGCAGGCCGAGCCCAGCACTCTGCCCGCGTTCTTTAGCATCTGCCTGCCTGGGATGTGAGCAGCTTCGGCTCCCACCTGCTTCTGGCTTTAGGTGCACCTCCCAGTGTCAGCCCACGACTGCCTTGTAGGCAGAGCAAGTTGAGAAGGCATGAACTGGGAGTTAAAAAGTGTTCTCGCCTGGGTTCAGTCCCCCAAGCACTCATGTGACCGTGGGCCAATCATGTACCTCTCTGTGTTTGTTCCCCTCCCCTTTCTCTGAGGGATGTGGCAGGGCCCAAATGAGAGCAAATTCTGCCTTGTGAAGCAGGACGCAGGGTGCACCTGTATGACGGTGTTAATGTGAAAAATAATCTTCCCCAGCTGGGAGCCAGCACTTGGCAGGGAGCCCTGAGAGCCAGTCCAGAGCTGACACAACAAAGCCCGCTCCAGCTGGGAGAGTAGTGCTTCCAAATCAGGGGCCTGCTGGGCTGCCAGCAGGGGACCCAGCATGGTGGGAGAACCCCAGGCCAGTGCTCAGGCAGGTTGCAAGCCCCACAGCTCTCATCCACCTGTGCCGCCACTCAGCTGCTGGGCAGGGATGCAGCTGCACTGTGAGAAGGGTACCACTCCTCCTGCAGGCAGAGCATCCTGTCCTTCCCTGTGGCCAAATCCAGTCTGGCCGCCTGGCACAGAAGACACACGAAGGCAAAGGAAAAGCGTCTGATCATTGTCTGGTCAGCCTGTGCCGCAGATAACCAGTCTCTCTGATTAACTGTGGCTGCCAGCTAACATCACTGTTAATTAGCTCCTGCCGTGTTCAGAATGAACCTGGGGGTACCCCTCTTCAATTTGTTTCTAAATTTTGAGATGCTCAGTATTTAGTGTTTCTGAGCCAAGAGTAAATTCACTCTTTTTGAGGTAGATGAGCTCAGTCACGGTGGTGATGCTGGCTGTCTGATCAGATGGTGTCAGTTCCACTGGTCACTTCCTAAAGCCAATGTCCATTTCCCCAGCAGTCTGTCTCTCACCTTTAGATCCAGCTTTGGCAGCCCAAATGCCGAGACACAGGTGCATATGTGAAAAATATGTAATTCTGCCCCTCAGGCAGCATTGGTCCTCTCATATATTATAGATGATAACTCAACCTAAATTACAGATTCTGAGCAAAACTACCTGCCCTAGGCAGAGGTATTTGAAAAATTAAGAATCCACTAATTTGCCCTGATTCTAATGTCTACAGCACAAGCTTTGATTTTTAAAAAAAAATCATTTGATGACAGTTATTTTCTTTACACACAATTTATTAGCATACTTAATATTTTTTTCCCATAAAAGGTGAAAATTTGAAGCCTTGTGCTAAATGCCTTTTGCTTATTGGAGACTGTATTTATGTAATTCTTTGTCCAAGAAGAGAAATGATATTGTGTCTTTAGACGTGTCTCAGTAATTCAGGCAAAAGGACTGGATTTTTAAAAGCAATTTGAATTTCTTTCATCACTGGTGAAGCTTAGTATGTTCCAGAATTCAAGGAGCCTGAATTGCATGTGGATTCCTATTTGTTCATTCTCTCCATTTGTATCTTCCTCTATTCTCTCTACCAAACCTGCTCCTCTGCCTAGACACTCCTGAAGAAAACCCTTATTTCCCTACGTACAAATTCCCTGAACTTCCTGAAATCCAGCAAAATTCTGAAGGTACCATGAACTTAGACAGTGTATCTGTTGTCCTAGCCTTAAATTAATTCTTACAGTTCCATTTTAGGAATAAGATTTTGGCTTTTAGATTTTGTTTTTGTAGTCACTTTTGATTGGCAGAAATTTTATTTCACTTATTTGCATGAATGTGCCATATTAAAATAACCAAGTCCTTTCTAATTCATTAATCTCTTTTCAAGTGTGATGCCGTGTGCTTTAATAACACTAAAATAGGTAATCAGTCATTCTAAAGAATCAATTGGAGATTTGTCACTTCCTCCACTTCGTGGTGGATAGTTTCAAAATCCACTGCTTTTCTCTGCTACAGAGGACAATCCTTACACTCCTACCTACCAGTTTCCTGCATCTACTCCTAGTCCTAAATCTGAAGGTAATTAAAGGAAAATCATGTGCCTCTCTTTGTACTGATACTGTTACTTTCTTTTTCACCTTGGGGTTCTTCCTGGTTGCTAAGAGCTCTCCCCCCATCATTTGCTTCCCTCTAACCTTGTGTTTTGTGGTGTTCTCTTGCTCCTTGCTGACTGTGTTAACAGGAGTCTATCCAGGTGGTATTTTATTTAATCCTATTCCCTTGGAGTTTACAAGATTAATGGGGTAACCAGTGCGGCTTCGTTACGATACTTTGAACGTGTGGGGCTCTGGGAAAAGCTGCCTGTACTCAGATACCCAGGGCTTTGTATTTGGGGGTGGTCACGTGATGCTGGTGGCGGCGCACTGACTCGGGGAAGCTGAGTCATCATGGCTCATGGGCAGGAGGTAGACGTGCCAGCGTCAGCAAGAGAAACATTACCCGGTTCCCATATCTGCAACTAACTCTCCACTGGGCCCCTCTTGTCCTGGGTGTATCTCCAGGTATATCTCCTTGGTAGGGAGTTCCCCAAGACGTATCCAGGTATGGGATTCAGTCGTGGTGGGAGATGATAGCCCTTGAAAATAAGGGTTTTGACCAAGCTAGAAACCTTTTCATGAAAGAGCTGGCTAGGAATTTGGACCTGCTGGGGGAGGATGGCCACACTTGTATCTAAAAAGATATTCGTTTCTGGGGTAAATAGCCTAGGTGTCAAAGAAGGTTCTAAAAGGTGAGTGAAGGGCAACATCCTGAGAATTATTCTAATCGTAGGGATTGTCTGATTTTTAGATGAGTGACCCAGAAAGAGAGGAGTGGATGGGGTCGGCAGGAGGCACTTTGATTAAATGCTCTTCTAGGATGAGATGTTGAGTGCTCCGAGCTTCATTCATTCAAGTAGTATTGAGCATTTGTGTGTGCCACATGCTGTCCTTGGAGCTGAGGACAGTGCCGTGAGTAAGACGTGTCCTCTTTTCTCCCATGTCAGGCAGGGAGTTAGACAAGGGTACTTCATCGTACTGGGTCCAGCATGGTGGCAGTTGTGAGAGCACGTGTCCAGAAGGCCCCAGAAAACCTTGCTGGCACACAGTAGGTCCTCAGCACATGCCTGAAGAGTGTTGCTGACCTCAGAAGCAGAGTTCTTCCTAGGGATGAAGCCCAGTGCAGTCCTGTCTTCAAGTGCTTCTCTGTTCCAATCAGCTCAGCAAACCATCCTGCCCAACCCGCCTCGTCATTGAAGTCATCCATTCAGTCATTCACCAGACTTTTACCGATCACTTAACATATATGCAATGACATGCTGAGATGTGTCAGATACAGTTTTAGTTCAAATACCATATTCCATTTTTAGTCTCCCTGTGATGTGCCCGGTGGTTTCCAACCCTTTCATGCCTGGGGCCTATTGTGAACAAAAAGAAAAGTCTACGGAAGGAACCGATACTTAAAAAATTAAAAGCTGTTGTTTTCATTTTAATCAGTGACCTCCTTGCTTCCAGCAAGTGTCTATCTGGTGTGGGATAACCTAGTTTTTTGCTCTTGGGGTGCTGATTCTAGCCAAAAAGCATGGCTTCAGAAACAACGAACTGAACTGGATGAGTGAGAAATTTTTTTAGGGTAATTTTGATCAAATGCAGTTTTTGATTTGTGCTTTATTTGGACTTGGAGAACCCAACCCACTCATAAGATAGGATCCCTTTCTAGGGAAGGTGACCAGCACACAGCGTGCCTGAAGGTGTAGAGTCCCATAGACATGGGCAGAGGAAGGCCACCTGGAAGAGTCCTGTGGAGAAAAACAGTGACTCCCATCAGCCTGGAAGAATGCCCTAGGCCTGTCGCAGGCAGTGCCAGCAGCTTCCAGGCAGCCTGCTGAGCTGGAGACAAGGGTTTTGCCTTCTGGCCTCACACCCGGAGCTGCCGTGTCATCAGGCGCAGCACCTAGCAACCCTGGCTGACGATACCGTCTGCTTGGTGGTACACGTCAAGTCGGGCTTGTTTTACCACGAGGCATAAAGAGTAAGGGTTGGGGCAGTGGTTAAGGGTGGCACAGTGGTTAAGAGTCCTCCTGCCAATGCAGGGGACACGGGTTCGATCCGTGGTCTGGGAAGATCCCACATGCTGCGGAGCAACTCAGCCCGTGCGCCACGACTACTGAGCCTGCGCTCTAAAGCCCGCAAGCCACAGCTACCGAAGCCCACGTGCCTAGAGCCCGTGCTCCACAACAAGAGAAGCCACCGCTGGCTGCAACTAGACAAAGCATGGGTGCAGCAACAGAGACCCAACGCAGCCAAAAAAGGAAAAAAATAGTAAGCAATGACATGATAAGTTTTCACTTATAATTTAGGAAGCAGACCTTACCAGTTTTTATTTTCAAAGACCAAAAAGGAAGAAATCATCTTAAAGGATCAAGAGGAAGAAAATTAGATTGGATATAAAAGATTCATAATAACCAAGATGATTAGACTTCAACACAAGTTTCTAAGAAGTCTTCTTCCCTGGAGATTTTTTTAAAAACAGGGTAGGTTCTGTCTCGCCCCCGCTCTTGCCTAGATGACAGATTCAGACATAGATCACAGATGTATTCAATTAGATGAAGGCTTTTTACAAATGAGAGAAATCTTTGAGCTAGCTCACTTTAAAGAATTGTTACTTTCATTTTAATTTTTTTTAAGTAATGAGAGAGTCTCAGGTTTGTGGTTTAGATGTTTGTGAGTCCTGGCAGGTCCTCCTCAGCCCTGCCCTTGGTACCACTCCAGCCCCAGTGCTAGCAGCCGGTGGCCCTGGGCTCTGCACACCCTTCTTAACATGGGAAGGAGTTATCCCTTTCAAAGAAGGGTGTTAAAGATGGATTAGCACCTAACCAAGGCAGCCTCTACGCATAGTTTTTAACGAGCATTAAAAAATAGACGGATTTACTGAGAAATGTGAGCTGTCATTCTGGAGTCTGTCCCCTGCGGGGAGGAGAGGTTGTTACTGCTGGTTTTTTTGTTTTGTTTGAACTCAGAATTTGAAACTAGAATTATTTACAATAAACCTATCAAAACCTAGCCTAAGGTCGGCTGCCTTTTGTCTAAATTCTAGTTGATTATAAAATATAAAAAAGACATTTCTAAGTGTCTCAAAGCTGATTCTCCTAAATAGTGAAGGATTATGTGAAAGTTTGTGTCAGGCCTAGCAACCTTCCCCCACCCCCCGCCCTCAGCTACAGTGAAAAAGTAAACTTCTGGCCAGACTTTCAGAAGATAAATAGAATTATCATGTCTTAATCAGTGAGATTTAAAATGTACTTTTAAAGAAGCCTGTAAATTCCAACAAGGTGCAGTCACTTCTAGTCATTTTATAATCTTTGACACCACTCTGTGGGACAGGAGCAATGGTTATGTCTGATTATTCTTTATCTCATGGGGTCGTTGGGAGGAATTAGGGCTAGGAAATTTGGGAAGCGTAGAATGAATTCAGAAGACTTACTTCTTATAATTTCTCTATACACCCTGGTCCCTAGAAAGCTTATCAAAAATGAAAAGAATTTACCAGAAATCCTTTGGGGATAACTTTACTTTCTTTTTCTTTTAGACCTTCACTTGACCCACCCTCTCCTGCCCATCATTCCTTGCTTTCTGACCCAAAGCTACTTGTCTGTGAATTACACTCCAGTCTCTCTCTTAAAGGCACATGTCCCTTCCCAGCATCTGAGATGCCTCTAGGTCTTTCTGATTGTGGGCGTGGGGAGAGGGGATGTTGATAGAGACTAGAGCCTGCGCCACCCACGGCTGCACCCAGACCATGGGGGAGCTGCTAGACATCCTGCCCATGGTTTCTTCCTGAAGCAGGAGCCAGAGGGACATGCTGTGGAGAAACAGCCTCAGAAACTCCTCCGCTGCCTCCAGCCTTAGGAAGTAGCCCTGTGGTGGAACCCTGTTAATAGTGATAATAGCACAACCACTGCAGTGACGTGCTTGGCACTGCCATGTCTTGAGCCCTTACTGAAGACAAGGCTCCATGCTGGGTGCATCATAATTGTTACCTCATGTTCATCCTCCCAGCAACCCCATGAGGTAAGTCCTCATTTTTGGAAATAAAGGGTATGAGGCTCAGAAAGGTTAAATAATTTGTGGAAGATCACACAGCAAGTGGCAGAGCCAGGATCCAAACCCAGGTCTCTGGGGTCCCCCAGACATGGGTTTTTTATTTCCTCTGCTGATTCCTTTCCCTCTCCTGCTGCACTCTGTGTTCTTGGTTGGCCCCTTCGCCAGGGGCTCTCTGATGCCTAACTCCAGGCATCCAGCTTGCCCTGCTTCTGAGTCGGTCATGCTTCGCTCGGCTGAGCCAGAGTCTCCCGGTGTGGCATCCAGGAATATGAGGTTAGGAAAGCTCCCCAAGTAATCTGGCACATGATCAGGGCTGAGAACCGCTGCAGTGGAGGAATGCCACCCTTTTCAACCTCCAAAAAAGGAAGGAGATACTCGCCAATGCAAATTTGGGGATTTGAATGTAGAATGAGAGTGGGGAATACAGATTGAAAAGAACACGCTTTTCTACTCTGAACATGGCCAGATGATGCTGGCTCTCTTGACATGCTTCATGTCAAGAAAATGGGAGATTATTTTCAAATGATGCCTCCACGTCAGCAAAGCCGAGTAACTGGTGTATTACTTTGTGCTCCATGCCGGTGAGAACCCATTTGGCCCTGTCAGGATAAAGGGCTATCGTATCAGCCAAGGGTGAAGTCTCAGAGACCAGCTTTTTCCCTTGCTTTTGGATGCCTCTTCCACTGCTGTCAGGCTGATGGTGGCCACTGCCACCTCCTGGTGAAGTGACTTAAGACAACCTCAGGGGGCTTCCCTGGTGGCGCAGTGATTGAGAGTCCGCCTGCCGATGCAGGGGACACGGGTTCGTGCACCGGTTCGGGAAGATCCCACATGCCGTGGAGCGGCTGGGCCCGTGAGCCATGGCCGCTGAGCCTGCGCGTCCGGAGGCTGTGCTCCGCCATGGGAGAGGCCACAACAGTGAGAGGCCCGCATAATGCCAAAAAAAAAAAAAAAAGACACAACCTCAGGACATCCTCAGGTTGTGGTGACTTACCACGCCATAGTGGTCAGTCTCACTGAGCTTTTTCCCCGTTCCTAGATGGGGATGCACTAAGGCAAGGGTTTAGGAGGCTGATTTTCCCAAGCATATCTATATTTGAGTTAAGATAATCCTCTACTGGCCTTAAAGGATTTCTAAGAATAGGCTTATTTTGCTTGAATTCAAGCAAATGGTTCTATCCTTAAGATGCCTGGCCAGGATCTGTGCCTGAACTCCAGCGAGTACTGCCCGAAGGAGGGGCTGAGTGCTTGCAGCCATCACCTTTGCTCCCCTAACTAGAGCTGCCCAGAATTCCTCTGCTTAGCAAGCGCAGAAGTCTGACCTGCGAGATAGTTGAGAGAGAGTAGCAGTGAGTCCCTTTCCACCTTCGAGGGAGGGACGCCCCGGGAGATGAGGCCGGTGAGTTGTCTTCCAGCCCTCTGGTCCTTTCATTCCCATCCTGCTCCACCTCATTCTCTTTACTCCTCACATTTGATTTTTTTTCTGAATTTGTCTTCTGTAGCTATTCTAACAGCCTCTATTGATCTTTTTTCAATGTTTAGAATTTGATTGCTTCCAACCAGAACATAGACGATTTTGGGTCTGTTCCCCCAAGCTCCCTGGACTCTTCCTGACTATCTTGCCCCACTCCCCCTTTTTCTTATTCGTCCTCCGCAATCCCACCTAGCCTTTATACCCACCTCTGCGTACATTTTTGTTTGACCATTTTTGTTTGTTGGGTGGGTGTGTGGGTGTCTGTCTCGACCCCTTTATCCTTTCTCCTCCTGAGTGTGTGGGGTAAAGCAGGAAAAGGGATTAATTTGAGCAGTGGAAAAAGATTGTGTTAAAAATGAGCCACTGATATTAGAAAAATAATTTTAAGTTTAAAGGCCTAACAAATGCATAAAATTGAAATTTAATTGATATAGGCAAGCGATTATGCAAATACTGCTTTTAGTCAGTCATCCCATTTTGGTCAATTACACACTTTTTATAGAACAAACAGCACTTTCTCCAGTGTCTTTAAGATTATTATAAATTCTTTAAAAAAAAAAAAAACTGAAGAAGTCTTTTTTAGTCTATTTAAAGTTACTGTGGTTGGAAAGGCAATTATGTGCCTCCTGGCAGTTTTAGGAGAGTAGCTGTCCCCAAATGGAGCCTCCAAGAACAGATTGCCAAAGCCCAGAGGGCAGTCACTGGTGCGCAAACGTCAAAGCCCAGCAGGGGTCTTCAGGGCTCAGGAGTGAGTTGTTCACCCCCAGTAAATGCTGCTCAGTGTTAGAATTTTCTGGAAGTCACTGGCACAGGAAGTTCTGGGTATTGCTGCCAAGATTTGATGTTTGCTGCTTGGGGCTCTGAAGGACACAGTCAGCGTGTGGCTCCACCACAAGCAGGAATCACAAGATCCCGGCTCTGCTGAGCCCACTAGGACGTTCTTTGAAAGGACTCTTGGAGAAAGAGTGAAAGCAGGATTTCATGCATAGAGATATCTGTGTTCATAGACAACTTGAGAAACATTTCATTTAGTGTGTCTCAACTATGGTTAGACACACACTTATTTGGCCAGCTCTGGTGTACAGAAATGCAGAAGGTGAACCTTACACCCGGTTTTCCCATTCAATGTATTTCCAGCTGCATCTCCACCTGTCCCAGTATAGACTTAGCCTGCCAGGAGAAGGTACAAGAAGCAGCAAGTGAAAGATGTAGCAAGAGTGACTTAGTTTTACCCGTTTCCCTGGAGAAGAGCAGGAGGAAAGCTGGAAGTGTGGTGGGGTAACTCAGAAAACTTGCTTAAATGTCACCGGGGGGGGGGGGGGGGCGTGTTGCAGAAAAGTAGAGCAAAGGCTTCAAGGGCTAGAAGTCAGCCTGGCCAGCACTGCAGTGCGTGACTCGAGTTTCAAAAGAACACCCTCCCCTGCCTCTTCCCTAATAAAAATGATAATGGAATAGCCACAGTTCTCCCCAGGATTGGGCAGATGAGGGTAGAACAAAGTCCCATCCCTATCACAGGGATGAGAGGCAGCATAGGTAGGGAAGTGGGTTCAGAAAGACCTTGAATCCATTCCTGCTTTGTCTTTCTCACTGTATGGCTAAGGGCAGATTTGCTTAACCTCCCTGGGCCCTAATTTCCTTGTCTCTAGGATAGATATTTGCATACCTCCAGGAGTTTTTGCAAGGATTAAGAGAGGCAATATTAGTAAATTACCAGTTACTATTAGGCTCTTAATAATGGGAGCAGCTATTATTTTTATTCATAAATGTAGGTAAAATTTTCTCCCATTAGATTTGCAAGACAAACATTACATATTAAAAGAATAAATTATACATCCCCTGGAGCTTGTCCTTACTGCTAGTGTCCAGATGAACCTGTGCAACTTCAGTTTGCCCACTTGAAAGTCAATGAACTGAAATCCACGTGTCAGACTTGGATGCTGTGGACACTGGGAAAAATGAAAAGCTAGTTCACGGAGACACCCCTGCCCTGTGCTAGCCTGAGATGGGGGAGATTTCTTTTTCCACTTACCCCAAGTAAGAAACAGCTTTAAGGAGGTTCGGTCATTCAAACTTCTCTGTTGCCTTCACCCCCCACCCCTCTCTTTCCTACTTCTTCTAACTTTCAAAATACACGGATTAACTGCCCAAGCCATGCTGTTTCTTTTTTCCATCTCAGAAGAACTGTTTCTCATTTTCCTTTAACAAGTCCTCTAGAAGTCCACATTAGAAAGCTCTAGGGAGCAAAAACTTTTAAAGAGCTGAGAATTTTTTCAAAGATCTTTGAATGTTTAAAATGCCATTTTTCCCTCATGAAAACTGTGCCGCTTACCTCAAGAGCGAGGTTATAAGTTAACCCTCACCTTACCATCTGCTCCTAGGCTGTCATTTCCCCATGATTCAGAGAGATACAGTGTTTTGAGCTAAAATGCTAGGCTGGATTTTAAACACTACTTACACTGGTTTCTAACTAAGCGAACTACTCATTTGGCAGGCACCATTTTTCCCATCAAATCTCTGCATTCAAAGCTGATTTTTCGTTTTCTTTGGTGCTGTGGCATTTTATCAGTACAATAATCAAGTTGTGTTAAAAAGCAAAAGCCCTGTTCAACTTTAAGGATAAGAATTAGTCAATATCAAAGCAACAAGAGGGAGGGAGGGAGGATAAAAGATATCTTGGTACCTGAAGCTTTTCCATTATTGGAGCTGGGGAGACCTGGGACAGATAAAATGGGGAGACGAAAGGGGAGATAGACTGGTTTTGAATAACACTCAAAATAATAGCAGTGTGAGCTTTATTTACATTTTATAAAATATTCTGGCCTTTTCTGCTCTGAAACTTAAAATGACTTGCGTGGAGATAAGGACTTGACCGACACTTAGTCATCGACACATTACATCGGATTCTCTGACTTGTCTTTGCAGGCTAGTTCATGTGCTCTGTTAGAGCTGTTACTGATTTTAAGGGAAGGAGTTGGGTCTTCATTCCATATTCATGAATTCTGAATTCAGGTTAGCGAGCTATTAGAAAACGGGAGAGGCTGTTTCAGCCTAACTCTTGTTGGAGAAATTCTTTGGAGGGATGTAGTGATCCCTCGTGGGATCGTGGATGTAGTGATTAAATATCCTGGGTTTCCAGGACAGTCCCAGCAGAAAAACCTATTCTCGTGAGTGAAGCTGTGGTCTCATTTTTAGTTCAATGCAGCCATCTCCATGAAGGATTTATGTCTTGTCTTTGTTCTGCCAGTCTTAGCGCCCCAGTCGGTGTTCCACTTATTTGGGGACGTGTGCTGTGCCCTTTGAGAGCCATCCCCCACCACAGAAACCCGTGTGTGTTTGCACTTTCCGTGATCAGCACCTTTGCAGAGCAAACTGTGTAACCACATCTGCCAAGCGCATGTGGGGTGCCAAGGAAGGAAAGCTACTCGAGGAACCAGTTTGAGGTGGAATCAAAACATGATTATGAGGGGTTTCTCAAAGTGTTTTCTTAGCTGCAGTACCTCTTTGCTCCATGATATTGTATATGGAACCCTAGCATATGAAATGGGACACAGCTGAGCTGGGCAGCTGGAAACCACACCCCCAGGCCTCCCCATCCCACCCAGCAGGCCTGGGGGCTCCATGAAACTCAGCAGTATGGACCAGAGACAGCACGAGCACCCAGGCATCTATCTCAGCCCGTTTCCCACTCAGCCAGGCTGGGGACCAGCTTTGCTTGTGGAAATTCTCTCGAGAGGGCCTTTGGCTATTTGTCTCCGTGTGTTTCTGGGTGTCAGGAGCAGTCTTTCCCCAGGCGTCGTGAATGTACCTTCCTGACTACAGGTCTGTTTGGTTGGGTGGGTTCTCCAAACCCAGCTCTGAACTGTGGTTTGCCGTGGTGTAGCTTCTGGTGCTGGGCTCCTTCTCTGTCCGCTGGGCTCCCGGGTATGGCTGGATGCCGGTGCAGGACAGTGGCAGTGGGCGACGTGTCACTCTGTTCTCTCACCTTAGCCGGATGTCTCCTGATCACGTTTTGTTTTGTTCACTAGATGATGATTCAGATCTGTACTCTCCTCGATATTCCTTTTCTGAAGACAGTAAGTGACTTAGAATTTCTTGGTTGTAGGGGAGGAAGGGAGAGTGGTGAACGAGGGAAGACATCTTCCTGTTTTGAGTTTTCATCTATTTTAAGTCTTTCTTTTAAAGCCCACTTTTTCCTTCTCCAGCAAAATCTCCCCTTTCTGTGCCGCGTTCAAAAAGTGAGATGAACTACATTGATGGTGAGAAGGTAGTTAAGAGGTCGGCCACACTTCCCCTCCCGACCCGCTCTTCCTCGCTAAAATCAAGCCCGGAAAGGTAAGTGCTCTCATCAGCTCTGTGATTTTAGGTTCTCATATACAATCTCTTTCTCTGTGTCAGGCAGCATTGGAGCCAGGAGTCAAGCAGACCTGAGTTTGAATCCCTGCTCTGTCACTTATTAGCAGTGATTTGTTTTTTCTGAGTTTCAGTGTTCTCATCTGTAAAATGGGGATATATTTTGCATTCATAGGCATGTTGCAAGGGTAAAACGAGATGCTGCATGTAACATTTCTAGTAGTGCCTGGCTCACAGTATGCACTTAATAATGTTGACGATAATTATCATCCCTTTTTACCTCTTCACAAGAGAAATCTTAGCCGTAAGATTTGTCATGTGTTTTTATACTCTGTGCATACTGATGGGGCCCATAGCAGAGAATATAATTTTAAAATGAAGCCACGCTTTTTAGTATCTATTTATTTATTCAACACATTATCAAAGCATAAGGCTCGCATGGTTGTGATGATATCAGTCATCTGTTAATGCCCGCACCAGATGACCCGACTGTCTTTTATTGACTCTTCTCCCCTCTGGAGCAACCTCCTGTGCCATCTGGACTGGTGTCCCATGCGTCTCCCAGCTCCCTCTTCCACCACTTCTCAATCCACAAAAAGGCCCTGGCCAAACTGAATTCTTTCTTTTTCCTTTAAATACACACTGTTTCACACCTCCAAACTTTTTCCATCTTCATAGACAAATGAACGGCTGTTTTTGAAATCCCACATATACGTAAGTGACATCTGCCTGAGGAATTTGATAATTACTCTGAAAGGAAGGCTGGGTATACCCATAAATCCTTACAAGTGCGTTCATCGAGCGCCTACTGGGTACATTCTGTGTGCGGGTTGAACCAGATGCTATGGAGGAATGTAAACATACATAAATCATCGTCCCTGCCTTCAAGAAGTTTATAGCCTCGCAGGAAAAACTGAATATAATATCACAGTGCAAAGTGCAGTTAGGTACATGTATAAAAATTTTGCAAATAATTTCCAAGGCTTCATGTATCCTCTGAAATCCCTCACTGGATCGGGTTAAGTACTTGTGCCGAAGGCTGCAGTTTTGATGATTACCAGATAGGGTGTGGAACAGGGAAGAAGAACATGGTTATAATAACAAATAACATTTATTGAGTGGTTCCTGGGGGCCTGGCGCTCTGCTAAGTGATTTACATGCTGAGACATACTGTCTCATTTAATCCTTAAAGCAACCCCATTTTTCAGATGAGGAAACTAAGGTAGGTAGCGGCAAAGTGTTTGGCCCAGATCAGCTAGCTAGCAAGTGCTGTAGCAGGGCTGGAGCCACAGCTGCCTGGCTCCGGGACCTGCATTCTCTCTCACTGCACTAGCCTGAGTGGGAAGTACAGGCATGTCTGGGGAATGATAAGCTCCTGAGAGCAGAGCAAGGTGAAGGATTTTTCCAGAGCAAGCTTTGCTGCTGCCGCTGCTGCTGCTTCCTTTCTTCTCTTTCTCTTCTCTCTGCTTCCCAGTGTCTGGTTGTGAGCACAGGACACCTCAAGCCTTTTGTGAAGCGAACACAGGGATCTGTGTGTTTGAAGAAGGAAACCAGCACAACTAAATGCTTTGGGCGGAGTCCGATTTTGTGCCTCGGATATAAAAATTCCTTGATTAGACTAGAGTCAGCCAAAGTCTGACCTGTCGGATGCCAATTTTCATGAAAATAGCTCTAATAGGATTTCCTTTCTACAGAAACGACTGGGAGCCCCCAGATAAGAAAGCGGATACAAGAAAATACCGTGCAGAACCCAAAAGCATTTATGAGTATCAGCCGGGCAAGTCCTCCGTTCTGACCAGCGAAAAGATGGTAATGTGCATATTAGAGTTCTTTTGTCTCACCCTGCCTGTGTTCTTTAATCCAGATGCGCTGTGTGTGCACTTGGATTACATTCTTTCTCCCTTGAAATAGACTTGCTTTGTTTAGAAGACAATGAAAATATGAAGCATTTTTACCCTTTTCATTTTTGCAGGTGTTCACAAAATAAGTCCCAAGAATGCTTTGAAAGAATCCTCTCATTGTGGCTTTGTTGCTCTCTTTGCTCATGGTTTTCACTAACTTTAAATTTTGTGATGTAAGGTGGATTTTGCCACTATCTTTTTTTAAACACCTAACCATTCGTTTATCAGGCTTATTACTAACTGGACTAAAGTTGGGGTTTCTTAGGTGACTCTTATTTGAACATGCGCAAAGTTTGTAGAAGTTACTAGTACATCGTTAAAAGCCAAATAATTAATATGATGATGTGACTTGGGGGGAAAAAGCCCCCGGCTGTTAGAGTATGTCTTTTAGGTCTTCCTTTTCTGACAAGTGCAATAGAGAGGACGAATTTCATATTCAGTCTGGTTTATGGTTCCCTATACAAGTTCGCATCTCCAAGCAATTATCCGTGGGGAAAATGGCCTGTATGGGCATAGCAGACCACCCTGCAAAAGCAGGGGAGAATTTTTACAAACTGACTAGTTTCATATCTGCCGATCACGTTTCCTTTTATTCACCCTTCATTAGAAAAAGCTGGTTTCAGAATTCTGAACATGGTTAAAGGGATCCTCCAAAGCTCTATAAACCCTGCAGCTGTGCCAGCAGGATGGAATTATCACGCTGGGGATTGATCCTTATTAAAATGCTGTTACCACACTGAGTCCAGAATAAGTAGGCCTCTGAAATGAGGGCTCAAATTATTCTCCCTCCACCTCTTTTGCTCTACATGTTTTTAAGGAATAATTGATTTGACTTCTAATAAAAAGGTGACATCTTTAAAAGCACAAAGGGATAAGTAATTTTAATTAGGAAAAAAGGTTCAACAGGTCACAGAAATGCTTCAGAGTTGTCATTCTTCAGCATTTACTGTGCACCACAGTAATTTTAAGCAAAAAGTTCTGAGAGGTGCGGAGAATTTTGCCTCTGGCTCAACCCTGCCTTGGAGGTTCTCTCTCTTAGAAAGTAACAAGTACGGAAGGTAATCCTCCATACAGGTCTTCCTAGAAAGAATGTCACGTCCTTTGAGTATATTCCCAACACTTGCATAACAAGTGGTGGACACACCATCACCTGTCAGTACACTTCAATGATTTTAGAGACTCTGTAGGCCTTTGGGTGCTTTTGTATTGGCAATTTATTATTTATTATTGTTCATAGAAGGTCATTGATTTATTGAAGGCTTGCCCCTTAATTTCTTCTTTGTTTCCTCCTCCTTTCCTTCGTTCCTAATAATTTGACCACTATTCAAAACTAGGAAAAAAACAGTAACATAGTTTTATTTTTCTCACTGATACCACAATGGTCACAATGTCTTCCATGTCATAGTCCTTGGGATCATTTATATTGTTTTTACAAACCCCGAAAAGTAGCACACAGTGCCCACGGGGCCCTCTTAGGGGAGTTGCGCTGACCATACACATGGATTGCCAAGCACCATCTGGGTGTTCCCACACAGGAAGCCCCCTGGTTGTACCAGGACCTGGGCCAACCCAGTTAGGACATAACACCAAAGGCTGGCCAGGGGGGAACATCACTGTGCAGCTGTTTTAGTTTCGTGCCTCTCCCTCTATTTAGCGCTATTCTTCCCAAAGAGTCATTTTTCATTTCAGAGAGAATCTTCATCTTTTCACAGTCTACTCTTCACAGGGGTTGAATTCGTCCTTTACTTTTGAATTTCTTTTCCCGCTATTTTTGCCACATGAGCAGAAACGTTGGAATGTGAGTTTCAGCACGTGAGTCCTGCCTTTTGGTTTCCAGTGTCGGGTTTACCAGAATTTGAGGAACCCCCTTCCTTCCACAGCCACCACCCCACCACCGCACACATACATACACACACACACACACACATTTTTGTTGTTGTTAACTCTGAATAAGTATACTAACTAGAGACAGACAGATGTAGAATCTAAATGTGCTCTCAGAAATGCACATCTCCTTTTAAGGGGGAAAATCCACTTTTCCCCCCAATTCTTTTCCAGTTGGAGGTGCTCGTGTCTGCTTAAGCCTGGCAATTTAAATTGTGGCCT
This sequence comes from Phocoena phocoena, assembly GCF_963924675.1. Taxonomy (NCBI): domain Eukaryota; kingdom Metazoa; phylum Chordata; class Mammalia; order Artiodactyla; family Phocoenidae; genus Phocoena; species Phocoena phocoena. Next base: position 32,079,414 of record NC_089234.1, read on the forward strand.
CACAGGCACATCTCTCTATCTGTTGTTCACACAAAGAGTTGAAGAGTAGGCCGTAAAGGTTGCCTTAGAGCACATCTTGTTCCTGGAGCAAACCCACAGCATCCCAGACAGATAAATACTGTGCTACCTTCAGAATCCCCCCAGGAGATTCAGTCTTGGTGACCTATTCAGCTGTTTGGCAAACTCATCTGACGTTCTTCATCACTGTTTGGCCTCCCTCTTATCATAGTATGAGTCCATTTTCTTCTCTTCTGGTCTTGGAATTGGAGACCTGTTGGTCAGTCCCTGCTTTGTCAGAAATGGCTTTTTTCAGGCTGTGTTCCTTTTACTTTCCTCCAAAGTCCCTTATAGAGCTGAACTTCAGCTCAATTCAATAAATATATACAATTGACCCTTGAACAACATGGGTTTGAACTGCACGGTCAACTTGAACATGGATTCTTTTCAATAGTAAATGCTATAGCCCTGCACAGTCGTGGTTGGTTGGATCTGTGGATATAGAGGAACCGTGGCTACAGAGGGCCAACTGTAAATTATACTTGGATTTTTCGATTGCATGCACCCCTAATTGCCCACACTGTTCAAGGGTCTGCTGTATAGAATAACTTTGATGTGCCGAGCTCTGCATTAGATGTTGGAGTTCCTGCTCCCATAGGGGTATAGTAGGAAGGACAGACATTAAAATCGTTATTACAGACACGATATATATTTGAAAGTGTAAATAAAACAAGGGGATTTACCCAACTTGGTTTCTTCCCATTTCACTGTCACCTTGAATTCCTTCCTGACTTTTCAAGTCTGTCACTTGCCCCTGTTTTAGCTTGGTGTCATCCACAAACTAAGCAGGCCCGCCCCCTTCTCATGGGGAGTATGAGAAATGTAGACAGCACTGGACTAGGAATTGCAAGGTCTGAGTTCTGAGTTCGAATTCTGACTCTGCCTTATGTCTTGGGACATCGCTTGACCTTTCTGAACCACAGTGTTTTCATCTATAAAATGAAATTATTATCTGGCCTGCCAGCCTCACTGAAGCATTGAGTGAGAGGATCACGTGTGATAATGTGGGTTAAAGATCTATGACCATTATAAAGTGCCATGTAAATGACCGGGCCACATTCAGATTATTTAATTAAAATCTGAAGCTAGTCTCTGGCTCCCGTCCAAGCAACAAAACTGTCCTTCAGGACAATCAGTTGTTCCTCTCAAGTCACCTGCCTTTTCTGAGGATTTTGCCAAGCTGGGAAAAGATAGCCACCCGTAGCAGAGAACTCAGCCTGGCCTTGTGGAATCTGCTTTGCCTGCCAGTACAGAGAGCCTGTTCTGCATCTAGAAAGGACGTTTCCTGCCTGTCCGTTCTGTACTTGGATCTGTAGCGGAGTTATAAATGCAGAATCAAATGCTGTGTGATATTGCCTCTTTCACTTTCTCTCTGGCAGCTCAGAGGGCTGAGGCTGGCTGCTCTGGGTCCAAGCTGGTTGACATACCTCCTGACTCAGTTCCCTGCCCAGCATTAACCTCAGCAGTAAAACAATCTGCAAACAACCTTTGACAATAAAAGGGGTTAATTCTTTCAAGACTGAGAACCAGAACATTCAGGCAGTTTCCTGAAAGAGTTGATACTTTTTTTTTTTTTAATGAAAAGAAACTACTCCCAGAGAGCAATTTATAAATAGTCTTTTAAAATAATAAACATGAAATAGGTTTCATGGAACCCCATCATACAAGGATCTAGGGTGTCCCTGTGTCTAAACTGTCTCTCCTGAATAGTGGTGTCTTCCTAGATATTGCACCTCATTTCACTGAATAAATACAGAATCCATTATTTTACATAATTGCAAAAGCCATTGAGGAGGAACACGCATTCTCCGAGATTTAAGCCCTACGCCCCTAAAGACAGTTGGAGGAGGTTTTAGACTCTGTTTCAATATATATTTCCCTTTGATTTCAACTAACGTCTATCCAGTTAATTTCTGTTGAAGAAAAATCCTCTGCCATATTTTCCTCTATTTAAAGCAAAAGTAGAAATAATGGTAAAGATTCTTATAGGGATTTTTAGAAGAGATTGGTAAAGGTCACTAAGGAAGTTTACAGTCATTTCAGTAAGCTACAAAAGACCTGTTAACTGAATGTTAAGAAAAATGTATCCAGGAGGAGCAGCTTTGTGAAGGAGTCACTTGGAGATGCGTCCACAGGATCTGCAGTTTCCTACCTCATGTGTCGTGGCCCTGAGGGCGTGAAGTTTCTTATGATGTTTTCAAGCACAGTGGAAAATGTACATTTACTATTTCATATTGTTGTCAGAATATCACCACCTCTCTGTTTTGTGACTATCAAGATTTTTTGAAACGTATATACCCGTAGGAATTAAGCCGTGAGCCTCTAACACTTCTATCTGATGTGACCATATCTCCAGTTTATTAAGGGGAAACCTGATTTGCTTTCCAGGCATTCATTTTCCAACTAATTATTTCCGGAAACACATGCTCTTCCACAGAGCAAGGTACCAGAACTTTATAAATATTTGATTCAACATGAAATCCCATGGAATCATATTATCAGTCTGTGAACTACTTTTCAGAGTCGTATAAAATGAGAACTCTAACTTATTTTTGTAACATAACCCCGAAGTTTTTTCCCCACCTATCGTTCTGTTATCTGTCTTGTTCAGCTTTTCCCTCGCTTTATTTTTTTCCCTAGTTCTTTAACGTTTATTTCGTAGAACACACAGTATATTCTGTCTGTATTCATCCCCCATGGATGCTTGTTTAAAATGTTTTTTCACTTGTGTCTACTGTTTTTACTTACATCATCTTTCACTTTACTCTGTATGGGACATGGTTTCCACCTACTCATGTGCCATTAAAGATGCAGTATTAACAAATTGGCTTTTATGAAAGTGTCAGTATTTGCTGCTTATTTTGAAACCCTTAAGGCAGCCTTGCAAATAAGTACTAAAACTGTACTAGCCCATGAAAAGTGTTTGCTGTACTCATCTGGCGTAGATGGCTAAACGCTTGATGTGTTCCCCAGGCTATTTGCTCTTAACTAATAGCTCTTTGTAAAGAGGGATAAGGCCTCTCTTTTCTCCCACCACTCCGACAATTACCAAGGGAAACTGTCGTGCCCATGTTCAGATCTGTTGGGAAGGTGGCAGTGTGGTGCAGCATTCTCCATCTGTCGTCCCTCTGCCTTGGGACCGAGAATGCCTCCCTCACTGCTCCCTACCTCAGTGTGCCTGTTTTCATAAACACATCCTTTCCCGCCTGTTTCAGCTCCCCTGATTTTGCTCATGTCAATAAAGAAATGGATGATCGCTGCTGTTGAATGCAGGTGCTGTATATTTCTGGAAACCACTGCATCTCTACTGGCCGGTTCCTATGTAATCTCTGCATAATGTTATCCTTCTCTCTCTTCCATTTCCCTATCACCAACCCCTATAGAGTCGGGATATAAGCCCAGAAGAGATAGATTTAAAGAATGAACCTTGGTATAAATTCTTTTCAGAATTGGAGTTTGGGAAACCGGTAAGTTTAATAGCTTCAGTGGTTATAGACACCTTTTTTAATAGTGCTGTTGATGCATTGTTGCTGCTAAAAAAAATCAGACCTATTTGTAAAGAATTCAGGAAGTGGGGAGCAGCCTTGTTGGCTGTCAGTGGTGGGATTGTCTATTCTCGCTACAACCTGTGAGCTTTCCATTGCTTTACTTCACCAAGAAAGGACAGTGAGCTCTGGACAGTATTTCTTGCTAGAAAATCCCCCAGGAGACATGGCTAAGTCATTGCTTGTTTCAGGACCTCCCGCCACTAGCAACAAATATCACACACCTTGTAGATTGCATTATTTTGGCCTTTGGTTCAGTTCCTTGACCAAAGTCTTCATGGTCTACTGAAGACAACCAGGAAAATGCATTACACACTGAGAAAGACCAGCATTGTCACTGCTTAGAATAGAAATTTTAGAAGCACACATGCAAGGGAAGTGCCAGTGCAAGTGGAAAAGGGCCTCTCTATGCAGAGGTGATCCTCGAATGCCATCCTGTTACAGGTGACTTTTAGGGAATGATTTCTATGAGGTAGGATAATATTTCCCAAAATTAGAAATGAGAGTTAGGAATTCTAGCAAACTTAGTATTCAGCCCAGTAGCCTGTAGCTTCCCTGTGATGTGTCTGAGTTCGCTTTGGTACAAATTGATTTTTGGCACTTAAAGGAGGATTTTCTTGCCCTTGCACCCAAAGGAGTATCAAACCGAAGGGAGAATTGAGCTCATTTTTCCACTGGAGATGACTGGAAACTGACTTTAAAGCTCCAGTTACTTTAAAGTCTTAATTATTACAGCTGCAAAAATAATTTACAGGTGGAGGGATTTAGTGTATAAAAATAAAACATTTTATTAGATGTTTGTATGAGACTTTAAGCATTGAATCGGCATTTGAATCACCATGATTTAGAATGATAGTTTTATTTGCAGATAGCAATTAACTTTACAGCTCAGTAAAATGTTCAATTCTGTAGTACATTTTTAATGAAGATGAAGACGGAGAAATTTAACTGTTGCTCTGGAATTGCTGAGCTTTGTTTGAATGTTCAGTCATTTTCTGAGTTAGGAGCACCTGCCTTGTAAACACTCCTTGTAGGAACAGGCATTCCTCCCACTTTGTCCCCTCCCTGACACTGTCACCTAACGTCAGCAGAGGTGTCCTGGATGAACAGCGCCACCTAATGACAAGCAGAGAGGGAAGCATCCAACCCAAAATCTGCGCCGTCTCCTCCTCCCCACCCCCCAAAGCTTTGGTACACACCTCACTTCTCCTCTCTCTCCCTGTTTTCTCTGCTGTCCACCATTCACACATCAGTGAAGTCTACCTCACGCAGTCTTTTCCACATGCAAAGAGTTAACAGTATCCTAACCCTTTTCCTTTTCTTTTTCTTAAAACCTGCTCAATTATCTCACAAGAAAACCTGCAGAAATGTGTACCCCTGCCCCCTCAAAAACCATGATTGGTACACGCAATAATAATGCCATACTCTCATCAGAGAAAGCAAAAGATACTAGCTTTAAATTGTTTATAATAAGGAGTCTATGCCATTGAGTTTTGAAACCCTGTTCAGAATCCACAAATTTCTAGCCATCTCTTCATTTGCCAGATAACAAATAACTATTTTAGTTTTACTGAAATATTAACTTTTAGGAAAAGTTATGAAGGCATTTTTTTCTAATTAATTGTGATTGGTTTGTTTAATTAAATCTGTCATCGTAAATAATACTCTTTTCGTTAGCAGTAGACAGCATTTCAGTCACAGCATATTTAGATGGGCTCTGTGAATAGCTCCATGAATTAGCATCGTTTCTGCTGGAAACTGTAGTCTGAGCCCACAGAACCAATCCAGACAAATGTTGACAACACGGTCCATTTGCGTACAGGGACCTTCCTATAATTTGTATTCCTACCCCATTGTCCCCACTGCCTCTTAATTATTTAAAGACTTAGAGATGCTTTTCCAAAATGTCATTTTCTCTGAAGCCAGAGTGTTCCTTGCATAGACCTTAGAGTCCTTCTTAAATGGGACTACCTCGTTTTGTGTAGGTCTTTTAAAGTAATAGAAGATGATACTTTTGAAGACTTGCCAAAATCGCTTAATCAATGCCTATATCCTGAGGAACAGCACTGAGGCGAACGGGTCCTTATGGTCTGAGTCATCCTGAGGGTGGGCTTGTTACCTGGTTGAACCAGGTTGATGACTCCCAGAGTTTGGGAGGAAGGTGTGATGGGGAGAAATGTTTTCTTCACTTCTCTCCTACCCCAATCAACTCTGGGCCACAAAAGAGCAAGAGACATACATAAGAGGGGTGTAATCCATGGCAGTTGTTTTCAAAGACTTTTCAGTCATTCAGAAGCAGGATGAAATTAAAACTACTATCAAACCACGTGGATCATCGTTTCTCCTTTTTATGCCACGTGAACCTAGGACCCACTTCCCCCTAGTAGAGCCTGCGAGAACTTTAGACATTTAGCCTGAACTCCTTTCTTCCTTGGCCCCTTCACTTAAAGGCACCCAAAATGAGCTGAAGTTTCAGCAAGCTCCTGCTTAAATGGGACTTTTAGGTCTAATGAGTTGTAGGGTATCAACTAATTTAAGACTCCAGGGACCATTTGGGGGAAGATTATTTAAAACCAATTTAATTTGTAAGCACTGTCTTATTTTTCACAGTAAGTAAATGAGTAGGGCTACCATCAGTGACTTGGAAACATCTCCATCCCCAGATGAGCGATCCAACTGTATTAAGTGCTTCAAGATGAATGGTAATTGTCAGTGGCACTTACTTTACAAATTGCAGAATATACGCAATTGATATTACATACACAAGTTACTGGTGAAGGCACCTTGGAATCAATTATGTTTTATTTGTAAAATCAATTGCTTTTTATTTGGCCTCGAGTGTCAGCTTTTTCTTCTTTTTTCTCCCCCTGATTTCTATAGAAATTGATGTGATTTCTGTAAGTAAGCTCAGGGCAAAATGTAAAACTAATTTGAATGTTTCCACAGAGTTGGTTATGATGAAATTTGCACAGAATGATAGGAGTTATTAATGATATCATCTCCTCAGAGGTCATTGTGTAAGGAATTTCAAGTCTAAGTGGGCAGAACAAGAAGGTTTACTTAGTGGAAGAGGGGTTGCAAAGATAGAAGCGGCTTGTAACTTCTAGATGTCCTACCCTCTGGAACCCCCTTAAAACAATTCTCCTGGCAGATTTCTACTTCGGGAATGCAGTTCTAATTCTAACATGATCAGTTAAAGGAGAAAATAAAAATAACCTTACAGTTCACTGTTTAAATTCAAAGTATAAACTCTGCTCTCTAAGAGAGATGGAAGGTTTGACTCTACCATCAGCAGTATTATCAAAGTCTAGTTAAACTGTAAAAGGAGATTTTTAAAAACTTATCTAGTGAAATTGTCTAGTTCTACAGTGCAATATTTAACACCTGTTTCATACATGGATTTCATCGCCACAAGCCACAGGAAGTACATTTAGCACCATGTACCCACCCTTGGTCAGATCTCCAAATTCACACGTTTATGAAGACATAATGAATTTTACAGGGGACAAGGCTAGCTTTCCAAAATGTAGGCTCTCAGTGTCCATCTTAGTTGGAAAAGAACAATGAGGAATTTAAATGTTTGTTTTTGTTCAAATTGGCATTAATGCTTTTTTTTCCTTTGTTCTTTTTAAAGTTTTCAATATTTATAATCCAACAGTGATGGACCCTTGAGACAGAGATGCAGAAATAAACCTCCCACTTGAACATTTCCAGCTCCTGAGTTCCATGGGCTCCCCAGGTGGCCTCAGGAGACAGGGTGCCCGCTCCTTTTGTTTTTAGTTCACTTTTCTGTGTTGAGACAGTTCTCCTAGTGTTGCCCCTCTTGGTTTGAGCTGGTCTCCATGTTTGTCTTTATGTCTTTACGCTCATTTCTTCATTTCCTCCTCTGCTTCCCGTCAGCCTCCCAAAAAGATATGGGATTATACTCCTGGAGACTGCTCTATCCTTCCTAGAGAGGATAGAAAGGTAATTCCACTGTGGGCTGTGTGTGTGCGCTCTGGCCTGGCTAGTGTGCGTGTGTTGTGGGCTTTTTTCTTTTATTAAATCCCACCCCCTTTTATTTTTAACTTGATTGTAACTTTTTTTTTTTTGGGCTTGGTGATAAAACAGTTTAACAAAGTCTCTTAAGACTTATACTAATGTGTAGAGGTTTTTAAAGCAACGGCTTATTCTGCTGACATATAGTATGTGTCATAGTCACCATACTCTGAAAAAGAGAAAATAGGTATTTCCTAAAAGGTAGGTTTTGGGGGTCTGTGTAGTTCCTCTCTCTAGCAAGTAGAGTAGAGTTTTGGAGCTCTGATTACCACAGGATTTATATTCTCTATGCCTAATGTTGCATTCCCTGTTTTCCTGTCTTTAACTCATTTCTAGTAAGCTCTTGTGTTTTAGTCATGCCATCTTTGCCTTATTAATGTATGATACTAAACAAACTCGTTTTTCAAACGTAACCTTCCATGCTGTCTGCCTTTCCTCCTAACTAAAACCCTCTTTCCCATCTTTTCTTTCTTGAACCAGACTAATCTAGAAAAAGATCTCAACCTCTGCCAAACAGAGTTAGAGGCAGATTTAGAAAAAATGGAGACGCTTAATAAAGCACCCAGTGCAAACCTGTCACAGGTATTTCCGAGTTTTTCTCGTGCCCTCAGTTCCCTTTGCTTTCTAATTTGTTCTATGGTTTTTGATGTAGTTGGGGTGATGAATGGTTATGCTGGTCATTTTTAAGCTGCATGGCTTTCTGGCTCCTGTTTTAGGTCACCCCTGACCCCCAAGTTAATTGTTGTTTGGATTTCTTTCGAGCTTGGCATCTTCCTTAAAGGGGATTTTTCAAATATATATGCAGGGTGGCTAGTGATTGAACTGCTCCCCCCCGGCTTACCATCCTCTTTCTCTGCTTTCAAGGGGTCACCCTTTTAACTCCCCTTCTGCCCCCTTGTGTGTATACCTTCTCTGAATTTTCAGGGAGCCTTTTTTGGGCAACTTCTATGTCTTTTTTGCAGCCCTGGGAGATACCAACCTCAGAGATCATTTTCAAAAACACAGCAGCTGTGATTCGAGTGCCTCTTGCGTGCAAGGCACTGTCAGAATAGTAGTATTTGTAATTTGAAAGGTCAGAAGGTTCTTAATGAAAAAATGCACTCCGGAGACCAGACAGCCTGGCCACAAGCGTTTGAAACTCTGCCTACATTGATATTTTTAAAGGGAGCTATGTCCCAATGTGGTTTATTAAAGGATGTGTCAGAAAGAGAGAGAGTCCAGGGTAAATGGGCTCCCAAGGCGAAGAAAAATACCAAATGTTTGGAGAACTACCCCCAGGGTTCCCTGACAAAACAAAGGAGACACTTACAAGGAAAGGGTTTCTTTATAGAAAATAAAAAAAGGAATGCGGACACTGCTGATAGAGGCTAGGACGTCCACAGATTGTGGCAGGAGAAACAGAAAATGCTAATGGACCGTGTTATTCTTAAGCAGAACTGAGACAAGGAGGGTCAGGCCACCAGTGTGTGTGACTTGGGTACGAAATCATGTAGAGCCAGAGACTCAAAGCAGGTGATTATGGCCGCAGCCAGGGGGGCCCGGGATACGAGGGGCAGAAGCCAAGCACTGCAAGCTGATCCAGGGGAGTTAGGGTTTGGGAATTCAGAGTCACCGAAGGATGAGGTAGCCAGCAGGACCAGCGGTTAGGCCCAGGGGAACACAGAAGGTGAGCAACAGGGCATGCAATGAGGCAGATGCGTGACGGGGTGGGCATAGTGGGGAGCTGAGTCTCCAACCAGGGCGGAGACTGGCACCAGCTGTAGCTGCTGTGGGAATGGAGGTCTGAGCTGGGTCTAAAGGAGAACTGTGGCTGCAGGTAAGTCCTGAAGTGAGCTGGGGGGCCGGAGGGGAAGTGAATCAGCAGGCACTTTTTTCAAAGTATTGTAATAAGAGTGGTTCTGTAACGTGTGGCAGGATGGACAGCAGCTAGAGAACTACTGCAGTAACCACAGCCTCCTTGGGGCAGAGATGGCATCCAGTACCTACAACCCTGCCTGGGGCTAGGTGGGCCCGAAGAGGTGTCTGATGCATGAATGAGTCATCTTGACATTGGTTCAATTATGCGTTACCCGTAGTCCCTAACGTGTGTGTGACGTGCTGAGGGAGGTTCTAAATCAGCACAAGAGTGGACTTTGCCTTCAAGAACGTGACAGCTTAGTCACACTCATAAATAAAAGATCTCCAACAGTACACAGCAATGCCTGTAAGAGCTAAATGAACGCTACAGCCTCTAAGTGCTCAGAAGAGGGGGAAATCTTCCAGGAAATCAGGGAAGACTTCTCAGGAGTTGGCCAAGATTTTAAGGGATTGATGGAATTTAGGTACATGGCAAAAGTGGGGGCCATCCATTTGAGGCATGGTAGAGAGCACAAAAGTGAACGTGTTTAGGATGGATTCAGGAATAAAGTAGATGAATTCATCTGTAATAGAAAATTTGGGGTGATAATAGTGGAAGGCAGGTTTGGGAAAAGAGGGTTGACCCTGGGTTGTAGAGACTCCAAAAATATGGTTAAAGAGATGGTTGATTTTGCCCTCAAGTCAATGATGTGATTCAGGACTAGTGTTTTAGGAAGGTTAGTGTCCTCACTCTAGAGAGGTTGAACTGAAGGGATAACCTCCAGTTGGAGGTTGAGAGGGCAAGGAGGCTTCTGCAGCAGTCCAGGCATGTAGGGGTGAGTACTCCAGTGGCACCAGCATGAAGGGATAAGGGTAGATGTGAAATCACAGAGGAAATTGCAGTGGGACATTTTAACTAATTGGTGTGAAGAACAAAGAGTTGGGGTAATGGGATGGAGACACAGACAACTGTAGGGTTTTGGCCAGGAAGCTAGAAGAATGGGGACATCAGTATGTCACATAAGAAAGGTGGGGAGAAAATCAGTGCAGAGGTAAGATGAAGGAGGTGGTTTTAGGTAGTTTGTTTTCGAGGTGTTTGTTTGGTATCATATAGGGAATATCCAGTACACAGTTGGAAATAGAAAACTAGGTCCCATGAGAGGCAGGGACGTTGAAAGTCAATCCGAGTCACCTGAAGAGAAGTGATGGTTGAAGCCCTGGGAGCAGGTGGAGACACCCACCCTGGGAGTAGATTACAGATCGAAGAGAGAGTCATGCAGAGAGAAAGGATGGGAGACAGGCAGCTACCCATCGGGATGTTGGATGACACAGAACAGGAGGAGGGGCGGGTCAGAGAAAACCAGAGTGAGGAGGAAACGTGAGAGGTGGAGCAAGTATGAGAGTTGCCCAAGGGGTCCCCCAAAAATAGACTCTGAGGGAAGGTCAGTGCATTTGGTAACCAAGAGGCTTCTAAAAACTTTGGTGGTTGCTGGGTAAGTGGTTGATGGGAGGGAGAGTATGTGGTGAAGAATCAGGGGAGCCCCCAGGGATACAGCACTGATTGGCAACATGTGATTGTGGAAGGAAGGAAGGGGGATGTTTCCAGAGGACTCAGCAGGGTTGTGCAAAAGTTCTTCCAAGACGGAGACCCAGAACGGGGCAGGTGCCAAGGCTGGGAGACCAGTGCGGGCAAAGGGGCTGGAAGGATGGGTGTGGAGGTGAGAGCAGTGCCTTCTCAGGAGTAGAGGGGGGTGGAGGGCAGAGGAGGGCCGGGGGTGAGCCCCTGACGAAGGCTGCCTCCCCTCCCATCGTCCTCCCTCTTTCCCAATCTCTTCCTTTTCCTTCTCCTGGTGTTTTTCTTTCTCTCCTTTCCCCAAGTACCTCTTATCCTCCGCAGAGCTTGTTTTCCTTGAAGTGGTCATTAGTAGAGGTAGGAGCTTTTGGTTTTGGTCGCGCTGTGTGGCTTGCGGGATCTCAGTTCCCCGACCAGGGATCGAACCCGTGCCCCCGGCAGTGGAAGCTCAGAGTCTTAACCACCAGACGGCCAGGGAATTCCCAGGAGCATCTTTAAACATTAACTTTCATGTTGATGTATTCAACTAACACGTTATTTTTAAAAACAAATATATTGAACCCTTTGCCTTTCTTTCTCCAAGACAATAGAAACCCTAAACTCTGTAATTATGCTGCTTTTTCTCTGCATAGACTCTTGGTTTTCTTCCTTGTGCATAGGGGCCTGTAATTTGATAACATGTTCCCTCCCGTCACGCTGAAATGGTGATTAATAGGTTTTGTGAAACTGCATTTCTCCCCATTTCCGCACTTCTCAATCTGCAGGGGTAAATAAATGATCTAAAAGTACGGCCTTTTAAAATGCATTTTTTTAAAAACATCTTTATTGGAGTATAATTGCTTTACGATGGTGTGTTAGTTTCTGCTGTATCACAAAGTGAATCAGCTATATGCATACATATATCCCCATATCCCCTCCCTCTTGCGTCTCCCTCCCACCCTCCCTATCCCACCCCCCTAGGTGGACACAAAGCACCGTAAAATGCATTTTTGTATGTTCTGTACCTGAAGTGTTGGGTGACACTCTGGTTGAGGCATGTGGGTGCATGAAGGAGTCTGGTGGGCTTGGCAGGGGCTCCGAGGGTGGGGGGATAAGCTGCTGGAGGGTGCCGTCCATGTCACTAGTGCCTGTTGCCAAGTGGTGGGCCATCTTTCCAGTGGGCCTGCGACTGGAGATAAATGTTAAGGAGTGGGGCGTCTCCCGACCCACCCAGAGAGCCCTGGTTGCAGCCACTCGGAGGCAAAAGCCCAGAAATCCTTCTAGAGAAAGAGCACCGCCTTCCGCCAGCACTGAGACCTTTCCAGCTGAGCCCCCCATCTCCCAGAGGGCTTTATATAAATTAGGAAAGGAAAAGGACTTCTCTCGTTTTCCCCTTGGCTTGAAATATCTGAGTCGAAGTAAGTCATCTACATTCTTTTTTTTTTTTTTTTTTTTTTTTTTTTTGACATTTACAGAGCTCAGCAGTCAGCCCCACTCCGGAAATTTCTTCAGAGCCTCCTGGATAGTAAGTTATCACTCTTTACATGGCTTGATGTATTAAATATCAGAAACGGGAAGAGGCTTGTGTTGTATTTTGTTATCAGTCTAGTGGATTTGAATGATGTACAGTTTGGTGATAAGTAGCAATTATCGTCTTCAAATTATTTTTCCCCCTCCTTTTCCGAATTAATTTTGTGTTGATTCATATTACCTTTGATAAGCTTTTCCCTGTGTTGGCATCTTTACCTTTAGAACGTGTGCTGATCTTTGGGGGAACGGAGTGGGTGACTAAGGCCACATCTGGTATAAAGGCGGGGGTGGGGTGAGGTCCTCAGGCTGGACCTATCATGAGGAAAGATGGGGCCAAGAGAGGGCTAACTTGTCTGATTCTCAGAGATCTTGGTTTATTCCCCCATACCAATTCTTAGAATTCTGCCTGAGTGATGAATGCACACCCCACGCACTTCTTCATGGGGTGACCACCAGACTCCTTTCCCGTCCCCAAACCATCCAAGGTCCTCTCCTAGGTTACCTATCTTTTTTTTTTTTTTTTTTTTTTTTGCGGTACACAGGCCTCTCACTGTTGTGGCCTCTTAACCACTGCGCCACCAGGGAAGCCCTAGGTTACCTATCTTTGTACTTCACTATGCAGCTGTTATCCCAGCCGAAAATGCTTCCGTGCTGTTCCCTACCCTTACAAACATGGTGAATAGCCGGCACTTTAGCTTGTATAAATGGGCCCGAACGGATCCTTCCTATACCCAGTCTCACGTTAGTACCGCTTATGGCACTTACTTCTGTTGCTGTCTACCTGACTTATGCTCTTGTGGGTTTTTTTGTTTGTTTGTTTGTGGTACGCGGGCCTCTCACTGCTGTGGCCTCTCCCGTTGTGGAGCACAGGCTCCGGACACGCAGGCTCAGCGGCCATGGCTCACGGGCCCAGCCGCTCCGCAGCATGTGGGATTCTCCTGGACCGGGGCACGAACCCGTGTCCCCTGCATCGGCAGGCGGACTCCCAACCAACTGCGCCACCAGGGAAGCCCTATGCTTTTGTATTTTTATAACTATAATAAATTATGAACTCCGTGAGGGCAAGGACTGCATCTCCATACTGCCTGTTGCACCCTATAGATTTGGGAGCTGTTCTGGTAGGAGCAGCTTCTCATCTCATCACCATTATATCACCATCTGTATCTCATTCTTTGAAATATGACAAGGAGGAAAGGCACACTATTATCTGTTCCATTTGGGTTGGGTAAGTCCACAATGAGCAAAGTTCGCCTCTTCAAATAGAAGCCTGACTTGGTCTGAATGCTGAGTTTATGGGGGCAATTACGGTCACTTGGGCATATCCAACCTATCATATCTTGCCAAAGAAGGCATTTTGCAAGAGTAGTTTCATTTGGAAGTCAGTGAGCTGGGATTAGGGTATTTTGGTGAAAAATTGCTTCAGGTGGCTGGCTGAGTGAATTTCTACCGGATCTAAGGCACTATGCTGGGTATTCATTTTTTTTTTTAATATAAATTTATTTATTTTTGGCTGCGTTGGGTCTTCGTTGCTGTGTGCGGGCTTTCTCTAGTTGTGGCGAGCGGGGGCTACTCTTCGTTGCAGTGAGCAGGCTTCTTGTGGTGGCTTCTCGTTGCAGAGCACAGGCTCTAGGCACATGGGCTTCAGCAGTTGCGGCATGAGGGCTCAGTAGTTGTGGCTCATGGGCTCTAGAGCGCAGGCTCAGTAGTTGTGGCACACGGGCTTAGTTGCTCTGCAGCATGTGGGATCTTCCTGGACTAGGACTCGAACCTGTGTCCCCTGCATTGGCAGGCGGATTCTTAACCACTGCGCCATCAGGGAAGTCCCTATGCTGGGTATTCTAATAGGCGCATAAGATGCAGTCCCCTAATAGTTTCAGGGGCAAAACATGCAAAAAAAAAAAAAAAAAAAAAGTTAGTAAATAAAAAGGCAATGTGGCAACTGAATGAAAGCGACTGTAGAGGTTAAAAGTATTCAGAAGGCAGCTCCCACAGGATATCAGAGTTAAGAGTGCAGGTCTTGAATGAAATGATAATTTTAACGACTGATTGAGCATTTACTATGTGCCAGGCCCTGTGCTTAGCATTGTATATACCTTACCTCATTTAGTCCTCAACATTTCAGGATCAGGCGTTATTTTTTATCCCCATTTTATAGGTGAGGAAACAAGCACAGAAAGGTAGCGTGTGCCCAGGTTCCACAGCTGTGTGTGGCAGAACTACCACCAGAGTAGGAACAATGACGTTCTAGGCCAGGAGACTGCCAAGATCTGCTGGTGGCAGCAGTAAACTCTCACCTGCACCAGTACTGATTCAAAATTGGGTAATAAATTAACCAAAGACATGCTAAGGTTTACTGTTTTGAGTGGTTAAAAAAACAACTTAACCATTTGTGTAATAGTGTGTTAGCAGGATTGAGGGGGACTCATGCAGACTTTTTAAAAGAGCAAATTGCTTTCAGACACTCTGAGTACTGGTGTACATAGATATCTGATGTGTTAATTTACCAAGCACTGTATTTGTATCATGGAAATAGGTCCAGAGACCTCTGTTTTTCAGCCACAGCCCAGCTCTCATGAAACACTTGACAGGAATAGATGAGCTTTTCCCTCCTGATGTTCTTCCGTGTGGGGATTTTTCAGTAATTCAGGCTTGGTTTTCTCCCAGTTTGTGAGTTAGGTTTTTCAGTATTTGGAATTGGTGAGGAGTCAACATAAGTGCAGTGCCTGATACATATGAAAATGCACAGTAAGAGTTTGTTGAATAAATGAATGCATCTGTGAATCTTAATTAACTAGAATCCAACTTGCTTAGCACTGAGGCAGGCTGCTTGTGAACGGAATCTGGTCCCTTTCACTGCATGGACACGAAACGTGAAAGAAACGTTGGCAAGGCTTGACTTACTTAACCCAAGGGCTGAAGAAAGAGGAGTCACCGATAGCCCAGGATCAAAAACTCTGTGGTCACTGGAGAAGTGATGGTGTTGTCTTAAATCTACTTTCACATCTTGAGCAGACTGCAGCTTAGCATTTTGTTAGCATGATTCCATATCACAATATTAGAAGAATCTGGGAAGAGAAAGGAAGAAATTCACCCATAGCCCCAATATCCTAATACAACATCAGTTCTTCCTCTCAAAAAATATATCTTTCATACTTGTAATCATAGTGTATGTCCCATTTTGAATTGAATTCCCTGGAGTTATCAGATATATAAGTCAGCGGTGTATTTTCATCATGACTTATCATTTCAGCATTGATTGGCACGAATACATTTTTTTCTCCTAACCAAAGAGCTTTACTCTATTTGGCCAGCAGGTGGCACTCAAGAACAAGCTGCTCTTTCCTAAATGGTGATGGTCCACTAGAGAAAACATTATTTCCCTGAATCCAATGTAAGATCAAAACACAAATCATTACCTAAAGAGCTACATGAGAGATTAGAGACTCCCCTGGGCCTTAAAAATGTCAGAAATCTGTGTGCTTGTAGGCATGTAACTTCGTAGAATCATTTTTTCCACTAATTTGTATTTGGTGAACAACAGAGCTAGACACCAGGCATGCAATGATTCATAAGATAAACTGCCTGGCCTCAAGGGGCTCAGAGTGTCGTTGGGAAATGACACACTTGTACATGACAATCAGAATGCAGTGTGGTCAATACAATGATGGGACCCAAGAAGGAGTGAACATCTCTGTTTTGGGGAGAATGAAAGAAAGGTTTTATATAGCAGCAGCAAATAAAAAGTGAATGACAGTAGCATTACATTATAAATACAAAAAATTTTTTTCATGCAGTACAAAAGGCTTTAAGATTGTCTAGACTCCCTTCCCCAAAGTCTAGAAAGAGTTCCTTTCTTTTTTTTTTCCTGAAAACACCAAATGTTTTTTGTCCCCTGCATCGGCAGGCGGACTCCCAACCACTGCGCCACCAGGGAAGCCCAACCACCAAATGGTTTTAAACAGTGAGGCTGGAATTTTTTGTTTTGTCCTCTGTTGAATCTCCACCTAGGAGAGTGATTGACACTTAGTAGGTGCTGCGTAAATATTTGTGGCATAAATAAAATCAGCAGTGAAATGACAAATTGAGATGTTCTCTAGAAATATCATGGGCAGTGATTTGCAGTTATGATTGGAGGGAGTCAGGGCTGCAGGCTTGGGGAGTGGTGCTGTGCTTCCTGCAGAGGTACAGACGAGTGGTCGTGAGCAGTCCCGGGAGGGAGAGAGCAGAAGGATTGATGTGAGCTGTGTCGAGGGCAGGGAGTAAGCAGGACCTGGTGACTGCTTAGGTCTGGGGAGCAAGGGGAGGGAGAAGGGGGTTGATTCCCCTGGCTTTCTGGCTTGGGTGAAGGAAGACAGAGGAACACGGCTGGGGTTGGTTTGGGACAGGTTGGGTTTAAGATGCCTGAGGACCATGTAGGTGAGGATGTGTAGAAGGCAGTTAAATGTCTGTGTCTGGAACTCAAAAGAAAGGTCTACATAGATTACAGATTTGAGCGTGGATTTCATGGACAGTCTCTTTGCACCTTTTAGTTTTGCAAATGAAAGAAATTGAGTCTGAGAGAACCAGATTGTTTCCAAGTTCTTAAACAGAGTGGGTTTGCCTCAGCAATCACATTCCTCATTGGAGCCGGGCTGGAATCACAGCCTGCCAGGACCCTGCCTGTCTCCTCCAGAGCCCTCCTGGTAGCATGATTGAAACAGTTGGGCCTAAGATGATTGCTCTCTTCTCTCACTTTATCCTTTCAGTGAGTGTGTTTTTATTCAATCCCCCTTGAAACTCAGCAGCCAGCTCTGCATCTCAGCCAGAGGGTGAGTTCTCCGCAGTGTCCCCCACCCCGGCTTGCTCTTTCCGAACCGAAAACAGCTCAGCTCAGGCGTCTGAGGGCTGAGCTTCTGAATTTGACTTGTTTTGTGAAGCAGTTGGTGGCTGCTGGTCCTGATCGGGCTTTTCTCCATCAGCCTGGCTCATTTTCCCATCTTCTCTGATCTGTTTGAACACAGCAAAGACCCAGGAACTCTGTGACCTTCTGCAAATGCCTTCACCCCTCTGGTCCTCGGTTTGGGGGACAGTGGGACAAATGATACGTCTTTCCAACATTAGGAGGTCTGATGGAGATGATATATTTAAAAACATTGGCCAAGAGTTTTTAGATACTGTTTTGAAACAAGGAGCCCCTCAGCTGCAAAGTGTTACACATGTGGGAAAAGCATGCTGGCTTTGGTATCAGAAAGAAAACAATTGGCTAGAGCAAATCCATTCTGAGAGGTTTCCTGAGTGCTGGTTTGTCGTTCTGGTGGGGAAGCAGGAATAAATGGTGATAATGGGTGGACTAAAGCCAGAGGTGGGGTAGTGGCAGGAGGGAGGGACGTTCTGACAGCTGGTGCAGTAGAGGCGGTATGGGGTCAGGCAGCTGGTTGCTGCTGAGAGTCAGCACCAAAGTGAGGAGGAACTAGGGGGGATTGGGTGGGAGGTTCTGACTGAGGCTGAGGCAATTCAAGGGGAAGGACAGCAGAATAGGAACTGCCGTCAGGCACTCCCCCAGTACCGAGGGAGATCTGCTAACCCCAGACCAAGGTGAGCAGGGCTTTAGAGACTGTCCCTCCCCAAAAGGCTGTTGGTCGGTGAGCCTCAAGGACACCTATGCATGGATCTTAGTTGAGGTTGTACAAAAAAGGAGAAACGTGGTTAAACAGAAGGACAAAATCAGAAAATGCAACCAAAAAGAAGAGGGTGGACTGTGAAGGGGAAGTTTAGAAAAGGGGCAGGTTTGTCTTTCATTGTGAAATTCATACTTAAAGCCGGTTTAGAAGAGCTTACATTTATTTAAATCGGCAGATAGTGCCACAACCTTGCAAGTCACCTTTAGGGGTCCTTCAGCTCTCTAGCAAGAGGTGACGGTTTTTATTAATCAGATCCTGGGTGGCGTCGGTGAACGCCACCTGCAGGCAAAAGCAGGAGAGCCAGAAGCAGCATGGGTGCAGCCATTGTCCCAGAGCCTGCGGGTGAGAGTGGGCACCTCCCAGCAGGGACCAGGCGGGCACCAGTAAGGACAGCCAGCCTGAGCTCAGGTCGTTCTAATTCCCTGTAGTTTTTCTCTTTCCACCCCTCCGATGACTCCATGGTCACTGATTTCAGGAGCTAAGAGCCCTCAGTGAATGTGATATAATCCTTATACTTGTAAAAGAATTTCTAAATACATAATTTCGCAAATTAAAGCATATCCTTAATCAGATCATACGTGCCAATTTTTACTTTCAGAAAATGTGACCTTTTATTCATTCCACAGATATTTATTGAGCATACTCGTGGCCGAGATAGTCTAGTGGGTGCCTGCAAATAAAGAGTGTTTCCCCCATCCCGACCTTTCCAGAGGCCTCTCTCTGAGACACGAACCCTGGAGGGCTGCATGTAGACTCACTTCATTCACACGCCTTTTTTTTTTGGCCATGCCGCTGGGCTCACAGGATCTTCCCTGAGCAGGGATTGAACCTGCGTCCTCGGCAGTGAAAGTGTGGAATCCTAACCACTGGACCACCAGGGAATTCCCATCGTTCACATGCTTTTTGTTCTCAGCTTTGAGGGTTGGTTTTCTTTCCCCTTAGATTCCCAATAATGTTCTCCTGTCTTGGCCGAGGAAAGGGGAAGAGATTTGACCCCCTGACCTAGGCCAGAGATAATGAGGAGGGGTCTGGGAGAGCCCTGATAGCCCGGCAGTCCCCTGAATAGAGCACGTGAAGCCCTTCAAGCAGTGGCGGGCACATGGCAAGGGCCCGGGAAGTGGTGGTGACTGGGAGGGGGTGTTACCAGTGCTGGAAGCAATGGAATTGCTCCGGGGAGCTTGACTACTTTGAGGTGGAGACATTGCCTGTCCTACCACGGAATTTCCACCTCTTTTCCACTTCTGACTCCTGGCTCTGGATACGCTCGTCCCGGGGGTGCATTCGTGGCAGGTGGCACTCAGCAGTGATGACACACACGGAGCTCCAGCCTTAAGCCCTGTTTCCCCGTGATGTGCAAGCCTGGGCTCTTGGAAGGTGCTGCCTCCTAGGTGGTAGGGAAATGTTAGAGCGGCCGAGAGTACTGTCTGTGGTGCCCGACGACAAGGCTCAAGTTCCAGCGCTCCCCGTGCACTGACTGCGCCAGCTTTGATGAGTGCCTGACTCTCCCAGTGGCTCGTCCTCATCTGAAAATGGGGAAAGTAGGACCGTTCATGGGCGTTAAAGAGAGAATGATCATCAGCCACTTAGCACAGTGCCCCGCACATAGGCCATCTCAACAAGCAGGGTGTACGGCTGCTGTTGCCGTCATTGTGTGTAACTCTGGGGACCCAGAGTCTGCGGGAAGTATAAAAATGATTGTTTGGTGATGCATGGATAGAAGGAAAGAGACGGACAGATGTATGAGGAAGTAAATGCAGCCCAGCGTTCCTTGTAGAATCTAGGTTGGGGGTGGTATATGGGTGTTCGCTGTTTTAATTCCTTAAACGTTTCTTTCCACTTGATAATATTCATAATATTGGGATGAAGTAATTTCATCAAGCTGTTTACATCTTTAGAGCTGGAAAAATTCCATATTGATGCCGGTAGATGGAATTTGGTAGAACTGAAAAGCAGCCTGGCAGGAGCCTGAGTGCTTTTGTGGAAAAGGGGTCATCACTGATCTGAGTGAGTGTGTGAGCGTGCCCACATGTCAGTGTGTTGGTGGGGGAGGGCATAGAAAACTGGAATTAGGGGAGGGGGAGGGTTCAGCGAGTAGGCGCTCTTAATTTTTTCTGTGCCCCACCTCATTCCAAAAAGGATTTGTGGTAACTTGCAAAAATACCTAGACTTTCAACAAAATAAAAATAAATGAAGGATATAAACCAGCAATAGTTTATACTCATAATACATGTCATAAGGTGCTGAATACAAATTTTGAAAGCAGTGGATGGGATAAGAATACATAGAATCCCAGCTTCCAGTTGCACCTGGGGGCTGATTTTCCTGGAGACCCTAGGCAGCTGGGCCACCTCCTTTCATTGTTGATTTTTTTTTTTTTTTTTTTTTTTTTTTTTTTTTGCGGTACACGGGCCTCTCACTGCTGTGGCCTCTCCCGTTGCGGAGCACAGGTTCCGGACGCGCAGGCTCAGCGGCCATGGCTCACAGGCCCAGCCACCCTGCGGCATGTGGGATCTTCCCGGACCGGGGCAAGAACCCGTGTCCCCTGCGTTGGCAGGCGGACTCTCAACCACCGCGCCACCAGGGAAGCCCCTCATTGTTGATTTTAATGCTCCATTGGTCAAAGCACTTGTGAGGAACAACCCAGAAAAATAATCCAGGTGGTGGACTTGAAATGGCCAACTCTGGCTGGCAACATGTCAGAAGCTCCACTCATGTCCTCGACTATTGCATCTTGTGTGCAACCACTGGGCCCCCAGAACCTCCTCCTGTCTGGCCCCCCTCCTGCCCTCCATCCGCAGGCAGTGTTTCTCAGAGTTATTCTTTTAAAACAAAAGGCAGTCATCTCAAATAGAGCACCTTGCTGCTTAGACACGATTCCTGAGCATTCCGGGGCACCTGTGGGCCTGCCTTGTCTGTAGAGCTCTGTGTCTAACTAAAAATGCCCTTTAGAAGGGACGGTGCTTGGCTGGGATGCCAGGAAGTGTGTTTCCTTGTCCTCAGCTGGTAATGTGCTTTTTAGAAAACTGTTAAAAATACTAAATCCTACTCTCTCTTTTTTTTTCTTCTCTCTTTTAAAATTTCATTGTTCTCAGTGTATATTCTTCCAACTTCCACGCGGTGAAGAGGGAATCAGATGGGGCTCCCGGGGATCTTACCAGCTTGGAGAATGAGAGGCAGATTTATAAAAGCGTCTTGGAAGGAGGAGATATCCCTCTCCAGGGCCTGAGTGGGCTCAAGAGGCCATCCAGCTCGGCCTCAACTAAAGGTAACTGGGCGAAGCCTGCAGGCCTCTCGCCCATCCACACGGCTATCAGGATATCTCTCGCCCGTCCACACCCATTCCTGGGGTGATGGCCGCGAGGGTGAACCTCCAGCGACTGGGATAAGTTTTGACTTGTTGAGATCCATTTCCAGGCCACGGAGCCCTTGTAGTCCCCTCCCCTAGTATCTCACCGGCCATTTTTCTTTCTGGTATGAATAGTTTCCCTTCCTTTGGACCCCAACCTTGCTCTCCCTGAAGCATCTCTCTCTCTTTTGTTCTGATTCCCTTTTCTTAGAAATTAGCTGAGCTTTTCCTAACTCTAGCAGGGTGGCCATTTTTCTTTGCATCTTTGCACCTGCTTTGCAGCACAGATTATTTTGCTTCCGGACATCGACTGGAAATTAAAACAAAAAACAAAAATCCCCTTATGACAAATGAGCATGTTACCTCTCCTTTTTTTTTTTTTTTTGTAGCAGCTTTCAGCTTTAACCTAATGGGTCTGTTTATTTTATTCTGCATGCTTTCCAGTGGATCATAAAGGTGGGAATGCTCACATGATTTCTTCATCTTCAGTTCATAGCCGAGCGGTTCACACTAGCAGTGCGTTAGGCCCCAGGTGTAAGCACAAGAAACCCTTGTCCGCTGCGAAAGCCTGCATTTCGGAAATCCTCCCCTCCAAATTCAAACCCAGGCTCTCTGCTCCCAGCGCTCTTTTGCAGGATCAGAAGAGCGTCCTGTTGCCATCGGAAAAGGCTCAGAGCTGTGAGAACCTTTGTGTCTCGGTTCCTCTGAATGATTCCAAAAGAGGCCTCCCCCTGCAAGTGGGGGGCAGCGCGGAGAACCTGCTCGTGCGCTCCCGGCGGGACTACGACGGCAGGTCGAGCAGCACCATGAGCCTGCAGGAGTACAGCACCAGCGCCAGGAGGCCCTGCCCCCTCTTGAGGAAGGCTGGCCCGCAGTTCACCATGCTCTACCGAGATATGCACCAGATCAACCGGGCCGGCCTCTTCCTGGGGTCTGTCTCCTCCTCCAGTGTGCGGGATCTTGCCTCCCACTTCGAGAGGAGCAGCCTGGCGTTGGCCAGGGGCGAGCTGGGCCCCAACCAGGAAGGCTCGGAGCACGTCCCCAAGCACACCGTCTCCTCCCGCATCACAGCTTTCGAGCAGCTGATTCAGCGGTCCCGGTCCATGCCGTCGCTGGACCTGTCCGGCCGGCTGAGCAAGTCCCCCACGCCCATGCTGGCCCGGAGCGGCCTAACCTCTGCCCGCTCGGCTGAGTCCCTCCTGGAGTCAACCAAGCTCCGGCCCAGGGAGGCGGGCGGGCTGAACCCTGGGGGCATCTACGCCTCCCCAGCGTGTAGCCGGATGGCGGACCCCACCTTGGGCTTCAGGGGCCTCATGCCTTCCGAGCCGCTCTCCGCCTGCTCGGACGAGCTGGACCGCTGCTCAAACATCTCCAGCGACAGCCGAGAGGGCAGCAGCGGCAGCGTTCACGGAGACTTCCCCAAACACCGCCTCAACAAGTGCAAGGGCACCTGCCCGGCCTCCTACACCCGCTTCACCACCATCCGTAGGCACGAGCAGCAGCAGACCTCCCGGCGGCCCGACTGGCGCCCGGATCCCAGGGGGGACAAGGGCACACTCCTCAGGAACATCTACCTAATGAGCCCCCTCCCTTTTCGGTTGAAAAAGCCCTTCCAGCATCCCTCCAGACAGCTTTGTCCCGGGGACTTCTCGGGCCAGAAGCCAGACCCCCCCAGGGGGTCTCAGCCCCATCAGGACGAGACCCCCTCCGGGGGGAGGCCCTTGGTTCCCAGACGGCTGTCCTCCCGGCACACCATGGCCAGGCTGAGCCGGATCTCAGAGCCCCCTCAGGAGAGACCCGCGGCCCCGGAGGTCTGCCTGCCGGCCTTTAGTAATGGGAACTCTCTGTCGTACTCAGACCACAGCCTGGACAGGAACAACAACCCCCAAAGTGAACTGGGAACGTCCCTCGGAGGTGGCCTTCTGTGTATTTGCCCAGTCTCACCTCACCCATCTCTCCACTCTGCTTGCTTTGTTCCCTCCTCCCGTGTGCCCTTGGTGCTCATTTTCTGGTCCGTCCTTTGTTTTCTGTTTGGTTTGCTTGGCAATTAATCATGGCTCATAGTGGCTGCACTTCTTTAAAAACAGATTCCCCCATGTCATTTAGACTAACCACCAAACTCTGTTTCGAAAGAAAAATTGGCCGTTTAGCTCATCTGAGAAATGTGTTCATTTGAACTCCTGAACCCCTTGCAGTTCACACCAATCCCAATTCACCCTGAGGTTTTTTGAGAGGCAGCCTCTCTCGGTGGCCCTGTGTATGTGTGTGTGAGTGTACAGTGTGTGTCCCTGTAAGATCCTGCACGCCTCTTAATAGGGACAGTTTTCAAAGACGGTCCTCTCTTTGCTCACCTTTTGCCTCTGATTAGTTTTCTTTGTATGAAACTAGTTCACAGGTAAATCCAAAAATCGGGAGGGGGAGGGCATTTGGGGCATTTGGTTTTTTTTCCTTCAGAATTTGAATACTGACCACCAAACAACGACGGTACAAACTTGATATTTGTCATGGATGAAAGGTGAAATCTTTTCCCAATCTGGTTTCCCACTAAATCTTTGCCTGTTTTAACTTTACTTTATTGTTTTGAAGATTCAGAATCACCAAGGCATTTTATACCAGCTGATTACTTGGAATCCACAGAAGAATTTATTCGAAGACGTCATGATGATAAAGAGGTAATCGCCCCCTTTGAAATCTCTTAGCTCTTGTGCAGATAAAAATATGAAGGAAGTAGACATTCAGGGAGGTGGCATGGCCTAGCAGTTAGAGGCAAACATTGGGATTTTCACAGGTGACTTTTTATATGACATGAGCTCAGTCACTCCTCTTTTAGTCCACTTTTCCAAAGAGTAGGACTGATTTTCCCCAAGGTGCTAAGTTCCAAATGCCAAATCTGCCCGGGAGGTTCAGAAAGAGGTTGCCCACCACTGCGTTGAGTGCCTTTTAAGGGGAACCTGCGTTCAGTGCCTTTTAAGGGGAACCTTCCCCCAACCCCCCGCCTTATTACTCTCCAGGGAAATCTATCCTCTATTGGCACAAAGCACAGTTCATATTGAGAAATATGCAGTAGGAGAAAGAGGAAACTGAAAAAGAATAATGCCCATGATACATTTTATAAAAACAGTTTGAAGAAGTTGCCTTTAACTCAGAAGAAGAGAGATACCCCAATAAACGTTGATAACCCCTCTCCCCCAGAACTTCAGGATATAGACCTTGTCCTGCAGCTACTGAAATGTGTGTACTGCAGTGATCTGACTGACGGGGCCGGGAAAGGAACGCGTTCTCTTGGGATTTAGGAAGAGGTAGTTAGGCACATCAGCTAAATGGGCAAAATCACAAGCTGCTGTTGTGATGAAGTGTTATGACGAGGCGTGTTTTCTAGACTTTGCATTCTCGGAAGAAAGGGTCCTATAGCTTAAACAAGCTCTGATGAGTGTTTTCTTGCAATGAAGAGATGGAAGAATTGCTTTGAACCTGGTGGCAGCAAGGGAAGGTGTTCGTGTGTATGCAACTCTGTCCCTTTCCCCGTAAAGTCTGAAGCCCTTTTTCTGTGTTGCGCTGTTTTGTTGAGTTGGTTTCAGAGCTTACGGGGATTTTCCTTAAGGATTTAGGGTAAGGCTGACATTGAAGAGAGCTGGAGGGTAACAATCATTGCTGCCAGCTAGAGAGACAAAGGACAAATAAAACCACAGCTCTGCCCTTCTCCGGGCACAATACAGACAGTGCTCAGTAAGACATTTGCGCCTGTCTGTGAAAAGAAACAGGAGGAAGCATTTGATGGACAGAATTATTTGTGATAGCATGGTGAAAAACTCACAATGGACGTCCATCTGGCCACAGAACAGACTCCTTTTTGTCACTGTCACTGAGATACAAGATTCTACCTATCGAAGCCTGGCCTGCTATGATGAGGGAAGGTGACATTCCATTTCAGGATGGTAAACCCTAGCATCCAACATGGCAGGTTTTGTGGTAGAATTCTTGCCTACCACATGGGAAGCAGATTTTACTTTGCTGGTTTAGCAGTTCAGAGGGTGAGCAGCCTGTTTCCTGAATAACGCTGGCTCACAGATCCTTGGGTCTTTATCCCTGTTTTTTGGCTTATGTGTTTAAACTATGGGAATGATGGATTTGCTGAGGTCAGATTCACACACTGGGTAGGGAGCTCTGCTCCATTTGCATCTGTCCATTCCCATTGCTACAGAAACAACTCACATGTCCCAGCTCAGGGAATGCCAGTCCTGGCGTTTTTCCATGCAAGTGGCTTATTATTAACATTGATGATAATGGCATTTCAGAAAACAAGAGCCTGTCAGTCCTGGAAGGGACATTAGTGGTCATCTGGGCAATTTCCTTGTTTTATCCAGGAAGGGACTGCCACAGGACAGTGGCTTGCCTCGGGCCACGTAGCCAGTTACCTTGTACCAGAGGCAGAGCTGGAAAGCAGGGCTCTACCGTGCTTCACAAAGCACTTTCTCACGTCTTTTCTCGTTTAATCTTTACCACAACTTACCTGAGCACTGGAAATCCCACAGCCATTTGACGAGTTATTGCTTTATTACTGGTAGACCCTGGAGAAGAATAGAAAAGTGGGCCCACCATCCTTTGGGGCTAGGTGTCACTTAAGGCATTTAATTACCTGCTGGGAGAAGACTAATGCTTTATTGAGAATGCTTAGAATGATCAGTTCTAATCAATGCTTTCCTGCAAAGAATATTAATCCCAGGAAGGTATGATTGGTATGGAGTAAGAAAACACATTAAAATTCTCTTCCATAGGGTCCTTTCGGTAGGCAATGAGGACATTTAGTTAAATGGAATGTTGTTTAATTATTTTAAAAGTAGAAATAGATGACTATTTCCTTAATTTAGGAGAGAATATTTCTTCTAAACCCAGGTACCATT
This sequence comes from Phocoena phocoena, assembly GCF_963924675.1. Classification (NCBI taxonomy): domain Eukaryota; kingdom Metazoa; phylum Chordata; class Mammalia; order Artiodactyla; family Phocoenidae; genus Phocoena; species Phocoena phocoena. Next base: position 32,105,879 of record NC_089234.1, read on the forward strand.
ATTCTTAGTTTATCTCCTTCATTTATAGTCTACCTCATTCCCTTAAACTCAGTTTCATTTCACCTAAGGAAGAAATAGTTAAGTAGGAAGTACAAGGTAAGTGATGCTTTCTGTCAGTCACATAAATAGCCTTTGGTGCACGTGCTGAGGCCTCCTAACAGTTGTCCTCGGGGGAAGGGTTGGCTGGCCTAGGAGAAGGGGTGCCACGTTTTCTGAAATGGGTATCTCTACTTTCTTGAGCATAAAGTAGCAGGAATAGGAAGCACAAAGATGACCTGCTTGCCACAGAACCACACAATAAAAGCCCACAGCAGTTTTAATAGCCTGATTTGAGGACGAGGAATCAGCCAGCCCTGGTCCCACTATGGGAACTCGTCACTGTCTGAGTGAGGGAAGGATAGCACTTCCAGCCTCCCACCATGCTCCATGTTCGTGAATGCTCCGGACGGACCCCCTGGATGCCCTGGCCCTGGCTGCCTTGTGCCAGGAGGCAGGAGGCTTTTGGCTGAGCTGGGAGATAGTCTGCAGACAGCGTAACCGTATGGGACCCAGCGTTCCCCGCATCCCAGTGCTCCCCCGGTTTCTCCCCGCAGTGCTGTCTCCTCCCTACACAGAGCGCACGTGGGTGGGTACAGTGGGAACCTTGCAGTTGCGGCCATAAAGCCCCCCCAACATGTTTCCTCCCTACTGACCCAGCACCTTTTTCCTTAGTTGTTTTTGTTGGCAGTTTTCCAATACCCTGGACCAGACGATTCACAGCCCATTTTATGCAATTTCATGGCAGAAACTTTTAGCGGACCAGAGACGACTTAAGCGTGAGCAAGAAGAAGCCGATATTGCAGCTCGACGCCACACGGGCGTCATTCCGACGCGCCATCAATTTATCACTAATGAGCGCTTTGGGGACCTCCTCAATATAGACGATACAGCAAAAAGGAAATCTGGGTCAGAGGTCTGTTTCGGTCACCTCGATCTGCTGCTTGACCCAAAGCAATACTTGCCTTCCCTCGGCATTGCCCTCTGTAGGCCACATTACCTCTCCAGACAGCATCTGTCATCCTGGCTTCCCTTAGGCTTGCTTTGGCTCTTCTCTGGCTGGTCGGTGGACATGATTCCCATTATGTCCTGTGCTCTGTATGTCCAAGCATGCCTGGCTGCGGGACCGGGATCTGCTGGCGCGCAACCCGAATGCATGCCTTAGAGCATCGGCTGCCTTCATGAGTCTGGTCTTCCCCATCTGCATTTTATCATGAGACTGTGTTGCCTGTGCACTTTGCTTAGAAGCCTATACCTTAGTTCATATGCATTAGTAGCTATGGTGTGGACAATTACGAGGTTCTTCTTTGAAAAGATGGTTCAGTGAAACTTGTATTACATGCAGTACAGCCACTTGGTATCCTACGACGATTTAATTGACTGAAGTGTTCAGTAGAGCTGAAGTCTCACTGAGGAATTTTGAAAGCCAAACCGTTTTTGCAGTTAGGGGTAAGCCATGGAGGGTAAGAGCTCTCTGAGAGAGATTTCCTTTGTTGCCTTAATTTTGACATTTCTCAGCTGAAATTATGAAACTTAATATTATACAAGGAACAAAGAAGTACAAGCCTTTGAAGTGATTTTATACAGGCCTTGGCCTCCTGCATGAAGGTCAACATATTGAAATTCTTGTGCTGGCCAAATGCAGCAGCTTGCATCAGCATTTGTTTTGCCACGTGATCCTTAAGTAGCCCTGCTGAAGATTAGCTCCTTTCGGGGAAGCCCATGTGCCTGGGGCTTGGGGAGGATTGGGGAAATGGTGCAGTGACACCAAAGTATATACAGCTGTATAATCGTTCAGTGTAATAGCCAATTAAATACTCATGTCTCTATCTTTTGAGTGACAGAGGCACCACTGGCTGTTCCTCAAATGGTTTGGGTTTTGTTTTTTGTTTTTTTAAAGAAATAGAAGGTGACTGTAACAAAGAGAGAAAAGGGGGAACCAGACTAGAAGAAGGAAAGCTGGGGAGGGGAAAAAGACTCTAAGGTGATAGAGAAAAATAAAATGTAATAAGGGGGAGGCAGAAATTAGCAGGAGTTACTCAGATGCAAGTGAAGGACAACCGCCAGCCCTCAGCATTCCAGCTCCTGAATACCACCCTGTTCTGAAGGCTCTAGTGATGGGTTTTCCTCATTCCCAGGCCTACCTGGTTGTGAGTGATGGAGAAGATGGGAACATGCAAAGGCACCCCAGGGCTGCCTACCCAACGTGTAGATAATACATGCAAATGAAATGCAACCAGGTCACAATAACCATGGACAGAGGCAGGCAAACTCTGCCTAACCTGCCTTGCCTCCCTTCTAGAGCAGAGGTTCTCAAACTTAAGTGTGTCACAATCCCCTAGATGCTTGTTAAAATACAGGTTGCTGGGCCCCATCCACTAAGTTTCTGATGCTGGGGTGGAGCCTGAGAATCTGCATTTCTGAGCAGTTCAGGGACCACATTTTGAGAATCACTGCCCTAGATGTCGACTGACAGACATGGGACAATAAAGACCAATGAGTCCCAGGTACACCAGCCTATGTAGATGTACTTCTGTACCATTCAATAGAATTTGGATGACCACTAATTTGCCCAGGACCCTGCGAGGGGATAGAAACAAGACTCAGACTGTGCCCTTGGGAAGCTGGCAGTCTAGTGGAAGAGGCACCCTCGGAACAGTTACCTCTGTTGTAATAAGTAACACAATGCCTTGGGAACCAGAGGAGAAAAAGATCGATTCAGCCTCAGGAGGATGGAGGAAGATAAAGAAGGAGGTGATACTTTGTATAGGCAATATGACTCATATAATATGTCTTAGAGTTCAGTGGAATCAGTGTTTCTCAATCTTGAATAATGTATGGATTCCCTTTGATGAAAAAAAATTTTCACCAACCCGATTGGGTTGACCTAAGCTAATTTACAAATTAAATAGTAAACTGTACACGTATACAATTTTTATTTAATAATTATAAATTTAATTGAGAACTGATTAATATTCACGTCTCTACCTTTTGAGTGACAGAGGCACCACTGGCTATTCATCAAATGGTTGGGTTTTATTAATTTAATTGATGGTTGATATAATTTTGCCTGAACTCAGTTGCCACTCAGAGTGTGAATATTGTGCTGTTTTGGTATAAATTTTTTTAAAGTTCATACAGCTTTACAGCTGGCTGTCAACCAGCCCCCCCCCCGCCCCCCACTTTTTTAAATTGGAATCACTGAAATTTTTGTGCTTAAAACGTTGGTCAATGGCCTTCTCTTGTGAACTTGTCGTTTATCGTTAACTCCACATTTGTTCTTATTTGCTTACAACTGTTGAATTATGCTCTCTGGTCACAGGCAGGCATTGAAATCTGTGACATTGATTATAAGGTCGTCATTCAGTTGACTTCTAATATGTATGGTAGATAGATGGAAACATCACATGAAAATGCAAAAGTAAAAAAAATTCCTGTGGAGAATCCATGGCCTTAAAGAAGATCCCTGTAAGACCCCAGCTTGAGGAACCTGGAAATATGGGACATTTCACTAAGGGATCAGAATCTAAAACTAAGCTTCATGAAGCTTCTAAAAACCATTTTTTTCCTCACATAGTCTCCCATTTTTCCCCTCTGCTTTGTCCACGCCTTCTAATATTGAAGAGGAAGTATGTAATTTAATTTTCATCACATTGTTTCCCTATACCAGAAAGTTACAGCAGTTGAAAAGGCTGGAGCTGCTCATGGCTGGGGCAGCATTATACTGGCAGCTGTAAACTGCTTGCTCTCATGATTTCTCCCCTCTATCTTTCTTTTTTGAAAAAAAATTCCCCACTTTTAATGGTGGGGAAGAAAGATGTACAAATAAACATGGTAAGTAAAAGGGAACCTTTTGCTCTCTTTGTTAGAATTGGAGATGAGGAAATTCCAGACAGAGAAGGGGTGTCTAGACAAGGTGCAGCAAGTAGATTTGCCTGACTGGGACAGGAAAAGTGTCATAGGAGATAAAGGCAGTTAGGTATGAGTGGGGAGAAATGACCCAAAGGCCTTAACCCACCTCAGGAATTGAGAGTTGATCTGAGGCACAGTTGAGAGACTGGGCCAACTTCAAAGCAAGGAAGAGATGTGATGGAGGTATTTGAGGAATGTTATTTGTGCTCCTGAGTGACAGTAGATTAGAGTGAAGAGAACTGAAGTCAAAGGAAGCTCTGTGCCTGTGGGAAATAGAGGTCAGACCTGAGTGGGGTTGTGGAAGGGACGGAGGGAGGGTTGGCGTGACTTAATGACAGGCTCGATGAGAAAGTAGAGATGGGGGCTGTGGATGACTTCCAGGCTTGGGGGGTCTAGGAGGAGAGGGCTACCTAACAAGAATGGAAGCCTTGAAGGAAGAGCATGAGCTCAGGGCTCGCTTTATCTGGCTTTTTTGAATGATTTCACAGACCTGGAGAAATATGTGGAGTTGGAGGTGATGTGAGAAGTCACTCAGGGTTCATTTACTTGCAGGTCATAATTTAAGTCAGGTAAAGAGAACATGTTCCCCAAAGACTAAGACAGTAGATAAGGAATGTCTCAGGACTTCTGGCTGGGTTTTGTTTGTTTGTTTGTTTGTTTTTTAAATAGTGGTGTCAGCCTTGGGGACCAGCATTTCAACTTTAGGACTTTTCTAACCATCTCTTCCCCACATCTCCCCCTTCGTAGGGAGATCCTCACGCGAGGCATAGCTGATTGAACGTCCATGTAGTGTTCTGCTAAGGTCAGATGAGTAGATTTCTGCCCAGATTTCGACACCAGAGTAAACTGGTTAGGGTGGATTTTTCTGCTTTGCTTTCCGGAAACTTGTAAACGTGTGTCCTTTTCATTATACATAAATTGTGATTTTTAACTTGTCATTGTTTCCTGTGTTTAGATGAGACCTGCCAGAGCCAAGTTTGACTTTAAAGCTCAGACGCTAAAGTAAGTGCCACCAGTCATATTCATTTATTTTAACTGCCTCTTTGAAACACAGAAGTGCACTCATAGAGAAGAGTGGGAGAAAATAACAACAATAAGAAACAGGAGTTTTTAGATTGTACTATGTGCAAGCACCATTCAAAGTACTTTACGTATGTTAACTCATTCATCCCTCATTGGAACCCTGTGGGGTTGGTGCTATTGTTATTTCCCTTGTAGTAATGGGGAAACCAAGGTTCTGCAAAGGTTAAGGAACTTGCCCAAGCTGGTCAGTGATGGAGTCGGGATTCAAATCCAGGTAGCCTGGTGCCAGAGCCTGGGCTCTCACCTCTGTGCTGTTCTGCTGCCTCCTATGTGGGGACTCAGTTTGCTTCATTAAGTGGTGGCTTGATCCGACTTTCTCTACGGAAGGAACCAGAACCAGTCTCTAGGAAGATAACTTTGCCAGTTTTGCTGCAACATCCCGAGAGATTAAAGGCTTATGTGAACCCACAGGAGACCAGCATTTCTCTAAGTATGTTCCTCAGAGTGCTGGCTCTGTAAATACTTCTCAGATAGTGTTCCATCATAGAAATGAGTCTGGGAACCACTGCATCCTATGTCTGTACCTCCTGCCCCTCCTTGAAGAGAGACTTTGCTATCGACGTATTAACGGCTCTCTAGAAGTTTTTCAATAAAGAAACCTAATTAGCTGATTTAGCCAATGTTACCTAAATTTAGATGACCAGAAAACCTTTCCATTTTCCGTAGAATGAAATTTGAGAAATGACTGGGTTCCTAGAGGAACTTGCTCACTTCATATCTAATTATGGATTAAAATGGGCTGTGAGTTTTCATTGGCAGCAGTGAACAGCAGCCATCCTGCTGTCCTGGTGATGAAAGGGGAAGGAAAGCCCTCCATCCTTGCACGCTGGGAAATGCTGTGTGGAGGCTGCTCAGCTGTGGTTCCGATCTCCTCCAACACAAAATGAGTGACTAGCCTACTGTTTCCAGAACCTAGGCACAAATCTGGTGCATTTGGCTTTGCTTGTAATTACTCCAGTGCTTTAGCTTGTCACCTAATGAGAGGTGGTGGCATAATGTGCTGGGTTGATTATGGGCTCTAGAGTCAGCAAGTCCTGGGTTTGAATCCCGACTGTGCCACTTATTGCCTCTGATCGTGGGCAAATCACCAACCTCTCCACCTCAAATTTCCTTATCTGTAAAATGGGCATAAAAATGCCTCTCTTAAAAAAAAAAAAGCCTCTCTTGCAGGGCAGCCAAGGTAATGCTTGTAAGATATGTTGCATAGTGTAGCAAAAGTGTCCCCCTCCTTTTTTTAAACCAGAGACCTCTGGTTATAAAATATATATATATATATATATATATATATATATATAGTTATGTAAATTATTTTTTAGTTTAATCAAGAAGTACCTTTTCCTCTTTTTTTCTTTGAATTGAGAAAGCTCCATGTAATCATTGAACGGTATTGTGATATTACATTTAGCTAGATTTCATTTAAAAATCCTCACAAATAGAACAGGTGAGAAGGCTAAGATAGACAGAACTCATCACCATTTACCAACGTTGCTCATGCTGGGACAGGGCTGCTTCCTCCTGACCCAGTGCTTTCATTGTACCACGTTGCCTCCCAAGAAGAGTTAATAATACTTTTTAAAGAGAAAACGAAAGATCCATAGACTTGAATATTTTAAAACATCTCCAGTCACTGGGTTCTGTTTTCCTCCATAGTATGTTACTCAAAAAAGTGTTCTGTGGGAGCGCTCGTTTCAACCAAGTTAAACAGGTTTCTGTTCCACAGGACTTTCTCCAAGCTTCCACTGTGCTAATGTACCTGGAGACACTCCAGAAAGGATCTAAAGTACACCATATTATTGTTTCCCAAACCTTGTTTTTGCCAGACCTTGCCATGTGCCTAAGTGACCTGCGAGTCACGTAGGGTGGCAGAGTTTGGAGCCCGCAGATCTCCAGCAGGGGTGGATATTCTGAGGGTTCTGCTCATCTGTGTGCCCATAGTTGGGAGTAAATGGAGGGGAGGATTCAGAACTCCCCCAGGGAGGGCTATGGCAAGAATTTGGCCAAAGACCTTCTTTCTTCCAGAGACAAATGCCCCGGATCCCCTTCACAGGCCTCTTTAGGGTTAGAATCCTGCCTACCAGTGCAAGACCCACACAGGCTGCCTTGTTCTCTCATCCAGCACAGTGCTGACTTTGTGTGAGGTTTTCCAGATGTACCCCTTTGTTTAGCCAGCATCCCTCACGTACCGTGGGACTTCCTGGCACACTGCGAAGCAGGCACACCCCGTCCAAATTGCAGTCAGAGTCCTGTCTTTCCATGCTGTTGGTTTGAGGCAAATGGAAAAGATCTAGTCATTTTTTCTTTTTTTTTTTGGCTGCGTTGGGTCTTTGTTGCTGCGCACGGGCTTTCTCTAGTTGCGGCGAGTGGGGGCTACTCGTCGTTGCAGTGCGCGGGCTTCTCCTTGCGGTGGCTTCTCTTGTTGTGGAGCACGGGCTCTAGGCGTGCAGGCTTCAGTAGCTGTGGCACTCGGGCTCAATAGTTGTGGCTTGCGGGTTCTAGAGCGCAGGCTCAGTAGTTATGACGCACGGGCTTAGTTGCTCCATGGCATGTGGGATCTTCCTGGACCAGGGCTCGAACCTGTGTCCTCTGCATTGGCAGGCAGATTCTTAACCACTGTGCCACCAGGGAAGCCCCATTTTTTTTTTTTTGATGCAAGAAAATTTCAAGGTACAGTTTTTGTGTTGCTTAAAATTTATCTTTCTCTCTCAGTTTTTAAAATGGAGTCCTGGTTAGCGGTTAACGTATTATTGAGGCAAACAAAGGGATGTATATGGAAAAGTTGAAAAGGGGCAGGAAGAACATTTGAAGGAAAATCCACTTTTCTTTCCAAGATCCCTTTTCCATGTTGAAAAGAAAGTGAATTAACATTTACTGAGTGTTAACTATGTAACAGGCACCATGCTAGGTGTTTTATTTGTAGTTTGTTGCTGAGTTTTCCTCCAACTCTGAGTTAGCTCCTGTTTTCAGATAAAGAAAGTATCTCAGAGAGATTAAATATCTTGCCCAAGGTACCAGAGCTGGTAAATGGTATAACTGGGTTTTGAACCCAGATCTGCCTAATATCAGAGCGTTTCTACTGCATGATGATGGATGGGTAATGAAATGAGTGGTGGATGGATGGCTAAACGGATAGAATGATAAAAGGATATCAGTATGTCACAAACAATTTGAGGGGAATTTAAATGTCATGGGTAATGAAGGCATGCATTTCTAGGACATAGAAGAGGGTAGTGAAAGTATCTAGAAGGAAGCATTTTTCATTAATGAACAGCAGCTGAGACTGCTGGGTGTATCACTGTGTGTTGCATAAATATTCTGAGCATAAGACAGCAGTGACAAAAAATACATCGGGGAAACCACAGCAAACTAATAAGGTGTCTGGGCACTTGTCAGTTTGAAAGTTAACCTTCATCCCACAAGACTGGAAACATGCCCAATGTGCTGCAGTTTCCTGAATAGTGGGGTTGTCGCACCCACATATGGAGCCGCCTCTTCTGTAACTTGGCCCCTTTGACCCCACTCGAAGTCTCCTTTTGCTAAAACAAGGAGCATCTTAATCTTACACACATTGGGACATCTGATAAGATGCTGTGACCCTCTGTCCACAGGGAGCTTCCTCTGCAGAAGGGAGACGTCGTGTACATTTATAAGCAGATCGATCAGAACTGGTATGAAGGAGAGCACCACGGCCGGGTGGGAATCTTCCCCCGCACCTACATTGAGGTACTCTGGCTCTTTCTCTTTCTAAGGAAAAGCCTGGTCGTGCCCAAAGCACAATTCATTTAACTTGTGTTTTGTTTCCTCCTTTCATTTCTCTGCTTTCTTCTCTTTTCCATTCTCCTTCGCCTCTTTTTTCCTTTCTCAGCTTCTTCCTCCTGCTGAGAAGGCTCAGCCCAAAAAGCTGGCACCAGTGCAGGTTCTGGAATATGGTGAAGCTATCGCCAAGTTTAACTTTAATGGTGATACACAAGTAGAGATGTCCTTCAGAAAGGTAAGCTGCCCTCTCATCCCACGCCAGGGGGCCCCGCTGGGTGGCGCTGTCATCGTGGGGATGGGGCACTGCAGCGGTGGCCAGTGTAGTGAGGCTGTCGTGGCCCCAAGCTCCGTGCTCCATCAAGGATTGCACAGAGGGCAGTTGGAGGATTTCTGCCATGAAGTATTAAAAAAACAAACCCTACATTGAGTTCACTAATGAACGGTCCATGAATTTTCACAGACCTACCTCTTTTGTAAACCGTATTCAGTGTTTATCGAGGACCTAGTAATGTGAGAAGTGCTGTGTTGGTAACTAGGTGGTACAACATTAATGTGGAGAAAAGGAAGTCCAGGAGAAGTTTGAGAAACTTTGAAGCCAAGGGTCATAGGTTATCAGCTGTGTGGCTTTGGGGGAGTTAAATAATTGTTCAGAGCTGCGATTTTTTCATATGTAAAATGAAGATAAATGGCCCTCTTCCAGAGCGGCTGTGAGAGGATTTAATGAAACAGCCTCAGTGAAGCCCCCAGTGTGACACGTGGCATCTAGTTGGGGCTCACTGAGCAGGAGATGACAGTGTTATCATTGCCTTCAAGGCGCTCATGCTTATTTTGAACACAGTTAAGCTGTGCAGAGACACTGTCCTTCCCACGAATTCAGACGCTGTCTTTACATGCCAAAATTCTCAACTGGCTGAAGGTATTAAAGTTACTAATTTTACTGAGGATTGAGGGAAGTGAGCTTATGCCTGGAAAAAAATGAGCCAGCTTATAGAAAAAAGAAACACTGGAAGCAACCTAATTGCCCTACATCAGGAGACCAATAATTAAACCATTATATGTATGTACAATAGAACATCCTGCAGTGGGCCATTAAGCTGTGCACCGCCAGGAAAAATGTAGAATTCTGTTTCTTGATAAAGAAGGAGGTTCGCTGTATGTTATTGAGTATAAAAAAGCAAGTTGGAAAGGGGGATAGAGTGCGATTCAGTTTTCATAAGAAAAAAGTATGTGCAAGTCTAATTCACATGGAATTATCTACACCAAAATATTAACAGTGGTTACCCCCGAGTGATAATATTATGGTAATGATTATTTTCTGCCTCAGGTTTATGTTTTAATTTTTCTGTAATAATACAGGGAAAAATAAAATTACATAAAAAAAGAAAAAGAACCCCAAAAACCTTTACCTTAGAGAAGAAGATTGGATATCTGTCTGTTTTGCATTAGATGAGTCAAAAATACTACGTTTGCCTGTTAGCTTGAGAGAATGAGTCTGACCTTCTCCTTTACCAAAATATGTAAAGACCAAGCTTAACAGCCTCCAGGTATCTCTACTGCTGTTAACATCTCCATCCCAGTGATAACTAATTCCATCCAGGTCTAGCAAAGAAGGTTTTTCTGAACAAAGAACGTACTAAATGATGCAGGAGAGCACAAGGTACAGGCAGGGGCCTCAGACGTGCCAAGGCCTGCTAGGACAAGGACCCTTGCCTTTCTGTGTCTTGCAGGGCGAGAGGATCACGCTGCTTCGACAGGTGGACGAGAACTGGTACGAAGGGAGGATCCCAGGGACGTCCCGGCAAGGCATCTTCCCCATCACCTATGTGGACGTGATCAAACGGCCGTTGGTGAAAAACCCCGTGGATTACATCGACCTGCCTTTCTCCTCCTCCCCAAGTCGTAGTGCCACTGCAAGCCCTCAGGTACCTAAGCTTCTCGCCACTGGTTTTCACACTCAGCACGACAAACCTCAGTGCTCATAGCACACAGCCCCTCTGGGGTGGTTCTGCAACACCGTGATTAAGAGCCATCTGCAGCAGTGCAGGGTTTGCTCTCATGCGTACAAATGGCATTTTTCAAGAACTTGGTGCGAGAAATATTATCTTGGAGAAAAGGAAGTGCTTAAGGTGATTGCTCTGGGGATAAGATGATTAGGGGGAGAGAAATAAGCGCCATTATCAGTTGGTCCAAAACCCTGTTCTGGGAGCATCCCTTCCTGGGTGAAGCTGGTTGTCTGGATACCACCACTGTCCCATACATACCATGGCCAGTATGGTTCTCTTAGTCATCTTACTGGTCAAGATTGGCCTGTAGAAGACAAAGATTGAAAGAGAGAATTTCATGTGCTCATCCTCAGACATATAGACTGGATTCAGAGTATTCTTTGCAATCAAGAACCGGGTTGGAAAAGGAACTTAACAGTGTCTCTGTCTATACTGGGCTGAAAAGAAGTAGATTTATAGGCATAATAAGATCTTTGCTTGCCTGAACATTAATTGTGAACAAACTTGTTTTAAAATATAAATTATTCCAAACCCATCCCCACTTTCCCAAAACCAAGAAAAAAAACCAGACCTTGGGTTCAGGAGAGGCACAGTGGGGTGACTGCTTGTGAAATAGACTGACCATAAGTGGTAAGTTACAGGGAGTATGGCCAGAGAAATGAGAGCAGGACCTGGGGACACTTGGATGGTGCCTCTTTTCTCTCATCTTCTAATCATTTCTTCCTCTCCCACCTGCCACTGCTGACCCCAGGAGATGGTTCTTGGCAGGAAGCATGAGACGGGCTGACCCAGGGCTTCCTGCACAGCGAGATCCAGATCCTATGATCTCTCGAGGAGAGTGTGTGAGCCAGGCGCAGGGCATTCTGCTTCATCATAGCATGGGGAACTCAACTAGATTTTTCGCTTGACTGTAGCCAAGTACAACTATAAAACAAGATGACTACGATACTCATACTCCTCTCTGGAAGGCTCTCTGCTGAGCCCTCCTAGAGAGAAGAAAAGCCCAAGAAGGGTCAGAGCAGTGGCATGCCTTGTTAAACTTTTTTTTTATTGAAGTCTAGTTGACATACAATGTTATGTTAGTGTCGGGTGTACAGCACAGTGGTTCAACCAGGCCACCTTTTTCTCCTCATGGCTCTGGGTCAAGGCTGCATTGGCAGAGGCAGTTGGGTGGGGTGAAGTGGGGAGCCTCCAGTGTGTCCCTTTACAAGTCTGATTCCGCAGACCAGCCGGCACCGTCTGCTCTTGCCCTGATGGGACACTTTCTCCCATCTCCATACCGCGTGCTTCTCCATCCTCCCCCCGCCTGCACACACCCGCGCATCCACACGCATGCACCCACATCCCAGTTTCTCTCCCAACCTAACCAGATGATTTCCTTTTTGGACACCAGAGTGTCCTGCTCTTCCTCTCCATTTCACTCCTCTCCATATAGCCCTTGTGATTATTTTCCCCTTTTCTTCTCTGTGCTGACACTTGTGCCTTTTGCTTCTTTTGTTTTCCTCTCTCTCCTTTTCTTTTGAAGTTTCCCGGTCACAGCAAGCTCATCACGCCAGCCCCCTCATCTCTGCCCCACGCCCACCCAGCCCTGTCCCCTGAGATGCACGCTGTCACCTCTGAGTGGATCTCGCTGACCGTAGGAGTCCCGAGCAGGCGGCCTCTGGCCCTGACCCCACCCTTGCCTCCTCTGCCAGAGGCTTCTGTCTATAGCCCTGAACCCCTGGCCTTGTGGGCGAGGCCCAGCTCCTCCCTTACCCTCAGCCTCCCCCGTTCGGGCTGGTCGGCCTGGGCCACCCCACGCTCAGCAGTCTCCCCGCTGGCCCTGCCTCCCCCACACAAAGCCTGCTCCCTGGCACCCGGTTCCCAGACCTCCCTCCACGCCAGCGGAGATGGTGGTACCCACGTGCCACCTCCAGGGGTCCTCAAGGATAGCTTCTCCCAGCTGAGGCTTGGGCGTTCGGACAGGGTCATCTCGGAGCTTAGCGACGCCTTTAGCAGCCAGGGTGAGCGGCAGCCGTGGCGAGAAGGAAGTGGAGCACGTGAGAGGAAAGCAGACAGGGAGGCAGGTGAGAGATGCCCGGGTGGACCCGCCATCTCTAAGAAGAGCTGCCTGAGACCGTCAGACGTGGTCAGGTGTCTGAGCACCGAACAGAGACCCACAGAGCTCCACACCCCAGAGGAGAGCCGGCCCCGCAAGCCCCGGGGTAGCCCTTTCCCGGGAAGGGAGGCTGAGCCCTCAGAGCTGCAGAGAGGTGGCGAGCCGGCCGAGAGGAAGGCCGCTCGGACTGCCGCAAGCGAGGTAGGCCTGCAGCATGCCCGTGTGTGCCCGGGTGTCTTGGCCAGCAGGGTGGGCTCACCCCTGGCCGCGTGGACGCCTGTGAGAGCTGTTTGCTTTCTTGGGAACAAAAATATGACCCAGGTGGGAACGGAGGGGTCGTCCATTAAGGTGTCAGGGCTGGGACAGTGGAGGCAAAGGACAGTCTGTATTCTGGCCTCTCAAGGTGATTCAGAAGCGACCCCCACGTTGGGTACCTCCTGGGCTGGTGCAAAAGCCCACGAGAAGGAAGGCCTTCCTCCCGGCCCCGTCGTGCTGGGGGATGATCCTCGGTCTGCCCCAACATGGCTGAGAACACCAGGCTTTGGTGTGGCTCCGTGTGATTTGGTTTTGTGTGCGACACGCTTCGTTTCCGTAACCCACGGTGCTCTGCCTGCCAGCGCTTAGCCGTGTCAGGTCTTCGTCCTGTCTCGTGTTTGTGTGGGAGCTGACTTGTTCACTGAAGAGCAAATGCGTTTTGGTTCTGGGGGGAGTGGCCCAGTGCTGGGCTCCTTGAATGGCAGGCCAGGTTTTTAGGTGACTGTCCCATTTTCTCTCCGGGTCAGCTATCAGGAATTGGGGGTTTGGACCAGGGTGGCCCTAGGATGTTTTGAGGGCTGAAAATTTGGGGGCAGGGGGAGATGAACTTAGCAGTTAGATCACGGTTCTAATTGTGGCTACGTTGTTTACTACCCCAGAAGTCAACGATTTTTCTGGTAGCTTCTCTAAAGCAGCCAGGTTTGAGTGCCTGCTCACCGCTACTGTCCAGTGACTTGGGAGTGAGTTACTTCCCCTCTCTGAGCTTCAGTTTCCTCATCCATAAAATGGAGATTGACACCTACCTCAGTCTGGTTGAGAGGATTCCACGAAGTGATGCGTGTGAAGTGCTAAGCACAGGGGCTGGGAACGGAATATGTCAGCACTTTACAAATGGAAGCTATCCGCTTTGGGTGATGGAGAGCTGCTTCTGGAACTGAGAACATTCTAGAATGTTTTTCGAACCAGATAGAATTCTTGAAGACGTCTCCAAATCATTTATTATCTACTGTGCACAATGTCCACGATAGACGATGCTTGATCCTCAGACCTGCAATCCCAGTTTCGCTTTAAAGTGTCATTTACTCAACAAGTAATTGATTCAAGGCCTGTAGACACCAGCCTCTGGGCAGGATACAGGGGTTATCTCATCTCTGCCCTTGAGGAGCCTCATGTTTCAGTGAGTCTGACGGACACAGCGGTAGAGGTGTGCTTGGAGGCCGCAGGAGCCCAGCGGCCTAAAGCACAGGTGAGGCCAGACCTGTAGCCCCAGCCTGTGGCGGGGAGTGGGGCATCATTGCTGCAGGGAAGGACGGTGTGGGATAATGACAAATAATCAGGCTTAGCCTCCCCACTGGTTTTCTCCTATGCAAAGTAGGAGAGGAACTCTGTCCCTCCCTCGAAGGGCAGTGTAAGGATTAAATGAGGTGGGTGTGGTGCCTGGCATGTGGGAAGGCTCCCTAAAGTGGATTGTGTGGGCCTGAGGAAAGAGAATACCTGGGGAGGGTTTTACTTGGCCCGGGAGCAGGTGCTCCTGGCAGGGGTGTTCTTTGAGGAAAGAAGGATGTGTCTAGTCAAGGAATGAATAGTTCGCTGGGGGAGAGCGGGTGAAGTGGCTGGTTGAAAAGAAGTGAATGTCTCAACACAGGAACAATTCTGTAAATGTTCTAAGTCAGCGCCTGGGGCCTGGAGGCCTTGTTATGGTCAGCAGTGAGTCATTGCGGCCTGACGCCAGGACCCAGTGTGCACAGGAAGTGCGCATGGCGCTCGCTCGGGTGAGATTAGTGGTACGCGCTTCCCGCTTCCTAACGAGGAGAGGAGGGGGCTGGCAACACAGAGAGCCAGGCTTGTTGAAAACTGATTTGCCTTTCTTGGTGGGCTTCCAGACCCCAAGTGCACCGCTTCCTGTCCCCTCCCTTCCTCCTGCTTTCCCAGCACGAGCCCCTTCTCCACGGCACCCGTCTTGCTCCCTGTTGAGAGCTGGGGGTTGTGCGAAAAGGGCTCCTGCCCACACACTCCCTCCCAAGCCCCTTTGCCTTCCCCTCCTGGCACTGGGAGCAGGATGGCAACCCGGGAAATGAGGTCCTGCAAAAGAAGCTTTCTGCCTCTTTAGGGCCTCTTTGGATGACAGAGCTAAAGATGGGAAGGGCTTGAATGACAGGTATTCTCTGGTGATCCAGTCACAAGAAGTGATCTCAGGCTGTGTCACTTACTTGAATAAATGCATTCCAGACCAGTTTGCGTTATCAGGAGAACTGCCAGCCACTCTTGTCCTTGCTGTGCGGTGCTAAACCAGTAGTTCAATTTTGTTATCACTGTTGGGAAGCTAGGTTGAGTATCTGACCCATAAGTTGAGGGAATTTAACCTGAGAGCATGAAAAGACACTGGGAAATGTTATGACCATTGCCTCTTCCATTCAAGCATCTAGGATGTTCTAGGCACTGTGCTAAGTGCTGCAAGAGGCACAGAGGAGTGAACATCGTCAGGGGCTCCCCTTTGCTCTCAGCAAAGTCTCTCCTCCTTCATGGGCTTAGGAAGGCCCCATGTGATCTGGCCCCTTAGACAGCAAGCCAGCCTCACCTTCCAAAGCCTCCCTTGCTTTGTATGTCTGGGAAATTCCCACCTGTCCTTCACTTTTCCACTTAGATGTTGCTCCTTCCAGGAAGCCTTTCCTGACAACTTTTCCCTCCCCCTGCAAGACTAGATTAAATGCTGGACTTTGTGCTTTCACAGCTCCCTGCACCTGACCTAAGGGGCACTTATCAGCTCTATTGTATTCGTCCCTTTGTTTGTCACCATTAGAACATAAGGGACCAGAACCCCTGAGATACGGAAGGCACTCAATGAATATTTTTTGAGTGAAAGAAAGAATACAGTATGACTGACCCCAACTAAAGGAGTGTATGAGCTCCACTGGGGGAATAAGACATGTTCACAATTGTAACGCAGACAGGGAAGTAGGGTCACAAACAGTTCGGTCTGAGAGTTCAAGATGGGAAGAAATAATAAGCGGCAGGAAGAGGAAGATGGAAAGACTTTAAGAGAGAAGCAGCTTTTGATCTGGGGCTTAAAGAACTGGGAGTTTTATGATAGGTGAACAGCAGGAGGGCGGCTTTCAAGGCAAGCAAATAGCCCGGCCAAGCCCCAGGAGTAGGAACGTGAAAGGAGGGAGGGGAGTCGTGAGTTCCTGGTTTCACTGACGCTTCCGCAGGTGGATAGAAGGGGCTGGGAGCCGAGCTTGGGGGGCTGATTGGTGCCTCATGTGGATACTGGTCAGCACCTTCTCCCAATGTGTCTGGTCATCTTCCTCAAGTTCTGTGACCCTTGCTAATTGCTCATCAGCATTCCCTAATTGTGTTAGTCCCTGCTTTGCTGCTTTCCTTCTCCTGAGTCGCCTGTCCAGCCCAGCCCACTGCCCCCATCTCTGCAGCTGTGAAAGGGTTTGACTTTTCACTCCTTTGTAGACTCCCAAGCTGATGAGACATTGGGTTGGTTGCTCGTGGGTGTTCTCTGAACAGCAGAAAGGGGTGAATGAGAGAGGTACGGAGTGTTTAGGGGAAGCCGGGATCGTTGGGAAGGGTGCTGCACTGCAGGTCAGGATTCCTGGGCTCTAGCTCCCGCTTTGCCGTGAGCCTGCTGTGTGTCTTTGGGTGAATCACTTCCTTTCTCTGGCAGCTTCCTAATCCATAAACAAAAGATTCAGACAAAGATAACTTCCTGTTAGCTTTGATATTCTATGATCAGCTAAAAATCCTGTGAATTTCAGTTACAAGGAGAGAGAAGAACAAATACAAAATGTTAAGGAGGGGGTTTATGATAGACCTGTGGGCTTGCACAATAGAAAAACAAAAGCTTTCCCTTTTGTTTTTCGAGGGACAACTTAACCAATTGGACAAAGACATACACACAAACACATCCAAAATGCCCAAGAGTTCAGAATTATCAGCCAAGTTCTTGGATCTTGTTGCATGTAAATTTTGGCCAAGAAGGTTTAGGACAATTGGTCAAGAAAGTGAAGGGGAATATCATCTGGGCGATCTCCACCATTAGCATCATCAAATATTTTCTGAGCTTTCGTTTGCAGACTGGCATCCAGACTTTGTTGTTAAGAGCTCCTACAACTGAGTGAGAGATCCTCACAGAATTTCTGAATTTAAAAGAATCTTTAAATATCATCTACTCCAGTGACTCATAACTTCTTCTGGATCACAGAACCTTTGAGAATATGAGGTTAGCTGAGGACTCTAGGCCAGTTGTTTGGGAAAGAGGGTGGCACACATACAATTTTGCATAAAGTTTTAGGAGATTCACACCTGAATCATTCTGAGAGCTCCCTAGGAGTCCACAGACCCCCCCACCCAGGTTACGAACCCCCAGTCTATTCTACTTTTACAATGACAGCACTGAGGCCTGAGAAAAGTGACAAAACCTATGTGATGTCAGTTTGGGTCCTAAAGAGGAGAAAGCCAATCAAACGGTAAGATCTGAGGGCATCACGTTTAAATAAAAGTATTCAGGAAAGCTCTGTGTCTTCAAAGCATCTGAGAAGCATAAGAACAAACTACAGAAAGGAGAGAAAGGA
Source organism: Phocoena phocoena (assembly GCF_963924675.1). Taxonomy (NCBI): domain Eukaryota; kingdom Metazoa; phylum Chordata; class Mammalia; order Artiodactyla; family Phocoenidae; genus Phocoena; species Phocoena phocoena. The sequence continues at coordinate 32,123,599 of NC_089234.1, forward strand.
GAGGGGAGAGGGAAAGACCACAGGAAGGTGTGCTTCAGTGAACTCAGAGGGAACATCCCTTACCGCATGGAAACTAGGTTAGTTCCCAGAAAGGTAAGAACAAAGGCATAGGCCCTCTTTGAGCATGGAAATCAGAAGTAGAAGGGAAAGCATGTGATGCAACTTACAAGAACAAAAAGAAAATTAAAAATGTTAAAATACCCACCTAATAAGGGGAAACATTTTCCTTTGACTCACTCAGAAGGGAAACCTCTAAATATATACAGAGGGTGTTCAACCGTGTACAGGATGGAGAGACATTGGCTGCAGTTCTTAGAAAAATGATCGGCAGGTATGCGCTCAACACCTAAGGTGCAGGGAACTAAGACCTGCAGTTGCAGTGTCCACCCCTACAAAGGTGTTAGGAGAAATGGAGGATTGCAGTAGAAACGCTCATGCCAGCTGCAGAGTACGGGGCGACTTAAGGTGGTCTCTTGATGGGCACCTCCCTCAGCTATTCTGATGTCTTCCCCTCTGGCAGAGCACAGCCCGGCAGATCAGGGTGTGTTGGGAGGGCAGGGAACTTGGAGTCAGAGAGAATGGGGTTCAAATCCTGGTGCTTCAATTCCCAACTCTGACATGTTGGGTCTTAGTTTTGTAAGATGAGGTAAATATTGATTGCCTTATTGAGTTATTATGAGGATTAAATGAGGTTTCCTGGAGATGAATGAACCTAGCACAGAGCAAGTAGCTGGGACTCGGTAAATACTTGCTGACAGGGAAAAGAAACAAAAGTAGTTTATTTTATCCTCCTTACTCCATTCCACCTAGGAGAGGAAGATGGGGTTGGGGGACAGAAGAAAGTAGAAGGTGGAAGAATTCTTTTACTTCGGTTATACAAATCCAGAATTTAGAACATTTAGAATTTGCACTCTGTAAATCAGTGCTTCTCGTTATTCTCTCTCACCTCGAGTACAAAGGCATCCTCTTGGAAAGCTTTTGGTTCCTTCATACTTGGAAACATATTTGCCATCACTCCTCTGATTGTCTTGGGAAAGAAACATACCCCGCCACAGACTATGAGAAGGCTGAGCGTGTTAAGTTGAGTGCTGTCATCAGATTCACGTTACAACAACGCCGATGTGTTGTCTGTGGACTCATCTGCAAGGAGCTTCAGTCTAGGTGGTAAGCAGTTGAACTAACTGGCAGTAATTAGTTTTATACGTAAGCTGGGATCTTTTTCTTAATAAATGCAAGAGGAAAACTCAGTGGAGTCAGATTGTTCTGCAGGACCTGCGGAGGTTTCCTAGAGCTGAAAGCCAGGAGCCTAAGTCTTTCAGGTCTTCTAACTCCTCTGGCAGAGTTTGCCTGCGGTCTTCCAGGAGCTGCACCTCTCCCTCTACCATCCGGGCAGCTCCTCGCCTCCCACGCTGCCAGAGGTGAGCTCTCCAGCCACCCGGAGGTGACAGTCAAATCTGTCCTCCACCCCATCTCCAGTGGGCAGTGAGTGGTGTGCTGGCCCCCTTAAGCCAGGTCAGCCTTGCCCAGCCCTGGTTCTCAATTCATAGGATGAGCACAGTCTAATTACTACATTAGAACTTTAGAGCCAAAAAAGATGTTTATGTAAATCATTCCAAAGCCTCTTGTTTTCCAAAGAACTTGAAATCCAAAGAGGTTAAGCATTTTGCTCAAAAATCAATAAATTACTGGGAGACCCTGTCCTGGAACCCAGTTTCCTCCCTCCCAGTCCAGTGTCCCCTGGGAGGCCAGTGTGGGTCTCCAGAGAGGTGAGGTCTGAGGAGAAGAGATTTGGGGTATGTGATGAGCAGAGGCACGCCATCTCTGAGAGATGCACGCAGGTTGGGAGAGCAGAGACTCGTGCCGCTTCTAGAGGGGCTCGGGGCCACGTGGAGGTGGAGTCCTCTGCCCTGTCCACGTCGCCAGGACTTCCCGATGGCCTCTAGCCTGGGGACATTTTATTTTGGGCTTCAAGGCTTTGGCACATGCCTAGAGCTGGAAGAGAATGCTTAGTAACTCATAGGAGCACCAGGTGTTTTTTGTGGACCCAGAGGGATTAACAGCCCCAGGGATGCAGGGTCAGATTTCTGAGGGACCGCTGTGAACTGAAGGTAGAAAGGCAGCAGGGCCACAGAGCAAGGACACATGAAGGGCTGCTCACTCGGAAGAATGAAACAAAAGCTCCAGGCCAAGAGGGTCGACTTGTGTTTCTGTGTGCAAATATGGAAGAAAAGCTGTTTCTGGATCAGCAACTATCACCTGCTTACTGTTGATCCGGGAGGGCAGTGCAGTGGGGCGGGGCGGGGGGTGCTGGTGGCTGTTTTTCTAAACATGTGAAAAACTGGAATGTATTTCCAAGAGTCTGAAATGTACTTAGCATGAGATAATAGTCCCTTTATCCCCAGCCCTGGCTGAGGTCCTGGTTAGAACTTCGTCTACTTTTAGGCTTACAGAAGGGTGTACACTAAGACCCGGGAGGGTTTGGCAGCATCACTGGCCAGCAGAAATATAACGTGAGTCACGTATGTAATTTAAATTTTTCTGGTAGTAAAATGGAGTAAGTGAAATTAATTTTAGTTATATTTGATTTAACCAAACATATCTAAAATAGTATCATTTTAATATATAATCAGGATAATTGTTGAGCTATTTTATACTAAGTTTGGGAAATAATTTTGTAAAAAATAATTTCGTAAAAAGTGTAAATAATTTTACACTTATGGCACAGTTCATACTGGCCCCATCTCAAGTGTTGAGTAGATACATGTGGCTACTGGCTACCATATTGGGATAGCATAAGTTCAGAGGAAGAGATACATAAAGCTGTATATGGTTAGAAAGTGGGACCAGGGAAAGACAAAACATACGCCCAAAGGGAAAAAATGTCTGAAAGTAAACAGCCTTCAAAGTGAAGGGCGAGTCCCTGTAATGGATATCAATGGTTTCCATCTCCACCAAAGGTCCACATGCTGTACCCACCTCTACTCCACCCACCCCACTCCCCCCCCCAGAAAAACTGGTTTACATTTCCGCTGTATGAGATGTTTGGCTTACATCTAAGGAATGCATTTCAAATAGGGAGAAACTGAATCTTACCTAACAGGATAAATATTTTTCTTGCTGTCTTCATTTATTCCACAGACGTTAAGTAAGCAACCAGGTGACTCTCAGGGATGAGCTGAGTTTGTACTAGATGTTAAGTTTGTCTAGATGTGAAGGTTGCGGTGACGATCATCCTCGGGTTTGCATATGACCTGAGTCCAAGGAGGGTATTAGCTGGGTCAGGATCCCTTTTCAGAACTGCGGATCCTTGAGTTAACGATTGGATGATATCCATTACTGCACACTGGACCTTTTACACAAAGAAAAAGTATTCAAGGAAAGTTACAGTGCCTGTTTTCAGGAGAGGCAGAAGCTGGGTGTTGCTATCATCCTTACCCCCGCTATCCCGTCATGAGCCAGGAGGGAGGTGGTGTATGGCGACTAGAACCTGAGAGGGTCAGTACTCAGTGGCTTTGCCACCTTGTGAAAATCTTCAGAATTCCACGAGCCTTAAAATTTCCTTTTCTGCCCTCCCCAAGTCAAAGGGTGAGTATAAAAGTCATGTGAGGTAATGGACCTGTATGTGCTTTTTTTTTTAAGATGTTGGAGGTAGGAGTTTATTAATTAATTAATTTATTTTTGCTGTGTTGGATCTTCGTTTCTGTGCGAGGGCTTTCTCTAGTTGTGGCAAGCGGGGGCCACTCTTCATCGCGGTGCGCGGGCCTCTCACTATCGTGGCCTCTCTTGTTGCGGAGCACAGGCTCCAGACGCGCAGGCTCACTAGTTGTGGCTCACGGGCCTAGTTGCTCCGCGGCCTGTGGGATCCTTCCGGACCAGGGCTCGAACCCGTGTCCCCTGCATTAGCAGGCAGATTCTCAACCCCTGTGCCACCAGGGAAGCCCCCCTATATGTGCTTTGAAAGCGACTTTAAAAAAAAAAAAAAGATGCTTTACAAAAGAAAGGGACAGTGGGACCTCCCTGGTAGTCCAGTGGTTAAGACGCGGAGCTCCCAATGCAGGGGGCATGGGTTTGATCCCTGGTCGGGGAACTAGGATCCTGCATGCCACACGGCTCAGCCAAAAAAAAGGGATAGTAAAATATCGTGGTTCTTAATGTAGCTGATTCACCAAACCTCTTTTAAATTTAAGTGTGAAATATTTGCTAGATGATTGATTCCAGTCACTCCTTTAGGATTAAAGTTGATTCGAAAGATGCTATGGGGCTTTGGTAAACTGGAGGTCATGTCAATAAATTGTCTGCATCCTCTCCTTGTACTGCACTTGACCTGAGGTTGTTAGGCCACCAGCTGGAGTTTGGAAATATTTTCTCTCTTTATGAGAACTTTTATTTTCACGAGGTGAGCCAGACCCACCCGTCTTGGCACACTGTAGCTAAAGAATCTCAGTGTTGGGTAACTGAGGTGCTCTTCAGCCTTGCTCCCCAGAGTTGGTCTGTGGACCAGCAGCATGGGCACCAGCAAATAGAAATGAACAGGCTTAGGATGCATCCCAGATGTGTCAGATGAGAATCTGCATTTTTAACAGGATCCCAGGTGACTCTGACATACATTAGAGTTAGAGCAGCAGTGTTCTACAATATCCCATCTAGCAAAAGTCAACACAGCCTCAGCTTGAACAGCTGCTGGGACTGACCACTCACTTCCTCTCGAGGCAGTCCCTTCCGTTGGACAGCTCTCATGTTTAGAAAGTTTCACCTTCTATCAAGTCAAAATCTGCCTGTAGGTATCACCCACTCAGTGCTGCCACACAGAAGCCCATATAGTAGATGCTTGGGAGTGTCATCATTTTCTCTCTAATTTGTTATGCAGAAGCCTTGATCCAGAGGCTGGATGGGCAGTGAGTGGGGCCACACAAGGTCAGCTCCCAGTCACCTGGCAAAGGCCTGCGGGTCCTGAGATGTCTTCTAAAGAGCAGAACCCTTGCAGTTTGGTCTCTTCTACCCGAGTCCAAGGGCGCTGGTTTAAGAGATTGCAGTTTGGAGAACTTGAAAAGGTTTTCCAAAAGGATGAGAGTATATAGAAGTGATGGCTGGGATGAAAGCTGGTCCTGCAGGCCGTGCTAATGGATGAGGATTTACAGCGGAGATGAACAGGAAGGGATGGTGTGGTGAGGCAGTGTTACCTCTTGCTAGCTGTGTGACATTGGGGAATGCACTAAGCCCCTCTGAGCATCCGCTTCCTGGGCTTTAAAAGAAAATGGGATGATAAACCCTGTCCTGCCTGTCTCCAGGGTTTCTGTGGGACTCATTGAAAATAATGTCAGTGAGCACACTTAATAATGAGGGAAATGGTCCGAGGATGAAAGAGAAGGTCCAACGGGACAGTAGGTGAATCCAGGAGGCAGGTCTACCACTAACTTGCTGGCTGACCTCAGGGGAGGCCCTCACCCTCTCTGGGCCTTCCTGTGAAACAAGTGGGTCACACACTAAAGATCTGAGTGCTCTTCTGGAAGGCCCTGGAGTTGCTGTGACTCATCACTATTATTGCACGTTACCTGGAGGGTTTCTCCAAGGATGGCTCTTCAAATATTCATTTAGGGAGACTTCTTAGAGCTTGGATTTGAATCCTCTCTGGGATAAATAATTCCAGACATTCTTCCAGTGAAGGCCTGGCCTGTGCTATAGGATCCTTACTTAAAAGACAGATCCGCTTGGCCATGACTGCACCTTATTTCCATGTCCGCATGTGGGACCTAAGCTGGTGAGTGAAGAGTGATAGTTTCATTTCTACCACTGTGTCAGGACACACCATCCTGTTTCTGGAAGCAAGCTCTGCCCCATGAGATATCAGAACTCATCGATCGCATACTTAGCTGGAGAGTATCATGTGCACGTTTTTCCTGGGGAACAGTCGCACTTGATACGTCACATATTACCGAGGAGTTACGCACGGGAAAATGGCATACCTGATACTTTCATGAGCCTGCTCTGCCAGAGGAGGTTCCCAGTCAGAATAAGTGGAACTGGCTTTTGGTACAGCAGCCCTTCCATAGATGCTTGCCAGCTGAGAGCAAGGGAACCAACGTGTGTGGTTACAGAGGGACATAACTGTTCCTTAAGGTAGCCCTTCTGTGTCTCTTCCCTGCCAATCTGGGGTCCCTGTGTTGTTCATTCTCACCTCACTGCAGCCATGTTCCCAGCTGCTCATTTCATTGCCTGGAACCTTGCTTCTAACTCTGTACATTGCATTTTCTCCTCTGCACCCACCGTGTTGTCTTGGAAACTCGGTGGCCATAGGCCACGAGTATCCGGTGTCATTGAATGTGATGGTGTGGTATGTGTATTTGCTCACACTTTTATTTTGAATCCTTTCCAATGTGACATCTGCTAAAATGTCTCCCTTATAATTTGCTTGGTGATCACAGCCTTCTCATCATTCATTGAGAGCAGGACCTGATCTCACAGAATCTGAAAAGAGCTATGTGGTAAGATGCCTGCTGAATAAGACTGTAGCTTTTCTAAAGAGAATTCTTACTGATTTGTAGAGTCTAGACTGGAGTAATGCCTGGTTAACTCACAGAGCCATTATTTACAAGAATTATATGGCTATTGTAGTAGAGAGAGATGTTAGGCCACCCTCTCCCCTCAAAAAAAAAAAAGCAGAGGAATTTAGAGACCATATTTCTACTCTGCCTACATGTGGGATTAAATTAATATATTAGTGCATGATTGGGGATACATACTTGCATTTCTATCCTGAAATTATTCCATTTGTAACAGTTACTCACTAATTACAGGCTTTTATGCTGCTGCCTTTTTTTTTTTTTTAAATATTCATACTAAATCCCAAATTCTTCTGTATCTTACCTGTTTTTTCCATGCTTACACCTGGATTCCTCCTGCACTCCACTACTGGAATATCTATTTTTTTAACCTGGATCTTCAACTCTGTTGTTTCCCTGGACTTATGTGCTTCGTCTGGAATGTTACATCTCTTCCTCTCTTTCCTTTTTTTTGTCCCCATGTTGACTGTTTTATGGGGGTTTCTGGATATCTCGGGGCCACCACAGGAAGCAGTTTGCAATGAGATCATAAACATTGCCGAAAAATCTGTTCATTACTGCAGCACTGTTTCTCATCCCCTTGACTTTCATCACAAGGTATCCCCTTCTGACAATAAATCATCTCTAATCATTTCTCAGCAACCTCAAGCCCAGCAGCGAAGAGTCACCCCAGACAGGAGTCAAACCTCCCAGGATTTGTAAGTACACTTGGCAAACCTCAGTTCTCGAGTTCTCAGTAGACCGTTGGGCTTAGGAAGTGGGTCCCTGACTGACTGTGGGAGGGGCAGCCATTTGGGGGAGACGAACCAGTCACTCCAAGCTTCTCTGAGGGTTTCTAGTTAAGGCTGTTTCCCATCAGCCAATGTGAAAATAGGTGGCAGGTAAATAAAGGAGGTCACGGACTCTTGAGGGAGAGAGGTAAAGAATTTACTGCCATATAGGGCAACTGGGAGCTGCGCTGACTGGTCTCATTCCTAGTGCTGTGATAGTGTAGAGGAAGGAGTGTTAATTCTGACTGGAGAGGAATGAATAGGGTTGATCCATTCATTTAAAAAAAAAAAAAGTATTGGATATCTATGTTCTAAGCACAAAGGAGTCAACTCCATTCACAGAGGAAGGGAGTTCTGGAATAAGCATTGAAAGACAAATCGGATTTGAGAGCTAGAGCAGGGAGGTAAAAGGCCTTCTCAGCTGAGAAAACCAAATGTGCAAAGGCCCGGAGTAGGTAGTGTGTTTGGAGAACATCGAAAAACGCCTGTGGCCACGGTGTGCCGTTCATGGAGGGAATGGAGACAAAGCTCAAGGAGCAGGTTAGGACCAGACTGTAGAATCCAGAATGCAACTGAAATAAATTTGGATTTTAGTCTGCATTCACTCAGGAGCCACTGAAGGTTTTTAAAATCAGGACCATACTGGGAGTTCCCTGGTGGGTCCAGTGGTTAGGACTCAGCGCTTTCACTGCTGTGGCCCCCCGGCTTCAATCCCTGGTCGGGAAACTAAAATCCTGCAAGCCACGCAGCGTGGCCAGAAAAAAAAGAGGAACGCATTAATTGGATTTCGTTTTAGGGAGATACACCAGTCAACAGAGTGGAGAGTGGATTTCAGAGACGAAGGACAAAGACAGTGGTTTGGAGATATGAACACAGCAAAAAAGTGGTGAGGGCCTGAGCTAGGAAAGAGTGGGCCTCTGGTGCATGGAAGAATATAAGATTAGATAAGAATATAAGATTCCCCGAGGAGATAGGGAGAAAGGGAGAAGAGAACTGAGGATAGATCCTTGGGGAACCAACTTTTAAGGCAACAGAGTAGCAGCCAGCAAAGGAGACAGCGGGAGACACAGGCGAGGGTCTAGGAGCACTCACTTGTGTGCCACAGAGCAAGCAGTGTGTGGCCAGTGGTGCCCCTGCTTCAGAGAGGCGAGGAGGGTAGGAAATGAGAAATGTCCTCCAGGTGGCACCTGGAGCAATCGTTGGTGACCTCTGCAATGACAGCGCGGCTGCAGGCAGACCCTGTGTTACAGAGGGCTGATGGCGAGTGGGCGGAGCGGGCGACAGGGAGGCTGTAGGTTCAGGGAGTAGCAGAGACAGGGGAGTTGTTCTTAGGATGCAGAGGCTTAAGCACATCTATACTTGAGAAGGAGTTAACAGCATCGAAACATGTGAGAGAGAAGACGTTAAGTCGAGGAAATAGCCCAGGGAAGGGAGTTTAGCCTGGCCAGGAGCAGGGACCCTTCCTTACACATGGCAGTAGGGGCAGGAGGGGAGGAAAATTAAAGCTCTGCTCAGAGGCGGGGGAAGGACTCTATGGAACGGTGTCCGAACAGCATGAAGCCCCTCCAAAATTAGAGCCAGTCGGGCACCCAAGCAGCAAGGCTGCAGGACTGTTTCCAGCCGGTCTCCGCTGTCTGGGGTGAGACAGTGAGGCAGATAACAGGAGTAATCTCCCAGAGCTGAGACTGGCAAAGCAGCCACGGTGGCAGTAAAGGGCCTAAGGCATCGTAACGAGTCCAGGTTGGGTAAGAGACAGCAGGCAAATACAGAAACAGCAAAATGTATTCATTTACCAACTGGAAATCCATCTGCAACTCTTAATTCCTCATTAGAGATCTTCCTTCTGGCAGGCAGATCCATCTACCAGAGTTTCACTACATTTGAATAAATATGTAAAATTAAATTGCTCCTTTGGTTTTAGCAGAGAGCAGAACCTCTTGTTTCTAGGAACTGACTGCACGCACTTGTTTCTAGTCTCTCTTGCCCACATGCTGGAATTCACTGACATCCACTGAAAATGGTAGATGATGGGTTGGTTTGCAAAGTTTTACCTGCTAGTGTTGTGTTTCAAAGTAGCAAGTAAACAGAACTGTGACCTGGTGCATAGTAGGTGCTTCTTAAATATCTATCGAAAGAATAAATGAAAACAAGCGTTTATTTGTTGCCAAAACAGGTATCAGATTTCACAAGTAGTCCAGCTTTTTCCAGAGCCTGTTGTCAGAACAGACCAAATTGCCTTAGGCCAACTAACTAGCAAATAAAAATCTTAACCCCAAACATCACTGGGATAGAAATGCTTTCAAGGGTTTCAGAAAAGTGGCATCCACGTTTAAAAGCAATTAATGAAATGTGTGTTGGCACGTAAAGAAACTCAAGGTACTTTTGCTAAACAGTGAGGCAATTGAGATGTACTTTAAAAAATTATATATACACAGGACAGTTGCCTCATGTTCTCCAGTGTATGTGACCAGAATATAATGTCTGTCTCTGGACCTAAGTAACTTCTGATTACCTTGAATCTACATGTATTACCCTATGTTAAGAAAAGGACTAGATTAACTTTAAAGGGGGAGCGTCTAGACAAAAAAGCTTGGCTGTGGTAACCAAATGAAACTGAATAAAAAGGACTGATCAGGACTTGCTTCTCAGAAGTTCCCCATCCCTGTGAATCTTAATCTGCTTATCACATGGATCTCCCCAAATTATTAAATAGCCAATAAAATACTTTTATCCCCACTGATGAGTAGGAAACACTACCCAAATGTGGATTCAGCTGAAATGGTTTTTAAAACTCATTATTTAATTCCATCAGTGTTTGAGGCAATGTTTGTTTCTCTCACAGATTTAGCTACCAAGCATTGTATAGCTATATACCACAGAATGATGACGAATTGGAACTCCGAGATGGAGATATTGTTGATGTCATGGAAAAGTGTGACGATGGATGGTTTGTTGGTAAGTGACATCGTACTTTTCTTACCAGTTGTGTATTGAAGGAAGAACTAGGCGTGATGAGTCACGAAGAGAGCACTATTCTCTACACAGAGAAGGGCCTTCTCAGTTCCTATACCACCATTAGGAACGATGAGCCACCCAGTTTATGTTTGCTCTCAGGGCAGTGTGGATGATAATAACATTGAACCTGACAACCAAATATGCCAACATCTACTGCATGGAAGGGCAGTTGCCAGCTTCATCCACTGAGTTCTGTTTGTATTTCTTTTTTTTTTTTTTTTGTCTGTGCCATGTAGCTTGCAGGATCTTAGTTCCCTGACCAGGGATGGAACCAAGGTCCCAGCAGTGAAAGCGCTGAGTCCTCACCACTGGACCGCCAGGGAATTCCCTCTGTATTTCTATTGCACATCTGTCCGTCCTACATTCGGAAATTTTAATTTTTAAAACGCCTGTGGAACACCACAAGAACACTTGAGCCTAGCTTTCTGCCATGAAGCTCAAGCATATGTGTAGACATTCCAAAGACCTCCTTTACTCCAGGCTTCTAATAACTTTCCTCAAAGCAACCTGCTTAATTAAAGGAGTCACTTTCATAGGATGGGGGAGAGAAAGATCAGAATTTGAGATTCTGTAACAAAACAGATGCTTGATATACTTTCTTACTGACGTTCTCTCAACAAACAGCCTGTAAGACAAGAATTATCCTCTTTCCACAGATTAAACAACTGAGGCCCAAAGAGGTTAAGTAACTAGCCCCAAGGTCACCACCCAGGTAGCAAATGGTAGGGCCAGTATATGAACTTAGGCTCGTCTCTCCCTGAGCCTCTGTTCTTTCTGGCTCAGGCACAAATATGATCCTGGGAACCACTGACACTCTTTGTGTCAGTTTACCCCTTAAACAACTGGCTTTACCTTTATCTTCTTTCCAAAGACCAACTCTTTCCTATCTCCCTAGAAAAGCTTTGCTAAATCGAAATAATGTCAGGACTGGGGCCGTGAGAACAAGGCTTCAGCACAAATGGGAAGCCAGAAAGATTTGCCTTGGCCTCACCAGCCTCCTAGAAAACTACCCCATCCTCCTCCCAGGGCCCACAGAAGTTTTGTGGTCCTCACCACGTTGAGGTTCTATTCAGAAGGAAACCAGGTCTGAAAGTCAGCAACATTCTAGTGCAGTGCAAGTCCAATAGAAACATAATGCAAGGAATTCCCTGGCAGTCCAGTGGTTAGGACTCTGTGCTTTCACTGCTGAGGGCCCGGGTTCAATCCCTGGTCAGGAACTAAGATCCTGCAAGCCTCACAGCACAGCCAAAAAAAAACCATAATGGGGCTTCCCTGGTGGCACGGTGGTTGAGAGTCCGCCTGCCGATGCAGGGGACACGGGTTCGTGCCCCGGTCCGGGAAGATCCCACATGCCGCGGAGCGGCTGGGCCTATGAGCCATGTCCGCTGAGCCTGCGCGTCCGGAGCCTGTGCTCTGCAACGGGAGAGGCCCGTGTACTGCAAAAAAAAAAAACCATAATGCAAGCTATGTATGAAATTTAAAATTTTCTGAAAGCCACATTGAAAAAAGTACAAAGAAACCAGTGAAATTAATTTTAATATATTAAGCCCAGTGCATTTAAGATATTATCATTTGAACATATCAGTATGAAAAATTGCTAGGGACATATTTTACATTCTTCTTTTTGTACATAAGTTTTTGAAATCCAATATGTATTTTACAGTCACAGCATCGCTCGGTTCAGACATGTTTCAAGGGCTCAGGAGCCACACGTGGCTGTCCTATTAGAGTGCAAGCTAGTAGGGATTTGTTAAACTCTTCCAGGAGTGTTTACATTTTTATGAGAACTTGGGATGGGGTGAGGGGCATCCACCCGGCAGCTAGATAAAGGAAATATTTTAGATTCCTTAACTCCTCAAACACTTAGAAAAGTGGCCTTGTGTTCAGGCTATGAAGAAAATAACCCAGGAGAGCTCATTTTTCTCATCCGTCAGGAAAGGTGCTCACCACCCATAGGAGCACATCACATCTCCGGGTTTTACCATCTCAGTTCTCTGCAGCCTCCTTGACCATCCCCCTGGGGTTTCAGCTAGCTGTTTTAGATGGCCTTAGCTTTGACACATTCTTCTAGCCTAGAAGTTTTACTTTGGGCAACAACTCCAACCCACTGATCGTGGCTGCTTGAAGTGTGTTCAGCAGGATTCTGAAGCCCTATCCAAGCCGATCGATCGGGGAAAGGATGCAATGATCACATTGTGATGTTGGCTAATGAGAGGGTAATAATGACACAACATCTATCTGCCACTCCACCCCTATCTCCCAGCTTTAGAGAGAGATCCCAAGGGAAGGAACTATTGCTAGATTAGGGATCCAGCAATGCTGGATGTGGAGCAGCCCAGGAAGGGCTTGTTCCCTGGTAGCTCAATTTTCCTGGCTCAGAGGGAACCCTGACAAGGTTGGCAGTGAAGACAGGGAGTCAATCTGGGCCCTAGACTCAGGAGGGAGATTTCCTTTTGCTGTGCAGTCATAGCCAGTGGACTTTAGAAATCCCACAGTTTAGAAATTCTAAATCCCCAGTACCTTGCTGTTGGTAACTGTTCATTCTTCCATAAAGGAGAAGTACTGGAAAGAGCAATAGGCTGGGAGTCAGAGACCTGGATTCAAAGTCTGTCTCTCTGAGCTTGGGTTTCCTGTGAAAAAAATGGGAGTGTTAGAAATGCCCGCCTTGCTTATCACCCAGCATTATTCTGCAGCCTAAATGAGATAAGATAGGGGAAAGTGATTTGGAAACCAAATGCCCTTCTACAAGCTGCAGGATTGTTACCAAGGACTCTCTCTGAACTCAAATGGGTGAGTCTTCTCATTGTGTGTATTTTTTTTTTTATAGGTACTTCAAGAAGGACAAGGCAGTTTGGTACTTTCCCAGGCAACTATGTAAAGCCTTTGTATCTATAAGAAGACTGAAAACCACAGAGATGATTTTTATTGGAGGATGAAGCATAATTCATGAATTTGTCTCTTTATTTAAACATTGAGTCAGTAGGAAAACTAATGCAGTGGATAAAGAAAGAAGAAAAAGAGAGGACAGAGAAGTGTTGCATTTACTTACTGTCTAAGCTTACTGCGTGTATCAGGGCTGAACCCCGCAGAAAAAGGAATGAGGCAAGTTGGTATTTACTTAGCTGCTTCTGGGAGCCACTCCAGCCCTGCCCTCCCTGCCACCCCACCCCCGCCCCACCTTGAGTAATCTGACCTGCAGCATGGTCCAGGAGCAGTTAGGCCAGAAATGCTTCTTGCTGCTTCAGGCTTGACCGGCTTTGGCTCAAAAGGTCATTTAGCCTGCAGGAGCCCTCGGAGCAACAGGCAGACCCCCAGCCACCCTCCAAGGCTCCACACAGACTCCCCCAGTCGCCCCGGAGCCTGCCAGTCCCCTAGTGCTGTGAGAGACCCGTCAGGGCTGCCAAGGCGCTCCCTAAACAGTAGTGGAGACCCCAAACTACCCAAGGCCCAGTCCCTCACTGGAGGTAGGTGGGGAAATGGAGGTCAAAGTAGGCGCCCAGTGCATTCAGCCTGCATGCAGCTTTGCCACAGACGCCCCCGGTGTTCAGCCACAAAAGCACACAAGGTTTGCCCCTGGAGCAGGGTGGCCAGGCAGATAGTTAAATTTGTATTTCCAGGTGACTGTAGCCTGAGGGCCCTTGCAGCGGCCCCTTCCCCGTATCACTGGCTGTTATGAACGGTCACCTTCAGGGCAGTGCAGAATGCCATTGCTGCTCTTTCTTTTCTGGGTTGTTTTGGGCCAGGACAGTTTGGGGTTGATAGGCCTATTCTCACAGAGAACCAAGGATGGTGTTCAGTGACTGTACACTGGACGCCAGGGGCCACTGATGAGCAAGCCACGCTCCAAGCCTTAGAAGAGGTTCACTGTGGCTCCATTTTCATTGGCCATAGGAGTCCAAGGACTACCCCAAATGTAGGAATAGGAATTATGTAGGTTATGAATCCTGACTCACCCTGTGAGGCTTCTCTTTAGAATAGAAGGTGCAGATACAGTGGCCCTAAGAGCGAAGCCGTGATTCTGCCACTCCCAGGAGGCCAGTCTTTTGCTGGGGACTGAGGCTCCTGGGATGCCTGGGGTGTTCCATCACAACTTTATCCAATTCAAGGATGCTTACCGGCCACTCTGTTAGACACCTTGGAGAGATAAAGATAGAAATGACTCATCCCCTGCCTGCTGGGAACTCAGAGGTGGTTGGAGAGACAGACACACAAAAATACTGAATCAAGAGAGACTGTGATAAGTGCTAAGAAGGGTGTGAGAGAGGAAGAGATGAATTTTCCCTGAAGGGACCCTAGAAAGCATTGTCATATTTCTGTCTCCATTAGCTCACCTTGAACAACTAGGATGCTGGAAGAACCTTTGTCTGAAGGTGGTTTATGGCTGGAAATACTTGGAACTGTTTCCAGGGTCTTCAAACTCTCATCCTGCCCACAAATACACATCCAAGGTCACAAATAGGAGTAGCAGTTCCAGGTTGATAGGGTGTGTACAGGAACCCTGACTCTTTGCATATAGCTCAGAATTGGCCTAGGACCCATGTCCCAGAGTCTTTATAAGCACACAGAGTTTTTGTCTTCAGTGCCTCAGCTTCTCCCTCCACTATGCATCTTAGGACCCCCAGCAGCTGCCCACCCCCGTCAGAGAGCCACAGTACCCTCCCTCCCTGTCCTTCAAAGCATGCTCTCAGGAAAGCAACTGCCACTGACTCCTTCACAGTAAAGTATAAATGACTGATAAGAGGAAGGTGTTATTTCTTCACAGAAACACTGGTTTTTAACTAGAACAGAGCAGAGCCTTAATCCCAAGGGGGAAAGGCTGTGGAACTAATGGTGGAGGTGGGGCTGGGGCTATAGGTGAGGGTGGATGAGCTTCCTGGGTAGAAAGGGACTTATTGATATTCCCTAAGAAAGACTCCGTGCTTTGGAAGGTCCACCTCGCCATCCAAGGGCACTCTGTTCCTGTCTCTCCTCCCCGCTCCGAGTATAGCTCAAGTGCATATCCACATGCATTTCACACAGCAGCATCACCCATTTTGGAATGTATATTGGCTAATGTGTTTCCTGGTCTTTCTTAGATGCAAACCATTCATAACACGATCTTATCTGTTTTCTGAGGGGTGCTTATTGATTAAGTAGGTAAGTTTGAACACCTCTTTAAATACAGCTAGAAAATAAACCAATTTGTAAAGTCACATTTGCATATGATGCCAGCCTCACGACTTTGTATATCTCCAGAATCCCAGGTATGCCTGGGATTTTGCCCATCTTTAATAAACTCATCTGTTAAAATCTGCATCAAACTTCAGCTTCCTACATATGACACAACAAGGAACAAAGGGTTCCAATTGCCCCTTTGTCTTCAGACATTTAGTAATACAAAATACCTATTTTTATGCTGAGATATTTATACAGGTTTATTAATCGCAAGTGCAACTAACTGGCGGCATGCCCTGCAACACATTTTGAATAGATTAGCCATGCTTCTGGGTAAAGGCAAGCCCCACACTACTGAACTTCTGCAGTCTTTCTGGGATCAGTAAGAGAAAAAAAATCACATGCTTAAGAAGTGAGACTGTAAATATGTATATTTAACTTTGTATAGTCCATGTACCTACTTTGTATAGAAAAGTAATTTTAAAAATTTGAACCGAAGGGGGAGTAAAATAAGGAAGTCATGAAGTTTTTTTGCATATTTAAATGAAGGAATTCCAAAATAACTTACCTGCCGATTTTTAGCCCAAAAATAGCCCTTGTAAAGTGTTATAATTTTAAATAATCATTCTTTCTGGGAGAGAAGGTAACTGTTATCTCAATTATAGTGGTTTTTCTTATTTTTTGATTTTTTTTTTTTTTGCAGTCCTGTTTATCTGCAGTAGTATTAAGGCCTATTGCTAGAATAGGTTACTACAAAAAATATATTCTGAAAGAAAAATGACTGACATTACATATAACCAATTAAAGTATTGCCATCTAAATCATACACCAAGCGCATGTACTATGCAGACACAGATTTTTTTGTTCATCTATTTTCCTTTATGCAGTGGATCGATCTGACAAATAGATGTTGAATTACTACATTGGCTGTACATGGTATTTAATAAACTTCATTCAGAATTGTGTGGCATATGTTCTTACCATTCATTGTTTCCTACCCTTTCAAGTTTCTCAAATGAGACTTATATTCACCTCTTCAGTGGTGCACACTCTCCTTTTCCATTCTTACTTACATCTGGCTTCCCCCCTCACTTCTTGAGGGCACCGCTTACTCTATTCTCAATAGGCTAACTCCGTGACACTCCGAATTGATTAATGTTGACCATTTCACCATTCTTTCTAAAATGTTTGTATTTGTTCTGATTACAAGAATAATGCACATGTCTTTAAAAGCAAAAGTGACCATTATAAAATATGTATAATGGGTCTCGATTTACTACACAAGACATGGGTACAGAAAATGAGACAGCACTTAGTTTTTCTAAACAAGTTAAATCTGGCTACGAGTCCACAGTGGGTGAAAATGCAGTCTGTCCTTGTGTTCACTCCCAAACCAAGTGTGTCAAGGCTGGGGCACTAGGCATCCAGCCTCCCCTGGCATCTCCATTTGGGGTGGGGCATGCTACAGCAGCATGGGTCTGTCCCATAGTAGAAAACCCCAAAACTCCCACCCTGCCTCTTCTGATGCTGTCCTTCGCCCTTCAACTCAAAGCACCCATTCGCACTGCTACCCCTTTGGGGTGACTCGGTGGAATCTCCTTTGCTTAAGCCTTCAACAGTCCTGGGAGAAGGGTCATCTTCCAGGGGTCTGACAGCCTTGATACTGGGCCCTGAGTCACAAGCACTACTTCTTCCTTCCATCCCGTCCAACAAATCCATCAGCTCTACCTTCAAAATACCTTTAGAACCCAACCACTTCTATCCCCACAGTCCAAGCCATTTTCTCACCTGGGTCATTGCAGTCACTTTCCAACTGGTCTCCCTGCTTCCACCCTTGCCCCCTCTACCTTAGTCTGAACAGAGCAACCAGAGTGATCCCTTGAGCGGCTACTCCTCTCCCTCGGAGTGGTGCAATGGCCTCGAGTCCAAAGGACACTGCCCTGCCTCCTCTCTCACCTCTGCCTTTCTCATTGTTCCTTGCCGCCACACAGTCCTTCCGGCCTCACACTCATCAAACACGCTTCAGCTTTAGGGTCTTACTGTGCTGTCCCCTAGGCCTGAAAGACCCTGCCCCCAGAGCTGCATGGCGTCCTTCCTTCCTTTAGGTCTTCCTGTTGCCCTCTCAGGGAGGCTTTCTCTAACCACTTTATATGTAATAGGATCCTACGGTCTCCAACCCCAGCAGTCTATCCCATGCTCTTTTCCTCTGTGCTTCTCCAAACACTCATCACCATCTGATATTTGTTTTCACAATCAATTGTATAAAGTCCACGAGGGTAAGGATTCTGTCTTGCTGTTACATGCCCAACACTTAGAAGAGTGCCCAACTAGTTGGCACTCAGCCAACTAGTTTGAGCAAACACATGGTTTGAGCAAACAAATGAGTAGATAAATGAATGAATTAAATTAAGCAATGAACCTCTCCAGACCAGAGATCCTAGAACTCAGAAAACTGACACTAATTGTGAAAGCGGTGAACCATCATGTCACTTTCTCACAGCAGCAAAAATAACAGAAATTAATCTCTTTAAATATTCTGGGCTTTTACAAACATAGAAAGTGAAAGTTCTCTGTAATTAAAGTCACCTCCCCACAGAGATCACCTAACTATCCAACGTATGACCCTCCAAGCTTTTCGCTTTGCGCATACAAAACACATCTCTAAACAAATGCTTTAGACAGGTTTACATGCTTTTTTTCCCTGTTAACAATAGAACTTGGACATGTTTCCATAATTTACTTAACCACCCCCCTATTGGTGATGCAACAGTTTGATGTTATTGCCAGCTTTTTACCACAACAAACAATGCAGCATTGAGTAGAATTATTGGCTCAAAGAGCAGGAACATTTCAAACGTTAAAGAAATATTGTCTTCCCAAAAAATTGCACCAGTTTACACTCCCACCAAATGTGTTGTGTTTCCCCACCACCCAACTGTCTGCTTCCATGAAAGGCTCTTCCTTGGTCTGCCCACCTTTTCTGGCCAGCAGCTTCTCAGTCCCCTTTCTAGATCTTCACCACATCTCAGCCCTCTGTTACTTTCTTTCCACACATGCTCCTTCAGCAAGCAGACTCCCCACGATATAATTTGGCCCGAAGAGTCAATTGTCTGACGGCTCCTTTCATTGATAAGTAGTGGAAAACTAACATACTTGCTGGTATTGAGTCACATCCCTGGGAAGAAAGGAGCTGGAACTAGCCTCAGGCAGGAGTGAATCCAGAGACTCAAACTTTCTCTGTATTTGTCTTATTCTTGGCTCTGTTGGTCTTGTTTGACTACATTTTCACCTCCTGAATGCAGTAATAGGAACTACAGCTGCAGGCAGCTCCAGCCTCACTCTTCCAGTTCTGTAACTTGAGACCAGGCAAAAGGGCCTTCCTGTGACTTCCCTGAAAACAATTCCAGACGCTGGCAGGCCCGACAGGAATATTTAGTGTTCCTTGACTCATCACTTGGGTTAAAGGGACTGGAGTGTGATTGGCAGGCCCACCAGAACATCATGGAATAGGGGACAGGAGAAGGCCAGGCGAGGGGGTGGACTGCTATAAGAAGGCAGCTGGAGAGATAACTCAATGTTCCAAACTGGACTTTAGGCATTATTGTGACAAACTGGAAAATGGGACACCATTTTCCTGTCCCAGGACAAACTTCAGTGTAGCTGAATGTTGGTTCTCTGTGCAGAAGGTCTGCTAGCCAAGGTCTTGAGAAGGACACAGCGTAAGAGGACGTCCATCCAGAGGAGGAGGCTGATGTGACCAAGGGGACATAGCACAACTGTATCACACATTAAAAGTATGATTCTGAAAAGGAACAAAGAGTGGTGTCTCAAAAGTCATGAAGTGTTTGGGTGAGTTGTATGTGGGTGTATTGGACAAGTCGTCTTAGCATGTCAAACCCATCTCAGGGATACTTAGTGGAGGCCTATTAGGACAAACGAAAGAAGTTACTACTTGATAACAAGTAGTTTGTGGAATGTATTAGGCAAGAAGGTGGTTCAGATCGAAAATATTTATGTAGGATGGATAAACAACAAGGTCCTAGTGTGTATATCACAGGTAACATATTCAATATCCTGGGATAAACCATAATGGAAAAGAATATTAAAAAAAAAAAAAAAGCATGTCTCTATGTGTATAACTGATCACTTTGGTCCACAGCAGATTGGCACAACATTGTAAATCAACTCTACTTCAATAAAAAACAATTTTTTCAAAAAAAGAATATTTAAAGAAAATTTAAGATGAACCCACAGATATAAAAGCCCTGATGAGATACTATGAATGACCACGTGACACTTTAGTTTATGAGGTCTGTCCTAGAGAACAACTACTCTGTTCTTCCAGCCCCCTCACTCTGGCATCATCAGAGGCAAAATACTGGGTAGATTAAGTCTCTCTGGCCCCTTCTGGCTTACTCATTTTTAAAGTGACTTCTGACAAACTCACATGAAACTGCAAAAGAGGTAGATCTGAGAATAATCTTCAAAATAGCATATATCATGTAGATTGATGAGAGCTTATATTATTAAGGTCAGTGGATCTCAAAGTATGGTCCATGGACACCTAGGAGTCCCTAATCCCTCTCAGGAGATTCATAATGTAAATTATTTTCATAATAATGTTAAGACACTTGTGGTAGCCAGCTTCCAAGAACGCCTTCAGTGATCCTCACCTCCGGGTATTCACACCCTTGTGTGGTCCCCTTCTGCATCCTATCAGGGTTGTGTGACCAACAGAATATGGCAGAAGAGATGGTATGTCAATAACAAGTCTAGGCCATAAAAGCCATTGTGGCTTCTGTCTTTTGTTTGAACTACACTTTAGAAATAAGTAAGTCCTAGTTGTTGTGTTGGATAAATGTGCTAATTCGTCCAAAAGGAGGCATTAAAATGAACAATGGGCTGTGACATTTTTCACAGAACTAGAAAAAATTATCCTAAAATCTATATGGAACCCATAAAGGACCCAGAATTGCCAAAGTGATCCTGAGGGAAAAGAACAAAGCAGGAGGCACAAACCTCCCAGACTTCAGACAATACTACAAAGCTACAGTAATGAAAACAGTGTGGTATTGGCACAAAAACAGACATGTGGGTCAATGGAACAGAATAGTGAGCCCAGAAATAAACCCACACACCTATAGTCAATTAATCTTTGACAAAGGAGGCAAGAATATACAGTGGAGAAAAGAGAGTCTCTTCAGCAAGTGGTGTTGGGAAAGTTGGATAGCTGCATGAAAACCAATGAAGTTAGAACACACCTCTCACCATACACAAAAATAAACTCAAAATGGCTTAAACACTTAAACATAAGACATGACACCATAAAACTCCTAGAAGAGAACATAGGCAAAACATTCTGACATAAATTGTAGCAATGTTTTCTTAGGTCTCCAAAGGCAATAGAAATAAAACTGAAAATAAACAAATGGGACATAATCAAACTTATAAGCTTTTGCACAGCAAAGGAAGCCATAAACAAAAAGAGAACCTATGAACTTGGGGAAAATATTTTGAATGATACAACTGACAAGGGCTTAATTTCCAAAATATACAAACAGCTCATACAACTCAATAACAAAAAAAAAAAAACAACCACCATTCAATCAAAAAATGGACAGAAGACCTAAATAGACATTTCTCCAAAGAAGATATACAGTCAATAGGCACACAAAAAGATGTTCAATATCATTAATTATTAGAGAAATGCAAATCAAAACTACAATGAGATACCACCTCGCTCTGGTCAGAATGGCCATCATTAAAAACTCTACAAATAACAAATGCTGGAGAGCGTGTGGAGCAAAGGAAACCCTCCTACACTGTTGGTGGGAATGTAAGTTGGTGCAGCCACTATGGAAAACAGTATGGAGGTTCCTCAGAAAACTAAAACTAGAACTACCATATGATCCAGCAATCCCACTCCTGGGCATATATCCAAACAAAACTATAATTCAAAAAGATGCATGCACCCCTATGTTCCCAGCAGCACTATTCACAACAGCCAAGACATGGAAACAGCCTAAATGTCCATCAACAGATGAATGGATAAAGAAGATGTGGTATGTTGAATATAGTAGTATTATGGAATACTACTCAGCCATAAAAAAGAATGAAATAATGTCATTTGCAGTAACATGGAAGCAACTAGAGATGATCATACTAAGTGAAGTAAATCAGAAAAAGAAAGACAAATACCACAGTATTGCATATGAGGAATCTAAAATATGATACAAATGAACCTATCTAGAAAACAGAAATAGACTCACAGGCATAGAGAACTGACTTGTGGTTGCCAGGAGGGAGAGGGGTGGAAGAAGGATGGACTGGGAGTTGGGGATTAGCAGAGGCAAGCTATCATATACAGAATGGCCAAACAATGAGGTTCTACTGTATAGCACAAGGAACTATATTCAATATCCTGTAATAAACCATTGTCAATTGAAAAAAATGCACAACTTAGAAGTTGAGAGTTATGTTTTAGTTGGTGGATTTTCTGAGGACTTCAAGCCCAGGAGACAAGACTCTCAGATAACTCTGAGGGACTGCTCCAAAGAGGCGAGCGGGGAGCCAGGATATATAGGAGTTTGGGCATCAAAGACCAGGTAGTCGGAACATCGAAAGATTATTGTTAATTAAAGAAAACCAGACATCTCAAATTAATGAAATTCGTGCTTTTCTACGTGTGGGAAGATGCAAAGTCTGGGCTCACTGAAATCATTCCTTTGATGTGCTCCTCAGCTCTCTGGGGCCAGTATCCTGTGCTTTCTCATCCTGAGTCTCCTCAGCGTGCACCCTTGGGGGAGTGGCTGCAGCAGCTGACTGCTTGTTGACCCGCATTCTGTTTCCATCCTGAGTTCCCTCTGGGCTCACCGTCAAGGGCGGCTGTAATATGTTGGCTTGATAGCTGCAACATCCTTTGTTTACTGATATGGCAGGCAACGTTTCTCCTTCACAGTCATAAATTTGACCAAGGTTTGGGAGACATTTCATGACCAATTTTTTGTCCCACATTGCTAGGAAGCTTATTCCTAGCTCAGGCAAAGATTCTGTTTATATGCCACTCAAGGTGCTAATTTTGGGTCTGGCCCTGTTGACACTTTAAAATTCTCTGGATCTGTCTTACTAGTCTATTATGATCCAGAAAATGTTTTCCTTTGTTGCTTCTTCCCATATCTAGAATTACACTATTGCAATTATTCTATGTAGAGTTTAGCCATCATCAATTTTGTTAGAGGCCTGTTTACACATTGGGTAAGAGACAACGATCTTATAAAACAGACAGGATATAAGTAATAGAGCCAGTAACATTAATAAAGTCACAGTGCAGCAGACAGACAAGCAAAGAACAAAACAATGATTAGTATAACTAGTTGTAATCCGGTTGCAATAAACCATCAAGTCCACAGGAGAGCCAGCTGGAGAAGCCAAATTTTGGAATGATAAGGTAGAGAGGAAAAAAGTATACTGTTGTAAACAAAGATAAAACATTTTATCAACTTGTTGTAGGTCATAGCATGAGGTAAGATTTTTCTGGAAAACAAAGATTAAAAGCCAGTATAGGAATTCCCTGGCAGTCCTTGGGAATTAGGAGTTAGGACTCCAAGCTCTCACTGCCGAGGGCCCAGGGTTCAGTCCCTGGTTGGGGAACTAAGATCCTATAAGCCACATGGAGCATACCAAAAAAAAAAAAAAAAAAAAAAAACAGTGCCGGAGAGGGTGTGACGAACAGAGAAGCCTCCTACACTGCTGGTGGGAATGTAAGTTGGTGCAGCCACTGTGGAAAACAGTATGGAGGTTCCTCAGAAAAGTAAAAATAGAATTACCATATGATCCAGCAATCTCACTCCTGGGCATATATCTAGACAAAACTATAATTCAAAAAGATATTACATGCACCCCTATGTTCACAGCAGCACTATTCACAATAGCCAAGACATGGAAACAACCTAAATGTCCATCAACAGATGAATGGATAAAGAAGATGCGGTACATATATACAATGGAATACTACTCAGCCATAAAAAAGAACAAAATAATGTCTTTTGCAGCAACATGGATGCAACTAGAGATTATCATACTAAGTAAATCAGAAAGAGAAAGACAAATACCATATGATAACACTTATATGTGGAATCTAAAAAGTATGACAAAAATGAGCCTATCTATGAAACAGAATCAGGGACATAGAGAATGGACTGGTGGTTGCCAAGGGGGAGTGGGGTGGGAGAGGGTTGGATTGGGAGTTTGGGATTAGCAGATGTAAACTGGTATATATAGAATGGATAAACAACAAGATCCTACTGTATAGCACAGGGAACTATTTTCATTATCCTGTGATAAACCATAATGGAAAAGAATATGAAAAAGAATGTGTGTGTGTATGTATGTATATATATATGTGTGTGTTTGTGTCTGAGTCACTTTGCTGTACAGTAGTAATTAACATTGTAATTCAACTATACTTCAATAAAAAATAAATTAAAGATTTAAAAAAAGAGATGTAACCATCTTATATAAAGCCCATCTATAAATTCTTACAAACTTTATCTCAATCCTATCAACTTTTATACCCTTAACTTTAGTTTTCATTAGGATAGGACCCAAACAACAAGTTTTGATCTTACAGGAGGTATCCTAGAAATTTTTCTTTCTTTTGTTTCCCTGTCCATTTACTCTATTTTTATATAAAAGGCTCTGGGATCCCAAGAGAGGGGTTGAGCCTCAGGCCCTTTTGTCAATCTTGATTAATTGGCCTAACTGTTGCCCCAAGTAATTGTTGATCAAGTATATCAGTGTAATTTTCCAGCCCCTTATATAATTTAAACTGGGGTAAATAGAGCAGACTTGTTTGGCCTTTAATGTTGGGGACAAGCAGGGGTCCCTTTTAGCTAATTTAACCTTAGGTAGTATAATATCAAAACCTTGTGTTTTAATCCCATAAATGTCCATTTTATTCATCTCATTTAAAATAACCATCTAAAGATTTCTTTATCCATTTGGCATAAGTACCTTTTAAATGTCTACCTTGTTGGAAAAAGTCTCTAGACTTTCTCTACAGTTTTTTCTTTCCTGTTAATCAACATAATTTAATGTTTTTATTAGCATCTGTAAGACCCATCAAGGGGAAGCTAAGAACACTATAAGGCTTGCCAAACCAGTTTTTCTTGTTTGATTTAAACTAAGGGAGTTCTTACGTTAACCATTAGAGATACATATATATTTATATTTTCACATTTGATTTTTTTTATAGGTACCAAAAAACAGTTGTTTATAATGAGAGCTCTCTAAAAATATACCAATTTAGAAGTTTTTCCAGTTTAAAGGATCTATCTCTGGCTATTAATGAGATATATATTAATAGTGATTCAAGACACAAGAGGCTTCTCCATAAGAGAGTGGGGAGGATGTCACCTAAATAAGATCCAGAAAATTTACTCCCCAAAATAATATGGCAGAGGTCAAGTTTTCAAACACACACACACACACACACTACACCCTAAGATCAGGTAGAACATTTACATCTCAAATACACAGGAAGAGAAATGCAAGTTCCCCTGGCTAAGGTCAGAATTTTGAAAATATGTTTTTATCAAGCTGGCTTTTTAACTGAACTGCATATGCAAACAAACAAAAAACAGTTTTGGAATGTCAAAAGAGCCCCAATTTGGCCATGTAAGGTTGAGATCTCTTTTAATAATAATTTCCCCAATAAGGTAGGTACTTCCAAGTGCGAGCTCCGTATGTATTGTATTGAATACATGAATCTGGCTGGAGTGTTAGTTGGAAGTTGGCTTTCTGACGCCCCTTTCTCTGTTTTGAGAGAATCTGTTTCCCAATTTAAAGTTGAATTCATCGGGGATAAAATTTTCTAGTGAAAACTGTGTGGTGGGCTAATGTGCTGTCTGTGAGCTTCACTCCTCTAGGTTTTTGCCCTCAAGTTGTTTTAGCTCCCTTTTACATGTCTCGGGTTCTCCCTTTGGTAGCATAAGACTACGGTGGGTGCTCAGATCATGGAAGGGCCAGTTCTTATCTGTGTCCCTGTTTGAGCAGGTTGTTAACTAAAATGAGTAGGTTTCCCTATAGGGACAGCTACCCAGCATGAGGTCTTCGCCTCCACCACTCCTGCAAGTTTCTCAGCCGCCTGAGAGAGCAGCTGCCAGCCAGGAGGAGAGAGTCACTTCTTCGGAGCTGAGAAGCTCTCATGTATTATTTTTGCTTTTATCCAGACAAATTCTTGTTAATTCTTGTTAAGGTAGCCAATCTGATGAAAGACGTCAGGCCAGCCTCCTCCCCAGCCTCTCAGTTCAGACCACTCAGTTTCCTTTACTGAGTAAATCCCAGGCTCCCCTAATATCTTTCAGTTACGGGCACTTTCTCCCGGTGTTTTTCAACCAGCCTCACCTAATGCCTTTAAATGGGGGGGGGGGCGCTCCCCAATATCTTTCAGTTGGGGAGCCACGTACCGGTGAGATACCACCAAATAAAACTCAGGATCATCAACCGATAATCAAGAGATCCGAGAACCAGGAGAGACTCCTCCAAATTCGTCTGTACCCCTGGAGGAGGCAGATGGGCCCAAGCGGCCTCTACTGGTACCAAGGCTCCTGTTCCTTGCAGAGTTCAGGCAAAGGAGAGAAGTCTACTCTGGGACCCTTCATAATTGGCCACCAAAACTGTCGACTGAAAAAACAAAAAATACACAACCTATAAGTTGAGAGTTATGTTTTATTCGGCAGACTTTCTGAGGACTTCAAGCCTGGGAGTCATCCCTCAGAGTGACCTAGGTTTGTGCATTTTTTTTTTTTCTCAGTTAACACCATAATGGAAAAGAATATGAAAAAATATATATGTATAAGTGAATCACCTTGCTGTACACCAGAAATGAACACAACATTGTATATCAACTATACTTCAATAAATTTTTTTTAAAAAAAGAACAATGGCCTGGGAGTCAGAAGACCTGGGTTCAAGTGCTGCCTCTGACACTTATCAGGTTATGAGACCACAGAAATGCCACTTAAGCTGAGCCTTGGTTTCTTCATCAGGGAGGGGAGACATCTGGACCAAAGAGGGGGCTCTGTTAGGAAGGAGGAACAGGAAGTGATGTTTGAACGGCAACCTGCAGTGCCCACAACAGAGCTCTCCAGTTATTCCAGTGCCTACTGTGTACCAGCACTTTCCATGCATTATCTCATTAACTTCTCATACCAAAGCTATAAGGTAGGTATTCTTTTCTCTGTCAACAGGTGAGGAATCTGAGACTCAGAGGAGTTTAGTCCAAGGTTTCTTTTTTACAGCAAGTAAGTGGATTCAGTCTCACTCCAAAGCCAGGGCCCTTTCCATTAATTACATTCTACTGCCTCCAAGGAAAGCCATCAAGAACAAGTTTGCAGACCAGTATACCTCTGGAACATCTAAAGTTTACCCAGATTATAACATTTCCAAGAGTGACCCCATGGAATAATGATAACAGTGATAACCATTTGATGAGCACCTATTATGTGCTTGAACACTGAGTGTTCAGTATGTCCCTCCTCAGTCTTCTGCCAGAGCCAACAGCAGCAGAAATGGCATAGAAGCAATTTTCAGGTACCCCTCACGATTCCACGTCATGTTATTTTTTATCACTCAAAAGCCTCTCAGAAGTGTGGTCCAGCCTCGCCTGGGCCTGTGCTTCTTCACTGCCACACTAACCCTTCATTGCCTGCACTATGTAGTGTTGCAGATCTGCAAAGCTCAAAGGTCACTAAGAACTTTGTGCCCCTCCATATTTTCTGTATCAGTTAAGAATGACTTTAACTGTAGTACAGGTGGTCCAACAAGTGGCAGCTTATGTGACACAGATATGTCTTATATTTCACAGGAAACCAGACAGGGCTCTGGGTTAGTGTTTGAGTCCCCTGAACTTTCATCATTATAAGCTGGCTACGATGGCAACTCCAAGTGTCAGATCTTCATGCAACTATATCTGAAGGCAAGAAGCAGCACAAAGGACAGAATTTTTCTCTTTTTCTCTTTATATGCTTCCCTCATTAGGGAAGGAAAAGCTTTTCCAAAAGCCCCCCTGCAGACATCTTCTCACACTTCATTGGCTGGAGCCAATCATGTGGCTACTCCCGGCTGTAAAGAAATTGCTAAAGGGGGGCTTCCCTGGTGGCGCAGTGGCTGAGAATCCGCCTGCCAATGCAGGGGACACAGGTTTGATCCCTGGTCCAGGAAGATCCCACATGCCACGGAGCAACTAAGCGTGTGCGCCACAACTACTAAGCCTGCGCTCTAGAGCCCACGAGCCACAACTACTGAGCCCACATGCCACGACTACTGAAGCCCATGCGCCTAGAGCCTGTGCTCCACAACAAGAGAAACCACCACAATGAGAAGCCCGTGCACCACAATGAAGAGTAGCCCCCGCTCGCCGCAACTAGGGAAAGTCTGCGCACAGCAACAAAGACCCAATGCAGCCAAAAATAAAATAAATAAATTTATATATATATAAAAAAGAAATTGCTAAAGGGAGGGGGCAAGGCAGGAGATGGTTGGGAATGGCTTTGGGTAGCCAATCAGCAGTGAGTACCACAGGCTAGCCCTGCCTGGATGCTCTTTTTCTTTAACTTCCAGGAGATCTTCCTGCCTTGCTCCTCACTGTTTCTTTGAATTCTTCTCATCCTCTCCTCACCCTTTCAATACAGACAAATGTTCCCCAAGCTTCTCTCTACAGTCTGTTGCCCAGGCAATCTTATCTGTTCTCTTAACTTTATTACCCCTTTTTCCCCCACAAGTTGCTTTTTTCTACTTTTTAAACAATACAAAGTTATTGGAGAGACTTGAGACAAGATAGCAGAGAAGAAGGACCCTGAGCTCACCTTCTCTCATGAGCACGTCAAAATCACAAATAACTGCTGAACAACCACTGATAAGAAAAAGACTGGAACCTACCAAAAAAGATATTCTACATCCAGAGACATGAAGAAACAACAATGAAACACAGGAGGGGTGCACTCATGATATAATCAAATCCCAAACCCCCAGGTGGGCTATCCAGAAACTGGAGAATTATATTGCAGAAGTTCTCCCACAGGATTGAGAGTTCTGAGCTCCATGTCAGGCTCCCCAGCCTGGGTGTCTGGCAGCAGGAGGGGCCTCCCCCATAGCATTTGGCTTTGAAGGCCAGTGGGGCTTGATTGCAGGAACTCCACAGGACTGGGGGAAACAGGGACTCCACTCTTGGAGGAAGCACACAAGGTCTCGTGCACACTGGGACCCAGAGCAAAAGCAGTGACTTCATAGGAGCCTGGGCCGGACCTAACTGGTGGTCTTGGACAGTCTCCTGGGGAGGTGGGAGGTGGCTGTGGCTCACTCTAGGGACAAGGACACTGGTGGTGAAGGTATCAGGGAGTATTCATTGGTGCGAGCTCTCCTGGAGGCTGACATTTTGGCCCTAAGACCCGGCCCCACCCAGGCCTGTAGGCTCCAGTGCTGCTATGTCTCAGGCAAAATAACCATCAGGGCAGGAACACAGCTCCACCCATCAACAGACAGGGGCAGGAACACAGCTCCACCCATCAACAGACAGGGTACCTAACTGACTTCCTGAGCCCACAGCTGCCTCTAGACACACCACTGACACAACTCTGCCCAAGACCCAGCTCCACCCACCAGTGGGCAGGCACCAGCCCCTCCCACCAGGAAGCCTGCACAAGCCTCTAGACCAGCCTCACCCACCAGGGGGCAGACGTCAGAAGCAAGAAAACTACAATCCCACAGCCTGCAGAAGTGATTCCACAAACACAGGTCAGAACCTACCCCAGGACCAGCTGGTCCCTGGCCCTTGGGTGATGACAGGGGATTGTGCTGCTGGGACACATAGGACATCGCCTACAGAGGGCCAAAGTGGAGAAACATAACTAACCTTCCACATACATAAAAATACAAATAGAAATTTAGACAAAATGAGATGGCAGAGGAATATGTTCCAGATGAAGGAAAAAGATAAAACCCCAGAAGAACAACTAAGTGATGAGGAGACAGGCAATTTATCTCAGAAAGAGTTCCGAGTAATGATCATAAAGATGATCCAAGAACCTGGGAAAAGAATGGATGCACAGAGTGAGAATTTACAAGAAGTTTTTAAACAAAGAGCTAGAAAATATAAAGAACAGAGTTGAAAAATACAATAACTGAAATGAAAAATACACTAGAAGGAATCAACAGCAGAATAAATGAGGCAGAAGAACAGATAAGTGAGCTGGAACACCAAGTGGTGGAAATCACTGCCACAGAACAAAAGAAAAAATAATGAAAAGAAATGAGGAGAGTTTAAAAGACCTCTGGGAAAACACCAAATGCAACAAGGTCTGCATTATAGGGATCCCAGAAGGAGAAGAGAGAAAGGCCCTGAGAGAAACTATTTGAGGAGATAATAGCTGAAAACTTCCCTAACATGGAGAGGAAAGAGTCACTCAAGTCCAGGAAGTGCAGAAAGTCCCATACTAGATTAACCCAAGGAGGAATATGCAAATACATATAGTAATCAAATTGACAAAAATTAAAGATAAAGAGAAAATATTAAAAGCGACAAGGGAAATGCAACAAACAAAATATAAGGAACCCCCCCCATAAGGTTATCAGCCGACTTTTCAGCAGAAACTGCAGGCCAGAAGGGATTGGCACCATATGTTTAAAGTGATGAAGGGGAACAAACTACAGCCAGGAATACTCTACCCATCAAGGCTCTTGCTCAGATTCGATAGAGAAATCAAAAACTTTACAGACAAGCAAAAGCTAAAAGAATTCAGCACCACCAAACCAGCTTTACAACAGATGCTAAAGGAA
The DNA here is from genome assembly GCF_963924675.1 of Phocoena phocoena. Classification (NCBI taxonomy): domain Eukaryota; kingdom Metazoa; phylum Chordata; class Mammalia; order Artiodactyla; family Phocoenidae; genus Phocoena; species Phocoena phocoena. The sequence continues at coordinate 32,153,933 of NC_089234.1, forward strand.
CTTCTTTAAGTGGAAAAGAAAAGGCCACAATTAGAAACAAGAAAATTATGAAATGGGAAAGCTCACTGGTAAAGGCAAACATACAGTAAAGTTAGGAAATCATCCACACACAAATAATGTCAAAACCAGTAATTATGAGGAGAGTACAAATGCAGAATATTAGAAATGCATTTGAAATTAAGAGATCAGCAACTTAAAACAATCATGTATGTGTGCTATATCAAAACCTCAGGGAAACCATAAACCAAGTCTAAAATAGATATATACATACAAAAAAGAAAACAGAATGCAAATACAATGCTAAAGATATTTATCAAATCACAACAGAACAAAAGAGAAAAGGAAGAAAAAAAGACCTACAAAAAACAAACCCCAAACAATTAACAAAACAGAAATAAAAGCATACATGTCGATAATTACCTTAAATGTAAATGGATTAAATGCTCCAACCAAAACAAATAGACTGGCTGAATGGATTAAAAAAAAATTTTAAAGACCCATATATATGCTGTCTACAAAAGACCCACTTCAGATCTAGAGACACATATGGACTGAAAATGAGGGGGTGGAAAAAGGTATTCCATGCAAGTGGTAATCAAAAGAAAGCTGGAGTAGCAATACTCATATCAGACAAAATAGACTTTAAAGTAAAGACTGTTACAAAAGACAAAGAAGGACACTACATAATGATCAGGGATCAATCCAAGAAGATATAACAACTGTAAACATATATGCATCCAACATAGGAGCACCTCAATATATAAGGCAAATGTTAACGACATAAAAAGAGAAATTGACAGTAACACAATAGTGGGGGATTTTAACATCCCACTTACATTAATGGACAGATCATCTAGATAGAAATCAATAAGGAAACACAGGTCTTAAATGACACATTAGACTAAATGGACTTATTTGATACTTATAAAGAATTTCATCCAAAAGCAAGAGAATACACATTCTTTTCGAGTGCATATAGAACATTCTCCAGGACAGATCACATGCTGGGCTACAAAGCAAGCCTAGGTAAATTTAAGAAAAGTGAAATCATATCAAGCATCTTTTCCAACCACAATGCTATATATTAGAAGTCAACTACAAGAGAAAAAAAAGCTGCAAAAACACACAAACATGTGGAGGCTAAACAATATGCTACTACAACAACCAATGGATCACTGAAGAAATCAAAGAGGAAATCAAAAAATACCTAGAGAGAAATGAAAACACAACAATCCAAAACCTGAGACACAGCAGAAGCAGTTTTAAGAGGAAAGTTTATAGCAATACAAGCTTACCTCAGGAAACAAGACAAATCTCAAACAACCTAACTTTACACCTAAAGCAACAAGAAAAAGAAAAAACAAAACCCAAAGTTAGTAGAAGGAAAGAAGTCATAAAAATCTGAGCAGAAATAAATGAAATAGAGACTAAGAAAACAACAAAAAAGATCAATGAAACTAAAAGCTGGTTCTTTGAAAAGATACACCAGATTAATAAACCTTTAGCCAGACTTATCAAGAAAAAAAGGGAGAGGGTCCAAATCAATAAAATTAGAAATGAGAAAAGAGAAGTTACAACTGACACCACAGAAATACGAAGGACCGTAAGAGACTACTATAAGCAACTATATGCCAATAAAGTGGACAACCTAGAAGAAATGGACAAATTCTGAGAAAGGTACAATCTCCCAAGACAACCAGGAAGAAATAGAAAATATGAACAAACCAATCACAAGCACTGAAATAGAAACTGTGACTAAAAATCTTCCAAAAAACAAAAGTCCAGGAGTCAAGATGGCAGAGTAGAAGGACGTGCCCTCACTCCCTCTTGAGAGAGCACAGGAAGCACAACTAGCTGCTGGACAATCATCAACAGAAGACACTGGAACTCAATAAAAAAGACACCCCACATTCAAAGACAAAGGAGAAGCCACAATGAGATGGTAGGAGGGGCGCAATCACAGTAAAATCAAATCCCATAACTGCTGCGTGGGTGACTCACAGACTGGAGGACACTTATACCACAGAAGTCCACCCACTGGAGTGAAGGTTCTGAGCACCAGGTCAGGCTTCCCAACCTGGGGGTCCAGCAACGGGAGGAGAAATTCCTAGAGAATCAGACTTTGAAAGCTAGCAGGATTTGATTCCAGGACTTCGAAAGACTGGGGGAAACAGAGACTCCACTCTTGGAGGGCACACACAAAGTAGTGTGCGCATCAGGACCCAGGGGAACGAGCAGTGACCCCCATAGGAGACTGAACCAGACCTACCTGCTAATGTTGGAGGCTCTCCTGCAGAGGGGGTGGGTGGCTGTGTCTCACTGTGAGGACAAGGACACGGGCAGCAGAAATTCTGGGAAGTACTCCTTGGTGTAGGCCTCCCAGAGTCCACCATTAGCCCCACCAAAGAGCCTGGGGAAGCTCCAGTGTTGGGTCGCCTCAGGCCCAACAACCAATCCAGCCCCACCCATCAGCAGACAAGCGGATTAAAGTTTTACTGAGCTCTGCCCACCAGAGCAACAGCCAGCTCTACCCACCACCAGTCCCTCCCTTCAGGAAACTTGCAGAAGCCTCTTAGATAGCCTCATCCACCAGAGGGCAGACAGCAGAAGCAAGAAGAACTAAAATCCTGCAGCCTGTGGAATGAAAACCACATTCACAGAAAGACAAGATGAAAAGGCAGACAGCTATGTACCAGATGAAAAGATAAAATCCCAGAAAAACAACTAAATGAAGTGGAGATAGGCAACCTTCCAGAAAACGAATTCAGAATAATGATAGTGAAGATGATCCAGGACCTCGGAAAAAGAGTGAAGGCAAAGATCGAGAAGATGCAAGAAATGTTTAACAAAGATCTAGAAGAATTAAAGAACAAACAAACAGAGATGAACAATACAATAACTGAAATGAAAAATACACTAGAAGCAATCAATAGCAGAATAACTGAGGCAGAAGAATGGATAAGTGACCTGGAAGACAGAATGGTGGAATTCACTGCTGTGGAACAGAAAACAGGAAAAAGAATGAAAAGAAATGAAGACAGCCTAAGAGACCTCTGGGACAACATTAAATGCAACAACATTTGCATTATAGGGGTCCCAGAAGGAGAAGAGAGAGAGAAAGGATTCAAAAAAATATTTGAAGAGATTATAGTCAAAAACTTCCCTAACATGGGAAAGGAAATAGCCACCCAAGTCCAGGAAGTGCATAGAGTCCCACACAGGATAAACCCGAAGAGAAACACGTTCAGACACAGTAATCAAATTGGCAAAAAGACAAAGAAAAATTACTGAAAGCTGCAAGGGAAAAACAACAAATAACATGCAAGGGAACTCCCATAAGGTTAACAGCTGACTTCTCAGCAGAAACTCTACAAGCCGGAAGGGAGTGGCATGACATATTTTAAGTGATGAAAGGGAAGAATCTACAACCGAGATTACTCAACCCAGCAAGGAACTCATTCACATTCGATGGAGAAATCAAAAGCTTTACAGAAAAGCAAAAGCTAAGAGAATTCAGCACCACCAAACCAGCTCTACAACAAATGCTAAAGGAACTACCTCCAAGTGGGAAACACAAGAGAAGAAAAGGACCTACAAAAAACAAACCCAAAACAATTTAAAAAATGGTAATAGGAACATACATATCAATAATACCTTAAATGTGAATGGATTAAATGCTCCAACCAAAAGACACAGGCTCACTGAATGGATACAAAAACAAAACCCATATGTATGCTGTCTACAAGAGACCCACTTCAGACCTAGGGACACATACAGACTGAAAGTGAGGAGATGGAAAAAGATATTCCATGCAAATGGAAATCAAAAGAAGCTGGAGTAGGAATACTCATATCACATAAAATACACTTTAAAATAAAGAATGTTACAAGAGGCAAGGAAGGACACTACATAATGATCAAGGGATCAATCCAAGAAGAAGATATAACAATTATAAATATATATGCACCCAACAGAAGAGCACCTCAATACATAAGGAAACTGCTAACAGCTCTAAAAGAGGAAATCGACATTAACACAATAACAGTGGGGGATTTTAACACCTCACTTACACCAATGGACAGATCACCCAAACAGAAAATTAATAAGGAAACAGAATCTTTAAATGACACAATAGACCAGATAGATTTGATATTTATAGGACATTCCATCCAAAAACAACAGATTACATTTTCTTCTCAAGTGCACATGGAACATTCTCTAGGATAGATCACATCTTGGGTTACAAATCAAGCCTCACTAAATTTAAGAAAATTGAAATCATATCTAGCATCTTTTCTGACCACAACGCTATGAGATTAGAAATCAATTACAGGTAAAATGAACGCAAAAAACACAAACGTATGCAGGCTAAACAATACGTTACTAAATAACCAAGAGGTCACTGAAGAAATCAAACAGGAAATCAAAAAATACCTAGAGACAAATGACAATGAAAAGACGATGATCCAAAACCTATGGGATGCAGCAAAAGCCCTTCTAAGAGGGAAGTTTATAGCAATACAATCTTACCTCAAGAAACAACAAACATCTCAAATAAACAATCTAACCTTACACCTAAAGGAACTGGAGAAAGAAGAACAAAACCCATAGTAGAAGGAACGAAATCATAAAGATAATAGCAGAACTAAATGAAATAGAAACAAAGGAAACAATAGCAAAGATCAATAAAACTAAAAGCTGGTTCTTTCAGAAGATAAACAAAATTGATAAACCATTAGCCAGACTCATCAAGAAAGAGGGAGAGGACTCAAATCAATAAAAGTAGAAATGAAAGAGAAGTTACAATGGACACCTCAGAAATACAAATCATCCTAAGAGACTACTACAAGCAACTCTATGCAAATAAAATGGACAACCTGGAAGAAATGGACAATTTCTTAGAAAGGTATAACCTTCCAAGACTGAACCAGGAAGAAATAGAAAATATGAACAGACCAATCACAAGTAATGAAATTGAAACTGTGATTAAAAATCTTCCAACAAACAAAAGTCCAGGACCATATGGCTTCACAGGTGAATTCTATCAAACATTTAGAGAAGAGCTAACACCCATCCTTCTCAAACTCTTCCAAAACTGCAGAGGAAGGAAACTCCCAAACTCATTCTATGAGGCCACCATCACCCTGATACCAAAACCAGACAAAGATACTACAAAAAAAGAAAATTACAGACCAATATCACTGATGAATATAGATGCAAAAATCCTCAACAAAATACCAGCAAACAGAATCCAACAACACATTAAAAGGATCATACACCATGATCAAGTGGGATTTATCCCAGGGATGCAAGGATTCTTCAATATACGCAAACCAATCAATGTGATACACCATATTAACATACTGAAGAGTAAAAACCTTATGGTCATCTCAATAGATGCAGAAAAAGCTTTTGACAAAATTCAACACACGTTTATGATAAAAACTCTCCACAACGTGGGCATAGAGGGAACCTACCTCAACATAATAAAGGTCACCTACCTCAACATAATAAAGGCCATATGTGAAAAACCCACAGCAAACATCATTCTCAATGGTGAAAAACTGAATGCATTGCCTCTAAGATCAGAAACAAGACAAGGATGTCTACTTTCACCACTGTTGTTCAACATAGTTTTGGAAGTCCTAGCCATGGCAATCAGAGAAGAAAAAGAAATAAGAGGAATACAAATTGGAGAAGAAGTAAAACTATCACAGTTTGCAGATGACATGATACTGTACATAGAGAATGCTAAAGATGCCACCAGAAAACTACTACAGCTAATCAGTGAATTTGGTAAAGTTGCAGGATTCAAAATTAATGCACAGAAATCTCTTGCATTCCTATACACCAATGATGAAAAATCTAAAAGAGAAATTAAGGAAACACTCCCATTTTCCACTGCAAAAAAAGAATAAAATACCTAGGAATAAACCTACCTAAGGAGACAAAAGACCTGTATGCAGAAAACTATAAGACACTGATGAAAGAAATTAAAGATGATACAAACAGATGGAGAGATATACCATGTTCTTGGATTGGAAGAAGCAACATTGTGAAAATGACTATACTACCCAAAGAAATCTACAGATTCAATGCAATCCCAATCAAATTACCAATGGCATTTTTTTACAAAACTAGAACAAAAAATCTTAAAATTTGTATGGAGATACAAAAGACCTCAAATAGCCAAAGGGGTCTGGAGGGGACAAAAAGGAGCTGGAGAAATCAGACTCCCTGACTTCAGACTATACCACAAAGCTAGAGTAATGAAGACAATATGGTAATGGCACAAAAACAGAAATATAGATCAATGGAATAGGATAGAAAGCCCAGAGATAAACCCACACACCTATGGTCAACTAATCTATGACAAAGGAGGCAAGGATATACAGTGCAGAAAGGACAGTCTCTTCAATAAGTTGTACTGGGAAAACTGGACAGCTACATGTAAAAGAATGAAATTAGAACATTCCCTAACACCATACACAAAAATAAACTCAAAATGGATGAGAGACCTAAATGTAAGACCAGACACTATAAAACTCTTAGAGGAAAACATAGGAAAAACACTCTTTGACATAAATCACAGCAAGATCTTTTTGATCCACCTCCTGGAGTAATGGAAATAAAAACAAAAATAAACAAATGGGACCTAATGAAACTTAACAGCTTTTGCAAAGCAAAGGAAACTACAAACAAGACGAAAAGGCAACCCTCAGAATGGGAGAAAATATTTGCAAACGAATCAACAAAGGATCAATCTCCAAATTATATAAACCGCTCATGCAGCTCAATATTAAAAAAACAAACAACCCAATCCAAAATGGGCAGAAGACCTAAATAGACATTTCTCCAAAGAAGACATACAGATGGCCAAGAAGCACATGAAAAGCTGCTCAACATCACTTATTATTAAGGAAATGCAAATCAAAACTACAATGAGGTATCACCTCATACCAGTTAGAATGGGCATCATCAGAAAATCTACAAACAAATGCTGGAGAGGGTGTGGAGAAAAGGGAACCCTCTTGCACTGTTGGTGGGAATGTTAATGGATACAGCCACTATGGAGAACAGTATGGAGGTTCCTTAAAAAACTAAAAATAGAATTACCATATGACCCAGCAATCCCACTACTGGGCATATACCCAGAGAAAACCATAATCCAAAGAGACACATGCACCCCAGTGTTCATTGCAGCATTATTTACAATAGCCAGGACATGGAACCTACCAAAATGCCCATTGACAGATGAATGGATAAAGAAGATGTGGTACGTATATACAATGGAATATTACTCAGCCATAAAACGGAACGAAATTGGGTCATTTGTAGAGACGTGGATGGATCTAGAGACTGTCATACAGAGTGAAGTAAGTCAAAGAAAAAACCAAATATCGTATATTAACGCATATATGTGGAACCTAGAAAAATGGTACAGATGAACCAGTTTGCAGGGAAGAAATTGAGACACAGGTGTAGAGAACAAACGTATGGACTCCAAGGGGGGGAAGTGGCGGGGGGTGGGGTGTGATGAACTGGGAGATTGGGATTGACATATATACACTAATATGTATAAAATGGGTAACTAATGAGAACCTGCTGTATAAAAAATTCAAAAAAACCCCACAAGAATCTTCCAACAAACCAAAGTCTGACACCAGATGTCTTCACAGGTGAATTCTATCAAACATTTATATTTTTAAAGATTTATTTTATTATTTATTTATTTTATGTTTGGCTACATCAGGTCTCAGTTGCAGCATGCAGGATCTTCGTTGAGGCATGCGGGATCTTTCATTGCAACACGCGGGCTCTTCATTGCAGCACGTGAGCTTCTCTCTAGTTGTGGAGTGTGGGTTTTTTCTCTCTATTTGTGGCATGCAGGCTCCAGGGTGTGTGGGCTCGGTAGTTGTGGCGCGCAGGTTCCAGAGCGTGCAAGCTCTGTAGTTTGCAGCATGCAGCCTCTCTATTTGAGGCGCACGAGCTCTCTCGTTGTGACGCATGGGCTTAGTCACCCCGCGAAATGTGGGATCTTAGTTCCCTGACAAGGGATCAAACCCGTGTCCCCTGCATTGTAAGGAGGATTCCTTACCACTGGACCACTGGGGAAGTCCCAATCGAACATTTAGAAAAGAGTTAGCACCTATCCTTCTGAAACTATTCCAAAAAACTGCAGAGGAAGAACACTCCCAAACTCATTCTATGAGGCCACCATCACCCTGATACCAAAATCAGACAAAGATACCACAAGGAAAGAAAATTAAAGGCCAATATTACTGATGAAGACAGACACAAAAATCCTCCACAAAATACTAGTAAACAATCCAACAATATATTAAAAGGCTCATACATGATGATCAAGTGGGATTTATCCTAGGAAAGCAAGGATTCTTCAATACCTGCAAATCAATCACTGTGATACACCACATCAACAAACTGAAGAATAAAAACCACACGATCATCTCAGTAGATGTAGAATCTTTTCATAAAACTCAACATCCATTCATAATTTTAAAAAAAACTCAAAAAAAGAAAAAAAAACTCTTCAGAAAGTGGGCATAGAGGGAACATACCTCAACATAATAAAGGCCATATATGACAAAGCCATAGCTAACATACTCAACAGTGAAAAGCTGAAAGCATTTTCTCTAAGATCAACAAGACAGGATGCCCACTCTCACCACTTTTATTCAACAGGGTTTTGGAAGTCCTAGCCACAGTCATCAGAGAAGAAAAAGAAATAATAGGAATCCAAACCAGAAAAGAAGAAGTAAAACCGTCACTGTTTGCAGATGACATGTTACTATACACAGGAAATCCTAAAGACGCTACCAGAAAACTACTAAAGCTCATTAAGAATTTGGTAAAGTCGCAGGATACAAGATTAACACAAAGAAATCTGTTGCATTTCTATACACTAACAATGAAAGATAGGAAAGAGGAATTAAGGAAACAATCACATTTACCATCACATCAAAAAGAATAAAATACCTAAGAATAAACTTATCTAAGGAGGCAAAAGATCTGAACTCTGAAAACTATAAGACAGTGATGAAAGAAATAAAAGATGACACAAACAGATGGAAAGATAGACCATGTTCTTGGATTAGAAGGGTCAACATTGTCAAAATGGCTATACTAGCCAAGGCAATCTACAGAGTCAATGCAATCCCTATCAATTAGCAATGGTGGACTTTCCTGGTGGCACAGTGGTTAAGAATCCACCTGCCAATGCACGGGTCACAGGTTCGATCCCTGATCTGGGAAGATCCCACATATCGTGCAGCAACTAAGTTCATGTGCCACAACTACTGAGCCTGTGCTCTAGAGCCCTCAAGCCACAACTGCTGAACCTGCACGGAACAACTATTGAGCCCGCATGCCTAGAGCCTCTGCCCCCCAACAAGAGAAACCACCTCAACAAGAAGCCCACGCACCACAATGAAGAGTAGCCCTCGCTCGCTGCAACTAGAGAAGGTCTGTGTGCAACAACAAAGACCCAACGCAGCCAAAAATAAAAAACAATTTTAATTAAGAAAAAAAATTAGCAATGGCATTTTTCACAGAACTAGAACACAAAGACCCTAAATAGACCAATCTTAAGGAAAAAAAACGGAGCTGGAGGAATATGGCTCCCTGACATCACACTATATGACAAAGCTACAGTAATCAAAATAGTATGGTACTGGCACAAAAAACAGACACATGGATCAATGGAACAGGATAGAAAACCCAGAAATAAACCCACTCACCTATGGTCAATTAACCTACAACAAAGGAGGCAAGAATTTACAATGGAGAAAAGACACTCTCTTCAATAGGTGGTGCTGGGAAAACTGGATAGCTACATGTAAAAGAACGAAATTGGAACATTCTCTAACACCATACACAAAAATAAACTCAAAATGGATTAAAGACCTAAATATAAGAAGAGATACTATAAAACTCCTAGAGGAAAACATAGGCAGAACATTCTTTGACATAAATCCCAGCAGTATCTTTCTGGATGCATCTCCTAGAGTAATGGATATAAAAAACAAGCTGGACCTAATTAAACGTAAAAACTTTTGCGAAGCAAAGGAAACCATAAACAAAACGAAGAGACAACTCACAGAATGAGAGAAACTATTTACAAATGAAGTGACTGGCAAAATATACAAACAGCTCATGGAGCTACTGTCGAAAAAAATAAACAACCCAATCAAAAATTGGGCAGAAGATCTAAATAGACATTTCTCCCAAGAAGACATACAGATAGCCAAAAAGCACATGAAAAGATGCTCAACATCACTAATTATTAGAGAAATGCAAATCAAAACTACAGTGAGGTATCATCTCACCTCAGTCAGCATGGCCGTCATCAAAAAATCTACAAACAATAAATGCTAGAGAGGGTGTGGAGAAAAGGGAACCCTCCTACACTGTTGGCAGGAATGTAAATTGGTACAACTGTTATGGAGAACAGTATAGAGATTCCTTAAAAAACTAAATGTAGAACTACCATATCATCCTGCAATCCCATTCCTGGGCATATATCTGGAGAAAGCCATAATTCGAAAAGATGCATGCACCCCAATGTTCATAGCAGCTCTATTTACAATAGCCAAGACACAGAAGCAAAGTAAACATCCACTGACAGATGAATAAAGAAGATGTGGTATGTGTGTATATCTGTGTGTGTGTGTGTGTGTGTGTGTGTACACACAGACAATGGACTATTACTCACCCATAAAAAAGAATGAAATAATGCCATTTACACAACATGGATGGACCGGGAGATTATCATACTAAGTGAAGTCAGAGAAAGACAAATGTCATATGATACCACTTATATGTGGAATCTAAAAAAAGATACAAATGAATTTATTTACAAAAAAGAAATAGACCCACTGACATAGAAAACAAACTTATGGTTATCAAAAGGGAAGCGGGGAGGGATAAATTAGAAGTTTGGAATTAACATACACACTACTATATATAGAGAGAACCAACGGGGACCTACTGTAGAGCACAGGGAACTATACTCAATATTTTGTAATAACCCATAAGAGAAAAGAATCTGAAAAAGAATACATATATATAACTGAATCACTTTGCTGTACACCTGAAAGTAATACAATATTGTAAATCAACTATAATTCAATAAAAATACAAAATTTAAATTTAAAAAATTAAAAATAATTTAAAAATATACAAAATTACAGAGCACTCACATCATCACTGCCACTGAGATAAAACCTCTTGAAGTATTCCACACAGATATGCATATGTGTAACATGAGTGTAACCTGCCGTTTTACTTATCACAAGCACCTTTCTTGACAATACATATTCACCTCTATGTCATTGTTTTAAGGATCACACGGCATATCTAGCAGCCCCCTACTGTTGACACTTAGGATGTTTTCAGTATTTTGCAACTATGGATAGTCTATGATGAACAACCTTTTGTGTACTCTTAGTACCTTAGTTACCTACCCTTTTTCCTAGATAAGTTCCTAGAAGTGGAATTGCCAGATCAAAGGTTATGCCATATTGAAGACTTTCAACACATCTATATTGGCACACGACTGTTGACAAGGCCTGTCAGTTCTTCCTTGGAACTTATCTTCAATTTGTCCTTTCCTTTCTGTCGCTAAGAATTCATCATCTTATGCCCCACTCCACCCTCAACTGATACCACTGCCTAAAATCTCTATGATAAAATGCTTCCTACCCACAGAATAACTGTGGATTTAGAGGTGGGAGTCCATTGTAGAAGAACCGTCTTAAGTATTTTTCAAAAGTTCCCAAAAGTCTAAAGTGGGGCTCCTTAACTTGCAGCATTGGGAGTCAAGGAGGGCAGCCATTGTAAAGGGGGATATACCAGAGCAGCTGGTGTGGATCTAGGGGGCACTTCTCGGAAATTACGGGAGAAACAGGCCAGATGAGATGGGGAAAGTGGAGCTGCAGGACAAGAGAACCTAGAGCTTTCAAGAAGAGCCGCATAAAGAAACAGGACAGAGAGGAAGTTAAACCTTTTAATTCATGGGGCTTTATAGGGTCAACCAGGAGCAGGGTCAGGCCAGAGAGAGAATAAGAAACAAAAGAGTGCCTTTCCAACACGCTACAAAACACAGCCAATCCACTGTCTCCAGTTAAGGAAAGCCTCTCGATGCTGCTCCTCCTCCAGCTACTGTCTCGTTTCTCTCGTTCCCTTTACAGCAAAAGGCCTCAGTACAGCTGCCTCTACTCGCTGTCTCCAATTCCTCCCCTCTCATTACCCCTTGAGCCCACTCGCATCAAGATTTTGCGCCCACGTCGCAATAAAACTCTTGTCAGAAACCTCGATGACCTTAACAGCATTACATCCCGTAACAGCATTACATCCCGCGGTTGATTTTTTTTCCCCCTTATCAATTTATTTATTTATTTATTTTTGGCTGCGTTGGGTCTTTCCTGCACACAGGCTTTCTCTAGTTGTGGCGAGCGGGGGCTACTCCTCCTTGCGGTGCGCAGGCTTCTTCTCATTGTGGTAGCTTCTCTTCTTGCAGAGCACGTCCTCTAGGCTCACTAGTAGTGGATCGCGGGCTCTAGAGCGCAGGCTCAGGAGCTGTGGCGCACGCGCTTACTTGCTGTGCAGCATGTGGGATCTTCCTGGACCAGGGCTCGAACCCGTGTCCCCTGTATTAGCAGGCGGAATCTTAACCGCTGCACCACCAGGCAAGCCCCCCCACGCCCGCGGTTGTTTCTTTTTTTTTAAGTTATTATTAGCTTTATTTATTTTATAAACATTTTTATTGGAGGATAATTGCCCCGCGGCTGATTATTAACTCCCGACTCCCTCAACTTGTCAGCAGTATCTGACACACCTGATCACTCCTTCCTCCTCAGAACACTTTCCTTCCTTGGCTTCCAGGACCCCACCCTCTCTTGGTTCTCCTCCTCCCTCTCTGGCTGCCCCCTCTCGGCCTCCTTTGGTAGTTTGTCCTCATTTCCCAGGCCAGCAGCTTGCATTTGGCGTTCCAGGCCCAAACTTTGGCCCTCGCCTCTCTACTTCCCCGGTGCCCTCATCGACTCTCATGTCTTTAATAATCCTCTATATGCTCATCTCTTGCCTGGGGCTCTCCCACGGCCTGACTCCTACCTACAAGTGCCTGCTCCACGCCTCCACGGAAATACTGAATGGGTGTCTGAAACTTAAATATGTCCAGAACTAAATTCCTCAGTGCACCCCCAAAGCTGCTTCACCCACAGGCTCCCCCATTTCAGTTAATGGAAATTCCATCCTCGTAGCTGCTCTTCAGGCCAAAACACTTGATTCATCTACGACATCCCTCCTGTACGTCACTTCCTATCCATCAGCAAATGCTTTAAAATATAGCCAGAATCCAAGCACTGCTCGCAGACCCCTCTGCTCCCACCCTGGGTCCCAGCCAATAATTGTCTCTTGCCTGGATTATTACAACGACCCAATAACTGCTCCCCTGCTTCTGCTCTTGCCTCCCCCTCCATCTGCTTCACACAGCAAGCAGAGTGTTGAAAACAAAAGGTCAGTTGAATCCTCTATGCGAAGCCGTTAGGACCTTCCCTCTTACTTCTAGTGGTTCTCAAACACCCAGACAGGCTCTGTTATTTCTCTCACCTCCTCTCCTACTCTTCCCCTCACTCTCTCAGCTACAGCCCCACTGGCCTCACTGCCAGTGAAGGTGCCAGGCTTGTTCCCATCTTTGAACTTACTATTTCTTCCGCCTGGAATGTTCTTCCCCCACATAGCCACATGGGCTGCTCACTCACCGGGCGCAGGTCTTGACTCACACCGCTTTCCTGAAGTCTTGTTACTGAACTGCAAGTTCGTGGAGTTTGGAAGCAGAGAAAGCTTTACCGCACGGTACAGCGAGGAGAACGCTAGGGTCCTGCTCAAAAACCCAAACTCCCTGAAGGCTTTCAGCACGGTGAGGGCAGGGCGTCCCAGGGTACTGATCAGCTCGTGCACAATTCTGATTGGCTGATGGTGACCAATCCTTAGGCACCAGAGGCTACGTGCTCATGATCATCAAGCAGTTAATTTCTTCCACTTGCTGCTGGTTTTAGCATCTGAAAAACTGAGGAACTGAGTTTTCAGCATCTGAAACTCATCAGATAATATTATCTACGTACTTCAGAGAGGAGCTAAAGCAGAGGAGGTGGGGAGAGTTCTGTCCCGGGAAGCCCCATAGGGTCCTGCTCCTTGGTCTTCCCTCATCGTTTTATGATTGACATTTGCAACCTTGCTTTATTTTTCTCCATAGAACATAACGCCATCAATCATGCTACATTTTTTTCTTAAAAACCATTTTGTTTGGAAATAAGTTCAAAACCACTGAAAAGTTCCAAGAATAAAAGCAGCACAAAGAACACCCACATATCCTTTACCCAAATTCACTTATTAACATGTTATCCCGTTTGCTTCATTTGCGCTCTCTTTGCCTCTCTCTCTTTCACACAGTCACAAATACACAACTTTCTTCTGAACCATTTGAGAATAAGTTATATACATGTGGCCCTTTGTCTCTAAATACTTCAGTATATGTTCCCTAAAGATACGGATATTCTCTTACACAACCATAGTTATCAACCAGTAAGTTTAACATTGATACAATGCTTTTCTACCACCTGTATCCATTTTTCTCTCCTTGCTGTATCCATTTTCTCTTGCTGTGTCAAGTCTACTATCAGATGTATTGCGTTTGGATTGTCTGACTCTTTACTCTCCTTTAATCTGAAGCATGTCCACATCCTTCCTTTGTCTTTTATGACATTGCCATTTTTGAAGAAGATAGTCCCTCTGTAACTGAGCAGGACCCTATGGGTCCTTCCTGGGACAGACCCTTCCCCATATCCTCTACTGTAGCTCCTCTCTGAAGTACATGGATAATAATATCTCAAGCCTATTTCCTGAGGTTTTCAGGGACCAAAACCACCACCAAATGGAAAAAATTAACTGCTAGATGATCATGAGCACGTAGCCTCCCTCCCCCCTCCCACACACCTACTAGCACCTAAGAATTGATTAACGGCTAACCACCTCAACATCAACCAATCAGAGAACTGCACGAGCTGATCATGTACCCTGCAACCCCGCTCCGCACGTGGCCTTTAAAACTGTTTTGCTGAAACCTTTCAGGGAATCCAGGCTTTGGAGGGCACCACCACCCGTCTCCTTGCATTGCCCTGCAATAAACATTTCTTTGCTCCAAACTCTGACATATTGGGATCGTTGGGCCTCACTGTGCATCGGGCACGTGAACGTGCGTTTCCTAACAACATGGCAAAATTCAACACCATCTGGCCAGGAGGTCAAAATTAACATCACCACTGAGGGGTCAAAGAACACTGTGTCGGACTTCCTTGGTGGTGCAGTGGTTAAGAATCCGCCTGCCAATGCAGGGGTCACGGGTTCGAGACCTGGTCTGGGAAGATCCCACATGCCGTGGAGCAACTAAGCCCGTGTGCCACAACTACTGAGCCTGCGCTCTAGTGCTCGTGAACCACAACTATTGACCCCGCGTGCCACAACTACTGAAGCCCCCACACCTAGAGCCTGTGTTCTGCAGCAAAAGATGCCACTACAATGAGAAGCCTGTGCACCACAATGAAGAGTAGCCCCCGCTCGATGCAACTAGAGAAAGCCCGCGTGCAGCAACAAAGACCCAACGCACCCCCCAAAAAAAAGAAAAGAACACTGTGTGACTCAAACATGACATCCTGAGAAGGATGCTGCATTGCTCTGTAACATTCCAGCCAGGAGAGCATAACCTGAACCTAATCACAAGGAAACATCAGACAACCCTCTACTAAATAAAAGGGGTTGGGGGAGGTGTCACCAAAAGCGAGTCCTGCTTGGTTACAATGTATTGTTGTTCTTTTTTCCTTTGCATCTCATAAGCAATCTGTGGGGAGACACTTGAAGCCACCCTCACCCTAATACCAAAATCAGACAAAGATACCACAAAGAAAGAGAATTACAGGCCAGTATCACTGATGAAGACAGACACAAAAATCCTCCACAAAATACTAGCAAACTGAATCCAACAATACATTAAAAGGCTCATACAAGATGATCAGGAGGGATTTATCCCAGGGAAGCAAGGATTCTTCAATACCTGCAAATCAATCAGTGTGTTATACCATATCAACAAACTGAAGAAAAACCACACGATCATCTCAGTAGATGCAGAAAAATCTTTTCATAAAACTCAACATCCATTTATGATTAAAAAAAAACTCTCCAGAAAGCGGGCATAGAGGGAACATACCTCAACATAATAAAGGCCATATATGACAAACCCATAGCTAACATACTCAACAGTGAAAAGCTGAAAGCATTTTCTCTAAGATCAACAACAAGACAAGGATGCCCACTGTCACCACTTTTATTCAACAGAGTTTTGGAAGTCCTAGCCACAGTCATCAGAGAAGAAATAATAGGAATCAAAACTGGGAAAGAAGTAAAACCATCACAGTTTGCAGATGACATGTTACTATACACAGGAAATCCTAAATACGCTACCAGAAAACTACTAAAGCTCATTACAAATTTGGTAAAGTCGCAGGATACAAAATTAACACACAGAAATCTGTTGTATTTCTATACACTAACAATGAAAGGTAAGAAAGAGGAAGTAAGGAAACAATCTCATTTACCATCACATCAAAAAGAATAAAATACCTAGGAATAAGCTTATCTAAGGAGGCAAAAGATCTGAACTCTGAAAACTATAAGACAGTGATGAAAGAAATAAAAGATGACACAAACAGATGGAAAGGTAGACCATGTTCTTGGATTAGAAGGGTTAACATTGTCAAAATGGCTATACTAGCCAAGGCAATCTACAGAGTCAATGCAATCCCTATCAAATTAGCAATGGCGGACTTTCCTGGTGGCACAGTGGTAAAGAATCCACCTGCCAATGCAGGGGTCACAGTTTCGATCCCTGGTATGGGAAGATCCCACATATCGTGGAGCAACTAAGTCCATGTGCCACAACTGCTGAGCCTGCATGGAACAACTGCTGAAGCTTGCAAGCCACAAGTACTGAAGCCTGCACACCCCAGAGCCTGCATGCCACAACTACTGAGCCCGCATTCCTAGAGCCTCTGCTCCGCAACAAGAGAAACCACCTCAACAAGAAGCCCAGGCACCACAATGAAGAGTGGCCCTCGCTCGCTGCAACTAGAGAAAGCCTGTGTGCAACAATGAAGATGCAACAGAGCCAAAAATTTAAAAAAATGTTAATTAAAAAAAATTAGCAATGGCATTTTTCACAGAACTAGAACACAAAGAACCTAAATAGCTAAAGCAATCTTAAGAAAGCAAAACAGAGCTGGAGGAATAAGGCTCCCTGACATCACACTATATGACAAAGCTACAGTAATCAAAATATGGTACTGGCACAAAAAACTGACCTATAGATCAATGGAACAGGATAGAAAACCCAGAAATAAACCCACGCACCTATGGTCAATTAACCTACGACAAAGGAGGTAAGAATATACAATGGAGAAAAGACACTCTCTTCAATAAGTGGTGCTGGGTAAACTGGACAGCTACATGTAAAAGAATGAAATTGGAACATTCTCTAACACCATACACAAAATGGATTAAAGACCTAAATATAAGACCAGATACTATAAAACTCCTAGGGGAAAACATAGGCAGAACACTCTGACATAAATCCCAGCAGTATCTTTCTGGATGCATCTCCTAGAGTAATGGAAATAAAAAACAAAAAACAAGCAGGACCTAATTAAACGTAAAAGCTTTTGCAAAGCAAAGGAAACCATAAACAAAACGAAGAGACAACCCACAGAATGGGAGAAACTATTTACAAATGAAGTGACCGACAAAATATACAAACAGCTCATGCAGCTACTGTCGAAAAAAATAAACAACCCAATCAAAAATTGGGCAGAAGATCTAAATAGACATTTCTCCCAAGAAGACATACAGATAGCCAAAAAGCACATGAAAAGATGCTCAACATCACTAATTATTAGAGAAATGCAAATCAAAACTACAGTGAGGTATCATCTCACCTCAGTCAGAATGGCCATCATCAAAAAATCTACAATCAGTGCTGGAGAGGGTGTGGAGAAAAGGGAACCCTCCTACACTGTTGGCAGGAATGTAAATTGGTACAACCGTTATGGAGAACAGTATAGAGGTTCCTTAAAAAACTAAACGTTAGAACTACTATATCATCCTGCAATCCCATTCCTGGGCATATATCTGAAGAAAGCTATAATTTGAAAAGATGCATGCACCCCAAGGTTCCTAGCAGCACTATTTACAATAGCCAAGACACAGAAGCAAAGTAAATATCCATTGACAGATGAAGAAAGAAGATGTGGTATGTGTGTGTGTGTGTGTGTGTGTGTGTGTGTGTGTACACACACATACACACAATGGACTATTAATCAGCCATAATAAAAGAATGAAATAATGCCATTTGCACAACATGGATGGACCGGGAGATTATCATACTAAGTCAGAGAAAGACAAATGTCATATGATATCACTTATATGTGGATCTAAGAAAAGATACAAATGAACTCATTTACGAAAAAGAAATAGACCACAGACATAGAAAACAAACTTATGGTTATCAAAAGGGAAGGGGGGAGGGATAAATTAGGGGTTTGGAATTAACATACACACTACTATATATATAGATAACCAACGAGGACCTACTGTAGAGCACAGGGAACTATACTCAATATTTTGTAATAACCCATAAGGGAAAAGAATCTGAAAAAGAATACATATATATAACTGAATCACTTTGCTGTACACCTGAAACTAATACAACATTGTAAATCAACTATAATTCAATAAAAAAAATTAAATTAAAAAAATTAAACAAAAGAAAAATTAAAAAGAAACTAATTTAAAAAAATACAAAATTACAGAGCACTCACATCATCACTGCCACTGAGATACAACCTCTTGAAGTATTCCACACAGATATGCATATGTGTAACATGAGTGTAACCTGCCCTTTTACTTATCACAAGCACCTTTCTTGACAATACATATTCACCTCTATGTCATTGTTTTAAGGATCACACGGCATATCTAGCAGCCCTCTACTGTTGACACATAGGATGTTTCCAGTATTTTGCAACTATGGATAGTCTATGATGAACAACCTTTTGTGTACTCTTAGTACCTTAGTTACCTACCCTTTTTCCTAGATAAGTTCCTAGAAGTGGAATTGCCAGATCAAAGGTTATGCCATATTGAAGACTTTCAACACATCTATATTGGCACACGACTGTTGACAAGGCCTGTCAGTTCTTCCTTGGAACTTATCTTCGATTTGTCCTTTCCTTTCTGTCGCTAAGAATTCATCATCTTATGCCCCACTCCACCCTCAACTGATACCACTGCCTAAAATCTCTTCTATGATAAAATGCTTCCTACCCACAGAATCACTGTGGATTTAGAGGTGGGAGTCCATTGTAGAAGAACCGTCTTAAGTATTTTTCAAAACTTCCCAAAAGTCTTGGGCTTCCCTGGTAGCGCAGTGGTTGGGAGTCCGCCTGCTGGTCCAGGGGATGCGGGTTCGTGCCCCGGTCCGGGAGGACCCAACGTGCCGCGGAGCGGCTGGGCTCGTGGGCCATGGCCGCTGCCCCTGTGCGTCCGGAGCCTGTGCTCCGCAACGGGAGAGGCCTCAACAGTGAGGGGCCCTCGTACCGCAAAAAAAAAAAAAAAGTTCCCAAAAGTCAAAAGTGGGGCTCCTTAACTTGCAGCATTGGGAGTCAAGGAGGGCAGCCATTGTAAAGGGGGATATACCAGAGCAGCTGGTGTGGATCTAGGGGGCACTTCTCGGAAATTACGGGAGAAACAGGCCAGATGAGATGGGGAAAGCGGAGCTGCAGGACAAGAGAACCTAGAGCTTTCAAGAAGAGCCGCATGAAGAAACAGGACAGAGAGGAACTCTTTAATTCATGGGGCTTTACAGGGTCAACCAGGAGCAGGGTCAGGCCAGAGAGAGAATAAGGAACAACAGAGTCCCTTTCCAGCACGCTACAAAACACAGCCAATCCACTGTCTCCAGTTAAGGAAAGCCTCTCGATGCTGCTCCTCCTCCAACTACTGCCTCGTTTCTCTCGTTCCCTTTACAGCAAAAGGCCTCAGTACAGCTGTCTCTACTCGCTGTCTCGAATTCCTCCCCTCTCATTCCCCCTTGAGCTCACTCCAATCAGGATTTTGCGCCCACATCGCAATAAAACTCTCTTGTCAGAACCCTCAGTGACCTTAACAGCATTACATCCCGTAACATCATTACATCCCGCGGTTGATTTTTTTTCCCCCTATCAATTTATTTATTTATTTATTTCTGGCTGCGTTGGGTCTTTCCTGCACACAGGCTTTCTCTAGTTGTGGCGAGCGGGGGCTACTCTTCGTTACGGTGCGCGGGCTTCTCATTGCGGTGGCTTCTCTTCTTCCAGAGCACGTGCTCTAGGCAGGCAGGCTCAGTAGTTGTGGCTCACGGGCTCTAGAGCGCAGGCTCAGGAGCTGTGGCGCACGGGTTTAGTTGCTGTGCAGCATGTGGGATCTTCCCAGACCACGGCTCGAACCCGTGTCCCCTGTATTGGCAGGCGGAATCTTAATCATTGCGCCACCAGGGAAGCACCACCCCCTCCCCGGTTGTTTTTTTTTAAGTTGTTATTATTAGCTTTACTTATTTATTTTTTAAACATCTTTATTGCGGTATAATTGCCCCCCGGTTGATTCTTAACTCCCGACTCCCTCAACTTGTCAGCAGTATCTGACACACCTGATCACTCCTTCCTCCTCAGAACACTTTCCTTCCTTGGCTTCCAGGACCCCACCCTCTCTTGGTTCTCCTCCTCCCTCCTTTGGCTGCCCCCTCTCACCCTCCTTTGGCAGTTTGTCCTCATTTCCCAGGCCAGCAGCTTGCATTTGGAGTTCCCAGGCCCAATCTTTGGCCCTCACCTCTCTACTTCCCCGGTGCCCTCATCGACTCTCATGTCTTTAATAATCCTCTATATGCTCATCTCTTGCCTGGGGCTCTCCCACGGCCTGACTCCTACCTACAAGTGCCTGCTCCACGCCTCCACGGAAATACTGAATGGGTGTCTGAAACTTAAATATGTCCAGAACTAAATTCCTCAGTGCACCCCCAAAGCTGCTTCACCCACAGGCTCCCCCATTTCAGTTAATGGAAATTCCATCCTCGTAGCTGCTCTTCAGGCCAAAACACTTGATTCATCTACGACATCCCTCCTGTACGTCACTTCCTATCCATCAGCAAATGCTTTAAAATATAGCCAGAATCCAAGCACTGCTCGCAGACCCCTCTGCTCCCACCCTGGGTCCCAGCCAATAATTGTCTCTTGCCTGGATTATTACAACGACCCAATAACTGCTCCCCTGCTTCTGCTCTTGCCTCCCCCTCCATCTGCTTCACACAGCAAGCAGAGTGTTGAAAACAAAAGGTCAGTTGAATCCTCTATGCGAAGCCGTTAGGACCTTCCCTCTTACTTCTAGTGGTTCTCAAACACCCAGACAGGCTCTGTTATTTCTCTCACCTCCTCTCCTACTCTTCCCCTCACTCTCTCAGCTACAGCCCCACTGGCCTCACTGCCAGTGAAGGTGCCAGGCTTGTTCCCATCTTTGAACTTACTATTTCTTCCGCCTGGAATGCTCTTCCCCCACATAGCCACATGGGCTGCTCACTCACCGGGCGCAGGTCTTGACTCACACCGCTTTCCTGAAGTCTTGTTACTGAACTGCAAGTTCGTGGAGTTTGGAAGCAGAGAAAGCTTTACCGCACGGTACAGCGAGGAGAACGCTAGGGTCCTGCTCAAAAACCCAAACTCCCTGAAGGCTTTCAGCACGGTGAGGGCAGGGCGTCCCAGGGTACTGATCAGCTCGTGCACAATTCTGATTGGCTGATGGTGACCAATCCTTAGGCACCAGAGGCTACGTGCTCATGATCATCAAGCAGTTAATTTCTTCCACTTGCTGCTGGTTTTAGCATCTGAAAAACTGAGGAACTGAGTTTTCAGCATCTGAAACTCATCAGATAATATTATCTACGTACTTCAGAGAGGAGCTAAAGCAGAGGAGGTGGGGAGAGTTCTGTCCCGGGAAGCCCCATAGGGTCCTGCTCCTTGGTCTTCCCTCATCGTTTTATGATTGACATTTGCAACCTTGCTTTATTTTTCTCCATAGAACATAACGCCATCAATCATGCTACATTTTTTTCTTAAAAACCATTTTATTTGGAAATAAGTTCAAAACCACTGAAAAGTTCCAAGAATAAAAGCAGCACAAAGAACACCCACATATCCTTTACCCAAATTCACTTATTAACCGTTTGCTTCATTTGCGCTCTCTTTGCCTCTCTCTCTTTCACACAGTCACAAATACACAACTTTCTTCTGAACCATTTGAGAATAAGTTATATACATGTGGCCCTTTGTCTCTAAATACTTCAGTATATGTTCCCTAAAGATACGGATATTCTCTTACACAACCATAGTTATCAACCAGTAAGTTTAACATTGATACAATGCTTTTCTACCACCTGTATCCATTTTTCTCTCCTTGCTGTATCCATTTTCTCTTGCTGTGTCAAGTCTACTATCAGATGTATTGCGTTTGGATTGTCTGACTCTTTACTCTCCTTTAATCTGAAGCATGTCCACATCCTTCCTTTGTCTTTTATGACATTGCCATTTTTGAAGAAGACAGTCCCTCTGTAACTGAGCAGGACCCTATGGGTCCTTCCTGGGACAGACCCTTCCCCATATCCTCTACTGTAGCTCCTCTCTGAAGTACATGGATAATAATATCTCAAGCCTATTTCCTGAGGTTTTCAGGGACCAAAACCACCACCAAATGGAAAAAATTAACTGCTAGATGATCATGAGCACGTAGCCTCCCTCCCCCCTCCCACACACCTACTAGCACCTAAGAATTGATTAACGGCTAACCACCTCAACATCAACCAATCAGAGAACTGTGCACGAGCTGATCATGTACCCTGCAACCCCGCTCCGCACGTGGCCTTTAAAACTGTTTTGCTGATACCTTTCAGGGAATCCAGGCTTTGGAGGGCACCACCACCCGTCTCCTTGCATTGCCCTGCAATAAACATTTCTTTGCTCCAAACTCTGACATGACATATTGGGATCGTTGGGCCTCACTGTGCATCGGGCACGTGAACGTGCGTTTGGTAACAACATGGCAAAGTTCAACACCATCTGGCCAGGAGGTCAAAATTAACATCACCACTGAGGGGTCAAAGAACACTGTGTCGGACTTCCTTGGTGGTGCAGTGGTTAAGAATCCGCCTGCCAATGCAGGGGTCACGGGTTCGAGACCTGGTCTGGGAAGATCCCACATGCCGTGGAGCAACTAAGCCCGTGTGCCACAACTACTGAGCCTGCGCTCTAGTGCTCGTGAACCACAACTATTGACCCCGCGTGCCACAACTACTGAAGCCCCCACACCTAGAGCCCGTGTTCTGCAGCAAAAGATGCCACTACAATGAGAAGCCTGTGCACCACAATGAAGAGTAGCCCCCGCTCGATGCAACTAGAGAAAGCCCGCGTGCAGCAACAAAGACCCAAGGCACCCAAAAAAAAAAAAAAAGAACACTGTGTGACTCAAACATGACATCCTGAGAAGGATGCTGCATTGCTCTGTAACATTCCAGCCAGGAGAGCATAACCTGAACCTAATCACAAGGAAACATCAGACAACCCTCTACTAAATAAAAGGGGTTGGGGGAGGTGTCATCAAAAGTGAGTCCTGCTTATTTACAATGTACGGTTGTTTTTTTGTCCTTTGTATCTAATAAGCAATCTGTGGGGAGATACTTGAAGCCACCATCACCCTGATACCAAAATCAGACAAAGATACCACAAAGAAAGAAAATTACAGGCCAATATCACTGATGAAGACAGACACAAAAATCCTCAACAAAATTCTAGCAAACTGAATCCAACAATATATTAAAAGGCTCATACACGATGATGAAGTGGGATTTATCCCAGGGATGCAAGGCTTATTCAATATACACAAATCAAGCCTTGTGATACACCACATTAACAAATTAAGGAATAAAATCCATATGATCATCTGAATAGATGCAGTAAAAGCTTTTGACAAATTTTAACACCAATTTACGATAAAAACTCTCCAGAATACGGGCATAGAGGGAACCTACCTCAACATAATAAAGGCCATATATGATAAACCCACAGCAAGCAACATACTCAATGGTGAAAAACTGAAAGCATTTGCACTAAGATCAGGAATAAGACAAGGATGTCCACTCTCACCACTATTATTCAACATAGTTTTGGAAGTCCTAGCCATGACAATCAGAGAAGAAAAAGAAATAAAAGGAATCGAAACTGGAAAAGAAGAAGTAAAACCGTCACTGTTTGCAGATGACATGGTGCTATACATAGAAAATCCTAAAGATGCCATCAGGAAACTACTAGAACTAATCAATGAATTTGGTAAGGTTACAGGATACAAAATTAAGGCACAGAGATCTCTGGCATTCCTATACAACAACAATGAAAAATCAGAAAGAGAAATTAAGGAAACACTCCCATTTACCATTGCAACAAAAAGAATAAAATACCTACGAATAAACCTGCCTGAGGAGGCAAAAGCCTTGTACTCAGAAAACTATAAAACACTGATGAAAGAAATCAAAGATGACATAAACAGATGGAGAAATATACCATGTTCTTGGTTGGAATAATCAATACTGTGAAAATGACTATACTACCCAAAGCAATCTACAGATTCAGTGCAATCCCTATCAAACTACCAATGGCATTCTTCACAGAATTAGAACAAAACATTTTACAATTCATATGGAAACACAGAAGACCTGAATAGCCAACGCAATCGTGAGAAAGAAAAATGGAGTTGGAGGAATCAGGCTCCCCGACTTCAAACTATACCACAAAAGCTACAGTAATCAAAACAGTATAGTAATGGCACAAAAACAGAAATAGAGCTCAATGGTACAGGATAGAATGCCCAGAGATAAACCCACACACATATGGGCACCTAATTTATGACAAAGGAGGCAAGAACACTCAATGGAGAAAAGACAGCCTCTTCAATAAGCGGTGCTGGGAAAACTGGACAGCTACATGTAAAAGAATGAAATTAGAACACTCCCTAACACCACACACAAAAATAAACTCAAAATGGATTAAAGACTTAAATGTAAGACCAGACACTGTAAAACTCTTAGAGGAAAACATAGGAAAAACACTCTTTGACATAAATCACTGCAAGATCTTTTTTGACCCACCTCCTAGAGTAATGGAAATAGAAACAAAAATAAACAAATGGGACCTAGTGAGACGTAAAAGCTTTTGCACAGCAAAGGAAAC
The DNA here is from genome assembly GCF_963924675.1 of Phocoena phocoena. Taxonomy (NCBI): domain Eukaryota; kingdom Metazoa; phylum Chordata; class Mammalia; order Artiodactyla; family Phocoenidae; genus Phocoena; species Phocoena phocoena. The sequence continues at coordinate 32,179,360 of NC_089234.1, forward strand.
TTCAAACAAGACGAAAACACAGCCCTCAGAATAAGAGAAAATATTTGCACATCAATCAATGGACAAAGGATTAATCTCCAAAATATATAAACAGCTCATGCAGCTCAATATTAAAAAAACAAACAACCCAATCAAAAAATAGGCAGAAGACCTAAATAGACATTTCTCCAAAGAAGACATACAGATGGCCAAGAAGCACATGAAAAGCTGCTCAACATCACTAATTATTAGAGAAATGCAAATCAAAACTACAATGAGGTATCACCTCACACCAGTTAGAATGGGCATCATCAGAAAATCTACAAACAACAAATGCTGGAGAGGGTGTGGAGAAAAGGGAACCCTCTTGCACTGTTGGTGGAATGTAAATGGATACAGCCACTATGGAGAACAGTATGGAGGTTCCTTAAAAAACTAAAAATAGAATTACCATATGACCCAGCAATCCCACTACTGGGCATATACCCAGAGAAAACCATAATCCAAAGAGACACATGCACCCCAGTGTTCATTGCAGCACTATTTACAATAGCCAGGACATGGAAGCTACCTAAATGCCCATCGACAGACCAATGGATAAAGAAGATGTGGTACATATATATAAAGGAATATTACTCAGCCATAAAACGGAACGAAATTGGGTCATTTGTAGAGACATGGATGGATCTAGAGACTGTCATACAGAGTGAAGTAAGTCAGAAAGAGAAAAACAAATATCATATGTTAATGCATATATGTGGAACCTAGAAAAATGGTACAGATGAACCAGTTTGCGGGGCAGAAATTAAGACAGAGATGTAGAGAACAAATGTATGGACACCAAGAGGGGAAAGTGCCAGGGGTGGGGTGGGATGAATTGGGAGATTGGGATTGACATATATACACTAATATGTATAAAATGGATAACTAATAAGAACCTGCTGTGTAAAAAAATTTTTTAAAAAATACAAAAAATAAATAAATAAATAAATTTATTTATTTAAAAAAATAAAGGGCGGAAGGCCTAAATAGACATTTCACCAAGGAAGGTATACAGATTGCCAAGAGACACATGAAAAGCTGCTCAACATCACTAATTATTAGAGAAATGCAAATCAAAACTACAATGAGGTATCACCTCACACCAGTCAGAATGGCCATTATCAAAAAATCTAGAAACAATAAATGCTGGAGAGGGTGTGGTGACAAGGGAACCCTCCTGTACTGTTGGTGTGAATGTAAATTGATACAACCACTATGGAAAACAGTATGGAGGCTGCTTAAAAAACTAAAAATAGAACTACCATATGACCCAGCAATCCCACTACTGGGCTATACCCTGAGAAAATCATAATTCAAAAAGAGTCATGTACCACAACGTTCATTGCAGCTCTATTTACAATAACCAGGACATGGAAGCAACCTAAGTGTCCACTGACAGATGAATGGATAAAGAAGATGTGGCACATATATACAATGGAATATTACTCAGCCATAAAAAGAAACGAAATTGAGTTATTTGGAGTGAGGTGGATGGACCTAGAGTCTGTCACACAGAGTGAAGTAAGTCAGAAACAGAAAAACAAATACCATATGCTAACACATACATAGGGAATCTAAAAAAAAAAAAAAAAAGGTACTGATGAACCTAGCTGCAGGGCAGGAATAAAAATGTAGACACAGGAATGGACTTGAGGACACGGGGTGGGAGGGGAAAGCTGGGGAGAAGTGAGAGTAGCATTGACATATATACACTACCAAAAGTAAAATAGTTAGCTAGTGGAAGCAGCAGCATAGCACAGGGAGATCAGCTCGGTGCTTTGCGATGACCTAGAGGGGTGGGATAGGGAGGATGGGAGGGAGGCTCAAGAGGGAGGGGATATGGGGACATGTGTACGCATATGGCTGATTCACTTTGTTGTACAACAGAAACTAACACAGTACTGTGAAGCAATTATACTCCAATGAAGATCTATTTTTTAAAAAAAGAGCATAAAAGCGTCCTGTTCCTCATAAAACTCTCACCCTAGATTTTGCACCCAGTGATGATTCTCGCCTGAATTAATTTTGACTATGATATTGCAAAAAGATGGTTTTTCAACTCCTGTACTCCCTCTACATTTCTTAGCCGGCATTCGTGTTTTAGGTGAACCCCTTATGAGTCCACCTCCTCGAGGTCCACACCGGGAACTCCTACCCCTTCTCCCAATTCTGAGGGCGGACAGTTTTTCAGACCATCTACCCTTAGCGCCCCACCTGGACAGCTGGAAATCCCACCACCGTATCCCTCCAGCCCTGTCCTATATCCTCCATTACCAGAGGTGAGTCCTGCCAGTGCTACACAAAGCAGAGTTGTTAGGGAACGATTGACCGAAACTGCCCGCCTTGGCCAGGCACATTGATAATCGCTTGCCTGAGTTGTCTCAAAACAGGAGGTCTCTGTTGCTGCCGCTGAAAACTAATCAGGAAAATTTGGGAGGGGCCAAAAGGAGGGGGGAGGAGACGATACGTCCTGCCAAACTCCCAGAAGCCCTCACGCTGGAATCCATCTTGGCTGAGAGAAGTGTGCGTCACCCGGAAGGACCCTTAATCACCAAATATGGGCCAGAGATGATTGGCCAGAGACAACCTGGAAACTCACCCCATTACCATAAAATCTGAGACTTCGAGCCACGTGGCAGAGCAGTCCTCCTGGGTTCCCTTCCACTACTGCTCTCCGGGGGGCCCGGAGAGGCCCTTCCCAATAAAGTCTTTTGATTCGTCAGCATGAGTGTCTCCTCGGACAATTCATTTCCAAGTGTTAGATAAGAGCCCACTCTCAGACCCTGGAAGGGATCCCCCTTCCTGCAACAGGGCTACCTACCAGCCTCCCAATACCAAACTCTGTCCTTCAAGCGGAGTGCTGGCTGGTGACAGGGAACAATCAGGGTCCATGTCCCTTTCCCTATGGCTGACCTAGCTACTTGCAAAGAGAAATTTGGTCATTTTTTTTTTCTGAGAACCCCAGTCGGTCCTTGGAGGAATTCACCAAGCTGACAAAGTTCTATGAGTTTACTTGGGGGGATCCCCCCTTTCTACCTGCTGCACCTTTGAAGAGAAAAGCTGGATCTTTGGTGCAGCCCTGGTATCTGCTGATGAAATGGCAGTCCAAAATCAGGAACACGTAATCTACCTCTCCCTTCTCTGATTAGCAACTGCTTGAATCTGCACTTTGTAACTCAGGGTAGGTCATGGAGGCTGGAGTCTGTTCCCCACAAACAGGGAATGTGGGACACGGAAAGGCTTCTGTGCCCAGGAGCCCCACAGGGTCCTGCTTGGTTTCAGTAACACAGGGAAAAGATGAGAATCCAGCCCTCTTCCAGGACTGCCTGGTAGAAGCTTTTAGAAAGTATACCAATATTGCGACTTCCCTGGTGGTCCAGTGGTTAACACTCTGAGCTCCCACTGCAGGGGGCACGGGTTGGAGCCCTGATGGGGGAAGTAAGATCCCGTGTGCCTGCCAGAAAGAAAAATTAATTAATCAATTAAAAAAAAGAAAGTATACCAGTATTAATCCCATACCTCCAAAGGGCAAGTCCTAGTAAATACCCATTTTTATTTTATCACTCAATCTACCCCAGACATTAGGAGAAAATTACAGAAGGCAGCTATGGGACCCCAACCGCCCAAGAATCAGCTCATGGACTTGGCCTTTGGAGTATTTAACAGTAGAGATAGGGTTGAGGAAGTGAAAAGGATTCAGGGACAACAACGAAAGGCACAATTATTGGCGGCAGCCCTAGCCCCTGCACAACCTCAGAGTTCTTGCCCCGGCTTATGAAAGCTCACCGGGGGGTGGGCAGGAACTAGAAAATCTGGATCAGAGCCACTGCCCCACGGAGAAGGGACATGTTTTAAATGCAGCCAGGAGGGCCACTGGAAGGATGAACACCCTCTGGGAAAAATCCACCAAGACCCTGCCCGATATGCAAACTTAGGGCCACTGGAAGTGGGACTGCCCTCAGTCCTGAAGGGGACCTGGGGCTCCCAAACTGAATGATGGCTGAGAGGAATGAAGGCTGTTGGCGCCCAGGAAGTCCCCACCCCGCAGCTCCCAAAGGATGCCTGGTCATTTCCCTGGAGGATCCTCGGGTAACCCTTGACGTGGGAAGTAGGAAAGTTATTTTTTCAATTAGATACAGAGCCGCCTACTCTGTGCTCACTGATTTCCTTCGACCCTTGTCCTCTCGATCCTGTATAGTAACAGGAATCGATGGACGGCCCAAAGCCAAACGATTCAACTGCTTACTAGGAAGTTTTACCTTTGCCCACCAGTTCCTGCTCATGCCTGAGTGCCCCATCCCCTTGTTGGGAAGGGCTTTGCTCACCAAGTTCCAGACGATAGTTCAATTCGGAGACTCCCTCAGAGAAGGCACCCACCAGGAGAAACAATTGCTCTTAGCCACAGGAGCCTGACTGCTTCGGTCACAAATCAGAGGAAGTCTCCCTTCCACCCCATGTTGTTTCTCAAGTAAACCCCCCTGTCTGGGACTCTGAGGTTCCTGGCAGAGCTACTAATGTGCCCCCAGTTCAGATTTCATTAAAACCCAATGCTGATGACCTGTGGAAAAAAACAAGATTCCTTGAGCCCGAGGCCCAGCCTTTAATAACCAAGTTCTTAAAATATGGGCTGTTATGACCCTGCCAATTTCTATGTAATACCCCCATTCTGCACATAAAAAAAAACAAAGTGGAAAACAACAAGGTTCTACTGTATAGCACAGGGAACTATATTCATTATCTTGTAATAAACCATAAGGAAAAAAGAAATTTAAAAGAATGTATATATATATATATATATATATATATATGTATAACTGAGTCACTTTGCTGTACAGCAGAAACTAACACGATATTGTAAATCAACTATACTTCAATAAAAAAATTAAAAATAAAATTTAAAAAAATAAACAAAACTTCGACACATACTAAAAAAAACGAAGTGGAGAATACAGGTTTGTTCAAGACCTGAGAGCAGTTAATGAGGCAGTGGGTCCCAGATCACCCGATAGTCCCTAATCCATATACCATACTGACCCAAGTTCCAGTAAATGCTCACTGGTTTACAGGGCTGGACCTAAAGGACACCTTCCTTTGCATTCCCCTGCACCCAGACTCTCTTTGCCTTTGAGTGGACAGATCCAGGTACTCATAACACTTCCCAGCTAACCTGGACCACGCTGTCCCAAGGCTCCAGGGATAGCCCCCACCTATTTGGGAACACATTAGCAAAGGAATTAATAGAATTACAGTTGGCCAACGGGTCTCTCCTACAGTATGGAGATGACCTCCTAATTTCCAGTCCCACTAGGGAAGACTCAGATAAAAACACCATTCACATCCTCAACTTCCTAGGGGGATAAGGATATCGAGTCTCCTCACAAGGCCCAGATTTCCACCCAACAGGTTAAGTACCTGGGATATGTGCTCACCTCTGGGATGAGGACTCTAGCCCAGGACTGAAAGGAAGCCATTGTAACCCTCCAGACTAAGAGGTAACTGAGGGCCTTTCTGGGGATGGCGGGATTTTGCAGGCTCTGGATACCTGGATTCAGGCTCATAGTAAAGCCTCTCTATGAGGCCCTGAAAGGAGGTGACCACAAACCCCTCAACTGGGGTAAAGATTGCCAACAGGTGTTCCTAGCTCTAAAACTAAAATTAGGGACTGCCCCTGTATTAGGTCTCCTGAACTTAGAAAAACCCTTTACCCTCTATATGGCTGAGAGACAAGGGGTAGCCCTGGGTGTCCTCACCCCAAAACCTGGGGACCTCCCAAAACCAATAGCTCATTTCTCAGAACAACTTGATCAGGTGGCCACTGGATGGCCACGATGTCTTAGGGCAGTGGCTGCCCCTCTCTGCTAGTAGAAGAGGTCAATAAGTTCACTCTGGGACAACCACTGGAAGCCCTAGATCCTCACCAAGTACAAGGAGTCCTAGAAGCAAAGGGACACCAACGTCCGATGGGTGGATGATGACTTAAACACCAAGCCCTCCTACTAGACGCTGCAGGCGTAACTCTTAAGATCTGCCAAGCGCTGAACCCAGCTATCTAAGGCCAGACCCCCCCACCCCAAGGGTCCCTTGTTCACTCCTGTGTGGAGGCTATTGAACAAGTTTACTCCAGTAGACCTGACCTCGAGCCCCTGACCAATCCTGATGCAGAATGATTTACCTATGGAAGCAGCTGTACACATGAAGGGGTTAGAAAGGCCGGCTATGTCACAGTCAGTTGAGTCAATTGTTGAGTCTGGAGCTCTACCCTCTCACACTTCCGCCCAAGAGGCCGAATTGATTGCCCTGACCAGGCACTCTAGCTAGGAAAGGGATTAAGAATCAATATATATCCTGATTCCAAGTACGGATTCCTAGTACTATATGCCCATGCTGCCATATGGAAAGAAAGGGGATTACTAACAGCCAACGGGTCCCCTATAAAACACCAGGCAGAAATTCTAGAACTGCTAGAAGCCATCCAGCTTCCAAAGGAAGTTGCAGTCATTCACTGCAGAGGCCACCAAAGGGACAACACCTCCCTTACAAAGGGAAATGCCCTGGCCGACAAGGTCACTAAGACAGTAGCCAAAGAACAGCTGGCCCTACAAGCTGCAGCTCTCGGACCCAACAAGCTCCTCCCTTCTCAATGGTGCCACCTTATACACCAGAAGAACAGGTAGGGAACTGGAAAGAGACCTCTCAGGGTGGCTGACAAAAGATAACAAGCTTCTCACTCCTGGGGCCGAGCAATGGAAAATACTTAAGCACTTCCACGAATCCTCCCACTTAGGGCAAGACTACCTATTCAAACTGGTTACGCAGGTGTTCCTGGGTAAAGGACTGTCCCAAATTGTTACAAATGTCACCAAGGCTTGTGAGCTTTGTGCCCCCAGTAGCCCAGGAAGACACCCCATACTTCCCCCCTAACTTGGCCCATACAACATTGGGGAGCCTATCCAGGGGAGGATTGGCAAGTGGTCTTGACCCAAATGCCCCCATGTAGGGGATGGAAACACCTATTGTTATTCATAGACACCTTTAGAGGGTGGATAGAAGCTTTCCCTACTAAAACTGAAAAAGCAATAGGAGTAGCCACATTTCTGCCTAAAGAGATAGTTCCGAGATCCGGTTACCCAAAAGCTTACAGAGTGATAACGGACCTTCCTTCACTGCCAAACTGACCCAACAGGTTTCCTCAGCTCTGAGTATTAACTACAGCTGCCACTTTTCCTAGAGGCCTCAATCCTCAGGCAAGGTAGAAAAGGCAAATCATGTTCTACAAAGAACGGTTGCTAATTTATGCCGAGACTTCAGAAACCTGGGTCTCCCTCCTGCCTCAGCCCTTTTATGGACCAGGATGGCCCCAAAGGGAATTTTAAAACTTAGCCCCATTGAAATGACCTATGCAAGCCCCTTTTTTGACTTCAGATCTTTTGTTTGATGAGGAAACCCACAAATTGGTCTCCCACATTGTTAGCTTGAGCCAAGTTCAGAGTGCCTTCCAAGGGAACGAAGTGCTACCCACCCCCACAAAAGAAAAGGTCGAGGTCTCTATCCACTCAGGGGACTTCGTCCTACTAAAAACTTGGAAGAAAGGGTCCCTTGAGGACCAGCTACAACTAAAATGGAAGGGAGCGTATCAAGTGTTACTAAGTACTCCAACTGCTGTCAGGCTAAGAGGAGTTACTAGCTGGGTACATCTGTCTAGAATAAAACCTGTACCTTATGAGACTCAATAGGAACCAGAGGGGACAGACTCCTGCGAGGCAGTGGAAGACCTCAGATACTTGTTCCAGAGAACAGATACGGGTTGACCTAGTCATCCTTGTGTTTCTATCATGCTCTTATTCTGCCACTTTTCAGAACAACCTCCCCCAGGTAAACATCTTCTTTGCCTCTGCTGGGTCTGAACAAATATATAGTAATATGATGTCAAAAGCCATGATACTCCTAGTAGGACTTCTGACGATGGTCATGGCTCAGGGTGAATGGGAAAATAATGTTTTAGTAAACACATCTAAAACAGTCACTCGGGGAGAAAAACTAGTTAATTTTTGGGTCTGCCATAAAACCCCTGGCTTACAACAACAATTACAGGTACGAATAGGTACATATAACAAGAGTATTATCAATTCAAACACATGGAAAAACCTCCCTCTACCGATTTGAGCACGATGGGTCATACCCCCCATCAGGCCCAATATCTTGCCTATGTTTGATTCCTTTTAAAAGGGTGCTTATGGGCTTCCCTGGTGGCGCAGTGGTTGAGAGTCTGCCTGCTGATGGAGGAGACACGGGTTCGTGCCCCGGTCCGGGAAGATCCCACATGCCGCGGAGCGGCTGGGCCCGTGAGCCATGGCCGCTGAGCCTGCGCGTCCGGAGCCTGTGCTCCGCTACGGGAGAGGCCACAACAGTGAGAGGCCCGCGTACCGCAAAAAAAAAAAAAAAAAAAAAGAAAGGGTGCTTATAACTTTTCCATTAATCATGGCTACTTTTGTTATTCAGAAAACCAGTCATGCTTCTGATGCCGCTATGCCTCTAATGGTTCTCCTGGGTATGGTGAGACTCTTTAGAGCAATCCCTGGCCACCAGATGGTAATATCACAACAGTGTTTTGGAACCCAGACCTAAACTGCATTCCTACGGATGCCTTCATTCTGTGTTTATAATGAAGACCAGACCCCAAGTGCCTATGGGATAGGGATGGAATGGACTAAAAATTGGGCTAGAAATTGTCAGGCTCTACGGAAGCAGTGGGTTAAAACCTTCTTACTATACCATCTCATCTAAGCCGAGGGCATGGAATACTCTGGACTTAACTATTTTGAATCTACTAATGGGCCCTTGTCCCTGCATTGCGTTCATAACTTGTCCCTTCCATGGATCCCTACGGCTGCTTCCTTGCTAAATTCTTCTGTTCCCAGATCTCTTATTTCACCTTCAGGATATGTCTGGATATGTAGCAATTTCCAGAATGAGAGCCCAAAGACAAGCGCACCCCAGGGAAAATTTGGCCCCTTTGTAAATGCTTATCCTTATATCCATAATGTGTGGCACGAGAGAGAGGGTACATTAGGACACTTGGTCCCATTCACAGTCACAGTTCATAATAATACTCAATACAGTCCCAAGAGGGCCATCGGATTAATATTAGCAGGAATAGGACTGGCAGGGGGATTGGCAGCTCCATGGGAAGGCTTTGCCTTCCGTGAGATAACCCTAGAAAATCTAACTAACACTTTAGAAAGCCTAGCCCTGACCACTGGCAATGCCCTAAATAGACTTTCAACTCTTTAAACTCACTGGGCAATGTGGTCATGGGCAATAGATTGGCGTTGGATTACTTCCTGGATGAGCAGGGTGGTATTTGTGTGGTTATAAACAAAACCTGCTGTACCTACGTTAATAACTCGGGCCAGATCAAGATGAACATCAAAAAGATTTATTAACAGGCATCATGGTTATACTACTACAACCAGGGGACAGACCCTAATGCCATCTGGTCTACTATTAAGAGCACCCTCCCTAGTCTTACTTGGTTCCTGCCCCTCCTGGGTCCAGTCGTGGTCATACTCCTCCTCTCCTTTGGACCCTGCCTCTTTAACCTCTTGGTAAAGTTCGTGTCTTCTGGGTTACAACAGTTCCACATCAAAATGATGGCTATGCAAGGATTTCAACCCATACCTCCCTCTGACTTAAAACAAGAAGCTGTCCTGCCCCTGGGGACAGGGGACAGTAAAAATCCAGAGATTTTTACTCCCTGACAGGCAGGGTCGATGCCCCTGCTCAGCTCTGAAGCAGCTACAGAAGACGGACCATTGCCCTTCTGCTTCCCATAAGAATATGGGAGTAAAATCTCTGAGCAGGGAATGAGACAGGAGGGAAAGGGGCAGGACACAAACGCTAGATAATGAAGAAGGGGTGCAGCTGTTGGAATGTGATAAAGACCAGCTGGAATAAGTTGAAACCAAGGTGGCTTTGAGAATAGTCCAGTCATTGACCTTTAGCTCATTATACCTTCATTGTAATACTAAAAGCACTCCCCCTTACACCATGACAGTTCCGAGGAGGACCAAAAAAGGCCAAAAAGTGGGCAGTGGCCCAATTCCTGGGAAATCCCTACCATGCCCTGACATAGCAAGAATATTCCTCCCACTCGTTGGCCTATGAAACTACTTAACCTATAAAAACCTACGAACCCATGCCCCAGGGCCGCTCTCACTTTTTGAGACAGTCCACATTCTGCCTATGAAATGTGTATCTCTCTAAATCAATTTGCCTTCCCTTTACTCTGGCTGCTTTTGAATTCTTTCCTGCTTACGAAACCAAGAACCCTCACTTGGGTCCACCCTAAGGACTCCTGCAGATCCCAGGATGTGACATTTCCCTCTCCTGCAATACGCCCACCACTTATTCAAGCACTTTCATACTCTCTGCATAAAAAGCTAATCCGGGCTCCTCTTGTTCCCTATCCTGCTGCAGCCCTAGAATTTCCCTAAGAAGCCCTGGTTCTTTTTATGGCATTTAGAAACCAAGTTCAGGAAAGCAAGCGTACTCATTGCTCTGGAGTATCTTTGCTCCTAGGCCCTTTTGGCAGGAAAACATGCATGCAAATACGCATAGATATACATAGTTATTTAATACACACACACCTACACAAATGTATATCCATAGTTTACTTATTTATTTTGTTTGTCCCTTACACTAAAATGTAAGCTCCACGAGGGAGAAAATTTTCGTCTGTTTTGTTTGTTGTTGATTTTTTAGTGCACAGAACAGCGCATAGTAAATGGGGAGTATTCAGTAGATAGTTGTTGACTAAAACAGAAGAAACAGCCCCAATAGGCTAAGTAGTTTGTCAAATCCTCACAACTGACCAATGACAGAACTCTCTTTTTAGCATGCTTCCAAGACCCAAAGTAGGAGCTAATGTCTGGCTGGATAGCACATGTCTTCATGGTCATTTTTCCACCTTAATTTTTTTCTGGCCTCTTTTACCTCTAGACTTTTGTAATTTGTATCCTCTCTTCCTACCCTCTGGGATTTATAACCTCAGGTGGTCAGTGGGTAGGAGCTCAAGGCAGAGACTAGGTGGCTAGTCCTGGAAGTAGGAGAAGACCCCAGGCTCATCACCCAGCGGTGATGGCTGAGACATCTCCTCAGCCTGGAATGTGATCTAATACAAGGAGTGGGGTGTCCAGGTGTGGTATCTGAAGTCAGTTATCATTGCTAGCGTACCCAGCAGCAGCCCTGATGCTACCCAAGAAATGACCACACAGAAGCAGAGCATCAGAGATAATAGAAGACAGACCCAGAGCGAGCGGGTGGAGACCCAACAGAGAGGAAGCCAACCTCCGGGAGCCCTGGCGTCATGGAAACTGGCCCTGCCGCTCTATCTGTCCTCAAATGCTATAAATAGTCAGTTTCAGTATCAGCCATGGCCAGACCAGGCCAGCACCACGATCAAACCCTGAGAAGAAATGGATTTGGGGGAGGAGGTCACAGAGAGAGAGAGAGAACAGTTGGAATGGGAGGAATGAGATGAGATGGAGGGAAAGCTTTTGTCTGTCCCCACTGCACACCACAGCAGGCCTCTGGCACTCAGAGCCCACCCCACAGAATTTTCCAGGCTGCCCATCACCCAATAATGCTGTTTCACCAGACCATCCCCCACCCTTCCTACTACTTTGCTCTGTTTCTGCTGCTCAGTATGGCCTTTCTGCCTCCATATTTCTTCATACTTTTAAAGCTTATCTCAATTTCTACTTCTTCCAAGGAGGAAGTCCAAAAAGCCATCCCCCAAAGACTTCTAGTCTAGTTGAGTTGCTGACACTTGGGCTGTGGGTGTCCCTGTTAGTGGAGAAGGAAGATCTGGCCCTTGGGCCTTCCATGAATTGTGGACATGAGGTGTCTTCTGGGATCCTAGGAACCCCTGAATAACCTCCTGTCCCTCCCTTTTTCTGTTACAAAGTCCTCTGGACCCTGTAGCTCCTCCTCTGCCTCCCCAGCCCAGACTTTTCTCTGTTACTTGGTTACTGAGTGATTTTAGGGAAGTCTCTTGACCTCTCTGGGCCTATTGCAGGCTGAGTTCTCTGGTTCCAGAGACAGAGTGTCTAAACAGGATGTTTATTAAGGAGAGTCCTTGGGCTCAGTGCCTGGGGGAGGGAGGGAGAGGAAGCTGGATTGGGCAGAGGGAGAAGCTGAGCTACAGGGATCTCTGGAGCCATAATGACCCAACAGAGTTGTCCCATGTTGGGCCCAAATGGCTGGTCTTTTATCCCAAGATCAGTCATTGAATGCAGGCAGTCTGGGGTAGGGCATACCCGTGGGCAAGGCTGCTCTCTGCGGCAGTGGCAGTCCCTAAGGGGGCTAAAAGTTGAAGGCTGTCCACCTCCCAGGAACTGGAAAAATAAGTCCTTCCATGAAGGGGTACCTGGGCAGCGCATCAGTGCCTCAACTTCCTCCCGTAATAAGGGCATCACGGGACTTCCCTGGTGGCCCAGTGGTAAAGAATCCGCCTTCCAATGCAGCAGACGCGGGTTCGATCCCTGGTCGGGGAACTAAGATCCCACATGCTACGGGGCAACTAAGCCCATGTGCCACAACTACTGAGCTTGCGCACCTCAACGAGAGATCCCGCGTGCCACAAACTACAAAGCCCATGCGCCCTGGAGCCCGCACACCACAACTAGAGAGAGAAAACCCATGCGGCCACAACTAGAGAGGAGCCCGTGTGCCACAACTAAGACCCAACACAGCCAAAAAAATATATATATTTTTTAAAAGGGCATCACAATACTTCACTGGGCTATTGTGTGGATGAAATACAATATATGTCAAGTTCCTAGCACACACTCTCATAGTCACTGTTTAGTAATGGGGACAATGTTTATTGACTGGGTATTGGACTAGGGTCTGTTGGGTGACTCTGACCCCAAGCCACTTTTCCTCTTTTGGGGGGAGGTGACCAATGGGTGGGTCCATGTACGCTAAAGATTCAAATTTAGACTTTTGAAGTTTTTCCCTATGAGGTTACATATAAAGCCATTGAAATATAATAACAGCAATGAAATATGTTAATCATACAACTTTAAATTTAGGTATCAGGAGGTAAATCATATTTTTTATTAATCCATTAATTATCTCGTGAACAACACTATTACATGACATTGTCTTTTTGTCTTTTCCAGTATGTATGCTTAATATGAACCACTTTATCTATGATCTTGTTTTGGAATTTCTTCTTTTAATATTCAGGGATGCTTGAGAAATGGTAGTGGTCCAGCCTCTTTGATGACTTGATGATTTTTGTGCCACGTGTCCAGGGATCCAGGAGGCAGGTGGACAAAACAGCTTCCTGTCTGCTAGGCACACGGCAGGCCTTAGATCTGCCAATTCATCTGTCCACACCTTTATCAGCCCGGAGGGGACTTCAGCCAGGTCAGGTGTCCAGGTGTCCTTAGGGCCCGACGCTCCACAGAGCATGCTCCGTGTGGAATCCGACAGGCGCCCAATCCCAAACGGCCACTTCAGGATCCCACCCCTTCACCCCACCCACCACCCACCCCTCCCCCTGGGGCCGGAGCAGAAAGCGGGAGAAAGTAAAAAATTGGGCGTCCGATTCCCTGACCAGTCCCTGGCTCAGCCGAGGGCACCTCCCCCCGGTCAGCCGTCCTGGAGTGTAGTGGGACCAGCCGCGCGTGCGATCCCAGGACAGGACGCGTTGACCCTGGGAGCGGGGTTGAGGGTTGATGGGGACCAGACAGTGGGGATAGGACCTACCGGGAAAAGATGCTTTGTTTTGCAAGCTTCTGAGCTTGGCTTTCGGTTCTTTTTAGAGAAAGAAGAAACAAATCGCTGTTTTGTCATTTGACCAGGGCACCCCGGGCAGCTGCACCGGTTTGGGGATGGGGGAGCCGCTGCGCCCTGAGCCCAGTTGGCCGCTTCCGGCTCTCTAGCCCCTGGGCAGAGCCGGCCGCAGATCCCAATGGAGGCTTGGAGCCTGGGAGTCACCTACGCTCCCTCTTGGGTCAAGGCTCAGTCCCAGAGCGGGGAGGGGTCATGGCCGCAATCTCCAGGAATGGGAGCTCTGCAGTCCCCTGAGCGGGTCCAGGACTTGTCCTGGAGATTAAGTAAGTCCGTATGTAAAGGCTAGTACAGTCCTACTCTCACTGTCCTTAAGAAATGGGGCTGTTATTCCCTCAGCACAGTGGCTCTGGAGGGTCCTGGCAGTGGCACCCTGGGTGTGGGAGTAGCCAGCTCTGCAGAAGCCCGATGGTCGGGGGGGGGGGGGGGGGAATCCGCCAGCAGATGCCACCCACCCTGTCCACCTTGTGAAACTGGCCTGGGAGGTGGACATACCCACTATCCCCTGACTTCCTAGACTATTGCTCCTCTGTCCTTTTCCTGTCCTTGCTTCCATTTCTTCAGCATCCTCTCTACCCCACCTGCACCCCCTCATATGCAGGTATTTTGATGTAGGCCGTTTAGGGTCAAAAAACTTTCATGGAATTCATTATAATAATAATAGACAAGGCAACTGAAGTTCAGAGAAGTTGCTTAAGGCCATTCAACTGGTACTCAGTAGGAGTCAAGGGTGGCCAGTGAGGGAATTGCAGAGTTTGGATTAATAAATAATGGTGTTTAAGATAAAACAAGGTTGCTTGTGTTTGGGGGTCAGAGCTGTCAGTCCATCACGGGGTATTTTCTGAGTACATGCTGTGTACCCAGCTCAGAGCTGGCTTGCTGGAGCAGGGAGAGGGAGATCAGAAAGATAGAAGATGAGGTTCCCTACCCCCAGAAAGACTAGCATTTCGTCTGCATCCAAGGAGCTGAGGCCGTTTAATTGATTTTTGCTTTGAAAACTTTACATCATTGTTAAAAGAAATTATTTTAAAATTTTTTCTCCAATTCCATCTTCCAATACAAAGTCAGTTTTTGTACTTTCTCCTAATTTTGGGCGATAGGTAGACATAATTTTTATTTTTTAACATGAAATCTATAATTTTGTTTACAAATAATAATTGGTTTACCAATAATTTTGTTCCACTCTTCTTTACATATCTTGAAAACACACTTCCCTGCCTTCTCAGGCTTTTTTAAAATATTTATTTATTTATTTAGCTGCATCGGATCTGAGCTGCAGCACGTGGGCTCTTAGTTATGGCATGCGGGATGTAGTTCCCTGACCAGGGATCAAACCCAGGTGCCCTGCACTGGGAACGTGGAGTCTTAAACACTGGACCACCAGGGAAGTCCCTCATAGACTTCATGGTTATCATTTTTATGCTGCATACTATCCCCTCATATGGCCATACCATATTTAGCCACTTTTCTGTTGCTGCTTAATGCCAGTTTGTTTTGTCATTATAAATAATGTGACTATAAATATCTTTGTACGTAAAACTTTTACCTCTTCTTTTAAATTATGTCCTTGGAATTAGTACCCAGAAAGGGGATGGCCTGGTCAGAGTGTTGACTGTTTTATAGCTCTTGTTATGTAGAGCCAGACTGCAACTGACAACATTTAATAACTAAATGAAGTAACCTATGTACTTCTGCCCTATATCTGAAAAGAATATTGTATAGAATAAGCACTATTGGCACCCACGATGTATCAGGTCCATGCTAGCAGGACACCTGGGGATGAACAAGAGGCAGTTCCCACCTTTGGGGAGCACAGAAGCTGTGGCTCTTCAACCTTTTTCTCTTCCTAGGACACAAAATATTCAAAACTTCTACCCATCTTAGGGCAGACCCAGAATTTGGCGATTCTCCCAAATTCTGCAGGGACTTGAAACACAAGCATGTTTTTAAATCAGGAGAATCTTAATCAAAGAGGGTATAATTTTGGGCTTCGATGAAGCAGGTAGTTGACTCCTGGCTGTAACTCCACATTCATTTTTCTCAGATTCAAGAACATCAGGATGTCTAGAGCCTGCGCTCCACAGCAAGAGAAGCCACTGCAGTGAGAAGGCCTCGCACTGCAACGAGGAGTAGCCCCCGCTCACCACAGCTAGAGAAAGCCTGCGCGCAGCAACGAAGACAACGCAGCCGAAAGTAAATTAAATAAATTAGAAAAAACAAAAAGAATACCAGGATGGGGAGTTGGGGGGATAAATTGGGAGTTTGGGATTAACAGATACACACTACTATATATAAAATAGATAAACAACAAGGACCTGCTGTATAACACAGGGAATTATATTCAATGTTTTGTTATAACCTATAATGGAAAAGAACCTGAAAAAGCATATATATCTGAATCACTTTGCTATACACCTGAAACTAACACATTGTAAATCAACTATACTTCGATTAAAACAAAAGAAGAATATGAGGATGCAGGATGAGAGGGATGGATAGATGACATAAAACGACTCTGATTTCTAAATTCAAGCAAACCATTCCCAAACCAGGCATTTGTGCTGTGACACAACTGGACAAGTAAGATGATCCTTTTATGTGTACATCTGTGCACAGGGCTTCTGGGTAGGTAGGCCAGGATCACAAAGAGACAGAACACTGGGGCTCAGGTGCCAGGATGAATTGGAGCCAAGAAAACTATGAAGAACGTGGGACCCAAAGGTCTTAAGGTTGGCCAATGTATTGAGTTCATTAAATACTATGTACTAGGCACTATTATTAGGTGCTGGGATACAGCAGTGATCCAAACAGATAAAAACCCCTACCACTGGGGAACTAATGCTTAGGGGTGACCGGGAAGTACAAATAAGTGAAATATTGAGTATGTCAGATGGTGATAAATACAATGGGAAAATAAAAGCAGAGGAAGGTGACAGGGTGTTCTAGAGAGGAGGTTTTAAATAGGGCTTTCAGAGATGGCCTAACTGAGATGATGACATCTGAACAAAGGGCGAGCCTTAGGATGTCTGGGAGAAAAGCATTCCAGAGGCCCTGACGCAAAGCCTTTGAGGCAGAAGCAACAGGCCAGTGTGGGCTGGGAGCAGCACAAGGAGATGAGATCAGAGAGGGAGTTGGGGCCATTCTGTGGGTGGCCCTACAAGCATTTTAGGCATTACAGCTTTACTCAGAGGGAAGTGGGGGACCCAGTAGACAAGGAGATGTGGTCTGATCTGGCGAGGAGAACGTACTCCAGGGGGAGGGGGGCAGAGCCCAGTTAGGAGGCTAGTGGCAAGTCAGCAACCCAGGTCTTTGTACTCAACCCAGTTCCCTTTCCACGCACTTGGCCCGCCTCAAACTTGAGGTGTGAATTGTTGGGAACGGCAGAACCTACAGTGAATCCAGCCAGGGGGAAAGGTTTCTAGGAAGGTGTTTAAGTTCACTTACAACTTCGTACGTTGGTCTCATTCGCACTAGAAAAGTTCCAGTGTGCGGTTTTAACACGGGGAGCCTGGGCGACCGTCCAGTTACACCACGGACAAGCTGTGTGGCTTCTGGCAGGTCTTCTAACCTTTGGCCGACCCAGCTAATTCATCTGTAAAATGGAGCTATAAATGCCCTGACTGCTTCATATTTTCAAACGATATCACTCGAAAGCACCTTTGAAACATCGTTGTCGTTTACAATAAAACAAATGTGAAAATGGAGCTGACCTCAAAGGGATGACTTTGTACAGCACTTCCAAACTCTTTCAAAAGCGCCAACCTTTGTCTCCTTAGAGGTCGCCGGAACCTACTCGCCCCTCACCTAGCGCCCGCGGCGGGGCTGGGAGTACAGCCGGGCGGCGGCTGGCGCGGGAGGGAGGTGGCGCTGGGGGCCGGGGCGGGGCTGCTGAGATCCCGAGCCCCCCGAGCTGACCCCAGGCTCTTTCTGCCCGACTCTTGGCCAGGCCCTGTGCGGGCGCCGGGGCGGGGGTCAGCTGCGGGCCGCGGGCGGGAGGACAGGCGTGGCAGGCGGCCGCGACGCGGCCTGGGCGGAGCCGCCCCCGCCCTCCTCCCGCCCAGCTCCCGCCCGCCCCAGGCTCCCCGGGCCCGCGCCACGCTCTCTTTCTCCGACAGCTGCCTGGGAGCGCAGCGCGCCGCTCTGCGTCCTAACCCGTCTGTCCTCGGGAGTCGCCGACCGCCGTCGCCGCGCCATGACCACGCAGCAAATAGCGCTCCAGGGCCCGGGACCGTGGGGCTTCCGCCTCGTGGGGGGCAAGGACTTCGAGCAGCCTCTCGCCATTTCCCGGGTAAGAGCAGCCTGGGACGCGCGGGGAGCGGGGCCATCCCGGGCTGGGGAGCGGCGTGACCCAGAGGGGAGCTGGGGCGGCCAGGGCGCCGCGGGCGCTGTCGGAGACGGCGGCTTCCGGAGCCCGGGACGGAGCCGGGGCGGCCGGCGCAGCCAGGTGCGCCAGGTGCGCCGAGCGCTTTCCGCGCACCTCGGGCCCGCAACCCCCGCCGCGCTTGCCGGACGCCGCGCTCCCAGGCGAGCCAGCCAGGTGCGGAGCACCACTTACCGCGTCCGCGGGACAGAAAGGCGCAGTTTTCGTGCCTTCGCTCCGGGAGCGTGGCCGGCGCGTGGACGCGCTTTGTCCGCGGGTGAAAGGCTCAGGGTCCCCGCAGATCCCGCACGCTGGGAGGTATCGCTTCCCCGTTCTAAACAAGCCGCAGAGCGGCGGAAAGCAGTTTGGAAGTAGCAGGAACCACCTGGAAAGTGAGGTGGAGAGGATGGGAAGTTTACTGGGGCGGGGGCGGGGAGGGCGAATGAGGTTAAACGCAACAATCGAAACAATTAGTTTCTCACTCTTTGGACTTGATCCACGGCCAGGTTTTACTTCTCTAATGCCTTTTGGAGAAATGGCGGGATTTTGGAAACAGACCAACCCGTATAAACCCTCTTGGACATTCCACTACTTCGCGGGAGATGGCCGTGCCATATTTCTGCCTGGCATTTCGGGATTACCAACTGATCGGACCTTTTCCCCCATAAATAGGGCTTCGGTGGGGTTCCCACCTTATGTGTTTGTCTGGGGGAAGTTGGTGCTTGAAAAATTCTCAGAGGGTCCTCATCTGTTTGGAAGGGCCCAGGTTCAATCGGAGACGACCAGGTCCATCATCCCCAAATAAAGCGGAAGCCCGAGGGAGACCCAGACTCACTGTTTGGAGGCCCAGGCTTTGGTCATCTTGCTAAAGGCAAGGTTGATGTCCCACTGAGAGTTGCCACATTCAATGTGCCACCAAAAGGCGGGCAAGAAAATTCTTTTGAATGAAAAAAGGGAGCGCAAACACTCTCTGGTACCCAGCTTTTATAGGCCTATCATTCCATTCTTGGGCTCATCTGCTTGCTGAAGATGACCCTAGACCTGCCTCCCCGGCCATCTGAACCTTCCTCCTTTTTGTTAGAGGGGGAGGGTGGAGAGGGAAGGGGAATATCCCTATGGGTCTTTTTGACTTAGGTGCTTGCCTCCAGCCCCCGAAAGAATATGGTGGGAGGCGCAGGAGGAAAAGAATTGGGGCTTCCTCTTTGGCTTCTCTCCAGCCACAGTCCTACCCACATTTCCTTGCAGGTGGGCCCTAGTGTAGTCATGTCTTCTCTGACCATCCCACTCCCAAAAGGGGCAGGTGCTTCAGTTCTTAGGCCCTGTCTTCCACCTGCTGTCCCCAGGGACAACTTCGATTATTCTTGCAGGTACATGCTGTCTTCCCAGCCACCAGCCAGATTCCTCAAGTGCAGAAACTGTGCCTTCCCCAAATCTGGACCCCTGCCCCCAAGGCTGGCACCGAGCTGAACCTGGCTGTGCCCAGTAAATCTTTGCAGGCTTATTAATAAATGCTTATCCAGGGAAGGCACATTTAGACTCGCTTACCTCATAGTCCATTTGTCCCCACTCTTTGTGTCTATAATTAACCTGTCAGCCGGCTCAGCTTCTGAATTTATGTATGACATGAAACCCTTTCTTAAGAACTGGAGAACATGGCTTCCTCCAAGGAGCCGGAGCTGGAGCTGGAGGGACAGAGTGGGGGTGATTAAAAAAAAAAAAGAAGAAGAATTGAGAATATATTGGCCATCTATTAAAAGGGCAATTACTGCCTGCCATTTTAGCTGGTTTTAAAAGACTTAATGCAAGTGGCCCTGTGCAGGAATGATGGTATGGGGTGGAAAACACAATACTGTGAATTCTTTAGTTTGTACCCTCATCTGTTTGTTTATTTTTTTATTAGCACATGTCTCATGAGCATATAGCATATTCTAGAAACTATACAGCAAAGCCCTGGAGTCCCAGAAATGAAGAAGACATGGCTCCACTCTCAAGGTGTTCATGGTTTAGTGAGGGAAGCTAATCTTTATAACGCCCTGGGTTGTGCTTTAATTGAAAAGTGAAAGTGACTCAGGAGGTGACATTCTCTTGCTGACAGTAATTTACCTGTTTATTCATCTCATTATTCCCACATGGAAAAAACATGGGCCTCCTAACTTCCTGGGAATGGGAAAGTCATTGTCGTAAAGGGTCCCTGAGGTAGCTGTCTGAGATCTGGTATAGGTCTGATTTTTGCTTCTTACTTGAGCTGTACCTGGGGTGAGTCTTCTACTGTCTGTGGCTGCCTTTTTGATCTCTGCAACGGGGCTAACTCCAGCCATTGGCTGTGAGTTAAGGTATGTGAGATTGCTCTGTAAGCAGTGCACAGTAGTGAGGAGGTGTGAGCATCTGCAGAGTTATGCACACGTTCTGGTTGGTAGGTGTGCTAGATTCATCATTCGGGGCAGATACACTTTGGTATGGTTTTGTATATGCAGACTTTGAGTCTCCACACCAAAGCAAACCATAAAATTAGGCTGGGAAAGGAGTGCCTTTTATTTAAATGGCTATGTTTGCTTTCCCTTGCATGAATTATTCTGGTATTGGCTTCATTCTTTTGTCAAACTACTAAAGCTCCTGGATATAACTCTGTAATCTTGTGTACTTGAAATTATTTTTTTCTTTTTTAACTTTATTGTGAAATTAAAAAGTCATAAACTAAAAATGCACAGCAAATGCTTATAAAGACCTGTAGAGTTACCACCCAGGTCAAGAAATAGAACATTACCAGGACCTCAGCAGCTCACTAACCTACCTCCTTGTTTTTAGCCAGTTTCTGAACAGAAACAAACAGAACACATTTGTGTGTGTGTGAATAGCTACTTTTGTTCCTCAATATTTTCATCTTTGTTATTGTGATACACTTAAAAAATTTCAATCCAGCTCTCCAACTGTGAATGGACATAAACTCTCTTTCTTCCTTTTACCAGTTTCTCATTTAAGCCTCTACCTTGGACTCCCTGAAGTCCTCCTTGGACTCCTGACACATTTGCAATTGTCCTCTGAGATTTTTTTTCTCTGTCAGTTCCTGCTCCAGGTCTACAGTTGTCTATCTCCTTGAGTTGTGGTATGTTTTTTTTTTTTCCCCATGTCAATTTCTTATTTCCTCTAGTTGCTTTCCATGGAAGTCTTCAGAGAATCCACAGCCAGGCCAAAATTGCTGCGGAGTTTATGTTGACCGTTTTTCCTCTCCCAGCAACTGATGAAAGGCAGGAAGGGGCGGGGCCAGAGATAAGGGGATGCTCTTGGTGGGAGGAGTTGCTCATTTGCCTCTTGAGTCCTGGGGAAGCCTTTGCTAAGAGCCTCTGGTTTTCGCTCAAGTATCCTAAGGAGTGTTTAATAATGGATACTCTGTAGTCACAGGGTCTTTTCTGACTTTAAAGAGTGTCATTTCCAGACTCAAGTAGGCTTGCATCATGTCCTTAAGGTCGAAAGAGCAGGGCTTATCTGTCAGATTGTGAAAAGTGAGAATTGTCCATAAAGGCTCATTATGCATTAATGGCCCTTGCTCTGTACTCCCTCATTCTGTGAAATTGATCACCTGGGAAATATTAGCTGCTCCAGCTGATCTAAGGAGAGGAGGAAGAGGATGAATTACAGGGAATGGCTTGGAAGTGAATGCTTGAGCCTACTGGCATGAAATTCACCAAGCCATGTTATGTCCCTTTGACCAGAGACCCTGCCCCTTACCTAAAATCCTGGATGCCAACCTTGCTGGCTTGTCTTTGAGGAGGAGAGAGTGGAGAATGGTGTTAAGGTATTGCAACAGGGCAGATAATTGAGAGGACGTTATCCTTTAACCCCTGAGATCACTCTCCTACGCTGATCAGGACCGGGGAAAGCACCAGAACTGCTCTTGTGCTGCGACTAGTTAGGAGTGGCTTCCAAGCTATGCTCATTCCCTAGGCCGTACCTTGCCATTGCTCCCTGGAGGAGAGGAAAATGAGTATTCTTTGCCTTTTACAGGGGAGAAGCTCAGTGCCCATAGGTTAGGTAATTTGTTTGAATTTACAAATTTTTTCAGTGAATGAACTACTTCTTTGTAAAGGAAAAGGTAAAGGCTCATTTAAAAATGAGCAAAAGGCTATGTCAGAAAATGAATTTTTAAAGGATGATTTGACTTCCAGTATGTCTCAGAGGAGAGCCTGGAGAAGCTTCCAGAACTTCTGTATGGTGCCTGGTAGAGTGTCCAGGGCAGGAACTCAGGCTGAACTCCAGTCCTGAACACCACACTGGGTGACCCCAGGTACGTCACGTGCCTTCTCTGGGGCTCAATTCTCTGTAAAGATAAATAAAATAATAAATAAGTAAACCAGTGGTTTTGTACCCTTTGAATATGAGGGCCCCCCTTTTTTTTATTGGTAAAAAGTGTCCCAACCTCTCATATGACATTAATTGTACCTTCAACCACCAGTTGATGAGAAAGTGTAACATGAATTCAGAAATGTTTTCAGATGAATTTGGGTTGTGTTATTCATCTGTGAATATCTATGCTCAAATGACTCTTATGTTAATCACAAGAGCCTCCATTTACACTTGGAAGATTTGTGTGAGATTATTTATTTGATTGGCTTGCAGCAATGACCATAGTTAAACTGTATATGACTTTTTATATGCCAGGCAGTGTTCTAAGAGCTTAACATAGTCTTTCAGTAATCGTCACAAGTATCTTGTGAGGTAGATACAATTAAGATACCCATTTTATAGATGAAAAAACTGAGCCATGGAAACATTAGGTACTTTGCCCTTGTCATACAGTAGTGAGTGGATAGAACTGGAATTTGGCTGAGCGGTCTGGCTTCAAAGCCCATAGCCTTAACCTCTATGTCATAATAATGTTTTAACAGTAGCTAACATGTTTTGAATGGCTGCTCTGTGCTAGGTGTCCACTTGCATTATCTTCTTCTGTACTCCCCACAACCCACGACACAGGGACACAGGACACACAATACATACAGTAAATTGAAGAGCTGGGATTTGAAGCCAGACAGATTGACTCCCAGGCCAGCTTCAACCACAGTATTCTGCCCCCTGATAAGCTGTAACTGTCAATATTTCATTGATAATAATATTACGCAGCACCCAGGTCTGAGAAGTGCTAATGGCGGGGCAGTCATCAACATGAGGGGTAGGACTCTCCGGGGCTCCTCACCCCAGAGGCCCTCATGCCCATGGGGGTTGGCTGGGTTGGCCTCAGCCTGAGTGCCCCTGGAGCTCAGAGCATCCTAGAGGGCAGCACCTCCCCTTCCTGTTTCTCCTGAAAAGCTAGAAGCCGTGGCCCCACCTGGGAGAAATGACAGACCAGCCACAGGATTCCATGGCCGTGTGGGCAGGGAAGAACAGAAGAGCTGAGGAATTGGATGCTTTGCCAGAGAAAAGCCTCTGTAGGTGGCCAGGAGGGGATTTGGGGGCAGTTTTTATGGCAAATGAAGATGACCAGGGAGAGGACAGATCCACCTTGCCCAGCCAAGGATGGGCCTGCAAAGTGGCGGCCAAACCAAGTCCAGAACAAAATATACCCATGAAAACCTCAGACGAGAAAGGTAATATCTGTATGGCACTTAGCACCCTGTGTGACTGTTATTAGCACTGACGTGGGTGACGTGGAGAGCTCATCTGTGACTGAGGTCCGTGGTGTATTTTCATATGTGTAGTACACTGCCTTCTCAGTAAATGCCATAAACATGAAAAACACCTTTCCGAAGAACACTCTGGTCTTGTAGGAGGCCAGGTTCTTGATCAAGGACTCGGCCTAATTTTAATAGATATGACTACTCATGTCTATCAGATAAGAAGATAGGACATAGGTATGACCTATATAGGATAAAGTTGTCAAATGCATACAGATAAATAAAATTCAGGTGATGCAGCAATGACTTACATCCATTTCTTTAAAAAATCATATAAAAAATGAAAAAATACTTACACTTCCACAGCTGAACGTGATCAGACCCTATGACCCAACAATTCTCCTAGTTAACTGCTCAATAGAAATGTGTCCACATGGCACCAAAAGACATGTCAAGAATC
Organism: Phocoena phocoena; assembly: GCF_963924675.1. Taxonomy (NCBI): domain Eukaryota; kingdom Metazoa; phylum Chordata; class Mammalia; order Artiodactyla; family Phocoenidae; genus Phocoena; species Phocoena phocoena. The sequence goes on from NC_089234.1 coordinate 32,203,667, forward strand.
TTCAAAGCAGCACTATTCACGATAGCCCCAAACTTGGAACAGTTCAAATGTCTAACAACAGTGGAATGGAGAAATAAATGGTGGTATATAAAAATGTATTTATAAACATATAAATAATGATATGAAACACTGCAGCCATGAGAATGAAGGAATTACAACCACGCACAATGACATAGATCAGACAGGCAGACATGTGATGTTGAGAGAAAGAAGGCAGACACGAAGCATAAATACCACATCATTGCAATTATATAAGATTAATCAGGCAAAATTAATCTATAGTGTTAAAGGCTGGGATCACAGTAACCTTTGCCAGGAGGTTAGTGATGGGAAGGAGGCACGAGGGGCCTTTGGAAGTTCAGGTAATGTTCTGTTTCTTTATTTGGTGCTGATTCCATGGGTGCGCTTTCTTTGTGAGAATCCATCCAGCTGTTTATTTACAATTCGTGTCCTTTTCTGTATGTGTGTTATGCCTCAATAAAAAACTTACATAACAACCCTTGTGCTTATTATAAAAGATCAAATAATATAAAAATGTGGACAGTGCAAGGTAAAAGCCTTCCAACACCTTTCCCCAATCTTACTTCTCAGAGGTAAACACTGTTTAACGGTTTGCTGCAAAACTTTTCAGACATTTTTCCATTCGTGTAGCATTTTTAAAAATCAAATTACCATGTCATGGTGAACTATTTGGATGTCACTGCTTTGTACTTTCTGCCTTATTTTTAATGCAGCAAATCAAGAATTAAAGCCATCTTGATGTCATGGGAAAATGAAGTCTCGGTATCAGCCTGATCTAGGTTCAAACCTTGTCTTGTCCCTATATTAGCTGTATGTCCTCAGGCAGGGTTAAACGCCTCTGAAACCTCAGTGCTCTCATTTGTAAAGCGGGAATAATAGTCCTTGTCTTCAAAGGTTGTAGTGAGGATTAAGATGATGTCTAGAGAGAGCTTAGCACTATGGCTAACACATAGAAGGTGTCAGGATACAGTGGTACTATTAAAAAAATATATTAGTGGTAGCTACTGTGTATTGAATGCTTATTATGGGCCAGACATTGTCCTAACTCTACAAATGAAACCTCATTTAATCCAGCAACAAATGAGGTTGACCCTATTATAAATTTTATTTGATAAATGAGGAAACTGAAGCAATGGAGAGTGTAACTGCCCAAGGTTATGTGTTTAGTGAATGGTTAGGATTTGGGTTATGGGTGGTTGTTATTGGGGCTGTTTAAAAGCACACGGGATTCACTGGGACTTGTATCGGGACCTTTGAGAGACTGATGACTTCTTGATCAATTAGTCAAAGTATTCTACTTTGCTATCTGCTTTTTAATTATATTCCTACCTAAGAAATGATGGTTGGTCTTTCAGACTAAGAGCAATAAGTCTCCTTGATCGGCCACCCCTTAGCGTTAATAGCTTCCTTTTGCAGCGAGTGCGAAGTGAAGCTGGATTACGGCATAGCTCAGCTACTTGGACCTGAACTACTTCATTGCCTCATTTTCTTAAGAAAATGGTTATGGAGTAACCAAGAACATTTTGAAACATTCTTGGGGTTTTCAAGCCAACTGCATAAGCTCATACAGCTTCTGTTTCTATAATGTGGCTTCAAAGTCTGTGCCGTAGCCTGGGCCCGCAAACAAACTGAGTCAGAAGTCTGACTAAGGAGAGTTCAAATTACGCATCTAAGTGGCATACTGCAGGAGCGGGGCTCTGCTTTGTCATCCAGCTCAGAGTCCTTTAAATTTATACCTAAATAGGGACTTCCCTGGTGGTGCAGTGGTTAAGAACCCGCCTGCCAATGCAGGGGACATGGGTTCGAGCCCTGGTCTGGGAAGATCCCACATGCCGCGGAGCAACGAAGCCGGTGCACCACATCTACTGAGCCTGTGCTCTAGAGCCCGCTAAGCCACAAATACTGAGCTCACGTGCCACAACTGCTGAAGCCCATGCACCTAGATCCTGTGCTCCGCAACAAGAGAAGCCACCGCAATGAGAAGCCTGCGCACCGCAATGAAGAGTAGGCCCTGCCCGCCGCGACTAGAGAAAGCCCGCACGCAGCAACGAAGACCCAATGCAGCCAAAAATAAATAAAAATTTTAAAAACATTTATACCTAAATACTTGGACACAGCCATTAGTTTGAAGGAGGTTGTCCCTAAAGGTGCATGGCACTGAGATTGAATGTGAATTCCAAATTTCTTTATTCCAGTCTTGTTTGTATAATGTTAAAAATTATTGTTATCATTATTTAATATTAATACACCCAACTTGTAAGGTGATTTATAGCACCAAAATACATGGCTACAAAATTTCAAACAAAAGAACACACTCCATAAGATGTAACAAAAAATTGGGGTCTTCCCTGGTGGCGCAGTGGTTCAGAATCCGCCTGCCAATGCAGGGGACATGGGTTCGAGCCCTGGTCCAGGAGGATCCCACATGCCGCGGAGCAACTAAGCCCGTGCGCCACAACTACTGAGCCTGCGCTCTAGAGCCCGCGAGCCACAACTACTGAGCCCGTGTACCACAACTGCTGAAGCCTGTGCGCCTGGAGCCTGTGCTCCGCAATGGGAGAAGCTACCACAATTAGAAGCCCTCAGCAACTAGAGAAAGCCCACGCACAGCCACGGAAGACGCAACGCAGCCATCAATCAATAAATTAAAAATTTGGAACACAGAAGAAGAGATGTGCCAGGACCTTTCAATGAGGTGGTTTATGTAATTGCATACTACATTTAGCTGTAAGTTTTCTGGTGGAGGCAAAATAGGAACCATGTTAAGTTATTTAGGCATCTGGAATGAAATAACTTCTGCAGTACTCCATTTGCATTCAAGGATGTTGACCAGTGTTGTAGGGGATTTTTTTTTTTCTTTGTTTTGGTAAGAGATAGGAAAATACTATTCTAATGCATGTTTCTTTTTTTTTTTTTTTGGCCTCGCCCCACGGACGGCATGTGGGATCTTAGTTCCTACCGGGGATGGAACCCCTACCCGCTGCAGTGGAAGCGCAGAGTCTTAACCACTGGGCCTTCAGGGAAGTCCCTGGATGTTTCTTTTAAGGGCCTTTTATGCATTTTAATAGAATGTAAGCCATGAAGTTGTCTCTGGAGGCGCTGAGATCTTAGATTCTACGTATTTTTTGTTTACCTGGTTAACTTCGTTCAGGGAGACCTTTGGGGGAAAAAGGCTGGTCAGCATCTCCCTTGATGTTTCCAAACCTAGTGAGCATCAGAATCTTCCGGGAAGCTTTAAAAAATAAAGATTCCTGGGTCACACTGTGTAGACCAGGGGTCCCCAACCCCCGGTCCTCAGACCAGTATCTGTCTGCAGTCTGATAGGAACCGGGCCGCACAGCAGGATGTGAGCCTCATCTGCCGCTCCCCATCGCTCGCATTACTGCCCGCATTACTGCCCGAACCAACCCCGCCCACCCCATCTGTGGAAAAATTGTCTTCCACGAAACCGGTCACTGGTGCCAAAAAGGTTGGGGACCGATGGTGTAGACTCCCCTCAGTAGATCTGAAGTGGGATGTAGAGATCTATTTATATATATTTTTAAAACCTGAGAGGATCTGACGACCAACTTGTTTGGGAACCATTGCTTCATCCTTGCCAATGTCAGTTTCCCCCTGCGTTATTGGCGAGCTAGGTCAATTTCTGGTCTGAAGTTTAGATGCCAGTTCCAAGGGTCAAGGTTAACAACATTCTGTGAACATTCAGGAAATTGACCTGTATTCCTGTCTGCAGAATAAAGTCAGAGAACCTTTGAACAGGGACAGTTTTTCCCTTGGTGGTGTGGGGTGAGGCTGCTTCAGAACTGTTTAAACTGTTTGACAAGTATTTGGTTAAAACCCCCATCTCTGTCAAAAGAGTGGCAATACAATTTATCATCCAGACTGAAACACACTGTTGAAAATGAAATGGGGTGCTTTTGATAATTAAGCTGGGAAAATCTGTTACCATCCTGGGCAAACCAGGGTGTCTTGTAGTCCTAGTCATAAAACATTTCTGCATATAATTTTTTAACTAAGTCAGTGGTCACAAGCACATTTGCATGAAGGGGTTCGGAGACAACATAAAAGAGTTTTGACTCAAGGGTGAGGTAGTGGAAAAATTAACAGCTGCAAGAAAGATGCTAAATGGCAGCTGGTCCCAGGTTTCTGTGTTGGGGGCAGTAGAGCACGGTGAGAACTGACAAAATGGAGAGTGTCTGCCTCAGCTAAAGGGGGCAGAGTAATTTCAATTTTGAAAAGCCAAGATTGTAGACTGGATTCATTTCATGGGCCTCCTCCAGCTTTCAATCTTGAGCTTAGGGAGTTAAAGGAACCCAATCTGGCTGTCAATCAAACACGTAATTTTAAGTAGAAATGCCTTTGGACAAGTCCTCTAGGGGAAGCCAGCCTCAGAATGGCTGTCCTAGAGGCTGAATTGTCGACCCCTCGAATGGGTCTGCTTCTCTCAACTGCCATTAGGGAATATCTGACAAATACAGTCACCTTAATCTCAACAGGGCTAGGGCTCATTGGTTGTTTCTTGGCAGCAACTGGGCAGTTGAGTCAGAGGCTATGTTTAAACTCCTTTGTTGTTCCCCATTGTTTTCCAGATAAAGTACAGTCTTGTTAAGAAGAAAATGACAGAACCCTTACAGCCTGGTCTATTTTTACATCTCCAGACTCCTCCCCTTCCTCTCCCTTCACTTCCTGTGTTTTATCTGTGCCAGTGCACCTGCTATTCCAGTAAATTGCCATGCTCTTTTCTGCCTCCTGTAGTGCCTTTGCACAGTTTTAAACAATGCCCCCTCCATGGAGCCTGCCCTGATTTCACCTTTAGGCTCCCATTGCCTCTTTACTTGTTTCTAGCATCAGCTGTTGTACATACCTGTCTGCCCCAGGAGATTGTGAACTTGACAGTGTGCTCTGCCTGAATCATTTCAGGTAATCCTCACAACAGCCTTTCGATGCCTGGACTGTTATCACCCCTGTTTCATAGGTGAGAAGAGTGAGGCACACAGAGGTGAAACATCCCACCCAAGGGTACTTACCTCACAAGCACCAGAAACGGGACTTGAACCCTGGTCATCTAACTTCAGTAGCCACATCTTAATAAGCTACACTGTCTTTGAGAATGGACTTAAGGAATGTCTATCCGATGAGTGAATGAATGAAAGAAAGAGGTAACAGAGGAGGGATAAAATAGGTATATGCCATAATACGGGGGAAGAAAGTCATCTTTTCATATGCTGCGGCCAGAGGGTATGCATCCAGTTTTGTATAAAAGCAATATTTATTTAGATGTAAATCGAAGAAAGTGGGAGAGCCACACCATAGTCCTATTCTGCGCCATTTAGTGACATTCTATGAACCTTCTTTTGTGTTTAGAAGTCTGACGGCAGTGCACAGGCTTTAATGATGCAGTATAGGATGGATGTACAGACTGGACTCTGAGCAAAGTGTCTGCCTGCGGGTGCGAAGGGTGAGAGAGGCATGAATGAATTCTGCAGAAGATGGCAGATTGTTCATTAGTGGAAATTGTGCCTAACCCCATTTATTCTCAGGCATCGAGAGTTGTGTGATCAAGCTGTATGGTCCCTGGGGAAAAAAGCTGGAAGAGGGTTTTTGAGAATGTCCATTGAACTAATCAATGGGCCTGTCCCTTTGGAGGAGAGTATAGGACTTCTAGAAACTGAAGCTGATTCCATTCTGAGCCGGTTCTGATGGAATTTGACGGTCAGGAGGAAATCAGAACAGACAGTGGGGCGTGCTGGGTTAGGTGGACGGACCTTGGAGCCCCAGAGCCCGCCACTCACCAGCTGTCAATCTGTTCCTCCACTTCCTTCTCCATGACGATGCAAATAATGTTGGCTACCTGATAGTATCTCAGGAGGACTGGGAAATTCTACCCTTGCCAAACAAACTGTGTTTGACACATAGTTAGCACTCATTAACCGATAAATACTGCTATGATTGTGATGAATAGTTCGTGTGAAGTAAGGTTTGGAGTCCTCCATTCATGATGGGAACTAACCAGAGTTGGAGACACAGGCCTTCTGTTCTGAGGGCTTTTCAGTTCTGACTTGAGTATTTTATAAGGGGAGGAGTTACTGGGCCCCAGCTCAGCATAGACCAATGGAGAGGGTTCTCTGATGGATGGCGAGTGGCACCCAGGCCTTGGCAGGAGTTTGCGACACTCCAGTTCCCTGTGTTGAGGCCACAACAGATGAGTCTGCTCAATTCTGGATTTCTCTTTGGCTCTGACAGTCGGGTTTGGAGCCTCTGCCTGTGGCATTGTGGTAAAGCAGAAGGGGAATGGAATTTGGAATGAGGGAATCTGGTTTCAAGTTCAGGCTCCAACCTTTAGCTGTGTGAACTTGAGTCAGTCACAGCTTTTCTGAGTTTCAATTTCCTCATCTGAAAAATTATATCTTGGTGGTGAGGTCATCATCATTATTATCTCAACTAGGAGAATGTACGTGAAAGAGCTTTGTAAAACGCAAATCCCATAATTTGTTTAAATCCATTTTCCCCCCAGAAATAGACAGCTCATAAAAGAATGTGGACTTTATTTATGTGTGATTCCATCTGAGCCTCACCTAATGATGTTGTCTTATAACTTTCTGAGATTTCCTTTGGCTCCCCATTAATTTGGCTTAAAAAATAAATCAGACCAAAAGATAGGATGGCCAGGCCTTGATTACTCAGACTCAGGGCTCTTAAGACTGGTTCTAACTTGTCCAGGATCTGTCGGGATGTACTTAGCAGAAATGCCTCACCTCCAAGACAGTTTGAACCAAATGCTGGAAATTCCAGAGTTCTTAGCAGCTGAGCATATGAAAGTAAAAGGAAATTTCTATTTTCATTTTCTCAGGCGTTTTGCCCCCCACCGCCCCCATCTCCTCATTTTAGTTTTGTGAGTGGTCCCAGTCCAGGATAGCAATGCTGGGGAAAGTGATTATTTGATTCCTTTTGAAATCGTCATTTTTTTAAAGGATGGAACGAAGCAGCATGATTACATATTTAACAACCGCTAGATATTTTGGATTCAGTCACTCATTGGACAAATATTTATTGAGCACCTACTATGTGCCAGTCACTGCTAGGCACTGGGGATACCACAGTGCAAAAGGCAGACAAGTCCTGCTCTCACCTTACTGTTTAGTACGCTTTCAAGCACAATGTAAACACACCCACAGAATAGATTTACAAACCTAACTGACAAGTGCCGTGAAGAAGAGAGTGTATGAAAATGTTGACGGGGTGGGGGGGGGTGGGGGGAAGGTTGACAAGGGATCTAACTTATTTTTATTTTTTTGCGGTACGCGGGCCTCTCACTGTTGTGGCCTCTCCCGTCGCGGAGCACAGGCTCCGGACGCGCAGGCTCAGCGGCCATGGCTCACGGGCCCAGTCGCTCCGTGGCATGTGGGATCTTCCCGGACCGGGGCGCAAACCCATGTCCCCTGCATCGGCAGGCGGACTCTCAACCACTACGCCACCAGGGAAGCCCAAGGGATGTAACTTAGATTGGAGGGTTCAGGAAAGTCTTCTGTGAGAAGGGTCATTTAAGCCAAGAAGTTAATCAGGTAGAGGCTACAGCAGGTGCTAAGGCCCTGAGGCGGGAAAGAAGTAAGGAAGGCCCTGTAGCTAGAGCTTAGTAGGGGAATGGCACAGTCCTGAGGAACCTCATTAGTGATTCTGGATTTTATCCAAGGGGACTTCTTTTTAAGACCATGAGAGTTGGTCGTGATAAATGAGTTCAATCAGGCTGTTCTCCCTGGAGACAGAGTTTGTCAACCCAGAACCATGGCTCATCCCCAATAAAGTGATGCTTAGGGCCATTTGTAAAACAAGGGGTCTGTGTTGTTCTTTAGAGAAAGCAAAGTATACATGAAGTCACACCAGGTCAGTCTTCTCGGGAAGACGGGCAGAAAATGAGAGGAATTTGTCTTTATGGCACATACTGGGTGACTCAGAACTAACTCCCCGAAGTCAAATGAAAGGAGTGCGGCCTACGCTCGCCTGTATAAAATATCTTTTCCCAGTGGTTGCATTAGAAGAAGATCCGAACCTTGGATTGGGGACTTTTGTTTTCTAAAGGCCAGATCTCTGGTAAACAGATGATGGGAAAGCCAGAAAGGAAGGTTAGGAGGTCAGGATCTCTGCACTGGTTTCCACATCCTGCTACATTCCAGGAGAGTTTTGCCTGATAAAGTCATAGCATGTCTGAACCGGAAGGAACCTCAAGGATCAAGTCATCCACCCCTTATTTTGTGGGGATAGGGTACCGATGGGGGGGATGGCCATGACAGCAGCCATCACACTAGCCCACCTCAGAAGGGTCAGTGTTTTCCGTTTGGCGAGGGCTGATTGGAAACTGGCTGCTGAAAACTGCATCAGACACGGAGGCTCAGGATATAAGCCTTGTGTCCTGATTTGATGTCTTGAAAGGCCTCTTACCTGTGGTTCAGCCTCACGGAGACCCTCAAATGTTCATAAGATCTTCTTCACTGGGCTCCCAGGGGTCAAGGGCCTTCTCCAAGGTGAGGCCAGAGCCCTGTGGGTGCTGGGAGTCTGGGCGTACTCTGCTCCTGGAGGGCTTGGACTTCTCATCAAGGAAGGTCTCTTAATGTCAAAGTCATGGACTGACCTTGGGATGATGGTCCTATTTTTAGTATACCTTGGTTTAGAAAATACCTAATAGTAAAAAACATCTCTGAGGTTAGTACTACTTCAAAATGAGTTCATACTTTGTTCATCACAATAGCGTCTATTCACTTGAAAGACAGTTGTACATCTCCACGTGAAGCTTGATATTTATTCAGGTCACGTGTAATGCTCACTAGGCAGATGAATTTGATGACCCATTGCAGTCATTGGCTGGCTTCCCCCAAGCACTGGTTGCCCATAAATTTGGAACCACTGGTTTTAGAAGCACTGGCCTGTAAATCAGCCACCCAAAGGGGCTAAACCCTAATAGTCAATTTCCTGGCTAGGAGGAAATGAACCAGTATAAACCTATACTATTGTATTTTAAAATATTCTTTGTTGCTTTTTTCAATTACAGAAGTAATTCAAGCTCATTGTATAAACCAAAAACATTACAGAAATGTAATACTGTGAAGTTTGGTATGCAGATCTCAATATTTTTGTGTGTAAATAGCATATTAAGATTTTTATAGAAATAGGATGTTTCTGTACATAATGTTCTCTAAGTGTGTTTTTTTTTAAATTGGTGACTTATTTTAGGGAAGCAGCAAGAGACAGTGGGAAGAACATTGTGTCTGCTTTAGGGTTTGAGTCCTGGCTCTGTATTACACTATTGATAGTTGGATGACTAGTAATACAGTAATGTATCAGTTGGGTGATCCCAGGTAAGTCACAGATCTTTCTAAACCTCAGTTTCTTGGTATCTAAAATGGGGACCAATATAGGGTCGGATACTTGCCTTCCTTTTTCACAAGGTTATTGTAAGGATCCAATGAGATGGTATATAGAAAAGAACTCATTGTAAACCGTAATGTATTACATAACTATAAAGGATCATTATTATTGAAACTTATGATTTTAGCCTTCTTTCCTTTTTAAATGCTTTGATCCACATTAGTGAATACTTAATCCAGTGGTTTCCTTGGAGACAGATGGTAACTAAGCCAGCTCTCCTCTCCTTTTTTCCAGGTCACTCCCGGAAGCAAGGCTGCTACAGCTAATTTATGTGTTGGAGATGTAATCACAGCCATCGATGGGGAAAATACCAGCAATATGACACACTTGGAAGCTCAGAACAAAATCAAGGGCTGCACAGACAACATGACTCTCACAGTAACCAGGTGAGGCCCGTGGAAACACTCGCTCATTTCTGGTTGACTGGAAGCTGCTTGTGGACAGGGACCACTTCACCTATTTCAGGATCCCCTACCCACCCAGCTCAGTGCCTTGTATGGTGTAGGCAGGCAGAGGTCTGTGGAACTGAAATTTCAGGTTGCTCATTTTCCTCTCTAATTTTCACAGTGCTCTTCATAGTATGGGCATCTTTCTCTAAGATATTTGCATTTTCATTTGACCTAACACAACTAACCAAAATTTTGAGGTAGTGAAATCAGTATAATGAAATGAAAACCATCTTGTACACTTCAGAGCCCTACCCCCATGGGAGGTGCACTATTACTATCCCCTCAAAAGCACATTTATCCCTCATTCTTGTCTCCATTTCTATCTCAGTCCACATCTTCTCCTTCAAGACATTCATTCATTACAGATTAATTGATTTTTTTGATCCATTTACCAACACATTGAATAGCTCCATCTTGTATATATCTGGCCTTGTGCTGGGCACTCTGAAAATAAAAAGTACAAATATTCTTTACCCGTAAGAGTGAAAAAATGCTACACTAATGAAAACTGAGACAAGACCTAGAGAGTTGCTGTGTGAATGGTATAAGGAAATCCTTTCCAAGCTCAGAAAAGGAGGCATCACTTTTGTTTGGTCCAGACACACTTCACGAACAAGTTGGTTATCTGGTCTGGATCGGGAACACTGGATGAGATAGAGGAGCTTGTTCCGTCCTGAGCAGAGGTGGGGCGGCATCAGGCATGCCCAGGAGCATGGAGGAGGCCGGTGTGGCTGGGTCAGCGGTCCAGAGCGCAGTGGGGGAGGATGAGGCTGGAAGAATGACAGCAGCTTGGGAAATCCCTCAGGGCTGAGCGCACACAGCCATCAGACATGATGTCATGAGGTTGGTGCTTCCGAAAATCACACTGATAGCAAAATGGAGGGGAAGGCGCGGGCAGAGTGCTAGTTCAGAGGCTAGCAGTCGGGCAAGAGGGGACACTTTCCCACTCCGTTTTTAGTATATTTACTTAGCATGCATGAAACAACAGCTTTTTCAATCTGTTGCAGATCTGAACAGAAAATCTGGTCTCCTCTGGTGACAGAGGAAGGGAAACGTCACCCATACAAGATGAATTTAGCCTCTGAACCCCAAGTAAGTACTTGCCCACCATGGCCCTTGCTCTCAGCACCCAGAGGCCTTTCTGCTTTTGACACCGCTAGGCACACTCCCGTTTTTCCTGCCCTGGAGGCAGGGCATAGGACGCAGGGGGAGGGCCCTCCGCTGACACTGCTGGGACCTGGCTCTTGTTTGGTTCTTCCCGTAAGGGAACTGTGGGAGGAAGGGGCTGGAAAACCCCAGGGCAGTGACGCCAGGGCCTTTGCTGGACACAGCGGGTAGGAAGGGGATACGGGAAGCGGGTGGAAGCTTTCCTGTGCAGAACAGGGTGGCAGAACCACGGCAAAACTGGGGTGCTGACTCAGCTCATTATGGATTGCAGATGCAAACGAATCATGCCAGGGACAAAAAGAAGGCCTAGAGCCTAGAGGAACTACAAGGAAATTGAGTAGTAAACCCAGACATACCCCGCCCCACCCCGGGTCCCGGGACCCACTGCCTGGTTTCCAAGAGCCTTAGGATGGGAATCTCTAGTTTTCTTACAGTGAGATCTTAAAATTACTAAAATAAAGTGGTAGTTCATATTGGAAAATGTGATAGGGAGTCAATGCACAATTTGTTGGCCAAATAGAATTTCCTGGATGGGAGACTGTCCTGAGATCCCATATTTGTACATAATAGATTATAAGCGATTGTATTTCTTCTTTAACTACATCTCCTAAATTATCTACAGTGAATGGGTAGTCTTTAGAAACAAGGGGAGAAACGTAGAGAAGAATGTTTAGAACATCTTTGTAAAATTCCTCACTCCTGATATGCTACTTTTCACAAAGTGTGTCTCTCGGATAAATTAATGAGTTGTTAGTGGTATGTTAGTAGGTAAGTCAATAATGGCTTTTGAAAACTCCCTTTAGACTGGCTTGTGATTGTTATACATTTAGCCCCAATTGAAGATTTGAACTTTAATTTTTTTTTTCTAAATTCGGGACACTGTTTCATTTTTATGGTGTATTGAGGTATAATCAAAAGATAACATATAGCTAGTTACCTTTTATACCTAAAACAGAAACTTGTATGAAATTGAGCTCACTGGGTACATTAGTGTGGGTAAATTGAGTGGTTGTATGTGAATGGTTATTTTCTCAAATGTCTTCCATTAAACTGTCAGAAATGCAGTCACAGAAAATTTTTCCCATTAATAAAAATAATATTTAGTCCTAAGAGTCACTTTAAGGATCATTTTGCATCTGGCATTTCAAAACTGACATGACCATATTATTCTGCACAGCCCCTCTAAGGAAAGTTCATGAAATGGCATTCAGTCTATAAACTGGCAGTTGTGCAAACCAATTTACAACATGCCACAGTCAATTCCAATTTCCTAGGGAGTTCTCAGCCACTTCATTAGATTTACTATAAATGTTGTTTTAATGTGTTAAGTCCTTATATGTTTTATAATATGTAAGGAATGATTTTGTCTTAATGTGGTCTATCTAAAATCCTAGTTTCCAGTTCAGTAAGGCAATGCTTACATTTTAGTTATACTTTTTATATGTACTATACTTGAATTTTCATCTTAAACATATAATCTGAGTACCTATATTAATCTTTTGAAGGTAGTTTTCTTCAGATTAAAAAAAAAATCTCCAACACTTTAACATCTAACTTGACTATACATTTCTTTTGATTCCAGTAATTCTTTGTTCATATGAAAAACTTCCCACCTCTCATTTTTCCAGAATCTTCCACTTCCAGTCATTCTAAAACAGAGGAATGAGTAAGAGCAGAGTTCATCTATAACTAAAGGATTTGTTCATTCATGTAAGGCTAGCCCACACCCCAGCTTATCTGAGGTCAGTGTAGTTACACACCTAGTTTGTATTTCCTCATTATTGAGTTTCCTTGGAGACATAAATACAAAGCCCAAACAATGACATCATCCCTTCCAAAAGGCAGGCCCTGAATTAACCGCCTGACTTCTGGAAAGACCAGTATTCACATGGGGTTAGAGATACTCCTTTTATATACAAAACAGATACATTCTTAGGAGATTCTCTATAAAGTAAAAAATCAGAATTTCCAACCTGCATTTTCTACTGACTTCCATTCTAAGTGAAAATGTGTTTCTATGGAAGGAGAAGGGAATGACACTGTGACTGTCTGCTGTGTGCTGGGCACGGTGCAATGGCTAAGAAAGAAGTATAACTTGCCCAAAGCCGAGCAGGAAGCAACAGGGAAGAAACTGAGCCAAGACAGAAATATGAGGGCTCTTCCCTGGTGCTCAGCATCCTAAGATGCCCCTAAGGAATTGCTGTGGGGAAGGAGAGAGGAGGAAAGAACTGCAGTCCTGGCTGCCGCTGTCCACCTGCCCCACAGAGCTGCAGGGTAGCCACTGACGGGGGCCAGAGTCCCAGGCCACCCTTCGGGAAGTCCGCTGCCGTTAATGACCCCTTCTTATTCCTTGGGGTAGTTGTGCCGAGGAACGTACTTAACCATTCTTTGATTACTGCTGAAGTTATTTTCTTAACTAATTATACTTCCCCTTTGGTGAACAAGCTGTGTGTACTGAGCTTTTTTCCAACGTGGATAAAGTCAGCTCAATGTAATGTATACAGTAAAACCGCACTGATTCCGACTTGCTGAAGAGGGAGACTGTCTGGATCACCATAAACACATCTTCATGTTGTCTTTTAAGTCAGTACACAGTGAATTAAGCTGGTGGTTTTCATCATCCTTTTCTAAGAAAGTGTGAAAGACTTGAAGGTTTAGTGAAGAAAGAGAGAAAAAAAAAAAAGGAAGGGCAGTCGTTGTGGGCCTGGGTGTTAACAGGAGTACAGGATTCAGGAGGATTTCTGGGAGACCCAGAACATAGGACGCACATCGAGTTTACTAGGCAGCACAGAGTACGCTCTCACCTGCGAGCAGAGCCTGAACCAGAACACCCATGCGGAAAGCATCTTGCTAACTGAGTCATCAGAAAAGCCGTGATCTTTTTCAAGAGGCGAATGTTAGTTTAAAAAGTTTTCGGGGGTGTTCTTAAAGTAGCTCCTAGGTGTTGCAGCTGTAGTGATTATCCACCAAGTCCTGGCAGTCCAGTGTGGAGGGGGAGGGCGCTTCCTCAAATTACAGAAAGAGGGGAATGAGCACAGGAGGAACTCGAAGTCCTTTCCTGCAGCTCCCCCTGGGCACCGCTCTGTAGCAGGTATCCCCCAGCCTTCCATCTGATCAGCCTTGGCCTTCTCCCACACAAAACACCAGATCAGTCATTCCCCGTTAGCCCCTTCTGCCAGCGCCCTGAGGCTTCTCTGCCTAGTCAGCAGCTGCTTCACCACTGGTGACACAACCCTCTTATCTTGCTTCTCTAAACTGCTCCTTCCTGGGGAATTCATCTCCACCTTTTATCATCTCCTGCTCCGCACCGAAGTCATGCCAGTTCCTCTCTTCCTGGTACTTAATCCCTCTGGAAATTGCCCTGAAAAGGGTGTTTCAGCTCTGACTTGGATCCTGACAGCCCAGGGCATCAGGGGGTGTCCTGCCCAGGGGTACCCAGCAGGAGATCAGGCTCTGCTGGGCCTCAGGGAAGAACCAGGAGGCAGAGCTGACGGATGAAACTGCACACGTGCCTGGCTCGTGCAACGTCCTGGGTCTTGCCCCGTGTCAGGTGGGTTTGTCAGAGCCCCTCAGCTAGTTTGGCATTGAGCCAGGGCTATCATAGCTCATTGGAACACCTCTCTCTCCCTGGCACTCAGCCTGTACCGTCCATCGAGGGGTGCATATTGGACACCCCCCTGATTTCTCCTCTGATCTCTGCCCGCAGGAGGTCCTACACATAGGAAGCGCCCACAACCGGAGTGCCATGCCCTTTACCGCCTCACCTGCCTCCAGCCCTGCCCCCAGGGTCATCACAAACCAGTACAACAACCCAGCTGGCCTCTACTCCTCTGAAAACATCTCCAACTTCAACAACGCCTTGGAGTCAAAGACGGCAGCCAGCGGGCAGGAGATGAATGGCAGAGCGTAAGTAGGCCCATGCAGTCCGCTCTGGGCCAGTCCTGGAAGAGGCTTTTCACACCAGGACAGGCTCGTGCAGGCAGCGGGGAGAAGGTTCAGCCACTAGCCCTGGGAGAAAAATGCCTACTCTAGCACAGTCCTTTCTGTGTTCATTTTCCTCATCTCTAAAAAAGGGGGTAATACCACCTGCCTTGTGGGGCTGTTGTAAAATAAGAAGTAACCTGTAGGGCTTCCCTGGTGGCGCAGTGGTTGAGAGTCCGCCTGCCGATGCAGAGGACGCGGGTTCGTGCCCCGGTCTGGGAAGATCCCACATGCCGCGGAGCGGCTGGGCCCGTGAGCCATGGCCGCTGAGCCTGCGCGTCCGGAGCCTGTCCTCCGCAACGGGAGAGGCCACAACAGTGAGAGGCCCGCGTAACGCATAAAAAAAAAAAAAAAAAAAAAGAAGTAACCTGTAAAATGCCAGTACCGTGTCTGACACACCAACTGAGTATTCACCGAGACCTATGTTATTATTATCCTGGTTTCCGTGGTCATCGTCTTCTTCTAAGTGACCATTTTCCTTCCTTGACAACTCTGCTGCTTCCCAAGAAACTCTTCAGTTTTTACAGTTTGGGCTTTCTGCTTACGATCGATCACCATTTGGTCTGAGCAAGGGAAGAGTACCTGAATGCAGTTTTCGGTGAAGCAGTGTTTGCCTTTTTCCCTCAGGTGGCCCAGTAGAGATAACAGAAAGAAGTCCGTGAGGATATAAATGTGTGTCTGTTAGAACAGGTTCAGATCTGGGGCAGAGGCAGAGGTGGGCTTACCCAGGGGAGAGGAAGGGTTGCAGGTGGCCATGGTGGAGAGGTCTAAGGAAGCATCTTGCTTAGGGCTGGGGAGGCCTGTCGCCTTTGGCCACAGCTGCCTCTAAGTCTTTATCCAAAGGATCCTCTGCATCTTCCCAGCAGAGGGGGCCCAGAGTCGACTCCCTCCCAAACACTTTGAAGACGAATTCAGAAACACTGGGAATCTCACAGCCCATGGTAGAGAACTGGGTTTGACGACAGAGAGTAAGAGATGGGATCAGTTGTCTGTGGTGGAAAACGGGAGGGACTAGGGCACAAGTTACCACCGCACATGCCCAAAGGTGGCAGGGAAGATAAGGACTCAAGGACAGAGCTCTGAGTACAGACAAGGGGGAGCAGAGCGACCCGTGGCGGCTGGACAGTGCATGCCCCGTCCAGAGGGGGAACCACTCCTTGGCTCCAGCCAGACACCACATGCAGGCCTGGGATTCCCATTTCTGATGATTCATTTCATCAAACCAGAAGGCAGAGAGCTTTTCATCTGAAATCCCCTGATTTTTAGACGTTGCTGACAGTCAGACTTGTTGGAATATACCATGTGCTCCAAACTTGTCTGATCTCGGAGGAGCTTTTCCTCTTGGAACCCTCAGTTCTTTTTTTTTTTTTTAATTGAAGTATAGTTGATTTACAATCTTCTGTTAGTTTCAGGTATTTATATGCATAAAGTGATTCGGTTTTTTATATGTATATATATATATATATTTTTTAGATGCTCTTCCATTATAGGTTATTACGAGATACTGAATATAGTTCCCTGTGCTATACAGTAAATCTTGGTTGTTTGTTTATTTTATATATGGTGGTGTGTATCTGTTCTGTACTCTTAATTTATCCCTCCCCCCTTCCCCTTTTGTAACCATAAATTTGTTTTCTATATCTGTGACTTTCTGTTTTGTAAATAGATTCATTTGTATTATTTTTCAGATTCCACATGTGATATCATATAATATGTCTGACTTACTTCACTTAGTATGATATTATCTAGGTCCCTCCATGTTGCTGCAAATGGCACTATTTCATTCTTTTTTATGGCTAATATTCAGGGGTGTGTGTGCGTGCGTGCCTGCATGCGTGTGTGTATCACATCTTCTTAAACCAAACGTCTGTTGATGGGCACTTGGGTTGTTTCCATGTCTTGGCTATTGTAAATAGTGCTGCGATGAACACTGGGGTACATGTATCTTTTCAAATTAAGAGTTTTCATCTTTTCTAGATATATGCCCAGGAGTGGGATTGCTGGACCATATGGTAGCTCTATTTTTATTTTAAGGAACCTCCACTGTTCTCCATAGTGGCCACACTAATTTACATTCCCACCAACAGTGTAGGAGAGTTCTCTTCACACCCTCTGCAGCATTTGTTCTTTGTAGACTTTTTTTTTTTTTTACTTTACTTATTTTTGGCTGCATTGGGTCTGTTTGTTGTTGGGTCTTCGTTGCTGCATGCAGTCTTTCTCTAGTTGCGGCGAGTGGGGTCTACTCTTCGTTGCGGTGCACGGGCTTCTCATTGTGGTGGCTGCTCTTGTTGCAGAGCTTGGGCTCTAGAGCACAGGCTTCAGTAGTTGTGGCGCATGGGCTTAGTTGCTCTGTGGCATGTGGGATCTTCCTGGACCAGGGCTTGAACCCGTGTCCCCTGCATTGGCACCAGGGAAGTCCCTCTTTGTAGACTTTTTGATGATGGCCATTCTAACTGGTGTGAGGTGATGCCTCATTGTAGTTTTGATTTGCATTTCTCTAATGATTTCTCTAATGATTAACGATGTTAAGCATCCATTCATGTGCCTGTTGGCCATATGTATGTTGTCTTTGGAGAAATGTCTGTTTAGGTCTTCTGCTCAAAATGAGCTGTTTGCATATTTTGGAAAGTAACCCCTTGTCAGTCGTATTGCTTGCAAATACGTTCTCCCAGTCTGTAGGTTTATCTTTTTGTTTCATTTAGGGTTGGAATCCTCAGTTCTTATACTAGCTCTGAAGCCAGTTTTGCTGTTCAATTTCTTCTCAATTCACCTTTAACAAGACTCTGCCCAGCTGTTAGAGTGATTAAACGGCAAACCCACTGCTGCAGATGTAGGTTAGGACAGGTTAAGGCACAAGAGGTTCCAAACTACTTAAATGTTTGGAAAGAGCTATTGTGGGGAGCCCCTTGATCATACTGTGCACATAGTCCTTCTCCCCGAAAAAGAGGCAGGTGTTTTGGGCACCTGCTGCACACAGGTCCCTGTGCCCATCACTGAGAGGGCCTTGCAATTTCCTTTTAAGCTTCGCAGGGCCTAGCAGGGGAGACTTTCTGCCGTGTGACTTTGGCTTTACAAGATGTTAGAGGTCACCAGCATTTATTGTATAAGCAATAGTAGTAGTAAAGGGGCTACTCATGCTTCTTCGTCCTTCAGTTCTGAGTCCTGCCAGGCCCTACTGGCTTGAGACGATGAGGATGCCCTTCACGGTGACTGTGGGGGCCTACGGGGTAGCTGAGAAAGAGCGCCATGCTGGGCCCCCCTAAGCTTTCCACAGACATACCCCGAAGGGAAGCTTTCTCCCAAGCAGCTCAGTGGGGAGTTGAGTGGTGGAAACACCGAGAGCCGTGATCCCCATCCTTTGCTGCTTTTGTGCTGGGGGAGGCTGAGAACGTGACCCTCTTTTACTGTCCCAGAGTGGAATGTTCCATGATCTGGATTTAATAACCCAGGAAATGACACATCCTTAATTGAAAGGCTGCTATGCATTGGCAGAAATATGTGCCAGGGAGGTATTTTTAGTGTGGCCTTGGCCATTATTCTTTAATTAATGTCTTCTTTCTTCTCTCCTGCTCCCCGCCTGTTCCCTCCCTCCAGTCTGAAACAATTCAATCTCTACTGTCTGGACACTGCGAGCCTTTCCTGCAGCCCCTCTCCCCTCCTGTGGCAGACTTTCTTGGCTACAGCAGCCTCTGAGTCTTTATCACAAGTCTCCGTCCAGATTTTCTCAGCAGAGGGGTCCCAGCTCCTGCTCTATCCCAAACTCTCTGAGGATGAATCCAGCAACAGTGGGAATACCGGCAACCCCTGGCGGAGGAAATGCCCTGTGCATGGGTCTCTGCTTACTGGGCTGTTCCTAGAGAGGCCACTCGTGCATATCAGTGAAGGAAGATTCTCGTGCAAACCCAGCAGCTACCAGGTCATGTTGCCGCTCTGTCAGCAGAAGTCACAAGCGCTCACCCGCCACTGTTTAGTCTGTGAAATTCGCTGAGGTTACAGAATTGGCTCACTTCATACTTTGCATCTGAGGTCATCACGGATACCCTGGGGCGCACTCTCAGTTTCTTTGTCGCATGCCCTTCAAAGCAGCCTGGTGTGTGTGTGGCCGTCTGTCTTGTAGGATTTCCCAGGGCCCCATCCCCGTCAGACAGGAACACAGACAGCATTGCCACTGCCAAATTCAACGGGGAAGACAGGCAAGAGGTGCCCGCCATCTGCCTCCTGTTCTCCCAGCACACACGGTTGAGTGGGATGGCCTCTGCGTCAGTTCAGCTTAACAGTCGTTTACTGAGTGCCTACTGTATACCAAGTGGGTGGAGGAAATGTGTCTCTGATCAGCAGAAAGCTTTCACCTGCCCTCTGACCCCCTTCCACTGAGTTTAGGGGCTCTGGTCATTTTCTGGTGATTTGGGGCCTGGATTTCATTATATATGTGATACTGCTTGATACTTTCTTAAAGGTGCAGGCTTTATAGATAGAGGGGCCTGAGCCTGAATTCCAGCTCTGCCTCTTGCTAGCTGTGGGACCTTGGGCAAACCTCGTAACTTCTGAAACTCAGTCTCTTCATCTATAAAGCAGATAATACGAACTACCTCACCACCAGGTTGAGAAATTTCAATGCGATGTGCAAAAACTATCATCCAGCCTGGGGGCTGGCCTCTGGTGGTGCTCGGTAAATGCTACTTGTTACTGATTTCAGCACGCATAAGGAGCTCCATACCCATCACTTCTCAGTACTTGGGGCTCCAGAGGGCGGAAGCACGTAGACAAATGTCATGGAGAAGATTTTGTTGTAACTTAGGGTAAGTTTCTTTTTTTCCCAGCACTGTAGCTTAAGTTCAGCCAACCAGTACAATTGATTACCTTCCTGATGGAGTGGTATTCATGGAATAAGCAGTTGGGCTCCCGTAGCCACCACAATAGTCCCAAGATACTAGCTCTTCCAATTTGTGCTCTCAGGGGATCCCCCCATAAACTCATGAGGCAGATTTCTAAGCAGGTACAGTGGAAATAAAGGGAAGCATTCATTGTTCTTTGTTCAGTTGATACCAGAGGGATTATATTAGCCCTGACTCACTGGAGCTTGGTCAGAAGAAAACCTCCGTCATGAAGGTGGCTGCTTGCCCCTCTAACTAAATTTGCCCACAGCCCACAGAGAACTGGCCTGGGGGTCTGGATGTTCCTCCCTCTTCTCCTGGTGCCCAAAATTACTCCTCCGGTTTCTTATTAGATCCAACATCTAGGCCTTTGAAGATTAAAACTTAGGGAACACTGACCAGGCTCCCCTTCCAAAAATGATTACATAGGGTTTCTCAGAATTGCATATTCGGTGAACACTGGGGCAATAAGGTTGGGACAGCTCAGACATGAACAGTTTTTCTGAGTCAGCCTACATCCTTTCTCCCCACCTACATAAAAGTCACATACTAAAATCTCCTCTACATCATTTCCAGTTAGTGTCTAGCCTCCATCATTTGGAGAAAATTTGTCTTAAACTTAACTAAACTTTGTAGATTCATATTGCACTTATAGGGAACAAAACAGAGAAATCCCCTATAACTTTCACCCAGTTTCCATCAATGGTAACGTCCTGAAAACCGTAAGCATGAAATCAAAACTAGAATATTGACATTTATATGGCCAAGATACAGAACATTTCTATCACCATAGAAATTCCTCAGGTTTCCCTTTTATAGCCACATCCACTTCCCTCTCACCCCTGCACCCCACTTTACCCCTGGCAACCCACTAAGCTGCTCTCCATTTCTGCAATTTTATTATTTCAAGAATGTTATTAATGGAATCACACAGTATGTAACTTAAGGAGATTGACTTTTTTTACTCAGAATCATTCACTGGAGATTTATCTGATTTTAGTTAGGTTGTTTTAGGTACCAGTAGTTCCTTTTTTTCTGTTCTAAAGATATATTTTTCTTAATTGTGGTAAAAAACACATAGCTTAAAATATACCACCTGAACCATTTTTCAGTATAAAGTGCAGTAGTGGTAACTACATACATATTCTTGTACAGCAGATCTCTAGAAATTTTTTGTCTTGCAAAACAGAAACTCTCCACCCATTGAACTACTCCACTTTCCCTCCTCCCTCCAGCCCTTGGCAACCACCATTCTATTTTCTGTTTCTAAGAGTTGACTACTTTAGACACCTCATAGAAGTGGAATCATGCAGTATTTGTCTTTCTGTGACTGGCTTCTTTCACTTAGCATAATGTCCTCAAGGTTCTGGGACAGGATTTTTTTTTAAAGGCTGAATAATATCCATTATCTGAATATACTACATTTTCTTTATCCATTTATCTGTCAGTGGACATTTAGGTTACTTCCACCTCTCAGCTATTTATTGTAAACAATGCTGCAGTGAACATGAGTATGCAAATATTTCTATGAGAGCCTGATTTTTATTCTTTTGGATATATACCCAGAGGTGGGATTGCTGGATCATACAGTAGTTCTATTTTTAATTTTTTGAGTGCTCTCCATAGTGTTTTCCATAGTGCTGTACCATTTTACATTCTCACCAACAGTGCACAGGGTTTCAGTTTTTCCATCCTCATCAACACTTGTTATTTTCTGGTTTTTTGTTTTGTTTTGGTTTTTGGTAGCATCTATCCTAATGGGTGTAAGGTGATATGTCTCATGGCTTTGATTTGTGTTTCCCTGATGAATAGTGATGTTGACCATCGTTTCACATGGTTGTTGGCCATTGTGTATCTTTTTGGAGAAACGTCAGTTCAAGTCCTTTGCCCATTTAAAAAACCTGGTTATTTGGGGGGTTTTTTGTTGTGGAGTTGTAGGAATTCTTTATATATTCTGGACATTAACTTCTTAACAGATACGTGGTTTGCAAGTATTTTCTCCCATTCTGTAGATTGCCTTTTCGCTGTTGATTGTTTCCTTTGTTATGTAGAAGCTTTTTAGTTTAATGTAGTCCCACTTGATTTTGATCCCTGTGCTTTTGCTGTCATATTCAAGAAATCATTGCCAAGACTAATGCCATGAAGCTTTTCCCTGTTTTCTTCTAGGAGTTTTATGGTCTCAGGTCTTACAATAAGTCTTCAATTCATTTTTAGTTGATTTTTGTATATGGTGAGACAAAGGTCCAATTTCATTCTTTTGTACACAGGTACCCAGCTTTCTCAATACCACTTAATGAAGAGAATATCCTTTCTGCATTGTGTATCCTTAGGACCCTCATCAAAGATCATTTGACCTTATATGCCAGGGTTTATTTCTGGGCTGCATATTCTGTTCCTTCAGTCTATATGTCTGTATTTATGCAAGTGCCATACTGTTTTGGTTACTGTAGTTTTGCAGTATGGTCTCCTCTCCATCCCACCCCCCACACCTGTTTGTTTGTTTTGGCCCTGCCATGCCGCTTGTGGGATCTTACTTCCCTGACCAGGGATCAAACCCATGCCCCCTGCATTGGAAGTGTGGAATCTTAACCACTGGACTGCCAGGAAAGTCCCCTCCACTATGTTTTGATGTCAGGAAGTGTGATACCTCTGGTCTTGTTTTTCTTCTTTAATAATTCTTTGGTTATTTGGGGTTCTTTGAGATACCATATGAATATTAGGATTTTTTTTTTCTGTTTCTGCAAAAAATGCTGTTGGGATTTTGATAGGGATTGCATTGAATCTGTACATCACTTTGAGTAGTATTCACATTTTTAGCAATATTAATTCTTCTAATCCATGAAAATGGATATATCTCCATTTATTTTTATCTTCAACTTTTTTTTATTATGTTTCATAGTTTTCAGAACAAGTCTTTTGCCTCCTTGGCTAAGTTTATTCCCAAGTATTGTATTCTTTTGTTGCTATTTTAAATAGGATTGTTTTCTTAATTTTCCTTTTGGATCATTCTTTGTTAGTATATAGAAACACAATTGATTTTTGTGTATCGATTTTGTGTCCTGCAACTTCGCTGAATTCCTTTATTAGTTTTAACAATTCTTTTTTTTGGCCACACCCTGTGGCATGCGGGATCTTAGTTCCTTGACCAGGGATCAAACCTGTGCTCCTGCAGTGGAAGCGTGGCGTCCTAACCACTGGACCACCAGGGAAGTCCTAGTTTTAACAATTCTTTTCATGTATGGAAGCTTTAGGGTTTTCCACATATAAGATCATGTCATCTGTGAACAAAGATAATTTTACTTCTTGCTTTCCAATTTGGATGACTTTTATTTCCTTTTCTTGCCTAGTTGCTCTGGTCAGGACTTCTAGTACTATGTTGAATGGAAGTGGTGAGAGTGGTCATCCTTGTCTGGTTCCTGATCTTAGAGTAAAAACTTACTTTTTCAATATTATGATGTTAGATGTAAGCTTGTCATACATGGCCTTTATTATGTTGAAGTAATTTTCTTCTATTCCTAGTTTTTTTAGTGTTTTTATCATGAAAGGATATTGAATTTTGTCAAATGCTTTTTCTGCATCAATTGAAATGATGATGTGGTTTTTGTCTTCTAATCTGCATTCTGTTAATATAGTGTATTAATTACATTGACTGATTTTTATATGTTGAGCCATCTTTGCATTTCAGAAGCAAATCCCACTTACTCATAGTGTATAATCATTTTAATGTGCTGTTGAATTCACTTTGCTGAGGATTTTTGCATCAATATTCATCAGGGATGTTGGTCTGTAGTTTTCTTTTCCTGTAGTATCTTTGTCTGGTTCTGCTATCAGGGTATTGCTGGCCTCACAGAATGAATTTGTAAGTGTTCCCTCCTCTTCAGTTATTTTGGGAAGACTTTGAGAAGGATTGGTGTTAATTTTTCTTTGAATAGTTGGTAGAATTCTCCAGTGAAGCCATCTGGTCCTGGGCTTTTTAGTTGTTTTATATATATATATATATATATATTTATTTATTTATTTAAAGACCTTTTATGACTTATTTTTTTAAAAATTTATTTAACTTATTTTTCGCTGCGTTGGGTCTTCGTTGCTGTGTGCGGGCTTTCTCTAGTTGTGGTGAGCGGGGGATACTCTTCGTTTCGGTGCATGGGCTTCTCATTGTGGTGGCTTCTCTTGTTGCAGAGCATGGGCGGGGGCTTTAGAGCGCAGGCTCAGTAGTTGTGGCACACGGGCTTAGCTGCTCCGCAGCATGCAGGATCTTCCTGGACCAGGGCTCAAACCCATGTCCCCTGCATTGGCAGGCGGATTCTTAACCACTGCGCCACCAGGGAAGCCCTGTTGGGAGATTTTTTGATTACTGATTCAATCATGTTATTTATTATAGGTCTGTTCACATATTTTTTTTCTTTCATGATTCAGTCTTGGTAGGAATTTATCTATTTCTTCTAGGCTATCCAGTTTGTTGGTATATAATTGTTCACAATAGTCTTTTAAGATCTTTTTTATTTCTGTCATAGGCATGGTAGTGTCTCCTCTTTCATTTCTGATTTTTTGTTATTTCAGTCTTCTCTCCTTTTTTTTTTCTTAGTCTAGCTAAGGGTTTGTCAATTTTGTTGATCTTTTCAAAAAACCAGACTCTTAATTTTGTTCCAGTTTTCCTCTTTTCTATTTCATGTCTGCTGTAGTCTTTATTATTTCCTTCCTTCTACTAACGTTATTTAAATTTATTTTATTTTATTATTTGGCTGCATTGGGTCTTCATTGCTGTGCGCGGGCTTTTCTCTAGTTGTGGCGAGTGGGGGCTACTCTTTGTTGTAGTGCATGGGCTTCTCATTGCGGTGACTTCTCTTGTTGCGGAGCATGGGCTCCAGGTGCACGGGCTTCAGTAGTTGTGGCACGCGGGCTCAGTAGTTGTGGCTCGTGGGCTCTAGAGCGCAGGCTCAGTAGTTGTGGCACATGGACTTAGTTGCTCCACAGCATGTGGGATCTTCCTGGAGCAGGGCTCGAACCCGTGTCCCCTGCATTGGCAGGCAGATTCTTAACCACTGTGCCACCAGGGAAGTCCCCTTCTGCTAATTTTAGTTTGTTCTTCTTTTTCTTGTTCCTTGAGGTGTAAAGTTTGCTTATTTGAGGTCTTTCTTCTTTTTAAATTAGGCATTACTGCTACTATGTTTTCTCAGCTTTTGCTATGTCCTGTAAGTTTTGATATATTCTTTTTTCATTTTCTTTTGTCTCAAAATATTTTCTAATTTCCTTGTTCATGAGTGGGTTGTTTAATTTCTGCATGTTTGTGAACTTTCCAGTTTTCCTTTTGCTGTTGATTTCTAGTTTCATTCCATTGTGGTCAGAAAAGATACTTGGTGATTTCAGTCTTCTTAAATTTGTGAAGACTTTTTTGTGGCCTAACCTGTGATCTATCTTGGAGAATGCTCTGTGTGCACCTGAGAAGAATGTATATTCTGCTGTTGTTGGGTATAGTGTTCTGTATGTGTTAGGTACAGCTGGTCTATAGTGTGGTTCAGGTCCTCAGTTTGCTTATAAATCTTCTGTCTGGTTGTTCTATCCTCTTTGGTTCCTTTTTATTCCATGGTATGGATATACCACAGTTTGTTTAACCATTCACCCATTGAAGGACATCTGGGTTGTGTCTTATTTTTGGCTATTATGGATAAAGTGGCTGTAAAGATTTGTGAACATGTTTTTGTGTAACCATAAATTTTCATCTCTGGGATAAACGACCAGGACCATTGCTGGGTCATAAGGTAGTTACATGCTTAATTTTACAGAAACTACCAAACAGTTTTGCAGAATATCTGTACCATTTTACATTCCTACTTACAATGTTTGATCTAGTTTCTCCGTATCCTCTCCAGCATTTGGTGTTGCCACTGTTTTTTATTCTAGCCATTCTCATAGGTGTGTAGTAATGTATCACTGTGGTTTTAATCTGCACTTGCCTTGTGGGTAATGATGTTGAACATCTTTTCATGAGCTTATTTGCCATCAACATATCCTCTAGTCCTTTTCTGGATATCTGGGCTCAGAT
This sequence comes from Phocoena phocoena, assembly GCF_963924675.1. NCBI lineage: Eukaryota > Metazoa > Chordata > Mammalia > Artiodactyla > Phocoenidae > Phocoena > Phocoena phocoena. The sequence goes on from NC_089234.1 coordinate 32,229,625, forward strand.
CACCTCCTGCCTCTCAGCCTCGGCTGTTTTTTCAGAAGCCTCCACCCTCTAGGGAAGAGGGACAGTGTACCCAGTGGAGCCAAAGAACAAATATCAGAGGGTGGTGCAGCTTATCAATACAGAAGGAAAGGTCTGTATGGAAACAAGTTCTAATTTGTGAGAAATAAAGCCACATGCTGTCCAGTCCACCAGGCTGTCTCCCAGGTTCAAGAATGCAGGCGATGGCTACAAACAGTTTTCTCAGCAAATCTAACCACTTTATCTTTAGGGGTAAAGACAATTTTACAAGTGCAAATGAATTATTCCAATTATGTTTACTCACTCATTTTGCGTCCACTCATTGTATAACTAGCTCACATGTCATTTTAAAAAGAAAACTGAGGGACTTCCCTGTCAGTCCAGTGGTTAGGACTCAGCACTTGCACTGCCATGGGCCCAGGTTCAATCCCTGGTAGGGGAACTAAGATCCCGCAAGCCACGCAGTCTGGCCAAAATTAAATTAAATTGAAAAAAAAGAAAGAAAACTGAGGTATAGGTTTTCCCTGGGTAATTCTCCCCAAGTTACTTCTTCCTCTCCGTTTTCTTTTTCCTGTCAGGCTCCTGGGGCACTTGAAGTACTCAGGTTCCCAGCTGGAAGCAGGGTCAATAACAGCAATGAAGCTCACAGAATGAACATGCTCTCAGGGAAGGTCAACATTTAAGTAGAAGAGACTTATCAGCTGGCACTTGCAACAGGCTGCAGTGGGGGGAAGGGAAGCCACCACCCCTGTATGTCCACAGCTGCTGGTCCCTGCTCTTGTCTCTCTCCCGCCCACCCTCAGGGGACTGTGGGAGACTCCCATCCTCAGGTCAGGTGATGGGCCACCATGAGGAGTGGTTTCAACCAAGGCGGGGACAGAAGTCCAGTTTCCCCACTCTACTGTGTTGACACTGGAGGTTACTGGAGGCTGCTCATTATTGCTGGAGTGGGAGTTCTGGCTACCCACATGGCCTCCACAGATTCACTGCAGGTGAGTGGTGGCCTTGTCACTGCTGGGTGGGGGTGACATACAGGCTTCCTACTGGAGCCTGGAGTGTATGACCACTGTCATTCCTTGGGTCCCAAGGTCTCTGGTTGGTCTGCCTTTTTCTGTCCCCCTTTCAGAGTCTTTTTTTTTTTTTTTTAATATACATTTTATTTATTTATTTTTGGCTGCATTGGGTCTTTTGTTGCTGCGCATGGGCTTTCTCTAGTTGCGGCGAACAGGGGCCACTCTTCATTGTGGTGCATGGGCTTCTCATTGTGGTGGCTTCTCTTGTTGCGGAGCACAGGCTCTCCGTGCATGGGCTTCAGTAGTTGTGGCACGTGGGCTCAGCAGTTGTGGCTCGCGGGCTCTAGAGCAGAGGCTCAGTAGTTGTGGCGCACAGGCTTAAGTTGCTCCATGGCATGTGGGATCTTACCAGACCAGGGTTCGAACCCGTGTCCCCTGCATTGGCAGGCGGATTCTTAACCACTGCTCCACCAGGGAAGTCCCCCGAGTCTTCTTGTGTTCATCTTATATAGAATGTCCAGGGTTTTTGGTTGTACTTAGTGGGAGGAATAGGGAAACTTATGTCTACTCCATCTTCCCAGATGGGAAAACGATTTTTATGAAGAGGATGTCTTCTCCTGTCTGGATGCATCATATAATTCAAATAATCCCTCTTTGCGTCCCAAACTTTGTCACACACACAGGCAGTTTTAGTGCAGAACCAAAGCTGACTTAGTATGTGAGAAAATGATGCCATTAAGGTTTTATCAGCAGTGGGAATTGTTTTCTTATGGCTTCCTTGTTTTAGCTGAGATTTATATACAGATTATTAAGTTGCTGCCATGGGTGATGGGTCAAGTTTAAAAAGAAAAAAATTAAAGAGTCTCTTATGTCCCCACTCTGGTCATTTCACCGTTTTGATGGAGTAGATGCTCATCCCAGGGTTGCTGTTCCAAAACCACGGGTGTGCTTTTCCTCTGTTCTCCTTGACCTTCTTACCTTCACCCCAGCTGCTCTTTGGCCTGGAACAGGCCTTTGTGTCACATAAGGTCTGCAGGCTCAGCTTCTGAAATCCTCCCCTTGCAAGCGAGCTCAAGCGGAGTTTTCTTCTGACGTTCTAAAGGCCACCAGCCTTAAACACCCAGCTACGTCAGCCACCGCGTCAGGCAGAGCACCACCTGGCGGTGGTATCCCTGGGGAGACAGGCCCTGTGGTCAGGGCCTAAAAGACTGAAAGAAAACATTTAGGGAACTGGTGTACATTCAGCACCAAGTCTGACTCAGGGAGAAACAAGAAGCAGGAAACATGAAGAGTGTAATGGATAGTTACTCCAAAGGAGTTGAATTTGATTAAAATCTTGTATTTTGTTATTAAAATTGTAAAAACTGGGTTTAGAAGGCTGTGCTTACTCTTAGTGACCCACTCTCAGAAGTTTTCCTCCTGGTGACTCAGTCATGTAGCTCATTTTTTGAGAGCTTATCACTATAGAATTCTTCCTTTCAATGCTGTTACTATATATAAAAAGTGAGAATGCTTTTTTTGGGGGCTCCATTTCTCATGGATGTTTTTGTCCTAGAATTTTTTTTTTTTAATATATTGTGATGTCATTTGTCTATATCTGATAGTCTAACATCTAAGACTTGGGTCTTAGGATATTATCTTTGAATTAAGCAGATCAATGCTTCCAGTTAAGGCGATGGATATTGAAAGTGCTTTATAAATTGTCAAGTGGTAGAAAAATATTATCATTATTTGAAAATAAATAGTAAGCTGTTTTCTTTTCATTAATCATGGAAATACTTTCCAAGACCATTTGCTGGAAGAATATGTGATGACCTTGTAGTTTGGCTTCTGTCATTTTTAGCAGTCCCTTGGTGGCTTCCAGACATAACAACATACACCAAAGAAGGGGAAAAATTCTCCCCAAGAACATTCCACGGTCTGATCTTGATTTTAAAATAGTTCTAAGTGTAATAGAAAAAAATATTTGTCAAAATAACATAATACATTTATTATAGGGCAAGCTCAGAACTCGACTCAAAGAAAGAGTCCAGCATGTATCTCAGACAACAGGGCTAAAAAGGTGGGCCACACGAAGACTGTGGCCCCTGGTTACAACCGCTCCTCAGGGTGGCCCATCACCTGCCTGGGGGACGGAGGGAAAGAGACACGGACAGAGGCCAGCAGCTGTGGACGGGCAGGGGTGGTGGCTTCCCTCCCCCGCCCCCCACCGTGGCCTGCACAAGTGACCAGCTGATGAATCTCTCTACTTGCATTCTGACCTTCCCTGAGAGCAGCAGAACAGACATCACTCTTTGAGAGTTTTGTCCTCTATTGTGAGAACCCGGTTGTAGTCAAAGGGAAAACCTAGAGCTTCACTGATGCGAGTGACCCTGCTTCCAGCCGGGGCCTTGAGTCACATTTAAAATGGAATGTGAACTAATTATGCAATGGGTGGGTGACAAACTGCACCACCATCTGGTGTTTCCTCTCTGGCTCTACTGGGCACACTGCCCTTCTTCCCTAGCGGGTGGAGGCTTCTGAAAAAGCAGCTGAGGCTGAGACGCAGGAGGTGATCTGGGCCCAGGAGGCTGGACTGCCCATGTCCCTGGCACAGCCCTGGGGAATTCCCTGCAACCCCACAGGAGCAGGGAGAGGGTGCAGTGAGGAGGAGAAAGGCACTTAACCCACTTCTCTAACACCTACCATGCTCCAGCCCTGTGCCGGGCACTGATACAAGGCAGGAACACAGTGGTGAACAAGGCAGGCCACGGCCCTGCCCTCGTGGGGCTTACTTTCCAGGGGAAGACAGACCATAAAGAAACAAGTATAACCGATGGTGAGCGAGAAACAACATGGAGAAAGAGGCAGCAGAGCAAGGGGAGGAGTGACAGGGATGAGTGGACTGTTTTTTTTTTTTTTTTTTTTTTTATAAATCTATTTATTTATTTATTTATTGGCTGCGTTGGGTCTTCGCTGCTGTGTGTGGGCTTTCTCTAGTTGTGGTGAGCGTGGGCTACTCTGTCGTGGTGCGTGGGCTTCTCATTGTGGTGGCTTCTTTTGTTGCAGTGCACGGGCTTTAGGAGTGCAGGCATCAGTAGTTGTGGCGTATGGGCCCAGCTGCTCCACGGCATGTGGGATCTTCCCGAACCAGGGCTCGAACTCGTGTCCCCTGCACTGGCAGGCGGATTCTCAACCACTGCGCCACCAGGGAAGGAGTGGACTGTTTTAAGCTGAGGGTCGGGGACCCTCTCTGAGGAGGGATGTCTGAGCAGAGACCTGAGTGAAGTGTGGGCTGTGGAGGGAGCGTTCCAGGCAGAGGGAGCAGGATGTGCAAAGGCCCTGAGGCTGGTGTGTCCTAGAAACCCCACGAAGGCTGGTCTCACTGGAGCGAGCAAGGGGTGCCAGGCGATGTGTTTGGAGAGGGGAGCAGAGCCACATCTTGTAGGGCCTTTCTACTTTTTGTAATGAATATTTACTCCAAAGGAGATGAATTTGGTTAAGCTTGTGTCTTGTTACTAAAACTGTGAATATTCGGTTCTGAGTCAGATGGGAACACTTGGAGCCACGTCCCCACACAGTCTGATTCTTGTGTGTAAAATACCACTCTGGCCTCTGGTCAAAAAAGTAAGGCGGTCCTGGGGGCTGAGAGTGGCGGCAGAGGAACAGTTGCGAAGCTGGTCAGCCGTGCTGTTAACAGATGGCGTGGCTGGGACAGGGGAGGAGGGGGTGGTGCAAAGGGGTGGGACTCAGGACAGACTTCACAGGTAAAGCTGACTGGAGTTTACCTCCTTTCACTCTCCTCGTTCCCCGAAACCAGGCAGCAGAGGTGTCTCCCCTGGAAAATGGGCCCTGGGGGAAAGAGGCCGCCAGCTCTTCCTGTCTCACCCTGTCGTGGGGAGCACAGAAGGACAGGGGGAGGCGTGGGTGGCAAGGCCTGGCTTGCCCCATCCCTGGGCCCGAGCTGAGGCCTCTGCCCCTCGCTCAGTGGAACAGCACGTCACTGTTTACAAAGTACTTAACTCGAGAGTGTCATACTGAGTGAAGTAAGTCAGATAAGGACAAATATGTGATACCGCTTATGTGTGGAATCTAAAAAATGGTACAAAGGAACTTATTTACAAAACAGAAACGGAGTCGCAGATTTAGAAAACAGACTTATGGTTACCGGGGTTAAGGGGGGGCGGAGGTAGAGGGATAAATTGGGAGATTGGGATTGACATATACACACTACTATATATAAATAGATCACTAATAAGGACCCTGTGTACAGCACAGGGAACTCTCCTCAACACTCTGTAATGGCCTATTTGGGAAAAGAATCTAAAAAAGAATGGATATAGGCATATGTATAACTGATTCACTTTGCTACACACCTGAAACTAACACAACATAGTAAATCAACTAGACTCCAATAAAAAAAACAAGAAAACAAAGTTTGCCTTTCTCATCCTTGCCAACAATGGTGTGAACTGAGCAGGGCAGACACTATTACTTCTGTGTGGTAGGTGAAGAGACCAGAGGTCCTTGCTGTGAGAATTAGGAGAGTTTATGGAGACAGAGAGAGCCTTTTGATGTCGTCAGCAGTAAAGCACACTGATTTCTGCTCTGGGGAAAGTATGTGTCCCGTACTAAGGGGACCCAGCTGAGTTTTTAGTGCTCGGATTGTGGTTGACATTTTCCCTCTTATAAATTTTCTTTCGACATCATGTTCATGTAATTTTGCAAGAAGCACGGCATTCCCATTCCATGGGATTAGGCTAAAAAGTAATTGAATCACTGAAACTATTTGGAAAACTAGCCTCTTATTGTCTGGAAGCAGCAGCCAGCTCTGCCTACAGACACCTCACAGTATCGGCAGGAGGTCTATGGCTGCATTAAAGAAGGCTTCGTCCCTTGGGATCATTTCTCTCCACCCTTTGATTCATGGGTGCCTTCTCTTGGAAGGGGGTGCCTGGTGAATTTTTTTCTCCTAACTTCTGACATGTCCTAATGAACTTGCAAACATTCTTCACAGCTTAGACCATTCTCAGCTTCCAAGCGGACTTGTCATTGACAAAGAATCTGAAGTTTACAAGATGCTTCAGGAGAAACAAGAGTTAAATGAGCCTCCGAAACAGTCCACTTCATTCCTGGTTTTGCAGGAAATCCTGGAGTCTGAGGAGAAAGGTAATCAGTCGTGTGTGTGTGTGTGTGTGTGTGTGTGTGTGTGTGTGTGTGTGTGTGTGTGTGTGTGGTCAGAGGCTCTTGTTCAAGGCCTGGGCAGAGGAGCAGTCATTGCTGAAACACAGATGAACACAGCCCTGAAGAGGTGGAAAGAGCACAGTGTGCTTTGCAAGGCATGGCTCTTAAAAGGCTAAAAGCTCTTTTAAAAATAAAAAAGAGGGAACTCCGTGGTGGTCCAGTGGTTAGGACTCTGCGCTTTCACTGCTGAGGGCGCGAGTTCAATGCCTGGTCAGGGAATTAACATTCTGCAAGCTGCGAGGCCCGGCCAAAAAAAAAAAAAGCAAAAAGGGGGGTGGAGTCGGGGGAGGAATGAATGAACTCCCAGCCACACCTGCCTAGCTGTTTCCTGTCACAGGCGCATGGGGAGGCTGAGGACGTGGGGAGCTTGACTGCTGTGGGATCCTGTCGTCTGTCCCTTGGCCACTGGTTTGGTTTGAGCCCACACACCATGTTTCTGTGGTGGTTGGCACGTGTGAGTGGGAGAAGGCCATGGGGTGTGAATGACAAGCAGGATGAAATGAATCCGCGGCAGTGAAGCCAGGCTCTGAGCTTTACTTTGGGGCCACGTGCTTCTTCTTGCTCTAGGGAGGATGGCTTCCTGAGAACCGGAGGGCCCCCAGTTTGGCCACATCCCCCCCACCGAGTGACCTTAGGCAAGTCTCTGAACCTTTCCAGGCTTGTTTGCTCATATGCCAATCAGGGATGAAAACCCTTTCCTCTAAGACTGGTGTGTGGATCAAATGTTATAAATTACACAAAACACTTGTCACTGTGACCGGCACACAGTAGGTGCTTCGTAACTGTTATGATGTTTGAGACCTCATCAAGAGGCTCCAGGCCAGCCTTAGCTTGTCCACACGTGAGCTCCAATGCCCGAGGCGCCCAGGGCCACACATGTGACTCTGCAGGTCTCAGGAGACAGGCTTTGCCCTCTACACATCATACACTCTGTGCTTCTCACGATAATTTTCAAGCGGGTGGCAGCAAAGCTGTCTCAACAGCTTTGTAACAACAACAAGGAGACATTTCTGGCAGATGGGTGTGTTGCACAAGAGGTGTTTTTTTCCCCTTCTCACAAAGGTGACCTGTGAACGACAGCTCTCGGGCTTGCCCACCTCCCAGGCGGTCATTCACAAGTGCCTCTTATTCTCGCCATCAGCCTAACTACCAGTGAGTTCTGGAGAGTTGGGTTTTGCAGCCCCTCCTGGTCTCAACGAGGCCCAACCCTCCATACTCTGCGCTGTCCCTTTCCACGAGGCTCACTGGAGCCCTGCCTTCTCTTGCTCTCTTCTTCTTCCCAGTGTGCCTGCCTTTGAGGAGAGTTGGTACTTCTGGGAGGGACACTTGGTTGTTCTGTTTCGGAGACCCGCTTCAGCCAGGCTCCTGAGGGGTTGGTTCTTTGCCCAGGGCGGCCAGTGAGGGTCAGAGCTGAGTGCCCTCTGGAAGAGTCACCTTCCGCCTGGAAGCCCCCAGCTGCAGAGTTGGCTTCCCAGGAGTCCTTCCTGAGCTGAAAGTTCCCTCCTGAACACACTCAGCACCCAAGCTTCCTCCCCATTTGGGTGGTTCTTTAGAGAAACTGGCAATTTACAAGCACAGGATATTTAGGAAAATTCTTCCATGCTAGAAGGATATTGTCCCTACCAGCAATTCCCCCCTTCGCTTGGAGTACCTGTGCAGTTCGAAAGGAGAGAGTCATATACTCTGTCTTAAGTTCCAGTCTTAGCCCAACTGACAGATGACTTGGGGGCCAACCCTAGAGGATGATGGTTTTTCAAAACGTGAGAAACCACAACTATACTCTGAGTAAGTGGGTGCAAAACCCTTCAGTTAAGAGAGGAAAAGTCAGTCCATTCCAGCCCAAAGTAGAACATAGACAGACACTGCAGGGCTCACCTCACTGCATGTCCTCAGGTCACAGAGAAGTTGAAGCCCACGATCACTGAGTTGCCCTGAGGTGGCAGCTCCCTGCTCTTCATGCTTCATCCCTTCCATCCTGTATTCTTACTTGCCAAGCCAGTGGCTTCCATTCTCAAGGCTACCTCATGGTTCTAGTTGGCAGCTGGTGCTCCAGCCATCATGCCTACTTCCAGGGACCAGGAAGGAAGAACAGGGGAAGGGCTAATTGGGGAATCCCCCCTTTCAGATGAACCAGCTTTCTTTTTCCCATAAGTCCCACATGACTATTCCACTTATATTTTGACCAAAATTTAGTCACATGGCCCCATCTAGTTGCAAGAGAGTCTGAGAATTATAGTTTTTCTCGCCTGGGCTGGATGGCTGGATATCTTCTTGCTCCAAAGAAAATAAAAATTTTGCTAAAAAGGAAAAGGGAGATAATAGATCTTGTGGTCTCTCCCTTATCTCTTAATATGCACTTGCATTAAATTTTCACTGAATGGAACAGCGTAAGTTCCAATCCAGACATCTACCACATGCAGAAGGCTCTCAAGTGAGGGAGCTAAAATACCTGTTTTCATTTGAGATGAAATGGTCAAAGCTCAGGGCAGTGGCTGGTGCATGGTAAAGGCACTCCGTGAGGGTTACTATCATTCGAGAAGGGCTGTGGTTCATGAAGCAGCGCTGCACCACCAGCACTGGTGTCCAGGATCTGCCCGAGACCCACCACGAGACTTCCAGTAAGTGTCTCGTCTCTCTAAGCCCTACTCTATCTGCACACATCCGGTGAGGCTAATAATGGCTACTTCACTGGTAATTTAAAGCCTTAAGGGAAACAGTGCGTGTAATGTTCCAGGCACAGTCAGTGAGGCCCCCGAGGGAGGTCTGGCTGCAGCAGGGCTTGGTGATAAACCTCCAGACTCAATGTGGGTCTTCTCAGTTGGGGTGAAATTCAGCCTCTGGACTAGGAGAAAGGGCTCTGGGTTCCTCACACTTCCTCTTGCTCTGGATCAAATTCTAAAAATTGCAGGTAGAAGGAGGCTTTATTTTTTTTTTTCACTGTGGGGACATATACCTAACACAAAATTTACCGTCTTAACCGTTTTTAAGCATATGATTCCGTGGCACCGAGGACACTCGTACTGCTGTGCTGCCATCTTCACCGTCCATCCGCAGGAACTCTTCATCTTGCAGAACCGAAACTCTGCACACACTCCTCACGGCTCCCTCTTCCCCAGCCCATGGAAACCACCATTCTACTTTCTGTTTCCATGAATTTGACTATTCCGTGTATTTCATAGGAGTGGAATCATGCAGTATTTGTCCTTTTGTACCTGGCTTATTTCACTTAGCATAATGTCCTCAAGGTTCACCCATGCTGTAGCGTGTGTCAGCATTTCCCTCCTTTTTAAGGCAGAATAATACTCTGTGGTATGTATACACCACATCTTGTTTATTCATTCGTCTGTCCCCAGCCATCATGGACTGAGAAACACAATGGGGACCCCAGGCTCTGAGATAAGAAAGCTGGAGGCTTGCTCAGGAAGTATCTAGGCTCATTTTGGCTGGTTCCCAGGCTTCCAGGAAAATCCTCAGATGGTCTGCAGTCAGGTCATGGAGGACCACCAGGTGCAAGGTTAAGGACCATGAATTTGATTCTATAGGTAGTGTAGTCACAGAGGGTTGTTGAGCATGGAAGTGGATAGTAAAAAGGCTGTACTTTACTCCATTCATTTTCACTTTTTTCCCAAAAGCTTTGAGATGCAAGATTCATTGGAAGGAGAGAGATTTGAAAATTTCTGTAGTAGCCCACAGTCTGAAGGGAGCTATTTCTACTGTAAGCTAGTGGAGAGGGAAGGAAGAAGGGAAATTTCTTTTGCATTTGCAGTGTTGGCTGAATAGGTGAGAGAAGAAAATGGAGCCAGCAGGTGGCGCTGCAGAGCTGCAGCGAGGCGGGCTTTATCTGGGATCCCAGCAGAGAGTGGTGTCACAGTCCAGGGCTTGCTGTTCTTTTTTTTTTTTTTTAATTGTAGTATATATAGTTGATGTACAATATTACTAAGTTTCAGGTGTACAACATAGTGATTTAATAGATTCTTTGTTTCAAGTTATTGTAAAATATGGGCTATATTTGCTGTGCTTTACAGTATATCCTTGTAGCTTATGATTTTGTACACGGTAGTTTGTACCTCTTAATCCCCTACCCTTATCTTGCCCCGCCCTTCTCTTTCCCTACTGGTAACCACTAGTTTGTTCTCCATATCTGTGAGTCCCTTTCTGTTTTGTTCTATTCATTTGTTTTGTGGGTTTTTTTTGCGGTATGCAGGCCTCTCACTGTTGCGGCCTCTCCCGCCGCGGAGCACAGGCTCCGGAGGCGCAGGCTCAGCGGCCATGGCTCACGGGCCCAGCCACTCCCCTGCATGTGGGAGCTTCCCGGACCGGGGCACGAACCCGTGCCCCCTGCATCGGCAGGCGGACTCCCAACCACTGCGCCACCAGGGAAGCCCCTGTTTGTTTTATTTTTTAGATTCCACATATAAGTGATAACATAGAGCATTTGTCTTTCTCTGCCTGACTTACTTGACTAAGCATCATCCCCTCCAGGTCCATCCGTGCTGTTGCATGTGGCCAGATTTCCTATGGCAGAGGGCAGCAGCTCACTGGCGTTAGGGCCAAGCCACACAAGTGCACTTCGCGCTTCTAACCAAACAGGGCTCACATCTGCCCACACTCTGATGGCCAAAGCAAGTCTTGTGGCCAAACCCAAAGTCGATGGGATGGGGGAGTATACTCCACCAAGAGCAAGTTTTCCTCAGCCTTAGTGCTATTGACACTTTGGGCCAGATAAGCCCTTGTAGTGGGCTGTCCTGTGCATTTTAGGACCCTCAGCAGCATCCCTGGCCTCTACCCACTAGATGCCAATAGCACTCCCTTGCAACTGAGACAACCAAAACTAGGGAACAAGATCGCCACCAGTAGAGAAGCGCTGACCTACTGGGAAGTATGGGAGGGTACGGATAACTGCAGATAAAATATACAGTCTACCAGGCCTAGCCAACTCTAAATGCCCCTTATGTCACACACAGTCTCAATTTTGGGTTCAGAAGCGCCAGCCAGCATATGGGGACTCGTTTTTGAAAAGGACAAGCGAGCTAGGGCCCGCATTTGTCAGCCCCAGGATTGCCCAGCATGGCTGCAGATATGGGATGACCCTCTCCTCGCCCCCTCACCTGACACAAAAAGCCATTTATCGCTCTTATTCAGTGGTTCTCAAAGTGTGGTTCCTGGACCAGCAGCAGCACCTGAGAACTTGTTAAAAATGCAAATTCTTGGGCCCTACCTCAGGCCTGCTTAATCAGAAACTCTGGGAGTGGGCCCAGCAGTCTGGGTTTTAATGAGCCTGCCGGGTGACTGATGTACAACAGCATTTGAGAACAGCTGTTTAGTCTAAAGAAGTGGATTTTAACCTGGAGTATAGAGCAGGATCCTGGGGCCCCTGCACCTGGAGATGCTCCTTCAGCAGGTCTGGGGTGGACCCTGGTCTGTGAATTTTTATGAAATCTCTCCTGGTGCCCAGGATGCTCAGAGATGCCCATTCAGAACCATCAGTGTAGAGACATCTCCAGCTTCCTGAGCCAAAGCATGCTGGACTAAGAGAGGGACCATGATGCATTTGTCACGGCATTTCATCATCTATTTCTTGTGTATTTATTGAGCCTCTATTATTTGTTAAGCTCGTGGTAGGCTCTGTGGACTACTGAAAAATATATGAAATAGGGTTCTGGTGCTCCAGTAATTTGCAGTCCAGACAGAGAGACATGTGTAAATAGCTGACAAACCTAACAATGTTTGCTAGGCCACATCACAGTAAAAAAAAAAATGTGATGTGGAAACACAGCCAGCCAACTATATAGCAATAACAGTGCTTTCAGTAGCCTACCATTATTAACAGCTACCATTACACAGGGCTCTACACAGGAGATGAACTGGGCTGTAGGCAGTTCAGCACCCAGCAACTTAGGAGCTTTGTCTTGTACACAGAAAGCTGACTGCAGGAAGGCTGCCGCTGACTCTGCCCTGTAGCGGGTGGTTTTTATCTGGCTGCTTGTAGCACACTCTATGATTTTGTTCTCTTTGTAATGTGGGTTTCTTTTGGCATCTGACTACACTGCCTTTCGATTATCAGACATTTTTATTTTTTTTTTCTATATAAAGCGTTTTTAATTAAGTCCCATATCAGTGTTTGCATGTATTTAATCAGCATGTAATGTAATTTGTGTTTTGAGGGCTGGCCATGTGCCAGGGAGGGCTTTATGTGTCTTTTTTAATCTTTTTGTCCCACTGTGAAGGGGGAATGATCTCCTGTTTTATAGAAAAGGAAACTGCAGACCAGAGAAGTAACCTGCCCAGGATCACACAGCAGAGTCAAGTCTGTTTGACTCCAGTGCCCATGACCTTGCTGGAACATACATATAAGTGAATCTGAAAGAGCTAAATGATACTTATGCAGTCCTACACTTCCGGCCAACCCAAGTGTTTTCCTCCTTTTAGGGGATCCCAACAAGCCCTCAGGATTCAGAAGTGTTAAGGCTCCAGTCACCAAAGTGGCTGCATCGATTGGAAATGCCCAGAAGCTGCCCATGTGTGACAAGTGTGGCACCGGCATTGTGTGAGTATCTGCCTTCCAGGGCATCAGAGGCCCTGCAGGTTGGGTAAACCATGAAAATGGGGGAAGTGCTGGATGTTGCACATTTTGGGTGTGATGGAGAAAAAAATCCTGCCTGGAAAATGGAGCAGAGAGGCCAGGTAGGTCCTGTGTCCCAGAGCCAGGTGGTGAAGGCTTTCCTTGGCTGTAGAACCCTTAGGGTATGAACATGTAAAACCAGAAAAAGCAGGGCTGCTCTGTTGAAGTGGGAAGGACTTCCCGAAGGCTTCAAGGGTAACGTCTTTGGACCCCAGGCATGAGAAGCCCCTTTATGACTGGAGGCCAGTTAGGAGGCTCTGATCTGCCAGATGGGCCCCTTGGGAGGAGGCCCTGATCTGCCACATGGGACCCTTGGGAGGAGCCCCCAAGCCTGGTGCCCCCTGCTTGTCACTAAAGGAGCCCCTCTCCTCCCTCCCTCCCGCAGCGGCGTGTTTGTGAAGCTGCGGGACCGTCACCGCCACCCTGAGTGTTACGTGTGCACCGACTGTGGCACGAACCTGAAACAGAAGGGCCATTTCTTTGTGGAGGATCAGATCTACTGTGAAAAGCACGCCCGGGAGCGGGTCACTCCACCCGAGGGCTACGATGTGATCACTGTGTTCCCCAAGTGAGCCGGCAGCTCAGCACCGAACGCTGGTCTCCCAACGAGCCCCTGCTGCATCTTGTCCTCTGAAAGCTCTGTCTTCTCTTATCTAGAAAGTTCTCGCTTACTTTGGTTTTATCCCTGCTCGTCAGCTAACTGACTCACGCTGGCTGTGTGACGCCCGCTTTTATAATTAACGGAAGATGGTTTTGTTCAGTGTACCCTTACCAGCATCACTGTGTCTTCTCTTCTCCTCCATTCATCTCTGCTGCAAATGGACATCAGCCAAACTTGAACCAAACCAAATTTAATATGTCTGACAATGATTTCACTTCACCCAATAAATTAATAGACTTCAAGGCAGTGTGGTGTCTCCTTTTCATGTGACCATGTATCCTATTTCCTGTCTCAAGCCAGACGAGATTTCTGAGGCCTCTCCTCTTGTTTGGGGGTTCCCATACCTCTGAGATTTGCAGGCCTTCTCCTCCAAGTGTGAGAAAACTGGCATCTGAAAAGTCTTTTTTTTTTTTTCTGGCCCCACCATGTGGCAAATGGGACCTTAGTTCCCCGAGCAGGGATTGAACCCGGGCCCTTGGCAGTGAGAGCTCGCAGTCCTAACCACTGGACCACCAGGCAATTCCCAACAGCCATGTTCTTACATTTATTTGAAGATTGGTCCAAATCATCTTTCTCTGATGCTAATATAAGATAGTTATGTCGTGATGAAATGTTTTCTTTACATCTGGCTGTTTGGGGACTTAGAGGGGAAATGAATGCTTTCCAAATAATAGATGGTGCGCTTTATCAGGCTGGTTTGCTGCCATCACAACCCTTCTCCTTTGTGAAGGGAAGCAAACTCAGGACCGTGGCCAGCAGCCCTAAACCTGCAGGTTGCTCAGGGAAGTGGCAAATGCATTCTCCTCCAGGAAGAGACCCTGAACCCTGGCCGTTAAGGGGCCTTGAGTCAGAGATCTTAGGTTACCATAGGTCATCTCTTGGTGACCAACCACTAAAGGAGTCATTTGCTCAGACAGTAGCACCCCCGTTGCTCTAGGGACTGATTTGTTAAGAGAGACGGACAGGTCATTCCACCAGCCCTTCTTCCTCTGAAACAGCAAAATCATCTACGCTTAAGTAGTATTCATCACCGCGGGCAATGGCTGATGTCCTTTACTGATGAAGGGACTTGCTTTCTAATAGTAAGGATTCTAGTTAGATGGTAGTGCTGGGATTTCACTTGGCAGATCTCTGAAACGTGGACACACTGCAGACAGTTTAGACACAAGCAGTTCTAATCTATAAGAACTTTCAGGCAGAAAATTACTTCATGTTAAAGCTCTTGATTTTTCTTTCTATCTTTTCCTTCCTTCCTTCCTTTCTCTTTCTATTAATCCTTATTTTAAACTCTTAAGTTTGTAAAAGGCAAGGTGGCTGAAACTTTGTAATTTGGGCAAATCAACATAAAAGGAAAGCTTTCTGAACCACAGTGTTTGGTGCATTTACAAATACAGTAACAACTGTGACTTGGGTTTACTGACTGGAGGGGGATGAATGGGTAATATACATTCTTAGAACTTTCTCCAGTCCTTTTCCTCAGATAATGTGCCAAATGTCTGATGCTTTTCTCGTTCAACGACAGTATTACTTCTTAGGAATGGATCTTACATACAGGGTGCCTCCCTTCTGGTGGAGGCCAGATACCCGGAGTGTCAAGTGACCACTATGGCTGTTTTCTGTGGCCTCCAAGGCTAATTTGTTTCCTGACAAAAGGAAACGGGATGTCAGCATTACTGTCCTCAGTGCAAGTTGTGTTTTGTGGCCAAGAACTCCTCTTTTCCTCCAGCCTTTAGTTTATATTGATAGTTACTTCCTGCTGAGAGCAATTTAAGATTTGACCTATTTCTTGTCCTTCTTACCTACCACGTTCATCTGATTTTATTTCTTCTGTCACGCTTACTCTAAAATGAAGAAAAAATGGAAGAAATGTATTGGA
Organism: Phocoena phocoena; assembly: GCF_963924675.1. NCBI lineage: Eukaryota > Metazoa > Chordata > Mammalia > Artiodactyla > Phocoenidae > Phocoena > Phocoena phocoena. Next base: position 32,245,038 of record NC_089234.1, read on the forward strand.
ATATCTCTGATCTGACTTGCATCGTCCTTAAATTACTAAGCTTTTGGACAACTTCCTGGAGAGGAAAACCAGTCACAGACTTTGATGAAGTGATTCCCTCTGACTTGGAATGCTCTTCTTCCAGTTTTCTTTTTTGTTTTTTTCTTCCCGGTACGCAGGCCTCTCACTGTTGTGGCCTCTCCCATTGCGGAGCACAGGCTCCGGACGCGCAGACTCAGCGGCCATGGCTCATGGGCCCAACTGCTCCGCAGCATGTGGGATCTTCCCGGACCGGGACACGAACCCGCGTCCCCTGCATCGGCAGGCGGACTCTCAACCACTGCGCCACCAGGGAAGCCCCCGGTTCTTGATTTAGTAAACGTCAGTGGTCTTTCAGGACGAAGACCCAGCGTCCCTCCTCTAGACAGTCTTCTCTGCTGGCCCACCGGGCCTAGGATCTGTTGTGCTCCTGTATCCAGGGCACACCTCCTGGGCACGCATCACATAAGACACTAATCATAGTCTCCTGAAAGGAATGAAGCCCCCATAAGAGCTGTTCCTCTATCTGTATCAGCTTCGTCTACTCAGCCCTGAGCAGGGAGATAGTCCACAAATGTTTGGTGAATGAATCTGTAAATGGATGCTTCATCATTGTCCAAAGAAGTAAAATGAAAGCCACACATGTAATTTAAAACTTTCTAATAGCCACATGGAAAAAGAAAAAGGTAAAATCAATAAATCAATTTTAACAATATATTGTATTTAGTGCCATATATCCAAAGTGTTATCATTTTAATCTATGCCACTAGCCACATGTCAAATTATCAATAGGCATGTGTAGCTACTGGCTACCTTACTGGACCACACAACCTGCACCTACCTTAAAACAAGACATCTTGGATTTCTGCTTCGCTTCTAGATACCATGTTCTTTTCCCTTGTTCCCATGTGTCCACCAAATCTCTTCTAATTGCCTTGCACTCTGGCTTCTCAATTCTGCCCGTCCTCCAGCAGGACAGCTATTTTGAAAGCATCCCGATGATTTCTCCAGCCAAAACCTATGTTGACTTAAATAAAAATGCACAACATGAGAATTGTGAGTTTGAGTTTGATTCGGGGTCTTACTGAGGACTCCCGCCCGGGAGACAGCCACTCAGTAGCTCTGAGGAACTGCTCTGAAGAGGTGGGCGAGGAGCCAGGATACACATGACTTTTTTTGGGCTGGGAAATACGTGTAGTCAGTCATGCATCTTGGTAAAAGATCACTGCTAATCACAAAGAACAGATGTCTCAAGTTAATGATTTTAGGTTTTTCTATGTATGGGAAGATGCAAGAATCTGGGTTCCTTGAAATTCTTCCTGAGATATGCACCTAATTATCTAGGGTCCTGTTTATCCAAAGCAGAGTGCCTCATCCTGTTTTTCATGAATTCACCTCAAGGTGCACTGTTGGTGGCTGACTTCAGTGGGTTGTGATTTAACCCACTTGTATAACTGGGTGATGACTGATGCTTGTGGTTCTTTTTTGTTCACTTCCCACTTTTGGTCATAAATTTGACCAAGGTTTGGGAGGGATTTCATGACCAATTTGTCCCATGGAGCTGGGAAGACTCATTCCTAGGTCAGGTGAGGATTTCATTGATAGGCTATTCGTGTGCTATTCTGAATTAGGCCTTGTTATCCAGAAAGTCTCTGGATCATCTGTCTTACTAGCTTATAATGATCCAGGAAATGTTTCTCCCTTATTGCTTTTTCCCATATTTAGAGTTACACTATTACAATTAATTTTATGGAGAGCTATATATACGTGACCAATTGCCTCAAGACATTTAGCCATCGTTAATTTTGTCAGAGACCTGGTTACACGTTGGGTAATACAAGAAACAACAATCTTATAAAATATGGTATGAATAATAGCACTAATAGCATTAATAAGGCTATAGCACAGCAATGAGAGACACAAAGCATAAACAGTTTAAAAACAACAAAGAACAAATTAGAACAATGATTAGTATAACTGGTTGCAGTCTGGATCACAATACACCACCAAATCCAGAGGGAAGCCAGCTGAAAAAGCCAAATTCTGGATGGATCAGGTAGAGAGAAAAAGATAAATGCTTCATCTTTGTTTACATAGGTATACTTTAGTCAGGAGGGAGTAAAAAGAGGAAAGGAAGGAAGGAAGGGAGGGAGGGAGGAAGGAAGGAAAAGGAAAGGAAAGAAAGACAAGAAGGAAGACAGGAAGAAAGAAAAGGAAAGAAAAGAAGGAAGGGAAAGAAAGAAAGAGAACAGGAAGGAAGGAATAAAGAAAAAGAAAAGAAAGAGAGAAAGAGATTCCACCAAGAAGAAAAACTTAAATTGATAATTAATTTTGCAACAGCAAAAATGGAAACTGGACCTCAATGGAAAGGTAGCTTTAATGTGCTAAAAGGATATAATAACAAACCTAAGAATTGTATACAAGCAAAAATATCTTTTGAAAGAAATGAAAGCATTTACAGAAAAACAGCAACAGATTTGTCATTAGCATAATGAACTAAAGGGTAATAGTAAAAAATATTTTTTAAGAAGGGGGGAAATCCCAGATAAAAGAGTGGAGAAGCAGGAACAAAATTAAATATGTGGGTAACTCCAAATAAATAAAAAATGTATAAAACAGTGATAATATGTGATAGAATTTAAATATTTATGTATATTATACATAGTCATAGCATAAGAGGAAAGGTTTCCTCATATCTGGAAAACAAATATTAAAAGCCAGTACTATTTCAGACAAAAAGTCATAAAACTTATAAATCATATTCATCAGTTCATTCAGTCCCATGTAATTAATTCTTATTGATCTTGATCTCTTGTTAGAAGTTTATGAAACATCAGGTTTTCTGTTAGAATTCTGTAATTTCTTACCCAGTTCGGTGGTATGATCTAAAAGTTATCAGAAACCTATTTCTAAAAAGTCCTTTCTATGAACCTTCTTGAAGATCTTCATTTTTGTAAAAGCATCAGAGTAATATAAATGTCAAAGACTTTAAATGGCATGGTCAAAGACCTGATTACAATGCAATTGACAAAGAAACTTGGTTATTTATGCAACATATAACACCTTAAGTAAAATTATGACGTAACATTATACCAGGACATATCCAATTTTAGGAATTTCACATAATTTCTAGAACATTTATAACATTTACCCATATAACCTAAGAAAGTTTATCATTACTCATTTGACAATGCTTCCCATGTAATTCAACATACCAAAAAAGCCTAATTAATCTCTCTCTTTGAGATGTTTCAGGGAACTTCTGAAGTATCCCAAATTTAGCTAGAGGTCAAAAGAACTTCATTTAGAATTTGATTTAGGAAAGTTTGTCAAAGATATCAGCAGATTTTAAAACACTTGGTCAGATAGGATAGTAGGTCACTATGAAACAATACTTATTTACTCAACCAATGAGACAAAAAGATTTCAAAGGCAAATACAGAAAGTTGCAACAGAGTACTTAAAAGGTTAGAGAAACTTTACAATCTGTTATCAAAAGTTGATCAATATTCCAAGAAAACTTTGCCCTCTTAACAGAAAGAGAAAAACAAATCCTACTTTTACACCACCTTGCTTTTACTATTAAAACTCATTCACTTTTTCAGTCTTAGCCAGTCCTGACCACCCACAAAATTCCTTTCTAAAGATTTCTGTTTTTCTCACAAACCTTCTACAACTTTCTATTTCCATATTAGTTCATTCCTTATTTTCTTTTCCATTTAGAAATAACCAGGGACTTCCCTGGTGGTCCAGAGGTTAAGACTCGGCCCTCCCAATGCAGGGGGCCTGGGTTCGATCCCTGGTCAGGGAACTAGATCCCGCATGCATGCTGAAAACTAAGAGCCCACTTGCCACAACTAAAGATTCCGAATGCCACAAGGAAGATCCAGCACACAGCAATGAAGATCTGGCGTGCCACAACGAAGACCCCGCTCAGCCAAAACAAAAAAAGAAAGAAAGAACCAGCTTCAGGGCAAACTCACTTTCTTTTCCCTTAACAAAATGTATTTCCATTCTTCGTATCCTTAAAAAAAAAAAAAGTTCCTTGCATAAGATGTTTTCCTTATTAATTTTAGTAGTTTTAATTACAAATACTAATCAGAATTGTTAACCTTGTAAACAAAGAATGTTGCCAACCATTCCAATTCTACAAGGATCAAGTCATTAGGCACTGCCGTTGCTGACCTACAAGTACACCCTGAAAGGAATTCGGGATTAAGCATTCTGTGTTTTGGATATATGGGCCCCTAGTTAAGGTGCATATCTAAGGAAGAATTTTAAGGACCCCAGAGTCTTGCATTTTCCCATATATAAGCACTAAAATCATTAACTCAATTTCTCTTTATCAGCAGTAATTTTTTTTACCAAAATATATGTTTGACTACATGTATTTCCCAGCCAAAAACTTCATATATATATTGGCTCCTCTTTTACCTCTTTGGAGGGGTTCCTCAGAGCTATCTGAGAGGCTCAGCTCATGGCTCTTACATTGTGAGGGTTTTTTTTCAGTCGAAAAACTTTAAAAACCTTAATTTCTAGTGAAATCTAGAAAGAGGAAGGAAGAAGCAATTATGAACTATCTTTTACATTAGCTTTCTGTAGAATGGTAAACATAAATGCTATTGATTATTTCTAAAAACTCATGTGCCTTCTCAGAAAATTTTTCAGTGCATCATCAAACATTTATTTTCTAAATAAATTTATCTATCTATCTATCTATCTAGATATCTATCTTTGGCTGCGTTGGGTCTTTTGTTGTTGCTCATGGGCTTTCTGTAGTTGTGGTGAGCGAGGGCTACTCTTTGTTGCGATGCGTGGGCTTTTCATTGCGGTGGCTTCTCTTGTTGCAGAGCACAGGCTCTAGGTGCGCAGGCTTCAGTAGTTGTGGCACACGGGCTCAGTAGTTGTGGCTCGCGGGCTCTAGAGCACAGGCTCAGTAGCTGTGGTACACGGGCTTAGTTGCTCCGCGGCATGTGGGATGTTCCCGGACCAGGGCTCGAACCTGTAATCTCCACACCTGTAATGTGTGTGCTGAGTCATGGACTCCCCTTCCTTTATTCTATGGGGTCTTATTCCTTGCTTTGAGTCTGATACCAACATGATAAGGACAGAGCCTTCTTTCAAGAACTCATATAACGGGGCTTCCCGGGTGGTGCAGTGGTTGAGAGTCTGCCTGCCGATGCAGGGGACACGGGTTCGTGCCCTGATCCAGGAAGATCCCACATGCCGTGGAGCGGCTGGGCCCGTGAGCCATGGCCGCTGAGCCTGCACGTCCGGAGCCTGTGCTCCACAACTGGAGAGGCCACAACAGTGAGAGCCCCACTTACTGCAAAAAAAAACAAAAACAAAAACAAAAAAACAAAACAAAACAAAACAAAAAAATACAGAAGGGATGATAAAAATGGAAAAAATTATCATTTTGCAACAATTCAGCTTAGGACCATCAATAAATGCTAACGCTGTTGGGTGAACGCTTTGGGTGTAGGATATTCACAAGGTCTTAAAGTACCATGCCATAAATTTTTATTAATTATGTATTAAATAATGGAACCTCTGCAATGTAGACATCTGGGAGATACCACTTTATTTAGTGAGAAGGTTGACATAACCAATAATGGGGTAAGTGATATTATGTGCCCTCACCTCCCCAATGAGATTCAGTGGGACATGCATATTACCTATGTAGTTCTCTCACCAAAATCATAACTGGAATCTAATATCTAGAAAACAATCAAACATTTTACATGACTACTAGCCTGGACTCCAAAAAGGTAAATGTACTGAAAAGAAACAAAGAGAACTGTTCTTGATTACAGGAGACCAAAGGGAAAAGATAACCAAATGATATGCTTGTTCCTTCACTGGAGACTGAATTGCAAAGAGAAAAGGCTATAAAAGATATTCTAGGAAAGTTGGAAAAATTTAAATATAGGTTGTGTATTAGACGATATTGTATCAACAGTAACTCCTGAGCACAAATATTATTACTGTTATGAATGAGAAAATCTTTGTTCTTGGGACATACATATGATGTACTGAGGGACAGACAGATTTCAACACACTTTCATACACACACATTTAAAATATATACATTTTTGAAAGTTATTTAGATTTAAATTTTTTAAAGATCTTTTTTGATGTGGACAACTTTTAAAGTCTTTATTGAATTTGTTACAATATTGCTTCTGTTTTATGTTTTGGATTTTTGGCTGTGAGGCATGTGGGATCTTAGCTCCCCAACCAGGGACTGAACCTGCATCCCCTGCACTGAAAGGTGACGTCTTAACCACTGGACCGCCAGGGAAGTCCCTAGATTTACATTTTTTAAAATACAAAACTGGGGGAAAATTCCATCCTCTAATTCTATCAGATAAAAGGTATAATTTTGTTTTAAAAATTATTCCCGGGCTTCCCTGGTGGCGCAGTGGTTGAGAGTCCGCCTGCCGATGCAGGGGACACAGGTTTGTGCCCTGGTCTGGGAAGATCCCACATGCCGCGGAGCGGCTGGGCCCGTGAGCGATGGCCGCTGAGCCTGCACGTCCGGAGCCTGTGCTCCGCAACGGGTGAGGCCAAAACAGTGAGAGGCCCGCGTAACGCACACACGAAAAAATTATTCCCTTATATATATATATTTAATTTTATTTTTTTATACAGCAGGTTCTTATTAGTTATCCATATTATACATATTAGTTTATACATGTCAATCCCAATCTCCCAATTCATCCCCCCCACCCCTCCCACCCCCCGCTTTCCCACCTTGGTGTCCATACGTTTGTTCTTTACAACTGTGTCTCTATTTCTGCCGGTTCATCTGTACCATTTTACTAGATTCTACATATATGTGTTAATATACGATATTTGTTTTTCTCTTTCTGACTTACTTCACTCTGTATGACAGTCTCTAGGTCCATCCACGTCTCTGCAAATGACTCAATTTCGTTCCTTTTTATGGCTGAGTAATGTTCCATTGTATGTATGTACCACATCTTCATTATCCGTTCGTCTGTCAATGTGCATTTAGGTTGCTTCCTTGACCTGGCTATTGTAAACAGTGCTGCAATGAACACTGGGGTGCATGCGTCTTTTTGAATTATGGTTTTCTCTGGGTATATGCCCAGTAGTGGGATTGCTGGGTCATATGGTAATTCTATTTTTAGTTTTTTAAGGAACCTCCATACTGTTCTCCATAGTGGCTGTATCCATTTACATTCCCACCAACAGTGCAAGAGGGTTCCCTTTTCTCCACACCCTCTCCAGCATTTGTTGTTTGTAGATTTTCTGATGATGCTCATTCTAACTGGTGTGAGGTGATACCTCATTGTAGTTTTGATTTGCATTTCTCTAATAATTAGTGATGTTGAGAAGCTTTTCATGTGTCTCTTGGCCATCTGTGTGTCTTCCTTGGAGAAATGTCCATTTAGATCTTCTGCCCATTTTTAATTGGGTTGTTTGTTTTTTTAATATTGAGCTGCATGAGATGTTTATATACTTTGGAGATTAATCCTTTGTTGATTCATTTGTAAATATTTTCTCCCGTTCTGAGGGTTGTCTTTTCATCTTGTTTATAGTTTCCTTTGCTGTGCAAAAGCTGTTAAGTTTCATTAGGTCCCATTTGTTTATTTTTGTTTTTATTTCCATTAGTCTAGGAGGTGGGTCAAAAAAGATCTTGCTGTGATTTATGTCAAAGAGTGTTCTTCCTAGTTTTCCTCTAAGAGTTTTATAGCGTCCAGCCTTACATTTGGTCTTTAATCCATTTTGAGTTTATTTTTTGTATGGTGTCAGGGAGTGTTCTAATTTCATTCTTTTACATGTAGCTGTCCAGTTTTCCCAGCACCACTTACTGAAGAGACTGTCTTTTCTCCGTTGTAGATCCTTGCCTCCTTTGTCATAGATTAGTTGACCATAGGTGCGTGGGTTTATCTCTGGGCATTCTATACTGTTCCACTGATCTATTTTTCTGTTTTTGTGCCAGTACCATACTGTCTTGATTACTGTAGCTTTGTAGTATAGTCTGAAGTCTGGAAACCTGATTCCTCCAGCTCCGTTTTTCTTTCTCAAGATTGCTTTGGCTATTTGGGGTCTTTTGTGTCTCCATACAAACTGTAAAATTTCTTGTTCTAGTTCTGTGAAAAATGCCATTGGTAATTTGATAGGGATTGCATTGAATCTGTAGGTTGAGTTGGGTAGTATAGTCATTTTCAGTGTTGATTCTTCCAATCCAAGAACATGGTATATCTTTCCATCTGTTTGCATCATCTTTGATTTCTTTCATCAGAGTCTTACAGTTTTCTGCATACAGGTCTTTTGCTTCCTTAGGTAGGTTTAGTCCTAGGTATTTTATTCTTTTTGTTGCAATGGTAAATGGGAGTGTTTCCTTAATTTCTCTTTCTGAATTTTCGTTGTTAGTGTATAGGAATGCAAGAGATTTCTGTGCATTAATTTTGTATCCTGCAACTTTACCAATTCGTTGATTAGCTCTAGTAATTTTCTGGTAGCATCTTTAGGATTCTCTATGTATAGTATCATGTCATCTGCAAACAATGACAGCTTTACTTCTTTTCCAATTTGGATTTCTTTTATTTCTTTTCCTTCTCTGATTGCTGCGGCCAAAACTTCCAAAACTATGTTGAATAATAGTGGTGAGAGTGGGCACCCCTAAGGGACTTACGGGACATCAACAAGTGGATCAATATACACATTATGGGAAAAGAGAGAAAGCTTATTTGAAGAAATAATGGCAAAAACTTCCCGTATCTGGGTGAAAATTTGTCACTCAGATTCTATAAGGCCAACACACTCTAACTAGGATGAACTAAAGAAATCCACTCTGAGATACATTATACTCAAATTGTCAAAGACAAGGAGAGAATTTTGGTAGCAGCAAGACAAGTGACTTGTCACATACAAAAGAACAATCATAAGACTAACAACAGTCTTCTAAGCAAAAACACTGCAGGCCAGGAAGCAATGGGGGACTTCCCTGGTGGCACAGTGGTTAAGACTCCACGCTCCCAATGCAAGAGGCCCAGGTTCGATCCCTGGTCAGGGAACTAGATCCTATGTGCATGCCACAACTAAGAGTTCACGTGCCACAACTAAGGAGCCTGTGAGCCACGACTAAGGAGCCCACCTGCTGCAACTAAGACCTGGTGCGACCAAATAAAATAAATATTAAAAAAAAGAAAGCAATGGGATGATATATTCAAAATGCAGAAAGAAAAAAGCTGCCAACAACGAATACTGTATCTGGCAAAACAATTCTTTAAAAATAAAAGACAAATAAACACTTTCCCAAATATACAAAAGCTGAGGGAATTAATTGCCACTAGACATGTCTTATAAGAAAAGCTAAAAGAATTCCATAACATTGAAACAATAGAACACTGAGCAGCAACAGAAAAGCATATGAAAGTATAAAGGTAGCTGACATAGGTAAATATATAGACAAATCCAGAATCCTGTCACAATGTAGAGGTGGTGAATAAACCACTATTACTTCTAGTATAGAAGTTAAAAGACAAAATCGACAAAACTTTAGCTAGACTAACTAAGAAGAAAAGAGAGAAGATGCAATAAATAAAATAAGAAGTCAAGAAGAGATGTTAAAGCCAATACCAGCGAAATACAAAAAAAAAAGAAGAGGCTACTAAGAACAATTATCTACCAACAAATTGGACAACCTACATGAATACACTTCTAGAAATGCACAACCTGTTAGGATTGATTCATGAAGAAATAGAAAATCTGACTAACCAATAATGATGAGGTTGTCAAATCAGTAATAAAAAATCCTAACAACAAAACAAAGTCCAGAATCAGATGGTTTCACTGGTGATTCTACAAACACTTAAGGATCGGCAAGCATTGCCAATCCTTCTCAAAATCTTTTGAACTTACATAAATCAATAAATGTGATCCACTACATTAAAAGAACGAAGAGTAAAAATCATATGATCATCTCAATAGATGCAGAAAAAAACATCTAACAAAATTCGAAATTCTTTCATGATAAAAGCACTTCTATAGTACTTTACTCAACACAGTAAAAGCCATATACGACAAGCCCACAGCTAACATCATACTCACAGTTGAACAGTTGGAAGCTTTTACCCTAAGATCAGAAACAATATGATTGGGCTTCCCTGGTGGCGCAGTGGATAAGAATCTGCCTGCCAATGCAGGGGACACAGGAATCCCTGGTCTGGGAAGATCCCACATGCCGCAGCACAACTAAGCCCGTGCGCCACAACTACTGAGCCTGCGCTCTAGAGCCCGTGAGCCACAACTACTGAAGCCCGCGCGCCTGGAGCCCGTGCTCTGCAACAAGACAATGCACTGCAATGAGAGGCTCATGCACCGCAACGAAGAGTAGCTCCCGCTCGCCACAGCTAGAGAAAGCCCATGTGCATCAACAAAGACCCAACGCAGCCAAAAATAAATAAATAAAAATTTTTAAAAATTAAAAAAAAAAGAAACAATATGATTGTGCCCACTCTTATCACTCCTATTAAACATAGTACTGGAAGTCCTAGCCAGAGCAATCACACAAGAAAAATAAATAAAAGGTATCCAAAGGAAAAGAAAAAAGTCAAAAAGTCTTTTTGCAGATGCACAAAACCCTAAGGACTCAACTAAAAATTGATAGAACTAATCAATGAACTCAGTGAAGGTGCAGGATACAAAATCAATATACAAGAATCATCTGTGTTTCTACAGATTAGCAACAAGCTCTATGGAAAAAATTAAGGAAATTAATCCCATTTTAAACAGCAACAAAAACAATAGAATACTTAGGAATAAATTTAACCAAGGAAGGAAAAGCTCAAGACGATGTGGTAGATATACACAATGGAATACTACTCAGCCGTAAAAAAAAAAAAAGAACGAAATAATGCCATTTGCAGCAACATGGATGCAACTAGAGATTTTCATACTAAGTGAAGTAAGTCAGAAAGAGAAAGACAAATATCATATGATATCACATATGGGGAATCTGAAATATGGTACAAATGAACCTATCTACAAAGCAGAAACAGACTCAAAGACATAGAGAATAGACTTGTGGTTGCCAAGGGGGAGGGAGTGAGGGAAAGGGATGGACTGGGAGTTTGGGGTTGGTAGATGCGAACTATTACATTTAGAATGGATAAACAACAAGGTCCTAACGTATAGCACAGGGAACTATATTGAATATCCTGTGGTAAACCATAATGGAAAAAAATATTAAAAAAGAATGCAAAAAAAAAAGAGAGAAAGCTCTGTACAATGTTCTTTCACAAGACATTGATGAAATAAAGAAGGCACAAATAAATGGAAAGATACATACTGTTCACAGATCAATCTTAGTATTGTTAATATGTCCTTATCACCCAAAGACATCTATAGATTCAATATAATTTCCACCAAAATTCTAACGGCATTTTTTAAAGAAATATAAAAAACAATCCTAATATTTATATGGACGACCCCAAATACCCAAAGAAGTCCTGAGAATGAAGAAAGAAGCTGAATGCATTAAATTTTCTGTCTTCAAATTATATCACAAAGCTAAAAAAAAAGTCAACACAGTAGTATACTGGCATAAAAACAGACATATAGACCAATGAACAGAATTGAAAGCCCAGAAATAAACCCACACATATACTATCAACTAATATTTGACAAGGGAGTCAAGAATACTCATTGGGGAAAGGACAGTCTCTTCAATAAGTGGTGCTGGGAAAACTGGATGTCCAAAAGTAAAAGAATGAAACAGGATCCCTATCTTACAGCACTCAGAAACGTTAACTCTAAATGGATTAGAGACTTAAATGTATGACCTGAAACAATAAAACTCCAAGAAGAAAACTCAGGGAAAAGACTTCTTGACATTGGTCTTGGCAATGATTTTTTTTTTAATATAACAACAAAAGCACAAGCAATAAAAGCAAAAATAAACAAGGGGACTATATCAAACTAAAAAGCTTTTCTGCAGAGCAAGACAAAACGATCAACAAAATGAAATGGCAACCTACAAACGGAGAGAAAATGTTTGCAAATCATATATCTGGTAAGAGGTTAATATCAAAAATGTTTATTTAAAGAAACCATTACAACTTAATAGGAAAAAATAATCTGGTTAAAAACAGGCAGAGGAACTGAACAGACATTTTTCCAAAGACATACAGATGGCCAACATGTACATTAAAAAAAGTGCTCAAAATCACTAATCATCAGGGAAATGCAAATCAAAACCACAATGAGACATCACCTCATACCTGTTAGAATGACTGTCATCAAAAAGTAAAAAGATAACAAACGTTGGATAGGATGTGGAGAAAAAAGAACACTTGTGCACTGTTGGTGTGAATGTAAACTGGTACAGCAAATTTGTAACACAGTATGGAGGTGCCTCCACATTATTAAAAATAGAACTACCGTATTATCCAGGATTCCTACTTCTGGGTATATATCTGAAGGAAATGAAAACTGGATATCAAAGAGATTCCTGTGCTCTCATGTTTACTGCAGCATTATTCACAATATCCAACATGTGGAAACAACCTATCTGTCCATAACATGATGGAAGAAATTTTCACATACTGAGGTATGGAGAAGTCATTCTGGCTTATACATGATATGGCTTAAATTTTATGCTGTCTAGAAAAGCCTGTTTTGTGGCCTTAAACATGCATTGTACATCTGCTTTAACCATTAAAGAAGAGAATGCATTTATAAATTAAAATGGAGTAACTGTGGTTCAGGCATTCAAAATGGGGCTGGCTGGGTGGCCATGGTGGACGTGGTTTCAGACACATTCCTGCATTATTGAGAACATGAATTTTCTGAAGTGTATCAGACTCAAGGTGGACACCACCAACCATTCTCTACAAAATATCTGCTGACAGCTGCCACCTGCAACCTTATGGTCTCAAGGTCTCCCTTGTAACTGTGCAACCATTTCAGACCCAAACCAATACCTCCTTAACAAGAACCCCTACTTCTTGCCACCTTCAACTATAGTTCTTGACAAACAACCTACGTATTTTGTGGGTCTTGCCTTTATAAATCTCCCCCATTTTGTAGTCTGGCAGAACTCAATTCAACTGCTTCTTGAATCTGTGTCTCCCAGGCTGTAATCCTCAGTTTGGCTCAAATAAAATTATTTTCTATTCCTATTATTATTTCCACTGACAAACAGATGAATGTTTTTCACTTATATCCATTTGATTCATGAACAATAAGGGGACCCCGTGCACAGGCAAAACTCCATGCATAACTTTACAGTCTTCCATATCCACAATTTCACATCTGATGATTCAACCAACCACAGAACGTGTCGTACTGTACTACATATTTATTTTTTTAATCCGCATATAAGTGGACGCACACATTTCAAACCCAAAAATATATATACACACACAATGGAATATCACTCAGCCATGAGAAAGGAGGAAATCCTTGCATTTGCAACGACATGGATGGCTCTTGAGGGCATTACGCTGAGTGAAATGAGTCACAGAGAAAAAGACAAATACCATAAGATTTCACTTATATGTGGAATCTAAAAAAAGTCAAACTCAAAGAAACGAAGAGTAGAAGGGTGGTTTCCAGGGGCTGGCGAGTGTGGGAAATGGGGAGATATTGGTCAAAGAGTACAAACTTCCAGTTAGATTATGAATAAATTCTGGGGAGCTAATGTGCAGAACTGTGATTTCAGTTAACATTATTGTATCATATACCTGCAAGTTGCTAAGGGAGTAGATCTTAAGTGTTTCCCAAAGAAATGGTAATTATGTAGTCTGATGGAGCTGTTAGACAATGCTATGGTGGTAATCATATTGCAATATCTGAGCATGTCAAATCAATAAGCTGTATATCTTATACTAACACAATGTTGTATATCAACTGTATCTCAGTAAAGCTGAGGGGAAAATATTGAGTGTAAATCACATCCTTTCAAGAAAGTCGATTTTTTTTTTTAACCTGGATATATGTAGGTGTAGTTACAGCCACAGTCCAGGGAAAATGCGTGCTCCAGCAGAAAACTATACTATACCTCACCCCTGTGCTTTATCTGACTGTGATTTTATTGGAGATGTCTGTAATCATTTGTAAATTATCAATACCTAATAGCAGTACAAAATAATTCTTGCCTATAGACATACAAGCTCTGTTCTGTCCAGCAGAGGTTCAATTGACTTTCCCACCTAGTTCTGTCTTCATTTGCACATTCATGTCAACATTCCTCTACTCTAAGTAAGTCTGTACTTTTTTACCCTTCTCCCTTGAACAGATAGTAACACCTTATTACAACAGGTTGTAACGGATTTCCTCATTAATGAATTAAATATCTTTAGCTTGTGTTCACTTAAAAAAGAAGAAGAAATAAAAATGATCAACAATGACCAAGAAAAGATGGTCAACGTCACTAATCATCATGTTTTGTACTGGTCTCAGCCTATCAATAACCCACAGTGTGGCTGGACCAGACCTTGTGATTCTTATTATGATTGCAAGAAGTCCTTCAGCAAAAACCATCAGGAAACTTTGAAAAATAGAACTTTATTACCTACAAGACCTGGGAATTGCCAGCACACCTGGGAACACAGTGTGAGGTTGTGAGTGGGGTGAGAGACAGACTTACACAGGGCCTGGGGTTCTGTTCTCACTGGGGTAAAGTGCGGGGGCATAGGGTTTCAATGGCTCACTATTGGTGAATTTAGAACATAAAGAGTGGGAATGCAAAGCACCAGAAGAGACAAAAACAAGTAGCCCAAATGGTCAGTAACTGAAATCAACCAAGAACGAACGAGGCTCAGTAGGGGGAGCTCTTCATCTAGCCCTGTGGCTGGCATATGTTTATGTGAAGCCTTCTTTGAAGGGGATGCTGCTTTGAAATGGATGCCTTAAGCAATCATAGCCTACATCAGGTACTTGCATTACAAAAAAAAGAAGAAAAAAAAAACTCTCTGGGTTTAAACTACACATTAGAAAATTCAAATCAAAAGCAAAGAGTTAAAAAAAAAAAAAAAAAAGCAAAGAGTTGTCACCTCACATCTGTTGGGATAGCCATTATCAAAAAAAAAAAAAGAAAGAAAGAAAGAAAGGGAGGAAGGAGGGAGGGAGGGAGAGTGGAAGAAAGAAAGGAAGAAAATAACAAGTGTTGATGAGGGAGTTGAGAAACTGAACCCTTGTATATAGTTGATAGAATGTTAAATGATTTACTATGAAAAGCAGTATGGAGGTTCCTCAAACAATAAAAAGAGAATTACTATATTACCCAGCAATATCCTTCTGAGTTTTTTTTTTGCGGCACGCAGGCCTCTAGCCGTTGTGGCCTCTCCCGCTGCGGAGCACAGGCTCCAGACGCGCAGGCCCAGCGGCCACGGCTCACGGGCCCAGCCGCGCCGCGGCATGCGGGATCTTCCCGGACCGGGACACGAACCCGCGTCCCCTGCATCGGCAGGCGAACTCTCAACCACTGCGCCACCAGGGAAGCCCTCCTTCTGAGTTTTTATCCAAAACGGCTGAATCTGATCTCAAAGAGATATCTGCATTCCCTTGTTGACAACAGCCAAGAGACGGAAACAACCTAAATGTCCATCAACGATTACGGATAAAGAAATGTGGGAGGAGACTGGCAAAGATGGCAGAGAAGGAAGACCCTGAGCTCACCTCCCCTCATGGGCATACCAAAATTACATCTATTCACGGAACAACCATTGATGAAAAAGACCAGAACCTACCACAAAGGATAGTCAAGAACTAAATATATAAAGGAACCACAAAGAGATGCGTAGGAGGGGTGGTGTCACGGTATAGTGAAGTACCATATCCCCACGTAGGTGACCCCCCCCAACGGGAGAATAATTACAATTGCAGAGGTTCTCCCCAAGGAGTGAGGTGTCTGAGCCCCACACTGGGCTCCCAGGCCTGATGGTCCTGCAACAGGAAGATGTGCCTCCAGAACATTTGGCTTTGAAGGCCAGCGGGCTTACTTTCAGTAGTCCCAGGGGGCTGAGGGAAATAGAGACTCCACTCATAAAAGGCACACACAGAATTTCACATGCTCTGGGACCCAGGGTAGAAACAGTAACTTGAAAGGAGCCTGGGTCAGAAATACCCACTGATATTGGAGAGTCTCCCAGAGAGGCAGGAGGCAACTGGAGCTCACCCTGGGGGCATAAACATTGGCAGCAGCCATTTTGGAGAGCTCATTCTGCCACATGGACACTGGTGCTGTCAAGTGCCATTTTGGAATCCTCCCTCTGCCCAACAGTCTGTAGGCACCAGTACTTGCCTCAGGCCAAGCAACTAAGCGGGTGGGGACACAGCCTTACCCACCAGCAGAGAGGTTGCCTTAAGATCCTCTGACCTCACACAGCCCTGCCCACCAGAGGACCGGAACCCAGCTCCAAACAGCACTGCACAGGCACAGACCCAGAACCTCCGGGGCCCTGAGCCAGAGAACCAAGGACTCAGCTCAAAACACCCACTGGTCAGGCACCAGTCCCAGAATCCCCAGCTCTGCCCACCAGCAAGCCTGTTCTCGCCTCAGGACAAGCCTCACCCACCAGCAGGTAGGTAAGAACCCCAGGAGAATGACAGCCCCACAGCATGCAGACCCAGTCCACATAGCAGTAGGCTAGCCCTGGGACCAGCTGGGCCCCTGCCTTGTCAACCAGTAAGCCTGCCCTAGCCTTGGGACCAGCCTCACGTACCATGAGTGGACACCAGTCACAGGACCACCACAGGCCCACAATCTGCAAATCCAGCCCAACCATTAGCAGGCCAGCACCAACCGAGACCTACTGGACCTCAGACCTGCCCACCACTTAGCCTACGCTAGGTTCAGCACCAGCCTCACCCACCAGAGGGCAGATGCCCAGCCCCAGAACAATGATAGTCCTGCAGACTGCACACCCAACCCACCCATCAAAAGGCCAGCACCTGCCCTGGGACTCGCTGGGCCCCAGCCCTGACAAACAGCAGGCCAACACAAGCTTCTGGACACCCCAGAACCCACAGCCTAATGATTGTTAAGATGATCAAAGAACTTGGAAGAAGAATGGATACACAGAGCAAGAAGTTAGTAGTTTTTAACAAAGAGTTGGAAAATATAAAGAACCACCAAACAGAGATGAAGAATATAATAAATGACATGAAAAATACACTAGAAAGAATCAAGAATAGACTAAATGAAAGAGAGGAATGGATCAGTGAGGTGGAAGACAAAGGAGTAGAAATCACTGACAATGAACAGAAAAAAGAATGAAAAGAAATGAAGACAGTTTAAGAGATCTCTGACACCAACAATCATACTAACACTCACATTATAGCAGTTCCAGAAGAAGAAGAGAGAGATAAAGGGGCAGAGAACATATTTGAAGACATGATAGCTGAAAACTTCCCTAACCTGGGATCAGTAACAGACATCCAAGTCCAGGAAGCACAGAGTCCTGAACAGGTCAACCCAAAGAGGAACAAACCAAGATACATTGTAATTAAAATGTCAAAAATTAAACATAAAGAGAGAAGATTAAAAGCAGCAAGGGAAAAGTAACAAGTTACACACAAGGGAACTCCCATAACACTATTAGTTGACTTTTCAATAGAAACTGCAGGCAAGAAGAAAGCGGCATGATAAATTTAAAGTTAAAAAGAAAAAGAAGTGATGAAGAGAAAAAGCTGACGGGCTTCCCTGGTGGCGCAGTGGTTGAGAGTCCACCTGCCAATGCAGGGGACACGGGTTCATGCCCCGGTCCGGGAAGATCCCACATGCCGCAGAGTGGCTGGGCCCGTGAGCCATGGCCGATGAGCCTGCGCGTCCAGAGCCTGTGCTCCGCAACGGGAGACGCCACAGCAGTGAGAGAGGCCCGCGTACCGCAAGAAAAAAAAAAAAAAAAAAAAAAAGAAAGAAAGAAAAGAGAAAAAACTGACAACCAAGAATACTCTACCCAGCAAGGCTCTCATTCAGATTTGATAAAGACATCAAAAATTTTACAGACAAGCAAAAGCTAAAAGACTTCAGCACCACCAAACCAGTTTACAAGAAATGTTAAAGAGACTTCTCTAAGGGAAAAGGAAAGGCCACAGCTAGAAACAGGAAAATTACAATGGAAAAAGCTCAGTGGTAAAGGTAAATATACAGTAAAGGTATTTTTAAAATAGTGCTGCATTTACAGAGAAATCATAATTGAGAAGAAATGCAATAAGATACACCTAAATGATTAAAACCCTTAGATGTCATTACTATTTGCCAGAATTGTAGGCCTGGGCCCTGGAAGTAACTCTCAGACATCTCTGTGAGGTTGAAAATATAAATATAGCCCAATTAAGTGAACACACGTGTCACTTGTTTCATGCTGCACAAGGGTCATTCCCACCCTGTTCAATTAACAAGTATTCCCTGGTGAAATGCTCTGGAAGAGATAACCCACATTAATGCTACAGGAAAAACATTGTTCTCGAACTCTTTCAGAAAATGACTTTAAACTATGCTTTGTGATTTCTGAATTGAACACAAAATTCAGGATAGAGTATGATTAAAACACATTTATACCCACACTGTGTGCCCCATCATTGGTGTGCACACACAACAAGCATAGATACACAAAAGTTCCCTTGGCTGTCTGTGTTCCACATCCTCCTTCCTCCATCTGAGGGGTGACAACCATGACCCCTATGAAAGATGTGGCCACCCCTGTAATGTTTCCAATGGCATCACTGGAGAAGACAGCCAACTGTTAAGGTCAGAGTGACAAAGCATAGCATCACCCACTGTTGGTTTCTCTCAACCCCTCTACAAGGCAGTGGGCTTCCTCTTGAACTCGGTCCTCAATGCTCCTCTTCCCCATCCCGAAATTCCACAGGGTCATGAGGGAGAAGCGCCGGGTCTCCTCCCATATTTTCCCATTGTTGAACATGATTCCTACCGGGAGGGGAAACAGAAACTAGGGGGGAGGTGCTAGGGAAGGAGGAGTGAGCTGACACTTGGCAGCCTTTCAGGTGAACCAAGCTCTGCTGGGGGCTCTTCAAATTCCTGTTTTTATCCTCTCCACCCCCACCCATTATCAATGCTGAACATGTGCACATGCACACCTACCATGTCCCTTAGTAGCTCTTTCAAGCATTGGGACACTGCCTCTTCTAGAAAACTCCTCTCCCAGATCCATCAGAGCTTCCTTCACTGCTTCATATCCATGCAAGACCACCGTTGGCTTCATTCCAAAATACACAGTGAACATAGGGCCATAGACTTTTTTTTTTTTTGCAGTACGCGGGCCTCTCACTGTTGTGGCCTCTCCCGTTGCGGAGCACAGGCTTCGGACGCGCAGGCTCAGCAGCCATGGCTCACGGGCCCAGCCGCTCCGCGGCATGTGGGATCTTCCCGGACCGGGACATGAACCCGTGTCCTCTGCATCGGCAGGCAGACTCTCAACCACTGCGCCACCAGGGAAGCCCCAGGGCCATAGACTTTTGAGAGCTGGGAATGGACATACATGTAATAGCAAAAGTCAATATATTGTGCCTAATGCAGAATATATTATCATCCTACTATTATGTTTTTATTCTGCCACATGTAGCCTAAAATATTTCTGAATTTATTACATAAATATTATGGTGATTGTTATAGCTACCAATGATGTGTCAGGCAATGGCCCGAGTAGTTGGTACACAGATTACAATTAATCCTCATATCAGCACCTTCAGCAGGTTTATTTGCCCCACTTATAAATAAGGAAACTGAGGTTAAGGAATTCTGTTCCATTTCCAGCATCCCAGGGCTACTATATAGAGGATTCAAATTTGAAGCTCTTCGTATTCACCCTCTGATCCTTGAGAAATGTACCGATCCTCAATGCCCACCTCTGGACCAACAGCCAGCTGACTGCTTCAGAATCACCTGTACAGCAGTCATTAGAATTCTGATTCTGTAGCCCTATGATGAATACTAGAATCTATATTATAAAAAATAAATTCAAATAATTTTAATGTCCAGCCTAGTTTGAGATCTGCTGGTATTACTAACACAGAAAGAAAGCAGGCATCGTACAGGCAGTGCCAGGACATTTAGCATCTCATGGAAGAAGAGTATCTTCCATCCTGCAGCATTCATAGGCTACAGACAGCAGCTCCCTGCAGAATCCAAATGAACACCATTACCATCAGTTGGACCCTGACTGATGACTACTTTCTTTCATTCACTCATGCTGGCCCTGATCCCAAGCTACTTCCTTAACATCAGGCACAATGCCCTTCTTCAGAAAAGTTCTGTTTTCATGGCCATCTGAACAAAACACACAGCTTATATAGTATATGACTTCTGGAAGAAAATTTCGAATCACAAAACACTTCACTTACCACTTACCTTCAGTGCCAAATCATAGCAAATGGCTGTGAAACAAAGAAGGGAAGAAACAGTACAAGCTTTTGACACTTTATTATTTTGATTCTACCATACAAACACCTACATGTTTCTCCACTCACAAAACACATTACTTTGCTCATCTATTTATGACAATGACAGGCCTGAAAAGGCAAGAAAAAGGTCAAAATTTACAGGAAGGAATTTACTTCACGCTGACCTGTTTTGACAGTGTGCCCATAACAGTATGTATGAGTTTCATCATTGGGATTAATTTACTTACCGTTTGCAAGACAGTGAAGAAGCATAAAACCTACTTACATTGATTAAGGATTTGCCGATGTCCTTAATATCTAATATCTAAGGATATTTCCAGGAATTGGGAGAGGAGTCGGGGCCAGGAGGGAGCTGCCCTTTCCCAGAGCTCTGTTTCCAGAGTGACAGGAGAAGCAGACAGGAGAGACAGAGCACAGCCTGATCCACAGAAACCTTCTCTTCTTACTCAGACAGCTGGGAGCCTGAAATCTAAAGCTTTTATGACAGTCCCTGCTAATTCAACTTGTGCCTCTCTGACAGAAACAGACCAATCAAGTACAGCTACTTTGCACTCCCATTCTGAGTAGACCTTGCCCCACTGATAAAAATAAACTTTTAGTCTTGTTTTCTCTGTGTCCAAGGACATTCTGGAGATTCTGGTTTAACTGTACTGGGATTGGGTCGAGGTATTGATAATTTTTTTAAAAAGGGGAGAGGGGAGTCCCACTGCGCAGCCAGGATTGAGAACCATTGAAATAAATAATTTGAGGCCGAAAAAAGGCTTATAAGTCTGGATTCAAACAATGACCAGTTGGGGATTTATGACTCTGAGGCCAATCAGTGTCTTCTATGCCTTTTTTTATTTTGTGTTTTGTTTTTTTTTAAAAAAACAAAACACAAAATAAAATGACACAGGATGGGAGAGACCACTACAATACTGATAAATGAACAAAAAATTTATATCCTGAATGTAGAAAAAATTCCTATGAATCCATCAAAAAAAAGAAAACATAAATATAGGAATAAAAAAACCCTGAACATCTTCATGACACAGGAAATCCAAATGGTCAACAAACCAAATGATCAACAAAAAATCAAAATGTACTTATTACTTTTTTTCTTTGAATTTTATTTTATACAGCAGGTTCTTATTAGTTATCCATTTTATACATATTAGTGTATATATGTCAATCCCAATCTTCCAATTCATCACACCACCACCCCACCCCTCCCCCACTTCCCCCCTTAGTGTCCATACGTTTGTTCTCTACATCTGTGTCTCAATTTCTGCCCTGCAAACCAGTTCATCTGTATCATTTTTCTAGGTTCCACATATATGCGTTAATATACGATATTTGTTTTTCTCTGACTTACTTCACTCTGCATGACAGTCTCTAGATTCATCCATGTCTCTACAAATGACCCAGTTTCGTTCCTTTTTATGGCTGAGTAATATTCCATTGTATATATGTGCCACATCTTCTTTATCCATTCATCTGTTGATGGACACTTAGGTTGCTTTCATGTCCTGGCTATTGTAAAGAGTGCTGCAATGAACACTGGGGTGCATGTGTCTTTTTGAATTATGGTTTTCTCTGGGTATATGCCAAGTAGTGGGATTGCTGGGTCATATGGTAATTCTATTTTTAGTTTTTTAAGGAACCTCCATACTGTTCTCCATAGTGGCTGTATCCATTTACATTCCCACCAACACTGCAAGAGGGTTCCCTTTTCTCCACACCCTCTCCAGCATTTGTTCTTTGTATATTTTCTGATGATGCCCATTCTAACTGGTGTGAGGTGATACTTCATGGTAGTTTTGATTTGCATTTCTCTAATAATTAGTGATGTTGAGCAGCTTTTCATGTGCTTCTTGGCCATCTGTATGTCTTCTTTGGAGAAATGTCTATTTAGGTCTTCTGCCCATTTTTTGATTGGATTTTTTTTTAAAATATTGAGCTGCATGAGCTGTTTATGTATTTTGGAGATTAATCCTTTGTCCGTTGATTCGTTTGCAAATATTTTCTCCCATTCTGAAGGTTGCCTTTTCGTCTTGTTTGTAGTTTGCTTTTCAAAAGCTTTTAAGTTTCATTAAGTTCCATTTGTTTATTTTTGTTTTTATTTCCATTACTCTAGGAGGTGGATCAAAAAAGATCTTGCTGTAATTTATGTCAAATAGTGTTCTTCCTATGTTTTCTTTTCTTTTTTTTTTTTTTGCAGTACGCGGGCCTCTCACTGTGTGGCCTCTCCCGTTGCGAAGCACAGGCTGCGGACGCACAGGCTCAGCGGCCATGGCTCACGGGCCCAGCCGCTCCATGGCATGTGGGATCTTCCTGGACCAGGGCACGAACCGGTGTCCCCTGCATCGGCAGGTGGACTCTCAACCACTGCGCCACCAGGGAAGCCCTATGTTTTCCTCTAAGAGTTTTACAGTGTCCGGTCTTACATTTAGGTCTCTAATCCATTTTGAGTTTATTTTTGTGTATGGTGTTAGGAAGTGTTCTAATTTCATTCGTTTACATATAGCTGTCCAGTTTTCCCAGCACCACTTATTGAAGAGACTGTCTTTTCTCCATTGTATATCCTTGCCTCCTTTGTCATAGATTAGTTGACCATAGGTGCGTGGGTTTATCTCTGGGCTTTCTATCCTGTTCCATTGATCTATATTTGTTTTTGTGCCAGTACCATATTGTCTTGATTACTGTAGCTTTGTAGCATAGTCTGAAGTCAGGGAGTCTGATTCTTCCAGCTCCGTTTTTCCCCCCAAGACTGCTTTGGCTATTCAGGGTCTTATGTGTTTCCATACAAATTTTAAGATTTTTTATTTTGTTTTTTAATGTTTATCTTGTAATGTTTTATCTAATACTAGGACACTTTGTCCCTGAAAATGAAAGGTTTTTAAATATTTTAAGGTACTGTATTAATATTACATTTGCCTATACATAATATAGTTAATGATGACATATTTAAGATCCTTTAAAAATCAGAATGGAATAACTATGGTTCAGACACCTAAAATGAAGCCACATACTCATTGTGGATGTGTTTAGACATGTTCCTGCATCACTGAGAACTTGAATTCCCAATTGTGTCAAACTCAAGGACTCCACCAGCCATTTTCAAAACAATATATGCTAACAGGTGCTTGCTACAATTTTGTATTTTCAAAGTTCCCCTCCCCCTTCGCAACTATGTAACCATTTCGAACCCTAACCAATTCTTGCTTACAAGCATCCTTACATATTGTCATCTACAATTCTAATTCTTGACAAAAAATTTATGTGCCCTTGTGGTTTTCTGCCTTTATAAATTTCCCCATTTTGTAGTCTGGAAGAACACAATTTAAGTGATTCTTAGATCTGTGTCTCCTGGGCTACGGTCCTAACAAACCCCAAATAAACATCGCTTGATTTCAACCAGATCTACGTTCTTGGAATTCGTGGTTAACACTAACTTAATTCAAACATCTTGAATGACCAAAGATAAAGTAATTATATAAGTAAATGTACATGACTCTTTCCTTGAAACTCCACATCTACCCCACCAAAATAAACATTGGAAGGTAGAGACTGTAATTTTGTATTTTTCAAATGAGTAAAAGGAAGATTCTGGGTAAACAGAAACATCCAGTGTCACATAGCTCATAATTAATAAAACCAGGATTTAAACTGAGATTTTCTGATGCCCACTGTGATGCACTCTCATATATACCACACCTGCCTCAAGAACGATTTTAGAAAAACAAAACCAAACCCCAAAAATGTTACTCTGAATACACACCCAACTGATTGTTCACAAAATAACAGGCTTCACAATAAATAGATGTCCCTGAACTCCAAGGAAAAAGGGTCACAGATTCTCAGCCCCAGAGTGGGCATCATTAAGTTCCAACCAATTCCAGAAAGGTGTCTTGTTCCCTAAGTACCTAAGGACATTAATTTTTATTACCTGCTGAGAAAGCCATGAAGTAGTCACACTTCTTAAAGTTGCCACTCTCATCCAGGAAGTGGACTGGGTCAAACACCTCTGGGTTGGGGAATTCTTTGTCATCATGTAGCAAAGAACTCAGCAATGTTACTATAGTCGTGCCCTGAAATGAAAGATGAAGATAAATGAATTATAAAGAGGTGGTGGAGCGGTAGAAATGTTACAAGTCATTTAGTCCCATCTTTTGATCTAGAGATGAGGAGTCCCAGGTCCAAAGAAGGGCAGTGGCAATTCCAGACAGACAGACCAAAGTAATAAACAGGGATGAGTTTAAGACCAGTGGCAGTGATGTTACTAAAGTGTCCTCCAATAGCATTTGAAGTACTGTGTACTTGGTTACTTGGGTGCTAGATCTCTGAATCCCCTTTACTTATGACAACGTTTGGACACTGCTGTCTGTATCCCACGCTTGACTCTATTTCATCATTTCAGCTTTCTTACATCTCATTTGTGGATCATAGTTTAAAATGGAAGCCTCTGAGGGCTCTTGAAAAGTCAGATGTATTTGGAATCTGTTTATAGGGCTTTTTAAAATAGAGGTCTGATCTGATCAAAAATGGCATCTGGCAAATCCATACAGAGACAGACTAGTGGTTGTCGGGGGCTATAAGGAGTGAGGAATGGGCAATGACTGCTTAACGGGTGGTGGATTTCCTTTTGCAGTGATGAAAATGTTCTGGAACTAGATAGTAACTATGGTTGCACAACACTGTGAATGTACTAAATTTCACTGAATTGTATACTTCAAAATAGCTAAAATGGTCATTTTTATGTTATACTTATTTTACTGCAGTAAGAAAGAAAATTTTCCCAAGAGGAAAAGTGACTTCTTGGATAATATCAACAAGTACGCTAACAACCAGTGAGCATTTATCTTTGGGATGAAATTTGTTTCTCTTAATTTTAAAATGTGGGGGAACACTTTGTTATGGATGAATTCTAGATTAAAAAAACAGAGATGATAAATTAGAAAAATTCTCATTTTTCAACAATTCAAGTAAAGATCATCAATTAATGCTAAAACTGTTGAATGAATTATTTGGGAAACAGTATATTCACAAGGTCTTAAAGTACCATGCCACAGATTTTTAATTAATTATCTATGAAAACAGAACCGCAGCAATGGAGAGATATGGCAGATTTCTCCTTAATAAGTGATCACCTTAGCATCACCCATAATGGGATAAGCTGACATTATATGTCTTCAACCGAAATGTGATGCAGTGGGACATACACAACATCACCTAAGTAATTTTCTTGCCAAATACACACAACTGGAATCTAATCTCAGGAAAACAATCACATAAAGCCAGACTGAGGAACATTTAATATGACAATTGTCCTGGACTCTTCGAAATTGTCAGTGTATTAAAATGAAATAAACATAGGAAAAGGAACTGTCCTTGATAACAGGGGAGTAAAGGGGCAGATAATCAAACTAAATGCTTGTTCCTTGATTGGACACTAGATGCTCCCTCAAAAAAAGCTACACGAGATATTTTAGGATAACTGAGAAAATGTAATTATAGTATATATATATATATTAGAAAAACATATTGTATAGATGATAATTCCTTTAGTGTGAATGCTTTTATTGTTATGTAGATAAAGTCCTTGTTCATTTGTTCTTAGAAGATACATACTGAAGTATTTAGGTGTTAAGTGTGATAGACAGATGACAGACAGGTAGTTACAATATAGATATATACACAATTTCATATGTATTTCATATATTATAATATTTATATCCATTGTATGTTTAAATATTATTTAAATTTTAAAATCTTTTAAATTCAAAACTGGGGGTAATTGCACCCCTTAAGTTTATCGTATTTAAGGTCTATAATTCTGTTTTTAAAATTATTGCCTTGCATATTTTAAAACAAATAATACAGGAAAATGTTACTTTAAGATTTTAAAAGCAGGTATATTTTCAGCAAATGGTGCTGGGACAAGTAGATAACCATAAAGAAAAGAAATGAAATATGACCATTACTTCACTCCATAAGTAAAAATGAACTTTAAATGGATCATAGAGCTAAATATAAACGCTAAAAGTATAAAACTTGAAAAAGAAAAGCATAAATATTTGATAGCATGTGCTGGAAAATAAATATGACACAAAAGCCCAACTCATAAGAGAAATAATCGATAAACTGGACTTCATAAAAATTTTAAACTATGCTTTTTTTTTTTTAAACTTCTGCTCCTTGAAATACATTCTTAGAAACCAAAAAAAGAAAGAAAAAGACACAAACCGGGAGTAAACATGTGCAACACTGAGACATGACAAAGGGATTGCACACGAAGTATATAAAGAATTGCAATAATTAAATAAAGGAAACTCAATAAAAAATAGGACTTTGAGCAAACACTATCAGTGAACACATACGAATGGCCAATCAACATATGAAAAGAAGCCAAATATCATTATTCACCGAGAAAATAGAAGTAAAACAAAATGAGATATCACTATACAACCACTTCAGTGTCTAAAATTTAGAGGGTGCGGCGGCAAGTGTTGGGGCGTGGAAGTTGGTGGGCACGCAGACAGCGCACCCAGGTCCCATTCAGGGCCAGCGGCCACGTGCTTGCCCGCGACCCGGCCTCTTAGCGAGCACAATGCAAACCGTAAACAACACAACAGTGTGGGAGGAGCCTTTGCCTCTCGAGCTTTCTTTGCCTAGTCTCCAGCCTCATGACGCTTCAGGCCAAGGGCCGTCTTTCTGCCCCCAGTTCCCGCGCCGCGCGGGGGACCCGCAACTGTGCCACCGGCTCCGGAGCTGAGAGCGCTGCCAGGCTGTCGCGCCAGGATGGGGGATGAGCAAGTCGGGCGCTATACCTGGTCCAGGCAGCGCCGCCCCACCTGCCCTGCGCCCTCGGAGGGGAGGCTCGTGTCACAGGTTGGACCACGTCGCACGGCGCCTCGCTGCTGCCAACCCCTAGGCACTCCCTGTGCTGCAAAAAAGCGTGTTCGGAGAGGCCACCGCTTCAGCAGTGAGGCCTGCCTCCACCCGCCGTCCGACCCTGTAGGCGCGGGATCCAAAGTTGGATTCCAGCCGGGCTGAGCCTCAGCCCGCTCGGGGACTATGGGCACCACCAGCCAGCGGAAAGGGGTGTGGCTTCACGGGGTGGCGCCAAGGTCCCAACCTTTAACCCCTCATCCCCGCCCCACCTTCCACGTGGGGCGAGTCAGACATCTGACACGCGCCTGCAAGCCCTTACACGGAAAAGCGAGAAAACCTCCAGCGTTAGCACACCGGACAATCAGTTCCACCAAAGTTAACAACGATGCTTTAAATGTTTTATTTTCTTCGCTTTAAAAATATTTACAGATCTGAAATCTCTCCCCATTCGCCCCTACCCATACTCAGGACAAGAGAAACGGAAAGAGGCGTTGAGATGATTGTTCAAAGCCCCCAAGGGCCGGCTTGGCCGGCCATGTGTGCGGGTACATAAATACAGGTGTGTATGTGGGGAGAGGCGTGTACTTGGTTTGGTGTTTTTCTGATTTTTTTTCCCCTACCAGTCAATACCATTCTGGCCAAAACTCCCTTTCCCACCACCACCCAAGAACAGCCCCTCCAAAATGGTTTTCAAAACGTATTGGATTGTTTTGGGTAGAACGAGGTGATCTGGCTGGAGGAATGCCGATAAATACCAGAAACAAAACAAAAAATAGGGCAGAGGCCATAAATAAGAAATAATAAATTTAAAATAAAATAAAATTTAAGAACACTAACAACGGCAAGTGTTGGAGGGTACCTACCTCCAGCAATTGGAACTTTCATATATTGCTAGTAGGAGGGAAAAATGTCACAGCCGTATTAGAAAACAGTTTGGTGGGTTTTTTAAATAAAGTTAAACTTTAAATAAAGTTAAACATTTAACTTTAAACTCCCACTCCTCGGTATTTACCCAAAAGAAATGAAAACTTATGTCCACACAAAAACCTGTATCAAATGTTTAAAGCACCCTGGGGATGAAACAGTTTCTGAATTTAACATCACGGGTCACTGCATGGGGCAGGTTGGTGGAGATAAGGTCAATGTATCTCTGGATCTCATGCACCACAGCATCCATGTGGCTCCTGTCCTGCATGCAGGGACTCTGGTGTCTGCCAATCACACAGTCAATCTCTTTCTGGACTTTAGCTGATAAGACACAAGTGAGACTGATGGAAAAACAGGAAAATACATACCACATTTGCATACCAATTAAGAGTTACATAAAGCTCTGTGAAGGTGTTCCAACATCATTATAAACATCAGTTACAGGCCCAGAAGGACACCTAGACATACAGAATGAGTTGCCATAATATAGGTACAAATGACTTTCATACAAGCTAGGCTTTGAGATATATCTGTGCACACCTATATATTAGCATACAGGATCATTAATACAAATAGAAATTATGAAATGCTTCAAATATAAATATTACATTTTTTTTTGAGGAAGAGCTATTTTAATTTTCTATTAAACATTCTTCCAAAAACATTATTTTACCCCACATCTTACCGAGTTATTAGAAATAACATTAGCATGAGAAAAACTAGCAAGGTAATAATAGGGAAAACACATCACATGCCAAAGTCTGATATGAAATTTACCTTTAAAAAAAAAAAGGAATAAAAAGTAGTATTCCTTTAAATTGAATTTAAGAAACTAGGAAGGGGCTTCCCTGGTGGCGCAGTGGTTGAGAGTCCGCCTGCCGATGCAGGGGACGCGGGTTCGTGCCCCGGTCCGGAAGGATCCCACATGCTGCGGAGCAGCTGGGCCCGTGAGCCGTGGCCGCTGGGCCTGCGCGTCCGGAGCCTGTGCTCCGCAGCGGGAGAGGCCGCAGCGGTGAGAGGCCTGCGTACCGCAAAAAAAAAACAAAAAACAAAACTAGGAAGGTAAATTAAATGTGCCTTGTTCAACTAAACATATGAAAAGGGAAAATTATAACAAAGGAAGGAGAGTTTTACAAATTTAATTAAATTAATACGAGATTATAATTTGAAAACTGTTTATCTCAAAGCAAACTTTATTTGTTCAATTATTTTTAACAACAGTGTTTTATGATTCTAATACATTGATTTTTTTCCAAGAAGGAAACTCACTTAAAAATATTTTTGTTTTAAAAAATAGGCCTTTTTTCAGCTATATATTTTTTCTCCCCAGCCTTGATCATATTTCTTTGATTTGGGAAGAAAATACTGTTTTGATGGCATGAAATGCAAAACTGTAAAGATTTTTTTAAAAAAACATCCCAGTACAGAATTTTATAAATTATCAGTGGAAAACAGATTAAGGTCATTAAGTGCACAACACTAATTACTGGCCAGCTACTGGTATTGTTTCTTCCCTAGTTCTCCCAAGGAAAACTTAAATTGAGTCTTCAGCAGAATAATCCTCAAATATCCTTTTTTTTTTTTTTTTTTTGCGGTACACGGGCCTCTCAGTGCTGCAGCCTCTCCCTTTGCGGAGCACAGGCTCCGGACGCGCAGGCTCAGCGGCCATGGCTCACGGGCCCAGCCGCTCCGCGGCATGTGGGATCTTCCCGGACCGGGGCACGAACCCGTGTCCTCTGCATCGGCAGGCGGACTCTCAACCACTGAGCCACCAGGGAAGCCCGTCAGATATACTTTATAAGCAAAATGAGAGCTTTTGTTTACATAGTTTTTGGATTTTGCTATTCCTAATTTTATGCTACCCCAAACCATAATTACCATATTAACTTTGTAATGCACAGTTGTACGCAGTAGTATACCATCAGGTTCTAGTCACCCAGAGCTTAGGAAAAACAGGATCGGTCACACCCATTTAAAAACAAATACGCTATCTGCCAATGTGTAGTTTCAATCTAAGCTCTGACAATGAAATATATGGACATATATCTATACATCTCATCTTGATTTTCAAAGTTAAGCAAAGAGAGTTCTTCACAGCTTAGCTTTGCCTGGCTGAAGATGATTTTGTAACTTCATAGCCAGACCCATGTTGCCAGTGATTTTCAATTTACCTCGAAAGAAGGCCGACTGAGGATTCATTTTACCAGTCATCAAAGCCAGTAAGTCGGAGTCAGCCATTGCAATTGTGTAGTCACCCTTCTTATCTGAGTTAGGGAGCCCTGATCCTTTGCCATTCTTCACATCCACCACCCAGGTGGCTTCTTTAGCTCCAGGGCCATCCTTCACCTTGAAGGCAAAAATACCACCGATTTTCTTCACACACTGCTCCCCTTCCTCTTCAAGCTTCTTCTCAGTCTCCTTAAAGACAAGATTTGCCTTAAATCCATCAACTGCAGAGCTGGTTGGAGCAGCCTCAATTTGATGAGTTCTCAAAGAACCAGCAGCTTCAGGAAAACCCATCTTGTACAGCGTGACCACTACTGCTCCTCCGATGCCCAAATTATGCTGCAGAGCAACCTTTGCACCAGGAACTTGCCTTTTTCCGGCTTCCTAAATATTACATTATGAACTCAAGAAATTACTGTCCTCGCAGAAAGAAAAAACAGGAATCAAGTATTAATTTCACTTTAAAAATCAAATTCTGTAACTGATGTATATGTATGTATGGTTTGTGTGACTGTACACGTGTTGTGTATTTATTTGCAACTTTGAATGCTATCTTCTTTAATCCTCATACTCCTCCCAAAGGTGGCCACTTTGAAGCATTCTAGCAGTTTCCTCTGAAATTTAAATTTCATATTTCTAAATAATTACTAGGGCTTCCCTGGTAGCGCAGTGGTTAAAGAATCCGCCTGCCAATGCAGGGGACACAGGTTTGAGCCCTGGTCCGGGAAGATCCCACATGCCGTGGAGCAACTAAGCCCGTGCGCCACAACTACTGAGCCTGCACTCTAGAGCCTGCGAGCCACAACTACTGAGCCCGCATGCCTAGAGCCCATGTTCTGCAACAAGAGAAGCCACCGCAATGAGAAGCCCTCACACCGCAATGAAGAGTAGCCCCCACTTGCCACAACTAGAGAAAGCCTGCACACAGCAATGAAGACTCAATGCAGCCAAAAATAAAAAAATAAATAAAATAAATTTATTTTAAAAATTACTACTTTTATTTCCTGAGTTATCCATTTTTAGACAATGTATAATGACTTTCTGGTAAGTGAGATGAGGGCTTACATCTCAACCACCACCCCATACAAAATAAGTACCCACAAACAGATACATACATACACATACACACACACACACACACACACACACACACACACACATGCACAACTTCCCCTCACTCAATTTTCTGCAATATATTTATATCAATTTTTTATTATATCACTATTCATTGTTTATATCATTATGACTATGTAAATACTGTACAAGTAAGACAACTATGATTATGTTGACTCTTTTGTACATTCTTGGTCTTTTAACACGTATTTCAATTCCTAATTTTTAGATGCCAATTTAGAATTATTGCAAATGCTCAGGCAGATGTTTCAAACTCTTAGTAATTAATTTTCTAATTACTGAGAAGCCTCAATTTATCATTTCTCTTTTGTTCTTGGTGTCTCCTCTCCCAACTGCTTTATCCACCTAGTCCATTTTGAAATAGATGTTTTCTAAACCTTGTAACCAGCACCCTCTATGAAACCTCCATTTTCCTACATGAGATCTCCTGACTCTTCAGGAATAACTCTCATTTGTAATTAATTTATCATCATTTCAATGGGGTTCTGACCTAGAAAAACATAATTTGCTTAAAGATAATTTTTTTTAAAATTGTTCATAAAAGTTAAACCTATTGCCCTGAAAGGAAATTCTTACGGCAAACACCATTTTTCTGGACTCAGACTTCTGGAATAATAAAATTCCTTTTGAAGTGTGACATAAGTACAAAAAAAGAAAATTACAGGCCAATATTCCTGATGAACATAGATGCAAAAATTCTCAACACAATGCTAGCAAACTGAATACAAGAGCACATTAGAAGGATCACACACCGGGCTTCCCTGGTGGCGCAGTGGTTACGAGTCCGCCTGCCAATGCAGGGGACACGGGTTCGAGCCCTGGTCCGGGAAGATCCCACATGCTGTGGAGAAACTAAGCCATATGCCACGACTATTGAGCCTGCGCTCTAGAGCTGGCGAGCCACAGCTGCTGGGCCCATGAGCCACAACCGCTGAAGCCCACGTGCCTGGAGTCTGTGCTCCGCAGCAAGAGAGGCCACTGCAGTGAGAGGCCCGCGCACCACAATGAAGAGTAGCCCCTGCTCGCCTCAACTTGAGAGAGCCCGCGCACAACAGCGAAGACCCAACAGAGCCAAAAATAAATAAATAAATAAAATGAATTTTAAAAAAAAAGAAGGATCACACACCATGATTAAGCCAGATTTATCCTTGAGATATATGGATGGTTCAAAATATGCAAAACAATAAATATGATGTACCACATTAATAGAATAAAGGATAAAAATCATACTGTCATCTCAATAGATGGAGAAAAAACATTAGACAAAATTTAACATCCTTTCATGATAAAAACTCCTCCCAACAAATTATGTATAGAAGGAATGTATCTCAACAAAATAAAGGAATGTCTCTCAACATATATGACAAGCCCAGGGCTAACATACTCAACGGTGAGGGGAGTGACATCAGCATTACAGCAGTGTGAGACACTCCCTTTGTCCCCACCTTCAATCTACAACCAGTTCAACGTCCATAACTCAACAAAGGGAACTCTGCCCAACACATGAGGATGCCAGAGAATTCCACACATCTCTACATTTAAAGGTGGGTGGATTGGAACACATAGAGGAGGCAGAATGGAGGGAACAGGTGAGGCAATGCCTGAGATCCTGGCACCCAGTCATGGCATCTAAGCCCACAGCCCCAGAGAATCCAGGAGTAGCGGTGGGGGGGGGGCATTGCACACAATTCTGACCTCCCAGTCACAACAGCACCCACAGCCACAGGGAACTGAGAAGTGGCAGCAGGACCTGTGACTCTGTCCCTTCAGCTGTGGAAGCACCTGCAACTCTGGACCCCCACCCTCCCACCCACAGCAGCAGCACCCATGAACCTGAAAACCCCTAATGCAGCAGAGGTGACCATAGCTCCAACTGCCCTCCAACTCCCACCCTCCCCCCTCGGCAGTGAAGCCCACAGCACAGACGACCCTGGGCAAGGTGCCTGCCTTTCTGGTGCCCCAGGTGGCAATGCCAGCAATAGCAGTGACACCAGCAACAGCAAGGCACCAGTGACAATGAGGGCACCGAACAACACCTCTGGCAAAGGCAGTGGGGTGGAAAGTGCCAATTCTCAAATATAGCCAGAGGCAGCTGAAGTAAGAGAAACCAAAAACCTGTGTTATAGTGTCATCTACTAAAAACAAACAAAAAGGCCTCCAATTACAAGCCTGTTGAATTGTTAGAAACAAGTTTAAAAGAAAGACAAAGCACCTTTACCTAAGGAAGAAAGGTGTTTGCTACTTCAAATGCACCAATAGAAGAACAACTCATCAAGCACCATCGTAACAATAGCATAAAAATTCTCCAGAAGCCAAACTGAAAATTACAGAATATTGAGATCTAATTGATAGACAATTCAAGAGAGCTGTTGTGAAGAAACTCAAACTCAACATGACACAGCAAAACTCAGATAGGCAGTTCAATGAGCTAAGGAACGAAATTAATGAATAGAAAGAAGACCTTACCAAAGAGACTGAAACATTAAAAAAAAAAATCTGGAGCTGAAGCATGCAATAAATGAGATGAAGAACACATTATAAAGCAGGCGTCCCCAGCCCCTGGGCCACCTGTTAGGAATTGGGCCGCACAACAGGAAGTGAGCGAAGCTTCATCTGCCGATCCCCATCGCTCCCCATCACTCACATGACTGCCTGAACCATCACCCACTGCCCCCGTTCGTGGAAAAACTGTCTTCCACGAAACCCGTCCCTGATGCGAAAAAGGTTGGGGACCGCTGTTATAAAGCATTGGAAATAGGGCATCCCATGGAAGAGAGAATTAGGGAGCCCGAAGATAGAAATCTAGACATGATTCTGGTTGAAGAGGAGAGAGAAATAGGGTGTTAAAAAAAAATTGAAGAAATTCTAAAAGAACTATTGGAATCCATTAGGAAGGACAACATAAGGATAATGGGTATCCCACAGGAGAAGAGAGGGAGAAGGGAACAGAGAGTTCATTTAAAGAAATAATAACTGAGAACTTCCTAAACCTGGGAAAGGAACTGGATATATAAGTGTGTGAAGCTAAGAGAACACCTAATTACCTCAATGCAAAAAGACCTTCTCCAAGACACATTATATTAAAACTGCCAAAAGTCAATGACAAAGAAATCCCCATATGCTGTTGGTGGAAATGTAAACTGGTTCAGCCACTATGGAAAAGAGTATGGAGATTTCTAATGAAATTAAGAATAGAACTACTATAGGATCCAGCTATTTCATTTCTGGGTATTTATACAAAAAATATGAAAACACTTATTTAAAAAGATATATGCACCGCTATGTTCACTGCAGCATTAAAATAGCCAAGATATGGAAACAACCTATGTGGCCATAAACAGATGAATGGATAAAGATGATGTGGTATATATATAATGCAATACTACTCAGTGAAAGAAAGAGAGAGAGAGAGAGAGATAAAGAAAGGAAGGAAGGAAGGAAGGAAGGAAGGAAGGAAGGAAGGAAGGAGGGAAGGAGGGAAGGAGGGAAGGAGGGAAGGAGGGAGGGAGGGAAGGAGGGAAGGAGGGAGGGAGGGAAGGAGGGAGGGAGGGAGGGAGAAAGGAAGGAAAGAAAGAAATCTTGCCATTTGCAACATGGGTAGACCTTGAGGGTATTTGCTAAGTGAAATGAGCCAGAGAAAGACAAATACTGTATGCTTCCATTCACATGTGGAATATACAAACAAACAAAACAAAAACAAAAACATAGATACACAGAACGGAGTAGTGGTTACCAGAAGGGAAGCAGAGTGAAGGGAGGGCAAGATGGGTAAAGGGGGTCAACTGTACAGTGAA
Source organism: Phocoena phocoena (assembly GCF_963924675.1). Taxonomy (NCBI): domain Eukaryota; kingdom Metazoa; phylum Chordata; class Mammalia; order Artiodactyla; family Phocoenidae; genus Phocoena; species Phocoena phocoena. The sequence goes on from NC_089234.1 coordinate 32,280,416, forward strand.
CGGATGGAAACTAAACTTTTGGTGGTGAGCACACTGCAGTGTATACAAAATGTGATGTTGTACACATGGAACATATATAATGTTATAAACCAATGTTACCTCAGTAAAGCATTTAATTTTAAAATAAATAAATAAGTAAAGGGAAGAGTGGATGGTTAACCAAAAAAAAGGTAAAATGCTAAAAGCTATTCTTTTTTTTTTAAATATATTAGCTGTATAATAGTATTTATTTAAAACCATTTATAATTTTTAATGAATATTGGAGACCAAATGAAATGTATAGCATGATGTTTTTAATCCAGTGTGAGTGGGAAACAAATAGTACATGAAATTATGACCCCACCATTTTGTTCCTGCTCTTTTGAGCCAGAACCTTTTAACTCTCAGTTTATTAAGGAATATTTTAACCCAATTATACCAACATTGATGGATTTTTATCAAAAGGCGTTTTCTGATATTATTCCAATTAAGCAAATATAATTCTTTCATTAATATTACTATAAGCTATTCTTGTAAGGTCAGGAACCAGAAAAGGATGCCTACTCTCCCCACTTTTATTTAACATAGTACTAGAAGTCCTAGCCAAAGCATTAGACAAGAAAAATAAAGGCATGCATTTTGTAAAGGAAGAAGTTAAATTGTCTCTATTTACAATGATAGGATCTTACATATAGAAAATCCTAAAGACTACACCAAAAACTGTTAGAACTAATAAACAAATTCAGTAAAATAGCAAGATACAACTCAGTGTATAGAAATCAGTTATGTTTCTATATACTAACAATGAACTATCTGAGAGAGAAATGATAAAAATAATCCACTTATAAAACCATCAAAAAGAATAGAACACTTAGTAATAAATCTGACCAAAGAGGTGAAAGATCTGTACATCAGAAACTATAAAACACTGATTAAAAAGAATTGAAGAGAACACAAATAAAAAGATATCCTGCAGTCATGGATTAGAAGAATGAATATTCTCTAAATGTCCACATTACCTAAAGCAATCTACTGATTCAATGTAATCCTTATCAAAATTCTAATAACATTTTCACAGAAATAGAAAAAGGAATCTTAAAATTCATATGGGACCACAAAAAAACCTTGAACAAACCAAACAATCTTGAGAAAGAAAAACAAAGCTGGAGGCACCAAAATTTCTGATTTTGAACTATATTACAAAGATACAGTAATAAAAACAGTAGAATACTGGCATAAAAACAGACACATAGATCAATGGAACATAATGAATACAGCAGAAATACAGATGGTCCCCAACTTATGACAGTACCATTTACAGTTTTTTCCACTTTACAATGGTAGAAAAGCCATATGCATTGAGTAGAAACTGTACTTGGAATTTTGAATTTTGGTCCTTTCTTAGACTAGCAATACGCAGTATGATACTCTCTCATAATGCTGGGCGGCAGCAGCAAGCCACAGCTCCCGGTCAGCCATGCAATCATGCGGATAAACAACCAATACATTTACAACCACATTCTGTACCCATACAACTATTCTTTTTCTCACTTTCAGTACAGTATTCAATAAATTACATGAGATATTCAATGTTTATAATAAAATAAACTTTGTGGCAGGTGATTTTGCCCAACTATAGACTAATGTATGTGTTCTGAGCATGTTTAAGGTAGGCTGAACTAAACCATGCTATTTAGTAGGTTAGATGTATTAAGCACATTTTTGACATATAACATTTTCAACTTAAAATGGGTTCACTGGGATGTAACCCCATTGTAAGTTGCGAAAGATCTGTAAATCCAGGTATCTACAGTCACTCTCTTTGACAGCGGTGCCAAGAATACACAGTGGGAAAATGATAGTCTCTTCAATAAGTGGTGCTGGGAAAACTGGATATTCACATAAAAAAGAATATAATTTGATCCTTATCTTACACCATTGATAAAAATTAATTCAAAATGGTTTAAAGACTTAAATGTAAGACCTCAAATCATAAAGCTCCTAGTAAAAAACATAGGGGAAAAGTTCCTTGACATGGTCTTGGCAATAATTTTTGATATGACACCAAAAAACACACAGGCAATAAAAGCAAAAATAAACAAGTAAGACTACATCAGTATAAAAAAGCTTCTACACAGGAAAAGGAACAACCAACAAAATGAAAAGGCAACCTACAGAATGGGAGAAAATATTTGTGAAATACATCTGACAAGGTGTTAATATCCAAATTATATAAGGAACTCAAACAACTCAATAGCTAATAATAATAACAGTAATAATAACCCAATTAAAATGGGTAAAAGACCTGAATAAACATTTTTCCAAAGAAGATGTACAAATGGCCAACAGGTATACGAAAAGGTACTCGACATCAGGGAAATGAGACATCACCATACACCTGTTAGTATGGCTATTACCAAAAAGACAAGAGATAACAAGTATTAGTGAGGATGTAGAAAAAAGGAAACCCTTATACCTTGTAGATGGAAATGTAAACTGGTACAGCCATCATGGAAAACAGCATAAAAGTTCCTCAAAAAATCAAAAACAGAACTACCATACGATCCAACAATTTCACTTCTGGGTATATATCCAAAGGAAATGAAATCAGTATCTCAAAGAGATATCTGCATTCCCATGTTCACTGCAACATTATTCACAATAGCCAAGATATGGAAACAACCTAAGTGTCTATCAATGGATAAACAGATAAAGAAAAGATGATGTATACAACAGAATATTATTCAGCCAATAAAGGTGAAAATCCTGCCATTTGCAACAACGTGAATGAACCTGGAGGATATTATGCTAAGAAAAAGTAAGCCAGACACAAAAAGACAAATACTGCATGATCTAACTTATATGTGAAATATAAAAAAGTCAAACTCATAGAAACAAAGAGTGGAGGGATGGCTGTCAGAGGCTGGGGTGGGGGAAATGGGGAGATGTTGGTCAAAGGGTACAAATTTTCAGTTATAATATGAACAAGTTCTGGGGATCTAAAGTATCAATACAACATGGTGAGCATAGTTAACAATGCTGTATTGTATACTTGAACTTTGCTAAGAGTAGTTAATTAGCTTGATTGTGGAAATCATTTTGCAATTTGATTTCACAATATGAAATCATGTTGTACACCTTAAATATATAAATTTATATTTGTTAATTATATCTCAAGAAAATGGGAAAAAATAAAGTTGTTCAAAAAGGGAAAAAATTCCTTTAGGCACTTCTTTTGTCTAAATAGCATAGATCTTTTTCTAAATCTAACCTTGTAAAGAACTTCCCAGACTGGAAATTTTCTCAGCCTTTCTTACCAAATTTCTAGAATTGATGTTATACTTCAACAAATATAGTTCCCATCTTCCCTACCCTAGCATTAGAATGCTGCATATTCAGAATAAGGAAAGATTTCTGCAAAAACATACCTACCATTCAAAGTGGACTCTTCTTAAGAAAACTAATATTCAATCCTAGGCCAATTTATGCTGGCTGTGCCTGCTGCAAATCCCTTCCCATGAAGTCCAGACACTTATCCAGATTTTTTTATTGATGAAATCCATAGCTTTACTGCCTTTGCTATTGCTCACACTGTCTTCACTTTTCTCAGTCTTTCTCCCCTATTGTACAAATTTGTCTCACTTTTAACCTTTTTAAAATATTTTAATCTTAAACTTATAGCTGGTGGCACAGAAATTTCAAAAATAAAGCTTCTCTAAGAGAAATAAGATGGAGGACCCAATATCTTCTCTGAAATTCACTCTGCCCACCATCTTGCTCATACCCGTGACCTCTCAGCACTTTAGCAGGAGGTGAAGCCCATCTCTCTGTGTGGTGTTCGTTTCCTCTGTCCCAGCTCCAAACAAATCAGTTACAGTGGCTATCAAGTTTTCAAAAGTAAACTCCATCTGTTGATTGTGCTTTTCCTAGGAATTATCTGATGTAATTATCTGACAGTTTGACAGCATATATAATTACAGTCAATCCAAAATAACACACATTGTTATAAAGCTAAGCAAACTTAGACACTGGAGTGCAGTATTAAAACAACAACTGTACGGTATGGCAAAGTGTGCGGATTGGGCTGACACAATCTTCATTACCTACTCCTTTTCCCTTGCTTGCCTAAAAATTTCATTCCAAGCCTCTTTTGCAGCTACATTGGCCAAGCAACACACTTCTTACCAATGGCCTACTGATGCCAGTTTCTCCCTTTCTTTCTTCATACTCAAAACACAGATATGAAGGTGAAGGTGGTGTAGACATCATCTTGGAACATGAGTATCTGAGCATGAAGATGAAGCCTATATACTTAAGAATGCTGAAGAAAAATGGAAGGCACTTGAGTCCATGATACTTCAGGGCTAGCTCTGGACTGCCCAACATGAGACTCTCTCTATGTGAGATAAATAAACCCACTGTTTCTTTAAGCCTTTGTTAATTTTTTTTCTTATTGGTAGGCAAACACAATCTTAATTGATAGAAATGAGCAAATTAGAGCTATATTTTGAAAACCATTATAAGCCAGAATCAAGAGTTTGCAATTCTCTTCTCCCACTGAAGAATTTATGTGGATTCTGTGTTGCCTAAAGACCCATTATGAAGTTGAAAATGTGCAAAAACTAACATGGCAGCACATCCTAGAATAGATTATAGAGAAAGAGAATGGATTCACAAAGACAAAACGGGGCTGGCCACTACTGTATTCCAAGATATGAGGCAATAGGCAACTTGGTCTAGGAAACAAGTACAGATGCTAAGGGTCAGGAAGTGACTGAATAAAGCTCTCACAAGTCAGAAGTTGGGAGAGTAAAAGCCCTTCACAGGGACAACTAAGGTTGGTTTAGATGAGGGATGTATGTGATTCAAAATTGAAAATAACAATGGGACAATCTGAAATAATGACTACAGAGGTCATTAACAAACCAAAAAATAATTTCTTCCTATCCAGTCCTCTAGACCAGCACTAATTTAATAAGGCTCTTATAATCCCCAAATGACCTGTGGCATGCCCAATATTATGTAACCCAACACCATTAAGACAGACAACCCTATCGACAGTTGTACTTGGTAGATACAAGTAGTCATCCTCATTGGTAACATCAACTTCACACAGTTTTCTAACCTTTTCAACTCAAAATTACTCTGAGGCCAAGAAGGAGAGCAGAGTTCTTATAAACCATTATTATTATTTCCATCTGTTCAAGTGAATTTGAAGCATCAGTGGTTATGTACACATAGCCTATCAAAAGTAAGTTAGCCTGTACAAAACCTTGCTGAAAGAAATTAAAGAAGAACTAAATACATGGAAATACATCCCATGTTCATCTATTGAAAGACTTAGTATTCTTAAGATGGCATTACTCCTGAACTGACCTACAGATTCAACACGATCCATATCAAAATCACTGTTAGCTTTTTGCAGAAATTGATGAGATTGTCCTAAAATTCATGTGGAAATTTAAGTGACCAAGAATAGATAGAACAATCTTGGAAAGAAGAACAAAACTGGAAGACTCACACTTCCCATATTAAAAATTACAATAAAGCTATGGTAATCAAGATTGTGTGGTACTGGCAAAGAGCAAGATATATAGACAAGTGGAATAGAATTGAGAGTCCAAAAGTAAACCCTTCACATTTACCACTAATTTTCAACAAAGTTGCCAAGATCATTCTATGTGAAAAGAATAGTCTTTTCAACAAATGGTGCTGGGACAACTGGACACCTACATGCAAAAAAATGAAGCTGGACCCATACCTCACACTATTATCAAAAATTGATTTAAAATGGATCATAGACCTAAATATAAGAGCTAAAACTATAAAACTATTAGAAGAAAACCTTGAGGAAATCATTGTGACCTTGGATTAGATAACAGTTTCTTAGATATGACACCAAAAGCACAGGCAACCAAAGAAAAAGATTAATAAATTGGATTTCATGAAATCGAAAACTTCTGAATTTCAAAACACACTATCAAGAAAGTAAAAGGACAGGGACTCCCTGGTGGTCCACTGGTTAAGACTCCACACTTCCTATGCAGGGGGCGTGGGTTCAATCCCTGGTCAAGGAACTAAGATCCTACATGCCTGCATGGCATGGCCAAAAAATATATAAAATAAAATAAAATAGGGCTTCCCTGGTGGTGCAGTGGTTGAGAGTCCGCCTGCCAATGCAGGGGACACAGGTTCGTGCCCCGGTCCGGGAAGATCCCACATGCCACAGAGCGGCTAGACCCGTGTGCCACAACTACTGAGCCTGCACGTCTGGAGCCTGTGCTCCGCAATGGGAGAGGCCACAACAGTGAGAGGCCCGCGTACTGCAAAAAAATAAAAATAAAAATAAAATAATTTTAAAAAGAAAGTAAAAAGACAACCCATAAAGTGAGACAAAATGTCTGCAAATCATATATCGCATAAGGCACTTGTATCTATAACACTGAAGAACTCTTACATCTCAACAATTTAAAAATAAAAACAAAAATTAACAAATAGGACCTAATTAAACTTAAAAGCTTTTGCACAGCAAAGGAAACCATAAACAAGATGAAAGAAAACCCTTAGAATGGGAGAAAATATCTGCAAATGAAGCAACTGACAAAGGATTCATCTCCAAAACATAGAAACAGCTCATGCAGCTCAATATCAAAAACACAAACAACCCAATCCAAAAATGGGTGGAAGACCTAAATAGACATTTGTCCAAAGAAGACATACAGATGGCCAACAAACACATGAAACGATGCTCAACATCACTAATTATTAGAGAAATGCAAACCAAAACTACAATGAGGTATCACCACACACCCGTCAGAATGGCCATCATTAAAAAAATCTACAAACAATAAATGCTGGAGAGGGTGTGGAGAAAAGGGAACCCTCTTGCACTGTTGGTGGGAATGTAAATGGATATAGCCACTATGGAGAACAGTATGGAGGTTCCTTAAAAAACTAAAAATAGAACTACCATATGACCCAGCAATCCCAGTCCTGGACATATACCAGGAGAAAGCCATAATTCAAACAGACACATGCACCCCAATGTTCATTGCAGCACTATTTCCAAGAGCCAGGACATGGAAGCAACCTAAATGTCCATCAACAGAGGAATGGATAAAGTAGATGTGGTACATATATACAATGGAATATTACTCATCCATAAAAGGAACGAAATTGGGTCATTTGTAGACATGTGGATGGACCTAGAAACTGTCATACATAGTGAAGTAAGTCAGAAAGAGAAAAACAAATATCGTATATTAACGCATATATGTGGAATCTAGAAAATGGTATAGATGATCTTATTTGCAAGGCAGAAATAGAGACACAGGTGTAGAGAACAAATGTATGGACACCAAGGGGGGAAAGGGGGGGGTGGGATGAATGGAGAGATTGGGATTGACATTTACACACTATTGATACTCTGTATAAAATAGATAACTAATGAGAACCTACTATATAGCTCAGGGAACTCTACTCGATACTCCAATAAAAATTAATTAAAAAATAATAACAGCCAAATTCAAAAATGGGCAAAGCACTGAAATAGACATTTTCCAAAGAGATACGTAAATGGCCAACAAGAACATGAAAGATGCTCAACATCATTAGCCATCAGGGAAATACAAATCAAAACCACAAGGAAAGACCACTTCACACCTACTAGGATGGCTAGAATCAAATGGACAGATAGGGCTTCCCTGGTGGCGCAGTGGTTGAGAGTCTGCCTGCTGATGCAGGGGACATGGGTTCGTGCCCCGGTCCGGGAAGATCCCACATGCCGCGGAGCGGCTGGGCCCGTAAGCCATGGCTGCTGAGCCTGCGCGTCCAGAGCCTGTGCTCCACAACGGGAGAGGCCACAACAGTGAGAGGCCCGTGTACCGCAAAAAAAAAAAAAAAAAAAAAAAAGGACAGATAATTAGAAGTACTGTCAAGGATGTGAATAAATTGTAACCTTCATACACTGCTGATGAGAATATAAAATGGTGGAATTTTATGCACAAGTTTTCTTCTAAGAATTTTATAGTTTCAGCTCTTACATTAAGCCTTTGATCTGCCACACTTCCTCCAAAGGTTAAACATAAATGTATCATAGACCCAACAATTCTACCACTAGGTATATACCCAAGAGAAATTAAAACATATGTATACACAAAAACCTGTACACAAATGTCCACAGAAACATTATTCATAATAACCAAAAAGCGACGTGACCAAAATGTCCATCAACCAACAAACAGATATATAAAATGTGGTATATCCACACTGAAATATCATTCAACCATTTAAAGGAGTGAAGTACTGATATATGATACATCATCAATGAACCTTGAAAACATTGTTAAGTGAAAGAAGCTAGACACAAAAGATGTTATCATACATATTGTATAATTCCATTAATATGAAATGTCCAGAATAGCAAATCTATAGGGATGGAAAGTAGATTGGAAATGTTTAGAGCTGGGGAGGTTGGGGAGGAAAGGGGGTGACTCCTAAAGCATACAGGATTTCTTTTCAAGGTCATAAAAGTGCTCAGAAACTCTGCTGGCAGCTGGATAATCTTCCCCAGTAATTATTTGCATTCTACTCTTGTTCTGGCTCATACATCTACCTGATCAAATCACAACTTCTCCTGCCAACATTCACGTTTACAGTTACTTGACAGACACCAACCTCCCACTCCACATCTGTCCAAATTTACTTTTGGTTACACTCATTTAAGGCTTCTCTCTTCCATCCATCTAGTCTCTTTACCACAACACACCTCTGAACCTCTCATGACACCATTCTACCAACCTGAAATTCCCTCCCCTATGACTTATTGCAAATATTTGAAGATCTACATCAAACCTCAGGACATTCAGGAAGCCCACCCAGGCTAAGCCCTTCCTTCTCACTCTCCCACATGCTGTGTGAAATGATCACATCCACCTTCCTTTTATAGCTCAGTATTTTGTATTTCTCATTTGTTTGTATTTCCATTTCACCTGAGACATATGTTCTCCTTCTCCTCAGGTAGCCTATTAGTACCTAACGAACAGGGTCCATGTATTGTTATTTAACAATTCAATTTTAAATCTCCTTTGATGCTCAATCCAGATCCATGCACACATAAGTACCCAAAGTGCTGGTCAAGCATTTCATCCGTAACCATTTAAATATCCCTAATAAGTACAGAACTAGTCAATGAACAAAAAAAGTCAGGCAAACAGACAACCAATCTGTCATTAATATTTTACCTGTTCCATTTTGATCGGGAAACAATCAATGAACTCTCGAGGACTGTTAGTGTCCAGAGATGCTTGGTGTTCTTTTACTTTCTCCAAAACATAGCTTTTTACATAAGCAAAAATTTTAAGTACTTTGTTATGACTCCCTGGGAGATAGTCCATGAGGGCAGGGAAATTATTGCAGACCTTAAAGATTTTAAAAATATATTTATTAAACTAAAAACACATATTGAAGACATATCTATCATATGCCAAGCCCTGGCTAAAAACTGAAGTGAATAAAATATGGTCTCTTTCTTCAGGAGAAGCGTTTTATAGTGTACATGTAAAATAATTCTTCATGCTGCTAGAGTATTTAAGGGAGAAAACTCTGACCAGATGATGAAAGTTGATAGCAATTTCCTATACTCATACATCAACCTTATGACATTAAAGCATATTTATATCAATTCTCTCATTTTTTAAATTAATTCTTCCTTACAACCTTGAAACACAGAATAAGATGAATTACTATGATTCACATTTTGTAGATGAGGGCGGAGGTGAAGGAATTTTGCATAACCTGAGACTGAGCACAGACCCACTCCCTGCCGTTTCTACTACTATCAAGCAGCCTCACAAGTAGAATCCCTATATTATAACTCAGAGGGGTGCAAAAATGGCACGAAACCCACCTCAGCATTTTAGGGATAAAGGAGCTGTGCACCAGAGCAGGTAAGTGACTTTTCTAATGTTATGTGATTTTATTTAGGCAGAGTACAGGACATACCAGCTCAGCACAGGGCAAAACTGTGGTGTCTGTTTATGATTCATACACCGTAGAACCAACCATGTGGTCATCCCAAGCCCAATTACGCTGTCAGCTAGGATCCCAACTGAAGCAACAAGCACCCCTGCCCTAGTCAGTGTTCCCTGGCAGCACCTCTGTTCATAAACATTGTCCCTCCTTGAAAGAGATATTCTCTTCCTTCCTAAATTAGGATATTTCTGCTAAGTAACATGATGAAGAAATCACTACATATTTGAGGATAAGCCTTGTGGGTAATGGAAACCTTTCAGCAAGGACCTGGATGTCCATTGAGTGCTATGGCCATCCTCTTGGGCAGTCACCAAAGTAGTTTATGGAAACTGGGCTTTGGGGGGTAGTGGAGAAACCACTGGCCAGGGAGCCAACAAGGCTTGAATTCCAGCTTTATACTCAGGCATTTCTTTTCTTCGTAAAATAACGGCTCAGCCATCTTTCCCAGATGTTCACTCTATGACAGTAAGGCAGGACTGCTGTGTTCAAACACTCACTTACAGCATAACATCAGCAAAACTGATGCAGTAGACAGTTCTAAAGGCCTATCCCTCTACAAAAAATGTCAGAAAATCAAGCAGAAACTGTCAGAATCTACTTAAAAAATGGCAGCAAAGATCTGTGGCTTGTTTTTTCTTTGTCCTTTTTTTTTTTTTTTGCCCTTGTCCCACTTCCATCCTTGGCTTGGCAGTGGTCTTAACAAGGGCAGCTTGTGGTATGGGAGCCTGGTTCCTGGTTCCAGAGGGACCAGAGCAGACCTCAGTCACGAAGACTGTGTTTCTGTGTTCTAACCTGTCTGGGGCCACCTGACAGACTGACACAGGCACTTGTTTTTGTTTCATCTAACCTAGAGTGGAAATGCAGCAGGGATGTCTCAAAAATCTTGCAAGATTAATGAACAGCCCACAGCCACCGGGGGCAAAATATTACAGTTAAGGCGTACAACAGAGCGTCAAACACCAGGAAGAAAAGCTGCGGAGGGAGTGCCTTTGGGAAATTAGGACATTCAAAAGCACCCCTGTATACTGAAAAATTTAGAAAGCTACACACATGCACAGAGCCAATCTGGAAGAGTTATTTCCTCCCTCCCCCCTTCCTCTCTTCCTTTCTCTCTCTCCCCCCATCTCTTTCTCTTCATCATTGTTTTCTTTTTGCCTCCTCACATTCAAAGATATCAATATCCGTAGACTCCAGATAGAGAACAAACTAGTGGTTATCAGAAGGGAGAGGGAAGGAGGGAGGGGCAGTATAGGGGTAGTGAGGGAAAAAGGGTTATTACGGGATTATACGAAATCATGTGTGTGAAACTTTTGAAAATTGTAAAGCAATACAGAATTTAAAGACCCTTTCATTCAATTTAAAAGAATGAAAAAAAAGAAAAGCAAAAGAAAGATCTATCACTCCTAAAAAAAAGGACATCTCTCTCCAAACACTAGCTGAACGTAAGCTAAAGGAACAGAGATTCCAGTGACCACACAAGGCAAAAAAAAAAAAAAGAGACTTTGCAAAAATACTTTAGAAAAGTCACTAAATAAACAAATAGCTACAGCTTGTGGAAGGCAAAAAAAAAAAAAAAGAAACAAACAAACAAAAAACTATAGGGACTTCCCTGGCAGTCCAGTGGTTAAGACTCCACGCTTCTACTGCAGGGGGCAGGGGTCTGATCCCTGGTCAGGGAATTAAGAAACAAAAAAAACTGGAGCAAGCAAAAAAAAAAAACAAAACAAAGAGAGGGGAGAATCTGATTCCCAGAGTTACCACATTGTAATATCCAAAATGTCCAGTTTTCAAACATTCACTTCATGGCTTGGTCCATATAGAATTTTGGACTTGTGAGAGAAAAGAGCATAAACGATTTCTCAGGAAGAGAGGATCCTGACCTCACCCGGATCCATGGGGAGCACATAAATCCTGAGGTTTTCATTAAAGTTTCCTAGCAAGTTAAGAAAATTCTGATCTGTATAATCAAAACGATTCTGGAAAATAATGGAGCAGATCACATTGCAGGGAGCACAGCCCAGGATGAAAGTGGGGTCACAGGGTGACCCTCAAGAATTGAAAAGATTTATAAAACACTATTAAGATATAAATATAAAACTCTGTTGTGGGTAACAGATAATTTTAGAATCTCTGAAGCAATATCTACCTAGAAATTTCCCTATCAGCAAAAATTTAAGCATGCTTAAAATCAACACATCACTGTTCCCTTAAACATGAATTGACAAAATGGATTAACGACCTAAATGTAAGGCCAGACACTATCAAACTCTTAGAGGAAAACAGGCAGAACACTCTATGACATAAATCACAGCAAGATCCTTTTTGACCCACCTCCTAGAGAAATGGAAATAAAACCAAAAATAAACAAATGGGACCTAATGAAACTTAAAAGCTTTTGCACAGCAAAGGAAACCATAAACAAGACCAAAAGACAACCCTCAGAATGGGAGAAAATATTTGCAAATGAAGCAACTGACAAAGGATTCATCTCCAAAACATACAAGCAACTCATGCAGCTCAATATCAAAAAAACAAAAAACCCAATCCAAAAATGGGCAGAAGACCTAAACAGACATTTCTCCAAAGAAGATATATAGATTGCCAACAAACACATGAAAGAATATTCAACATCATTAATCATTAGAGAAATGCAAATCAAAACTACAATGAGATATCATCTCACACCGGTCAGAATGGCCATCATCAAAAAATCTACAAACAACAAACGCTGGAGAGGGTGTGGAGAAAAGGGAACCCTCTTGAACTGTTGGTGGGAATGTAAATGGATATAGCCACTATGGAGAACAGTATGGAGGTTCCTTAAAAAACTAAAAATAGAACTACCATACGACCCAGCAATCCCCCTACTGGGCATATACCCTGAGAAAACCATCATTCAAAAAGAGTCATGTGGGGCTTCCCTGGTGGTGCAACAGCTAAGAATCCGTATGCCAATGCAGGGGACACGGGTTCGAGTCCTGGTCTAGGAAGATCCCACATGCTGTGGAGCAACTAAGCCCGCGTGCTATAACTACTGAGCCTGCGCTCTAGAGCCCGTGAGACACAACTACTGAGCCCATGTGTCACAACTACTGAACCTGCGCGCCTAGAGCCCGTGCTCCGCAACAAGAGAAGCCACCACACTCAGAAGCCCGCGCACAGCAACCAAGAGTAGCCCCCGCTCGCTGCAACTAGAGAAAGCCCACATGCAGCAACGAAGATCCAACGCAGCCAAAAATAAAAATAAAATAAAATTTTAAAAAAGTCATGTACTACAATGTTCATTGCAGCTCTATTTACAATAGCCAGGACATGGAAGCAACCTAAGTGTCCACTGACAGATGAATGGATAAAGAAGATGTGGCACATATATACAATGGAATATTACTCAGCCATAAAAAGAAACGAAATTGAGTTACTTGTAGTGAGGTAGATGGACCTAGAGTCTGTCATACAGAGTGAAGTAAGTCAGAAAGAGAAAAACAAATACCATATGCTAACACATATATATGGAATCTAAAAAAAAAAAAAGGAAAAAAAATGGTCAGAAGAACCTAGGGACAAGACAGGAATAAAGATGCAGACCTACTAGAGAATGGACTTGAGGATACAGGGAGGGGGAAGGGTAAGCTGGGACAAAGTGAGAGAGTGACATGGACATATATCCACTATCAAATGTAAAATAGATAGCTAGTGGGAAGCAGCCGCATAGCAAAGGGAGATCAGCTGGGTGCTTTGTGATCACCTAGAGGGGTGGGATAGGGAGGGTTAGAGGGAGGGAGATGCAAGAGGGAAGAGATATGGAGACACATGTATATGTATAACTGATTCACTTTGTTATAAAGCAGAAACTAACACACCATTGTAAAGCAATTATACTCCAATAAAGATGTTAAAAAAAAACAAACATGAATTGACCATTCCATCCTAGTTTGTTTAATAATAGTTCTCCAAATACTCCATTTACATCACTGCCTTGAGTCAAGGTGCTGGTTATTTTGAAGAGCGAAAGAACAGAAAAAATTTTAAGGGTCAGTTTTTTAAAGACAATTATTCAGGTTATCTATCAGTGCAAAATCACGTCTGTCTGGTAAACCTATAGACAATTAAGCACTGACGTAGGAAGGAAGCAATAGTTAGGAACCTGGAAACGTTTTATATATAGTGAATAGTTGAAGGAACAACTTGTAGAATCAGGAAAGGAAAAGATTAAAGAGAGAAAGATTATGGAAAAAGTCAGGTGTTTGATGGTACAAAGAGAAAAAGCAAAAGCTGTTCATGCTGTACGAGAAGAAAACTAACACAAATGAACATGAATTGTAAGATAGATTTGTCTGCCTAAAATAAAAATAGGTAAGAATTCTGCATTTCAAACAATTCACAGGGCAAACAAGAAAGATTAAATTGAGAAGTGGAGTCCTGTTGTTTCTTTATTGCAGTATGGAGAGGAGGTGTGGGGAGGAACATCCTGCTCTAAGAAATAGTGTCCCTCATCACCCATCAAGCCTCACATTTAATTTATTTGGACAGAACACGCCCTCTTGTGGAATTCTGGGATATTGCTACATATAGCCATCAACGGAATACCATATGTTGTTACAAATTTTTAAATTTGAATTTAGATGAAGTCCATCATTTTACAGACAAATACATTAAAGCAGAGGAAAAGTAGTTTTCTTTTTTAGTGGTCAATATTTACCTGAAATTGCTATAATCGGATGATCGATAAACTTTATATGCAAAAAAACCAAATCACATCATACATGTAATTAAGGGTGACTTGAATCAAAGTGTTGTGATGAAATGATAGGGAATTAAGTAACAGGAACCTATTTAGTTAAGTGCTTGTATGCCAGGCTCCTTTTCAGCCGAAGCATGCCAAGGCACTAAGCTTGCAGAAAAACTTACTTTAGAAGGTAGGGGATAATTTGAGAAGGCCTTAAGATTTCTGTGCGTGTGACAGCTAAAATCTGATTTTTAATCTTTCCTTTCACTTGAGAGAGAGACTTACAAAGTAGGGTAATTTGGAATTCAGACGGAAAATAAGATCCATCTTAACAAGCACTTCATAGGTCAGTACAGCTGACAGTAAGGGGTAAAATATTACCAAAGTACCAAAATTGGTAAAAAAATTACCAATTACCATCCAATTGTTTTAAAATCTACTTGGGTTTTACTTTTATTCAGATGGTAAGGCCAACAGATCAGGAGATGATAAGATAGTTTATTACTCATACTTCCCAAGAGGAGGGGGCACCCTACACAAGGCCACATGGGGAAGCACCAAGGTCAGTCGGGAGGCAGAAGGAACAAGGGGAGAGCATGGGCCAAAAAGCCTTTACTGGGGTTTTCATGGAAGAAATGAGCAAGGCTGGGGAGGTATGCTCAGTAAGTTTAAGACTGGATAGTCTGGGTAATTTCAGAAGGCTCTAGGCCCCAGGGGTGGTCCCTAGTTGTCCTGTAACTGGCCCTGGGTTGATTTAGGGCAGGGAGAATATTGGCTTGGCGTGTGAGGGTTTCATAAAGGAGGTTTCCTGGGGGTATCGGCTTTGGATAGGCTGGTTTGAAAATCAAAGGAGTGCTCACACACAAGATGCGATGCTCTATCTCAGAATCAGCTAACCCTGGGAGAGGCAGTTGCTCCCTGGGTCTGCAAGTCCCCCAAAATGTCAAAGTATCATAAAGAAGAGAAAAGAGAAAACATGATTATTATATCAATAATGGGGGAGGGGAGTATAAAGAAAGCTGAAAACAGAAGAAACTAATAGGGAAGGCAGGGTAATGAGTTATTAATAATAGTTGAAATCTGTTTAAATAAATCATTTTATAACCTGGTATTTGTGGAATGTTCAGGATTAAGCCACAGCATCTATTTCTTAAAATATATAAAACAACACTGGAAATAGGGAGAAACATTAAGTAACTGAAGCTGCTAATTTTAAAACAGTTATTTATAAGGAAATCACAATTGATGAGGGCTGCACTAAGGGATACCTAAGCAATTAAAACCATAGACAATTATCATTACTGGCCAGAACAGTAGGCAATGGGTCTCAGAAGAAACCCGCAGACCTGTGCGTGAGGCGACCATACAAATACAGGCCAATTAAGTGAAAGCACATGTCATTTGTTTCACGCTCCGTAAGGGTGTGATGAGGTCATTCCCACCATGTCCACCTGATGAATGTTCTGGAATACATAACCCACATTTACACTATGGGAAAAAAACATTATTCTCTAATGCCAGAAAAAAACGAGACTCAACACCTTCCACCTTCACGACCTAATGATTTGAAAACAAAAATTCAGGACAGGATAGGATTAAATGACCTTTAATCCACACTATATGCACCACAGTGGGTGTACACACACAACAAGCACGGATACACAAAAGCCCTCTAGGCTCTCTCCTCTCTCTCCCCGCTCCACAGGAGGGCTGACAGCCATGACCCATAAGAAAGATGTGGCTGTCCCTGAAATGTTTCCTAGGATGTCACTGGAGAAGACAGCAGTCTGTTAAGGTGAGAGTGACAGAGCACAGCATCACCCACCACTGGTTTTTCTCAACTCCTCCACAAGGCAGTGGGTTTCCTCTTGAACTCGGTCCTCAACGCTCTTCTTCCCCACCCCGAATTCCACAGTGTCATGAGGGAGATGCGCCAGATCTCCCTCCATCTCTTTCCATTGCTGAGGATTCCTACCAGGAGGAGAAACAGAAACTAGGAGGGAGGCCCTAGGGAAGGAGGAGTGAGCTGACACTTGGCAGCCTGGCAGATGGACCCAGCCCTGCTGTGGGGCTCTTCAAATTCCTCTTTTCCATCCTCCCCACCCTCACTACCAACGCGGAAGATGCGCACACGCACACCTACCATGTCCTTTATTAACTCTTGGAGACACAGGGAGACTGCCTCTTCCAGAAAACTCTTCTCACAGGTCAATCAGGGCTTCTTTCACTGCTTTATAACCATGCAACACCATGGTGGGCTTCAAGCCAAACTACCCAGTGAACACAGGGCCATACACTTTTTTGAGAGCTGGAAAATGTATATTAGCAAAAGAAGTCACAATTTGGTCTATTTTTCTCATGATTAAGATTGTTATCAACATCATATTGTTGATGTTTTTATTCTGCCACACATAACTTCAAAGATTTCTGGATCTTATATATGTATGATGATAATTCAACATCCATTCATGATTAAAAAAAAAAAACTCTCACCAAAGTGGTTGCAGAGGGAACGTATCTCAACATAATAAAGCAGAAGACCTAAATAGACATTTCTCCAAAGACAACATACAGATGGCCAACAGGCATATAAAAAGCTGCTCAACATCACTACCTATTAGACAAATGCAAATCAAAACCACGATGAGGTACCACTTCACACCAGTCAAAACGGTTATCAAAAAAAGTCTACAAATAATAAATGCCGAAGAGGGCGTGCAGAAAAGGGAACCCTCCTACACTGGCTGCAGGAATGTAAATTGGTGCAGCCACTATGGAGAACAGTAGCGACTCCTTTGAAAACTAAAAATAGAGTTACTGGGCTTCCCTGGTGGCGCAGTGGTTGAGAGTCCGCCTGCCGATGCAGGGGACACGGGTTCGTGCCCCGGTCTGGAAAGATCCCACATGCCGCGGAGCGGCTGGGCCCGTGAGCCGTGGCCGCTGAGCCTGCGCGTCTGGAGCCTGTGCTCCGCAGCGGGAGAGGCCACAACAGTGAGAGGCCTGCGTACTAAAAAAAAAAAAAAAAAAAATAGAGTTACTATATGATCCAGCAATTCCATTCCTGGGTATTTACCCAGAAAAAACCAAAAACTCTAACTCAAAAAGATAATGCACCCCAGTGTTCACAGCAGCACTATTTACAATAGCCAAGTCATGGAAGCAACCCAAGTGCCCATCGACAGACAACTGGCTTAAAAAGATGTGGTGTATTTATACAATGGAATATTACTCAGCCATGAAAAAAAGACCAATAAAAAAATAAATATATTTTTTTAAAAAGGGAAATGTTGCCATTTGTAGCAACCTGGATGGGCCTAGAGGATAATACGCTTAGTGAAATAAGTCAGATAAAGAAAAATACTACATCATATCACCTATACGTCAACTCTAAAAAAGTAATACAGGGCCTCCCTGGTGGCGCAGTGGTTGAGAGCCCGCCTGCCGATGCAGGGGACACGGGTTCGTGCCCCGATCCAGGAAGATCCCACATGCCGCGGAGCGGCTAGGCCCGTGAGCCATGGCCGCTGAGCCTGCGCGTCCGGAGCCTGTGCTCCGCAACGGCAGAGGCCATGACAGTGAGAGGCCCGCATACCACCAAAAATAATAATAATAATAATGAATTTATATACAAAAGAGGAAAAGACTCACAGACATAGAAAACAAATGTATGGTTACTAAGGTGGGGGGGAACAAATTAGGGGTATGGGATTAACAGATACAAACTAATATACATAAACTAGATAAGCAACAAGGATTTACTGTATAGCACGGGGAATTATACTCACTTTCTTGTACTAGGTCACCAGGAAGGAAGATGGCGGCACCCAAATCGCGGTGTACTTCCCGAGGTGGTGGTTTGGTACCACAGGCGGGTCAAGAGTCTTCCCCTGGTACTGCGTGAGGCCAACTCGGGCGCTCGGGGGTTGCTGGAGGTGCCGAAGTCTCCGGGTCTGTTCAAGGAGTTCTTCCCAGAGAGGGGCACGAAGACAGGGCTCCCAGAGCTCTTGGACGGTGGTATGGCGGGCAACTTTCCCCAGACCATCTACTGCACCTTCGACCCCATGACTCGCTTCCTTTGGGGCATCTGCTGGCACTGTTGGGCCTGTTTCACTTCCACTGATAGGGCCACAAAGCGAGCGCGTCGGTGGGAGGTGCCACCGCGCGCCTGGGAGACCGGAGCGGCGGTACCTGGGCGCACAAGGCCCTGGACTCAAAGCGCGTGCAAAACAACGTGCGCGCCCTGCGCCGGGCGCTCTAGGCTGCTGATCACCAGCAGCTGCTCACTAACTGGCTGACGCGGGACAGCTGCGCGGTGCTGTACAGCTCGGCGTGATATCAGAAGAAGCACCTGGTGGACTTCTTAGCGGCAGCGGGCGGCTACTTCCGCGCGGCCACGCTGCTGAACCGGCCTAGCGTGCACACTTGGCTGAAGACCCAGGTGGTGTGAGTTTGGCCGAGTTTTTATACCAGGTGAACCCTGGAACAAGCGTCCTGGATAATACATGCTGCAAAGCAAACGCCGTTTCAGACGGTCCTAGAGGGTATCGGATGATAACGGAAGGCGGAGTCAGTATAAATCACAAGCAAGTAACGGATCCTGAGAGTGTTTTAGTTGTTGGACAACATATTCTCAAGAATGGACTTTCGTTACTTAATATAGGAAAAAGGAATTTCTACATTATAAAATGGCTTCAGCTATGATGAAAAATCCTTCTGGTGGTTCAAATTTATCCATCATTCATTCTCAAGACATACGAACGTATAATCTTCGCTTATGCAAATCAAACAACAGAGAATGGAGTATACTCCAGGCCTCACAGCGTGAGTGATTTCATTATTTATATAAGTTGGTTCTGTTTGTGTAATAATGGGATATTTCATTTCCTGGTCCTTAAACATTAAGGGCTACCACAGAAAGGCATGATTTTTCATAATTATTCTCCATGAAAAACTAAGTGCTATCTTTCCTATCCTGTCCTTCTTGTTCTTTTGAAGACAAGGAAGAACAATGAAAAAGAGGTAGTATAAGAAATTGTAAGGGGGGGGACTTCCCTGGCGGTCCAGTGGTTAAGGCTCCGTGCTTACCCTGCAGGGGACACGGGTTCCATCCCTGGTTGGGGAACTAAGATCCTACATGCCAAGCAGCGTGGCCAAAAAAAAAAAAAGAAATTGTGGGTACTTTTATATCAGGTGAATATCTCACTGGATTTTTTTGTTGTTAAGGAAGCTAGTACAGTTCTCCTTTAAAAAGGAGAAAAGTTAGAGGAAGCCATATTTGACATTAGAAATTATGGTAGAAAGTTTCCTTTGGAAAAAAAAAAAAACAAAAATCAGTACTTGACTTTTCAGGAAGTTTCTAATTCAGTTTTCCAGTCCCTTGCCTGTGTTCCATAGAATTAAATTTACTCACAGCCTTGTTTATTTGTTTTTTTTTACTTAGTAAAAAAGGTATCAATGTTTTAAAAATTTATAGGCTTTTAGTTTTCAAAGTTTCAAATTCTGCCCCCAGGCAGATTGCAACTTGAGATGAACTGAAAAGTTAAGTAACCAACAAGATAAAATAGAGGATAATCATATGAGTATATCAAAAGATAAAATGGATAAAGAAATTCCAGGTCAAATTTAAAGTATTTGGAATCAAGACTTAGTTAAATTAAGCTCTACATTCACTAGGCAATTTGATCCTCCAGAAATGTTTCTAAAATCTGAAAAATCAAGGTAATAGCACCCCTGTTTCCCCTGAGGATCAAGTGAAACACGGACACAAAATGGTTTACAATCAGATTTGTTCTAGAAAATCTTACAGGCAGCAAAGCATGGCTTTAGAGTTCAAATTCTAGCCATTTACTACCTGGGGATTACTTGGAGCAAGTCACTACCTTCATATGCAAAAATGGAGATGTAATAATGCTCGAGTCAATTAGGAAAAATCTAATAGGGAAAAAAAGCCATAAAACTTTCGTACAGTGTAAGCTGTATTGCTATGTTCCAAAGTAGATTTAAATGTTAGAAAGCCATAGTTTATCCAAACCTTCGTCTGGGAGTAAAGTTAGGAAGAATTCATTTATTGACAAACTTTAATGTCACTTCATAGCAGCAATTTTATTTACACAGTAAGAATGAACATACAGGTATCCATTATAAATGTCAGAGATCATCGCTACATTTCAAAACTTCACTCAGTTTGAGGGCCAACAAAAGAAGTTTTTCTCTTTCCATACCTATCTTGCCTCTGTTTTTCTTTGTACAAGGTGTGTAGTACTAGCAAGCGCACTACTGTAGCAGGTCACATTTTCAATTTGAAATTTGATGTGCTGGGGAAAGGTGCGTGACGAGGTGTTTTCCCCCTTACAAATTCAAAAAGCTAGAATAGAATGGTCATCATCTGACCTACCTGAAATAAGTAAGTCACGGATTGCTATGATTTCAAAATTGATGTCTAATGATGGCAGAGTAATTTTAAAGTGTGCTAACAAACATCTTGGAAGCCTGTATTCTATGAAGATGGTACTACTAACAGATTCAAAGTAGTACCGTCATATCAGACCGAAACTGGTTTTTTATGTTTGAGATGAGTTGCTGAGCCTATTGTTTCTTAGTAAATGGGTACCGTTAGCTAAAGGTAATGGACGTATCCATATTGTTCCTGCCAGTAGTCCTTCATAAATGTCATGACTTTAAAAATTTTAGTATCTACAATATATAATTGATCTTCAAATTTATAATGTAATTCATATCAAGAACCACCTGGAGACTTAGTAAAATGTTTATGTTCTAAACCTCACTCCCAACCCCCTGAAAGCCTTCAGGAGTATGTGTGTGTGTCCAGATGTTTTTCTTTAAATAATAAAGCTCCACATTATTATCATTTAAAAAGTATCTTGTGGTAACATGTAATGGAATATAATCTGCAAAAACAAACAAACTGAATCACTATGCTGTACACCTGAAACCAACGCAATATTGTAGATCAATTATACTTCAATAAAAATGTTTTAAAAGACTAAATATGATGGTGATTATTATATCACTTCTGAGGTGCTGGGCCATGGGCTGGGTATTTGGTACTCAGATTATTACTAATCATCATATCAAAACTTTGAGCTAGATTTATTTACCCTGTTTTATAGATAAAGAGATTAAGGTTCAAAGGCTTTCCTGTTTACTTCCAGTGTCTCACAGTTAATAAATAGAAGCCCCCAATTTTTTTTATTGAAGTATAGTTGATTTACTTCAACTATAATGGTGTGCCAATCTCTGCTGTACAGCACAGTGACTCAGTTTTACACATATATACTTTTTTTTAATATTCTTTTCCATTATGGTTTATCCCAGGAGATTGGATATAGTTCCCTGTGCTATATGGTAGGACCTTTTTATATATCCATTCTAAATGTAATAGTTTGCATCTACCAACCCCAAACTCCCAGTCCATCCCTCTCCCTCCCCCCAGCTCCCCCTTGGCAACCACAAGGCTGATCTCTGTGTCTGTGAGTCTGTTTCCGTTTTCTAGATAGGTTCATTTGTGCCATATTTTAGATTCCACAAATAAGTGATAACATATGGTGTTTTGTCTTTCTCTTTCTGACTTACTTCACTTAGTATGATCATCTCTAGTTGCATCCACGTTGCTGCAGATGGCATTATTTTGTTCTCTTTTATGGCTGAGTAGTATTCCATTGTATATATGTACCACATCTTTATCCATTCATCTGTTGATGGACATTTAGGTTGTTTCCATGTTTTGGCTATTGTGAATAGTGCTGCTGTGAACATAGGGGTGCATGTATCTTTTTGAACTATAGTTTTGTCTGGGTATATGCCCAGGAATGGGATTGCTGGATCATATGGTAATTCTATTTTTAGTTTTCTGAGGAACCTCCATACTGTTTTCCTTAGTAGCTGCACCAACTTACATTCCTACCAACAGTGTAAGAGGGTTCTTTCTTCTCCACACCCTCTCCAGCATTTGTTATTTGTAGACTTTTTAATGATGGCTGTTCTGACCGATGTGAGGTGGTATCTCATTGTAGTTTTTATTTGCACTTCTCTAATAATTGGTGATGTTGAGCATCTTTTCATGTGCCTACTGGCCATCTGTGTGTCTTTGGAGAATGTTTATTAAGGAGAAGACCCAAATTTCAACACAGTTTAGTTGACCTCTGATGCCTAAGAAACTTATCAGTCCCCAATGCCTACCTTGGAACCAATATCCAGTTGACTGCTTCAGAATCACCTGTAAAGCTCATCCCATGGGAATTCTGACTCAGTAGTGATAAATACTAGAAATCTATATTTTTTAAAACCACCCTAGATGATTCAAATGCCCAGCCCAGTTTAAGATCCGCTAGTATTACTAACAGAAAGAGAGCAAGCATCACAAAGGCAGTGCCAGGACATGCAGCAGCTCATGGAAGAACAGTTTCTTCCATCCTGCATCATTCTTGGCCACAGACAGCAGCTTTGTGCAGAATCCAAAAGGATTTTATTACTACCCAGCTGGCTCTGACTAATTACTTTTTTCTTTCATTCACTCATACTTGTCCTGCTCCCAAGCTATTTCCTTAACATCAGGCATAATTTGCTTCTTCACAGAAGTTCAATTTTCATAGCTATTCTGAACAAAACACAGTTTATATAATAGATGACTTCTTGAATGAAATCTCTAATCACAAAACATTTCCCTTACCATTTACCTTCAGCCAAAAATCATAGCAAATGGTGGTGAAACAAAGGGAAGAAACACTTCAGTCTTTTGTCACGTTATTATTTTGATTCAACCATACAAAGACCTAAATGTTTCTCTACTCACAAAATGCATTCCACTATTATTGACAATGACAGACCAAAAGTAATACTCCAAGGGAGTGTTTGCCTTAAATAATATCTTTTAATAATTTTATCTTAATATATTGTAATGTATTTTAATATATTTTAATGAAGATATTTTATTTAAAAGTAGATGTTCATGGGCTTCCCTGGTGGCGCAGTGGTTGAGAGTCCGCCTGCCGATGCAGGGGACACGGGTTCGTGCCCTGGTCTGGGAAGATCCCACATGCTGCGGAGCGGCTGGGCCCGTGAGCCACGGCCGCTGAGCCTGTGCATCCAGAGCCCGTGCTCCGCAATGGGAGAGGCCACAACAGTGAGAGGCCCGCGTACCGCAAAAAAAAAAAAAAAGTAGATGTTCATTTACTTTCCCTTTGCAAGCCACTAGAGGAACATAAAACCTACTTACATTGGTTAAGGATTTGCCGATGTCCTTAACATCTAACTGTAGGATATTTCCAAGAATTGGGAGAGGAGTGGGGCCAGTCAGGAGCTGCCCTTTCCCAGAGCTCTGTTTCCAGAGTGAGGAGAAGCAGACAGGAGAGAGAGACAGAGCACCAGGACCACAGCCGGATCCACTGGAACCTTCTCTTCTTACTCAGACAGCTGTGAACCTGAAATCTAAAGCTTTTATAACAGTCCCTGCTAATTCAGCTTGTGCCTCTGACTCATAAATTGAACAATCAGCTAGGTCTACTTTAATTTCTCTTTTGAAGGAACTTTAGCCTTGTGATAATTAAAATATGGTGTTCTTTGCTCTTGCCCTTTTTTTCAATGCTCCACCTGGGCATTCCAGTTTAAGAGGTCTGGGGTGGAGCCCAGGTACTGGTAATTTTTTTTAAACACTCCAGGTGGTTGACAACCAGTGAAGTAAATGATATGATCAAAAAGTTGCTCAACATTCTGGATTCTCAGATTAGTAACCAGTTAAGAATTTATGACTTTGAGGGCAGTCCTTGTATGTTTAAAAAAAAAAAAAAAGTATATCCTTTAATGCTTTATCAAACACTAATATACTTTGTCCTTGAAAATGAAAGCCTTTTGAGATATTTTAGAGTACCATACTAACATTATAGCTTCCCAAACATAAACCAGCTAACATAACTCATACATTTTGAAGGTCCAAACATGTATCAAGGAAATAGCTAAGTAAATTTATACACATTTTACCATTAAACTCTCCCCCTCCCCTCAGAGAAAACACTTTAATTTTTATTTTTCAGATGGGGAAAGGGAAATTCAGAGAACAGGAGGTCCGGCCAGTGTCACACAGCTAATAAATGACAAAACTGGGATTTGAAATAATATCCTCTAATGCCCATTGTGGTACACTGTGGCTTACACCACAGCTGCCTCAAGAACAATTTTAGGAAAACAAAACCAAACCCCCCAAATATTAGTTTCTCTGAACATACACCCTGTGAATGTCTACAGAATAACAAGTTTCACACTAAATAAATGTCCGTTACTTGACTGCAAGGATAAAAGCGTCGTGGGTTCTCAAGACGTAAAAGATAGGGATTCTCCCCTTCCATCACTGCAGAGGTGAAACTGGCTCAGGTAACTAAGGGAAGGGCTAATCTCAGGGGGCAGAGCTTGAGAAACCATGACTTCTCCCACCTCCCAGTCACCTCCAGATAAATCTGCTTTGGTCGCTTTCTTTGTTCTGTCATTGTCAGAAATAATGGAATGAAGTATGCACAGCAAGGAAGGGAGATTTTGACAAGACAAAAGGTGTGGATTCAGTGGAAGATGGAAGACAGGGACTTCACTGAACAGACTCATGGCCCAGAACCAATGCAACATGCAGACCTGAACAGGAAACAGCACTTAGTGGTCATGAGGATCTAAATGTCACTGGAATTATATACATTACTAGATCACTAATAGTAATGCTTATACAAAGACATATTCTATAAAGATATCATCATATGTAGTTTTTTATTGAAGTATAGTTGATGTACAATATTATATGTTAAGTACAAGTATAAGATACAGTGATTCACAATTTTTAAAGGTTATACTCCATTTATAGTTATTATAAAATATTGGCTGTATTCCCTGTGTTGTACAATATATCCTTGTAGCTTATTTTATACATAATAGTTTGTACCTCTTAATCCTGTACCTTTATATTACCTTACTCCTTCCCCCTTCCCTCTCCACTGGTAACCACTAGTTTGTTCTCTATGTTTGTGAATCTGTTTCTCTTTTGTTATATTCACTAGTACAGGAGTATGTACTTTTCCAGTGGAGTTTTAAGCTGTACTTGAGGGAAGCTTCTACGGAGTCCACAGAGTGTACTGGACATCCTCAGGGAAAAGAAAAATAGCCACCCTATAAGCAGTTCTTATATTTTCCTATCAAGTGTTCCGATTTTCAGAGCTCTAAAATACTTTATGCTAAAGCTTCTTATTTTTGTTGCTCTGCCTTCTTTGTATTTCCTTTTCAATTTCTAGCTTTTTAAGCTACATTATTCATTGTTTGATTCATTTTCACAGGTTTGTCCTAAGTGTTCAGAAGTATTACATGGTATGAATTTTCTTCATTGAATAATATTATCTCTATTCTACATATTGTTGGTATATCTGTTGTTAGGATTTTAAAAGTATTGTGGAATATTGTTTTTGGTGCCTTCTTTGATCCGAAGATTGTTTTTTTGGCCATGTGGCTTGTGGGACCTTAGTTCCCCAACCAGGGATTGAACCCAGGTCCACGGCAGTGGAAGCGCAGAGTTTTAACCACTGGATCAGGGAAGTCCCTGATCCAAAGATTACTTAGGAGAGTTCTGAAATCTCCAAGCAGTTGTTTTATTTACTTCACACTTTGTTTTTAATTATCCTGAAATTGGATTACAGGAAATCCATTACACTATTTAATTTTTTTTAAGCTGAGGATCTTTTATAGTCCTTTATAGGACTATAGTCCTTTTGGACTATAGTCTTTTATAGTTCAAAATGGTGAATTTTCATTAACATTACATGGTCAACTGTTATTAACATTTGTTTGACATTTTTAATTGTATCACTCCTTCTTTCTACATCGACCAGAGTTTTAACTGCCTGATGGGTCAGCAGAACATGATGTATGAATCTCCAGTGATGGCAAAGGATGGCTTTCTCCTTCCTTCATTCATTCAAATGCTCATTCGTGTATTCCTCTCACAAAAATGCATGGAGTACTGGGCCCCTAATCCCAGTCAGGCCCTGCCCTGAGCACTGAGGACATAGGAGCAAGTGAACACAATTGCTAAAGAAGGGGTGTGACCCCACATTGGCAATGGGAGGAAGATCTTTCCAGGCTGAGGGTACAGCATGCCTAGAGGATTGGATGGGCCTGCTGGGGCCACAGAGGGAGAAGTGTAAGTAGAGAAAAGAAAATGCCAAGGGCAGGGTGGAGGGTGTGTGAGTTTTCATTGCTTTGGTACTGCTCACTCAACCTTCTGCAGGCATGGTCTGCCCAGTTACCTGTCACAGGAGTGCTTCTGGGCAGAACCCAGCTCGGTGATCTCCACAGTGTGGTGTGGTCCAGCTGGCCATGGGAGCAGCTGTATAGGGGACTCTGCTTCAGGAGCCACTGTGGAGGAACCACATCCTAGTAGGAATGTGGACCTGGAGCAGTTGTGGCAAATGCTGAAGAGTTTCCTGGCAGAATGCACTGACACTGAGACACCCAGGCTCGCTGTCCCTGGCTATCAGTGGGAGACGGTGGAGTGTGCTGGGATGGGTCAGGTGTTCATAGCTCTCTTGAGTTTAGGCAGAATTTTTCAGGTTGTCAAAGAACGGTTTTCTCTACAGGGAAACAAGGAATCTGCCAGTCAGCAGTTCAGCACAAGCTGTAGCAAAATGTAAGGCTCCTGACAAGTTTCATCCTGTGAAGGAAGAGGATGCAAATGCAGAAAAGTCTGGTGACCTGGACTTGTTCAACCCTATGATGAGGAACACCATATGTGTTGTAATAAAACATGGGGGGAAACAGCCTGTCTGTGGAACTAAAACCTCAGGAGAGTTTTGGAGGGAACTGAATGAAACTTCATCACCTGCAGAGAAGAGACTGCAAACCTGAGACAAAGAAAAACCCTGTGATTAAACTTGAGCTCCTAGAAGTGGTTCCTTGGACATCTGGTGATCCCAAAGGAGCATCTGGCAAGGACCATTTGCTCCCCAATCTCTGTGCATGGGTGCTGCTCCCCTTTCCTCAGACCCTCCCCCTGAACGCCAGGCTGACCTCCCCCTGCAGCTCCGTTCCCCAACCCATGTTTACTGTGAGTCTAAGGGGAGAGCTCCTGGCAAGAGGATATTCACCACCACCCCAGGAAGCCTACATACACCCCTCTGAATCATATCCTACCAAGGGGTTTTTGTCTGCCTTTTTGTCCACCATGGCCTGGCTTTTTTCCCTGGACACTGCCATTCTGAAATTTGAAGTGTGTTACCTGTGGCCTCCCTCATGACACGAGTCGTAAAAATCCTAATACACTGGTAGACTTTTATGTCACTGAGTTTCTTATTTTCCTGAAAATATTTTGGAACTATGCGTGTATTTAGTTTTAGAATACAAAGCTCACTTTTGGCAAGTGGTTTTACTTTCTTTCATCCTGATACTAATATATCAGGATCGATTCAGTTTAAGTCATTCCCATTATATCGTACATCTAGAAATAACAAGCAGTAGATATTTCTTTGATGAGTCAGTTCATTTTTGTTTAAACAATACAATATCTGTGAGCAGTTTAATCCACAAAGACACTTGAAATTAAAAAATACTTTTCTCTGTTAATGTTTCTACCTACCAGTGTTACAAGAAAGAGCTGAAAATTGCTTCTTGGTTTCAGTAAATTATGGTTGAATTTTTAAATGACTAGTGTGTGGTGACTGAGTGGAGAGGGCAGTCTGTGGAGTGGGAGCCCAGCAGGACTGGACCCATCCATGTCGAGTGCCCTCTGGTTGTGGGGAGCTCTGGAAGGGACTGCACTAATTGTAGATGTTCCATGAAGAGGGAGGTAGCCTCAGGCTATCACTTCCTGCCTCTGCCCCAACTCACCAGGAGACCTGGTGGCCACTGGGGACCCTCAAACTCTTCACTGGAAAGATGGACCTATCCCAGTATAATTCCCTCTTCAAAACGGTGTCTTTAGGCTTCACGTGCTGATGTCCTCAGTGGGATCTTGTCCCAAGAGCTTGGGTGGGGGCCTTGGTACTGGAGGACGTGGTATGGAGGCAGCTCTGCCCAGTAGCAGGGCTGACACAGAGTCAGGTGTATCCCCAGGGCTGGCACGTGGATGGGTGTGGAAGCAGAGCACACAACTGAAGTCTCAGATATTTGGGCAAAGTGTCTTGAGTCTCAGGCCCAGGCCAGTCCCATGCTACAATCAACAGCCCTGAGTCTGGTCCAGAGCCACAGACACTCAGGGCAGAGCAGCTGTCATAGTCTTAAGGGGACACAGATCCTTGGTGTCAGCCGTCATGAGGCTGGAGAAGTCGCATGCCCCCTGCCCACGACCAAGTCTTAGGTTCCCCATCTGTACCTGGGTCCAACATTAGGAACTGCCTACGGTGATCCTCGGGAGCTTCCAATATGAGTAGATTCTTTGAATCAGGATAAACGTGTTGCCCAGAACTGTTCCCATTACTCATCCTGAAGCAGCAGTGGGGGTGCTGTTGAGCAAGAGGGGCCCTTTCATTTCTGTTCAGTGGTATGATGGGAGAGTTTCACCTTCTCATGAAAGTGGGCTAGCTAATCTATCTCACCTTCTCACAGATAACAATGATTCAGTCTGGGCAAGTTTTTCATAAGAAAACAGTTCACAGAACACGTTTGGAGGGCCACCCAGATCAAATAGATCCTAGAAGGGATTACTTGAGAATAAGGAACCGCAAGGAGTGAGATCTCTTAAGAGTGCGGCTTTTCATCTGAGGACAGGCCCCAAGATGCACTAAGTATCAGAATTCACACAAACGACACAGGATCAAATAGAAAATCTAAGAAGTCGTGTTGGTCAAAGAAATTGATTTTATAATCAAAACTAATCCCACAAAGTCAGCTTTGAGTTCAAGTGGCTTTCTTCATGAATTCTATCAAATTGAAGGAAGAACGAGCATCAAACTTATACCAACCTTTTCAGAAAGTAGACGAAGGAAGAACACTTACTGATGTTTTGTAGAAACCAGTTATTACCCTGACACCAAACCTGGGAAAGACATCACTGAGAAATAGAATTACACACCAATATGGTTGTGATCACGCTCACATTGTCTTAACAAAATAGATTGATCCAGCAACAGCATAATGTCATGACCAAGAGGCATTTATCAACAGGAATGCAATATAACCCTTAAAATAAAACACAAAATTTAAGTCCACTCTTGTTAACTAAGTAAAAAAGATAAAACAAAAATTCACCTCAATAGATTTGGGGAAATTTGGAAGAAAATCATTACCATCATTATGGAAAAACCCCCCAGCAAAATTGGAATAGAGGGAAAGTTCCTCCATTGATAAAGTACATCTGTAAGGAGTCTTGAGTTAGCACCATCTTTATCAGTGAAACATGGAAACATTTCCCCACACTATGGAGAACAAGGCAAGCACTCATCACCTCTACTGAATGTTAGATAGTGGATTTAGTAAGTGAAGTATGGCAAAAAAAAGAAAAGAACATTGAAAAAGAAGAAGTAAAATTTTCCTTCTTCACAAATGGTATGAATTTATAGGTAGAAAACCTGAATTTATTTGTAAAAACTTACATTAAAGTGTACCTGATTTTTCCCTCCTAATAAACACTTTACTTGTTTCACTAAAAAAATTAAAATAAAAAAATAAAACGTACCTGGGGGTCTTCCGTGGTGGCGCAGTGATTGAGAGTCCGCCTGCCGATGCAGGGGACGCGGGTTCGTGCCCCGGTCAGGGAAGATCCCACGTGCTGCGGAGCGGCTGGGCCCGTGAGCCATGGCCGCTGAGCCTGTGTGTCCAGAGCCTGTGCTCCGCAACGGGAGAGGTCACAGCAGTGAGAGGCCCGTGTACCGCTAAAAAAAAAACAAACAAAAAAAAGCGTACCTGGGATTTGTTTTAATCAGGTATGGTAAGACACGCAGACACAGAAATGGCTGTCATGAAGGAAGAAATTGTTGCCCACAGCTCGCTAGATACAGGAGGCACAGCACACCAGGCGGGGCCACATGTGGACGCTCCCTGGTTGGTCAGGAGGCAGAAGGGGGGTGAAGGGAAAGCATGGGCGAAAGCCTTTATCCTGGTTTTAGTGGGAAGGAATGAGCGAGACAGGGTAGGTATGATTAGTAAGCTTAAGATTAGCTGTTTGAATAATTTCAGCAGGCTCCAGGGTGCAGGTACTGCCCCTTGCTGCCATGAAACTGGCAAACTATGTTATTACACACAGGTATATGAATTTCAAGGAAGGGAAAAATTAATCTATAGAAATAGAAAAGTATTGTTTTAGGACAATTATGGACATTGATGGACTGGATCGGACATAAGGGACTTACAGGGGTAATGATAATGTTCTATATTTTGATCGGACGGTTGTTACATGGGTGTTAGCATTGATCAAAACTCATGAAATTGTACAGTTAAGATACGTACAATTCCCTGTTGCTAAATTTCACCTCAATAAAAAAGAAATTATGTTTCTATATTGTATTTTTTAGGTATGTTGACATACAACATTATATTAGTTTTCGGTGTACAACATGATTTGGTATTTGTATATATTGCAAAATGATCACCACAATAAGTCTAGTTAACATCCGTCCCCATACATAGTTACAGAATTTTTTTCCCCATAATGAAAACTTAAAGACTTACTCTCTTAGCAGCTTTCAGACATGCAATACAGTATTATTATTATTTTTAAAAATAATTTTATTTATTTTTGGCTGCATTGGGTCTTCGTTGCTGCGTGTGGGCTTTCTCTAGCTGCGGCGAGCGGGGGCTACTCGTCGTTGCGGTGCGTGGGCTTCTGAGTGTGGTGGCTTCTCTTGTGGAACACGGGCTCTAGGCGCGCAGGCTTCAGTAGCAGTAGAACACGGGCTTAGTTTCTCCGCGGCATGTATAGTCACCATGCTGTACAGTACACCCCCATGACTTTTTTATTTTATAACTTAAGGTTTGTACCCTTTGACCACTTCACACATTTTGCCCTACCTGAGCCCCCACCTCTGGTAACCACCAAACTGTTCTCTGTATCCAGGAGTTTAGTTGTTTGGGTTTTCTTTTGTTGTTTTCTTTTTTAGATTCCACATATAAATGAGATTATATGGCACTTGTCTTTCTCTGACTT
Source organism: Phocoena phocoena (assembly GCF_963924675.1). Classification (NCBI taxonomy): domain Eukaryota; kingdom Metazoa; phylum Chordata; class Mammalia; order Artiodactyla; family Phocoenidae; genus Phocoena; species Phocoena phocoena. The sequence goes on from NC_089234.1 coordinate 32,312,275, forward strand.
ATTTCTCTTAGCATAATACCCTCAGGGTCCATCCATGTTGTTGCAAATGGCAAGATTTCATTCTTTTTTTATGGCCAAATAGTAATCTCTTGCATACATTGACCACATTTTCTTTATCCATTCATCCTTCAGTGGACATTTAGGTTGTTTCCATATCTTGGCTATTGTAAATAATGCTGCAGTGAACGTGGACATTCAATAAATGTCATAGAATTTCAGCCCTTGTGGGGAATTGCTTGGTTATTCCATAAAAAGGCCTTAGACCAATGTTATAAACGCCTTACTAGCCACAGAAATCTTGTTTTTAGATTTTTAACATCAATAATTTTAGGAGGGGTATGTCCTCACCACTTTATATGAGGCCCCAATATTTCCAATTGTCTTCATTCATTTTCTTTACTCTCCTAGTTCCTGCCTTGATCACTAACCTAATCAGAGACACACCTTGGTAGAGGCCTGGCTCATTTATGTAGGATGGTAGAATGGAAAGGATTCAGTACAGGACGCCAAGAGATCCTGGTTCTGAGTCTGGCTTCTGCCCTGTCATCTTTGGGAAGATTGCTTTCTTCTCTAGCCTTAGTTTCATTATCAGTAAGATGAAGCCAGGAGACTTCTTGTTCTCTAGGGTCCCTGAACAGAGGAATAATATGTAACAGAACTCTGGTAGGAATTTTGGTACTCAGTAACCATATGATCAGGGTTTTGAACACTTTTTTTTTTTTACTATCACTTTCAGTAAGAAACATATTGACATGACAAGAAAACGCACACACACAACCACACACAAATGAACTGAAAAAATTAAAAAATGAATGAATGAATAAATGAATACATAAGCATACTACTTGGTTCAAGTAGGTAAGTGCTGTTCTAATTTTGTGGAGGTATAGATATATACACAAATCATCCCTAGACAATATGCATTAAAAGCCTTACATATATTTACAACTCCAGATTTAACAAAATTGGTTGAACAAATTAACACACACACAGTGCTAGATAAATGGGTAAATGTTGTTAAAATGGGCAAATAATTCCTAGACAATATTTATCAAAAGCCTAGAAAATGTTCACACCTTCAGACTTATAGAAATGTATCCCAAGAAGCAAATCAGAGACTTACAAAGACCTATATAGGAGACAGTGCTATATATCCAACACTTATCCAATAACAGACAATTACTTTAAAAAAATAATGATCCATGTATATTGTAAAATAATTTAGTATGTACTCAATAATATTCTTGGAAAATAATTATAGATATAAATTGTAAATCTTATATTCTTACTAGGAAAAACAATTTGCTAGGTTTTATATACAGTGTGATCCTGAGAGTGTAAATATGTGTGTGCTTTTAATTGTGCACATAGAAAGAGATAAGGAACATGATTTCTGTGTTTTCCAAATTTTCTGAAATTGTTACTTTTAGAATTAGAAAAAGAAGATTCTACTTTAAAACATAATGAAATAACTAAGAAATCTCCCTTGCTGTTACAGATACAGGAGTTAGTGAATTGTTGTTCTTTCCCTTTTTCAACAGGCAAAATAAAATAAGTAAAATGGAAATCTTAACCTTGTAAAATAGAAAGACTGAAATAGAACCGGGAAGGTCAGTTTTAATTGGGGAAATTATGCCACCTTGTGGTCTTTTCGTATATTGCCACGTATAACCATTTTTAGTACAAATTTCAGGGCTAAATTCTGAGATTGTCCGCCAGCTTGCACGTTGAGAGATCCTCTTTCAATTTCATGGCACTTACTTGTGGCAAATAAGAGTTTGTTTATGGAATGAGATGGTTATAACCAATCAAAAACAAGTTTGTATTTACTAAGCCACTACTATCAATAACAGGAAATCTTTGAGTTAGCTAATCCCTAAATAAAGTTCCTTCTCAACTGAAACACTGTAATTCTAAGTCTGCAGCGGAATTTTTATATTCTTTGGAGAGAAAGACTGGAGCCACCAAGAAAACTTTTTCCATTCATTGTCAAGTGAAAGATGAAAGGGCTCAGGGACACGTCAGAAGCCACACTGATCAGTGGAGCCATTCAGTGGCTGAGCTGGAGGCCTAAACACAGAGTTAACAGGTTATGCAAGCTCCAAGGCAATTTATTTTAAAGCAAGAAGAGCTGAGGACAGATTCACAGAGAAAAAAAAAGTAGAAAAAAACCCAGAAAGCAAGTGATAACAGTAGAAATCTGGCAAAAGATGGCACCAACCTATATGATCTTTCCCTAAAATACATAAGAATAAAAGCAGCTGTTAGAGAATAGTTCTGCTGTTATTTGATAAGCTTTAATTTTTTAAGGGAAAAAAAAGCATACTGGATTGGTCACTTGAACTCTGACAGGGAGGTGTCCCTAACAGATGGCCTTGTAACGATTTATATTGAAAGATTTAGTGTAGGTAAAGGTCTTGGAACAGGGCCTGGCACGTGGTAGCACTATACACACATGATCGCTGGCATTATTGTTAAACGGTCACTATAGCATTTTTTCTTTGTCTACAAGCTGGCTTCTGACAAAATTTTTCTGAAGTAGGATAACATGCAATTTGCTGGTTAAAACAAACAAACATTGCCCTTTAGATGATTATAACAGCGTGTAACTCAAAACTCTGCTTCGTATCTCCCTGACAAAGGGTTTAAGTATTTCCAAGCTGGCTGAAAATACACTGTGGGCAAGCAGATCCCCCTCTGCACATGCTCCCTTTTGCTTCCTGTGGTCGTGCAGCCAGGATTACCTGAAAGAAGGTTGCCTTTTTTCTTCTCTGACAAGCAGCACTGCAGGCGCCCATCCCAGGAGGCACAGCCCTCTCTGCAGAGCAGACGGTGACAAGGAGGGGCAGAGTGATGGTGAGACGCCTCAGGGCCAGTCCTTGTGTCTTCACTCCCTTCCCGCCACTTCCCAGTCTGGCTTCACCCCTTTTCTACTCAGTCAGGAACAGTCTTGGCCGCAAAATGTTCAGTATGTATCAAGCTAAAAAGGCATGTTGAAAAGAACATACAGAGAACTTCCATTTGAAAGAAAACATGTAAACACATATATGTTCACATAGAAAAGTATGGGAAGGAATTAGCCCCCAGGTTTTTAACAGCAGTGGCTGGGTGGTGAAATAAGTGATTTTTCTTTTCTTTTTCTTTCTTTTCTTTCTTAAAAGTATGACGTTTTGACACTATCAACATAGAACATGTATTAGTTTAGAAAGAAGTGGGAAAAATGTTATTTGGAAAGAATGGTTTGATTTTTTAAAGACTGCAGTGTTTCTGCACATACATTTACCAGTCTTGTCTTAAATATTTTATTATTTGTCATCAGAAATCATCTTTATCAAGATTAATATTGTAATCATAATGCAAAGCATAAAGCCCAGCTATGCCTTGAAAGGGCAAGTATAAACACATGGTCGGTCTAAATCAGAATGGGCATGAGAAAAGGTTTATTTTCAGGTACTTGAAACACCTTTCCTTTTGGAAATGGCCTTTAACATCTTGCTCATTTGGGGACACTGGGGCCTTCTGATAAGAGTTAAGTATACAATATAGTCAGTTTTGATAAACACCAACACCTGAGTAAACCACACACTATCAAGATGTAGAATAATTCCATTCCCCTGGCAAGTTCCCTCACCCCTTTTCCAGGCAATTCCCATCCTCAGAAGCAACCACTGCTCTGGTTTCTAGCACAATACATTAGTTTTAGCTCTTCTAGAACTTCATAGAAGTAGACATTTTTGAATGATGAAATTCGCTCTTTGCAAACACCAGACTTTAAAGGATTTTAGGATTATCTTTACAGGCAATTGAAGAAAACCCTTTGGTTTCAGAAATCTACCTAGTTACTATGAGATTAGCTTCATAATTCAAATATCATATGCATTTATATACAGTATGGAATTCTACCTTTTTAGGAGAAATAAATTGCCACTGGGAAGTCTGGGTGTGATTTGTGTCTGTTTCTCTTTAAAGAAACACTTCAAATAAGGTCAGTTTTAAACTAACATTACTGGAAATTGAGCATTTTCCTTATAGGAAGAAAAGAATTATAATTAGAACTTACAAGGACTTCTCATGGGATTTAAGGGATTTTCTTATGTCCAAAAACCCTCTCTGAAGGTTTGCTTAATCTTTCTTCCATTTGCTCATTCTTGTGTTTATTCAGTAAATATTTATTGGACAGTTACTGCACACCAGGGTCTGGATTAGGAATTAAGGAAATTTTTCAGGAAAAAAAAAAAGTGGTCCTCGGGATATTATTCTCTAGTCAAGAATAAAATGCATATTCTCGGAGAGTTATAAGGTACTGAATAATGAGTGTCCTAAAAAAGGTAGAAGGATCTGTAGAAATCTGAAAGGGATGAAAATACCTTGTGAGAATCAAAAATTAATGGAATCAAGAAAAATTAATGGTATTTGAACTAAGCTTTGAAGACTGGGCAGAACTAACTAAATATCACAAGGCTTCCAAGAACAATTTCAGCTGTCTCCAACTGGTTTTGTATTTACTTGCGTTTGAGAGTAAGAAATAATTCTCAGTGGTGGTTTGCATAAATGCCTCATCTGTCCCTGTACCCATACCTTTGCCATGTAACTTTACAGTGCCCCCCAACTATGATTCTGGGCTTACCCCAGTGACTCTCTTTGGCTGATGGGAAATTAGATGTGATGCAAGTAGAATGGGGGTAGTTAGGCAGAATTTATAGGGCATAGACAGTCAACCTCCTCATTAAAGAATGGAACAGCTAAGCCAAACTTGAAAGCTTTTGGTGCAGCTGACCTTACATGTGCTCCAGGATAAAGCTGCTAGCAAAGCTCTCTCAAAAATTAACTACTTACTAGGCCACAAAGAATATCTTAATCAACCACCAAAAGCAACACTGTTATTCTAGCAACATTCACTGATCCCAATGCAATGAAATCAGAATTCATTTTTTAAAGTCTAACCAAAAAAAATCCACCCACCATGTGACAGTACTGTTCAAAATATTTTAAAACATCTTAAATAATAATTAAGGTGTGAAAAGATTCTAAAAGTAAAATCCCAACTATTTGCAAGTAAATCTCATTAAATGCCCAGTATTTATCAATATATAAATTGTATAGCTTTGCATGTAATCACTGGATTACAAGCAAGAAAAGAAATAAATTCACTATTCAACTTCAACAATCATAAAATAAGAATATCAAGATAAATCCAAAGAAACATGGTAGACAGAGCTGACATGAATGGCTCCCCACCAACTATAAACACATATAAATGCTGCATAAAATATTACAAAAATACTTTTATACAAACTTAAAGGAAAGAAAGGCAAATATTCAGGTGCCAGAACCCAAAAGATAAAGAGTGGAGTACAGAATTGACTCATAAGCCCAAGGACAGAACAGAATTATTGCCTCAAAATGGGGCATTGAGTTTTGAAACAACTACATAAGACCTGGATGTTCACAAGACTGCTTCATTCTATTAAAAAAAGGATTAAAAGAATTCTATCCACCAATGTAGGAAAGTGAAGATGTTCACTGTCAGTCCAGGCAGGACCTTGGGTATGGAGAAAAAGGTCACCCATGAGAAATCAAAACCAAGATCTGCACCACACAAGGGGTGAAGGCTATGTTTGTTTGTTTTTTTAATTTTTTAAATTGAAGTATAGTTGATTTACAATGTGTTAATTTCTGCTGTACAGCAAAGTGATTGTTATACATATATATACATTCTGTTTTTTTATATTTTCCATTATGGTTTATCATAGGATACTGTATATAGTTCTCTGTGCTACACAGGACCTTGTTGTGTATCCATTCCGTATATATTAACTTACATCTGTTGACCCCAACCTCCCACTTCATCCCTCCCCAACCCCCTTCCCCTTGGCAACCACAAGTCTGTTCTCCATGTCTGTGAGTCTGTTTCATAGATAGGTTCATTTGTACAGTATTTTAGAAGCCACATACATGATATCATATGATTTGTCTTTCTCTGGCTTACTTCTCTTGGTATAATCTCTAGGTCCACCCACATTGCTGCAAATGGCATTATTTTGTTCTTTTTTTTATGACTGAGTAGTATTCCAGTGTGTGTTTATCTTCTTTATCCATTCATCTGTCCATGGACATTTAGGTATTGGCTACTATAAATAGTACTGCTATGAACATAGGGGTGCAGTTATCTTTTCAAGTTATAGCTTTCACTGGATATACGTCCAGGAGTGGGATTGCAGGATCATATGGTAGTTCTACTTTTAGTTTTTTAAGGAACCTCCATACTGTTCGTACCAATTTACATTCCCACCAACAATGTAGGAGGGTTCCCTTTTCTCTACACCCTCTCCAGCATTTATTATTTGTAGACTTTTTGATGATTCTGACTGGAGGTGATACCTCATTGTAGTTGATTTGCATTTCTCTAATTAGAGATGTTGAGCACTTTCTCATGTGCCTGTTGGCCATGTCTTCTTTGGAGAAATGTCTACTTAGATCTTCTGCCCACTTTTTGATTGTGTTGTTTTGATAAATCAACTATACTTCAATAAAAAGGAAAATCTTTTAAATGGGCTACATTTTGAAGTACTTACTCAATTAGGGTGATCCTCAGTGAGGTACTAACGAGCCATGTCAGAAATGTGGATTCTGTTAGGCTGGTTTCACTTTACTTTTTTGCATGGCAAAACTTGTATGCCTTGAAATATCTTCACTGTTCCCTCACATTTAAACAGATGTGATTCTAGGTTGGGATTTTTTTTCAACACATTGAAATTTTTTACTGTTAAAATAACACATCTGCTGTCCACCTGGTCTTTGTTCCTTTGTGAGTGACCTGGTTTTAGAAGACTCTTTGCATTTGATGTTATTTTATCTATAATGAATCCAGGAGTATAGTTTTCCTTATCTTTTCTGTTTAGTGCTTGATAATCTAATCTGAGGTGAGGTCTTTCATCTTTCTTTAATTCTAGGGAACAGTATTTCTTTATCCAGTGCGTTCACTGGATGATTCTAACTTTATTCCTACTTCATGTTTCCAACACGCTCTTATGTAGTCAACAAAACAGATAAAGTACCCAACCTTGTGGAGATGATGAGAGGCTGACAGATTGTCAAGTGTGGTCCTTTGTGGGGAGGATCAGGGACATTCATTCTGAAGTGAAATGCAAGCTGACACCTGAATGCCAAGGAGCCAACCACTCACACATCTGAGTGAGGAATGTGATGGAACAAGTCCAAACAGTAAGTAATGAGTTGATCAATTATTAATTTTTAGGATTACCTCTGGCATCGCTGGTACCTATCTTCAGGTCCATGCAGAACTTAAGCTTCCATTCTCTCTCATGAAAAGATTAAACCTGTCTTGTACCAAGTAGTATAATACTCTATTATCACTTGTCATACACCCTAGTACTGGTATAAAGAGAATTCATTGGAAGGTGGAGAAAAAGGTAGGAACACAACAGGTATAACCTTGGTGGTGAGATAAATAGGGTAAAGGAAAGCCTCCTGCACCCCATGCTCCAAAATGAGTCCATGCCTGGTTCCCCAGCACAAGGTAGTCAGGTCAGAGATCTCATTTTGATGAAACGATAAGATGAGATTTACTTCATCTCTTTCAAAAAATATGCTTAGTATTGGTGGTGGTGACAGCAGCTAAAATCCTTATTCAAAAATCCAATAATAAATTGTACAGAGAGCAAAAGAGGGGTAAGATAACTATATAATTGATCTGTTCTCACCAGAGGTTTTCATCGGTACTGAGAAATGTCTTTTGGTTAACAGTTCCCAAACCTCACTAATTTGCATACCTGTCATAGATTTTGCTATGTAGAATTAGTCTGTGGTGACGAAAATTAGAAGACTGGTTACCTTGGGGTAGGGTTGTTAATTAGGAGGGCAGAAAGCCTTCTTTAAAGAAACACCCCATTTAATCTGGATGGTAAGTTACACAGTGGATACACTAAACAGTATAAGATTTCTTTATTGAGATGTTATATCTCAATAAAAAGTGAAAATGAAACTTGCCATGTTTCTATAATAACTGTGCTATTTTTATATTTCTTTAAATAACTTTTTAAAGCTAAGAAGAAATGAAATGTTCATCTGAGCACCTTAATTGTATAGGTGCGGGGGGTGGTGGTGAGTACTGAAAATGAAAAAGCAGGCACACATTATTTTATAAACATCCTGAAATACTTTAGAGAAGAGGAACGGCTCACACAATCCCCCCACTATCAAAGACCTTTTCAGGTGGTGACATTTAAGCAAACAGTTAATGATATAGAGGAATCTAAAAAGTAGTTAAGACTCAGGAAGAAATAAAAAAGACCCAGAGATGTGACTTGGGGGCTGATCTGTAGAGTGATCTGACTGGAGGACATAGATTTGTGAAAGGGAGATCAGGAAAAATTATGGACAAATTAATTTATCCTTTAGAGCTGCGTTTCTCCACTGGAACCTGTGGACGTAGCTCAGGAATTTGAGTTTTAAAATGTGTATTCATTTCAATCAGATCTAAACAAAATGTAGAACAAGTACACTATAGATCACATGAATGACCAACTACTATACAATCAAGTACAGCTACCTGTGAGTGTTCATACTTTCCAATTATATTGGTACCAAGTAACACCTAAGAGAGACAGTATTTTTGTTGCATCTGGCTGCCATCTGCTTGGTGCTGTTGTCAAACTCATGTCCTAGATATGCACCATAGACTACATTACAACATGTTGTATTTTAAGCTTAGTTTACCACCTCTAAGCCAGAGATAAAAATGTAAAAATTTGTTTTTATAATTCACTTTAAAAGTCATTTCAGGGCTTCCCTGGTGGCGCAGTGGTTGAGAGTCCGCCTGCTGATGCAGGGGATGCAGGTTCGTACCCCGGTCCGGGAGGATCCCACATGCCGCTGAGCGGCTAGGCCCGTGAGCCATGGCCGCTAAGCCTGTGCGTCCGGAGCCTGTGCTCTGCAACGGGAGAGGCCACAACAGTGAGAGGCCCGCGTACTGCGCGCGCACACGCACACACACGCACACGCACACACACACACACACACACAGTCATTTCAACTTTTAATCAAACCTGTTTAGAGTTAAAATCATTACCTAAGTTAGAGACGGAAAATGTATATAATGGAAAGACAAGCTTCACTAGATTTTGACAAGTTACCTCTTCTCTGAATGTAGCAATGGTTGTAAACCAAGTGATAACAATAAGTGATTCCAAAGAAATAAAGACCAAAAGATATCTTTAATTTTACTCATAAATATGATTCCTTGGGCTTGATTTTTATAACCATTATCAATGATAAAGTATTAATACATAGTATGTTATTTGTGAAGATGTACTGAATACAGCAAATGGAATCATAAAAGCTTAAGTAGCATTAACTTAAAAAACTCAAAACCAAAACAATCTTAGGAAGTAAGAGTATAGAATTTAAAACCAGAAACACTTAATGTTTTGAATATAAACGTTAGTGCATTTCAGGCTTTTTATAAAGTATTACTTCAAAGTTCTAAGACTAAAGAAATCAAATACAATTGCTAAGACATCAGTGAAAGATTCCATCAAACATATTTGCCTGGAAATGTTCAAGTACCACTTTCACTATACCTCTCAGTACATTCAGGAACTGCCTTGTAATACAGAAGAATGACTCACCGAATAGTAAAGCTAATGAAGTATTTTTCTTGGCAATTTGACAAAGTGAGGGAAGACAAATCCTGGTCTGAGAATACCTTTTTATACAGATGAAGCAGGGAGCATTTGTTTCAGTATCATGGAGTGAATACATCTGTTCCTCTTGCCCCTTAAACTAAAATCTGGAAACTAAAGTAACAAAGGATGAAAGAGTCATTAAACTCCCAGAAAACACAGGAGATGACAACACAAGATTTCAGAAGTTGAAAAATAACCGCATGGGTGGTAAGTCTTAAGAGGCTGGAGAACAAGTTCATACAGTTCAGATTTGAGATCGTTTATTAGGCAACCAAGTAAAAATATCAAGTAGGCAGTTGGAAGTGAGTTCAGGAGAAAGATTCTTGCTGGAGATATAAACCTGAGTCATCACCACACAGTTGGCATTTAAAGCAACAAGACCATCAAGGGAGCCCACTTGGGAGATTCTAATGTTAAGGAGTCAAAGACGTAAGAAAAAAATAGCAAAGGAGATTGAGAAAGAACCAGAAGTAGGAAGAACCAGGCAAATGTGTTTGCTGAAAACCTAGCAAACTAAAGAAATGGTTTAATGGAAATGAAACAACTATGTGAAATGCTGCTGAAAGATCAAGTAAATGAGGTCGTAGAGGTCACTGGAGACTTTAAAAATCTGACTGGAATGGGTTTAGGAAAAAAATGGAAGCAAAACAAGTCAGTGAATATAGACTTGTTTCAAGGAATTTGCTGTAAAACAAGAAATGGGGCCTTTCTGTTGGCTCTAGCTAGGACAGACTATATCCATAAAAGTAAACGATACATGGGCACAGATGCTGGTAGGTTTACAGATGCAGTGGTGGCAAGTTCTTTTCTGATCATTTTTATTTTCTCTGTGTGGACAGGGAGCAAGCCCAGAGGGAGGAGGTATTAGAAATGTTAAGGACAGAAATAAACCCATGAAATAATCATTTGGGCTCAATGTAAAAGAACGGATTAGGAAAACTTAGTATGACTACTAAGCAACCAACTAAGGTTACGATGATGATTTGTCAGCGATTGGTAAACATTTCCACTTCGAAAAGAATCCACTCTGTAGTCTCTTCTTTCCTTTGGCTGAATATTCTCTTAAAATAGTTTTTCTTCTGAGTCCTAGGTTCCATTACCCTAAGGCAGAGAGAATCTCATCTACATTTGAATATACATGGCAGCAAGAATAACAAGCTCCACAAAAATGTATGGTTCAGGGAGCATTCAGTTTTCATATACATACAGGGCCTAAATGGTTCCCATTTTGCTCCTCTGTTATGCATCTTGTGTTACTTATATTCCTAAGTCTTACTTTAACCCCTCCCTGCTATAAATTTTCAGGATCCCTTTTCTCTTGTTCTTTTCTTGTTTTGCATGGTACACTGCCACTTCCAATTTCTGGTCTTTTGTCAAGAACCTATAATTTCTTCCAGAGCCTTCTCTGCATTGATCCAAGGTCCAGGTGAAATCTTTATATGATGTATGTGTATAGTACTAATGAATGAAACAAGAGGTACCATAATGTTGAATCACAATGCCAGTCAAGACGTTTGCTAGTATTTCACCTGAGCCATTATTTATCTGAAAAAATAATCTGATGAGATCATCTTATAACAAACATTTATTTGCAAACTATTTTATAGAAAGTGACCTCTAAAAAATCAAACCATTTCTTATTTAAACAATAGACAGTATAATCCCAATCTTTCCCCCATCCAAAGCCTACTCCATAACTGAAGTACCAAAAACTCATGAACTGTACTGCTAAAAAGGAGGGTGGGGGAAAGACATTAACTTCCACAGGAAGACTGTATAAATCTGGCAGTGGTTAAGGACACAACAGCCTATACCCAGGAGTACTATCGAGTCCGAAAAATTAACTGAAACTTACTATGAATATGTCTTTGCTCTTAATAAGGCTCAGAAACGTATGCAATGGTACAAGTTATATTATGTAAACTGATATAATCAAAGAAGTAGAGTGAAAAATCTGGATTTTAACACCAATACAGATCACCAGATGTAAACAAGAACTTTTTAAAGACATTCTTTTAGCTCCAATTTAAAACAAACATTCGGGACTGGAATCTTCAGAATTTTCTAGTATCTTGAAAATCCCCATCTTCTCTTTAATTGGTCCTGAGGCATTCATTTGATCTAAGAGAAAAATATATAAACAAGTTTTTTTTTTTAAGTATAAGAACTTAAAAAGAAATCTTAAGAGAGGTCCACTATGTTTTTATGAGAAGTGAGTCATCTGTCCAAAATTTCAAAATCCACAGAAATGTGGGCCACTTTAGCAAGAAAGTACACTCCTCTTATTAAAACTACAACTGGCCTCCAGGGAACAAACAAACTGAAACATCAGTTTGCTAATCAAAATCACTTCTGCTGTATTTAAGATATACAGATACATAGCAATAAACACCAATCTGAATTATGTTCTCAGAGATATTTTTTAAAAAGCCCAATTATGGTTAGTTTAAAAGCAGGAAAGCAAAATACCATGAAAATATATCTTTATACACTCCCATAGCTAATATGAAATCTATCTTTTGCATTTTTGTCAATATGATAGCTATTGGAATGAAAGCACTACTGGTTTTAATTTGCATTCTCTGACTCCTAGGGAGATTGAAGCATCTTTTTATGATGGCTGGCTGTTTCTTTCTCTCCTGGAAATCGTCTGCTCTTAAGCTGTCCAGTTTTCTTGTTGATATTTAGTTATTTATATACAATAAACATTTCCTGTGTGCCGTGTGCTGCAAATATTTGTAGTTTGTCTCTTATCTGTTTACGGTATTGTTTGTTTTTACAGAAGTCTTTAAATTAATAAAATCTGGGGCTTCCCTGGTGGCGCAGTGGTTGAGAGTCCGCCTGCCGATGCAGGGGACACAGGTTCGTGCCCTGGTCCGGGAAGATCCCACATGCCGCGGAGCAGCTGGGCCCATGAGCCATGGCCGCTGAGCCTGCGCATCCGGAGCCTGTGCTCCGCGGTGGGAGAGGCCACAGCAGTGGGAGGCCCGCATACCGCAAAAAAAATAAATAAATAAAATAAAATCTATTAATCTCTTCATTTAGTTTGAGAGTTTTGTATCCTGTTTAAGAATTCTTTTCCTGGGGCTTCCCTGGTGGCGCAGTGGTTGAGAGTCCGCCTGCCGATGCTGCCGATGCAGGGGACGCAGGTTCGTGCCCCGGTCCGGGAGGATCCCTCATGCTGCGGAGCAGCTGGGTCCGTCAGCCATGGCTGCTGAGCCTGTGCGTCCAGAGCCTTTGCTCCGCAACGGGAGAGGCCGCAACAGTGAGAGGCCCGCGTACCGCAAAAAAAAAAAAAAAAAGAATCCTTTTCCTGGACTTCCTTGGTGGCGCAGTGGTTAAGAATCCGCCTGCCAACGCAGGGGACGCGGGTTCAAGCCCTGGTCTGGGAAGATCCCACATGCCGCAGAGCAAGTAAGCCCGTGCACCACAACTACTGAGCCTGCACTCTAGAACCCACGAGCCACAACTACTAAGCCCGAGAGCCTAGAGCCTGTGCTCTGCAACAAAGAGTAGCGCTCACTCGCTGCAACTAGAGAAAGCCCGTGCACAGCAACAAAGACCCAATGCAGCCAAAAATAAATAAAAATTAAAATTAAAAAATTTACTAAAAAAAAAAAAAACAACAACAATGGGTAAGGGGGGGAGGAGTCGGCCAATTCCGGAATGCAGGTCATTTTACTGGACAAATAACCCAGTTTTTCCAACAAATCGATGGCATGGAAAAACAAAAGTGAGGAGGGTGATATAGAAGAAAAGAGATATAGCAAACAATGAAACTTGGATCCTGATTCAAACGGTAAAAAGATTTGAGATAACTGGAGAAATCTGGATATGAACTGGGTATTAGCTCATATTAAGGTTTCAGGACCAACTCTCTTAAATTTAATAATGACATAGTGACTATGTTTAAAAACATGTTCTTCTCAGTAAAAGATGCCTAAGAAAGTGGCGATGGGTAAAATGTCATGAGTTTAACATTCTGACTAAAGAAAATGGCAATGAAATAAAATTGGCTAAATGTTGTAAACTATTAATGGCAGAATGAATTATCCACAGAGGTATATTATACTATTCTCTCTACTTATGTATATGTTTCAAAGTTTCTGTAAAAATAATAAGTAAAACCATGAGAGATACTTACCAAGGAGATCACTTCGATCTAACAACAACTCCAGATCTTTATCACTAATGACCTTCTCTCTTGATCCTTTTACTTCCCTATAAGGAAACAAGATATTCACATCTATATGATAAATCAAAACTATGCATTATATTTTTCTAAAATTAAAACAATCTTACCTTTCATAATCTCTAGATTTTAATAATTCCATTAATTCCTTAGGGTCTAAAAAGTTCTTAGATTGATTTAATCCAGATTGACCACCTTTGAAATGATCTAGAAAAAATTTTCAAGAAATTCAAAACACTCAAAATTGCCTTTAAAACCAAAATACAATACATTACAAACCAATCAGAATGCCTTAATTAAAAAGGACAGACAAACCAAGTGTTGGTAAAAAAAAGAAAAGCAACTGCAATTAATCATACTTTGCTGGTGGGAGTGTAAGATGGTTGGGGAAAAGTTTGGCAGTTTTCTATAGCTAAACATACACCCACTCTAAGACCAAGAACAAATACATACATATGACCATATATATTTGTATAAGAGGAGCTTATGCATAAGAACCAAAATCTGTAAACAATTCAAACATCAATCCACAAAAGGATGGATGAATTATTCAGCAATATTTTTGTTTAAATCGCAAACTTCTAACACACACAACATATATGAATCTCAAAATATTATGTCGAATATTAAGTAGCTAGGCAAAAAAAGAATACATACAAATGAATCCAGCTATGAAGTTAAAGGAAAAACTAACCTATATGACAAAAATTGGAATAGTGATTGCCTTCTAGTGAGGGGCAAGGGAGCCTCAGAAATGACTAGAAAGGGAAACTTTCTCGGATGTTGGAAATGTTCACTACCTCGATCTGGATAACAATTAATTGAGTATATACACTTGTTATAGGCATCAAGATGTACACTTAGCTGGGAATTTTACTGTATGTATATAACACCTCAATAAAACATTGTCAGCATTTTAAAAGTTCCTTTCAAATTGTTCTCTGAGATTAATCTCTAAAATTACTAAAAGTAAAACTTGGGGAAATAAGACTATAAACTGTACCTAATTTAAACTAAATTCAAAACAAAACAGAATTTATTTCATAATTCAAGTCCCTAAAAGCAGCACAGGTGAAAAAATTTTAATTTGCACAACATCTTATTAGGACCAAGTTCCTTTTTCCTCCAATGGAAATTCTAACTGCAATCTGAATGCTCCATCAAATCAAAGAGGTCTAAAGCCTAATCCACAATTTCCCTCAAAATCAGATATACTGGAGAAGGTATTTGCAATTAGAAAAGTAGCATAAAATAAATTGATAGCAATTTTCAACATTATTATGATTTTTCTAGGCTTCAAAACTTATATAAGATGATTTTCAGCTTTTCTTAAGGCAGCCATCAAGCCATTTATCCAAACAGAATTTTATATTGAATAAATAAAAGCAGAACTCCAAGGAATACCAGGGAACAGAACATAAAATGCCAATGCCTCACCCACTTCACTTTCCCTATCCTCAAAATCTTTTCTAGATTAAAAAAAAAAAATACTGTGTTTTTAATATTCTATTATTGAAACTATGAAAAGGGCATACTGGAGTCAAATATTTTTGAAATAGTAGGTTCAACAAAGTAAACAGATTTTATTGTAGCACTACTTCAATATACCTTTAATATTCTAATATTTAATACATTTTACTTGCAAGAAGAGGCTTGGAAGTTTTCTTAAAGCATTTTGGCACACAAATCTCTTATCAAGAATAAACAGTACGGCTTCCCTGGTGGCGCAGTGGTTGAGAGTCCGCCTGCCGATGCAGGGGACACGGGTTCGTGCCCTGGTCCGGGAAGATGCTGTGGAGCGGCTGGGCTCGTGAGCCGTGGCCACTATAAGCCTGTGCATCTGGAGCCTGTGCTCCGCAACGGGAGAGGCCACAGCAGTGAGAGGCCCGCGTACCACACACACACACACACACACACACACACACACAAAAACAGTAGTGGCTTCCCTGATGGCGCAGTGGCTAAGAATCCACCTGCCAATGCAAGGGACACTGATTTGAGCCCTGGTCTGGGAAGATCCCACATGCCGTGGAGCAACTAAGCCCATACGCCACAACTACTGAGCGTGTGCTCTAGAGCCCGCGAGCCACAACGACTGAAGCCCGCGCCTAGAGCCTGTGCTCCACAACAAGAGAAGCCACCGCATTGAGAAGGCTGTGCACCTCAACAAAGAGTAGCCCTTGCTCGCCTCAACTAGAGAAAGCAGCAACTAAGACACAACGCAGCCAAAAATAAATAAATTTATTTTTAAAAAAAGGATAAACATTAACAATAACATCATACTCAACAGTGAAAAGCTGAAAGCTTTTCCTAGAAAATCAGGAGCAAGACAAGGATGGCTACTCTCGTCACTTCTATTGACACAGTATCGGAAGTTCCAGCCTCAGCAATCAGACAAGAAAAAGAAATAAAAGACGTCCAAATTGGAAGGGAAGAAGTACAACTATCACTATTTGCAGATGACACAGTACCATATCAAGAAAACAACTAAAGTCTCCACAAAAAACTGTTAGAGCTAATAAATGAATTCAGCAAAGTTGCAGGATACAAGATTAATATACAGAAAGCTGTTGCATTTCTATACACTAATAATTAACTATCAGAAAGCAGAAGTAAAAAAACAATCCCATCAAGAATGAAATATCTAAGAGTAAACTTAACTAAGGAGGTGAAAGAAGCATTGGAAGAATTAATATTGTTAAAATGTCTATACTACCCAAAGCAATCTACAGATTTCATGCAATCTCTACCAAAATACCCATGGCATTTTTCACAAAACTGGACAAGTAATCCCAACATTTGTATGGAACCACAAAAGACCCCTCCAAAACAAAAGCAATCTTGAGAAAAAAGACCAAAGCTGGAGGAATCATGCTCCCTGACTTCAGACTATGCTACAAAGCTATAGTAATCAAAACAGCATGGTACTTGCATAAACACACACACATAGATCAATGGAACAGAATAGAGAGCACAGAAATAAACCCACAGCACTTATGTTCAAATAATCTATGAAAAGTAGGCAAAACATACAATGAAGAAAAGACAGTCTCTTCAAAAAACTGGATAGCTACATATAAAAGAATGAAACTAGCACATTTTCTCACACCATAAACAAAAATAAACTCAAAATGAATTAAAGACCTAAACTAAGACCTGAAACCATAAAACTCCTACAACAAACTACAGGCAATATATTCTTTGACATTGATCCTAGCAGTATTTTTTAGATCTGTCTCCTCAGGCAAGGGAAACAAAAGCAAAAAAATAAACAAATGTAACCTAGTCAGACATAAATGTTTTGTACAGTAAGGAAACCATCAATAAAATGAGAAGGCAACCTACTGAATGGGAAAAAATATTTGCAAACTCTATGTCTGATAAGGGGTTAATATCCAAAATATTATAAACAGCTCATACAACTCAATATCAAAAACCCTAAACAACTGATTAAAAAACTGGCAGACCTGAATAGACATTTTTCCAAAGAACACTATACACGGCCAACAGGCACATGAAAAGATGCTCAATATCGCCATCCATCAGAGAAATACAAATCAAAACCACAGTGAGATATCACTTCACACCTGTCAGAATGGCTATCATCAAAAAGTCTAAAAAAAAAAAAAAAAAAAAAAAAGTCTACAAATAACAAACGTTGGCAACGATGTGGAGAAAAGGGAACCCTAGTATGCTGTTGGTGGGAATGGTGGGAAAACAGTATGAAGGTTCCTCAAAAGAACTAAAAATAGAACTACCATATGATCCAGCAATTCCACTCCTGGGTATATATCCAAAGAAAACAAAAATAATAATTTGAAAAGATACTTGTATCCCAATGTTCACAGCAGCATTATTTACAATAGCCAAGATATGGAAACAACCTAAGTGTCCATCAACAGATGAATGGGTAAAGATGAATGGTTAAAGAAAAATACAAAATGGAATATTATTCGTCATAAATAAGAATGAAATCCTGCCATTTGAAACGTGCATGAACCTAGAGATTATGCTGAGTGAAATAAGTCAGACAGACAAAGACAAATACTGTATGTTATCACTTATATGTGGAATCTAAAAAATAAAACAGATGAATAACAAAACAGACTCAGATATAGGAAAAAACCTAGTGGTTAGTGGGGAGAAGTGGGGGCAAGGTAGGGGTAGAGGATTAAGAGATATAAACTGCTATGTATAAAATAAATAAGCAATAAGGAGATATTGTACAGCACAGATAATGACTTTATAAAAATACAGTCATTATTTTTTAATAACTTTAAATGGAGTATAAGCTATAAAAATTGTGAATCACTATGTTGTACACCTGAAACTAATATAATATTAGAAATCAACTATACTTCAATAAAAAAAGCTTCTTTTTCTTTAATGAAAAAAAGAATAATCAGTAACATCACATCAATCCCCATGATAGTTTAAGATATGGCACTTTAAAAGTATACTTGATACTCTTCACTGCCCCATTGCTCCTCATTTTAGACACTAGTATTTTTCATTATGTCTATGGTCACACCAACCCAGCTTAGGTCTTCACAGCTCCAAGTTCCCCACTGCCTATTTAAATCCTGCACTGATTTCTTTCTTTCTTTTTTTTTGCGGTACGCGGGCTTCTCACTGTTGTGGCCTCTCCCGTTGCGGAGCACAGGCTCCGGATGCGCAGGCTCAGCGGCCACGGCTCACGGGCCCAGCTGCTCCAGCGGCATGCAGGATCTTCCCAGACTGGGGCACGAACCCATGTCCCCTGCATCGGCAGGCGGACTCTCAACCACTGCGCCACCAGGGAAGCTCCTATTTCTTTTATAAAGAAAGTAACAATAACAAAAATTCACAACACACAATAGACAACTTAAGCGAGAAAGTACTACAAAATGTTATTTACTTTTGTGGATGATCAACTTTTCCAGTTTTCTTTTAGCAGCTGCTCTTTCCACAATTTTCTGATCAATAGTATTTGCTGTAACAAGACGATATACAACAACTGGCTTTGTCTGACCAATTCTATGACATCTATCCTGGGCCTGAAGATCAGACTGGGGGTTCTTAAAGTTAAAAAGAAAAATAACATTTAACAGCTTAAGGTTAAAATTATTTAAACTCATACTATGTGGGTAAAGTCAATAAGCATGATTCAATCAGAATCTTTGTTTAAAAAGATTCTGATTAAAATTGAGTTAAGGTACTGTTTAAGTGCCTTAACTCAATTTAGACTGCTAGAGTGACTTCAATGATAAAGTAGGTTCAAGTCTTTACACACTGGACACTTGAAAAGGAAATGATTTTCATCTTAAAGTGGATACCTTTTCAAAACAGAAAAATGAAATTACAAAGTGTACAATGAAAGATTAAAAGTTCAGAATGGAAATATAATCAGTATATTGCTACACTTCCAACTTACCCAATCACTATCATAAATGATAACAGTATCTGCTGCAGTCAAATTAATGCCCAGACCACCAGCTCGTGTACTCACTAAAAAGATAAACACATCTGGATCTGTGTTGAAGCTGTGCATCTAAAAGCAAAAGGGATGTAAACATAGGAATTAAGAAAGAAAGAAACTGTTCCTGCCTGGAATGTGGATATAGAGCTGCATATTAAACAGCTATCTTATAACCGTTTGTTTACCAGCAAAGGAAAGGGGGGGGCAGTGGTGTCCCAAGGGATATAATAAGCCAGCATTCTTCAAGCTGGGTGTGAGTTCTTAAGCATCCACAGGACTTTTTTTTTTTTTTTTTTTTTGTGGTACGCGGGCCTCTCACTGTTGTGGACTCTCCCGTTGCGGAGCACAGGCTCCAGACGCGCAGGCTCAGCGGCCATGGCTCACGGGCCCAGCCGCTCCACGGCATGTGGGATCTTCCCAGACCGGGACACGAACCCGTGTCCCCTGCATCGGCAGGCAGACTCTCAACCACTGCGCCACCAGGGAAGCCCCCATCCACAGGACTTTTGATGTGGGATAAATAAATACTGAAAGCCACAGCAGACATAAAGTTGAAAATGACCAATCTGGTGGAAAGAGATAAAATTATCAGACTCAACTCCCATGAAACAAAAAAATCATGATCATGCCTATTGCCCAAGTTGTGGCAATAAACCAGAGGCCCTAGGATGTAGGTCCCTTTCTTTTTTTGGGCCGTGCCATGCGCGATGCGGGACCTTAGTTCCCCAATTGAACCTGTGCCCCCTGCAGTGGAAGTGCAGAGTCTTTAACAACTGGACCCCGCCAGGGAAGTCCCTAGGTCAATTTTGAACATTACTTCAGAAATCAAGACAGGAGTTACAAAAAAGAATTAAGTATGTATGACATAAGCAGTCTTACATTTTTTTCTCTCTCTGAATAAGACATGGATCCATCAAGCCTGCTAAAGTTGAAATTTCTAAAGTGACAGTAATCTATCAAAATGTCCAACATTCTTGTCATTTGTGAAAAAAGCAGCACCTGAAATTTAAATATATCTTAGTATCTATACTGATTAATGAAGAATAATTAAACAACCAAAAATCCAATCAAAAGTACCATACCTTATGACCTCTGGTTTTTAGTTCTGGCAGCATTCGATCCAAAATTAAGAATTTCCCAGAATTTGTTACCAACTCTTCATCAATCTTAAAAGTGGGGAAAGAAAGGAAAAAAGAAATTGTCACAACAACTACTAATAATCTGTTTTTGTTAAAATAAAAAACATGTTAACAGTTTAATTTTCAATGACAAATAAGTCCCTATAAAACTGTTTAAATCGACCTTGTTATTTGATTTTTTTTTTTTTTTTTTTATGCGTTACGCGGGCCTCTCACTGCTGTGGCCTCTCCCGCTGCGGAGGACAGGCTCCGGACGCGCAGGCTCAGCGGCCATGGCTCACGGGCCCAGCCGCTCCGCGGCATGCGGGATCCTCCCAGACCGGGGCACGAACCCGTGTCCCCTGCATCGGCAGGCGGACTCTCAACCACTGCGCCACCAGGGAAGCCCTGATCTTTTTTATCAGAAGATAAAAAAGGAAAAGGAAAGACATACTCAAGGAAAGACATACTCTACAATTTAAAACCAATGATTTCACAAAAAACAAAATTCAGTTTAAGTGTATAATCTATCCTCCCCACACCTCTCCCCAAAACTTTGTATAACAGAACATTAAGTTCAAACTTACTTAAAGTTGAGGTTTATTCTTTATAACTTGAGTACACTTTCAACCAAATGCGTATGAAAATTACTGCTAAAACTCTCAGTAGAAATTAAAGAAAGTATAAGAGGTTATAAGCAACCTAAGTATCCAAAATGAAATTTTTAACCTTCTGGTGAATATTAATTACCTTCAGAGATTATCTTCTTCCTTACTCAATGAAAACCTTTAAAACAGTGGTTCTCAAATAGGGGCAGTTCTGCCTTCCACCCCCAGCGTATATTTGGCAGTGCCTGCAAGATACTTTACACGTTGACACAACTGGGGGAGGGAAATATTTTGGCATCTAGTGGCTACAGGCTAGACATGCTGGACAAATGGCCTACAGTCCACAAGACAGCACTTCCTTAACAAAGAATTATCTGGCCCAAAATGTCAATATCGACAAGGGTAAGGAACCCTGCTGTAAACTAGTACAAAACAGGGTTATTGAGGGTTACTGAGAACTGATTTCCTTTACTACTTAGGTTGTTTTTCCATCAACTGCCCAAGAAAGCACTTTCATTCATTTAATCTGAAAGCCCACAAATCAACATAACTTTTTGCTCTCTTCTGTGGCTATCTGTTGAGATTTAAACAATGAGCAGCCCGACTGATTTTGACAAGCTGAATACTAATTAAAAGGAATACTGAAAAGGTGACAACAATCTCCAAAATAGACAGTAACTAAAACACAGTGGAAATCAACTGTGTTACTTAAAAACTTATATTTCCAATATCACTCGAAATTTAGGAGGATTCCTAGCTGTTTACATAAAATATATAAATAAAAATATTAGTTAGCTTACACATAGAAAACCACCTTTATACTAACATTCATAAAGTTCTCTGAATTTGGGGGGAGAAGACAATCTTCATATAACAGTATTTACTGTAAGTAATAATTAAAAAAATGACACTTTCACCCAACATAAAAAGTTACAGACATCAAAACAGTATATTATTAAATAGTACTCACCTTAAACTCTTGTGTGACCGGGTCTATAGGGTACTCAATCAAATATGGATGATTACAGCACTTACGAAGTAGCATCATTATATTCTGCAGCTTCAGATTAACTTCAGATTCTATAGGGATATTTGTTTCCACAACAGCTCTGCACAAAATACAGAATCCATGAATGAGACATTAAAAAAAAAAGAAAAGAAAAGAAAAGAAAAAATTGCAGTTTAAAGAATACTTAAATTTATTTTTAAACTCACACCTTTCTCGGTCTACCTCTGGCTGTATTTGGCTGATCAGTTTTTCCAATTCATTAGGGAAATCATCTATTTTGCTGTAATCTATTGACTTTCTAGTTCGCCGTTTTGGTCGTCCAGTGGGACTCAGCTCAACTGTTTCTTTCTAAGACAATAAATTAAAGAAATATCTTTTTAAAAAGCTATATATATACTCTTAGTTATTTGTAGTGAGGTGGATGGACCTAGAGTTTGTCACACAGAGTAAGGTAAGTCAGAAAGAGAAAAACCAATACCATATGCTAACACATATATATATGGAATCTAAAAAAAAAAAAGGTTCTGATGAACCTAGGGGCAGGACAGGAATAAAGACACAGACGTAGAGAATGGACTTCAGGACATGGGGAGGGGGAAGGGTAAGCTGGGACGAAGTGAGAGAGTGGCATGGACCTATATACACTACCAAATGTAAAACAGATAGCTAGTGGGAAGCAGCTGCATAGCACAGAGAGATCAGCTTGGTGCTCTGTGACCACCTAAAGGGGTGGGATAGGGAGGGTGGGAGGGAGACGCAAGAGGGAGGGGATATGGGGATATATGGGGGATATGGGGATATATGTATACATATAGCTGATTCACTTTGTTATACAGCAGAAACTAACACACCATTGTAAAGCAATTATACTCCAATAAAGATGTTAAAAAAAAAATCTTAAAAAAAAAAGCTATACTCTTAAATTCTATGCACACACACACACAAAGTAGGGTATATAATATTTTTATGTACAAAATGTTTTAACATATAAAGAAAAAAATAATTTTGTCTGTCATCATCAAGTTTAATAATTTCCAAAGGCACAAAATCAAGGCTACATAAACTATAGCCAAATGTAAATTTTATCCTGGGAAATTTAATTGTTTTAACACTGATGACAATATCTGGAATCAGAGTTAATGCATTCATATCAGTGGAAAAAATTAAGGATGGATAAAACTTCTGAACTTATATAAAGGAATTTAATAGCTTTGGGCTGAAATGAAGCTCCACATATCTGCACTACAGAGGTTAATTCTTTGGATTGGTATAATACTGCAATGAAATTCCTTCCAATAGGCAACTACTTTAATTTTCTAACAGTTAAAAAGCCAGAGATTCCCTTTAATTAAAATGAAAATGGGGGCTTCCCTGGTGGTGCAGTGGTTGAGAGTCCGCCTGCCGATGCAGGGGACACGGGTTCATGCCCCGGTCGGGGAAAGATCCCACATGCCGCGGAGCGGCTGGGCCCGTGAGCCATGGCCGCTGAGCCTGCGTGTCCGGAGCTTGTGCTCCGCAACGGGAGAGGCCACAACAGTAGAGGACCGCGTACCGCAAAACAAAACAAAACAAAAAAAAATGGGATAACAGTCTAATGGTTGTACAAAAACAGAAATGCGTAATCATAAATACTTTGAAAAGAAATACACAGGTCCATGGCAAACAGTCAAAAATCTGGACATCTGAACAAAATTTAAGGGTCTTCTAATCTTTAGTTATAAGATAATCACATTCCAATTCAATTTCTTGGAATATAGTGGGGTAACTAAAAAAGATATTTCTTTCAAATAGAGGATTTTATTAAATTTTTTGGCTACCAACAACCTGCTGTAAAGGGATTGTATATTTGGGGTGACTGGTCTAGTTGGCAAGTCCTTAGTATATTGTGTGCTTGTTCAAATGTATTTCCAAATCCATCCCCAGACAGTATTTCAGATGACTATAAAGCAATCAATGCAGGAACCATCACTTGAATTTTAGTAGGACCACAGAATTACTAGGAGACAATTTTTGCTACTGGCCTTATGCCTTATACTCCAGTTAGAAATTCACCCTCAACAAGTCATGAAAACAGGTGATGAGCCTTATATAAGACTGAAATCAACCATGAAATTTTCTATGCCAACTGTCATTTACAGGTAGGTTATTTCAAATCCACACTCTACCTCGCTGGATCCAAACATGTTTGCAATTGTACGGTTCACAATGGCTGTGTAAAAGATCTCTTGTTTCTTTGAAAGTGGTGCATAAACAACTACTTCTCGTTTAGGAGGAACTTCAAGGGCAACATCAGATTTTAGTCTTCTCAATAAGAAAGGTGTTAAAATCTAAAATTTAAACATGAATAAACATATATAACATATATAAACATATATAAATATATAACATATATAAACATATATAAATATTAAACATTTTTGTATTTTCAAGGAATACTCTCCCCAAATACCCTTTTACCCCTTCTTCCTCTTTTCTTCCTATATAAAACTATCACATTTCAAAAGGTGATATAAAATATTTCCTTGAAATTTTCCAGACCAAAAACCACCACATGACAAACTCATAGCGTTTATCTGTAACATTTCACAACTTATTAATTTTTCAAAAATTCTAGTATAACTTGAATATTTTAAAAAGCTGAAATAAGAAGGTGATATCTGTACTTCTTAGGGATAAAGTTATAGCCCACAGTTTTTAAAAGTGAGGTTTCAAATTAGTAGAAAACCAAAAAATCAACTGATCCAGAAAAGTAGGCATGAAAAGTTTCCTTCTATAAGTTCTAAAACTTCAGACTTAAAACCACTCTCCTTCATCAGCTGTGATGACAAGAGATTTCCACATTTATAAAACAGAGAAGCAATAGATAATTATATCATTATTAAACTACTTAGGTTTTTAAAAGAAAATCAACTTAAAAAAATCATTTTATATCCTTTATAGCCTTACCTTTAAATTAGTAGTTAATTTACATATAAATTAGGGCTCTGTACTTAAATACCTCAAAGGTATAGAGCCAAGCATAGAGAGACTTTAATTTTCCAGAGAAAGAGAGAACATTACCAGTAGTTTAAGAAAAAAGTATCTGTAGACAGCGGCCCAGACACAAATATACCTACAGGCAAGTATCAGAAAAAACGTGCAAATGATTTGGGGAAGTATGATTTGGAGTATTATTTTTACTTTGATTTACGTACTGTCTCACTTCAAAGTCAAAAAAACTTTTTCAAAAAGATTTTGAATAAAATTGTCAAAGCACAATTGAGAAGCTTTTCAGGCCCACATATGAAAACTAGGAGACCTTTGAAAGATTATGTTTGTTTAAAAATAGATAGGATAGAGCTTCCCTGGTGGTACAGTGGTTGAGAGTCTGCCTGCCGATGCAGGGGACACGGGTTCGTGCCCCGGTCCGGGAGGATCCCACATGCCGCGGAGCGGCTGGGCCCGTGAGCCATGGCCGCTGAGCCTGCGTGTCCGGAGCCTGTGCTCCGCAACGGGAGAGACCACAACGAGAGGCCCACGTACAGGAAAAAAAAAAAAGGATAAATGGAGTTTGTACAAAACAGTAGAATGGATCATACAAGTAAGTAAATTATGCAACTATTATTGGCAAACATTGCATAAAAATTTTCATTTTTGGCTGACAAACATGTCAGTAACCATTAGGGGTAAAATGAGTATACTTGAAAAGGACAAAATTTTAAAAAGCACTTTACTTCTGCTGTAACACCATGAGACCTCTAGGGGAGGGAAAAGGGCAGGAGAGTAAGTTAAATTTGGGGGTGGGGGGCTCACTTTTCAAATTCTACCACAATGGGTTGAACAGGTAATTTCTAGGGTTCCTTTTTCATTCTATGAGTCTAGTAAGCAGAATAAGAAAAAAGTCAAAACCTGGTGCAGCATATGCAATACATTCTGTTCTCTTTCTTTAGCAATAATATCTTCAGCGGTTTCAGAAAGACTAGTGATATCAAACCAAGATTCAAAGCTGCAAAATAAAAAAATTATTACGAGTTAACCTAACACATAAATCAGTTATATTAACATGATATATGTTTTGCATTTTCAACTTTGTATTAATCTGTGTATGAAGCAGATATTTTCTTAAAGGGAACATTTTTCTGATTTATAAATATATTATCTTTTTTTTTTTTACATCTTTATCAGAGTATAATTGCTTTACAATGGTGTTAGTTTCTGCTTTATAACAAAGTGAATCAGATATATGTATACCTATATCCCCATATCCCCTCCCCTCTTGCGTCTCCCTCCAACCCTCCCTATCCCGCCCCTCTGGGTGGTCACAAAACACTGAGCTGATCTTCCTGTGCTATGTGGATGCTTCCCACTAGCTATCTATTTTACATCTGGTAGTGTATATATGTCCATGCCACTCTCTCACTTCGTCCCAGCTTACCCTTCCCACTCCCCATGCCCTCAAGTCCATTCTCTACATCTGCATCTTTATTCCTGTCCTGCCCCTAGGTTCTTCAGAACCATTTCTTTTTTTAGATTCCAATAAATATATTATCTTAACAATAGTATGAACATGAAGTAAACATTAAAGTACCCCCCCCCCCTTTTTTTTTGCGGTACGCGGGCCTCTCACTGTTGTGGCCTCCCATTGCGGAGCACAGGCTCCGGACGCGCAGGCTCAGCGGCCATGGCTCACGGGCCCAGCTGCTCCGCGGCATGTGGGATCTTCTCGGACCGGGGCACGTACCCATGTCCCCTGCATTGGCAGGCAGACTCTCAACCACTGCGCCACCAGGGAAGCCCCCCTTTTTCCTCTTTTTAAAGGCAGACTTCATTAGGATATGTCTGGAGTCTTGGAAGCGTGACTATCCCATGTTCTCCTACAAATGGACCTTGAGATGGGTCCTCCTCTATTGGGGAATATTATCCTCTACGACGAAGCACGTAGCTTCGGGAGGAATGCACATGTCCCATGGGAGGAAGAGGACACTGGCCTAGCCAGTCAGGTCAGCCAGATCAACCCTAGCGATCAGTGGGGTGACAGATGTCACAGCCAGACTGCCCCCACATCCTAAGGTACACATTTTATGAAACATTTTAATAAAGTTAAAGAAATGAAAACTATCTCTGAATATCAAGGCCACATGATCTCTCTCTTTAGGTAAAAATGTGACCCACTACAGTGTTTTTCAAATTCAACATATATGTACCCTGATAATGATATCTATTAATATCCTTAGTTCTTCACAATATTGAAAAAAAAAAACAACCCTATTAACATGAGCTATTAAATATAAGTATGTCTACTCTAAGTAACGCTATATTGTCAGTAAATACAATTGGGAAAAATGCCAACAACATTAATGCAATAGTTATATCAGATATTTCCAAAATTTCATCACCTCAGGCACATTTTATAAATTCAGATTCCCAGCTCCTCCCTCAGTGTTCTAACTCAGTGGAAATGCATAGGACCTGGAAATCTTGCCTTTTAATAAATGTTCCCTAAGACAGCCTGGCCTTGGGCTAATATCTGGTCACCAGAGGTGGAATACATTCTCAAAATAAAACATTAAAAGTTATTCTCCCATATAAAATTAACTTTCTTCCTTCACTGATGCCAAAGTAAGTGTAAATCAATTATTTTGCCCTCCTGATTTTGAAACTTCTATGTTAATTATTTTTAATGTCTGGTAAGATTATTTACTCTTCCATTCTGAGTATACTAATGATTTTCTGAAAACTATGTTTATTTTTGCTTTTTATGATATAAGCTAAGATTCAAACAGTTTCTAGAGTAAAAAGCATGAGGGTGAAACTGGAAGACCCTGGTTATATTTTTGACTCTGGCATTAACTAGTTATATTTTTAATAACTTGACATTGGGTTTTCTTATGTGTGAGACAGGGGATGTATCAACCCCTATCCCTTCAACCTCTCTATCTCTTGTTTGTGAGAAAATAATGAGAAAAATCCACCTGAAAGTGTTTCACAAAGTTAAGACAATAAGGAGCTTTATAAAAATATGTTAAGGCAGGGAATTCCCTGGCAGACCAGTGGTTAAGACATTTGGGGCTTTCACTGCTGTGGGCCCAGGTTTGATCCCTGGTTGGGGAGTTAAGATCCCACAAGCCGCGCAGTGTGGCCAAAAAAAAAAAAAAAATTTTTTTAAAGGCAGCATAAAACAGTTCGTCTCTAATTAATCAATGCAATACAAACTTTAAAATAATCTTTTATTTATCTCCTCTCATAATTTGTGTCAAAAGTAGAACATACTTTTGGGGGAAGGGGAATTGGAGGAAGGTGGTTAAAATGTACAAACTTCCGGTTATAAAGTAAATAAACACTAGGTATGTAATGTATAACATGGTGACTACACTTAACACAGCTCTATGATATATAGGAAAGTTGTTAAGAGTAGATCCTAAGAGTTCTCATCACAAGGAGTAAAACTTTTTCTTTTCATTTTATCTATTTGAGATGATGGATGTTAATTAAACCTGTTGTGGTGATCACTTCACAATACATATAAATCAAACCGTCATACTGTACATCTTAAAACTTATACAGTGATATGTCAATTATTTCTCAATAAAACTGGAAAAAATAAAATAAAAAGAGCAGAACATATATACCACAAAGAACTGGCCAAAAGCTATCACTTTAATCCAGCTACCTAGAAGATACAAATTAATTTAAACTATGAGCACAGATTCTGAGACAGTTAGAAAAACATAGGAAATAATTAAATAACCGCTTACCTACCTTTTCAAGTCATCAAATACATCTGGCAACAAAAAGTTCAGCAATGACCAAAGCTCTGATAAGTTGTTTTGCAAAGGAGTACCAGTCAAAAGAAGCTTGTTATCCGCATTGAATCGTTTTAACTCCCTGATTAGGCGGCACTTCATGTTCTTAATCCTGTGTCCTTCATCTACTATTAAGTATTTCCAGTAGCAATTCTAGAAAAGGAATTCAGGGGAAACTTTTTATATGATGATCTCACAATTTTTCCTAAAAGCAATTTTAAAGATAAAACCTCTTTATTACGAACGAATGTTCGATTTTATCAAATGGCATTTCTATACCTATTGAGATGATCATGTTTTCCTTTGATCTACTAAGAGAATGAATTAATTTCCTAAAACTGATATATACTTGTGTTGCTGTAACAGACCTCACTTGGTCCTGAACTAATAAAGTCCACCTGCTGTTATATATTTAAGATTTCTCCATTCACATTCTTTAGTCCAAGCAGTCTGTACTTTTCCTTTCTAATGCTTTGTTGAGTTTTAATTAGTGTTATCTTGCAGTCCTAAAAAAAGAACTGAAGAACTTTATTAGTTCTATATGCTCTGAAACATTAAATATCGTTAGAATTTTCATTCTTGAAGCCCACATCTGAGATTGACACTTTTTATTATCTGATGGTATTCTCAACTTCTTACATAGTTATTGGTTTGTTTAGGTTTTTCCTTTCTTCTGGAGCTAATTTCGGTAATGTATATCTTCACAGAAAGCTAACCATTTACTTTCATTAAGTTGTCATGAAAATTGTTTTAATTTCTCATCTTTAGTATCTGTGCTCTTTTATCTTGATTAAGCAAACTTAAAGTTCCTCTGTTTTACTGTGTAAAAATACAGAAATATGCAATATTTCTGGGAAATATAAGTACCAAACTGGCAACTGTAGGTATCCTTGGATAATGGGATTGGCAAATTGGGGGAAGAGTATGAAATGGGACATCTTTTGCATTTTACTTTATACATTCATAGCTTAAAATAATATTATGACTTCTTTAATAAAAAACTCTGATAATAAGGCAAACAAATCAGATAGCCTGAATAATCTCTCACTATATCTACCTTAAAAAAATGAAACAAAATATACAACATCCTTCATAAATGAATAAGCAAAAAAGAAAACCCTATGCAACAGAAATGATGAGGAATCTGATAAATGAATTAGTAAATGGACTCATTTACTTCTGCTGCCACTCAGGAATAGGAGTCCTGTACCCCCAATGCCATCAACCGCTAAAGCTAGGATCCTTGATATAATAATAAAAATTCAGTGAAAGGGAAAATTACAAAAATTCTAGCCACTGGCAAATGGAATTGACAAGGAAGCTTATTGTTTCAATATGGTCTGGCTATGGTAATCAAAATAATTAGAAGATCTTCATGTTATATTATTTAGTAGAAAACAGCTGTTTCAATAAGCAACATAAAGTATTACCATATTTATAAATTATACCTATATGCTAACAATAGTTATATAACACAGCAGTAGTAATTCTCAGGTAGAATTACAAGTGCTTTCAGGTCTTTCTGTACACTACTTTTTCCTACATGCAATATGTATTACTTTTACTGTGAAGACATAACTGCAAACCACATTCCAAAGTTCTACCAGCACACAAGTAAAATCTTACATACAGCTGAATCTTGAGCAACACAAGTTTGAAATGCACAGGTCCACTCATATGCAGATTTTTTTCAATAATAAATACCACGTATACTACTACATGATTCATGAGTGGTTGAATCCATATCCGGAACCACGGATATGGAGGGTCCACTATAAAATATATGCAAACTTTCTACTGCACATAGGGTTGGCGCCCCTAAACCCCATGTTGTTCAAGGGTCAACTGTACTGGTCAGAGTAAAACAAAGCAGTAAAGAACTGTATGTGAAATACGTGGAGCAGTGAGGAAGAAGTTCAAAACACAAAAAAATGGGGCTTCCCTGGTGGCGCAGTGGTTGAGAGTCTGCCTGCTGATGCAGGGGACACGGGTTCGTGCCCCGGTCCGGGAAGATCCCACAGGCCGCGGAGCGGCTGGGCCTGTGAGCCATGGCCGCTGAGCCTGTGCGTCCGGAGCCTGTGCTCCGCAATGGGAGGCCACAACAGTGAGAGGCCCGCGTACCGAAGAAAAAAAAAAAAACACCAAAAACTGAACTGAGAGAGGCAATGAGAAGTCCATTTTCCAACTGCATTACAATAACTTGGGCACTAATAAATAAGTAGCTGCAACACAAAGAAAAACAGATATGGGAATGTTATGCCATAGTAGGTCCATAAGATAGTAAAAAACAACTTGCCTTCATATATTCCACTATTTAATTAAAATTAAATGGATAAGTTCTATATACTTAAAGCACTTGTCAGAGACATCTGTAATACATTCACAGATTAGGTCTATGTCTGGCTGATTTTAAAATAGTGTTGTGGAGGGAATTCCCTGGTGGTACAGTGGTTAGGACTCTGCGCTTCCACTGCAGGGGGCACGGGTTCGCTCCCTGGCTGGGAAACCAAGATCCTGCATGCTGTGCGGTGCAGCCAAAAAAATTAAATTTAAAAAAGAAAACAAGGAAAAAAATTTTAATTTTAAAATTAAAAAATAAATGAATAAATAAAATGGTGTCGTGGCTATAGATTAAAGTACCAAAGACTTTAATTTTCTTGTTAGAGACTACAACCTTCATCTCAATCGTTCTTTTTTTTTTTTTTTAATTTATTTATTTTATTTATTTTGGCTGCATTGGGTCTTCATTGCTGAGCGTGGGCTTTCTCTAGCTGTGGCAAGCAGGGGCTACTCTTCATTGTGGTGCATGTGCTTCTCACTGTGGTGGCTTCTCTTGTTGCAGAGCACGGCTTTAGGCACACGGGCTTCAGTGGTGTACAGGTTCAGTAGTTGTGACTCGTGGGCCCTAAAGTGGCATACAGGTTCAGTAGTTGTCGCTCACGGGCCCTAAAGTGCAGGCTCAGTAGTTGTGGCACACGGGCTTAGCTGCTCCACGTCATGTGGGATCTTCCCGGACCAGAGCTCGAACCCGTGTCCCCTGCACTGATAGGCAGATTCTTTTTTTTTTTTTGATAGGCAGATTCTTAACCACTGCGCCACCAGGGAAGCCCATCAATCTTTCTGTTAATATAAACCTCCAGGTTCTAAAGGAATACGCACAATGCAATCTATTACTTCCATCAGAAAAAATAAACAAATGCTACTGGATGGTGACAAAGTGTTTTAAGTTAAGAAAAATGTGATTTATGGATTACAAAGAATCCAATAAGACCATTCATACCTGTAATGCATTTCGGTCTCTCATGGCTATCTCAAATGAAGTGATCACCACAGGATGAATCTGCAATGTCCCTTTCCGTTTGTGAATATGCTTTACCAATTTTCGACGTTCTTGCTGGGTCCCATGATATAACATAGTAGGAATCTAAAAGATTTTATATTGATTTATAACAAACTTTAGAACAAAATGTAAATAACAACAATTTGTGAAATATAAAGTTAATCATTTCTGAAAGAAAAAATATAATTTAACTTAACTTTAGTTCTGTATTTCTATAACAAAATGAGTCAATCAATTCTAATCAATTATTGGGCTACTATGGGAGGATAAAAAAGCCATAAAACCAAATTGAGTGTAAGGTGAGAGAGATGGCGAAGTTATTTTTGGAATATATACTTCTCATAAGGCAATGATGTGGCTAAAATGCATAAGTATGGAAGGAAAACACCATAATAAGAATGAACAGAATTAAAAATAAATTCTACCCAGGTCTATCTCAGGTGAGTCAAATTATTCAAGGCACTAAAAACCACCCAGGGATGTTTTAGGCAAGATGTCTGAGATTACTATGGAAACTTAGTTTATTCTATATAAACTTAGAGAAGGTATTGCTGAGACTGAAAGATAAGTCAAATAAGATATAGTGCTACACAGAAATCAACATAATTTTAGTAAGAGATCTATAACTTAATTCAGTCAACAAAACAATAAAACATTTGTAATGATAATATATTTAACAAAAGGAAACATGTCTTACTTCTGGTGTAAATCTTTGGAATTCAGCCATCCAGTTAGGAAGTGTAGACAAAGGGCCACAGACGAGAAAAGGTCCAGGTACTCCTCTCTGAATCATCAATGCAATTGTAGCAATGCATTGAACTGTCTTTCCCAATCCCATTTCATCTGCTAAAATGCCATTAATTCCATTTTCCCAAAGCATCTGGACAAAAATAATATACACTGTATTTAAATGCTGACATAAACACCTATTGAATCAGCAGTAAGTTTATTTCTTCTTTTAACCCAAAGATGATAATTATGATGAGACTGACATATTTACACTGTAAGTTATAACAACACTTGTGGGAACTCAGTTATCAAAGCCATAAAAATGTTGGTAGCCTTGAATAAGATAATTTTTCACTTTCAAAATTTACTCTGGGTAAATAAGTTAGAAAATAAGTATTTATACAGAAGTGTTTGTTTTATATATAATAGTGAAACACAGAAGGAACAACTCAAGTTGTGTTACATCATATTAATAGGTTATCATATAGAAATGAACCAACATCTTGTATTAAAATTGAGGATTCATTACCCTAAGCCATTCCATGCCTTCCACTTGGTACCATCGCATCACTCCTCCTGTGAAGTGTTTTGGTTGCTGAAAGGGTACTGGCTGTCCATTACATTTCCGAACTGGGTCAAAAAAGAATTTAGTATTTTGCCTAACCGTTTGAGATAACCTATCTTTAATTTTACTATTTGAATCTTTATTTTTCTGAAGATCTTCTACACAGAGATTAGAAGAGGAGCTTTCATCCTGTAAAGAAAAAAGTTTAATTAGAAGTTTAATACATAATAATGCTGCTACCCTCCATTCAGAAAATGTAACTGCTAATCAAAATTTGCCCAGTCGTATAATCATTGGGTATGAAAAAATAAAGCTACATGTTTAATAAAACCCTCTAGACAGTTAATTCCATTCCCCCACAAATTCAAAGCCACTGGAAAAAAAAAACAACAAACACTTCTGAAAATAACCCTTACATGTAACAGGCATATACTTCTGAAATGACCTTTACAATTAAACATCCCTTCCAAACCTCTAAAATGTGCTACCCAAGAATTTATTAAACTATTTTCTTAATAATTTCCTTCATCCATAGGAAGGATAACAGATAATGTCTGTTAAAAAAATTTTCAAGGAACATAAAAATATTTACTTTCATCTAAGTAATTACTTTCACTACAGGCAAAGGGGCAAAGTAAATACAGTTTAAAAACTCACTATATCAAACTTAAGAATGTCAATTTATCTGTTTGTGACACAGCACCAATTTATGACCAATGGTAATTTTTATTGGTTAGCTATGTCCACAACTCCATACTAAGAAAATGAAAACAAGGACTAAGTCAATTCAAAGGGAAGTCTTACAAATGGTAAGTCTTATTAAATGATGCCACAACTGGATATTCAACTGGAAAAATAGGAAACTTGAGTTTCACCACTCCCTACATAAAATCAGTGATGAAATGATACACCTAAACATCAAACCCAGAACCATAAAGCTTTTATAAGAAAACAGAATAACTTGATAATTCTGTGATAGACAAACACTTCTTATACAAGACAAAAAAGCACTAACCACCAAAAGAAAAAAGGTAATGATTTGGGCTATTACAAAATTTAAAATTTTCTGCTTATTAAAAGATATCATTAAGAAAATGAGTAGGCAAGCCACGAACTTAAAGAAAATACAGTCTATATATGTGACAACAATGAGATTATAGAACTCGTATATCAACAAAACGACAAATAACCCAGTAACTGGGCAAAAGATATGAACAGAAACGTTACAAAAGAAAACATAAACAGCCATTACAAACATGAAAATAAACTCTATATTAGTAATTAAGAAAATGCAAAATAAAACTACATGAGATTCATTTCACATTCAGTAGAACGGCTAAAATCAAAGAGATTAACAACATGAAATGCTGGCAATAGAGTAAAATGGTGTGTTCACTTTGGAAAAAGATCTGTACTTTCTTATAAAGTTGAATTACATTTACCATATGACCCAGCAATTCCATTCCTAGGTATATACAGAAAAAATATCAAAACATGTCCACACAAAGATCTTTACACAAATTATCATAGCAGCCTCATTCAGAATAGTCACAAAGTGGAAACAATCCAAATGCTCATGAAGAAAATGGATTAAGACATTATAATATTCAATGGAATACTACTCAGCAATAAAAAGAAACCGACTAGTAACAAACTCAATAACATCAATGATTATTATCCACGCTGAATGAAAAGTAGCAGGAAATAAAAGAACACATATTTATATTTCGTTTGTATGAAAACTAGATTGTAATATAAGTTTTTTAAAAAATTGGGCAAAACTACTATGATAGAAGTCAAGAGGCAGTTGCCTTTAGGTTTCGGGGGGGGGAAATGACTGGAAAGGGATACAAGGGATCCTTCTACCATAATGAAAAGGTTCTAAATCTTGATTTGGATAATAGTTACACAGATGTATACATTTGTCAGAATTCTTCCGAATGAACACAAGATCAATGTTGCTTTATTGTATATTATAAAATGTCAATTCCATAGTAAATTGTGGTAGAAGATTAGATTGGGCTTAATCTTTAAAAATGCAACTAAATATTTATTAAAAATATGCTTACCTAATCTTATTTACATTAAACATAGTTGGGTTATAACTGCATCATAAACAAATCCTTATACTGAACAAAGAATAAATCTTGTAATTATAGGGGATTGGATAGTAATACTCAGGTAACAAGGAACCTCTCTACATAAAATGAGGGGTTAGGGGTGGGAGTAAAATCAAGCCTTCCCAAACAGAACCAAAGAAAATCTTGAAGGCCAGAAATAAAATTAAAGTATCCCTCAGGGCTTCCACAAGCTATGG
Organism: Phocoena phocoena; assembly: GCF_963924675.1. Taxonomy (NCBI): domain Eukaryota; kingdom Metazoa; phylum Chordata; class Mammalia; order Artiodactyla; family Phocoenidae; genus Phocoena; species Phocoena phocoena. The sequence continues at coordinate 32,348,100 of NC_089234.1, forward strand.
AATATATACATGTGGAATGTATATATCCATATGGTTACAGTTACTTGCATCATTGCTAGACTCCCAAAGACCCATAAATTAATATTTACACCCTAAGGAACATGCAATAGACCACCTAAACTTGATATATAAGAAGAATGTTAGGACAAAAAAAGCCAAATGGTTATTTTTTTTAATAAAAGCTAAGAAATAGGATAACTAGTGAGAAAAAATGTACACTGGTGATTAAGAGATCAGGGAAGCAAATATGACTCCTAAATTTAATATCTATTATAAATCTCTTACCTCATTCTCCTTTTTACTTTTCTTAGCCACAGACAAAATTTCCTAAAACATTGAGAAAACAAAATAACAATGAATGTGGTTCATTCATTTATTGAACAAACATTTATTCTTGTTCTGTTTTATGCCAGGAAATGGGGATAAGCCTTGAAGGTAATTAGAATACAGGTGGACCTCAGACAAAATTAAGCCCATAGAATCTTTTTTTTTTTTTTTTTTTACAGTTCAGGTCTTTTATTTTCTTTACACCATCATGCCATGAATTCATAGGGAATGAAGCTGATAGCATCTTATAAAATTCTGAATTTGTTAGCAACACTCAAAAATTGGGATATTTACTCCTAAATCTTCCAGCTTTTTTTTTTTTTTTAGTTAAAGCTTATCTGAATAGACTAAGTCCAAATTCACGAAGTCCTCTAGTACAGAGGCTGGCAAACTACAGACCGTGGACCAACTCCAGCCAGCAACCTGTTTTTATAAATGTCTAAATAAAGTTTAATTAGAACAAAATCAGGCTCACTGGTTTACAATCTGTCTATGACTGCTTTCTGGATACAATGGCAAAGTTCAGGGTTGATTAGTTACCCATAAAACTACTGAAAGCCAAAAATGTTTACCATCTGGCCCTTTACAAAAAAAGTTCTCCAAACCCTGCTCTAGGTTACTACCATTATTCAAGTATTCACTCCCAAATGTATTACAGTCCCAACTCCAGCCCATTTTAGGTCTCTCTCTGGATTAGAGGCCTGAGTTTGCAATCCTGAGCAGGAGGCAAAGACAAATACATTAAAAATACAGAATAAAAGTGTTCTGATTTTGAATTACCTACTAGATGCTAAGGGTAAGGAGACAATGTCCCTGGTGACTTAGGAGAGTATTATATCAAATTATCTGAAAAAGTTGTCATCAAGGCATAATCATTAAAGACAGAATTAGGCTGTATTTCAAGCAGAAAGAATAGCATGTGCAGAGGACCAAGGGAATAAAATAGTATGATACATTCAAGAAATTTTAAGCATATCTCAAATTTGAGATACACAGGAAAATGACAGAACATGTAAGTGAATGACACCACATACATACATACATGTGTATATGTAAAGTATTATGTAAGTATAGATATTCATATTCTAAGGCTGAAGAGATTTTATATAGAGAACGGATAGAAGAGCTGTCTTTTAAAATGGCTAGATAAGCTGAACCTTTTTGGAGAACAATTTGTGAATGACTCAAAACGATACCAACTACTAAGTATTCTTTTTAGAAATTAAACCTCCTAAACTCCTGACACTGCTTACCTCTATAGCTCCATCCTTCACCACTTATTTACAAACTGGAGCCAAATATAATTTCCTTTTAAGTTTTTTTAACTTTCCAGGAACTTCCTGCCTCTGGACATTGGTCAAAGGTTATTTTCTCTTCCTACAACACATCCCCAGTATCTTCTCTATAGCTTACTATTTCCCTATTAACCTACCCCCACCTCTAAATGATTTAACTTTTATACAAGTCTCAACTTCCTAGATGAAACCTTTATGAACCTCATGCTTGAGTTAAGAGCCCCTTTATATGCTCAATAGCATTTTCCGATTATCCAATTATATTTGACTACTTCCTTTTAAATTTTTCTCACTGGATATAGGCTAAGGCAAAGACAGTGATTATGATACCGAGTCTAAGCTCGTACTGCTCACTGCTTGACAGGCCAATAATCAAAAGACACGAGTTGCTGGGGCAAGGAATAACAACTTTATTCGGAAAGCCAGCAAACTGAGAAGATGGTGGGCTCATGCCCCAAAGAACCATCTTGCCTGAGTTAGAATTCAGGCTCCTTTTATACTAAAAGAGGGTGGTGGTGGTGGAGTAAAGTCAAACATTTCCTGGTTCCCATCAGCCTCTGGAGGGGATGTGTTAATTTCTTCCTCCCTGCAGTCATTCACAGGTGGACCTGGTCAGGATGTTTCCTGTGAGCTAAACAAAGGTATTTTAGCTTAATGCTCATTCCTGGGAAGCAGGGTTCCCAGAGATGGGCCATTATGTATAATTTAAGCTTATAGGCAACATCCCTTTAGTGACTAACTTATAATACAAAAGGTTCTTTCCTATTACAATTACCTTTCTTTACTAATTGATCTTATCCACTTAGAACAAAGTTTGTCCATAGCAGATATGCCATCAACATTTGATGAATTAAAATAACAGCCGTGTGATTAGCTAAACTTCAATAAATCTCATTAATAGTGTTTTCAAACTGCAGGCTGAGTGTGTTCCATAATAAATTGAGTGGGTCTCAACTATTATTTTTAAATGGGAAAAAGGGGAAAATATCAGAGTACATCCCTAGACTAAAGACAAGTATGTGAAACTTTATACCTTATGAAGATGTAAAGAGTTAGAATCTCAGGTAAAAGAAAAATGGAGTAGGTAATTAAGGTTAGAATGTTTTTAATATTAAGAATGTGATACATTAAATTATGCTTAAGGAATATTTAGGGTTTGTCATAACTGAGGACACTCTTTAATTAATTAGTTTCTATTTAATGAGGTAATAAGTGAGAAGGTGAAAAAAGAAATGGCTTTAGAAATAAGTTTATGATTTTAGTTCCTTAATGGTTTTCAAACAAAGAACAGAGTTCTTAAGATACAGTTTTGAGGTTCTAAGAAGTTATAATAATTTCTGATTAGGCCAAGCTCATGCTCCTTTAACAAACAGGAAGATGGTACCATTTTCCTCCTTAAAACACTTAACTGGCTGAAAACCCAGGTAAATAACAGTAATCAATACAGCTTTAAGGTGGTTCAAAACCCACAATAGGTTTTTACTCAACATCGAATCTTATGTGTCCCTCCCCCTTTATTTTTACCTCTTTTGACATGACCTCTGAAATACTGTATGATTCATCTTCTCTTCCTCTTTTTTTTCTCATAACTATAAAAAAAAATTTTATTTTTTATAGTAATTAAAACAAAAATATAAACACATAGTCTTCAAAACTGGAACAAGGAAATTTACCTGCATTCTCCTCACTTGCCTCAATGGAATTTTTACCCTACAAAACAAGGATTTAGAGTATTATTTTCCTAAAGACTTCTACAGTATTACATGTTAAAAGGCACTGATTAGGTTAGCTTTCCTTGCAGTTGAACCACATCCACAACTCTTCACTATTACGCTTACCAAAAGGTAATCTTTTTCTGTATTTCCCTACTATAACTTGTTCGTAACCATATCCCTCTACTTTATCCCAAAGACTCTACCTTCCTCAGTTTTCTTCCATGTAAGAGACATTTCAAAACTAAACAAAGAAGGCATTTTTATTTTGAAATTACCATGTACATCTTCTCTAACTGTATATTTATGCTGAAGATACTCATTGGGTATGATATGGAAGGAGTACTCATTTTCAGTATAATTTATAAGTTAAATACAACTGACAGTAGAAATGAAAGAGAAAACCATCTGAAAAATTACTAGTGAAAGGAGATAAGGGAAAGGAAAAAGTGTTCAAAAACAAAGTTTCAGAATGAGAGCTGGCAAAGAATAGGTAGACAACATGTATGAAAAATAAAAATGACAAAGAAATAAGGTAAATATAAAAATGAAGTTAAAAATTTAAAGGATTAAAAAAGAAAATACCAAAAGAGACTAGTGAAATGGAATAGGCAGAATTTAATGGTTGACACCTTTAGAATAAAGGGAAAAAAACCCAAAACGTGATATAAAAAGTTAGCTTGGTGAAAGTGAAGGCTGATTGAAATCGGCAGTTTGAAGAGTACCGAGTAAATGATTAAGCCAGTAAAATTATAAGTACATTCTTCAAAAACCCAAAATAAGCTCCTGGAATTCACAACTGAGTCAAACATCAGTTTTCCACAATTGCTTTTGTTGCAGAGTTATCTGCTATGTACTTTAACATCACCAATAACCACACTAAGAATCAAGTAACTGGACTTAAAGATACCCTACCTATTTTTCCTATTGGCATTTTGACATTTTCTAACAAAGGCAGTTTGGTATAGAAATTAAGTGTGGAATCCGAAATTAATCCTAGGTTCAAATCCTGGCATTACTATTTATTAGATAGGTGACCTTCAAAGTTAGTCAATTCTCATTCACAATAGTTGTGTTCTATAAAGTCGCTGTGAATACTGAGCTAGTGAACACTGAATCAGTGCATCTAGAAGAAATACAAGTTTAGGTTCCTGCAAGCCTCTGGTCACATCTTCATCAACTGATCAACGCATAACCCTATTTTATGTATGTTGCTGTTTAAACACAGCTCATTTAAAACATATGCTGATTAACACTGAACTCAAAGCCAACAGCATTGTAACTCACATCTGAAGGAAGCTTATCTAACACACATATTTTCTCCATAAGGAACATCACAGCCTTCTTGCAATAGAAACACTAGACAGCCCTTCAGCACAATGTGGCTGACAGTCTTTTAAACAGCAAAACCACCAAAACCACAAAAATGCAAAAATCATGGCATTAAATAGACCACAAAAGGACACTTGTTTACACTGTGACAACTTAAATAAGGCAGATAGCTTTCTTTGACCTCAGCTGGGAATGTGCATGTTGGGAGACTCTTAATTTTTTGCCATTCTGCATATACACGTCTGAATGACCACAAAAACACAGGCGACAAATAGGCTAAGTGGCAAGTATGGGATCTATAAATAATGAGGATGAACTGTGCTTTATCTCCTTGCATCAGCTTCTTTATATATAAAATGTAGATAATAACAGTATCTCTACCTAACAGAGCTGCTTTGAGAGTTAAGTAAAAACATGTAAAGCTTAGAACAATACCCAGCACATAGTAAGTACTCAATAAATGTTACCTTTTTTATTTCTCTTTTCACTAACACAAGTGTTGTTTGTACAATCCCTATCAATATGGCATTAAACAGCCTCATGTTAAAACATAGTCCCCAAAAAGATCACATCTAAAATTCAGGCTATCCCTAAATGAATGCTCTATCTGAAATGCTATTACCATATATGTCATATGTTCCAATTTTGGTTCCACTGCTACAGCTATGTACAAGATACAAATTTAGATTATTCTTATGGCTCCAAGTTGACATGATGAGGTTAGAAGCATGAAGAAGAGTAAGCATTACATGCTCCAAAAGAGCTGGCGACTTATAAAATGCCTTGAGGTATAAAATATTTGCAGATTTTCCCCCAGATAAGAAAGTGAAATTTTGCTATTATGAAATATAGTCCACATAATAAGAAACTAAAAAGGTCATAGTTTAGCTCTCCTCCCATATATCTAAAATACTGAGACAAAAAAAAAACCCTAAATAAATAAAATACTGAGAAACAGATTCTACATATTTCTATGCAACCAACAAAGATAGGTTAGCAGATAAAGATTAAAATTAAATAGATGATCAGTAGTCAAAAGAATACAAGAGAATGTGTTCGATATCTAAGGTAACATATACAAAATATTCTAGCTTACTATTTATTACCTTAGTAACTTTTAAAGATTCCTTTTTTCTCTCCAATTTCTCTTTCTTCTTCTGTTCCTGTAAGATAATTTTTTCTTAGTGTCAAAAGTGGAAAATGCCAAGTATGAAACACACATCTCAAATAACTTAAGTTCGCAATGAAGAAACTGTATATAAAAATTAAAAAACAAGAACTTGCGCTTCAAGCCTTTATGGAGTAACAGAGAACAGATTTACCCTCCTGCCTTAAGCAACTAAAATCTAGATAAAATATATCAGTGGTTTTCAGCAATACGCAGCAAAGAACAGTGAACACTGTCACGAACCACGTGAATCTTCTGATTGCCCAGCTTACTGCCTGGAGGCAACTTCCAAGTGCAAATAATGGAGGGAGAACCCAAATAGAGCTCAACAGTCTCCCTGAGTTGAAAAGACAGTGCAAAACTCAGAGGAGCTAGCAAACCAAGGTCAAGTATCAGAGAGGAGACAGTTGCATACAAAAGAGGCTCTGAAGATCTGTAGTGGCATCCTCAGGCTGAGTACTGATCAGTGTGTGAGTGTAAGAAAATGAAGGCCAGGAAAAGAGCAACTAGAAAGCAGGTAGAACAATCCCTGTGCTCACAAGGGCTCAGGAACAGTTCACATTCCCGTCAGCCAAAGCTGAAGGGCCTCTTAATGTATGGGGCTTCAAGAACATTCAGAAGAGGGACCAAGTTATTCTTGGACTAAAAAAGCTGTTCCATAAGCCCCCTAGCAAAGTTTTAAAAGCAGGACAGAAAACGATTCAAACCATTTCCAATAGGTGTTTAAAAGAGTATTTACCTTACAGTGAGTCATTAAGCTTGGTATTTGTTTTTCTGTTTCATTTTACCAAACGAAGGGTTAAAAAGGGCTTCAACAAAGGAAAAAGAGAATTTAGCAAATGTAGCAAAATCTTGATTGATAACTGTTAAATGTGAATGATGGGGACAAAAGGATTTATTGTAGTACTGACACTTGCCCAAGTTTTTAAATCTTCATACTTCTAGTGGACTATAAATAAATTATACAGTGTCTTAGATGATAAATGCAATGCGAAGAAAAGATCAAGGTAAAGGGGATCAGGAGTGTGAGGATGGAGGTGCCAGGTAACTTTATTTAAGGTTGTCAGGGCAGGTCTCATTGAGAAAATATGTAAGCCAAAGCTTGAAGATGATGATGAAGTAAGCCAGGCAGATATCTATTGAGAAGAGGGTTCCAAGTAGAAAACAGCCAGTGCAAAGGCCTAAAGGCCGGAAACACACCTAGAACAAGGTCTGAAAGGTATGGGGGTTGAGGGAGGCAACCAGACTGCTTATAGTCTTGTAGGCCATCATAAGGACTTTGGCTTTGTTAGAAACAATGTAAGCTAGAAAGCAGTGAAACATCATTAAAATACTGCAAGCGGGTGGGGGGAAGCACTAAAGAAAAATAAATTCTTCACCCAGTAGAAAATCTTTCAAAAATAAAGGTAGATGAAGACTTTTTCAGATATAAAAGCTAAAAAGAACCTAACAGAACCTAACACCGACAGAAAATGCAAACAAATCTATAACAGAAAGCAGATCAGTGGCTATCTGGTGATGAAGACAGGAAGTGAGGGATGGGAGAAAATTAAAGGGGCAGAATTCAGCCATAAAAAAAAAGAATGTGATCTTGCTATTTGCGACAATATGGATGGACCTTGAGGGCATTATGCTAAGTGAAATAAGAGAGAAAAACAAATACTATATGATTTCACTTACATGTGGAATCTAAAAAAAAAGGCTCAGATTCAGAGAACAGACCGGTGGTTGGGGGGTGGGGGGGTGAGGGGGGAGGTCAAAAGGTATAAATTTCCTGTTATAAAATAAACAAGTCATGGATGGGGATGTACTATACAGCATGGTGACCGTATTTAATAATACTTATTGCATATTTGAAAGTTGTTAAGAGAATAAATCTTAAAAGTTCCCATCACAAGGGAAAAATTTTTTTTAACTGTGTACAGTGACAATGTTAACTAGACTTACTGTGATCATTTTGCAATATATACAAATATTGAATCATTACACTGTACACCTGAAACTAATATAATGTTACATGTCAACTGTATCTCATTAAAAATGGGGGGACAGGAAGAATTTTTTGGAATTAATGGTTATGTTCATTACCTTGGTTGTGGTGGCTTCATGGGTATACATTTTTAAAATGTACAGTTTTGTGTATATCAGTTATATTTCAATAAAGCAATTTTTAGAAAAGGAGACTGAGCAACATAAAATTCACAATTTCTGGAATCCAAAAAATATCACTGGACAGGATAAAAATCAGTTAACAGGTGAATAAAAAAATAAATGTTGGAGTAAAGCAATTTATATTGAGGAAACTCCAACAGCTCAGGGATTGGCAGGCAGCACAGTGAGGATGAAGTTGGAACTAAAAACAGGAGTTTTGTTCTAAAGTCTGCTTAGAAGCAGTTACTCTTGAATGAAACACATCTTGAATGACAAAAGCAAACTACAGAAGAACTACATATAGTATGATACCATTCTTATAAGGCTCAAAATAAGCAAGACCAAAAATATACACTGTTTATGGATATATACATATGTGATATATGTTAAACTATTTTTTTAAGCAGAGAAATGATAAATACAAAATTCATGATGGTAATTACCTCTGGGTTAGGATGGTAAACGAGGCAAGGAGATGGGAAAGAGAAGCAGAAATGTAGGTGCAAAAATATTTAGAATGTCCTAGTTCTTAATCCTTGTTCGTTTAATTAATACAGTATTCATAATTTTTTTAAAATGTTGGTATATAAAAAAAAAAAAAAAAAATGTTGGTATATTCATACAATGGAATGCTTCTTAGGAATAAAAATGATCTACTAAATTAATACATGTAAGTGAATCTTAAAAATATGCTGAGCTAAAGAAGCAAGACACCAAAAGAGTGCTTATCATATGATTCTATTTATATAATATTCTAGAAAAGACAATACTAATTTATAGTGGCAGAAAACAGAAACCAGTGGTTGTCCGGGGCCAGAAGCAGAGACCACTGAGAGAAGAAAACTTCTTGGGATAATGGAAATGTTCTTTATCTTGACTGTGCCGGTGGTTACACAGGTCAAAACTCATCTAACTCTTAAAATGTGTGCAATTTATTGTATGTAATTTATATCTCAATAAAGCTTATTTTAAAAATTTAAGCTATTAGCTATAATCAATCACATATACATACCTCTAACTGCTGCTGTTCCATTTTAGTCAATAAAAATTTGGAGTAAATATTGCTTTTTTCAAGCAAATGCTGAAGTCTACGATATCGAATGTCCATGGACTCTCTATCCCAAGACATGCGAGCCTATCCAAACAGAAAGTTTCCATAATTATTAACGGTTTCCTGACATACACTGATTTTTTTTTGCATAAGGTGTAACAAAGATGACTAAACAACTGCTCTTTAGGTTTAATGTATTTCCTGTAATTCATGAAAAATATTTTTATAATATTAAATTCACTTACTAAAAATGGTTATCTTCCAAACAAAAACCTAGAATAGCTAAAAAAAATATGATTCTGGGGTTCAACAGGCAATCTGGCAAAGTATAGCTTGGCTACCAAAATACTGAAATTTCAGACACTGAATATATGGTTATTGGCATCTACAGAATTGAAGGTCCATTTTCAAAATATTTGAAATTCAAGTGAGAAAGCAAATATTTAATTCAAGTTGAATTTAAGTTTTTACAAAACCAAATCATTTCAGAAAAGAAAAATTTTATACACCAGTTTAATTTGAAGGAGCAATGGAATTAAAAGATAGTCTCATTGGCTAGGAATCAGAACATCTAGTTTTAGAATTTAAAAACTATATTGTCAAAATATTTAAACGTGCTAAATCTACTGTTTATTTCTTACAAGCCTCTTTCCTCCTCAGTATTGTGTTGCCCAAGCTTTGCCTTTACCTTTTAGCTTTCTACTCTCATACTCTTACCTTTATCTTTCACCTCTGTACACCTTCCATTTACAAACCTCTGCTTTCCATATTACTTTTACACAACATTTATTTATTGATTTGTAAGAGTACACAACAGTCTAGTGGCTGAGGAGGAACCCTCTCAATTCACAATAAAAGTTAAACATTTTAACAGAATAACAGAGGGCACAAGAGAGAAAACAAAAGCAACAAATAAACAGTATAGTTCAACGGTCCACAAACATTTTCTGTAAAAGGGCAAAGGGCAAATATTTAAATATTTCAGCATGATATGGTTTGTATTGCAAATACTCAAATCTGCCTTCGAGCAGTTATAGACAACATGTAAACAAAAGCTGTGTTCCACTAAAACAGACATAAGGCCAAATCCAGTTCATAATTTGCCAACCAAATACTGTAATCTGAACTCAAAAGAAAAGCATTAAGTGGGCTGAAGTCAAGTGAGAGTTGAATATATGCAAATCTTACTAACCAGCAATTCCACTCCTGAGTGTGTGTGTGTGTGTGTGTGAGGTAAATTTAATTTAGTGTTAAGGCTTGACCTTATAAATCAGACACCAGTATATATTAACTTATATTTCCCAGATGTTATGTCATCTAAATTTTCTTTCAAAATAAATTTATTTTCTATTACAAAAGCAGTGACAATAAGATACCTAAGAATAAATTTAATGAAATACATGCGCATTACAAGAAAATAAAAAACCTTTAAAAAATCATCCATAGTCTTACCCGTGCAGATAATCTGTTGACGTCTCATAAAACTCTATTTTCAGTTCTTTTAGGACAGCCTTTCTTTTACTATTACCAACGTACTACTATGATTACAATAGTCAGTCACTGAATGAAATGGATATTATAAATGAGATGAAATTACTTAAAACTTTATAAAAATGAATTCTTATATTTAACTTTATTTTAGTTAAAATACTTAGTGCTTAATTTATCTGCTGCCTTAAGTCCTGTTCAGAATAAATCAGCATACATCTTTAAAGTAATTAAAGCTTTTAAGGTGCCATCATGGAACAATAATTTATAATATAATTAGAATATGCCAATGGTTAACCTTTAAACCCAGTCTTCTGTATTTCAAAATAATTCTGTAGTAAATCTTCTCATCTATCATTACTCTCTCTTGACTTAATTTTGTTATTTGTTAATATTAAAGTAAATTGTAGCTTCATCTGTGGAAAGTATTCAATACTGAGTGCCTGGCGGGAAGCATCTCTTGATGAGAGAGTGACAGAGTATGTCAGTGGCCACCAAGAGCATAAATTCTCCACTGTCTACCCCATTACCTCTCCCAAACCCCAGTTTTATTTATTTCTTTATTTTGCGGAGGGAGTTCTATTTCAGGTTACACAATATGAACTGTTTTCCTTTTTTACCTTTCCAAGAACCCTCACAACTCTTACCATCCCCCTTCCCCCACGTACACAGAACTTAAAGCTACTCTCAAGTATTCTAGACTAACAATGACTTCTTTCAAAAGGAAATGCAGGTGAAAAGTCAAAGAAAATAACTGTAGCAAATGAATGTCAAAATCATTCTCCAGGATCTTCACAAACCTTCAAATCTCCTAAAGCAAAGTAAATGCTTCTCATTAAGAACTTAAGCTAGCTCTTCCTCTCTTAAGTACTTCAAAATATATGCCCATAAATACTGAATTCTCCCAAAAGAAAAGGAATCATTACTTTTGTGTACTGAATTTTTTGGCTCCAAAGACATGTAAGAGACTTATTCTTAGAATTTTCTCTACAGTCACTGAGGGAATAATTTGTAAGTGTCAAGGGCAAAAAGTAATCAAATTCTTTCAATACCTGTACATAAAAAGATACATAATAACAATGAACCGCAATCCTACTAGGTTTTTAGCAAATTACACCCTGCACTAATAGGATTGAAAAGAGCTTTATTCATGGAAGTACTGAAAAATGGATTAAAAATTGCTATTTTAAGTTCTATGATGCATAACTGCTAAAGAAAAGCTAGTTGTACCATACCTATCCCTCAAGAGTAACAATTCTAAAAAACTTTAGGATTGCAAAATGTTCAAGAGCTTAAAAATTTCACTGAAAGTAGAAGTTATTTTGACCCCTAGTTTAATCAGCAAATACTTATGGTACTATAAATTTTGACGGACCTTTTAAATTTATTTATTAAAAAAATTTTTTTGGGCCACACCGCACCGCACCGCTTGTGGGATCTTAGTTCCCCGACCAGGGAAAGAACCTGGGCCCACAGCAGTGAAAGCCTGGAGTCCTAACCACTGGACCACCAGGGAATTCCCTGATAGACCTTTTTTAAATGTGAAAATAATCTTTCTTCACTTGAACTCATGCATTCTTGAAATGTATTCTTATTACACCTCATATCTTTCTTCAAATAGCATTTCCTTAACCAACAATCTTCATGGGTTATAAAAGTGAACTACACTACTCAAAATTAAGGGTTTATCGCTTACAACCTCTGGAGCTGATTCTACTCTGGACCATGCCCCAGGATTCATCCTTTACAATTCACCTTGTTACAATGGCTAATAAGTATATTTATTTTATTTATATAATCATATATGTTAGGTAATTTATTATAAAATATTCTTTTACCTTAGTTAGAAATTCAATAGACATTTACTATAGCCTACTATTTGCCAGGTGCACAGCCTACAAAAACAAAACAATGTGATGTGCCCTCAAGAAACAAAGTGAGAAAGAATCAAGTAAGTAAGGATAATAATACTGTCTAACAAAGTACTGTAGGAATTCATAGAATGAGTAAAGGTGGTTCAAGGTTGACCTCCCAATTCTATTAAAATTTGTTAACATACTACCTTACCGGATTATGGTCAACTACAGATGATCAGTAATAACGGAACTATTATATACTGGAGTGAAAGTATAGCAAGGTGGTTAAAAAGTGTGAGTTCTGGAACCACATGGCCTACATTACCATCTCTAGCTGAGGGACCCCAGGCAACCTCTAGGTGCCTCAGTTTCCTCATCTGTAAAGTGGAATGAAAATAGAACCTAGTTTATAGACTATTTTAATAAAAGTCATAGTTTATACTAGTAATTAAACTAGTAAGTTTAATAATAGTAATCATAATGAGTTTAATGGTATCTACTTGATACCATTGAGGATTCAATGAGTAAAATACATGTACAGCATTCAGAACAGTGACTGACTCACAATAAATAATCATGAGGTATCAAAAATGCTAACAAAATCATCATTATTGTTGATATAAAATAGCAGGGACTAACTAATTCATTACTTGCCTTTGGAGTGCATTATTCCCCAATTTGAGTAGTTTTGTAATTACATGGAGTTAATTCAATATTAATGTCCTCAGAGAGGTTTAGTGTTAAGGACAAGAACTCTGGAGACAGCCAAACTTGAGTTCACTAGTGTGTGACCTGACCCCCAATTGCCTCAGTTTCATCATATGTAAGTGGAGATATCAAAAGTACCTAAATAACCATAATACTGGGAGGGTTAAATAAATTATTACAAGAAAATCACTTAGTAGGCAGCACATAAGATGTAGTAGGTGTCAGTCTTGCATATGTAATAATGAAGCAACAGGGTGGGACAGTACTGGAATAAAATATACTTAAAAACTTAAGTCTTTCAAGAGGTTAAAAACTGCTTTTAGTAACCTACAAAATACTCTGTACCAGAAAACCACAAGGATAATTAACTATTCGTTGAAAAAGTACATCACATTTTAACCTAAAGGATCTTACTCAGCAATAGTCCAAGAAATGGAAAAGAAAGCAAAAAACAAGTTGATCACTTAGGTGGAAAACAGCACTGAAAGAATTCACTAAAAATAATTCACTACCGACTTTGGAAGAATTATAATAGCTAAACAATCAATTTGAAATGCTCACTTAAGAGAAATGAGGCCACTTTATAGACCAAGACTATATCTGATAGAAGCCTCATTCAAAGCTCATGCAAAGGTTTCTCAAAAATAGCATCGGTAAACAGATAAATAAGGAAGCCCGTTTTAAAGCTGGTGAAAAACCAGACTAGTAAACTTAAGCACAAAAACCACACCCCCGACGAAGAACTTGATGCCTATTTTACCTTTTCTAGCATCTTCCTCTCTCTCTCTAGCCCAGCAGCTTCAAGCTGTTCTTCCTCCTCTACCATGGCTGGGGTAATCACGGCAGTCTCCGGCTGTTCAACCATATCTGGAGCTACGGACCCTAGGAGGGGACAAGGCTTTTAAATTGCAGCTTTAAAAAATGACCAGTTACTCAACTTCCGAGTAAACAACCTTCCTCCCTTTCCCAGGTGCATTTGCGGCAAACCATGAAGACCCAGGGGGACGCCAGTATCACCTCTCAGAAGACATCCTAAGCCTTCACTATGTCAACAAGTTGCCTGGACCCCAGTTTACAAATGGAGATGTTTGGGAAAACGCAGCTCCCGTGTGTCAAATTTCCTATACCATGCAAATATGCGCAGTTCCGGGTGTCCCCCACTCACTCCCCACAGAAAAGGTAACCCTCCTTTCCTCCTCAGTCTCTGCCCGGGGACGCCTCTCCCCTCAAAAGCTCGGCGGCAGTCTCTCCATACTGCTCCCGCACCCCCGCCCCGGACGCCGCCGCCCGCTCCGGGAGGCAGGTTCTCCTCACTCACCGCCGCTGCTAGCGGGGCGCTGCGCCGGCATGGCTGGACACACACTCCGGAACCGGGTGCCCTCCTCACAGCGCCTGCAACGCCGCGCGCTAAAACCTCCCAGCCGCTTGCCGGTCCCAGTCTCCCGGCCAGGTGTCCAGCCAGAGAAAAACGCGCGCTTCTCCTTCGCGGGAAAACGCCGTCATCTCGCGATACTTCGTGCTCTCCACCCTGCCCCCGAGTCCCGGTGGCGCGAGACTTGGCGAAGTTTGGTTTTCGTCAGAACTCTCTTAGGAGACTGTGAGCTTTTCCGAGGACCTCGGGTTTGGGGAAGCTGAGTTCTGCTGCAGAAGTCAGCCTTAAACTAGCTGTGTGATACTAGGCGAGTCTGCCTACCGTGGAGGGCCCGGTTTCCTCACCTAATTGATGATGGTGCCGCACTGTGCAGACTTCAGTAGCGCTCTTGTTTGCAAGGTACCTTCACACACTGGCTAATGTGATTAATCCTGCCAACGGATGATCCTTTAGGTAGAAAGATGTACTGAGTATCCAGGTGAAGATGTCAGACTAATATTGCTAAACTTTGCCACCATCTGCAGTTCACATTTTGAGTGAAAATTCCCCGAAATGACCCAGAAGAGGGCTCTTTTTGTGGCTGGGATAGGAGAGAGAAATAAGATTATGGTAGCGTTCTTGTTGAAAAGTTATTTCAGGATAAGGGAGAACTTAATGCAGTGATAAGCCTACCGGAGTGGCCAGTAGAAAAGACGTAAGGTTCAGGAATTCAACAGACCAGTTATTAGAGAAAGCACCTGAAGGGAGGAGCTGGGCTTTTCTCGTCCCTTGGTTTTCACTTCAGCCTTCAGTCCCTCCCTTTCTTACCTGCAGTCCCTTTAAACAAGTTATTTTGCCACCCCTCGCCCCAACCTCAGAATTTATGGTATACCTGCCATGTAACCACCTGTTTCCTCCGTTTCTGACTCCAACAACTTTAATTATTTGTAATTGTACAAAATTTAAGGGTTTACAATGCACCTCACGTCCCTCATAACCATCTTCAGCAACCTTCATAACACTGAGATTAGCAGAGCAGATTGTTTTTATCCCTACATTATAGGTGAGAAAACTGATGCTCACAGAGGATAAATTAACTTGCCCAGAAGCCTACAGTCACTTTGTGATACAACAGTAGCCAAACCCAGGTCTCTGGAAAACTAGTTCAGTATTAAGATAAATTATAACCTCCCTTAGTAATTATTCTTAAATCATACCTCTTTCTTATCAAAGACAATAGCTATCAGTCAGTCTCACACTACTAAGATTTCTGACCTTCACCAAAGTAACTCCGAAATTTCTTGCCCCGACTTCTGAAATACTGCTTTTTACAGGGGTTTCCCCTAAGGTACTGAAAATCTTTTCTTGTTCCCTCTTTTGAACTCAATTGTGGCCCACCTCCCCAGTCTTTCCTCTGTCTGTTTTTTATCTGTTGTTCCATGCAGTATCTGCTCTACAGACTTCGATGATCAACTCAAGGCCAACAACTTCCCTTCTGATTCCTCAGAGATCAAATGGGGAAGATTTATCCAAACACACGTGGGATGGAATTCAAGGCAATTTCATCTCATTCTCAAAGGACAGGAATCTCATCTAATATCTTAGCCCCACACTTGACACGAGTTGCACTGGGTGTTTCCGGACATGTTTGCCACTGTGCAGACCTCGAGAGTGGCTATGAAAAGTTTTGTTCATTCACTTTAAGGGTATACATTTAAATGTCATCTGGGTACCTGTAACTTTTCTAGGTGCTGTACAGCAGTGAACCAGGCAAAAGGATTCCTGTTGATATGGAACTCACCTTCCAGGAGTTGAGACAACTACATATATGTGAGAAATTCTCTGCAAAATATTAGAACAGAGTGGTGTGAGAGTAACTGGGTAGTTAGTTTAGACTGGGTAATCAGGTATCTGAGGAAGTGACAGACTTTTAAGCTGAGAACCAAATGTCAAGCAGCCAGCTAGTCCAGGGGAAGAATGGGCCAAGCAGAAGCTACAGCTAGGGCAAAGAGAATAAGGCAGGAATAAGCTTGGGTATGTTTTGAGTATCAGAAAAAGACCAGTATGATTGAAGCAGAGTTGACAAGAGGGTGTGGCACAAAAAATCAGAGGTAGACTGTCCAGATGAGCCACAAAATGCCGTCTTCTAGATTTCTTAATGGCTTCACCATCCACCCAATCAAAGAAGTGAAACAAAACAGTCAAAAAACAAAACCACTGCTCCCTCTTGCTTATATGGCCCCACTTCCTGCCTACCTCACAAAGTAAACAATGGCTACGAGACAGAACTCCCCTTCCAGACTCCCAACACCAAACTTACAAACCTACCTGCATCTGACACCTTTTCCACTTTCTCTCATGATATGCTCTGGATCCATCTCCCTGCAGCCTATTCAGGAACCTTAGATTATACATTACCCCATTTACTCTTTATTTCTTAAACCTCTACTGAATATTTTTCATTAGTACTTAAATACTTGAACACACACCAAAGTAACAAAGGAAATCAATGATTATGCATGGTCAAATTTAATGGACATCTCTCAGTCATCTCAACCTCATTGACACCTGACACTATTGATCACTTCTTTATGGAAACACATTTGGCCCTTGTTTTTTCTGACCCCCACACTCTCCTGATATTCCTATTTCTGACGTCTACTAGTTCATTCTCCTCTAGCCAATCTCTAAGTGTTGAACTTCTGAGTGAACCAGAAATGATCTGAGTTTCTAATTGTATAAGCTAATAAAAATATTTTAAATGAAAGGTAAGTTCACTAGGAATGGTCCAAAATAAAAACAATCTGATCATCCATATCTATCATGTGTAGTGCCAAGCGCTATTTTGGGCACTAGCAATTTGGAGGTAATAAAAGACAAGACAATCTTTCTGAACTCAGAGTTTACATTGTAGTGGAAACAATAGACAACTACATAAAATAATGTTAGCTAGTGGTAAGTAATAGATAACTGTAAAGAAATATGAAGTACGGTAAGGTCATGATACTGACAGAGGATGGGTAGAGAACAGTCTGACTCTGAGTAAACAGACATTAAGTAGAGACCTAAATGAGAAGATAATATAAACCATATGAAGACTTAGGCAAAGAATATTTCCAAAGGAAAAGTAAGAGTAAAAGCCCTTAGGTAGATAGGAAATTGGGAGATTGAGAAATTAGATCCACAGTGAAGTTAATAAGGTTGAGTGGCAGTTGAAATTGTAGAGATAGAGACTAGAATAAATAGGAACTTGTAATAAAAATTTGGATTTTTATTATGAGGAATGTCACTAGAGGGTCCTGACTAAGGAATAATAGGATTTGATTCACATGTTTAGAAGATCATAAAACATGCAGTCTAATTAAAAGTGTGATGAGAATTGTTTACTTTTTCAACGGCTCACGTAAGTGGCTTTAAAAATCAAATCAGAACTATTACCACTAAGTTATGACAAATTTACTGCATACACAATTTATTTAAAATCACTTGGTATAAATTAAGAATAAAACAAACCCTATCATTCAAACACTTTCCAATTTATTTTCACACTTTAAAGCCCAAACACAGGCATTCAAAGCATTTTACAATCTACAAAAGTTTTAATCAAGTTAATACTTCCCTTTCAAAGTTTTTTAAGAATATAGAAGCTAAAATTAAAAGCCTTGGGATTTATTTGATAATCAGAATACATCATGTACTTACAATATTGATTATCAATACTGCTTAGACCAAAAACATTTGAGGCTTCACTTTCTGCTTTTATACCATTTTGTATAGTGTTGTACATGAAGATGAAAAATGAGAACAAACGTATATACCCCATTGTTATCAATTTTATATACTCCTTCATGTCTATATTAATCATTTACACTTTTATTACAAAAATGATTTTTTCAAATATATTGCAATAGTACATGTCATTTTTACCTTAAATAAAATAATGGAAGTACTGTTTACTTAAACGTTCAAAAAATGAAGCACTTTAAAAATTTATTAATTTTGGCTGCGTTGGGTCTTCGTTGAGGACGTGGGCTTTCTCTAGTTGCGGCGAGCGGGGGCTACTCTTCGTTGTGGTGCGCGGGCTTCTCATTGCGGTGGCTTCTCTTGTTGCGGAGCACGGGCTCTAGGCGTGCGGGCTTCGGTAGTTGTGGCACATGGGCTCAGTAGTTGTGGCTCGCAGGCTCTAGAGCACAGGCTCAGTAGTTGTGGCACACGGGCTTAGTTGCTCCGTGGCATGTGGGATCTTCCCAGACCAGGGCTCGAACCCGTGTCCCCTGCATTGGCAGGCGGATTCCTAACCACTGTGCCACCAGGGAAGCCCGCAATGCAATTTTCGTAAAGTCAAATTTCCTTCTTGGAGTATTTTAGAAAATAAACCCAACTCACATAATAAAATGTACAAAATAAAACCTCAATTGGAACCAAGAGATCAATATGAATGGTAGAATGTTTATAAAGAAATGCAGTTTTGCTAACTTCCCAAGCCTTGTAACTTTATGTAGCCTATCAAAATATTGAGGCAGTGCTTGGCACATAATCAGGGCTTACCGAGTGTTCCTGCATTCATTCAAAGTACGAAGTAGCTCACTTCTGCAATTACACTCTTAGTAAATAAGCAATGTTTTTTATTGAAGCATAGTTGATGTACAGTCTTGTGTTAGTTTCAGATGTACAACAAAATGATTCAGTTATATATATATATATGTATATATATATTCTTTTTCAGATTCTTTTCCATTATAGATTATTAAAAGATATTCACTATAGTTCCCCATGCTATACAGTAGGTCCTTGTTGTTTATCCATTTTACGTATAGTAGTATATATCTGTTAATCCCAAACTCCTAATTTATCCTCCTCCCTTCCCCCTTTGGTAACCATAAGTCTGTTTTCTATGTCTGTGAGTCTATTTCTGTTTTATAAATAAGTTAATTTGTATCACTTTTTTTAGATTCCACATATAAGTGATATTATATGTATTTGTCTTTCTCCTTCTGATTTATTTCACTTAGTATGATAATCTCTAGGTCCATCCATGTTGCTACAAATGGCATTATTTCATTCTTTTTTATGGCTAATATTCCATTGTATACATATTCCACATCTTCTTTATCCATTCATCTGTCGATGGACATTTAGGTTGCTTCCATGTCTTGGCCATTGTAAATAGTGCTGCTATGAACATTGGAGTGCATGTATCTTTTCAAATTGAAGTTTTCATCTTTTCTGAATATATGCCCAGGAGTGGGATTGCTGGATCACATGGTAATTCTATTTTTAGTTTTTTAAGGAACCTCCATATTGTTCTCCATAGCAGTTATATCAATTTACATTCCCATCAACAGTGTAGGAGGGTTCCCTCTTCTCCACACCTTCTCCAGTATTTAATATTTGTAGACTTTTTGATGATGGCCATTCACACCTCATTGTAGTTTTGATTTGCATTTCTAGCAAACAATATTTTTAAAGGGCAAGGCTATCTTCTCTCTCTGAAGTGGCTAATTTCCCCGAAATAAAAAAAAAATTATTTTTAAATCTTTTAAAAAATTATTTTTCATTTTTACATGTTGTAAAACAGTGAAGTCCAAATTAATGGTCTTACCACTGTAGGGAAGCAAAATTTGTCACCCCAAAATGTGTCTCTTTGGCATGAGGATTAATTTAGCCTGATTATTTTTAAGAAACAGAAGACTCAGGAAGCTTTTCTTGTTACTGACCCCTTTACTGCCAAAAAGAATTTTGACAGAGGGCCTGTTCTGGAATAGAGCTAAGAATATGGACTAGGTGAGGTGGGGAACACTCGGCAGGGCCTAGAGATCAGAGTCCACTCAGTGTACTGCAAGGCCCAGCAAACATCTGTGTACCAAACATTTGCTTTTCATCTCCACATGCATTGCCTCCCCCTTTGGAGTCTCAAATCACTACCCCCCACATCCCCTTTTGTTTTCAGCTGAAGACAGTATTTAAGGTGAGGGTTTCAGTCATTTTGGTGAGTTACTCAGTTTTCCTGGTTCTCTCCCACAATACATGTTATTAAACTCTTGTCTTCTCCTGTTAATCTGTTAATGTGTCTCACGTCAATTTTTTTTTTTTTCTCTCATGTCAATTTAATTCTTAAACCTGCCAGAAAAACTTAGAAGGGTAGAGGAAAATTTCTTCCTCCCTGACACTACATTTGGAAATTCATATTTTGGACACGCTTCGACAAAATCAAAATAATATGAATTCAATACAAAAATCACTTTCCCCCCCAGAGGTAAGACCTTGTTTTCTCACACTATATATGTCAGATAAACTATAAAACAATCATGGCAAATTAAAATCTGATTTTCCATTGCTACCTCACATGATTTTTGCCTTTTATACCAATCTCTGCTGTCTGAATATGCTCATGAAATACAAAATAATTTTACCTTATCCAAACAAAAATAGGAAATGAAAAATCATAGTAAACCATATGGCATTTTAAGACAAATTATTCCATGATTATATGCTTTAGTATTATACCCTCCAACAATGTATACTCTAAAAAGCTGACTGTTCTAGATAAAAATAGCCTTAGTTCCTAAGCTACAATGAAAGCTGTTATCCTAAAGTCAGAGGCTTTGAAAATCTCAATGCCCTTTTGCCAATGCTACCTAACTTTTGTAGAGTCAAAAAATATACTCAAAAAATATATATATACTCAAACCAAATCTGTTGCCTTTCTTTACAATAACAATGAAATATCAGAAAGGGAAAAGTAAACAAAAAAATCCCTTTTAAAATCTCATTAAATAAATAAAATAAAATACTTAGGAATAAACCTGACCAAGGAGGTAAAAGACATATGCTGAGAACTATAAAACATTGATAAAGGAAACTGAAGATGATCAAAGAAATGGAAAGATATCCCATGCTCTTGGATTGGAAGAATTCATATGGTTAAAATCGCCATACTACCCAAAGCAATCTACAGTTTTAATGAGATCCCTATCAAATTACCCATGACATTTTTCACAGACTGAGAACAAATAATCCTAAAATTTATATGGAACCATAAAAGACACAGAATTGCCAAAGCAATCCTGAGGAAAAAGAGCAAAGCTGCAGGCAAAGTCCCAGACTTCAGACAATACTACTAAGCTACAGTAATCAAAACAGCATGGTATTGGCACAAAAACATACACATGGATCAATGGAACAGAATAGAGAGCCCAGAAATAAACCCATACAACTATGGTCAATTAATCTTTGACAAAGGAAGCAAGAATATACGATGGAGAAAAGACAGCCTCTTCTTCAACAAGTGGCATTGGGAAAATTGGACAGCTGTATGCAAATCAATGAAGTTAGAACACACCCTCACACCATACACAAAAATAAACTCAAAATAGCTTGAATACTTAAATATAAGACATGATACCATAAAACTCCTAGAAAAGAACATAGGCAAAACATTCTCTGACATAAATGGTACCAATGTTTTCTTAGGTCTCCCAAGGCACTAGAAATAAAAGCAAAAATAAACAAATGGGACCTAATCAAAACTTATAAGCTTTAGCACAGCAAAGGAAACCATTACCAAAAGAAAAAGACAACCTACAGACCGGGAGAAGATATTTGCAAATGATTCGACCTACAAGGGCTTAATTTCCAAAATATACAAACATCTCATACAACTCAATAACAAAAAAACAAGCAACCAAACCAAAAAATGGGCAGAAGATCTAAAGAGACATTTCTCCAAAGAAGACATACAGATGGCCAAAAGGCACATGAAAAGATGCTCAACATCACTAATGATCAGAGAAATGCAAATCAAAACTACAATGAGGTATCACGTCACACCAGTCAGAATGGCCATCATCATCAAAAAGTCTACAAATAGGGGACTTCCCTGGCAGTCCCGTGGTTAAGAATCTGCACTTCCACTGCAGGGGAAACGGGTTCGATCCCTGGTTGGGGAACTAAGATCCCACATGCCACACGGTGTGGCCAAAAAAAAAAAAAAAGTCTACAAATTATAAAGGCTGGAGAGGGTGTGGAGAAAAGGGAACCCTCCTACACTGCTGGTGGGAATGTAAATTGGTACAGCCACTATGGAGAACAGTATGGAGGTTCCTTAAAAAACTAAAAAGAGTTACCACATGATCCAGCAATCCCACTCCTGGACACAGATCTGGAGAAAACTCTAATTTGAAAAGATACATGCACCTCAATGTTCATAGCAGCACTGTTCACAATAGCCAAGACATGGAAGCAACCTAAATGTCCATCAACATGTGAGTGGATAAAGACGTGGTATATATACACAGTGGCATACTACTCAGACATAAAAAAGAATGAAATAATGCCATTTGCAGCAACATGGATGGACCTAGAAATTATACTAAGTGAAGTAAGTCAGAAGGAGAAAGACAAATACTATATGATACCACTTATATGTGGAATCTAAAATATGACACAAATGAACTTATTTACAAAACAGAAACAGACTCACAGACATAGAGAACAGACTTGTGGTTACCAAAGAGGAAAAGCCAGGGGGTGGTGGGTGGGAATAAATTAGGAGTTTGGGATTAGCAGATATAAACTATATATAAAACAGATAAACAACAAGGACCTGCTGTATAGCACAGGGAACTATATTCAGTATCTTGTAACAAGCCATAATGGAAAAGAATATGAAAAATATATATATATGTATGTATAGCTGAATTGAATCACCTTGCTGTACACCAGAAACTAACAAACATTGTAAATCAACTATACTTCAATTAAAAAAAAATATATGGAGCTTCCCTGGTGGCACAGTGGTTGAGATCTGCCTGCCAATGCAGGGGACGTGGGTGCGTGCCCCAGTCTGGGAAGATCCCACATGCCGCGGAGCGACTGGGCCTGTGAGCCATGGCCGCTGAGCCTGCGCGTCCGGAGCCTGTGCTCCGCAACAGGAGAGGCCACAACAGTGAGAGGCCCGCGTACCGCAAAAAAAAAAAAATATATATGTATTTACTCAAACCAACAACATTATATGAAGGTCATCACTGCAAAAGAAATCAACAAAAACTATGACTATGTTCTCTGACTTTAGAAAACTATGCTAGTTGCTGGAGTCTTCCAGTAGCATTTAAATAATACAATGTAGACCTGTGCTAAAAGGACAATGAAGTGAGAAATACTGATTAAATAGACAAACAAATACAACACCATATTAAATTTCACATTATCTTGAGGCTTTTAGGAAAGTTATTTTTTAATTGAAGATATACTTTAACCAAAAAAACTGTCATACAACTGACCATGTGAATAATGAGTAACTCCATACTGCATGTATAAGAGGTTCAAGGGAAAAGACAGTAAAAATATTTTAGCTGCCAGTACTGTCAGTCTCAAGAGGCTAAAGGCCCAGTGCAACCCAGGAAGAGAAATTTGGCAAAAAAGTTTATCCCCTTTTTATCTCCACATATAGTTAAATATCCCCAAAATAATGAAGACTCATTTCAAGTAATTACTCTGCTTACGAGTTTTATTTACACAGTAACTGTTAATAGTGGTTTTTAATAAATTCCTTGTATTTACATTTTATATACACATTTATATTTGAAAGGTAAAGAAACTGTACAATAATAAAAATGAGAAAAAGAAATACAGTAACTTAGGTCCAACTCTGGAAACAAATACACAAAAGTAAGATTAAGTTTAGGCAGGGAGTATAACCTCAATGAGATTACTGCCAGGGGTTACATTCCCTCTATCAGGGCCACCAATACCAAGGAAGTAGTTACCAGAGTTAAAATGTCATTCTAAAACCTATTAAGACCCTGGGTACTCCCTCAATATTTTACTACACTACTAGTTTCCACTAAGCAAGCTCCTAGGAGAGGAGTTAACTTCTGAGGGTTCCATTAGTGGTCCCTAGGCTAGAATGACCCATGGGGTAAAAATACATAGGTACCGTCTGGTCCCATACTCCTAAAGAGGCAGGTGCTACACTAACAAGGTTCTCAGGCTCGTTAGTTTGAAGACTATATACCATTAACAGAAATAGTGTGCTTAAGTGTTGTTTCAAACAAAATTGCAACATAAAAGCACACTATAAATCTAATTATTAACCAAATACCATTTTATATAGATATCACTCATGATAGTCAAGTGATTTATTTTAGGTTTAAGAATTAAACATATTATAATAAATTTAATGTCAATTTACTGATAATTAATCATTCCTTTATCCTAATATCATCAAAGTTACTCATTAGAAAAAAATTAATTTTACCTTTTACTGTTATTTCCTTTGATTAGAAAATTATACACAGTGTTTTACAAGTCATGGACTTGGCTACATATTAAGATTTCCAATTTCAAACTGGAATTAACAGATTTTGTTCCTACAGTGAAAGAATTTTAACTAACAAATTTAAAGTCTTGCCAAGTAGCATTCTAATTAAGAACTCTCAAAATTCATGACTTTTTACTCTTAACCAGTGAAAAACCTCATTTATATTTATGGACTTACTCCCCCCAAAAAGCCTTCAGTCCATTAAAGTGCAAAGAAATTTCTTCTACCAGTCAGCTTTCTTAAATTACTAGATGAACAATTTCTTAGACTAGAAACAGAGAGGCGAAAATGCTCTGAGTGATAGGAATTCCTTGAGGAAATGAAACAATTTCCTTTCAAAAACAAATAGACATGGTACTGTGGAAAAACACCTACACAAATGCTAAACAATCTCCTACCAATATTTCTAGTTCCCAGATAACCTCAATTTGCCCCAACCTGTGAGTGAAGATAAACAACTTCAGTGACGTAAATAATTTACAATCAACGTTGCTTATTCTTGGTCTATAATATCTTCAAATGTGTGGAACTGGAGATAATATCTGTACTAAGGTGTTTATTTCAAATAGTATTTTGGAAGTTAAAGTAGTATTTAACAATCCTGTTCTGACCTCCAAAGTGCTAATTGTTATGCTCCTCCTTTATGCTAATTGTTAAAAAAGAAAAGATGTAAAAATTTGAACTGTCTCCAAAGGTGTTAAAAAAATTTATTGCATTAAACTGTTCACTCCAAATTACGGAGCATGAACTAGCCATTTAAACTTTTTTCTTTGTAAAATGGCTCTCCCTATAAAATACATTTTTATTAATACTGTCAATAGGTACTCATTTACTTCAGCCATGGAATTCAAAATCATCGGTTTTCCAAGTCTTGATTCTTAGCTTTCTTCAACATTTTCTTCCATGCTGTTTACATAGGAAACAAAATACTTTTATCAAAACATTTTTTTAATATTGCAATTAGTCTGTTAATTTTGAAGATTAGCTTTTCAGAGCTGGACTATTATTCTTGTCTCCTTCTTTAATATCCTTCATCACAGATGCAAAGACCTGGAAATTATATAAAGTAAACATTAATCCTCAAAATAACTACCACGCAGATTAAAGAGATTTTAAAAACTATAGTTTATTAACATGAAACAGCTTTAGTATACATAACTCTGTCCCCTGAAAGACTGCCATTCTCAAATCCTCGTTTGTTTCAACCCAATTTTATGATATATAGTTAGATTCCAGTTTTCATCACTTGCCAAATATTATAAAATTACTGTTAAGTAACAAAACATCCTCTGGACCAATATTCTTATATTTTCATTTTCATAAGCAATAAAACTTGAGAGCTTATAATGCCTACTGGCTATCATTCATGGAGCAAGTGTTAACACTATTTTTTATGTCATTTAACTTTCGACTGCCAATATATTTGCTTCCCTAACAAGATTAAGCATCTAAAAAGTCAGGATCATACATTACATTCTTTCTATTGCAAACCCTTAGTACACATCAGGTGTTTAAAACAACTGTTGTCTATCTGAAATACCAAGGTAATTATACAATTGCCCTGGCAAATACATGACTATTGTAGGCTGTACTTCACTAAACTCATAAAATATTACTGGACTTACATAAAAATAAAGCCATAGTCTGGAGAGGTGAAAGCAGAGCAATTCGTTTTTTTTTTCAAAATCAAAAATTATTTTTGTAAGTTTTAAAAAAATTTAAGCACTAATATTTGAGAAATACATGACTTTTTGTTTTTACAAGAAATAAACTGCTTTTATACATCTATTACAAGTAGGAAAATGTCACTCTACCTGAGTCCATTTTTTGGTACTATTCTGCATCTGGATGGCTGCAATACAGGTGAACAGCTTTTCTGATGTGATATCTTCTGGCAATTTAGTTAGAAACTGTGCTATATGAATAAAGTCCATCTGTAGGAGAATATCTTCATATAGTCGGAGGATTCCTAATCCAGTCCTAAATAAAAATTCCTCCCCATCTCTGCAAAATACATCCCAGACTCGACAGGCCAGATCAAGTGGTAGTGATTTGCTATATAGTGTGAAGATCCTAAAATTAGGGGAAAAAAGTCATTGGAATTTTTCATTCATTTATTCATTCACTCATTAAGTATCTCTATATAAAAAGAACAGTGCTTAATTAGGGTGAAAAAGGCAAATAAGATATGGCTCCTTCGCTCAAAGAACGTGAGTAGTTGGAAATGAAGTAATAAATAACAAAAGTATGTGAATTTACAACCTTACGTCGAGATATGGCCTAATACAAACTAGAGTGGCAGAATAACCTCATGGTTAAGGTTATGGGCTCTAAAATCAGAATACCTGAGTTTGAATCTTAGATTTGCAACTTATTGGTTGTGTTACCTTGAGTAAGATACTCATCCTTGCTGTGCCTCAGTTTCCTCATTAGTAAACAAAATAAAATTACCTAACTCTCAGAATTGTTTTGAAAATTAAAGGAGTTAATAAATGTAAAGTATTTAGAATAGTGCCAGGCACATAAGAAATGCTCAATACAAGTTACTTCATACTACTGTATGAGGATACCAAGTACCATCTTTTAGTAACCTAAATACAAAACCATAAAGTCTGACTTTCCTCTTTTCTCTTTCCACAAACATCCACTGTTTTGTTTTCCCTTCACCGAACTTTACTTACTACTTCTTTTGGAGCATGTATACCCTCCAATAGAATCACCAAAATGGTTTTTCACATCCTTTCTGATAATGTTTGATCATGTAAGTCTTTATCCAGTGGTACTCTGGGGTAGCACTCTGGTTGAGGAAGTAGGGAGAGTAGGTGCTAGAGAACTTCTCTTGATGTTGCCTTGGCAAAGAAGGTACACATTTTTACAGACTGTGTTTATCTGAGGTACTGCTGATGAAACGTGCGTGAACAAGGAAACTAAAGGCTCTCCCACTAAAAAATGAAAAAAATTCCTTTTAGCACTGCCACTCATTTATTCCTCTTTTTTCTTGCACCACTGATCCTGGGATTCATATGTTATAAGCTCAACAGAGGCAGTGAAACAAAAATCCGTGTCTACTTCTTAAGTTATAAACACATTTAATTGCATAACAAAAAACATACTCTTGGTATTACAGAGAATACTAATTCACTGTTCAAAATGAGAAAGGGTACCAGTACTGCCTAGGGAGTTTCTAGTATACAGTACTCAATCAGTATTAATTCCATCCTGCTCCCTTTATCAATTGTGATTCTGCTTTGCCTCATGTTCACAGTCCTTAAGAGGGACAGTTGAGGAGTTTTTACCCCCCTTCTTTTACAGATTTACATATTTGATCTTGGTCCCTTGGGTCTCATATTATAAAACCCTCTCCCCATGATCTTGGGTCCTACTCAACAGAATTCTAATGTTCCTAATGGGAATGGAAGAGAATATACTGAAAAATAACTTAGGTTTTTTTTAAAGCCTAAATAAAAGAAACCTCAAACAACTGGAAAGATACTTGATCAATGCCATTATTAATTTATTTTTCCATACTAAAACAATATCATTTATGTGAAACCCACTGATGTTTCATGATTAGGATTTAAGGTTTAAATATTTCACATGTACTCCTAACAGTCTATCTTACGATCAACTGCTCCATCTCTTGGGCAAAGTTCACCCGCCCTCTCTATAATCGATTTTACTGCTCACCAGAGTCCTAGGCAAAATTTCCAAGTTAAAACAGAAGAGCTAGAATTGTAAAGTTGAAAAAAGACATTAGCACCTAAATAAGGCATCATTACTCGGTCAGAAAGCTGGATACGGCCTTGGAAAAAAACAAAGCCCTCGATAAAGAAACACTATCATAACTATCATAAGCCCTTGGTGTTAAGAATATAAAAGGAACAGCAAGTAACTCTTTCTGAGAGCTTACTATGTACCAGGCATTGAATGAGATAATCCATGCAAAACACTCTCACTACAACTCAAGATATAGATATTATTATTCCCATTTTATAGTTAGGAAACTGAAACACAAACTGAGGGATTCTGATTTCAACCCAGAGTCCATGCTCTTAATCACATGCCCCTCCACAAAAATATGTGAGTTTCTCTACATGTAAGCGAAGAGCTTTTTACATGTATGGTACTGTGCATGAAATTTACTCTAGGCAAAAAGTTACACTTTGTTTCCTTTTAATAGTTATATTTTACATATGTTATGACTTACCAGTCTATCAAGTATATGTCTGGTGTAAGACTGTAAGATTTGAAATGAAGAAACAGTTTGGAGAGATTTTCTTCAAAAAATACTTCAAACGTTGCAAAATATCTCAACATCTAAAGACAGAAATTTCAACAAAATTATTTAAGAGTACACTCTAGAAATAGAGAAAATAAATCCTTAATAGTAATAGAAAATCTGGCTTAACATCTCTGAGTCTTTTCATCAAGCATTCATAAAACTATAATAATTCAATGAAAAGCTTATTTTAGATCAGATTATCTTAGTCTTCTAATTACTGTTTTTCACTCCAAAAGGGCATTCAGACTATAGAAACTGTCAAAGAAAAACACAATTCATTCCAAATGTCCATACCATGCTGTGATCCACACGAAAAAACGCTAACTGGCATGGCTTATTCAGGAGATTTGCAAATGCAATGAAGGCATCTGCCTCTTCCAAGTTGAGAATGAGAACTGCTGCTATGAAGGACATCCCTTGGACCTTCAAAGGGAAAAGAAATTAATCAAAATGTGCTTACAATAATAATTCTATACAGTTTATTTTATTGTATTCCTGAAAAATTACAAAGTGACATTACAAAGTAGAATTAACCAAGTTTTTAAATTTCTTTTTATTTTCCAACAAAGGTAAATATAGAGAACCATTAAAAATTATGAAATCTCCCTGAATTTTACTTTTCTTTCTTGCTCATGTGGTTTAAAAAGTATTAGGGAAAATTTTGGAAAAAAGAAAAAAGTATCAGCTTTTACTTGCTACAAAAGTCTATCTCAGTATTCTACCTAGTTTTCATTTTCTCTCAGTTTGAAGTATTTCAGAGTATAAAACTCACAAAATTTAATGAAAATTAGGTGACTGTCTCCATTGTTATAACACATCTGTCTGCGGTAGAAAGTGAAGAACTAGAAGTAAAGAGATCTATGAGAAGTGCCGCTGAAATTCCAAGAAAGAAGAGGCTGTGGGGGTTAGGATAGTGAGGCTGGATTCCCGGAAGAGCAGCTGGAAAAATGAGGAAAAACCATTCTAAGATGGAAAAGACACGTCAGCAGAGACAAAGAGGGCCAGCACAGTTGGAACAAACGATTTACAATGGGATTAATGGGAAAAATTAGAAAAAGTAGGATGCATTTACAAATTATGAAAGGTCTTCAGTAAAAGGCTAAGCTATACAGATGTTTGCTTGTGAGTTACGAGCAGCTATTGCACATTTTTTAGCAGATAAGTAATTGGGAACTGCTGTTGTAAAAATATTCATTCTTTCATTAAAAAAACAGTTTACAGAGCACTTCTGGTAGAGATTTGTATAACAGACTTACACAGAGAGACCAGGAGAATAAAAGAGCAATACAGATTGGTGTCCTTGGTTATTTTAAATATAACTGGAATGTGAACCATTACCAAATTTTTACAATATATACTGAAGAAATTCCACAGATAAAACTTCTGTGTGATTTATTTATAGATTATGTATTATCCATTAATGCAGTTAAAAACCTATTTTATCAAACCACATCATGAAATATGTATTCCAATATAGTTTATACTACTCTTATCACATATTATAAAACAAGTCTGATTTGACTGACTGGCTTGCCAGTGAGGCTTGCCATCACCAATTAGGTTCTAAGGTGGTCATTTTACATAAATCCAATGAGCCAATAAATCTGTGTATTCTGTAGAGTATTAACGAAGAACTCGTTCATATATTTTTCTTTAAATGGATGATGACATATATAAACTCATTATGGTGTTAAAATTCTACTGGCTACACTTTTTAAAAGAAGTATGAGTTTTATTTTAAAATATCCATATTTAACAAGTGCTAAAAATTAAATCCTTTACAATTAAACTTATAATGAAAAAATTTAAATGAATGTCAACTTTAAAATGTGAAGGGGTTACATAATGTCTTTACAGTTCTATTACAGAACACATGAGCAAGAGGGATTCTTTGTTCAAATTTTACTTCCTTCATAAGGACATATCCTTTAATACTACAAGCTATTCCATACCCAAACCTTCACTTCCCCTCAACCCCTGCCATACTTTTTCCATAGCACTTATCACCTTTTAATATAACATATGATTTACTTATTTGTTGTTATTTATTGTCTGTCTCCTCCTTCTAAATTATAAGCATCAAAAAGGGGGCTTCCCTGGTGGCATGGTGGTTGAGAGTCCGCCTGCCGATGCAGGGGACACAGGTATGTGCCCTGGTCCGGGAAGATTCCACATGCCGCGGAACGGCTGGGCCCGTGAGCCATGGCCTCTGAGCCTGCACATCCAGAGCCTGTGCTCCGCAACGGGAGAGGCCACAACACTGAGAGGCCCGCGTACCGCAAAAAAAAAAAAAAGGGGGAAGGATCTTTCTTTTGTTCACTAAGGTGAACAAAATGCCTAGAACAAAGCCTGGCATATAGCAATAAGCACACAATAAATATTTGTTAAGTGGATCAATAAACAAATATACAAATGAACATGCAACAAAATAGGATAAATTGTACCACACAGCCACCCTATTGTGAGATCTCTAAAATTCTTCTATTTTAAGACAAAGGCAAGAAGATGAAGGTTTAATGATTTCTAGTTAAACATGACAAATTGAACATACAGTTTTCTTTGTTCCCTCCCAAATCCAACTAAAATAACAGTAAATAAAAAGATAAGTATTAACTTAGGAGGATGAAAAGAATGGAAAATAATATAAACAGTAGATAAAAGATGTCAACAGCATTTTAGAAATTTTAATTTAACTAAATGGAGAATGTTGAAACTAAAATATGTGCAGAGGAGGAAGCCAATAAGCAGCAAGCCAATTCAGCCAACAAAATCTGGAAAGCTCAGGAAGTGAAGTTATCAGGTTCCTCTAAAATTGAAAGGTAGGGCTAAAACTAGGATTGGTTGAAAATCTGTGAAAGGAGCAAATCCCCTCCTCTATCCTGTATGGACAGGTATCCATCTACCTTTCCCTCAACCTTGCAGAACATAGGAGGTTTATCTCTGAAGGGACAGTCAGGAAAAGGAGAGTTAGGGAGAAGGGGAGAAGGCACCACAGCAGGAACAATAAATAAAAGTTTACAAATTGAATGGTAAAATCCCCAGCTGCTCTCCGAGAAAGCTGGCTATCAGTCTCATAAGCCTCTGGTAGGAGATGGGACGATTCCTCTCCGGGTAAGTTAATATGACCAAGAAAAAAAAACATAAAGATACAGACATTTGGGAGCTAATACAACATAAGATATGAGATAAGAGAGATAAAATGTTTATATTCAAAAAGCAGACTGAAACAAATACTTACATAACCAACATCAGGTCTGTAACATGTATATGCCCCTAATATACTATGTAAGACATCATGATATGGGCCACCCTTAGAGGAGAGAAAAATGAAATGTCAAGCTATACAAATAACTGTATCTAAGTTAATTCTCAAAAAACATGTTAATAAACTTTACATTTCCTAAATGACTAGTTTTAGTCAGTATACTTTATCACTCCGCAAAGATGTTTTCTAAAGTATGAATAAAAAATATTTAATTATGGAAAACCAAAAAAGCCACATAAACTCACTTGATGGATGGATACAAGCTATGCAGTTTGTGTGCAATTTTAAAGATGTCTAAATTTGGTACAATAAAATTATAATGAAAATAGATTCTTTCATTTGCTATAATACAGTTTCAGCAAGAGAAAACCATCAAGCTACACGAAATTAAGTTTATTAATAATTTTAATCTTAATGGTAAAATTTTTAATCTCATTTTATCAATATAAAGATAGAAGAATTCCATGAATAAAGACTTGAGTCATATAGACATATAAAATGTAATCATTTCTCTCCTCATAAAATATAAACAACTTCATAACAGCCTCTGCACAAAAAATAAACTGTTTCTTCCTATTTCAATAGTATTATAATTATGAAAAATTTTAAAGTTTTGGAACAAACTTCTTTATATCTTAACAATATACTAGGCAAAAATGTTAAAATTTAAATATTTTACAGAATAGAAAGTGAAACAAAGAAATTAACTTCAGTGAAAACTCATCAAGTACCTTTATGTGCTATGTCAACTGCAATGCATTCAAACAGTGGAATAAAATAACAGAAATGCCTTTACTCTTTTCCTACTAGTTTTACATTTTTTATATAAAGGTCTACAATTTTTACAGTTTTGCCTTTTAAAAAATAAGAGTTATGCATTTAGAGAATTTGTTCCCTTGGATTAAAAAAAAATTAATTGTTACAAGCTGGTTAGAAACCCTTACCTTCTGAAAGATGTAGAGAGATGGGAATGTACGGGATATGTCCAACTTAATTAATTCCAGACTGGCCTCCCGATCAGCAACAGATACACCTGCATTTGCCAGTTAGATAAAATTGAAATGATTACTTGACTATACCAAGTTCAATCTTACCAACACAGAATGATCACACAGCATATATGTTACTTAAGGAAAGTTAAAAGCTGAAAAATTAAGAAATTTAAAGAAATGCCATATAGCTTTTACTGGAACTTAGAGCCTCTAATATGAAGAAAGTATCTATACACTTATCAGAAAGTTTTATGGTGCAAGATTTCTGCTTCTGGGTTTCACAGAAGGTAGGGGTAGGCTACTGCTGCCACAATAACAACTAGGAAAAAGAATGAATTTCAAATACCACTTGTTTTAAAAAAGGCATAAGAGGGACTTCCCGGGCGGTCCAGTGGTTAGGACTCCATGTTCTCACTGCTGAGGGCCAGGAAAGCAGTCTAAAGGATTTAAATCCCAGAAAGAAGAGCCTTCCCTTTCCTAGGTGAGTGGATACCAGTGGCCATTTTTCTTTCTAGGGGCATCTGCCAAGTCTCAGAATGGGCTCAGGATTGAGCCTCCATAGACAAAGGTACTCTGCTTAGGGAAAGAGAAACCAGAAGAGCTTTTCATGGCCACATAAGACTGATGTGACAGGAAGGATCTGGAGGAGCCTGAATGTATATCTGGTTTTACCCTGTGGGACTTTTGCTGAGTGCTAGTGTAGTGCAGAAGGCCAGGCTGGAAAGACATAATGAAATAACTCATAAGCACATGGCCCTTGGGAGAATGTCTCATTGAAGAGGGGAGCCTGTAGTCAAAATAGGACAGTTCGTCCTATCAACAAATTTGAAACCCAAGATTAACTAAGTCTATCTAAAGCTGTAATCTTGCCCAACCTAGCTCAGTTACTGACTGAATTGAGGCGATAACCCAATGGCCTAACAGAAAAGAGCACAATTCCTCTGTGGAAACACCAGCTTCAATTTACACCTTTTTTATTTATAATAACTAACATACAATTTAAACTTTTAAGATATGCAAAGAATCAGGAAAATATGACGTATAATCAAGGGAAAAACCAGCCAATAGAAGCAGACCTGCAGATGATCCAGGAATGGAATTAAACAAGGATATTAACTGCTATAAATATGTTAAAGAAAATAGAGAAAATGAGTGAGGAAATGTGTGGGATGGAAAGATAATTTCCACAGAAAAATAGAATCTATAAAAAGAACCAGGTAGACATTCTAGAATTATAAAGTGTAATTTCTGAAATTAAAGATATATATTGGATAAATAGGATATATTTAATAGACTGGATATAAAAGAAGAGAGGATTCATGAACTTGATTACAAAAATCATCTAAACTGACGCGCAGAAAGAAAAAGAATTTTAATAAATAGTATAAGAGACTTATGGGACACTGTTAAATGGTCTAAGATACATGTAATTGAAGTCCTAGAAGGAGAGGAAAGATGAGGCAGAAGTAATATTTGAAAAGATAATGGCCAAAAAAGTTTAATGACAAACTACAAATTATAAACACACAGGAAATAAGAAATCAGTAATTTAAACAGAACAGTTTTTCTGATTGAAACAATTCTTCATTTACATTTAATTTCTACTAAAATACAACTTTTACCATTTATTAATCATGACAAAATGTCTCTGAAGTAAATGCTCATAATTTTAATTCCTACGCTTCCAATATTTCATAAAAGTGAGTTTAAAACTCAGGCTGAGGCCCTGCCAATTAAAACTTCTTACATCTTCTTCCTTGAACTTTTAGTTTCCCACAAATAGCTGACATAGCTAACAGGTCTTGGGATGATACTTACATGAACCTTTCTGCCAATCAAATCTTCTTTCTAACCTTGTTTAGTCAATTTTCCCCACCATACTGTTCACTTTTCTAAATTAGAAAAAAGAGTATTCAAGGAATTTAACAGAGTTGTTTACATACTCATAGAAAACGACTATGAGATATGCACCATTTCTCTACCCTAAACCATGCTCATTTTTAGAGTTTTACTTATAGGGAAGAGAAAAATTTGCCTTCTATGAAGTAGAAAGAAAAGTGACTGGCAGATAAACAGCTCCCCATTATTCAAGGACAAGAAATATTTAAATAAATTTACCTAAATTTAATAAACTATGATGACAGGAAAAAAAAGTGTTCCTGTTTTCACCAAAATGATTAGGAAAAAAACCTGATGAGAGTGGAGGGAAAGATGAAGTCTATGTGTGAATTAAATGAACAAAGGTTAAGGCACAATAAGAATTATAAATAATACATTAGGGAGTGAATGAAAGTCAGTGAGAGTCAGGGGAGACAACAGGTCACAAGTGAGGTGTGCAGATCATCTATCTTTAAGTTAAGAGTTGGCCTAAAAATACTGTATCCCATTAGTCTTACTGTTGTGATTAAATCCTGGACTCTGGGGTTCAACAACCTGGGTTTACATTACAGCTTCACTGTTCCCAAGTTAAATACTCTGAGCCTCAGTTTCCTCTTATATCATTCAGTATAATACCATCTACTTAAAGGGTTATAACAGTAAAGGAGATAATGTATGTGAAGAATTACTAGTTCCTGATACACTGTAAAAATCACACTAGTATCTCAGCAACTGGATTTTGAGAAATTTTTATTAACCACAACAAAAAAATCACACCTTCTACATCATTCTCTGAATTTGTTTCACTGAAGCTTTTCCACCGTTCCTTTGCTCTTGAGAGGAAGATTTCATAAAGTTCTGGGGGGAAAAAAGAACAAAAATTCATAAATAATAGGAAAGAAATTTATTCTCATATTTTCTATTTTTACTCTTACTTAAAAATAAAGAGAAAAAATCCTATTATAAGGTCAGATTTTTCTTATGTAGCCGGCATCAAAAATGTGGCAAATTGAAGTACTTGATTCTACCAAAACTATTCATTACTCAACCAGAAAGATAGCAAAGAAAATACTGCAGAGTGGTCATCCAAATAGCTACAATATAGAATGAATGTTAAGAGGCAGGAAGAGATGCTTCTGCTGAAGAAGTATCACTGTAGAATAGCAGAGACATGATTTTCTTGGAGTCAGTCAGATCTAGATTCAAATTCCAGCTCTGTCACTTACTACCTGTGGGACTTCAAGAAAGGTACTTGATCACTCTGGAACTTGGCTTTCTTCATCTGTAAACCGGAGAAAAACACCACCTACTCATGGGGTTACTGATGCTTAAATAAGATAATTTACATACACCTCCTGACACCTTATAGACCCTCAATAAATGCAAATGCTACTTCTTGCTTTCCTTCTCTCTTGAAACTGGTTTCTCCATTATGATATTGCTATCTAAGGCTACCTAAGCTATCCAAAGCTACCAAACTTCACAAATTTCTCCAGAAGGCCTACATACAAAAATCTCAACCCTTATCTTTTTACTTTAATTGCCAAATCACTTTTTGAGACTACCACTCTGTGCTTCCATATACAGCATCTCATTAAAACTTCAAGAATAAAAGAAATTGAAAAATTTTCTCAATTCTCAAATTTTAATTGTTTCTACTTTCTATTATAGATATTTAAAAATACATAAAAATAGTAAATTTCCATGACAAAACAGCAAAAAGTACTTCTTGCCCAAATACCAACGTTTATATATTGCCCAAAATACCAAGAACATTTTTTACTTCAATTAATCTTTTTTTAAAAATGTATTTAGGGAATTCCCTGGTGGTCCATTGGTTAGAACTTGGCACTTTCACTGCTGAGGGTGTGGGTTCGATCCCTTGTTGGGGAACTAAGATACCACAAGCTGCAGAGCACGGCCAAAAAATTTTTTTAAATTAAAATATAAAACTAAAAAATGTATTTGTTTTTAAAGGTAATATATGAATGTGATTTTCTAAAATATTCAAACAGTACAAAACAGTATAGAGTGAAAAATAAATTTCCTTCCCTCCAATGCACTTTCTGCTTACCAAATCTCTAAAGATAAAAATATGCAAACACAAGCATATACATATATATTTTCCTTTGAAATAAAGTGGCAACATATTACATGCATTGATTTGCATCTTGCTTTATCACACTGGAAGTTGGTCCACATTAGTAGAATAAATCTACTTTAGGTTTGTGGGTTTTTTTTTAACAACTGCACAGTATCCCAATGTATGACTGTACCATATTAAGTATACATAATACTGGGTTGGCCAAAAAGTGCCTTTGGTTTTTAAGTAAAAATAAAAGACACATTTTTCATTTTCATCAAGAACTCTATTGAACAATGTATTCACCCTTTTGTTCCACTACCTTTTGCCATTTTTCAGGCAACTTCATAATTCCATCTTCCCAAAACTTTTAATCTTTTTGAGCAAAGAACTGTTCCAGGTGCCTTTAACAGTCTTCCAGGGAATTGAAATTTTTTCCATTAAGAGAATTTTGTAAAGACCTAAATGGAAATCCGAAGGTACAATGTCTGGTGAATATGGACGATGAATCAGAACTTCCCAGCCAAGCTGTAACAGTTTTTGCCTGGTCATCAAAGAAACATGCGGTCTTGCATTAGCCTGATGGAAGACTATGCGTTTTCTGTTGACTAATTCTGGATGCTTTTTGTTGAGTACCACTTTCACTTGGTCTAATTGGGAGCAGTACTTGTTGGAGTTAATCATTTCGTTTTCCAGAAGAAGCACATAATGGAGGACTCCCTTCCAATCCCACCATATACACAACATCACCTTCTTTGGATGAAGACTGGCCTTTGGTGTGGTTGGTGATAGTTCATTTCACTTGCCCCATGATCTGTTCTACATTATTGTATGGTATCCACTTTTCATCGCCTGTCACAATTTGTTTTAAAGGGAACTTTATTATGTACGTATGTATGTATGGCTGGGTCTTCGTTGCTGTGGGGGCTTTCTTTAGTTGTGGAGAGTGGGGGCTACTCTTCATTGCGGTGCACGGGCTTCTCATTGCGGTGGCTTCTCTTGTTGCAGAGCATGGGCTTTAGTAGTTGTAGCTCGCAGGCTCTAGGGCGCAGGCTCAGTAGTTGTGGTGTACGGGCTTAGTTGCTTTGCAGCCTGTGGGATCTACCCGGACCAGGGCACGAACTTGTGTCCCATGCATTGGCAGGTGGATTCTTAACCACTGTGCCACCAGGGAAGCCCCACAATTTGTTTTAAAAACATAACATTTTCATTACGTTTCAGTAGAGAATCGCATGTGGAAATATGGTCAAGGTTTTTTTTTTTTAGCTTAACGTATGTGGAAACCAAACATCAAAGTGATTCACATAACCAAACTGGTGCAAATGATTTTCAACGCTTGATTTGGATTTTTTGAGTATGCTGGCTATCTTCCTCGTGGTATAACATTCAATTGTTCTCAATTAACGTCTCAATTTGATTGTTATCAACTTCAACTGGTCTACCTGACCGTGGAGCATCGTCCAGTGAGAAATCTCCAGCACGAAACTTCACAAACCACTTTTTTTTTTTTTTCACAAACCACTTTTGACACGTTCGATCAATCAAAGCACCTCCTCCATACACTGCACACATCTTTTTTTTGCCATTTCAGCTGCATTTTTACCTTTCTTGAAATAATAAAGCATAATATGCCGAAAATGTTGGGATTTTTCTTCCATCTTCAATATTAAAATGGCTACACAAAAATTCACCAATTTTGATGTCTTTTTTAAAATTCACGCTGATATGACAGCTGTCACATACAATCTAACAAAAGTGTTTTGAATGAAGTTAAAGACAACTAAGTGCTATGTGCCATCTTACAGATAAAAACAAAAGAATCTTTTGGCCAACCCAATATATATACTAACAAGAACCAGATCATTATAAAATTGCTGACTTTTACATTTCAAATAGACTATTACTATTCTGACCCTTTCTCCCTTCTGTTCACTTCTTGTTACTACTCATGGTTTGGAAAGAAGAACTTTAAAAAGAACAAAAAACTTAAAATTTCTATTATTTATGCCCATCTCCATCAATGTTTTAATATAAGATGTAGATATAATCTTCAAATTTAGATATATAATTTTTTTGCAGTTCTTAGACTGAGGTTTGCACTTTTTCATTTCAAACCGATTCCAAGCTAGGAATTCCAGTTTCACTGTTCTACTCAAACTTCAAAACTGTCTTGGGAAAAAAAGGCTCATGAAATAAATACATCACTTTTGGAAGTCACAAAATTGATCCAATAATAAAAATGTAGCAATGCATTTCCAAACATCAAAGGATATCTCTTCACGGAAGAGTTACAGTGCTCATCTATAATAAGATAACCTGCATCTCAGTTCAATTTCATGCTTGACTGGGCATGTCACACATTTTATTCTGTATGTACAAACGTAGAGCTTGAAGCAGACTAAAGAAGTATCTTGGATTTGAGCAGAGAATACTTTGAGATCAGTGTATGTTTCATTTTCTTGTTTTCTGACAGTAATGATACTGTATGCATTCTCAGTAAATTTCACTTTCACTATAATTTGATATTCATCATCACAAATCACTGTTAGAACACTCCTTTGAGATAGCTAATTATCTTATCCCCATTTACAGATGAAGAAAACTAAGACCTCTAGATGTTAAGTAATTTGCCCAAGGTCACAAACCTAATACAGAGTGGAACCAAGATTTGAACCACATTTGACTGACTTTAGAACCCCTATTCTTAGTTACTATTCTCTAATGGTTATAAATTTCATGATTAAGACAAATACAACAGGAAGAGAGTCAAACTATTAGAGCCCCTAAAATAAACAAAGTTATCAAAACTAAATTTACTTCTGCTGAAATTTAGCTTTCTTCCCACCACTAATGAAAAAGAAGAGAATGAGTACCCATTTCACTCCTGAATACATAACTGTTTAGTAGAGAGAAGCTAAAATGACTGAAAATAAATGACCCAGTTATTTTACAAACCTTACAAATTTCAAGCTTAAAAAATAACTTTCTTATTAGAGAATCACAAAAGATTAATACCAACTTAACCAATGTTTTAATGTCTAAGTTGTCAGGATACCTAAAAGTGTAAAGCCAAAGTTCTCAAAAAAAAACCAAAACTGCAAACAAAACTTCAAATAGTCACCAATACTTCTTCATCTCACCTATATGCAAAACTGATTCCTAAAACTTTAACCAATACAATACCTTTTTTAGGCTTAATTTAAAACTCAATTCTTGCCCTAAATTCTAATTTTTTAAAAAAATTCTAATTTTTTAATTAAAGAACATGTCAAGTTAAAATGACATGTTCATTATAGGATTTTTGTGAAAATCAATTTTATAAACTATACATGATCATGCTATTCAAAGTTGGCATCACTTTTAAGACTAAAGATAAACATTTAGATTTTTGTTATAAATTCTGTACAACTATATATAATGCTGATTGCTGTAATGAATATCCTTGTAGAAAAGCTTTTGAAACCAATCCTGATTATTTATTTACTTAAAGTGTTAGAACTGGAATAAATCCATCAAAGGTTATATTTTTGGATGCTTTTGGTAAATATTTCTAAATTATTTTCAGTCATCCTCCATGTGGGTAATTTTCATTAATTTTAATCACTTTTGAGGAGTAAAAAAAGACAGGTACCTTGATGTTGTGTTTTTTGTTTTTATTTTTTGGCTGCACTGCATGCATGTGGGATTTTAGTTCCCTGACCAGGGATTGAACCTGCACCCCATACACTGGAACCCTGGAGCCTTAACCACTGGACCGAAGTCCTGATATTGTTTTAACATATACATCTCTGATTTAGCAATCACTAGGAAAATGGTTAAATAAGTTATACTATAGCCAAACCGTGGAATACAGTGCAGCTACAGGACATATAAGTGCCCCTTTTATGCACTGATATCGAGGGATGTTCAGATGGTTTGTGGGAAAAAATAAAAGGAAGAAAAAGAGAAGGCTTAAAAATTATCATATGTAGATGTACACTTCTTTATGTGCATAGAAAAAAGATCTGGAAGAACATACACCAAATTGCTAAATGCTACCTAGAGTAGGATCAAGAGCAGAATTTTGGGTGGAAGAGGGGGACGAAACATGCAGTTTGTACTTTACTATTGCTTGACTGTTTTTCAATAAATATGTAAATAAAAAATTTTAAGTAACAATGTATTATTTACATTATTATATTAGAGTCCCTAAGTCTTTCTGTGGTACCTTTATCTGACATTATCATTATCACTCAGACCATTTATTATCTTTTATTACTAATTATTTTACCCTACTGATAATATCCTTATTGTATGTAATTTTTTTTAGTTCATCAAAACTACACTACATTCTACTCCTATCTACATTTTACTCCTATGCGTAAAGGTTTTAAGAAACTTAAGAAAATAAAAACAATGAGAATCTTACTTCTTTTTGTTTTTTAAACTTTAAAATTTTTAAATAAAAAAATTCAAAATGACTGGTTTGGGTAGAAAGATAGGAAAAGAAATTTCTAGCTTTCCCTCAATATATGGTTTTTAAAAAAGAGGAAACTTTTCCACAACTATTTTATTTTTCCTTGTATATGTTTATTCACCTATTGTTACCTAGACCCAGAAGTTTGTTTGTTTTTTTTTGACCCAGAAGTTTTTGAAGTTACCCACGGTTAAGATATTTAGATGTCAAGATTATTATTGATGGTTGTAAACTAAAGGAAAACCCACAAACCTTATTTATATAATATGAAATATAGTAACTTACTTATTAAATCTTACCAGGTTTTAGAAGGGGGTAGGGAATGAAGCATGCTCTTAAAATGACACATATGGTATATGGCCATATATGGCCTTTTCAAATGACCAATCTACTAATCTGCTTTGGAACGCTGAAGATGGCTGTTTGCATGTGTGGGAGTAACTGAATATAGAATACAAACCAGGAGTGATATTTAGTTCATTTCCTACAGCTAGACTCCAAACTTTCCCACGGACACTAGGGGGCAATCCCTGCCACCACAATTCTCGAACTCTTCTTGTACTACGCCTAGAATTAAAGGGGGAGAAAAAAGGAGAAAGTTACTTTTTATACCAAAAACACTAGTTGCATGATGGTTTATCTAGTCTATGACCAAGTGACTACAGAACACAGAGAGTTAAGTATGCGATGCACTCTTTTCTTGGGTTCATGTATGTAGGCAAAAAAAGCCAAAAAATATATAGTAATTTAAAGGGAACTGCCTTCTACAACTGCCACTTATACTAAGGATACAATGAGAGAATCAGAAACATGGGGACAATTATGAAAAAAGAAGATAAAAGGAACATAAAAACGCATTGCCAATTCAGTACCAAAAACAAAATCACAACATATTTACTATGGGTAAAGCCCTAGTCTTTGAAAGGCAGCATAGTCTACTGAAAGAAGTGTGCGCTTTAAAATCAGATAGACTTGAGTTCAAATCTGGTTAACCATTACTTGTACAACCCTGGGCAAATCACTTAACCTCTCTGACTTTGAGCTTCCCTGTAAGATAAATGGGAGTAAAGGTTATAAGAATCAAATGTGATTACTTGTATAAAGAGCCTAATATAGTATCTGTCACACTGTGACAATATTCAACAAATTCCCAATGCACATCCTACACTAGGCATTGCAGAAGACATCTCCTACCGTCCAGTCTAGAGGAAAAATAAGGTATGTGTAAAAATACTGTCAAAAAATAAAAGGCAAAGTAAGGCAAGAAGTGTATTAGTCTCCAAGTATAATGAGACATCACAGAAGGGAAAGATCATATATATCTTACCATCTTGATTATGAGAGAAGCATATTAGAAGCCACTTTAATAGTTAACATTTAATAAATGCATATTACAATGAAGGTACACATTTAACATTTTCTTTGCCAAAAAACCTGCTATTACATCAATAGTGCATCTTGCAATAGATGGTATGTTAGAATTAAGAAAATATGGTAACTGAGGAAATTAGAAGTTTCATGGATCAACTAACATTTCAGATGGGACTCAAATGATAGGTAAAATTCTGACAGGCACAGAGGGTGGTCAGTAAGGGAAGTAGGCATTAGAGACAGGGATTTACAAAAGCAAAGCACAGAGATAAGCATGAAAGTTTTCAAACATTGGTTAATAGTATAATTTAGCTAAAACATAAGATACACGCTGGAAGTCATAAAAATACAAAATCGGAAACGAGACCTTTGGAGACAGACTGAAATTCAGGAAAAGTCTGCTTACTTACATTACTTCCCAATTGGGTAGTATTTCATTGATCCAA
Source organism: Phocoena phocoena (assembly GCF_963924675.1). Taxonomy (NCBI): domain Eukaryota; kingdom Metazoa; phylum Chordata; class Mammalia; order Artiodactyla; family Phocoenidae; genus Phocoena; species Phocoena phocoena. The sequence goes on from NC_089234.1 coordinate 32,391,633, forward strand.
ATTACCATTGCACTTGCAATGTTTTCTTCCTGTTTAAATCGTTCTTTCATTATTTTTTTTCTTTTATGTGCTTCTTTAATTTCTGTTTTAAACAAGTAAAAATTATTTCAGGAATAGATTCATGAATAATATCTTCATTTATAAATTAAGATACTAGTAGTCCCAGGTTTATGACACAATTACAGAGTCTCTCATAGATAGTCTGCTGCCTTTTTCCTCATAATAGTTTTGTAAAAGTACTTATAGAAAAACTGTGATTCTAGAATGACATTTTATTTCTCTTTAAGAACAAATTTAGTTAGAAAAATAAGAAATCAGCATCATCTTAAAGACAGGCTTGGTCAATTTCACCATGTTCCATCCTACTGAAATTCATTTCCTTTTGATACCAATAAATTAAATATACCAATTGGAGTTAAATTTTATACCTCGTTTTTTAGCCTCAGCCACCATCTCATCATATTCTTGTCGGTGACGTAAAGCTTCTTCCACAGATTTGGCAGGAAGATTTCTGAGGAAAAACAAATTTTACGTCAACTTTTAAAAGACTAACTTAAGTTTATTGACTTCTTTTCTTTTTATAGCTGGATACAAAGAATTTCTAACCCAACCTTCACATTTCATACATTAAGAAAGTATAAAGGGCTTCCCTGGTGGCGCAGTGGTTGAGAGTCTGCCTGCCGATGCAGGGGACACGGGTTCGTGTCCCGGTCCGGGAAGATCCCACATGCCGCGGAGAGGCTGGGCCCGTGAGCCATGGCCACGGCCACTGAGCCTGCGCGTCCGGAGCCTGTGCTCCGCAACAGGAGAGGCCACAACAGTGAGAGGCCCAAGTACCACAAAAAAAAAAAAAAAGAAAAAGTATAAGGTTGAAAAGAACTCTGCATCTTAGAAAGGAATCAGAATCCAGGTTGCTAATATTTGTTATACATTTGTGTGTATATAAATTTATATAACATATATATTTGTTTATATATCATTTAAACATGTCCAATTTTAGCCAATAATCCTAGGTTATTTGTTAAACCCACTTACTATAGTTTTTTATTTTAGTCAACTTTTTTTTTTTTCAATATTTATTTATTTATTTGGCTGGGTCAGGTCTTAGTTGCAGCCTGAGGGATCTATTTCCCTGACCAGGGATCGAACCCAGGCCCCCTGCATTGCGAGTGCGGAGTCTTAACCACTGGACCACCAGGGAAATCCCTAGTCAACTTTTTTGAGGTATAATTTCACACAATAAAACGGACAAACATGTTTTAAGAGTACTGTTTGTTGAGTTTTGACAAATTTATATACCTGTGCAAACAACAGACCAATCAAGATATAGAATGTTCCTATCATTCCAGGAAGTTTCTTTTTGACCCCTTTACACTTAGTACTTACCTACCTCCTACCTTAAGCAATCACATATCTGATTTCTATCAATACAGATTAGTCACTTGCCTTTAAAGAATTTTGTATAGATTCTTTTGTGCCTGGCTTCTTTTGCTCAGCATATATATATATATATATATATATATATATATATATATATATATATATATATATATAGTTTTACGTTTTTATTGGAGTATAATTGCTTTACAATGGTATGTTAGTTTCTGCTTTATAACAAAGCGAATCAGTTATACATATACATATATCCCCATATCTCTTCCCTCTTGCGTCTCCCTCCCTCCCACCCTCCTTATCCCACCCTTCTAGCTGGTCACAAAGCACCGAGTTGATCTCCCTGTGCTATGCGACTGCTTCCCAATAGCTATCTATTTTACATTTGGTAGTGTATATATGTCCATATATACACTCTACCACTCTCTCACTTTGTCCCAGCTTACCCTTCCCCCTCCCCGTGTCCTTAAGTCCATTCTCTAGTAGGTCTGTGTCTTTATTCCTGTCTTGCCCCTAGGTTCTTCATGACTTTTTTTTTTTTTTCAGATTCCATATATACGTGTTAGCATATGGTATTTGTTTTTCTCTTTCTAACTTACTTCACTCTGTATGACAGACTCTAGGTCCATCCACCTCAGTACAAATAACTCAATTTCGTTTCTTTTTATGGCTCAGCATATTTTTGATATTCATCCACGCTGTTCTGTGTATTAGTAATGTATTCCTTTTAATTGGTGAATAATGTTCCATTTATCTATGTGGATGGACATTTAGATTGTTTCCAGTTAGGTGCTACTATGAATAAAAACTACTATAAATATTCATTTCAAGTGTGGCTATCTGCATTCATTTCTCTTGGTAAATACCTAAGAGCAGAATTCCTAGATCATAATGTAAGTGCAGGTATATTTTTATAACAAAAAATGCTTTCCACTTTACTAGAGATTTAAGATACCATTCTGAATAAAAACTTGATAATCAGTTACTTGTATACACCATATTTTGGTTTATAAACTAAATCACAGAGGCAGTGATTTAGATACATGACTATGCAAGAAGAAACACATTTGAATATTACCATATCCAAATATGTCATAATAAGGTCCAGTTTTTGGAATTAGATTTTTAAATTATTTTCAACAGGCTAGGTGGAAAAGGTATGTGACAAACTTTCAAATTATACATTCTACTTCTTCTCTTCTGGAGTTAGATTCCTCAGGTATGTTGTAGCAGGGAGGAATAAAGGTTAAGATTTCTGTTTCAGGCCATAATGGAATAAGAGAGATCAGGTTTATCCTCTTGTCTTAATTAATTAGAAAAATGAGTTAAATATATTAAACAACAGTTTTTAAGATAATTGGACAACAGGCAGCACAAGACAGTAGTCCTTATGAGAAAGGAAATAAACAAGGAAACCCTGCAAATGCCTGACCTAACAGCCTGTTTCCAGGTCTCAGTGGTAGGAGAGAGTGCCAAAACAGAGCCCACCAGTCTTGCTGAGTTGAGGAAATAGAGTTTGAAGTTGGGGAGTTCAGGACAGCCAGAATTTGCATAACAGAGTACCAGAGAGAAGGGAGCTGCAGAGGCTTTGCCTGAACACTGCCCTACGGACGCGTGTAATTAAACTATGGTGGCCAGGGAAAGAAACACAAGAAATAGGCAGAACAATCTCAAAATGAACTGGACTGACCCGTCAAAGTAGAAAGACCTCCTAAGAGACAGGGTATCAGATAGAGTCCTTAGGGTATTGCCTCAGTAGTGAGGATAAATTAGCCTTAAACTAAAGGCTGTTCTGGAAGCACCCTAACAATGCTTATATCAAAAGGATCAAACCAATTCCAAATAACTTAATTGCATACCAAACCAAAAAAATATTTAAAGGAATAAAAGAAAGTCCAATATCCAACCATGTAAAAATACAATAGCTGGTATCCAATAAAAATTACCAGGGATGCAAAGAAACAGGAAAATACAAACCATAATGAGAAAAGAAATCAATCAGCAGAAATGTCAGAGAACAGGATTATAAATCAAGGACGATAAAACTGCTGCTATAAATATACTCAAGAAGGTAGAAGAAAGCAGGAGCATGATAAGAGAAACTCAAGATCCAAATCAAATGCCTACAGATGAGAATTTCTAAAATGATAAATTCCAAAGATGGGACTGACAGCAAATTACATACTGCAGAAGAAAAAAATATAAGTGAACTTTAAGATATAATAATATAAAACTATACAAAATGAAATAGACAGAAAGAATACCCCCCCAAAACCACAAATGAGCTATGGGACATGGAAAAATATCAAGTAACATGTTTAATGGACATCTCAGAAGAAAGGAGGGAGGGCAGAACAAAAAACTGTTGAAGAAACGAAGGCTAAAATTTTTCCAAAATCGATACAAAACTATAAATGCACAGACACATTAAGCTCAATGAAACCCAAACAGATGGAACATGAGAAAACCATACCAAAGCAACCGTAATCTAATTTATGAAAATCACATAAAGGAAAGTCTTAAAAGCATTCAGAAAGTAAAAGAATTCACTGAAGGCTGAAGAAGTCAACATAGACATGAAAGAAAGGAAAAAGCCTTACTCTTAAAGGATTATGTAGGTGAGGGACCTCCCTGGTGGTCCAGTGGTAAAGAATCCGCCTTCCAGGAACTTCCCTGGTGGCGCAGTGGTTAAGAATCTGCCTGCCAATGCAGGGGACACGGGTTCGATCCCTGGTCTGGGAAGATCCCACAGGCCGCGGAGCAACTAAGCCTGTGTGCCACAACTATTCAAGCTCCCGCGCCTAGAGCCCATACTCTGCAACAAGAGAAGCCACTGCAATGAGAAACCCGCACACCACAATGAAGAGCAGCCCCGGCTCGCCTCAACTAGAGAAAGCTGGCACGCAGCAACAAAGACCCGATGCAGCCAAAAAAAAAAATATATATATATATATATATATAATATAAATATAAATAAATAAATAAATAAATATATATATATATAAAGAATCCACCTTCCAATGCAGGGGATACAGGTTCGATCCCTAGTCAGGGAATTAAGATTCCCCATGCCGCAGGGCAAGTAAGCCCGTGCACCACAACTAAAGAGCCCGCGCACTGCAACTACCAAGCCTGTGCTCTCTGGAGCTTGCATGCCACAATGAAGAACCTGCGTGCTGCAACAAAAGATCACACGTGCCGCAACTAAGACCTGATGTAGCTAAATAAATAAATATTTTTAAAAAGAATATATTCTTTTTTTTTGTTTGTTTTTTTTAAGAACATATTCTTAATAACAGTAAACCAACTGGTTGACAGTCAGTAGTTGCATGGCATAAAAGGCAAAAAGGACAGGGCTTCCCTGGTGGCGCAGTGGTTGAGAGTCCGCTGCCAATGCAGGGGACACGGGTTCGTGCCCCGGTCTGGGAAGATCCCACATGCCGTGGAGTAGCTGGGCCCGTGAGCCATGGCCGCTGAGCCTGTGCTCCGCAATGGGAGAGGCCACAACAGTGAGAGGCCCGCGTACCGCAAAAAAAAAAAAAAAAAAAAAAAAAAGGAAAAAAGGACAAATACATCATAAGTGCATATTAAATGTCAAGAAAAGAAAAATAACTGCTCTATCACGTGACGATAAGGCAGGGGGGTGTACTGGCAAAATAAATGAAAAGGATTAAGCAGTACAAACCTTCAGTTATATAATAAGCCACAACGATGTAATAAACAGCATAAGGAATATGGTCAATAATATTGCAATAACTTTATATTGGGAGGGTTGGTTACTGGATTTATTGTGATCATTTCACAATGTATGTAAATGTCAAATAGTTATGTAGTAGTATGAGTAGACAAAAATATACTTATGCAGCGACTTTTCCAATTTTCAGTTTGTATTATTAAATCTGTATCATTAAAGATATTATGCTATAATACAGAATACATACAATTCATACATTAATTTGGTAAAAAGATGAGGTAGACAAAAAAAGTCACTTTTTTTTCCCCTGAAACATAATACTGTACATCAACTATGTTTCAGTTAAAAAAAAAAAAGATAAGGCAGAGGAAGGTTGAAATAGGAACAGATATAAAACGCCAAGATTTTATGTTTCATACACTGGGTCATAGAGATTTCTAGAAAATATGCATAAAGCTTGGAGATCAATAATTTTTCCCTATTAGTGTTAGGATTCATCTCTGGGATTAAAAATAATTTTCCCTAACAAACCCATTTCTTTATCTAATTTCTTGGTATCTTTTAAATGAAATAATAATAAGAAAAATTAAAGTTTAAAATTCAAACAGTGTGCCTGATGATCACTAAAATACTTACGATGGTCGATCCTCAAGAATCAGGGCAGTGGTAGAGAGTGGCTCAAATTCAAAATTCTTTCTTCTTGAAGACTGAGGTGGTGGTTTACAGGTTCTCCCTGTTCGTGCTTCATATTCCTAGAGTAGACAAAAATATACATATGCAGCAACTAACTTTTCCAATTTGCAGTTTGCATTATTAAATCTGTATCATTAAAGATATTATGCTATAATAAGGTATACAATTCATACATTAATTTGGTAAAAAGATTAGGTAGACAAAAAAAGTCACTTTTTTCCCCCTGAAGCAATATAAACTATGAATTTATATTATATGTAAAGTATGAAAGTATGTTCAAAGAGGAGAAGATATAAATGTACTAGATTAATTAGGTAAGGTTTTAGAAAGATATTCCTGCTTACTTTCTATGATATCAGTTATCCAAGTCCAGCTTTTAATAATCTACAGCAGATAAGCCTACTTTCTAAACGTTCAGCCAAGATCAATGATGGAAATATTGACACAAGAAATAGGTAATCCTGTTGTAATGCTCTGAAGATCTCTCTCAAGGGTGACACTGAACCTCTAATCAAACACCGGTTTTTGATTTCAACCTACTCTGAATCTAACTACTATAAATCTACCTACTTACTCTAAATTGAAACAATAATTCACCAACATAACTTACCCAAAAATACAGCCAAAGACTGTCAAATACTTCACTAAAATTAAAAGACTATTACTACAGTATTTTTCTCATTCAATTGAATTGATAATTCTCTTAAAAGAAGTGAAGTTAATTTAACATGATATGTTTTTGGTGAACACATTTAAATTTCCACATTTGAGCATATTTTTCATAAATGTTCATAAGCTTCTGCTGAAATTTATTTCTAGAAATTTGCAAACGATCAGTAACAAGATTATGGCTTGTAATTTCCAGAACCCACATTTTCCCCTTTCTAAAAAAAAAAAAAAGTCAAGCTAGTGTGTGATCACCTCCAGATAACAAATATATTTGCCATGACATTCTCCAAGATTACTCAGTGATTTCATGAGTAGATATGCAAGCCTACTGGCTTCTAGAGAAGACATTAATTTAAATGAAGAAAATTAAATGCACTTAAAGTGGTCAAATGTTTCACTTACTAACTAGCAGCTTTCCTACCATGGCCTATAATTCTTTTATTAATATTATCTCTTCTAACTCAAAGACTGTTTCTCCCTACCGAATCTGACAGTTGCAAAATATGAACTGATGATTCCATCCCTCTTAAAAATCTGATAATCTTGTTGAAGATTCATCTTATTGATATCACATTTAAAAAGTTTATGTTGTCTTAGTCATTTTCTATAAACTTCAAGCTTACTTTATGGTTCCTGCCACTGTTTGTAATGGTTTGTACTATTGTTTTATAACTGTCTTTAGTTTTACATCTCCCTTTCCATCTAATAAATCTATGCTGTTAATCTGAGAGTTCCTTTGCATGACTGCATTGGAGTTTTAGAGACTTCTTTCTCAAATTATTTAGAACTGTGTATGTTCATTTTTATTAATTCCCATTTCAAAGAACTGCATAGTCTTTCAGTGTCAAAAGCCATGGGGTCACTCATTCCCTTTTCTCTTTCGAAATTTTCTTTCCTAATATCTAGGATATACATGTAATTATGATCAATGTTTCTTTTCTTTATTACAACTCAAGTATAACAAATCCACGTTCCTGCTAATGTTTTTCTTATTAAAAACCATAGAAGCTAAATACATATGAGGTTTGTTATCTTAAACAGCACTTTGTTTTCCTACAATGTGACCAGGTCTCACTGCCAGACAGAACGCGATGAATACTATCCAATAAAGCATGTTCCATGCAAACAAATGCCAGTACATGGACAGCAAAATAAAACTATATTTGCCAAATAACTTAAGGTGTTCTTCTAACATGATTAAAATTACAAATTATATTAGAAGTAGTAAAATATTAAATATCAGTATTTTCAAAATTAATCACAAAGTGATATCAAATACATTTAGGCAAATGTATCAGACTACAGGACTAATATTCCATATATTTAGCTAACTGTGGTCTCTGTTTGACCAAGAGGCTCACAGCACCAATCAGAGACTCCACTTCTCTACTACTCTCTCAGCTATGCCCTCCTCCATGTGTGGGCTTCATCTGGAGGTTGGCTTGCTGCTCAGAGAAATGACTGTAGCAAAGCCAGTTGTCACATCCTCATAGCATAACTTTCGAAGATCCTCTAGTTGCTCTTCCAATAATAACTCTCACAAAATACAAAGAAAGCATCCTTCCTGGAAGGTCCCAGGAAACACCCCATTCAACACGCAATCACAATGACCTGAAAAATAAGCTTTATCAATGAGTTAAAGTTAATTAGGGCCTATCCCTATAGGTGAGGAAAATCACATAATTCTTAGATGAGTCGAAGGCAATAGAAAACAGTGTTCAAGTTATTGATAAGTAGTTGATATACATAATAAGACTTCATTTAAAAATACAACCAAATAATATCTCATGGGAGAAATTCCTGAAGTCATTTTCACTTTAAATCCATGTGGGTCATGTCATAAAAATTCCCTGTATATTCCTTCCATAGAAGTTTAATAAAGAACAAAAAATTGAAAATTTTATAAGTTATAAAAAAACTTTACAATATTAAAAAGCAATTGGAAATATCATAGTCCAAGGAAATCAGTAAATAATGCTAGCTATAGCAAATCACTGTTTGAAAATATCACATCGATCTACCTCATTTCCTGCCAACAAAGGTCAGTTGTTGTTTGGCTGGTTTATTTCTTGGCCATGTCGCGCGGCAAGTGTGGTCTTAGTTTCCCAACCAGAGATTGAACCCAGGCCCTCGGCAGTGAAAGCGCATAGTATTAACCTCTGGACCGCCAGGGAATTCCAAAGGTCAGTTTTAACTGACTTATTTTCATAAGTTGTTGGGAGCTACCTACCAAAGGTTAAGAGGCATTTAGTTTTCCTTTTAACTTAGGGAACGTATTTTTATGGGGTATTGTAATGAAGCCTGTTTCTTTTTTTTTAAATATTTATTTATTTAGTTTTGGCTGTGTTGGCTCTTCGTTTCTGTGCGAGGGCTTTCTCTAGTTGTGGCAAGTGGGGGCCGCTCTTCATCGCGGTGCGCGGGCCTCTATCGCGGCCTCTCTTGTTGCGGAGCACAGGCTCCGGACGCGCAGGCCCAGCGGCCGTGGCTCACGGGCCCAGACGCTCCGCGGCACGTGGGATCCTCCCCGAGTGGGACACGAACCCGTGTCCCCTGCATCGGCAGGCGGACTCTCAACCACTGCGCCACCAGGGAAGCCCTGTTTCTTTTTTTAATTTAACTTATTCTTCATCTTCCACTCAAAATATTGTTCTATGGCATGTTTACTTTAACTGGGGTAACTAGAACAGAAGGTGAAACCAGCGCTAGGGGCAGGCTGGCAAATATCTGTAGGATAATTTATTCTAGCTACTGTAAGAAAATTTGAGTCAAACGGGCAATTAATTCTAAGTCTGATCAAAAGATGGTTGGCAATTGCTGTCATCTCCACAAGCATAAAGTAGAAAAAATTACTTACAATTCCAAGGCAAAGAAATACTGGATTCACATAAACGAAAAAGATGTTTTTCCTCAAAATAATCTCTTAGAAAAGAGAAAACACATTTGCTTAACAACATCTCATTTTATGGGTGCTTTCTCTCTATTAATTTGAACAGCAAAACACTATTTGGAGAAGGTGCATTACCCTGAAACTATCTCAGTCAACACTAGTTTGGAAGGTGACATTTTTTCTATAATTTAAAAAAATAAATTTATTTATTTTATTTATTTATTTTTGGCTGCATTGGGTCTTCGTTGTTGCGCACAGGCTTTCTCTAGTTGCGGCAAGTGGGGGCTACTCTTCGTTGTGCTGCGCGGGCTTCTCACTGCTATGACTTCTTGTTGCAGAGCATGGGCTCTAGGCGCATCGGCTTCAGTAGTTGTGGCACACGGGCTCACTAGTTGTGGCTTGCGGGCTCTAGAGCACAGGCTCAGTAGTGTGGTGCACGGGCTTGGTTGCTCCGTGGCATGTGGGATCTTCCCGGACCAGGGCTCGAACCCATGTCTCCTGTATTGGCAGGCAGATTCTTAACCACTGCGCCACCAGGGAGGCCCCTGGAAGGTGATTTTTTTTTAAATAGGTTTTTTTGTTGTGGCTTTGTTAAATTGGAGAAGGAAAGGAAGAAAATGGACATAAAGTAGTGAAGGATTCCCAGAGGTATAACCATTCAATTGCAAACTATCATAAAGAGCCTTTTAAACATTACCTTAAAGAACAATACAGGAAGAGATTAGGTTGTAGAGATCTCAATTTTATACTTATAGAATAAATAAAAGAAAAAATGTAATGCATCTGGAAACCTGTGGCTTGAGACAAAATTTTAGTAACAAGATAATACACTTAAAAAGCACTATATCTCCTGCAACTTTGACGCAAGTGAAGATGATGTGCTCTGGGGTTAAAGACCACAAAAGTGGTCAGTGATGCTGAACATACTGACATCAAAGATGTATGCAAACAGATCTGAATAAAAAGACACTATTTCTTAATATATTATTATATATGTGAATTGAATATGTAATTAGAAACAAGTAAGTATTTGGTTTTCATCTACATTCCTAAAACTAATATATACATGTTGGACAAAAAAAATTCTTCAGAAAGATAGGTAGATTCCCACTTGGTGGACTGGGTAATTCATACCAACTTTCTTGCTGAAAACCACCTCTGGGATCCCAAAGGGGCAACAAACAAGGTGAGCCTATCGATCACCCCATTATTATGCATGGGGGCAGTTCTGGACATCCAGTGCAGGAAGGGAAAACTTGAAGAAAGCCTGGCTGTTAGTTGGAATGGTCAAGGGGGGCCAGAATTTGTGGGCCAGAGTAGCAGAAAAGCACTCCATTGAGAAAGAGCTCCAGAAATCTGCACAGGAGTCCTCTTGAGTCTTTAGCTGAATACCAAACTGCACATGTGTAAGGCGAAACACTACAAGGCTGGGCAAAAAACAACTTCTGGGGAAAGAACAATTACTGTGGATGGTAAGCAAAACAGTTTCCAGAGCTCACCTACGGCTGAGAAGTATTCATATTCCCACCAAACAGAATGGAAAGTCTTCACTGAATACATAGGATATTCAGGAGAGACCTGAATGTTCAGACTCACCTGAAACTATGCAAGTCAGAAGACAATGGAAAAACCTTTAAATTGCTGGAAGAAAAAAAATAATAAAATAATGGGGGAAAAAGCCTGTTGATTTAGGATCCTATACCAAAAAAATATATCTATCTTTGAAAAATAAAAGCATAATAAAAATGTTTTCAGACAAACAAAACCTGAGAGAATCTGTTGTCAGTGGACCTGCTCTGTATTTTAAAGGAAATCTTTCAGGCAGAAAGAATACATCATATGAAAACATGAACCTACACAAAGAAATAAAAAGCACCAAAAATAATAAATATGGAAAACATTTTAGAAAAGACATAAATAAGAGACAAAAATATAAAAGTCATTTTTAAAAGGATATCTGACTACTTAAAGCAAAAATAATACCAGTGTATTGAAGGGCTTACAGCACAAAATCAGAAGGGAGAGAAAGACAGTATACTGTTGTAACGTTATTACATTATGCTCAAAGTGGTATAACATTATTTGAGCATAGATTGTGATAAAGATAAATATCATAAGCCCTACTGCAGCAGTTCTCAACAGTGTCCCAGAGATGGTTTCATGAGGTTTGCAAAGTCAAAACTATAGTCCTAATAGTGCTAATAGTTTGTCAATGTGTTGACATTAGCACTAATTTTGATAAAGCAATATTTTTTATTTTTTGCGGTACACGGGCCTCTCAGTGTTGTGGCCTCTCCCCTTGCGGAGCACAGGCTCCGGACGCGCAGGCTCAGCAGCCATGGCTCACGGGCCCAGCCGCTCCGCGGCATGTGGGATCTTCCCGGACTGGGGCGCGAACCCGTGTCCCCTGCATCGGCAGGCGGACTCTCAACCACTGCGCCACCAGGGAAACCCCTAAAGCAATATTGAATAAAACTGTTGATGCCCTAGCACAAATCAAGGCAGAGACACCAAACTGTACTACTAATCACTGTGTTCTTCATGACATGCACTCACAGTTTAAAAAAAAAGGGGGGGGGGAGGGGGGAAGGGATGGCCAATTTCACTTTTTAAGTGAATTAATAAATATTTCATCCTTTCAGTTTTAATTCTGGGTACAGTAGTAATTGACAAGACAATCCCCATAAACAAGAACTCTTTGAGATCCTTCATACCCAGAATCCAAAGCAGTTGTAAAAATAAAACGTTTGAGAACTGTTGGCCAAGAGCAACCACTGAAAAACTATAACAAAGGTATATTGAATAAGCTAACAGTGGAGATAAAATGGAGTACTAAAAAACTCATTTAATCCAAAAGAGGGCAGGAAATGAGATAAAAAGAAACAAAGACCAGATGGGACAATTTGAAAAGAAGTAGCAAGATAGTAAATTTAAAACAAGTCATACCAATAACTGACACTCCATTTAAAAAGAAGAGAGTATTAGACTGCCTACATAGACCCAAATATAAGCTACATACAAAAAAAAAACACTTTAAATATGAAGATGGATAAAAAGTAAATGGATAGAAGAATAAATATCATGTAAACACTAAGTGAAAGCAAGCTTCAGTGGCTAAATTAAAGTTAGACCAAAACTTCATAATAAGAACCATTACCAGAGCAAAAAAGACACTACGTTAATGGTAAAAAAGTCAATTCATTTAGAAGACATAAATATGAAGCTTCAAAACAAAAAGAGAAAAAAAAAAGCAAAAGGAGAAATAGCCAAGTAGATTATGGTGGACACTTTATTACTCCTCTCTCAGTAATTCACAGAACAAATAGAAAATCAGCAAAAGTATACAAGACTTGAACAACACTATCATCTAACATGACCTAATTGACATTTATACAACACTAACCCAACATCAGCAGAATGTACACATTCTTTTCAAGGACACAAGGAACATTCCCTAAGACAAGCTATATCTAGGACATAAAATAAGTCTCAATATATTGAAAAAGACTAAAATTTTATAATGTATACTGTATGAGCATAATGGAATTAAATTATAAATTATTTACAGAAACATCTGGGAAAATTCTAAAATATTTGAAAATTAAAACAACACACTTCCAAAGAATCATGACAAAAGAAATAAGAGAGAAAATATTTTGAATCGAATGAAAATTCTGAAACTTGTAAAATGCAGCTAAAGCATAGTTAGAGGGAAATGTATAGTTTAATCCACATATTAAAAAGACAAAGGGTCTAAAATCAATGATCCACCTTAAAAACTAGAAAAAACAAATTTGAACCAAGAGGAAAGTAAATAATAAAGACCAAAAATAAATGAGATAGAAACAGAGAAACAGGTAAAAATCAGTGAAACAAAAGAGGTATACGGTTTTTTTTTTTTGCGGTACGCGGGCCTCTCACTGTTGTGGCCTCTCCCATTGCGGAGCACAGGCTCCGGACGCGCAGGCTCAGCGCCCATGGCTCACGGGCCCAGCCGCTCCGCAGCACGTGGGATCTTCCCAGACCGGGGCACCAACCCATGTCCCCTGCATCGGCAGGCGGACTCTCAACCACTGTGCCACCAGGGAAGCCCCCTGAGGTATACGTTTTTAAAGATCAGTAAAACTGATAACTTCTGGCAAAACTGATCAAGAAAAAAGAATACACAATTTCTAAAATCAGGAATGTATGAGAGATAATCTGTATCCATATCACATAACCAGTAGACATTAAAAGGATAATAACAGATTATTAACAATTTTTTTCCAATAAATCCAACAACAGAGGTGAAATGTAAAAATCTCTTAAAAGACGTAAGTTAACCAAGTCTGACTCAAGAAAAAATAGAAACAAAAATAAACTCAAAATGGGTTAAAGACCTAAATGTAAGGCCAGATACTATAAAACTCTTGGAGGAAAACATAGGCAGAACACTCTATGACATAAATCACAGCAAGATCATTTTTGACCCACCTCCTAGAGAAATGGAAATAAAAACAAAAATAAACAAATGAGACCTAATGAAACTTAAAAGCTTTTGCACAGGAAGGAAAAGGAAACCATAAACAAGAGGAAAAGACTACCCTCAGAATGGGAGAAAATAATTTGCAAACGAAGCAACTGACAAAGGATTAATCTCCAAAATATACAAGCAGCCCATGCAGTTCAATATCAAAAAACAAACAACCCAATCCAAAAATGGGCAGAAGACCTAAATAGACATTTCTCCAAAGAAGACATACAGATGGCCAACAAACACATGAAAAGGTGCTCAACATCACTAAACATTAGAGAAATGCAAATCAAAACCACAATGAGGTATCACCTCACATGGGTCAGAATGGCCATCATCAACAAATCTAGAAACAATAAATGCTGGAGAGGGTGTAGAGAAAAGGGAACCCTCCTGCACTGTTGGTGGGAATGTAAATTGACAGCCACTATGGAGAACACTATGGAGGTTCCTTAAAAAACTAAAAATAGAACTACCATATGACCAAGCAATCGCACTCCTGGGCATATACCCTAAGAAAACCATAATTCAAAAAGATACAATGTTCATTGTAGCACAGTTTACAATAGCCAGGATATGGAAACAACCTAAATGTCCATCGACAGATGAATGGATAAAGAAGATGTGGCACATATACAATGGAATATTACTCAGCCATAAAAAGGAACAAAATTGAGTTACTTGTAGTGAGGTGGATGGACCTAGAGTCTGTCATACAGAGTGAAGTAAATCAGAAAGAGAAAAACAAATACCGTATGCTAATGCAGATATATGGAATCTAAAAAAAACAGTACTGATGAACCTAGTGGCAGGGCAGGAATAAAGACGCAGATGTAGAGAACAGACTTGAGGATGCAGGGGGGGAATGGGAAGCTGGGACGAAGTGATAGAGCAGCATTGACATATATACACTACCAAATGTGAAATGGATGGCTAGTGGGCAGATCAACTCGACACTTTGTGATGACCTAGAGGGCTGGCATAGGGAGGGTGGGAAGGAGGCTCAAGAGGGAGGGGATATGGGGATATATGTATACATATAGCTGATTCACTTTGTTCTATAGCAGAAACTAACACAACATTGTAAAGCAATTATACTCCAATCAAGATATGGGAAAAAAAGAAAAAACAGAAAATGTCATACCCCTATATCAATTAAAATATTAAGTTTATAATTAAAAAGCTATTCAACAATAAAAACGAAAGCCCCTGCATACTCGGTTTTTAAAAAATATTTATTTATTTGGCTACACCAGGTCTTAGTTGTGGCAGGCAGGAGCTTCGCTGTAGCATGCGTATCTTTTTTTTTTTTTAGGTGCAGCACGCGGGATCTTCAGGATCTTCATTGCAGCATGCGGGATCTACTTCCCTGATCAGGGATCGAAATTGGGCCCCCTGCATTAGGAGCGTGGAGTCTTAACCACTGGACCACCAGGGAAGTCTCCCCTGCATACCTGGTTTATGCCAGTAATTCTCAATAGGGGTAGACTTTGGCCCCAGGGAATATGTGGCAACATCTAGAGACATTTTTGGTTGCCACGACTGTGAGGGGATGCTACTGGCATCTACTGGGCAGAGGCCAGGGATGCTGCTAAATCCTTCACTGCACAGGAAAGGCCCCCAAGAACAAAAATTACAAGACCTAAAATATCAATAGCACTGAGGTTGAGAAATCTTGGCTTAGATAATTTCACTGTCAAGTTTCATCAAACATTTAAGGAAGAAAAAATACTAATTCTACACAGATTCTTTTAGAACGGAGACGAAGAAAAAAACTCTCAATTCATTCAATGATTTCAGCATTATCCCAATACCAAAATCAGACAAAGATATTAAAAGAAATTTACAGACCATTATCTCAAATGAAAATGGAAGCAAAAATCCTTAACAAAGTATTATCATTTCAACTTTTGTTTTCTGCTCCAGCACATAAGAAGCTTAAAAGCTGCCAACCCACTCCAATAAGTAAAAAGCTGAACAAACTAAAAAAATCAACAACTCTTCTTAGATTCCTCAGAGAAATGAGGTCACAGGGCAAACTGCTGCCCCAAAATTAGAGAAATAGACAGGTGGATATAGAGAATCACAACCTACCAGGGCAGAAACCTATGAAGAAACCTCTGTGGGAAGCAATGCCAGGGTAGGAAAACCTGAACTGTAATTGACAAATTGCTAGAGGCTCAATGTCCACAGGTCTGAGAGCTGAGACTCCAAGAGATCCCAGACCCACATACTTTTGCAAGTTTTACCTCCAGGAACTCTATCAGGTACTCACAGTGCATGTCAGAGAAAAATCTCCTTGTGCTTCCAGCAGTAGGAGGGGAAAAGGAACTTTTTTTAAAAAAAAGATTTAATTTTATTTATTTTTGGCTGCATTGGTCTTCATTGCTGCGTGTGGGCTTTCTCTAGTTGCAGCAAGCAACTAGAGAGAAAATGGAGTAGAAGCATATTTGAAGGAATGATAACCAGGAATTTCTATACATTAATGTCAACACCAATCCACAGATCATGAAGTTCAGAACACAAAATTTGGCAGGAAACATGCCCAAATAACTATATGTAGGCATAACATATTTAAACTGCAGAAAATCAAAGATTGAAAAAAAAATCTTGAAAGAAGCCAGAGGTGAAAAAAATTCCTTCCCTATACAAAAGCAAAGATAACAATTACATTCAACTTCTCAGAAACCATACAAGCAAGGAGAGAGTACAGAGAAATATTTAAAGTGTTGAGAGAAAAAATGCAAAACCCTCAAATTCTGTACCCTATGAAATTATCCTTCAAAAAAAAAAGAAGAAAAAAAGACTTTTCCAAACAAACAAAAAATTGAGAGAATTTGTTGCCAACAGATCTGCCTTGCAAGATCTATTAAAAGAAGCTCTTCAGAGAGAGGGAAAATGACACGTCAGAAACTTTTATCTACATCTAGAAAGAAAGAGCATCAGAAAGAAATACATGAAGGTAAAATAAAAATTTTATTTTTATTATTCTTAACTGATCCAACAGATAACAGTTTGTTCAAAATAATAATGATATATTCAGTTACATGTGTGTGTGTGTGTGTGTGTGTGAGAGCATGCTCATGTATAAGTGAAATGAATGACAGCAAAGACACAAGGGATGGAAGGAAGGAATATTTTGTTATTATAAAGTACTTGCACTACACAAGAAGTGGTAAATGTTATCAGCAAAGACACAAGGGATGGAAGGAAGGAATATTTTGTTATTATAAAGTACTTGCACTACACAAGAAGTGGTAAATGTTATTTTAAAGTGGGCTTAGATTAGCTGTAAATGCATATTACAAACTCTAGGATGGGGGGAGGAAGGGAAAGGAGAGAGGGAGAGGGAAAGCAGACACAAACTACAAATATCATAAATGAAAGAGGGGACCTCACTACAGATCTGATGTACGTTAAAGTAATATTATGAACAATCAGATGCCCATAAATTTGATAACTTAGATGAAATGGATAAATTCCTTAAAGACACAATCTGTTAAAACTCACAGAAGAAAGAGACAATCCGAACAGTCCTGTTATCTATTTAAAAAATTGAATCAACAATTATACCCCCAATAAAGCTGGAAAAAATGAAAGGAAGAAGGGAGAAAGGGAGGGAGAGAAGGAGGGAAGGAGGAAGGGAAAGAAGGAAGGAGGAAAGGAATTGTGTTGATGATTAATTACCTTCCAAAAGAGAAAGCAGTTTGGCTCAGATGGCTTCACCAGCGAATTTTAAGAAACATTTAAGGAAGAAATTATACCAATTCCCTATGATCTCTTCCAGAAGACAGAAGCAGAGGAATACTTCCTAATTTAATCAATGAAGCCAGCATTACCCTAATATTAAAACAGGCAAAGACATTAAAAGAAAACTACAGAACAATACCTCAGAAACATAGCTGCTAACATCCTCAATGAAATATTTGCAAATCGAATCAAATAATGTATAAAAAGGATTATAAACCATGACCAAGTGGGATTTATCCCATGTCTGCAAGGCTGGCTCAACATCTGACAATCAATTAATGTAATCCATCACATCAATAAGCTAAGAAAGAAAAATCACAAGACCATATCAATACAGAAAAAGCATTTGACAAAATTCAACTCATTCATGACAAAAACCCTCATTAAAGAAGGAATATAGGGGTACTTCTCAACTTGATAAAGCACATCTACAAAAAACCTATAGCTAATATTATATCTAATGGTGAGAAACTCTAAGTTTTCTAAGATCAGGAACAAGGCAAGGATGTCCCCTCCCACCACTACTTGTCAACATTGTATGGGAAGTCCTAGCTAATGCAACAAGACAAGGAAACACGAGGTATACTGATTGGAAAAGAAAACAATAAAACTGTTTTTGTTTTCAGATGCCATGGCTTGTCTGTGTAGAAAATCTGAAAGAACAGTCAAAAAAACTCCTGTAACTAATAAGCAATTACAGCAACGTTGCAGGATGTTAGGAAAGTCAATTGCTTTCCTATATACCAGCTATAAAAAATGGAATTTGAGGGCTTCCCTGGTGGCGCAGTGGTTGAGAGTCCACCTGCCGATGCAGAGGACATGGGTTCGTGCCCCGGTCCGGGAAGATCCCACATGCCGCGGAGCAGCTGGGCCCATGAGCCATGGCCGCTGAGCCTGTGCGTCTGTAGCCTGTGCTCCACAACGGGAGAGGCCACAACAGTGAGAGGCCCGTGTACCGCAAAAAAAAAAAAAAAAAAAAAATGGAATTTGAAATTTAAAACACATTAGTATTTCCATTAGCATCCCCCAAAATGAAATACTTAGATACAAATCTGACAAAATATATACAATATCTACATGAGGAAAATTACAAAACTCAGATAAAAGATACCAAAGAAGAACTAACTAAAGGAAGAGACAGTCCATGTTCATGGATAGGAAGAGTCAGGATTACCAAGATGTCAGTTCTTCCAAACTTGATCTACAAATTTAACACAATCCCAATCAAAATCCCAGCAAGTAACTTTGTGGATACTGACAAAGTGATTCTAAAGTTTATATGTAGAGACAAAAGACCCAGAATAGCAAACTCAGTATTGAAGAAGAAGAATAAAGTTGGAGGACTGACACTACCCGACTTCAAGACTTACTGTGAAGCTACAGTAATCAATACAGGGCAGTGTTGACAAAATACTAGACAAAGAAGTCAATGGAACAGAACAGACAGCCCAGAAACAGTTCCACATAAACACAGTCAACTGATCTTTGACAAAGGAGCAGAGGCAATAAAATGGAGCAAAGGTAGTCTTTTCAACAAATGGCGTGGAGCAAGTGGACATCCACATGCAAAAAAATGGATCTAGACATAGAACTTACACTCTTCACAGATATTAACTCAAAATGGATTATAGACCTAAATGTAAAACAAAAAAACTATAAAACTATAGAAGACAGGAGAAAACCTAGATTACTTTTGGTATGGTGATGACTTTATTTAGATACAACACCAAAGGCACAATCCATTAAAGAAATAATTGAGAAGCAGGGCTTGATAAAAATTAAAAACCTCTACTCTGTGAAAGACACTGTCAAGAGAATGAGAAGACCAGATATGGAATGGGAGGAAATACTTGCAAAAGATACATCTGATAAAGGACTGTTATACTAAATATACAAAGAACTCTTAAAACTCTATTGAGTTCTGTTTTTATTATTATAAGAAAATGAACGATCCAATTAAAAATGGCAAAAGATCAGAAAAGACCTCAGTAAATAACATACACAGATGACAAGTAAACATATGAAAATATGTTCTAGTTCATGTTCATTCACAATTGCAAATTAAAACAATCAGATATGACTACACACCTATTAAAATGGTCAAAATTCAAAACACTGACAGCACCAAATACTGGTGAAGATGTGGAACAACAGGAATGCTCATTCATCGCTGGTGGGAATGCAAAATGGTACAGTCACTTTGGAAGACAGTTTGGCTGTTTCTTACAAAATTAAAATACCATCTGATTCAGCAACCAGCCTCCTTGGTATTTACCCAAAAGAAATGAAAACTTACACCCACAAAAATACTTACAACAGATGTTTATAGCAGCTTTATTCACTGTTGATAAAACTTGGAAGTAACCAAGATGTACTTCAAATTGTTTTCTACATATGATGTTTCAAATATACATCCAGCACCCAAGCAAAGGTAACCAGGCACACACAGAGATAAAATAGCATCTGCTAACAAAAACTAGCGGAATCAATATTCAATATAAACAGACCTATAGAATTTCCAGACATTGGAATTATCAGACACAGGCTATAAAAACTATACTTACTATGTTTAAGGAGATAAAGGCCAAGCTTGAAATTTCAGCAGGGAACTGTAAACTGCAAAAAGTGATATAGCAGATTTGAAAAAGAAACAACCAGAAACACAAGAATTGAAAAACACAAAACTGACATTAAGAACTCAAGGTAAAGAGCTGAGGGATCTGTATTTTTAACACATTCCCTACATAATCCACTATGTTTGAGAACCAGAATCATAGACTACTACAATAAATCTTAATGTCCTTGTTTGCAAACCCACTCTTTTCTAATTTAACTTCTACAATGCCTCCAGAATTTTTCCAGTATATGAATTTGATGCCTCAGTGCCTTATTTCAAAGTATTTTGGTTAAAACCCAACTTTCTAACCTTGTGGCTAAGGACCTTCACCATCTACCCTACTTCCCTGAAATACTGACCTAAAATTGAGCTAAACAAGTCTGGTGCTTTCCTGCTTGTTCATTCAATTTTCTCTATCTGGAATGTCTTTCCCCATCTTGTCTACCTGGTGGACTCCTACTAGTATACTTCATAACACAGAAACTGCATGTCATCCTGAGCAGAATTAATCACTCTTTCATCTCTACTCTCATACTTTGGTTCACAACTGTATTGCAGCACTCACTACACTATATTAAAACCATATATGAACCTTCCCCCTCCTTCCTACAGTTATGCTAGAATAACTGAAAGGCTAGGACTTATATTTATCTATTTCCCAAGAACCTGAACCATGCTTATGGTATTATACACAGTCAATGTATGTTGAATAAATTACACATTCATTGAAATGAAAGCCAGACAATCTTTGAGAAGAATCTAGGATCAATTAAAGAATTTTGTCCTTCAAGTTCTACTAGAGAAAAGGTTTAGAGCTTGCTAACACGAGGTCACAGAGTAAGTCGGTCACAGAATGGTATCCTACCACATTCTGATGCCTTGGGCTCTGTATCTAAAGGGATTCACCAGAAAGAAGGTGTACTAGGAGGGAATGTGAGAAAAGATCAGTCTATCGGTTCAAACGGAGGGTGGCAGGAGTCTTTGAACAGCTTCTTGAAGTAAAATATGGAGTCTTGGGAGAAGAAAGACTAGAATAGGAGTTTCTCTTTTAAAGACAATGTAAAAGCCAAAATAGCCTAACGTGTATACAGAGTGACTCAACTTTTGAGTTTCAGTGGACAGTGAGAACACTCTTCCTAAAGGGGTTAGTGCTTTATTCTTTTTGTTTTCTTTACCTAATTTAACCTTCTTTCTTAAGGCTCACACTTCTCCCCTCTCCCCGAAGCACAGGCCCAGAGCTGTTATAAAGTCGTCTCTCAATCTCCAGACCACACAAATTAACATTTATGAAATAAATTTATTCATACATAGGAAAGACATAATAATTTATCATTAACTATAAATAAGGAACACACATGCGGCTAGAAAGGTAATTATTCACTACCTTTTCAAGGTGACAATACATTAGGTAAATAAAGGTGAAAAAACATGCAAGTGTGTTAACAGTTTTAAGGACTTATCAAAAACAAACTCTGAACATAGTCCAGCCCCTCCACAATTTAACAATGAAGGAAGTAGCTCATTTATTGCAGTGCTCACTCAAATTTTACACCAAAGGTATCCATATTTAAGCATAACTAAAACCAACAAACTGTTTTCAAGTATCCTAATGCTACATACACCAATAAAGTTAGTAACCAGAAAATTAAGCTCTACACTTGCAAAGTGTTATATATTTACTGCTCACAAAGCACGTGTATTCTAGTCCTTTCCACAGCGCTATTGTTCCTGAAGTTAACAATTCAAAATCAAAGGCTTAATTGAGCAGCGTGACCTATCCTACTTTTAGACAATTTGAAATGCTCAGATTAAGAAATCAGTTAGTGCCTTAAAACTTTTTTCCTTGCCTGCCAAAAGATATCTGAAAGTGATTCAACCACGCAACTAAAACATCACTCAGAAAGACGAGTGATGAAAAACATGAAATATCATCTAAGTACTCCAATCTAATTTCCTCATAATGAAAAAGATGCCAATATAAAAACAGTGCCAAACAAAAAAATCACTTTCTACTGAAAGACTGTCAGTTTGACATAAATAGAGTATACTCAATCTAGTATGCAATCATGTTACAATTATACATAACATGGTGCATTTGAAATAATTCTCACTTGCAGTTTGGAGGTCATAAGACAAACTATGTAGCTGTATTCCAACTTCAGCCTATTAATTTAGAAAAACCAAAAACTTAGGTCAATTGAACTACAATATAACTGAAATACTATTTATAATCAATAGATGCAATTTTTAACATGGCTCACCAACTGGTTCAAATGGCCACAAGCAGGAATTTCACACCTGCAAGAGAACACATGTGATAATCCTCATAAAATAATATTATGAATATTCATGTGAGTTGGGAATTGACTGTCAAGTTAAATGTCAAATTTGAGTTGGTCTGACTTTGTTATTACCCTAAAATGATGTTTATGTTTCTTTACTGTTAACATGGAAAGCACTAAAACTGATCAGACCTTTAATAAAATTTACAAGAATAAAACTTTAAAAAATATTTAACCTACAAGTATCTTTCACTATTGGACTTCATATCTCTGAAAAATCTACAGGTACAAAACACATAAAGTAAGGCAAAAAAAAATTTATATATAGTAATATTTTGTTCGTGGAAAAAAAATAACACCATATATGTAAAAACATACACACATGAAAATAATTGTGTTTTCCATACAAAAATTGAATTTTAAAAGGCCTAAAATTATGAAGGGAAAGTAAAATGAGACATATCGCCCTATGTTTTATATTTTATAGAGAACATAATCGTGTTATTTGTGCAATTAACAATAGAAGAAAAAGATGGTAAGTCAAACACTACTTTACTCTATAGTTTGGTTTATAATCTTATAGGTGTCTTTCTACTAGAAAAAAATTCTGGCTCCCAAACATATACTCATCCTTAAGAATATGGCAACTCCTTTCTGAATATTTGCTTAATAAAATAATTATCCTATAAAATACTACTACTCCTCTAATATTCTAACAAATTTTACTGTTTCGCCATTCAATAAGCAAGTGAGGCATCTTTAGGAAGGTCAAAGGAATCTTTTTTCCTTAGTACTTCTAGCACTGCCTTACCGTTTCAGGCAGTTTTACACTGGAATACTATCTTCATATTCTGTAGCCTTAACAGCTTAAGACCTTATCCTAAAACATGACAGATGTGTCTTAACACTCTTCACGGTTTTACTCTTAACATCATTTTAAATTTCTCATTCCAAACATATAACACACATTTGAAAGGAGTAGATAGATGGTCAAGGATCTCAAATGTAGTTTTATATTGATAATATTTTACAGAGTTTAGAAATCAGGGCTGTAAAAAAATGTTTTCAAGTGGGAACAGAAACAGAAAGTTATAACTTTACCATTACCAATAAAAGAAAATCATGCCCACTTTTAAAATGACAATTGCAGTGAAGAGAACAGCAAAGTGAGACAAATGTGGAGTAGAGGACACAAACAGTAGGGAAAGAGAAAGCAGAAAAGGAGAGGCAGAAACATATTCCATCACATGGTGAAAGAGATACATATTTTTGAATGTGGAAAACGGTCAGAGGAACAATGACTTCGCTATCCATCACAGCCCCCCAAAAACAAACAGAACCATGAAAAAGGCACCAAAATACACATTAGCACCTACACACAAATGAAAACTCAAAAATTAAAAGAAGCAGCTGGGAGAAATCATCATGTGTAAAAGGCCAGAAAAGGGACAGAGGATAGAAACTGCATTTCAACTCACTCCTTCTTCCCATATGAAAATGAGTTGTTTTTTCCTGACCACTAATCAAATTTTCAAACAACATATATATAAAAAGGAGAGAGGAGGTGAGGCCTTGGCTTTCCAAAATGAAAACAGCACATTAAAGGCACAGACATATTGGTAAACAGATAATTATCCACTAGTAATTTATTTAGACATCTATGGTAAGAAAATATCACAGAATATTAGTTTACATAAAGATATTAAAGTATATGCACAAGCATATTTCAGGTAAACTATCATAAAGTCAAGAATACAAACCTTCAATAGCAAGACCACTGTTTTTGCCTCTAGAGGGCAAACTTGGTCTTCTGAAAGACTTCACGAAAAAAGAGTTAATGTCCAGATAGCAAAGATTCCCAAACTTTTCATGGATTAACAGTAACCTTAGTGTCTCAGTAATTTTTTCTTGGTGCCCCCTAAACCAACAGAAATCCTTAAACATTCTGTTTAATAAGTATTTATGTCCAACAATTAAGTGAAGATTTATGTCCTAGCACTTAGTAATAACCACTTGAAAAAATAGTACACATAAATTAAAAGAAAAACATTTTATTGCATTCTTAAATAACCACAATTAATTACTAATTGGGCATGTGTGCCTTTTGTGCACTGTGCAATTTCACAAACCTTGAAATCAGATTGGATACCATCACCTTCATTCCCTGTTCCACACTGATTTTTGCACAGTATCTGATTTTTATCATAGCAAACTAGGAAAAACCAGATTCACAAGGATACGATGCCACAGAAAATAATACATTGCCATTTAATGTTGAAATTGTGTACTACCTCAAGCTATCAGTCTGCACCATATCCAGCAGATGTGTAGCATCACTGAGTTTGCCATGGTTCCCCCCTGCGTTAGCTGCAGCACATGGGGTGCCCTAGGCACACAGCTTGGGAATCATAGCACTACAGTTTTAAGTCTCAGCAACATATAAACTGGTCACTATTTTAATTACTTGTAAATAAAACTAACTATAACAAAGCTTTCAAAGATCTAAAAATTATGTTCTCATTTACTTGGGAAACCCATTTTTCTTTTGAGCAATAAAAAGAACACTATTAAAAAAAAAAAAGAACACTATTAAATACTTAAAGGAATGTATTTTTTCCAATTTGAATGATGATTATTGCTTTAATGTGATTATTTTTATAAATGCCGGCTGTGCTAAATTTGATAAATTACAACTGGAAGGAGAGAAATAGGAAATTTATTATAGTATCTCCTGAGAAACAGCTTCTCTAAAATTAAAAATGCTACAAATTGATACAGTCTCACTGCATTCCAGTCTCACTTATCTCCTAGTACTGAGAAGCACAAGCTCAGGAGTCAAACAAGATCTGAAATTCTTAAGAACTCAAGAATATGGATATTAAAACAGAGAACAGAAGAACTGGCTCCTAAATTACTAGAAACAGACTATACACCCGCCCTCTCACAAAGTCCTTGGTTAAGACAGAAAACCAGAAAAGTGACCAAGGAAAGAGTTCGACCTCAAAATCTACTCGGTTTTCACTTTATGCTGCTTTATCAGTTCACAACTACCCATTATCTGTAAAATCTGTGCCGCTGGCAAATCCTACCATGTTCAGCTAGAAGTCAAAGTCTGTGGTGACAATGGTTTGCTAAGGAAAAACAAAAGCTATCCAAGGAATGACTAGGAAACAAAATCAATGTTCTATGACTGTAAAGAATTTTCACAACCATAAAAGATAACTGAAAATATGTCATGCTTTAATAAAAAGTTAAAGTTACTACAAATATCTATAGTCCCAAAATTTTACATGTTAAAAAGAAAAAGGAATGAAAATAGAATATGGTTAATTATCTAGAAAAGAATATCTGAAAAGCAAGACAAACCACATGGCTACATTAGTACTTACCTGCTGAATGATTTTGGAAGTTTTCTGAAGATTCTCTCTGGGAGGGACTTTACCAAATAATTTCCAACCAGGAGCACTATGTACAACTGACTTGAGTTCCTTTGTTCTTTTCGGAAAAAGGTTTCTGAAACACAGAAAAGTTACATGAATTGTGTTTCTGGTAACCAGGGAACTACTTAATAATAATTTTTAAAGTACGCTTATCCTCAAGACAAATACAAAATACCTTTAAATAAAATTATTTCTACTACTTATACTACTGACTATTAGACTAACAAGACTCACTTAAGACTACCTGGCTTATAAAGAAATATTAGAAGAATCATCAACAGAGATATTAGAGAGATAAACAAATTGGGAGAAAAATGACAGCTGTAAATAAAATGTAAATATTTGCTTTGAGTTAGCTACAAAGTGTACTAGAATTGACTATACATATACTTGACAATAAAAGCCAAGAATCTGAGAACAAAAAAGTTAAAGAGAACTTATATAAAACAGGTAAAGGATTAAGTAATACCATCTTTGGGGAAAATACTATTTAATTATTCTCAGCAATAATTTGTTATTGCTTGAAATAAAAGGGTATCTACTGAGCCTCTATCCCTATAATATATGTATATGCAAGTTGTTTTTCCTAGGACAGGTATGCACAAGAAAAGCTTACTGCAAAAACATCAATATGTAACCTAGTAAGAAACTATCTCTCACTGAGAATCTAAAAAAAAAAAAAGAATCTGCACAAGGATCAAGGATTTTACCTATTATCTCCATCCCCTTACCAACCAAATTAAGTATCTACTGCACATGTAAGCAGGAATGATATTCAAAATATGTATACATCAATATAGCATGCCAGGGCACCATGAACCAATCAGAAAGGTACAATGAATCCAACTGAATATAAAGCCTTCATATAAGGTGTGATATAAATATTCATTAAGAAAATTTTAAATTTTCACATACAGTTACAAACAGTCACAAAGTATTTGAAAGCCCAAATAACTCAGGCTTTCGAACTATCATATAAATATATCTGTTCTTAAAAGTACATTATTGTGATAAGAAGGGGGTAAGTTTTTAATGCATAACGTTAAGGCTGTTCTTCAAGTTTAGAAAGGTATCAACGGACTCCTACAAAAGAATATGGGTTAATCAATAATAAGTTAAAGAAACACTCTCACTTCCTTGGGTGTGCAATGGAAGTGAACTGATGACAATTTAGAGTAATTTCTGCTTAGGATACTCTAGAGGTTTCATCTCTGAGACCACATATAGAGACTCAATTCTCTATAAGATCTCTAAGTTGGAGGTTTTCAGTAATGATTATACTGAGGACTGGTATATTTATAGTAAAATTTCAAGCCTCAAACGATGGCCTATTAATTTAAACACTATTTGATATCTTATGTGCTGCTCATCAATTTATTGCCTTATAGCTCTATATTCACCTTGCAATATATGCTCTGTGACAACATGGAATTCCTTTGAGCATTTCTCCTTTCAAAATAAACATGAGGCTGTTAAGCTTACTCAATAGAGGGCACTAAAGGGACACCACAGAAGAAAGGGGCTCTGCTCTCCTGTGGCTTCCAGCTGATGCAGAGTGGGTCAGTGGTTTGGGTATGAGGATATCCAGTAGAACTCTGCTCAGTCACATGCCCAGAACATTAAGTCCCTGAGCAAACTTACAGCCTCAGCAACTCAACCTGCAGATGGCTTTCCTGAAGTCTTATTAACATGTAAACTGGCATCCAAAGGCTTCCTGCCAGCACTGATGCACCAATTCCCTCTGTAGGCCCCACACAGCTCACTTGTACTCCCCAGACAGTTCTCATCAAGCCATGCTTCCTTCACAAGCCTCTATATGGCCTGCCTACACACCAAAGCTTTGCCATCCAACCATGCTAAACACAGGAGAAAAACTTTGTCACCATGGTTTATGCAAAGGATTCTTGAATGTGACATTGAGCTTAAACCTAAACATCTGCACTTCAAAAGACATCACTGATGCAAAATAAAGCAGTAGAAAGACCTAGAATTCAATCCCTCCACCAAAGTAAAAACTGAGACGGAAAGAGCAATTGGAATCAACCATTTTAGAGCTACAGTACCTTATCAGACACTTAAAACAACCAAGAGAGTGTGTGAAAGGAGAGGCTGTTGATCTTTCCTAAGTTAACAGCATGTGTGAACCAACTACCATCCCCCATTCCTCAGCTCCTCCCTCCTGTAGTTGTGGGGATAGCAGCCCACTGGCTCCAGGAGCAATAGTTTATGGAACAGGCAGCAGCAGCTTCCATTGGTGGTATCTAACAGAATATTAAAAGAGAACTCTTTTTGTCCCTTTTCTTGATCCAGACATTTAAGGAAATCTTTGTCAGGTCACCAGCTAACTGCAGTAATAAGAGAACAGAAACTTGCAACCACACACAAAAAGGATTACACACTTTGCAAAAACAGTTTGGAAATAACACAAACAGATGACTCCAGCCCTTAATGAGCAAAAATCAGCAATCACTAAGAAGTGAGAGAACAGATTTACATAGTTACCACATTATAATACTTAGAATGTCTAGGTCTCAACAAAAAAATTACAATACATAGTAAGAAAGAGCAAAGTATGGACAATTCACAGGAAGAAGAATTTGGCAAAAACCATTCCCGAGGAAGCTGAGACAATGAGATTACTAGTCTAAGATGTTAAATCAACTGTCATAAATATTCTTGATGAGCTGAAGGAAACCATGGACAAAGAACTAAAGGAAATCAAGGGGGGAAATGTAGAACAAAATGAGAATATCATTAAAGAGACAGAATTATACAAAGGAACCAAACAGAAATTCTGGAGCTGAAAAGTAGAATAAAATTAAAAATTCACTATAGCAAACATGAAGGTAAGACAATTGAACTTACTGAACTTATCAATTATTCCTAAGTGAATTCAGGAGCACAAAGAAAAAAGAATGAATAAAAATGAGCAGAGTCATGTACTATAAGAGTGCCAGAAGCAGAAGAGAAAAACAAAGGGGCAGAAAAAATTTTGAAGAAATAATGGCTAAAAACTTCTCAAATATGATGAAAGATACAAATCTACGCAACCAAGAAACTCAACAAACTCCAAGCAGAATAAACTCAAGGAGCTATACTCTGAGACACATTATGGTCAAACTGTCAAAAGACAAAGGGAGAATTCTGAAAGCATCAAGAGAGAAGCGACTATCAAAAACAAGGTATCCTCAATAAGATTAACACCCAATTTCTCATCAGACACCATGGGAGTCAGAAGGTGTCAGGCTGACATAATTTAAAGTTCTGAAAGGAAAAAAAAACTATCAACTGAGAATTCTATATACAGCAAATCTATCCTTCAAGAATGAAGGAGAGGGCTTCCCTGGTGGCGCAGTGGTTGAGAGTCCGCCTGCTGATGCGGGGGACACGGGTTTGTGCCCCAGTCCAGGAGGATCCCACATGCTGTGGAGCAGCTGGGCCTGTGGGCCATGGCCACTGAGCCTGCGTGTCTGGAGCCTGTGCTCCACGACGGAAGAGGCCACAGCAGTGAGAAGCCCGTGTACCACAAAAAAAAAAAAAGAATGAAGGAGAAATGAAGATATTTCTAGATAAACAAAAGTTAAGGGAGTTCATTCCTAACAGATCGCCCTACAAGAAATGTTAGGAGTTCTTCAGAGTGAAATGAAAAGTCAAAGCCATAAGAAGAGATAACATTGGTAAAATTAACTACATAGGTAAATGTCAAAGCCAGTATTATTGTACTTTTTTGTCTGTAACTCCACATTTTTCCTATGTGATTTAAGAGGTAAATGAATAAAATAACCTTTACAAATTTATGTTGTTGGGCACACAATGTATAAACATGTAATCTCTGACAATAACAATATAAAGGAGAAGGAACAGAGATGTACAGTAGCATAGTGTTTGTACACTAATGAAACTAGCTTATATGCTAATGAAATGAATTTGGTATTATTCAAACTAGGTTGTCTTAAGTTTAAGATGCTAACTGTAATCCCTAAAGTTACCACTAATAACTTCAAAATATACATAAAAGAAGGGAATCAAAATGGTATACTAAAAAGACTCAACTAGGGCTTCCCTGGTGGGTGCAGTGGTTAAGAATCTGCCTGCCAATGCAGGGGACATGGGTTTGAGCTCTGGTCTGGGAAGATCCCACATGCCGTGGAGCAACTAAGCCCCTGTGCCACAACTACTGAGCCTGTGTTCTAGAGCCCGTGATTCACAACTACTGAAGCCCACATGCCTAGAGCCTGTGCTCTGCAACAAGAGAAGCTACCGCAATGAGAAGCCCGTGCACCACAACAAAAAGTAGTCCCCAATCACTGCAACTAGAGAAAGCCTGAGCGCAGCAACGAAGACCCAACACAAGCCAAAAATAAATAAATAAATTTATTTAAAAAATTAAAAACTCAACTAAATACAAAAAGTGATAATGGAGAAACTGAGGAACATAAAACAAAAAGCTAAATGGCAGAAGTAAATCCTTTCTCATCAACAATGAATTTAAATATAAATTGATTATACTCTCCTATTAAAAGGAGAGTGACTGGCAAACTGGATTAAAAATACTATATGGTGTCTACAAGAGATTCATTTTAGATAAAAAGAATACAAAGAGGTTGAAAGTAAAAGGATGGAAAATTATATTGAAAGCAAACAGTAACCAAAAGAAAGCTGGAGTGGCTATATTATTGTCATACAAAATAGATGTTAAGTCAAAAAGGTTACAAGAGGCAAAAGAGAACATTATATGTTGGAGGAAGAAAAGTTTAATCCAGTAAGAAGATGCAGCTATTATAAATATATGCACACCTAACAACAGAGCTCCAAAATATATGAAGAAAAATTGATGATACTGAAGGAAGAAACAGACAGTTCTACAATGATAACTGGAGACTTCAGTACCCTACTTTTTTTTTTTTTTTTTTTTGTGGTACGTGGGCCTCTCACTGTTGTGGCCTTTCCCGTTGAGGAGTACAGGCTCCGGACGTGCAGGCCCAGCGACCATGGCTCACGGGCCCAACCGCTCCACGGCATGTGGGATCTTCCCGGACCAGGGCATGAACCCACATCCCCTGCATCAGCAGGCCACTACGCCACCAGGGAAGCCCTATAGTACCCTACTTTTTATAATAAAACAACCAGACAGATCAAAAAGGAAATAGAAGACTTAAACATTATAAATCAATTAGGCCTAATAGGCATACACAGGGCATCCCACTCAACAACAATAAAATACAAATTCTCAAGGCCACATGGAATATTTTCCAGGATGAACTATATGTTAATGCAGAAATATTATAGTAAGTTTTAAAAAATTAAAATCACACAAAGTGTCTTTTCCAACCAGAATAAAATGAAACTATAAATCAATAACAGGAAGAAAACTGGAAAATTCACAAATACGTGGAAATTAAACAACATAGTCTTTTTTTTTTTTTTTTTTTCTTCAGATTTTGGCCACACCCTGCAGCATGTGGGATCTTAGTTCCCTGACCAGGGATCAAACCCACGCCTCCTGCATTGGAAGGCAGAGTCTTAACCAGTGGACTGCCGGGTAAGTCCCTAAACAACACAGTCTTAAATAACCAATAGGTCAATGAAGAAATCATAAATTAGAAAACACCTGAGATGAACTGAAATGGAAATACAACATAGCAAAACTTGCGAGATACAGCAAAGGCAATGTTAAGAGGTAATTTTATAGTTGTGAACACCTACATTTAAAAAGAGCCATACCTCATATCAATAATCTAACTGCAGCCCTGAAAAAAACTAGAAAAAGAAGAGCAAACTAAACTTAAAGCTAGCAGAAGGAAGGAAATAATAAGGATCAGAGTGGACAAAATGAAATAGAGAATTGAAAAACAATAGGAAAAAATTTTAAGCAAGTTCTTTGCAAAGATCAACAAAGTTGACAAACTTAGCTAGACTGACTAAGAAAAAAAGGGAAGATTCAAATTGCTAAAAGCGGAAATGAAAGTGGGACATTACTATGAATAAGAAGTATATGGGGGCTTCCCTGGTGGCACAGTGGTTGAGAGTCCGCCTGCCGATGCAGGGGACATGGGTTCGTGCCCCAGTCCGGGAAGATCCCACATACCGCAGAGCGGCTGGGCCCGTGAGCCATGGCCACTGAGCCTGCGTGTCCGGAGCCTGTGCTCTGCAACGGGATAGGCCACAACAGTGAGAGGCCCACGTACCGCAAAAAAAAAAAAAAGAAAAAAAAGAAGTATATGAATACTATGAACAACTGTTCACAAACAAATCAAATAACTTAGGTGAAATGGAAAAATTCCTAGAAATATACACATAATACCAAAACTGACTCAAGAAACAGAAAATCTAAATAGACTTATAAGTAAGGAGATTGACTCAACAATCAAAAACCTCCTAACCAAGAAAAGCTGAGGACCAGATGGCTTCACTGGTGAAATCTAACAAATACTGAAAGAATACCAATTTTTCTCAAACTCTTCTAAAAAACTGAAGAGGAGAGGAGTTACATAGTTTTCCTGGGTCTCTCCCATGTATACATATTATTAAATTTTTGTTTGATTTTCTGTTAATCTCTCATGTCAATTTAATTCTTAGATCAGCCAGAGGAACTCAGAAAGGTAGAGGAAAATTTCTTCCTCCCCCACAGCTCCTTCAAGATTGTTTTAATGTTTTTCCCACTCATCTTTTGTATATTCTTTTTTAAAAAAATTTATTTAATTTATTTATTTTGGCTGCATTGGATCTTCGTTGCTGCCCACGGGCTTTCTATAGCTGCGGGAGCAGGGGCTACTCTTCATTGCGGTGTGCAGGCTTCTCAATGCGGTGGCTTCTCTTGTTGTGGAGCACGGGCTCTAGGCACAAGGGCTCAGTAGTTGTGGCTTGCGGGTTCTAGAGCACAGGCTCAGTAGTTGTGGCTCACGGGCTTAGTTGCTCCGTGGCATGTGGGATCTTCCTGGATCAGGGCTTGAACCTATGTCCCCTGCATTGGCAGGCAGATTCTTAACCACTGCGCCACCAGGGAAGCCCTGTATATTCTTGCTATGTTTATTTCTAGTATTTTATTTCTACTGATATTGAAAAATGGTACCTTCTCTTCCATATATCTACTAATGGTTGCTGTACATATAATAGCTATTAACTTTTGTATTTTAGCTTTATATCCTATTACTTTATTGA
The DNA here is from genome assembly GCF_963924675.1 of Phocoena phocoena. Taxonomy (NCBI): domain Eukaryota; kingdom Metazoa; phylum Chordata; class Mammalia; order Artiodactyla; family Phocoenidae; genus Phocoena; species Phocoena phocoena. The sequence goes on from NC_089234.1 coordinate 32,424,731, forward strand.
ATTATCTTACTTTCCACTTACTCTCATGGATTATATGGGAACATATTCATATTACCTGAAAATAAAAGGTTTTTTACTCTTTACAAGTCTTTCAATCTAATGTTGTCATTGTGCTAGCTAATACCTTCAATACAATCTGAAAACAGTATGGTGAAAGTGGATTCATTTTCTTGTTAACTTTAAGGGAATCCCTCCAAAAAAAACAAAAACAGAAACAAAAAACCCCCAAAAACAAAAAACTAAAGAGCAGAGAACACTTCCTAACTCATTCTACGAGGTCAGCATCACCCTGATACAAAGCCATACAAGGACACTAGGAAAAGAAAACTACAGACCAAATTCCTCAAAAATCCTCACCAAATACCAACATACAGAATTCAGCAGCTATTATAAGGATTATACACCATGACCAAGTGGCACTTATCCCCAAAATGCAAGGGTAGCTCAACATACTAAAATTAATCAAGGTAATTCATCATAGTAATAGAATAATGGGTAAAACCATATGATCATCTCCATTGACGTAGAAAAAACATTTGACAAAATCTGACACTCTTTCATGACAAAAACACTCAATAAACCAGGAATAGAAGGGAATTTCCTCAACATGCTAAAGACCATATATGAAAAGTCCACAGTTATCATCATACACAGCGATGAAGGACTGAAAGCTTTTCCCCTAAGATCAAGAACAAGGCAGGGATGTCCGCTTTTGCCAATTCTACTCAACATAGTAATAGAGCAATCAGGCAAAAAAAGAATAAAAGGCAACCAAATTGGAAAGGAAGATGTAAAGTTATCTCTTTTCAGAGATGACATGATCTTATATGTAGAAAATCTTAAAGAATTCACATCAAAAAACTGTTAAGAGCTAATTTGTGAATTCAGCAAAGTTACAGAAACACACAAAATAGGGTTGTGTTTCTATACACTAGCATGAACAACCCAAAAAAGAAATTAAGAAAACAATTCCTTTTACAATAGCATCAAAAAGAATAGAATACTTAGTATTAAATTTAAGCAAGGAAGTGAAAGATTTCTACACCAGAAACTATAAAACCCTGCAAAAAGAAACTGAACAAGACCTAAAAAAAAGGGAAAGCATCCCATGTTCATAGACTGGAAGACCTTATATTGTTAACACTTATATTATTGACACTACCACTCAAAGCAATATACAGATTCAGTATAATACCAATCAAAATCCCAATAGCATTTTTTGCAAACACAGAAAAACCCATCCTAAAATTTATAAAGAATATCAACGTATCTCAAATAGTCAAAACAATCTTTAAAAGGAACACAAATTTGGAGTATTCACATTTCTTGATTTCAAAACTTACTACAAAGCTACAGTAATCAAAACCTTGTGGTACTGGCAAAAGGACAGACATACAGACTAACAGAATAAAATAGCACAGAAATAAACTCTCACAAATGTGGTCAACTGACTGTCAACAAGTGTGTCAAGGCAATTTAATGGGGAAAGGACAGTCTTCAAAGAAATGGTGCTGAGAAAACTGGATATCCACATGCAAAAGAATGAAGTTGGATCCTTACCTTATAAACAAAAATTATCTCAAAATATATCAAAGAACTAAATTTAAGTGCCAAAACTGTACAATTCTTAGAAGAAAATGTATAGGCAACTCCTCATTATCTTGGATTCAGCAATGATTTCTTATTTAAGCATGGTACCAAAAGCACAGGCAACAAAAGAAAAAAATAAATTGGACTTCATTAAAAATTTTGTGCATCAGAGGACACCATAAGAGAGTGAAAAGACAACTCACAGGAGAAAATAATTGCAAATCATATACTGGATAAGGGTCTAGTATCCAGAATATCCAAAGAGCTCTTACAACTTAAAAAAAGAAAATCCAATTAAAAAATGGGCAAAGGACTTGAATAGACATTTCTCCAAAGAAAATCTATAAATGGCCATTAAACACACTTGAAAAAAATACTCTATTGAGTGTATTCATCAGTCATTAGGAAAATGCAAATCAAAACCACAATTAGGGACTTCCCTGACAGTCCAGTGGTTAAGACTCCACTGGAGGGGGCACGGGTTCAATCCCTGATTGGGGAACTAAGATTCCCCCATGCCGCGTGGTGCAGCCAAAAAAAAAAAAAGGTGCTGCAAGGATTCAGGAAAACAGAACCCCTGGTGGGCACATGAAATGGTGCAGCCACTATGGAAAACATTTCCGCAGTTGCTCAAAATGTTAAACACAGAATTTCTATGTGACCCAGCATTTCTACTACTAGGTATAGACCCAAAAGAACTGAAAACAGGTGTTCAAACAAAAATATGTACACCCATGTCCATTGCTGCATTATTCACAGTAGACAAAAGGTGAAAATAACCCAAGTGTCCATCAACAGATAACTGAATAAACAAAATGTGGCATATACTTATGTTATGGACTGAATTCTGTCTCCCCCAAATTCGTATGTTGAAACTCTTAACTCTCAGTCCCTCAGAAGGTGACTGCATTTTGAGATAGGGCCTTTAAAGAAGTAATTTTTATTTTATTATTATTTTAAAAATTATTTTATTTATTTTTGGCTGCATTGGGTCTTCGTTGCTGTGCGTGGGTTTTCTCTAGTTGCGGCGAGCGGGGGCGACTCTTTGTTGCGGTGCGTGGGCTTCTCATTGCAGTGGCTTCTCTTGTTGCAGAGCATGGGCTCTAGGCGCACGGGCTTCAGTAGTTGTGGCTCGTGGGTTCTAGAGCACAGGCTCAGTAGTTGTGGCCCACAGGCTTAGCTGCTCCGCTGCATGTGGGATCTTCCCGGACCAGTACTTAAACCCGTGTCTCCTGCATTGGCAGGTGGATTCTTAACCATTGCACCACCAGGGGAGCCCAGTAATTAAGTTTTAATGAGATCATATGGGTAGGCTCTTCCAATCTGATTGGTGTACTTAAAAAAGAGGAAGAAACACCAGGGAGGTACAGCAAACAAAACAAGGTCATGTGAGGACACGAGAGAAGGCAGCCATTCACAACCTAGTAGAAAGGCCTCAGAGAAAACTAAACCTTCAAACACTTTGATCTTAGACTTTCAGCCTCCAGAACTATAAGAAATAAAATTTCTGTTGTTTAAACCACCCAATCTCTGTATGTTTTTATGGCAGTCCCAGCAAAATAACACAGCATACAACAGAATATTATTCAGCCATAAAAAGAAATGAAGTTATGATACATGTATGAATGAACCTTGAAAACACTGCACTAAATGAAATAAGCCAGATAAAAAGGAACTAATATAATTCCACGTATGTAGTATATCTAGAATAGGCACATTCAGAGAAAAAGAAAGTAGAATAGAAGTTACCAGGGGCTGGGAAAAAAGGGAGAATGAGGAGTTCTTGCTTAATGGGTATCTGTGTGGGATGATGAATAGTTCTGGAAATGGATAATGGTCATAGATGTACACACTCTGAGTGTACTTAATGCCACTGAACTGCACAGTTGTACATTAAAATATGGTTAAAATGATAAGTTGTATATTTTACAATTAAAAAAGACATCGTTAAGAAAGTAACAACATAAGCCAAAGATTGAGAGAAAATATTTGCACCACATACATCTGAGAAAAAACTTCTGTCCAGACAGTATAAAGAACTCTTACAGCTCCATAAGACAGACAACCCAGTTAAAAAACAGAAAGAGATCTGAATAGACAGTTTACCAAAGAAGATAAATTAAAAACTAGTAAATCACATGAAAAGTTGTTCAACATCACTAGTCATCAGGGAAATGCAAATCAAAACCACGAGATACCACCTCACACCTCAAAAATAGCTATAATAAAAAAACACAGACAATATGAAGTATGAAGAAAAACAACCTTATACTCTGCTGGTGAGAATGTTAAATGGTGCAGCCATTTTGGAAAACAATTTGGCAGGGTTTTTTTTTTTTAAGTTAAACATAAATTTACCATACAACCAAACAATTCCACTCCTAGGTATCTACCCAAGAGAAGTGAAAACATAAACCTGCACAAAGGCTTGCACAGGAATGTTAACTGCAGCATTATTCATAATAGCCAAAATGTAAACACAAGCTAGTATCCATTAACTACTGAATGTATAAAACAAAATGTGATATATCCATGTAATGAAACACTATTTAGGCAATAAAAAGGAATGGGACGACTGGTACATGCTACAATGTGGATGAACTCAAAAATGTTGTGCTCAATGAAAGAAGTTAGATGTATAAGACTGTATACTGTATAATTCTATTTATATAAACTGTGAAGAAATGGCTAATCTATAGAGACAGAAAGTAGATCAGTGGGGATGAGAATGGAAATTGACTGCAAATGGACACAAAGGATCTCTTTGGTGTGATGGAAATGTTCTACAACTACACTGTTGTACGGTGGTGATAGTTGCATGACTGTATAAATTCAATGATAAATATTGAATTCTACACTTAATGGGTGAATTTTACGGTATATAAACTATACCCCTACAAAGCTGCTAATTAAAAGACTATTAGACTAATAATCAGAGTATTAACACTGCCAAAAGTTGGTCTTCTGTCAAGTTTAGTAAAAAAGACAAAATTTTCAGGAGATTTAGTCCAAAAAAGACAACAGAAATAAATTAGGAACAAAGAAAAAGGTATAAAATTTTTTTTTTTTTTTTTTTTGGCTGTGTTGGGTCTTCACTGCTGTGCACGGGAGTTTTCTAGTTGTGGTGAGCAGGGGCTACTCTTCGTTGCGGTGCATAGGCTTCTCATTGTGGTGGCTTCTCTTGCTGCAGAGCATGGGCTCTAGGTGTGTGGGCTTTAGCAGCTGCAGCATGCGGGCTCAGTAGTTGTGGCTCACAGGCTCTAGAGCGCAGGCTCAGTAGTTGTGGTGCACGGGCTTAGTTGCTCTGCCGCATGTGGGATCTTCCAGGACCAGGGCTCGAACCCGTGTTCCCTGCATTGGCAGGCGGATTCCCAACCCCTGCACCACAAGGGAAGCCCTACAGTAAAAATTTTAAAGGCAAGAGAATACTATGAACAATTTTTTGCCAATAATTTAGAACATTCTGACAAAATGGACAGGTTTATGGAAAAATATGACTTACCAAAACAGACTCAGAAGAAATAGAAAATACCAGCAGTCCCAAACTATTTGAAAAACTGAAACAATAGTTAAAACCTCCCACCCCCACCCCCCCAAAAAAAATCAGGCATGGGCTTCCCAGGTGGCATAGTGGTTGAGAGTCCGCCTGCCGAGGCAGGGGACACGGGTTCGTGCCCCGGTCCGGGAAGATCCCACATGCCGCGGAGCGGCTGGGCCCGTGAGCCATGGCCGCTGAGTCTGCGCATCCGGAGCCTGTGCTCCGCAACGGGAGAGGCCACAACAGTGAGAGGCCCGCGTACCGCAAAAAAAAAAAAAAAAAAAAAAATCAGGCATGAAAAGCTTTACATGAAAGTTCTACCAAATTTTTAAGATAGATATTGTACCAATATTGTATAAAATATTTTAGTGAATAAAAGAGAGAACAATCCTTAATTAAGTTTGTAAAGCCAATGGCAAACACAGACAAGAACAGCTTAGGAGAGTAAAATTACAGAATAATCTAACTCATGAACATAGAAACAAAAGTCCTAAACAAAATATTGGCAAACTAAATATAATCTTGTATAACATAGATAAATACATCATGACTAGGTTGGATTTACCTCAGGAATGCAAAGGTAGTCAAACATTACAAGGTCTTAAATGTTCTTCAATACATGAACAGAAAAAAAGAGAAAAATTGTATGATAACTTCAATAAATGCAGCGGAAAAAAGATGGTAAAATTAAATATTTCATTCATGATAGAAACTTTTGTAAAAGACCTAGAACTTCCTTAACTTAATAAATGACACCTACTAAAAACCTACAGTAAATGTCATTCTTAATAAAATGCCAGGAACATATTCTTTTGAAATCAGGAATAAGACAAGGATGCCACTATCCCCACTTCTACTCAACACTGTCCTGAAAATCTTAGTGCAATAAGCAAGAAAGAGAAATAAAAGGTATAAGGATTGGAAAAGAAGAGCAAAACTCATCATTCACGAAAACATGAAAGTTTGTATTAAAGACTCAAGAATCTATCATCAAATTAGTTTAGCAAATGGTTAGCTGTAAGATCAAAAAACAAAACCCAATGGACGCAACTAGAGATCATCATACTCAGTGAAGTCAGTCAGAAAGAGAAAGACAAATACCATATGATATCACTTATGTGTGGAATCTAAAATATGGCACAACTGAACCTATCTATGAAACAGACTCACAGACACGGAGAACTGACTTGCGGTTGCCAAAGGGGAGGAGGGGAGGGAAAGGGATGGACTGGGAATTTGGTGTTGGTAGATGCAAACTATTACATTTAGAATGGATAAACAACAAGGTCCTACTGTATAGCACAGGGAACTATATCTAATCTCTTGGGATAAACCATAATGGAAAAGAATGTTAAAAATAAGAACGTCTCTATGTGTACAACTGAGTTACTGTGCTGTACAGCAGAGATTGGCACAGCACTGTAAATCAACCAAACTTCAATTTAAAAAAAAAAACAAACCAATTTTGACTTTGTATACATCAACAACAGCTAGGAATGAAAAAGCCCAAGGAGATATAATAGCAACAAAATATAAAGTATCTGGGAATAAGTCTAACTGAAGTTTTCTAAGACCTTTATGGAGAAAAGATACAATCATCCTGAAACACATTTTTAAAAGACCTAATCAAATAGACAGCTTATATTTACAGAAAGGAAGATGTTATCATAAAACTATCAATTCTCCCCAAATTTATCTATAGATTCCATGCAATCCCCATCATAAGTCCAACAAGGTATTTGAAGAACCTGAAAAAACAACTTTAAAATTTATATTAAAGACTAAAAGGCCAAAAATAGCCAAGACACTTTGAAGAAGAAAAGGGTAAGGCTGACTTACCTTACCAGATATTCAAATTTATTAAGACTATCATTTTTAAGATAGCATGGTATTGGCCCAGGGATAAAGAAACTGATCAATGGAATAAAGAATACACAACTCAGAAACACACCCAAGCATAAATGGAAACAGGCAGTAATGCAGATCAGTAAGCAAAGGATAGATCATCTAATAAGTGGTGCTGGGACCTTTGGCTATCAATGTGGGGAAAAGGAAATTGGATCCCTACCACACATAAGAGTCAGTTTTCAATAGATTAAATAGTTATAGCAAACTTCTAAAAGTTGTAGAAATACAGGAGGATATTTTTATAATCTCACAGTAGAGAAGAATCTAAAAGCAAGACCCAAAAGCACTAATCATTTTTAAAAACTGGATAAAAATCACCAACATTAAAATTAAGAACTTCTGTTCAAAGGCACTATAGAGAAAGTATACAAATTTGGAGGAGAAACTCCAAAACACATAATGACAAATGATTTGTATACAGAAAATAAAAGAACTCCAACTAATCATTTTCATAAAAGACAAACTAATAGAAAAACAGATAAAAGCTATTGCACAAAGAGGGGAAACAAACAACAAATAAAGAAACCTATCGAAAGATATTTAGCCTCATTGGTAATAAGTGAGCTCACAAACTAAAACTAGAATAACATTTTATGTACACTGGACTGGCAAAAACTAAGAAATCTGATACCAAATTTAGATGGAAAGGAACACTGCGAGGAATTTACATTGATGTAATCACACTTGTTCCAGTTGCATACACTACACTACCATCTAGGATTATACTTCTAGCTACAGACTCTAGAGAAAGTTCTGGACATGTGCACTAGAAGACATATAAAAGAACAGTCAAGGCAACACTGTTCAAAAGAGCAAAAACCTTTTAACAATTCTAAGACCCACGGACAGAAGAATAGAAAACTTAAATTGTGCTGTATTAGTAAATGTAATATTATTCCACAGTGAAAATGAACCAAAGCTAAATCCATCAACATAGATGAATCTTAAAAACAAAATGCTGAGTTTAATAACAAGGGCTGGGTGTGGGGGGGGGAGGGGGATGGGACAAGATGCAGAGTTCACACAGTATATCACTTTTATAAAGCTCAAAAACAATCCAATAATAACAAAAATAATGTGGCAAAAATTATTCCTTAAAACACCAAGGGAATTCAGGACAGTTGCTACATAGTAGGGGTGAGCAGGATAGTAAGACACTCACAGGTAGTATATATTCAACAGCAGTGTTGATAATGTTCTATTTCTGAGATTGGGCAAAGGGTTCACTAATGCATACTGTGTATCACAATTCACATGTCTGTTTCATATTTTCTTTTGTATGTGTCAAAAAAATCCCCACCAGTTTTTATTAAGTTATATAAACCTAATGTCCCAAGTGGAACTCCCTTGTAACTGAAGAGCACTAACTAAAACAATTAAAAGATCTCATATCCTTAATCTTCCACTGAGGAGCTATAAAGTTAGCCTTTTCCTACAGTGTGAGGCATCCACTTCTGCCACAAGCTTAGGTATACTTATTTGGGCCAAAGTTAATAAACATTTCAGATTTTAACCACTCCTCTTAGAGTCAATTCACATTTGTATATAAATTTGTCTTCATCATATTGAGGTATTTTAGTCAGAAGCCTCACACTAACAATTTAGCTCTTGGAGGCTGGGTGGGGGGAGTCTACAATGAACAACCAGTTTTGTTTGTTTTTCACAGCTACCACCAACTCCAATCATTGATGAGAATCAGATCTCTAATTACAATCTTAACTGTTTCAGATCTAAAGACCTATAAATTAGTCTGCGGACACACCACCATGAACGCACCCGATCTCGTCTAAAAACCTATAAATTGCTTGTCTCCTCACAACAATGCATGAACAAGGTAGTGCTTGTCAGGTGAAAAAAACAGCATTTCATTCTCTAGAATTGAGGGGGTACATGTATAATTAATTAAAGCAGGGTAACCATAAAGTAAAAGAACATAGCATTTTTTTTCAAACTCAGGGAAGCACAACTTCAAAGAATGTGACCTGGCTGAGAACACAGACAAAGCAACAGAATGAGGAGACCACAAATATAAGATGCAATTATACCAAAGGACAGTGATAACCACAGATCAGAAAACTCATGTGCAGAGTTTTACAAGGAGGCTTTGGGGGTGGTTATGTCTATACCTTTACTTACATTTAGATACTGTAACCACTACCAAACATATTCTCATTTGAAAAACTAGAGGCTATACATATCAATACTGTACATTATACCTCTATAAGTTACAAAACAGAACTCTTTAAAAATCACAGCCAAGGGGCTTCCGTGGTGGCGCCGTGGTTAAGAATCTGCCTGCCAATGCAGGGGACATGGGTTCGAGCCTATGTGGGAAGATCCCACATGCCGCAGAGCAACTAAGCGTGTGCGCCACAACTACTGAGCCTGTGCTCTAGAGCCTGCAAGCCACAACTACTGAGCCCACACGCCACAATTACTGAAGCCCAAGTGCCTAGAGCCCGTGCTCCACAACAAGAGAAGCCACCGCAAAGAGTAGCCCTCGCTCACTGCAACTAGATAAAGACTGTGCACAGCAACGAAGACCCAATGCCATAAATAAAGTCACAGCCAAAATGCCAAATACACACCAATTTTTGAGTAAAGACTCTTAGAAATTATTCTGCATCATTAAAAAAAAAGTTATGTATGTATGTGTTTATGTGCAAAATTAATTTACAAGAATATTTTGGACTTCCAAAGTTAAAATCAAGGAATACTAACTACTTAAATCAAACAACAGTAGGTCTTTCAATGGATGTAGTTTCTGAAGAATTTTGCTATGACTGGCAGGGATACAAAGGAAAAAAGCAAAAAACAAATAGATGGCCTCCACAATAAAAAGTGTGGTTCCAATATGTATTATAGCACAATATTACAACGATGAGAAGTTCAGAATGAAGTTCTGAATGAAGTTCAGAATGAAGTTTAAATTCTCAGTAAGTCATAAAAGCAAACCAAAGCTAAATACCTTATATTTACATGTCCAGTAACCTTGGTTATTATAAGAGATTTCCTTAAAGGAAATACGAACTCACAGGTATCCAATTGCAAAGAAAGGCTACCAGATAATGTTTCACATTAATTTCTTATGCCACTAAGAAATTTTGGATTGGGTTTTCAGGTTATCCCTTGCCACAAAAACTATTTATAATGTAGCTAAATGGCATATACATCTGCAATGAAAAATTTTAAATATTGTTACAAATACACAGAATTATACTAAAACAGCATTACAGATCAAATGGGTTTCTACTCGTTAGACTACAAAGAGAATCACCACTTTATTAAATCTTAAGGGGAAAACACAATGAAAAGGTACATAAATAGGCTAAAAATGTGCCATACTCTGTCCTTCTTCTTATGCCCAATCCTTTGTCCCTCCTAATCCACCATCAGGGGACTGGTCAAGTTGAGGTCTCAATACAAATAAATGTGTAGGACTAGATTCCTCCTCATCACCTTTTCAAACCAAAGAGTCTCTCTCTCTCTCTCTCTCTCCCTCCCCTCCCTCCCGCTCTCTCCCTCCCCTCCCTCCCGCTCTCTCCCTCCCTCCCTCCTCCACCCCTTTTTCCCATCCCCCACCCCCCAAGACAGTCAAAGTTTTTAAATTTAAATCAACACTAAAGGTTTCTTTGCAAAACAAACTAAATGTGTTCAAGCACCCACACCTGAAAGAGGACAATTCTTTCTCTCTGAATTCTGGAGGTACAGCTGGACTGTATGAATGAGACTTACACGGCAGTGTTGGGAGAGAGGGTCATTCATTCTGTCCGTTTCACGTTTCAGGGGAAAGGCAGGGCAGAGGGCCACTCCTAGCTTCTCTTTTCCCCCTTATCCATCCCCAGTTGAGGGGATAAAATTCTGGTGACAGACATCGCTGCCAAACAGCAGAGAAGATACAGTCTGCTCTACTTTTCTAATAGGCAGGTCATTTCCTCTGCACCCCTCTGCCCCCCACCTCCACAGGAAAGGCCTGCTGTGCTAGTGACTAGCTGGATACATTTAATTCAGTTGAAGAATTAGGAGGCACACTGCACCCAAAGGCATGTCTTTCAACCCAGATTTCATGAGTATGATGTTTTGACGTCCTATTTGTCTGTGTCCATATCTTTTTCTCAACTGATTCCAAACCCAGATGGGCTGATAAACAGGTGTTCTCCCCAAACCCCCAAAAGTCAAGTTTTTATAAGCTGAAAGGTGTCTTATTGCTTCAGATATACTGGAAATATTAAAAACTATGTTTTCTAGTTCAGGTTTGTTTTTTTTTTTTCATTCTGTGACACATTTTGTCAGTATATATAAGGAATAGGGAATGGTAGTGATAATCCATCTTTCCCCCATTAAAGTCACTCTCCACTCCAAATCAACACTATGTTCACATACGCAACGATCTACACACACAGAGATACAAACACACTATCTTCCATTCTCTCCACTAACTTGTGTCCACTCTTCATAACAAAAAGAAATTGAGAAAATCTGTTGTACCAGTTAAGAAACAGCACTAGTTGAGAAACAGCAGTTCAATGTTTCTATATTGCTGAAAACATAAAGAAAAAAAGAGACACACCAAGAAAAAACTGATGCGGGGATTAGAAGAGAAAGAGGAAGGAAGGAAAAGGGCCAAGCCTTCTCTTTAGTGGTTTTTATAATAAAGGTTGATGAATGGCTCTTGATTGTTAATACCTGTTAATACTTGCTTCACTTATCTGTGTCTGTTTCATTTTTCTAAGATTTCTTCATTTCTTTTACCGCACTGAAAGAGTTACAGATGATATAAGAGAGTCAGACCTCTTGCATACTACACCTTATTAAAGGATAAAGCTAACCAAAAAGGGGCAAAACTTACTCACACCATGTAAGTTCTCTGCTCCTCATTTCTAAAGTAGAATCTCCAGTACTTGGGTCTTTAAGAATTGGCAAACCTACTTATATATCTGAGTAAAAGACATTTAAACTCCATATTTTCTCAGATTGTGGAATCTGACACAGCTACAGAAAACTCTGACTACCTAATCCTGAACCTTCTTACTGCCAACAATACTGTCACCTCTAACAAAACAAAACAAAAAACACTGTTTTTGCCTAACATTTACATATATATGACTATTTTAACATTTTAGATTCATCAGATAAATTCTAATCATCACTTAAATGTAGTTGTACATTAAAAAGAGGTTAGAATACTTTTCCAAACAGGAAAAAATTCAACTTTAATCAAGAGAGTAAAATCAGCTTGAAAAACTAGAAATCATAATCTGATCTTCAAACTCTGTCTCAGCAGAAGTTGGACCTCTGAAAACACAGCAGCTTCCTGGACTTCGTACTTAAGTTTCCCCAAAGTATAACAGAAGGCCAAAAATAAAACATTATCTAGTGAACATGGAATGCCACAGTTGACTACATAATTAATTCAAAGAAGTATAAGTACTGTCTCTTTAAAACGCGGTACTTTGGCTACCCTTGAGTATTTTGGATTAAAGATCTGGCATGAAGATTACTTACATTCTTTCCAAACCTCAATCATTTTTCACTTGAAAAAGACTTTCAGCTGACTATATGCAAAAAAAAAAAAAGTGGTTTTTTTGCTTTGTTTTGTTTTTTGCCAGATAGGTTTTTTTTTTAATTCCAAGAATTTTCTTTTTCAGGTCATTTCTGGATTTTATCTTTGTCATTATTACAAATCCTAAAAATCAAAAAATAATAGAGAATTTTATTTAATACACACTGCTTAATTAACCTAAGTATTGCCATAGATCAGGACTATCAGAAAAGGACAGAATTCAGTATCATTTATTCTTTGTCAAAAAACCCCAGAATTTCAATGCTGAAAGTAAGGTTATAATTTTTTTTAAGTACTTCAGAGCTGCCAGGGGCCTCAGACAGTAACCAAGTCAAAGGTTCGTCATCAAGAATCAGTGAACCTGGGACTTCCCTGGTGATGCAGTGGTTAAGAATTCGCCTGCCAGTGCAGGGGACACGGGTTCGAGCCCTGGTCCGGGAAGATTCCACATGCCGCAGAGCAACTGAGCCCGTGCGCCACAACTAACTAAGCCTGCGCTCTAGAGCCCGTGCGCCACAACTACCGAGCTCACGTACCACAACTACTGAAGCCCATGCACCTAGAGCCCGTGCTCTTCAACGAGAAGCCACTGCAATGAAAAGCCCACGCACCACAACAAAGCGTAGCCCCCGCTCGCCGCAACTAGAGAAAGCCTGTGCGCAGCAAGGAAAACCCAACGCAGCCTAAAAGAAAAAGAATCAATGAATCTACATGAACGGCTAGAGGAGGTCCATGAGCCTCCTCAAACTATATGCACAATTTGAAGTAAATGATGTACTCATGAACATTTTTCTTGGGCAACTGTCTATAGCTTTCATCAAATGCTCCAACTATTCAATGTGCCACCCCACCACCCCCAAGAAAGGTTCACGAGCCATTTCCCAAGGTCACATCAATAGTAAGTGTTGGAGCCAGATCTCTTCACACAGTTCCTCTTCTTTTAGGTCACATCAATAGTTAAGCACTGGAGCCAGATCTCTTCGCACAGTTCCTCTTCTTTTTAATCACACTTATCTTGTTCATGTCCTCCACAGAACAATCAAGACACAAGAGCTTCACAACTATGCCTATTCTCTTTCATCCTACACATTGCCAAAATGCTTCTTGATATTCATTTAAACAGTTCAAATACATAAATTATTTTCTTCTTTCTCCTGTGTTCATGTCAGCAAGTTACCTTATGGTATGTCTTATTTCTTTTAGTAAATAAATTTCAGGCAATATCTTATTGATAGAGATCTTTTTATTCTTTTGTTGCATGGGAAAACACAATTGAATACAATTAAGGGGGGGAAGGTAATTATAAAAATATTCTTGCTTTTCTGCTACATACTAATTACATCATGTATCAAAGGACTCATGAAGAGGAACTCCGTTGCTCTAAGCCTAGTGTAGTACCTAAGACATTCAGAGGAAAGCCAGAAACCGCTAGAACAAAAGAGGAAGGATACAGTTAAGAATGTTTAGGAACATGAGCAGTAACAAGGAACAACATCAGCAAAATATGAGCAACATATTCCAGTCACCAGGAGGTAAGACATCTTTTAACCTCTAAGAGAAAGTTTGGGGGACTTCCCTGGTAATTCAGTGGTTAGGAATCGGCGCTCTCACTGCCATAGCCCTGGGTTCAATCCCTGGTCAGGGAATTAAGATCCTGCAAGCTGTGCAGCGTGACCAAAAAATTAAAAAAGAGAGAAAGCTGGGAAAGAAAAGCAAGATAACAGATAATGATGAATAAAATTAACCACATGTGAATACTTATCCATTAATGCCTCTTATATAAATAAAACTATGTTAGTGTTTTTGTTTACAATAAAAGATATCTTTTCATGTATTTAATCTTCATAATCAATACACGGTTCTGGGGGGGTGATAAAAATGTTCTAAAATTGTGGTGATGGTTGCGCAACTGTGAACTGAGTAAAAATCACTGAATTGTACACTTTAAATGGACGAGTTGTATGGTATGTGAATTATATCTCAAAAAAGCTATTTTTTTAAGTGAAAAAAAATCAAAAGTGACAATATGTATAAAGAAAAGTAAGACCAAGTGGGATGTATTTCAAGAACACAAGGCTCATTCAATACTCAAAAGTCAATCAATGGAATAATAGCATCAATAGTGAGTCATCTGGACAGAGAGGGGTAGGATGATGGAAGAGTAAGACGCGGAGATCACCTTCCTCCCCACAGATACATCAGAAATACATCTACATGTGGAACAACTCCTACAGAACACCTACTGAACGCTGGCAGAAGACCTCAGACCTCCCAAAAGGCAAGAAAACTCCCCACGTACCTGCGTAGGGCAAAAGAAAAAAGAATAAACAGAGACAAAAGAATAGGGATAGGACCTGCACCAGTGGGAGGGAGCCGTGAAGGAGGAAAGGTTTCCACACACTAGAAGCCCCTTCGTGGGCAGAGACTGCAGGTGGCGGAGCTGGGGAGCTTCGGAGCCGCAGTGGAGAGCACAGCAACAGGGGTGCGGAGGGCAAAGCGGAGAGATTCCCGCACAGAGGATCGGTGCGGACCGGCACTCACCAGCCTGAGAAGGTGGTCTGCTCACCTGCCGGCGGCGTGAACACCGCCGCCAGTCGGTGGGGTTAGTGCACCATGGCTAGCCGGGAGGGAGTCCGGGAAAAAGTCTGGACCTGCCAAAAGGCAAGAGACTTTTTCTTCCCTCTTTGTTTCCTGGTGTGCGAGGAGAGGGGATTCAGAGTGCTGCTTAAAGGAGCTCCAGAGATGGGCGCGAGACGCGGCTAACAGTGCAGACCACAGAGACGGGCATGAGATGCTAAGGCTGCTGCTGCCGCCACCAAGAAGCCTGTGTGCAAGCACAGGTCACTCTCCACACCTCCCTTCCAGGGAGCCTGTGCAGCCCGCCACTGCCAGGGTCCCGGGATCCAGGGACAACTTCCCTGGGAGAACGCACGGCGCACCTCAGGCTGGTGCAACGTCATGCTGGCCTCTGCCGCCGCAGGCTCACCCCGCACTCCGTGCCCCTCCCTCCCCTGGCCTGAGTGAACCAGAGCCCCCGAATCAGTGGCTCCTTTAACCCTGTCCTGTCTGAGCGAAGAACAGATGCCCTCTGGCGACCTACACGCAGAGGCGGGGACAAATCCAAAGCTGAATGCTGGGAGCTGTGAGAACAAAGAAGAGAAAGGGAAATCTCTCCCAGCAGCTTCAGGAGCAGCGGATTAAATCTCCACAATCAACCTGATGTACCCTGCATCTGTGGAATACCTGAATAGACAAAGAATCATCCCAAATTGAGGAGGTGGACTTTGAGAGCAAGATTTATTATTTTTTCCCTTTTTCCTCTTTTAGTGAGTGTGTATGTGTATGCTTCTGTGTAAGATTTTGTCTGTATAGCTTTGCTTTCACCATTTGTCCTAGGGTTCTATCCGCCCGTTTTTTTTTACTTAAAAAAATTTTTTTTTCTTAATAATTTTTTTTTATTTTAATTATTTTATTTTACCTTACTTTATTTTCTTTTATCCTCTTTCTCTTTCTTTCTTCTTCCTTCCTTCCTTTCCTTTCCTTCCTTCCTTCCTTCCTTTCTTTTCCTTTCCTTTCCTTTCCTTCCTTCCTTCCTTCCTTTCCTTTCCTTCCTTCCTTCCTTCTCTCCCTTTTATTCTGAGCCATGTGGATGAAAGGCTCTTGGTGCTCCAGCCAGGAGTCAGTGCTGTGCCTCTGAGGTGGAAGAGCCAACTTCAGGACACTGGTCCACAAGAGACCTCCCAGCTCCACAATAATATCAAATGGCGAAAATCTCCCAGAGATCTCCATCTCAACACCAACACCCAGCTTCACTCAACGACCAGCAAACTACAGTGCTGGACACCCTATGCCAAACAACTAGCAAGACGGAACACAACCCCACCCATTATCAGAGAGGCTGCCTAAAATCATAAGTCCACAGACACCCCAAAACACACCACCAGACGTGGACCTGCCCACCAGAAAGACAAGATCCAGCCTCATCCACCAGAACACAGGCACTAGTACCCTCCACCAGGAAGCCTACACAACCCACTGAACCAACCTTAGCCACTGGGGACAGACACCAAAAACAACGGGAACTACGAACCTGCAGCCTGCAAAAAGGAGACCCCAAACACAGTAAGATAAGCAAAATGAGAAGACAGAAAAACACACAGCAGATGAAGGAGCAAGATAAAAATCCACCAGCCCTAACAAATGAAGAGGAAATAGGCAGTCAACCTGAAAAAGAATTCAGAATAATAATAGTGAAGATGACCCAAAATCTTGAAAATAGAATAGAGAAAATGCAAGAAATATTTAACAAGGACCTAGAAGAACTAAAGATGAAACAAGCAATGATGAACAACACAATAAATGAAATTAAAAATACTCTAGAAGAGATCAATAGCAGAAAAACTGAGGCAGAAGAACGGATAAGTGACCAGGAAGATAGAATAGTGGAAATAACTACTGCAGAGCAGAATAAAGAAAAAAGAATTAAAAGAACTGAGGACAGTCTCAGAGACCTCTGGGACAAAATTAAGTGCACCAACATTCGAATTATTGGGGTTCCAGAAGAAGAAGAGAAAAAGAAAGGGACTGAGAAAATATTTGAAGAGATTATAGTTGAAAACTTCCCTAATATGGGAAAGGAAATAGTTAATCAAGTCCAGGAAGCACAGAGAGTCCCATACAGGATAAATCCAAGGAGAAACACACCAAGACACATATTAATCAAACTGTCAAAAAATTAAATACAAAGAAAAAGTATTAAAAGCAGCAAGAGAAAAACAACAAATAACACACAAGGGAATCCCCATAAGGTTAACAGCTGATCTTTCAGCAGAAATCTGCAAGCCAGAAGGGACTGGCAGGACATGTTTAAAGTGATGAAGAAGAAAAACCTACAACCAAGATTACTCTACCCAGCTAGGATCTCATTCAGATTTGATGGTGAAATTAAAACCTTTCCAGACAAGCAAAAGCTGAGAGTTCAGCACCACCAAACCAGCTTTACAACAAATGCTAAAGGATCTTCTCTAGGCAAGAAACACAAGAGAAGGAAAAAACCTATAATAAGAAACCCAGAACAATTAAGAAAATGGTAATAGGAACATACATATTGATAATTACCTTAAATGTAAATGGATTAAATGCTCCCACCAAAAGACATAGACTGGCTGAATGGATACAAAAACAAGACCCATATATATGCTGTCTACAAGAGACCCACTTCAGACCTAGAGACACATACAGACTGAAAGTGAGGGGATGGAAAAAGATATTCCATGCAAATGGAAACCAAAAGAAAGCTGGAGTAGCAATTCTCATATCAGACAAAATAGACTTTAAAATAAAGACTATTACAAGAGACAAAGAAGGACACTACATAATGATCAAGGGATCAAACCAAGGAGAAGATATAACAACTGTAAATATTTATGCACCCAACATAGGAGCACCTCAATACATAAGGCAAATACTAACAGCCATAAAAGGGGAAATCGACAGTAACACATTCATAGTAGGGGACTTTAACACCCCACTTTCACCAATGGACATATCATCCAAAATGAAAATGAATAAGGAAACACAAGCTTTAAATGATACATTAAACAATATGGACTTAATTGATATTTATAGGACATTCCATCCAAAAACAACAGAATACACATTCTTCTCAAGTGCTCATGGAACATTCTCCAGGATAGATCATATCTTGGGTCACAAATCAAGCCTTGGTAAATTTAAGAAAATTGAAATTGTATCAAGTAACTTTTCGGACCACAACGCTATGAGACTAGATATCAATTACAGGAAAAGATCTGTAAAAAATACAAACACATGGAGGCTAAACAATACACTACTTAATAACGAAGTGATCACTGAAGAAATCAAAGAGGAAATCAAGAAATACCTAGAAACAAATGACAATGGAGACATGACGACCCAAAACCTATGGGATGCAACAAAAGCAGTTCTAAGAGGGAAGTTTATAGCAATACAATCCTACCTTAAGAAACAGGAAACATCTCGAATAAACAACCTAACCTTGCACCTAAAGCAATTAGAGAAAGAAGAACAAAAAACCCCCAAAGTTAGCAGAAGGAAAGAAATCATAAAGACCAGATCAGAAATAAATGAAAAAGAAATGAAGGAAACGATAGCAAAGATCAATAAAACTAAAAGTTGGTTCTTTGAGAAGATAAACAAAATTGATAAACCATTAGCCAGACTCATCAAGGAAAAAAGGGAGAAGACTCAAATCAATAGAATTAGAAATGAAAAAGGAGAAGTAACAACTGACACTGCAGAAATACAAAAGATCATGAGAGCTTACTACAAGCAACTCTATGCCAATAAAATGGACAACCTGGAAGAAATAGACAAATTCTTAGAAAAGCACAGCCTGCCAAGACTGAATCAGGAAGAAACAGAAAATATGAACAGACCAATCACAGGCACTGAATTTGAAACTGTGATTAAAAATCTTCCAACAAACAAAAGCCGAGGACCAGATGGCTTCACAGGCGAATTCTATCAAACATTTAGAGAAGAGCTAATACCTATCCTTCTCAAACTCTTCCAAAATATAGCAGAGGGAGGACCATTCCCAAACTCATTTTACGAGGCCATCATCACCCTGATACCAAAACCAGACAAGGATGTCACAAAGAAAGAAAACTACAGGCCAATATCGCTGATGAACATAGATGCAAAAATCCTCAACAAAATACTAGCAAACAGAATCCAACAACACATTAAAAGGATCATACACCATGATCAAGTAGGGTTTATTCCAGGAATGCAAGGATTCTTCAATATATGCAAATCAAACAATGTGATACACCATATTAACAAATTGAAGGAGAAAAACCATATGGTCATCTCAATAGATGCAGAGAAAGCTTTCGACAAAATTCAACACCCATTTATGATAAAAATGTTCCAGAAAGTAGGCATAGAAGGAACTTTTCTCAACATAATAAAGGCCATATATGACAAATTGACAGCCAACATCATCCTCAATGGTGAAAAACTGAAACCATTTCCACTAAGATCAGGAACAAGACAAGGTTGCCCACTCTCACCACTCTTACTCAACATAGTTTTGGAAGTTTTAGCCACAGCAATCAGAGAAGAAAGGAAAATAAAAGGAATCCAAATCGGAAAAGAAGACGTAAAGCTGTCACTGTTTGCAGATGACATGATACTTTACATTGAGAATCCTAAAGATGCTACCAGAAAACTACTAGAGCTAATCAATGAATTTGGTAAAGTAGCAGGATACAAAATTAATGCACAGAAATCTCTGGCATTCCTATACACTAATGATGAAAAATCTGAAAGTGAAATAAAGAAAACACTCCCGTTTACCACTGCAACAAAAAGAATAAAATATCTAGGAATAAACCTACCTAAGGAGACAAAAGACCTGTATGCAGAAAATTATAAGACACTGATGAAAGAAATCAAAGATGATACAAATAGATGGAGAGATATACCATGTTCTTGGATTGGAAGAATCAACCTTGTGAAAATGACTCTACTACCCAAAGCAATCTACAGATTCAATGCAATCCCTATCAAACTACCACTGGCATTTTTCACAGAACTAGAACAAAAAATTTCACAATTTGTATAGAAACACCAAAGACCCCGAATAGCCAAAGCAATCTTGAGAATGAAAAACGGAGCTGGAGGTATCAGGCTCCCTGACTTCAGACTATACTACAAGGCTACAGTAATCAAGATAGTATGGTACTGGCACAAAAACAGAAAGATAGATCAATGGAACAGGATAGAAAGCCCAGAGATAAACCCACGCACATATGGTCACCTTATCTTTGATAAAGGAGGCAGGAATGTACAGTGGAGAAAGGACAGCCTCTTCAATAAGTGGTGCTGGGAAAACTGGACAGGTACATGTAAAAGTATGAGATTGGATCACTCTCTAACACCATACACAAAAATAAGCTCAAAATGGATTAAAGGCCTAAATGTAAGGCCAGAAACTATCAAATTCTTAGAGGAAAACATAGGCAGAACACTCTACGACATAAATCACAGCAAGATCCTTTTGACCTACCTCCTAGAGAAATGGAAATAAAAACAAAAATAAACAAATGGGACCCACCTCCTAGAGAAATGGAAATAAAAACTAAAATAAACAAATGGGACCTAATGAAACTGCAAAGCTTTTGCACAGGAAGGAAAAGGAACCATAAACAAGACCAAAAGACAACCCTCAGAATGGGAGAAAATATTTGCAAACGAAGCAACTGACAAAGGATTAATCTCCAAAATTTACAAGCAGCTCATGCAGCTCAATAACAAAAAAATAAACAACCCAATCCAAAAATGGGCAGAAGATCTAAATAGACATTTCTCCAAAGAAGATATACAGACTGCCAACAAACACATGAAAGAATGCTCAACATCATTAATCATTAGGGAAATGCAAATCAAAACTACAATGAGATATCATCTCACACCAGTCAGAATGGCCATCATCCAAAAAATCTATAAACAATAAATGCTGGAGAGGGTGTGGAGAAAAGGGAACACTCTTGCACTGCTGGTGGGAATGTGAATTGGTACAGCCACTATGGAGAACAGTATGGAGGTTCCTTAAAAAACTACAAATAGAACTACCATATGACCCAGCAATCCCACTACTGGACATATACCCTGAGAAAACCATAATTCAAAAAGAGTCATGTATCAAAATGTTCATTGCAGTTCTATTTACAATAGCCAAGATATGGAAACAACCTAAGTGTCCATCATCAGATGAATGGATAAAGAAGATGTGGCACATATATACAATGGAATATTAGCCATAAAAAGAAACGAAATTGAGCTATTTGTAATGAGGTGGATGGACCTAGAGTCTGTCATACAGAGTGAAGTAAGTCAGAAAAAGAAAGACAAATACTGTATGCTAACAGATATATATGGAATTTAAGAAAAAAAAATGTCATGAAGAACCTAGGGGTAAGACAGGAATAAAGACACAGACCTACTAGAAAATGAACTTGAGGATATGGAGGGGTAAGGGTAAGCTGGGACAAAGTGAGAGAGTGGCATGGACATACATACACTACCAAACGTAAAACAGATAGCTAGTGGGAAGCAGCCGCATAGCATAGGGAGATCAGCTCGGTGCTTTGTGACCACCTAGAGGGGTGGGATAGGGAGGGTGGGAGGGAGTGAGACACAAGAGGGAAGAGATATGGAAACATATGTATGTGTATAACTGATTCACTTTGTTATAAAGTAGAAACTAACACACCATTGTACAGCAATTATACTCCAATAAAGATGTTTTAAAAATTACAAAAAAGTCAATCGATGGACACACCACTGTAAAACAATTATACTCCAATAAAGATGTTTAAAAAAAATAGTCAATCAATGTAATTCACCATCTTAACAGTCTAAAGAAGAAAAAACACATGATCCTATCAACTTATGCATTTAATAATACCCTAAATCCATTCTTGATTAAAATAAATAAACAGAAAACTAGGACTAGAAGTTCTCTGGCCTAGTTAAGGGCATCTACAAAAATAACCTACAGCCAACATCATACTTAAATGTGAAAGACCAAATGTGTTGAAGATTGGAAACAAGGTAAGAATGTTTGCTCTCATCACTCCCCTCAAAATCATAATGAAAATCCTAGCCAGTACAGTAAGGGAAGAAAAATAATTGTTTCAGATTGGAAAGGGAAAAATTAAATTTTTGCTATTTGCAGACAACACTATTGTCTACATATTCAATCCCATGGAATCCACAGAAAAGCTCCCAGATAGGAACTAAGTTTACCAGGGTTACAGGGTATAAGGCAAACAAAAATCAGTCGTATTTCTATATAGTACTAGCAGTGAATAATTAGAAACTGAAATTAAAAAAAATATATTATTTACAACAGCTCCAAAAAATATTAAATATTTAGATATGAATCTAAGAAAACATGAGCAGGATGTGTATGCTGAAAGCTACAAAACTCTGATAAAGGAAATTTAAAAAGACCAAAATTATAAACAGAGAAATATACTGTGTTCCAGGTATGGAAGATTCAACACAGTAAAGATGTTAATTCTCCCCAAGTTAATTAACAAAGATTATCTGTAAATATAGATAAGCTGATTCTAAAATTGATGTAGCAAGGCAAAGGAAGTAGAATAGCCAAAACGATTTTGAAAATTTATCTAGTTGTCATTTTCTGCATTAGAATGTGAGCTCTACGAAGTTGCCACTGCATTAGACTGTGAGCTCTGTGTTCACCATTGTATCCTAGTGCTGTGCTTGCACACATTAATGAAAGTCTGCTAATTTGGGGGCTACAGAGAAAAAAAGAACTGCTGTCCTCAAATTAGCTGTCTTATCCCTTTATGGCTGCTATAACAACAACAACAAAAAAAAACATAGATTTGGTGGTTTATAAACAAAAGAAACTTCTTTCTCACAGTTATGGAGGCTGGGGAAGTTTAAGATCAAGGCGCTGGCAGATTCAGTGTCTGCTAAGAGATGGCTTCCTGGTTCACAGACTGTAGTTTTTTCGCTGTGTCCTCACATGGCAGAAGGCACAAGAGAGCTCTCTGGGCCTCTTTTATAAGGGCACTAATCCCATTCATGAGGTCTCCACACTCATGACCTAAGCACCTGCCAAAGGCTCCACCTCCAAATAGTATCACACTGGGGATCAGGTTTCAACATATGAATTTTAGGGGGGACACAAACATTCAGTCTATAACACTAGTCTAATGGAAGAGTGCAGTCTGGGGAGCTATTATTTCTATGAAGCTTTCTCCCCATAAGCCATTTCTTCTATAAATCATTCTCTCCTTATACTTTTCACTTTCTATCTTAAATAGTGATCTGAATGCTACTTTTAAACTATAAGTGCATTAAGAAGAGGATCTGTATAACTTTCACAGTACCCCACATATAAGGTATTTAAACACTCAGTAAATTTTTATTTTTTAAACTAACACAATAAAAATTGGCTGTCTTTATTTTGGCATACAGTCCTACAAGTTTTACCACATGTATAGATTTGTGTAACTACCACCACAGTCGAGTTAATGAACACTTGGATCACCCCGAAAAAACTCCATCATGTTACCTCTTTGTCGTTACCCCTCCCTCCACTGGCAACCTCTGTAAAGCACTGAAATGAGCCGGAAGATGGACTTACAAGCCAGGTTCAGTGCCAGAGGAATAAATATTGCTTCCGTCATCTCATGCTCCCTGCTAGTATCAACATCGTAAGCATTTATGTTTGCAATGTGATCATCACTGGCTTTACCAGAAAGGCTTTATTCTAGCTCCTTCTTTTCCTGCTATACAGTCTGTGCTCAAATATGCTTGTTGAATGAACAAGGGAGTATTCAGACAAAGAGAAAATTAGAGGAGGAGAATGACATATATCTCATTCTGGCTAGAATAAACTTCAAAGCACAAGCAGAAAAGAATAGAGCATTTCATTTCTTGCCCCCAAATCCTTAAACCTCTCTAATATCTATGGAAAAGTTTTAATTTTTTATCCTAGCATTAAAGACTCGTTATAATTTGGACCCAAATTATTTTTCCAACATTATTTCCTACTACCCTTTTTACAACTAGGAGAAATACATGTGGCTTTAGCATACCTGCAACCCACTCCCCACTTCGACAGTGCCTTTGCCCCAATCCTGACTGAAGCAGTAGCCCAAAGTGGCCATATTTGCATCTCATGGTCTTGACCCTCAGTCAGTACTGATTAAATTGGACTGCTGATAAAACATGGACAAATTCATATGTAGGCTGAGACAATCAGATTCCCAGGATTTTTAAACAGAAGACTTAGAGATCAAGTCAAATGACGGTAAATGCTTGAACTGATAAATCATGTACAGTTGGGACAGCTGTATAGGGCTTTTGCAGGTAGAAACCATGCACTAAACAGCCTAGAGGCAGAAAAGAGATGAGAAAAACCAAGCATCCCCCGAAAGGCAGAGAAACCATTATTCCAGGTACTCTGTAGCCCGGGTATACTTTATTTTCTATCTTCAGAATGTGCACAAGATGCCTACTACATGCCTACAATAAATCCTCCTTCACTTAAGGTAGCTTAAGTTGGCTTCTGTTCCTTAAAACTAATTAACTCTAACATATTAACCAAACTGTACTCTTTTTCACACATTCCCTACTTTCTTGCCTCTATGCTCTGGATAGCCACATATACATCTTACCTTTTATAGTAAAAACTAAGTTGGTAACACATACTTAGAACTGTAATATACCAAATTTAAAACATTTCTAATATGGGGATATATGTATACATATAGCTGACTCACTTTGTTATACAACAATGTAAAGCAATTATACTCCAATAATGATGTTAAAAAAACCCAAAACATTTCTACTTTTGTGCATCAAATGACACTATCAAGAAAGTATAAAGACAAGCCATAGAATAGGAGAAAATACATAATTTGTTTCACTAATTAGAAAAGCAAAAGAAAATATTTTACTTCACAAGTAGAAAAAGTATACTTCAAAACTGTCAATGGCATTAAGGCAATACTTATAAAGTTCAACATTTCTTTTACATTATAACATTGCCGGTTACAGATGCTGTATTATGGATTTCACCACAACCTATATAAGTCAGTCCTTTAAATATGGACTGTTTTGCAAACACCCTGTTAAAAAGAGTTGTAGTCTTCACCAAAATTGATACAGCTGTGCCTACTCAAAGATGACCAAATTCAAGGGTGACAGACCGCCAAGTCACTGACTTTATTTAATCCTTCAGAAGAGTACCAGAGGTGAAATCATTTATGCTTGTTTACACTAACCTCAACTATTTACACATTATGTGTCTAAATAATTTGCCTGGGCATGAATCTATTACATCTAGAATATTAGAGTACTTACTATAGTTAACATACAAGTGAACTTGCTTAGTTGGCTTCCTAATGTATTTCAGCTACAACTCCCCTTCAACGTTCAATTCTTCAGTCCTATCTTACGTTGGCCCAGCTGATTTCTCTCCTACAGAAACATCCCTCAGAGAAAGGTACCAAAAATACTTTGAGAAATGATACTATTACTTCCAAAGTGATCACTCCAAAGGTTCCAATCATTTGAGTATGTAAGTTCTCGCACTTTTTAAAAAGTTTTTAATCCAATAAATCTTTGTGTTCCTATATATGGCTCCATATATATGGTTCATATATATGGCTCTATGTCTCTTTGCAAAGACAAAAGAGCAAAAAAGACGTTTCATATCTGCAGAGAGTTTGCATCTTAGTAGAAAAGACACATACATACAAGTAATTATGGAAGTCTCAATACTTTGTCTTTACCTCACTCAATCCTCAAAAATGGGTGATGGGTATACTTCCTCCATCCACTTTTATGAAGCAATGTATAGAACTTGTGCATTGGACATACAGACTTGATTTTACCACTTTATTCTCTCAGGGTTTTCCCTGAAATCGTTTCCCTTCTGCTCCACAACAACTACAAACTACTAGGTATAAAATAAATAAGATACAAGTATGTAGGGTACAGTACAGGGAATATAGCCAATATTAATAACTTTATTTATTTTTTATAAATTTATTTATTTATATATCTATTTTTGGCTGCGTTGGGTCCTGGTTGCTGCGTGTGGGCTTTCTTTAGTTGTGGCGAGAGGGGGCTACTCTTCCTTGCGGTGCGCGGGCTTCTCATTGCGGTGGCTTCTCTTGTTGCGGAGCATGGGCTCTAGGCGCACGGGCTTCAGTAGTTGTGGCACACGGGCTCAGTAGTTGTGGCACACGGGCTCAGTAGTTGTGGCTCGCG
Source organism: Phocoena phocoena (assembly GCF_963924675.1). NCBI lineage: Eukaryota > Metazoa > Chordata > Mammalia > Artiodactyla > Phocoenidae > Phocoena > Phocoena phocoena. Next base: position 32,451,157 of record NC_089234.1, read on the forward strand.
GGCTCTAGAGCTCAGGCTCAGTAGTTGTGGCGCATGGGCTTAGTTGCTCCGTGGCATGTGGGAGCTTCCCGGACCAGGGCTTGAACCCGTGTCTCCTGCATTGGCAGGTGGATTCTTAACCACTGCACCACCAGCGAAGCCCTATAGTAACTTTAAATGGAGTACAATCTATGTTGTACACCTGAAATTAGTATAATACTGTAAATCAACTATGCTTGAATTTAGGGGGGGGGGAAACTGGCCTAACAACTATTCTGGCTCTTTTCTCCCCTAATCAAATTCCTTACAAAACATGGTAGACATAATTTTTCACATCACTCTCCATTTTCGTATCATCCCACTTCCCTCAGAAACAAAAATCAGATTCAAAGTTTACCTTCATTAAAGCTTCACAAAAAAGCTACTGGTCTAAGCATATGTCACTGAATCTGTTAGCTACCCCTTCTGACAGGGACTGAATTTAATGTAGTTTACATGAATAATCTGGATATCACACTTTAATAAAGAGCCTGACAAGTACAGGTAAACTACCACAAATGTATCCAAGCCCCAGTTTCTCAAGTCCCAAAACATCTGCTACACTGCTACAAGAGTCACTGTTCTAAAATGCAATCCTAAGCATGTTGCCCTTGTTTTAAAAACCCATCGAACGGTCCTATGGACTGCCAACTCTCACAGAATCTATTCAAAATGCTTAGTTCTGTCACATAAACTCCCTCATAATTTAGACCCAACCTTTGTGCCTCGGTTTTTGACACTCTACCTCACCTGCCCTATGGTGAGGTCATACTAATAAGTCTCTACAGTTCCAAAAGTGCTGTGCTATTTCATGTATAATTCTGCCTATGCTGTTGTATGCCTGTACTGGCTTCACCCTCATTCCAATCCAAACCCTCCTCATTGGTATTAAAAAAACAACAAAAAACCAAGCATTTATGTCTCATCTACTGTGAAGAGTTCCCTAACATCTCATCCCAAAGTTAATCACTCCTTCTTCAGTGCTGCTAATGTACCTTTGCATTTTCTTTTATAACACTAATCAGGTAATATGGTAAGTACTGATTTATATGACTCTCCCATCTTAAGTTTGTTAATAAAATATTTTTAATCTAATTTCCTTAATGTCTCATATATATATATACACACACATATATATGTATTAAAAATGGGGCTCAGTAGCATCTGTTGAAAGAATAAATGGTAAGAAAATCATAAACTAGCTCATAAGAATTGTATATGCTTAGCTGAGAGGATCCAAAAACAAAAAAAAGATTCGGTAGCAATCTTATGAATTGTAATTATGTAAAAGAACTGACTTGTTCTTTGTGGCTTTAAAGGGCAAATTAGGACCAGGAACATTACAAAGAGATACACTGTGCTATGACATAAAGAACCTTCTAACAATTAATACCCTCAATAGGCTGCATTGAGGAAATTGAGCTCCTTGTTAGTGAAAAAATTGAAGCAGAGGCTAAACCACATCTATTAGGTGCCTAAACTCTCTAAAGAGGCAAACACTTAGCGCTGGGGTTGTTGTTATTTTTGTTTTGTTGACATTTTGCTCCTCTGACCACCTAGAAGTACTTCCTGAATTGAAGGTATACATGATAGAACCTATCTTCTCCTGACCAAGGTAACTGTCTTTTTTTCCACTGGGTGTTATGACGTTTCCATCAAATGGACAACTAAATCAAAAGATTTTGGTGGTCTCATACAAGAGCAAAACAATCTTACCTCCTCATTAAAATGCATAGCTAGTTATTATTTTAATCAAGAACATTTTATAGTGGTTACCTTCTAAAATTTTTTCTTCATGCAGTATAATTCTCAGTTATTTTATTAGTATAACCAATTTTGAAAGTTAATCCCTGTCCTAGTACTGTATTCTCGACAGCATTAATGTGCTTCTGGAAGTATATCACAAAGATGGACATCACCCTCTAGTTATATGTGCAGTTATTGTGCTGGTTACCCTATATAATAATTGTCTATCAAAAGCTTTATATTTTAAAAAATTATTTATTTATTTATTTTTTGCGGTACACGGGCCTCTCACTGTTGTGGCCTCTCCCGTTGCGGAGCACAGACTCCGGACGCGCAGGCTCAGCGGCCATGGCTCACGGGCCTAGCCGCTCCGCGGCATGTGGGATCTTCCCGGAGTGGGGCACGAACCCGTGTCCCATGCCTCAGCAGGCGGACTCTCAACCACTGCACCACCAGGGAAGCCCCAAAAGCTTTATTTTATTAGTCTTTAGATAACAAATTTTAGTGCTCAACACCCAATTAAGAATCACAACAAACCTTCTGTTTTCCAAACAACACCCAACCCCCCACTGGTACTAATTTTAGGTAGTACCAATGAAGTTAAAAAGTCAATTCAGCAGGGGTGGGGTGAGGAGTGTCAAGGACCATGTAAGCAAAAAAGCAACTTAAATTTTATCACTTTTCAAAAACACAGAAACTACTTATTCAATTGAGACCTTTTACCGATTTAAAACTTTAATAACTTACTTCAAAACTTAAATTTCTACACAATATATCTTCCTGATAATGAACAATTTTCTTCTCATGGGTGAGAGATTTAAATTGTTTACTAGATTTACCATGGTGCTTGTAGGAGAAGTTTGCCTTTTAGCACTTGAACTCAAGTAAGAATACATTCTGTAAAATTGTATATTGCATTTATCTTACACTTTGATACATGCACTTTTTAATACATGAATCTATCATACTAACAACCTAAACTTTTAAAGTCTAAATTAAACCTGATATACACAACCTGTCATTAAAAAATATTTCTGTTGCAGGATATAACCTGTTAAGAAGCCATGAGGGAATGGGGATACTAGGGAAGTTAAGAAGAAGAGGCACAGCAGCTATCTTTAAGAAGTTGCCAGAAACATCCACAAGACATTGAAGTAAGCAGAATAGAAAAATAAATATGTAAATAATCTGTGCCAATACTCTGAAGCCCACAGGCCAAAGTACAGAGCTAACTTCCAGCTAACATTTATTCTCTCCAGAAATTTTTCTCTATACAAACCTCTTCAAACTCATTCTCTAACAGTCTCTCTCTAACAGAACCTCCACACCCTCCCAATTTTATCTTCTTTCTTACCACCTTAACTGGAATAGTATAGAAACAAAGTATTTATCTTTAGTTTTATTTTATATTCCCTGTCCTGCTTTTAGAAAGCAGGTAATATGAGCATTTTATGTTTTTCTAATAATGACAACAAAAACCAATAAACTGTTATAGTCTTTGAATAACTTTTCCCTGGGACAGCACAGAAAAGTATTTCCCGTCCTAGACTAGAAAATGACTACAAACAGTCTAGATGAAAACCAGATTTGGAAATTCTAAATAATGCCCAGGGTATGACGGGGAGTTGTATATTACAGTATTGGGGAAAATATGAGAACACAGCACAGAATTTGATTTCAAAACTATCATGTTCAGTTCCAAACTTAAAATGTTTTAATCTGTGTGAGGTTAGAGACGGGCAGAAGGAAATATTTTTTAACCAAGAAATGTATCCCAAAGTAAAATTCATATTAAAAAGAAACTGAAAAGCAAAATTCAAAGGTAAATTAAACGCATTACCAAGTTTACTCTCAAACTAGCTCTAAGTAGGAACGTAACTTATAGCTTGGTTTCCTAGGTAAACTTCTCTTAATTGCAGGAAAGAGCCTGCTGAAAACCCAGACAGTCACATGGTTTTTCATTTCTTTCTTGTTTTGGCCACAGAAATAAGAAGTGCAAGAAAGGCTGAAGCAGCAAATTCTGGAGGGGAATAAGCCATGTACAACATGCAGGAGTTTTTCTTAAAGGCATGGCAACTACCCAGCAGGAAGACAGGAAATTAATACCCTTTTTGATAAACTATAAATAAGGAGAAGTAAAGTTATGACTCCATGTTGAAGAGACCTGAGTAAGGTTTTGTGAGTTAAAGTTTTTCACAGAACATGTAAGCATGGCTATCTAAACTACATAAAATGAAAGCAAAAGACCTTTCCCACTAATAAAGAGGAAACTAAGATTTAATTAGGTAGAGACAGTTTCTTAACCTAGTGAAAGTTAGCAAAATACTTCTACATTTGTTTTTTAAAAATTATTAATTAATTAATTTTTTGGCTGTGTTGGGTCTTCGTTTCTGTGCGAGGGCTTTCTCTAGTTGCGGCAAGCGGGGGCCACTCTTCATCGCGGTGCGCGGGCCTTTCACTGTCACGGCCTCTCTTGTTGCAGGGCACAGGCTCCAGACGTGCAGGCTCAGTAGTTGTGGCTCACGGGCCTAGTTGCTCTGTGGCGTGTGGGATCCTCCCAGACCAGGACTCGAACCCATGTCCCCTGCACTGGCAGGCAGATTCTCAACCACTGCGCCACCAAGGAAGCCCCTACATTTGTTTTTATACCTGTTTACTACTTTATCTCTATTTATACTCACCAATTACATAGTACCTAAACATGACCCAATTTTAAATCAATACAGCAATCTAAACTATAAATGTTATGTTGTACCTTCTTTCAGTTATTACCTGAGGAGACCTGCCTATCGATAATTTCAGCTGACACCTGAACGCAGGGACTACGGGGACCTACCCTCCACACAGACAAAAATCCCAGTATAATTTTACAGTCTGCCCTCCTTACCTGTGGTTCTGCATCCAGGGATTCAATTAACAGAAGACGGTGTAGGACTGTAGTATTTACTATTGAAAAAAATCCACATATAAGTGGACCCACGCAGTTCAAACCCCTGTTTTTCAAGGGTCAAATGTATTTCATTAATTCTAGTGTGGGAACCACCTGCATCAGAATCACTTGAGAATCTCTGTTAAATACGTGGATTCGTAAGAGGCCCCACCCAAGACCTACTAAATCTAAAAGGGGACTCAAGGAATGTGCATTCTTAACTCCCCACAGCCCCACACCACAGGTGATTTTAAGCACTAACGTTTAATGATTACCGTCCTAGGGTCTAAGCAACTAGCAACCACCACTCCCTGGGGACAACGTTTAGTGTAGCTAACAGGGTTCCTAGGAATAAATAAGCCACCTCAGAAAGGATTGGCTTTCCCTTTCTGAATAATACATTCATAGATGGGTAACAGCTGTATCATCTCAAAATCTCCAAATGTCTTCACTTTTCCTCAAAGCTTTCCTACCACAAAATACTAAGTATGAAATGTATGAGTAAGCCAAGTTAAACATTTCATGAATTTAAACTTACAAGGTTGTTTCTGCCTGTCGTAAAAGTTCCTTAAAACAATAAAAGATGCAAACATTTTAATCTTTCTCAACATTCCCTCCTTTCAGTTTCTTCTCAGATCTGCTTTTTAGGCAAAGCTTCACTACTTCTGGAAATTTTATATCACTACACCAGAGTCCATTTTGACACCCATCCAATCCCAATACAAATTATTTTAAAATCTGCTACAGAAACTGTGCAATGTTTCTTCAGGGAGTACACAAAAAATTCATTCCAGTCTCTCCCTTTCTTTAAACCAGTTGATTTCAGTGATGAAGTTGGGGAAGGGACTGTGGAGGTCTTCTGTGGTATGAATAACATTTGAATCCTCACTATATACCAAATAATAAATACAAGGCGCTTAGTATATTATCTCATTTAACCCTCATGACAATCCCATGTGATAGGTATCACTATTACCCCCATTTTATGGATGAGTTGCCTAAGGTCCAGAGAGGTCAAGTAACTTGTCCATAATTGAACAGCTAGTAAGCATATTCAAAGCCAGGCAGTCCAACTCCACAACCAGCATCTTTTTTTATTTTTTCGCGGTACGCAGGCCTCTCACAGTTGTGGCCTCTCCCGTTGCGGAGCACAGGCTCCAGACGCGCAGGCTCAGCGGCCATGGCTCACGGGCTCAGCCGCTCCGCGGCATGTGGGATCCTCCCGGACCGGGGAATGAACCCATGTCCCCTGCATCGGCAGGTGGACTCTCAACCACTGCGCCACCAGGGAAGCCCACACAACCAGCATCTTTAACCACTACATTATATCCTACAGTTTGAAGATGCCACCTGCCAAAAGCAAGTCCCCTGAGTCCAACTAAGTAGGGGTTGTGGATTCTGAAGAATCCAATTTTTTTTAAAATGTGCTTTTAGGTGATTCTGAAGTACAGCAAAGGCTAGGAACAGTCCTCCCAAGTGGAACACTGGCAAACTTTGAGAAATAACTCATGGTCTGGAAGTTAAAAGTCTCAAATTCCAGTTCATTGATTAACTAGAATTTACTTATTACCCTATTCCTACTCCAAATAAATTTTAAAGAAAAAAAAATCTAGAATTTTCTAAAGAAAAAAAATGAGAGCTGCTGGTCTGTCCTCTCTGCATATGGGAAACTAAACAAAGATCATTGATGTTTAGCATGATTACTCTGAGGCAGAGTTAGACCTTTACCAAAGAAAATGTTCAAGGTAGAATTTAGAGTTGAAGGGGATATTTCTATCTCTGGCAACCTTCTCATTTTACAGATGAAAAAACATGCTGTTTTTTAAAGCATCCTCTTTAACTTGGTTCACATTTGTAGTATTTAGCCAACAAATATTTGAGGTCTACAACAGTGACTGCAAGAGAACTGTGCAATATCACAGTGTACTGGAGCTGAAAGGGACTCTGAATCTCCTAATTTCACAGATGGGTAAACTGAACTCTAGAAATTTAATGATTTGCCCAAGATCACACAATTATTTAATGGTAGAAGAAAAGACACTACCTAGGACAAAAGCCAAGTTTCTTATTTCTCAAGACAATAGTATTTTCACTACACCAAAAGCTATGTTTTTGCTCATAAACTTTTTTCTTTTTGCTGTACGCGGGCCTCTCACTGTTGTGGCCACTCCCGTTGCGGAGCACAGGTTCCAGACGTGCAGGCTCAGCGGCCATGGCTCACGGGCCCAGCCGTTCCGCGGCATGTGGGATCCTCCCCGACCGGGGCACGAACCTGTGTCCCCTGCATTGGCAGGCGGACTCTCAACCACTGCGCCACCAGGGAAGCTCCATAAACTTCTTATAATTCACAGAAATCAATGTATTAGCTCCAAACCCTGGCAATCATATCTATGTCTAGTTCTGATTTTTTTTTATTCATTAACTATCTGACTCTGGGCAAATGAGTATAAAATAAAAAAATAAACCTTACCCTTTAGGTCACAGGAATATTTCAAGAATCTAAAAAAAACCTTACAGGGTTTCCCTGGTGGCGCAGTGGTTGAGAGTCCGCCTGCCGATGCTAGGGGACACGGGTTTGTGCCCCGGTCCGGGAAGATCCTACACGCCGCGGAGAGGCTGGGCCCGTGAGCCATGGCCGCTGAGCCTGCGCATCCGGAGCCTGTGCTCCACAATGGGAGAGGCCACAACAGTGAGAGGCCCGCGTACAGCAAAACAAAACAAAACAAACAACAAAAAAACTTATAACAAATAGGTACTGGTTGTTAAATCTAGTAAATGTTGCTCCAAATAGTCTGAACTGAAAAGTTTTAAAAACCATTGCTCTAGATCACCTGAAGAACAACTCATTACCATGTCTAACTCATTTCCAATACTAAATTAATACCATCTTACTAGGTGATGGCTAGCAAATAAAAGTTGTGACAAATGTACCACAGTTATGTGATGCTGCCAACATAGGGAACTGGGTGAGGCGTATGCCAGAATTCTCTGTAGTACTGTTGCAACTTTTCTGTAAATATAAAACTATTCTTAAACAAAAAATATTTTAAAAAATGAAAAGTAAATCTCTATGCCCATTTTGAACAGTTCAGAAAATTTCTACCAAACAAGTTAACTCCAAGTTAACATTCACACAATAGCCTGCTTTGCTTATTGGGGCTTAGTGTTAAAATGTTAATTTAGTTTAGCACTTCAAAATAATATGTTTGGGGACTTCCCTGGTGGCGCAGTGGTTAAGAATCCGCCTGCCAATGCATGGGACACGGGTTCGAGCCCTGGTCTGGGAGGATCTCACACGCCGCAGAGCAGCTAAGCCCGTGCGCCACAACTACTGAGCCTGCGCGCCTAGAGCCCGTGCTCCGCAACAAGAAGCCACCGCAATGAGAAGCCCGCACACCGCAACGAAGAGTAGCCCCCGCTCGCCACAACTAGAGAAAGCCTGCACGCAGCAATGAAGACCCAAAACAGTCAAAAATAAATAAAGTAATTAATTAAAAACAAAAAGCAAAATAATATGTTTGGGCGATTAAAACTACCTTAGTCCCCCAAAATTGGAGTTTCCTAGTACTTTCTAGCTAATTTATAGTCAGATGATCACATCTCTAACCATGAAGTCCTTGAACCAATGCTGGATTTCCAATTGTTTAGTATAGATATCTAGGTTTTTGCAGTTGGTTGGTTTCTTTAAGAAAATACTGGATCTGAGAGGGGAAAAAGGGTCAGAAACAGGGGAAAGATACAAAAGACTCTTCAGCCATTAGCTCCTCAATCTAATAATATCATGATGGGTAGCTTCACAACACTAAAGGACCCTTATTTTTATTCTAGAGCAACTGATTACACATTCTTTCCAGCTTTTCTAAAATTTTAAACACTGTAATTATATTAATATACAGATATTAATATATAAGTAATGTCCAAGAGAGTTTCATTAGTGAGACAAATACTTTAGCCTTTATTTTTACAATCTCTTGTAGTAACAAAAATTTCATGTTTACAGCAAGATATTTCTTCATTCTCCTTATAATCACACCACACCTGTTTTAAAGAACTGCTTGTTTTGGGGAGCTATAAAAATCTCTTAAAACTTATCAGAAGTTTGATATTTTGCCTTTTCTTTATTGAGATGTTAAAGAAGGGAGTTTTTGAGAAACTGGTCTTAAAACTGTAGTTAAACAAATAAAGGAGCCCTATCTGATGGAGTCAATGATGGCTCAGTCAGGTGAATAATGATTTCATCAACTACTGTTCACCAACTAAATTCTGAGTAGGAGAGAAAATTTTATTGTTTCTGAGAAGCTTAAATTAAGGAACATTATAACTGTTAGAAAGTTTTTATTCTCAATATCATAACAAAAAGTATATTCTCAACAATTTTCATATTGGGGAGATTGGGACTGCCTACATATGAAAAGAAATCACTAAATGAGCCTTTCTAGTCTTCCCTGTTCGGCTACTCATAATAAAAAGAGCTCCGTGAAAATAATTTTGTGCAACAATGTTTAGGAAGTTTCAGAGTCGATAATTACCGGGAAAGCTACATGAATCTCTATGTTCCAGAATCTATAAAATCAATCTATAAAGGTCTACATAGATTCCACAATCTATAAAGTCTATCTTTTCAGATAAAAGAAAAAAAACCTTCGGTATTTTCCCCCCCTACCTTAGCTATGCCCTTTTAAGCCACTGAATTCTTATGATTCATCTTGAAAATTTTGTAAAAAACTATCAACACTACCAGGAGACACAGATAGATACTTGCGTGTTTCTAAACAACAGTAACTGCCAGTGCAATCCAAACAAGCCTCAAAAGTATTAAACAGCCTTTAAAAAATTTTTATTTTATATTAGAATATAGTTGATTAACAATGTTGTGTTAGTTTCAGGTACAGCAAAGTGATTTAGTTATACACATACATGTATCTACCCTTTTTCAAATTCTTTTCCCATTTAGGTTACTACAGAATATTGAGGAGATTTCCCTATGCTAGTAGGGTCCTTCGTTATCTATTTTAAATATAGCAGTGTGTACTTGTCAATCCCAAACTCCCAATCTATTTATTTAAAAGGTTTTTAAAAATACACCTATTAAGAGTGTATTGACTTAAAGAATAAACCACTGTAGTCTGAAAACAATTAAGACATGAATTTGCTTAAAGGACACATAAAAATGGTTTAAAGCTACTTCACTTTCAAAACAGAATAATAAACAGATCCTTGAGAAACGAAGGCTAGCCTGAAAACACAAGAGATTTGCTTTTAAGCTTTCATCTTCTCACTGCTAAGTTGGTGATAGTGGCAGTAGTGGTACTCACCCAGCATTTCAAAACTTTTATAGACAGGAAAGGGCTAAGGATCTAAAGGAATGTTACTTCTAGGCCTCCCGTAATCAAGTCACCATAAACACAGAGAGATGCCCGAGTGAAGCTAGGGCAAGCCCCCAACAGGGACTGAAATAGAACTCACCTCATCTAGAAGGGAGGGCAAGCAGGAGATGATGAGAGCTGTCCCATCCTGGACCAAATGCCTTTTTCTCCTACATGGTTTCTACCCTACTCAATGAAGCCCCTGTCGATGATATGTCTTGATTGAACATATTTTTGTAGTAATAGATATGCTGCTATAAAATGGTCCCCTCTCTTTACTTGTAAAAGGTTAAAACAAACATGAAACTATTCTTTCAAACTATTTCTGTTATAATTTTTTTGCCCAGTTAAGAGAAAGAGAGGAAGTGGAAAGGAGAAGGGAATGATGGAGATAATCAGGCGGGAAGGAAAAGAGTCACAGGTAAACAGAAGTTATAATCAAATTCCTGGACTGAAAATCAGAAATCCTGGTTCCTAATCCCAGCTCTGCTATTAGCTAACTAAACTCCTCTCTTTAGACAGTGAGATTCCTCACCAAAAAATGAAGTGAGGGAAGGGGCTGCACCAAGAACAGGAATACATCCTAGAACAAGATATCCCCAAAGGAAGGCCTCATCTGGGTTTCAGAATTGAGAATGACAACTGTGCACAGGAAGAAAAACCACTCTTAGGTTGTAGGGATAAGGGAAATTTCTGATTAAATCATTCTCTTCAGGGATGGACGATTTGTTCAAAATTACACTACCTAGAGAGGAGTAAAAACAGAGAGTCTGTGCAAGTTTTCACTTCAACACAATCTGAATGGGATTCTTCATACTAGCACTAGGTACTGTAGATTCAGAAATGAACATCACAGTCTCTGCCTTTAAGGTGTTCAGAATCCAGTTAAGGCTTTGACTAAATGCTAAGAGAAAAATTATGCCTCTGTCTGATTCTGCTCTTTCCCAAGAATGTTAAATGAAGCAAGCAATGATGCTTAGAATCTTTTTTTTTTTTTTTTTTTTGCGGTACGCGGGCCTCTCACCCATGTGGCCTCTCCCGCCGCGGAGCACAGGCTCCGGACGGGCAGGCTCAGCGGCCATGGCTCACAGGTCCCGCCGCTCCGCGGCATATGGGATCTTCCCGGACCGGGGCACGAACCTGCATCCCCTGCATCGGCAGGCGGACTCTCAACCACTGCACCACCAGGGAAGCCCGATGCTTAGAATCTTGACATTCAAATCTCAAAAATGAAGCTTATAGAAATTAACTTCAGGGCTTCCCTGGTGGCACAGTGGTTGAGAGTCCGCCTGCCGATGCAGGCGACGCGGGTTCATGCCCCGGTCTGGGAAGATCCCACATGCCGCGGAGTGGCTGGGCCCGTGAGCCATGGCCGCTGAGCCTGCGCGTCTGGAGCCTGTACTCCGCTACGGGAGAGGCCACAACAGTGAGAGGCCCGCATACCGCAAAAAATAAATAACTAAATAATAAATAAATAAATAAAATAAAATGCCTAAAAAAAAAAAAAAAAGAAATTAACTTCAGGGGACCTAAGTTTACTGATTTCTTACCCAGTGCTCTGCTACATGTGAAAAGTATATCATACGAATGTCAACTACCATGCTAATTAAAGTCCTATTAGTCTACAGGTTAAAGAAATTTTCTAAATTATATAAAAATTCCTGCCTACTGTCAATAATATGAAAGCCTCTTATAACAGATTTGCCTTATTATTTGAATATTGCAATACATATATAATGTATCTGTCTTCAAACTTAATCCCCACTGGCCTGCACTCCACCTCCAAGTCAGGGACCAAGCAAGTACTCTGGGTATACTGGTCGAATTAGTGCTCTCCACAGCCCCTTTCAGGTGTAAAACTGCCTGACAGGGCTTCCCTGGTGGCACAGTGGCTAAGAACCCGCCTGCCACTGCAGGGGACAAGGGTTCGAGCCCTGGTCTGGGAAGATCCCACATGCCGCGGAGCAACTAAGTCCGTGCGCCACAACTACTTAGCCTGCGCTCTACAACCCGTGAGCCACAACTACCGAAGCCTGTGCGCCTAGAGCCCGTGCTCCACAGCCAGAGAAGCCACCGCAATGAGAAGCCCATGCACCTCAACCAAGAGTAGCCCCTGCTCACGGCAACTAGAGAAAGCCCCCGCGCAGTAACAAAGACCCAACACAGCCAAAAATAAATAAATTAATTAATTAAAAAGCACTTAAGGTGTGTTAAGTTTTTTTACTTGTAACCCTGTGGAACTTTTGGGTGTTTATTGGTCATGTTTTTATGTCAGCTGTCAGGCAGTTTTATTTATTTATTTATTATTTTTGGCTGCGTTGGGTCTTCATTATGGTGTGCGGGCTTCTCATTGTGGTGGCTTCTCTTGTTGCAGAACACGGGCTCTAGGCATGCGGGCTTCAGTAGTTGTGGCACACAGGCTCAGTAGTTGTGGCTGGCGGGCTCTAGAGCGCAGACTCGGCAGCTGTGGTGCATCGGCTTCACTGCTCCGCGTCATGTGGGATTCTCCCCCGGCCAGGGCTCGAACTTGTGTCCCCTACATTGGCAGGCGGATTCCTAACCACTGCACCACCAGGAAAGCCCCCTTAAGTGCATTTAAAATATTGCCACTACAAGCTTTAAGTATATCTTTGCAATTGTAGGCACAAATACAGATCTCACTACTATATATGTTGTCCTATGAGTAACACATAATTAGGATTTCCCAATCTTGATTTAAACAACTTCATAATTTATTCGTAAATTTATACAAGCAGGAAAAATAAGTTAATAACGTAGAAAAAGGAGTAAGAAATATTAATCAGAAAACTGTGCCTGTGTGTCTACAAATATGCACACTAACTGTATAATCCTCTAAAACTTGAGTCGCATTCCTTATTTCTTTTACTTCTGGTTTTTGTCAAGATCCCTAAAAAGGGAACAAAAACACAAGAGAAAGGAGAAAGAACTTTGAAAGGGAGGGTTTTATAAGTTGGGAATACTTTCCTGTTTTCCTAGAGACTTAAAAAAAAATAAGCGTGTCAAAATGTGACCCAAAAGAAATTGCTTTTTCATTAATGTACATTAAAATGACATTAATGAATAATAACGACATATTGATCCCTATCAAAGTCCCACTCTGAACCCTGCAGTGTCCAGCACCGTAATTTAATTTCAAGAATAGCAGGTCAAATCACATATACAACACCATAAAAAATTAAAAAGAAGATGCTTTAAAAAGGTAGAGGCCTATCTGGTAAAAGGAAAGAGGGATTTTTCTACATAAAGCGCCATAATAATTTGGCTTAAAGGCCGGTATCAAATTCTAAACACCAAACTGACGGCATTTTAATAAAAGCCACTGAAACAAGCTGTTAAAGGCTATGAAACACAACCGCCTCTACTTTCAAGAATTCCCAAACTACTTGAATGGGTTTAGACTCCACGCAAATAGCTCTCCAAAATGACTTCCCTTTCTCTTTCACAACCGCACCCGTACACACGCACCGCACCGCACCGCCACCCGCCCCTAATTCTTTGTAGTACATGGGGACGAGGAAGGTGGTCTGTTTTTCCGGAAGAGGGAAAACTGTAGGTAAGGCACTAGCACGCCGGCCTGAAAACACAGAAACCAGGTGTGAATGGCAGGTAGACCGTCCAGCGGACAAGGGAACAGAAAGCCTGGCTCCCCGCGCTCACAACTTCTCCGATACACAATTCAGACCTAGTTCCTCTTCCCCCGGTGAAAAATCAAAGCTCAATCCGGACGCCAGAGAGAGCCTCCACGCCGCTCTCCGCCAGCTCCCGGCCCGAGCCCTCCCCGAACCCCGGCGCAGTCTGCGCTGTACCTGGCGAAGAAGTCGGCGAAGCCGCCGCTCCGTCGAGCCCGGGCCGAGGTCCCCGCGGGGCCCTGCTCCGCGGCAGGCGAGGGCACCGGCGGCCCCGACGGCGGCAGGTGGTCGCGGGCGCTCTGGTGGCGGCTCACCTCGAATGTGTTCCGAGAGTTCAAGTGAACGTCGGAGAAAACGAGGCGCGACTCGGCGCCGGCGCCTCCGCTAGTCCTCTCGGCCGAGGTGACCGGCGACGCGCCCTCCTCGGGACCCTCGGGGCCGGCTCCCGGCTGCTCCAAGTCCTCGCTGCCACTGCCACTGCTGGCCGGACTGCCCCCCGAGCCGCTGCCCGCATCCTCGGGCCTTTCGGCGTCCGCCGCCGCCAGGCAGCAGCTCCGCAGCGGGTCCTCGAGCGGCGCGGCCCAGTCGGACGGGCTGCCCGCGCCGTCCGCGCCCTCGTCGCCAGGCCCCTCCGGGCGGAGGCGGCGGTGGCGCGGCTCCCGGCCGCCGGCGCGGGCCAGGTCGCGATAGTCTGGGCCCGGCAGAAAGCCCGAGTCCCCGTTGGTCATGCCTCCGTGTCGCGCCGCGCGGACATCCGCCGCTTCCGCGCCGCGGTGCTTGGAGCCCGCGTCCGGCGGGCAGGCGTCCGAGTGCGGGGCTGCGGAGCGCGGCAGAACGCGGGGCTGGCCGGCGGGGAGCGGACAGTAGCACAGCCCGGGCTCCAGCTGCCCCCCGGTCTCCGCGAGATAACGCTTAAGGAGCTGCTGAGGCGGCGGCGTCTCCTCCTCCTCTTCTTCCTCCTCCTGCTCCTCCGGAGTCTCCACAGCGCCGGCGCCTCCGCCAAAGCCGTCCGTGGCCCGAATCATCTTCCCGTCCAGGCCTGCGGGCTCGGGCGCCGGCACAGGGAGCAACTTGGGGTTTCTTCCCGAGCAGGTTCCGGCATCCTCCGGACCCACCATCTGGGGCCGGGTGAGCGCCACCCTAGGAGGTACGGGCTCGGTCCGGGAAGAGCCCTGAGTGCTGGGGCAGCAGCGGCTGCCGCCGCACCGTTCCCAGACCCGCCCCTCCCTCCCGGGAATTCGGGCTGTTGCGGGAGGGCGGGCACACGCCTGGGCTAGCGCACGCGCAAAAGCCAGACCGGTCAAGCCCCGACCTGGAGATTCCACGAACCATAGAGACGGTAGCTAGAGAGACCCGCTCCGTGACACTCCAACTGCCAATCTGGGATCCGGCGTCTGGATGACGGAGGCTGGTTGGCCCACGCGGAACGTGACTGTCCTTACAGAAGCACGGGTATGGCTCGCTTAGCAAAAATTCACTTGACGTACTTAATTTATGGGAGTAGAATACAGTATGTTAGATGTTAAGTCCTTCCAGCTCTAATTGGTCGCTAGTCGACTTTACACTTTTATATCCACTGATCCATTGCCACAATTTAGGGTTTCTTCGCCTCCGGTCAAAACTCTTCCTTCTCCACTTCATCTTCCCCAATACTACCAAAGTTATCTTTCTTATCTAGGACCACGTTTCATCACATCACCCTCTCTTAAAGATTTCCATTATCACTTAAGGAGAAAGAGGAAGTAGAGTCGGGCAGAGAGGGCTACTGAAATAATTCCAGCACCCCATGAAAATGGATTAAAATGGGGTAATAAGCAATGAATGGAAATGAAGTGTAGAAATCACCAGATGTGATAATTGATCAGATATAAGGAGTGACTGAAGAGGGAGGAACCAGCCAAATTACTACAAAACTCTTGAGACTGAAACTGATGTGGTTTGAAGAAATAGGGACTTGGATTGGAAATAACTTGATTAATAGGAGAAATATATCTGGTAAAGTAAGAATATCCAGCATATAGAGTTCTAAATCTTGGGTTACGGCTTCGGTTTAGAGACGCAGATTGAAGAGTCATCTACATAATGCAACTAGGTGAGTCATGAGTAACATCATCTAGGAAGAAAGACTAAAGATGGAGGTGGGACAGAGACTCAAAGGTGTCGCTATTTCAGGATGGACAAATAAGCTGTATTGCGAGGGATTAAAGAGGCACTAGTTGTGGATAAAATGAACTGGCAAATATAGACAGCTCATTCTAGAAGTATATCAATGAAAGGACAGTAGTAGGAGAATGGAGAATTAGAGGAAGCAGCATTGTCAAGCCTTTAAAATATATATACGCACACACAAGAGTGAATGTAACCTATATATGGGTACTAAAATGTGTAAATAAAATGGTCATCCATGTACCTAGCACCCAGTTTAAGAAATGTCAAGTGTCTTTTATAATGAGCATTTTTCAAGGCCCTAAGTAAAAACTAAGTGGATAGGGCATAGTTAGCAATACATTTAGTATCAAGATCTTTCAGAAGAAATGACCTCCAAGACACAGGTGGAAAAGCTAATACAGGAAAAGAGAAAATATTTGCAATTCATATATATAAGGGTCTACTATCCAGAATATGTAAAGAACTCAACTACAAGAAGACAAACAACCCAATTTAAAAATGAGTAAAGGGGCTTCCCCGGTGGTGCAGTGGTTAAGAATCCACCTGCCAAAGCAGGAGACATGGGATCCAGCCCTGGTCCAGGAAGATCCCACATGCCGCGGAGCAACTAAGCCCATGCGCCACAACTACTGAGCCTGTGCTCTAGATACCACACGCCACAACTACTGAGCCCACGTGCCACAACTACTGAAGCCCGCGAGCCTAGAGCCCGTGCTCTGCAACAAGAGAAGCCACCGCAATGAGAAGCCCGTGCGCCGTAACGAAGAGTAGCCCTCGCTCACCGCAACTAGAGAAAAGCCCACGCGCAGCAACGGAGACCCAACGCAGCCAAAAATAAATAAATAAATAAACAAATATGAGTAAAGAACTTGACCAGACATTTCTCTGAAGAAGATATGCTAATAGCTGTTAATAAGCATATGAAGTGATGCTCAACATAATTAATCACCAGGGGAATGCAAATCAAAACCTCAGTGAGATAGCACTCACACCCACTAGGAGGACTATAATCAAAAAAGTCGAAAATAACAGGTGTTGTAGAGGATGTGGAGAAAGTGGAACCCTCACACATTGCTGGTAGAAATGTAAAATGGTATAGCTGCTGTGAAAATGTTTAGTTGTTCCTCAGTAACATAGAATTACCATATGACCCAGCAATTCTACTCCTAGGTATATACCCAAAAGAATTGAAAACAGATGTTCAAACAAAAACTTGTACATGAATGTTCACAGCTGCACTATTCATAAAAAACAAATGATGGAAGCAACCGAAATGTCCATCAATAGAGGAGTGGATAAACAGAATGTGATATATACACACAACAGGCTATTAGCCATAAAAAGGAATTAAGTACCAATACATGCTACAAAGTGGATGAATCTCAAAAACACTATGCTAAGTAAAAGGAGCCTGACACAAAAGGTCACATATTATATAATTCCATTTATATGAACTGTCCAGAATAGGTAAATCCATAGAGAAAGAAAGCAGATTGGAGATTGTCAATGGCTGGGGAAACGGGAAAAATAGGGCAGGAATGCCTCATGGATATGGGGTTTTCTTTTGTGTGATGAACATGTTTTAGAACAAGATACAGGTGGTGGTTGCATGACACTGTGAATGTACTAAATGCCATTGAATTGCACTTTTTTTTTTTTTAGTTTAGTTTTGGCTGCGTTGGGTCTTCATTGCTGCGCATGGGCGTTCTCTAGTTGCTGAGAGCGGGGGCTACTCTTCGATGCGGTTCGCGGGCTTCTCATTGCGATGGCTTCTCTTGTTGCAGAGCACAGGCTCTAGGCGCGTGGGCTTCAGTAGTTGCAGCACGCAGGCTCAGTAGTTGTGGCCCATGGGCTCTAGAGTGCAGGCTCAGTAGTTGTGGCGCACGGGCTTAGTTGCTCTGCGGCATGTGGGATCTTCCCAGACCAGGGCTCGAACCCATGTCCCCTGCATTGGCAGGCGGATTCTTAACCACTGTGCCACCAGGGAAATCCCAAATTGCACGGGTTTTTTTTTTTGTTGTTTATTTAAGACCCATTTATTCTCTAGTTCTGCCCACACGGAGACACCCTCCTTGAAAAGGCGTTAAATCCTTCCGTTCACTGCAATACCTTGTGCTGAAAACACGTGTTCCAAGGTTTCAACTACGAGATCCACATTCTTAAAGCACTGATTCTTAAACCTCATCTAGATTTCTCCCCTTGGATAGGGGGAGATGACCCAAACACACCGAAGAACAGCTCAGGACTGTGGGCTCTGCTCGCCCAGAAGACTTTGCAGCTCCCCTGACCACTCGGCTGGAGCCAGGATTAAGGCCCTGAGACGAGGGGCACCTGCTGGGCTGCTGCCACCGCCACCGGCCCCCAACTCCTGTCCTCTTCACTAGGCTGGCTGTTACCTCTAGTTTCCCTGGAGTTTGGGGATTCCAGATGGTCTCTGCTCCCACTTCTGTATCACGCCTGCTGCCTCAGCACTGCTGATCCACACAAAAGTTATTTGATAAGCCTGCAGGTTCTTTTTCATCAGAGGACATTCCCAAGGCCATGACTTCCCCCGGCTCCCCACTGCCCTTGCCCGCAGACTGGACGTGTGTGGCCACCGTGCTGAGTCGGGCACAACCCCCTGGCTCCACCCCGGCGCACTCTCCTGGAGAAGCGAGGACTGTGCCCTGGGTTCATCAGCAGGATCTGTCTTGAAGCCAGTCCTAGAGTGACAAGAGCCACACCTGCAGGTCTATTCCACTGACCAGCCGCACAGGACCGAGCTGGGCCCACGGACCTTGGTCTGGATTGTGTTGGCTGGTCATTCTTGCCTAGGTTCACAGGCCAACAGCCGCCGTCCTTCCTCTCCTGCTCATCACTGCACCAGTGGCTCACTCCTACCTGCTGCTGTCACACGCCTGGCAACCTCGTGTTCCGGGGCCAGCCAAGAACTGAGACCCCAGCAGGCCCCTAGTTCCCAGTAGGCAAAGTCCCCATTAGACTACTGCTGCCTAGCCGTGTTCTCGAGGCTTCAGAGCCGGGAAAGTGCGGAGAGCATGGCAAGCCGCCGCGCCCCCAGCCCTGGACCCGCGATGCTCCACCGAGGCGCCGGAACCTCGCCGTACCCCGCCCCCCCCAACACAAGAGACCTCTGCGCCCGCCTGTCCCGCGGACCCGGGTGCGCCTCTGGCCACCGCGACCCAGGACGGAAGCGCGGGGCGCGGGGCTCGGCCGGCGGCGGGCGCTGGGGCGGGCGGGGACCCGGGCTCTGGCCCCGAGGCCGCGCGGACCCGCCAGCCCCACCTCCTTCCCCGCCGCCTGGAAAAAGCTAAAATTGCACGTTTTCAAATGGCTTTATTTTATGTGAATTTCACCCCAATAAAAAAATTTAATGTAGGAGATATCTAGACATAAGTATAGCTGTACGATGATAAAGATGAGGGTAGCTAAGAGAATCTAATCTCAATCGTTTGTCTTTTCAACCTTTTTCCTCTATGCCTAGAGAATTTAACCTTGCAATTTTCTTCCTGCTGTCAAACCTCCCCTAACTTGTTAACTTATTTTTTTCAAGCAACCACTCTATTTCTTCCTCTGTGAAATCATACTCTTTTAAAAATAGTTTCTTCAAATTGTTTATTTTGTTCAACTCCTTTCTCTCCCACGGTCAATAGAAGAAGGTTTTATGAACCATAATAGCCCATACAACCCTTCTATTTTATCAGTGCAGACTTCAAAATTGACACATTTATATTTTGTAACTTTGTCTACAGTAATATGTATTGCATAATAAACAATGATAGTGGTTCTTCTTAGTGATTATATGTCCCACTTTCAACAATAAAACTTTCCAACTTATCTGATAAGTAGTATCATATCCTATCTTACAAAGAAAAAAAAAAAATCTTCTTTCAAGGTGTAGCATATCCTTTCTGTGGTCCTTAAGGGTCTGACATCAAAATCTTTTGATACCATATTACATTACTACAACTCAGGCATAAATAATATATCCTGGTACAGTCCTATAAATCAGATGAAATCATTATGATGAGAAGGCATATTCTTAATCTCTGCTGTAAAATATTAATTAATATTAATTAATATTAAAATATAAAAATCTATTGGTATACTTGGATTCTTACATTTCTGAGAAATTTGACTTTCACAGAAGTTCTCAAAACACATGTAATTAGGGTTTCCCTGGTGGCACAGTGGTTAAGAATCTGCCTGCTACTGCAGGAATACGGGTTTGAGCCTGGTCTGGGAAGATCCCACATGCTGTGGAGCAACTAAGCCCATGCGCCACAACTACTGAGCCTGCACTCTAGAGCCCACGAGCCACAACTACTGAGCCCACGTGCCACAATTACTGAAACCTGCGCACCTAGAGCCCGTGCTCTGCAATATGAGAAGCCATTGCAATGAGAAGCCTGCGCACTGCAACGAAGAGTAGCCCCCGCTTGCCGCAGCTAGAGAAAAGCTCGTGCGCAGCAACGAAGACACAACGCAGCCAAACATAAAATAAATAATATTTTTTTTAAAAAAAGAATTTCCTTCCTTAAAAAAAAACACGTAATTAGTCATATTCTATGTGTATGACCCAATTCTCGTTATTGAAGAGTGAAGAATGGTACCATTATCCCATACTATTATTTTGCTACAATTGTACTCAAGGAGAGTACGAAGGCCTCCAAAAAAGACCTCAAAGCTCCTCTTTCTTTAATCAACTTTTTTCTTGTTACACTGGATTTCCAAATGGCATTCGAAAGCTTAACCTTCTATCGTGTGAAATCCCCATCAGCAACGCCCACATACACTTGTCCTCACTTAGCTGCGCATTAGCAGCAACATTTAGGGAGCTTTTTTTTAAATGCTGATGTCTGGGCCATACCCAAGACAAATTCAGTCAATATCTCTGGAGGAGGAGCCTTTACACTAGTATTAAAAGCCACTCAAGTCATTCTAATTTATAGCCAAGGTTGGAAAATGCTGCCTTATACCTATAACCTATCTCTCTCCTTCCCTGAACAAGTGAGCTGCTTTAAAAAGATGTTTACACATTGTGCACCTCCAGATGTGATACCCAGAGAAGGATACAGTGTGGCCGAGGATGTACAACCTCAGTCTAATCACACAAAATCATCAGATGAACTTGAAATGAGGAAAATTCTATTTTAAAAAATGAAATGGGGGGTACTCTATTCTTCAAAAAAAGGCAGTATCATAGAAGGCAAATAAAAGCTGTGGACAGGCTTGAGATTAAATAAAATTAAAACAATATGACAAGTACATGCAATACCTGCCCCTAAACTGGGTTTTGTATTAGGTAGAGAAAAGGAAAACATTCTATGAAGGACTTTATTAGATCATCTGACACAATTGTCATAAGCAACGAAGAGTAGCCCCCGCTTGCTGCAGCTAGAGAAAAGCTCTATTTTTTTTCCATAAATTTATTTATTTATTTAATTTATTTTTGGCTGCGTTGGGTCTTTGTTGTTGCCCGCGGGCTTTCTCTAGTTGCAGCAAGCAGGGGCTGCTCTTTGTTGTGGTGCACAGGTTCTAGGCGCACGGGCTCAGTAGTTGTGGCTTGCAGGCTCTAGAGCGCAGGCTTAGGCTCAGTAGTTGTGGTGCATGGACTTAGTTGCTCCGCGGCATGTGGGATCTTCCCGGGCCAGGGATTGAACCCATGTCCCTTGTATTGGCAGGCGGATTCTTAACCACTTCGCCACCAGGGAAGTCGCTGCACAGTGTATTAAGTAAAGGTGTCAATGTAAAAATTGATATTTATAATTAACAATTGCTATATTCTGTAAGAAAATATTTCTGCTCTTAGGAACTGTACACTAGAGTATTTGGGATAAAAGGCCATGATATACGTAATTTACCCTCAAATGATTTAGAAAAAAAAATTATGCATGCACACACACACAGAACAAGGGATAAAGTAAATGGGATAAAATGTTAACAGTGGATAAACAACAAGGTCCTATTGCATAGCACAGGGAACATATTCAGTATCCTGTGATAAACCATGATGGAAAAGAATGTGAAAAAAGAATAAATATATGGACACCAAGTCACTTTGCTTAACACAACATTGTAAACTATACTTCAGTAAAATTTTCTAAAATGTTAACGGTAGGCAAATCTGGAAAAGATATGTGTTCTTTGTACTATTTTATGTTTATTGCTTTTTGTAAGTTTATTTCCAAAAAATACCGTTTTAAAGATTTCTCTATTTTCTCACTCGTCACCTGCCCTCCCCCCGCCCCAATTTACTCCATTCTAGCTTCTGTCCACAATTCTTTACCCTCATCAATGACTTCCCTGTCCCTAATTTAAGGAAAAAATGTCAGTCTCTATCTTGCTTGATCTTTCAACAGCATTCATTCTGTTAATCACTCCCTCCATTTTGAAACACTCTTTCACCTGGCTTTCAGCCTTTTAAAAGAAACACTCTTTTTCCTCAGTTTTGCTTATTCTATTGTTGCCATACTCTCTTAGTTTTCCTCCTACCTCTTTGGCCACTACTTCTCAGTCTCCTCAAGGGAAGAGAGAATTCTTCCTTTTTAGCTGAAATTTCCTAATGGAATAGTTCTGAACCCTCTTTTCTTCTTATTCAACCCCCTTTACCCTCGGCAATCTCATGATTTAGATGATCATCTATAAACTGAGGACTCTCGAATTTGTTATCTACAGCTCCAACATTATAATCCAAATGCCTTCTTGATACTTACATGTAGATATTTTTAGACATCATAAACATAACATGACTGAGTCTTTCCTAGCTTTCTTCCAGCATTCTCCATCTTTATACATACCACCACCCTCCACTCAGTTTCTCCAGGTCCTATATGCCAACTGTGTACCCAATATATCTGCTTGGTAGTCTCAAAGTCACCTTGATCCCAGTATGTCCAAGTCTAAACTTATAATTGCCTTCTCCAAATCTGCTCCTATTATAATATTCCATATCTCACCAAATGACAGTACTTTAGTTCACACACCTAAAACCCAAGAGTCATCCTTGATACCTCCCTCTTTCTTACTCCTTATCCAGGTGTAGTGGGTTGAATTGTGTCCCCCCAAAAGATATATACAAGTCCTAACCGCAAGTACCTGTCAATGTGACTTTATTTAGAAAAGGGTCTTTGTAGATATAATTAAGATAAGGCTCCCCAAATGAGATAATCCTGGATTAGACATACTCCCTCTCCTAACAGAGCTAATAAATAGGTGTGATGGATGTCATTATAAAAGAAAAAAGAGGAGTGCTCACTTTGGCAGCACATATACTAAAATTGGAATGATACAGAGCAGATCAGCATGGCCCCTGTGCAAGGATGACATGCAAATTCATGAAGTGTTCCATATTTTGGGGAGGGATAAATAAGGAGTTCAGGTTTAACATATACAAACTACTATATACAAAATAGATAATCAACAAGGACCTACTGTATAGTGCAAGGAACTCTACTTAATATTCTGTAATAACCTACATGGGAAAAGAATCTGAAGAAGAATGAATATATGTATATGTATAACTGAATCACTTAGCTGTACACGTGAAACTAATACAACATTGTAAACCAACTATACTCCAATATAAAATAAAAATTAAATTAAAAAAATCAAATAGTGGGGGAAAAAAAGAAAGAAGAAGAGAAGACATGGAGTGTCTCCATGTCTCCACATGGAGACACTGGGAAGAAGGCCATGTGAAGATGGAGGAGGAGATTGGAGTGAGGCATCTATAAGCCAAAGGAACCCAAAGGATTGCTGATGGTGCCATCAATTAGGAGAGAGGCATGAAGTGAATTCTCTTGCAGAGGCTTCAGAAGAAACCAACTCTGCCAACATCTTGATTTCAGACTTCTGGTCTCCAGAATTGTGAGAGAATAAATTTATATTGTTTTAAACGACCAAATCTGTGGCCGTTTGTTATCACAGCCTTAGAAGGCTAATGTACCAACTAGTCACTAAAGTCTGTTTGTTTTACCCTCCTAAATATCTTTTTTTTAATTATATAATACAATGTTATCCACTGTAGCTCACCATGTTTTACATCAGAGCTTCTGAAATTAGACAGCTGAGAGACCCGTACAAACTTTCAGCTATAAGATGGATAAGGTCTAAGGATATAATGTAAATATCCTCTAAATGTACTCACTTTACACTCTGTCTACCCACCCAGACTAAGTTACTATCATCTCTTTCCTGGGTGACAGAATTACCCTCCAAATGGTCTCTCCACATTCACTTGGGGCCACATTCAAACATTTTCCCATGCTGCAACCAAAGTACTTTTTTTTTAAGATTTTTTTTTAATGTGGACCATTTTTAAAGTTTTTATTGAATTTGTTACAATATTGTTCCGTTTTATGTTTTGGTTTTTTGGCTGTGAGGCATGTGGGTTCTTAGCTCACCAACCAGGGATCGAACCCGCACCCCCTGCATTGGAAGGCGAAGTCTTAACCCCTGGACCTGCAGGAAGTCTTGCCGGAGTACTTTTTAATAAACACACATCTGATCATGTCACTGCCCTGCTTTTTTAGTCACCTTTATATTAACCTTTCAACTTTTTAAAAGAAACACTTTTTCCTTAGGTTTCATTTCTCTATTGTCTCTATTTTTTTCTCCTACATTTTGGCTGTTTCTTCTAAGTACTCTTTGGGAGGGTTCCTCTTCCTTAATCTAAATGTAAGTGGCTTCCTATTCTCTTAAGGCCAGAGACAAAATCTTTTTCATGACCTACAAAGCTCTTCATGGTCTGTCTACCTATCTAGTCTCCCCTCCCACTTCTCTCCTAAACTCCCTGAACTTCTGTTGTGTTGGTCTTCTTTTTGTCATAGTTACTACAAAGCTCCTTGTGCAAGCTTCTATATCTAGGTTGTTCTCCATGATGACCTGGGTCTGTGTTATGCTGATTTTTATCTGCCTCTCCAATCTCATCTCTCATTTCCTTTCTCCTCACTCAGCATTTTTCACATCAACTTTTCCCTGTTTCTGAAATTATGTGCTCAGCCCCTTCTCCTTAAGGGTCTTCGTGCATGTTGGTCCCCCTGCCTAGAAGACTCTTCCCCACCTTGTTAACCTGATTAATGCCTATGCTTTTTCGGGACTCAGTTTTTTTTTTTTTTTTTTTTTTTTGCGGTACGCGGGCCTCTCACTGTTGTGGCCTCTCCCGTTGCGGAGCACAGGCTCCGGACGCGCAGGCTCAGCGGCCATGGCTCACGGGCCCAGCCGCTCCGCGGCATGTGGGATCTTCCCGGACCGGGGCACGAACCCGCGTCCCCTGCATCGGCAGGCGGACTCTCAACCACTGCGCCACCAGGGAAGCCCGGGACTCAGTTTTAATGTCACCTCCTCAGAGAAGCCTTCTCTGATCTCCACTCCAATTGTTTAGACTCCAGTTATATGCTTTCATAGCACCTTTTTTCTTTGTAGTCAGTATCACAGCTATAATTTTATATGTATATATATATAAATATATTTGGTTGGCATTTGTACACACACACACACACACACATACACACACACACTACACTACAAGCTCTATGAGGGGAGGGAGTATGGCTGTTTTGTTCACCTTCTTAGCAATAGTATCAACCACAGTGCCAAGCACATAGTGGCAATAAACATTTATTAAAAGACTACATGAATAAATGGGTGAATAAAACTACGATCAAATATGTGTCTAGTTTCCAGGAAATTCCCAACTCAACAGATTAAGCATATCTATGATCCTCAAGACCATAATCCAAAAACTGCCTGATGCTGATTCGTATTTACACTCTTAAACACATGCAATTTCATTGTCCATGGATGAACGTTTAACCTAAAGATGGTTCGTTTTGTATGAGTATGCACTAGTGAAACCTAAAATAACTATAGGTTGTCCTCACTATATACAGATCTGAAAGCTGAGTCTTTGATGACAAACTGACTAAACAAAATTGTGGTATGTCCATTTGAAAATTGGCTGACAAGATGTGGAATAAATTTGGTATCAAAATCCAAATAAAGTTCTGTAAAACAATCTTCTGTGTGCCTATGTGACTTGGATTGCTGCTGAAATCATCCTCAACTTCCACAAATGATTTAAATTCCATGCATGCCTGGTAAAGCCTCAGCCAGTAAGAGAAGGTGACTAGGACTAAGGTTGTGGGTTATAGTTAGATAACAAGTATTGAGAATATGTGTATTGCAGATTAACCAGAAGGGTGAGACACATGTGGGAAATGAATGATAGTAAGATCACAAAGCAGCTGCTGTTTGGTAAACCACAGCAGGCCAGCCACAAACCAAGAGACTGATGAGATGCTCTAGAAATACATACTGATCCTTTGGGGAAGCAAACTGATACCACATATCAAGAGGCACTGCAATCCTACTCCTGGGAATCTGTCATAAGGAAATAATTCAAGAGAGTAAAATAAAGGCTATAAAAAGATGCCTGTAACAAAATGCTTAATAGTTAAAAATTAGAAATTACTTAAATTGTCAATAATATGGGAAGTGTAGGAAAAACTAGGTATATCAGTGAAATATTATGAAGATAATTAAAATGATAGAAATACAGAAATATGGGAAAATTTTACAAAATAATATTAAATAAAAGGTAGAGACACACAATTGCATATCATAATTATAATGACATATAAAATCTGCATCTCTAGCTTGATAATGGTCAAAAAGGATAGATATGAAAAGAGAATGATGGAGTTTTCTGGATTTTTATACTTCCTTTTATGATATTTTAAAATTGATTAAATGGCAATTCTTTAAAAGAATAGTCTGAAAAGCACTTCCAAATACATGTCATAGCTATGAATTGTGAAGAAGCAAGAGTTGCAAGTATTTTTTACGCTGCAAGAGGGCATTCAGCTACATTTGGAGAAAAAAGCATCTACAAGCCTACATTTAAAAACTATGCACAGACTTACAAAAACAATGACCTGTTCTGCAAATAGTTGGTACTGCTAGAATCAAATGAGAGTTTTTACATAAATTCACTATAAGGAGGACTAACATTTGTTAAGTGTTAGTATTTTCAGAAACGTTTGGGGCCAGACCTGAAGTAGGTTAAATATTTCTCATTTTTTCAGTGATGTCTGTATTTTGATAACAAAAGTATAACAGGAAGCCATTTTGCAATAAAACATAAACAGAAAAATCTTTAAAAAGCCACAATCCCTCTACCCAGCACTAATCAAATTCAATACTAATTGAATACTCTTTTATAGATAATTTAATTTGCTGTGTTGTTTCCTAATCTGTGGATGAAAATAAGCGTATTTAACCAACCCCATTATTGGACATTTTGATGTCTCCCAATTGTTTACTGTTATAAACACTGCTGCAGTTTGATTCATTGTATATAAATATCTACATATCTTTGGCTATTTTCTGAGGAAAATTGATCAGAAATGGAATAATAGGGGAAATCATATAAATATACATTTTATTTTTTTATTAGACTTGAAAGCCAAAGATTTTGCTTTCCTTTACATGTTTTTTTCCTATGTCCAATTAAATCTCCTTTCTATCCATTAAATTCTCATCCATTATCCAAAACCCAGCTTTGGGACTTCCATGGTGGCACAGTGGTTAGGAATCTGCCTGCCAATGCAGGGGATACGGGTTTGAGCCCTGGTCCAGGAAGATCCCACATGCCATGGAGCAATGAAGCCTGTGCACCACAACTACTGAAGTCCGTGCGCCAAAACTACTGAAGCCCACACGCCACAACTACTGAAGCCCACGCACCACAACTACTGAAACCCACGCACCTAGAGCCCGCGCTCTGCAACAAGAGAGGCCACCGCAATGAGAAGCCCGCGCACCGCAATGAAGAGTAGCCCCCGCTGGCTGCAGCTAGAGAAAGCTCGCTGTAGCAACGAAGACCCAATGCAGCCAAAAATAAATAAATAAATAAATAAATAAATGTATACAAAACCCAGCTTTAAGCTCTATTTTCCAAGACAATTTCAGTGAGTACTCCAATGTCCACTGATCTCCCACATCTTGTACTTTTACTTATTTTGAAATAATTTGAGACTTAACAAAAATTTGCAAAAACAGCACAAGTTATTTCCATACGCTCTTCATTTAGATTCCCCAAATATTAATATCTAACATAACCACAATACAATTATCAAAATAATGGGGCTTCCCTGGTGGCGCAGTGGTTGAGAGTCCGCCTGCCGATGCAGGGGATGCGGGTTCGTGCCCCAGTCCGGGAGGATCCCACATGCCGCGGAGCGGCTGGGCCCGTGAGCCATGGCCGCTGAGCCTGCGCGTCCGGAGCCTGTGCTCTGCAGCGGGAGGGGCCACCACAGTGAGAGGCCCGCGTACCGCAAAAAAAAAAAAAAAGAAAAAGGAAACATTGCTATCATATTATTACCTAATCTACAGACCTTACCTAAATATTTCATTTTGTCCCACTAATGTGCTTGATCTGGTGCAGGATCAAGCATTCCTTTTAGTTTTCATGTCTCCTTCTACCCCTCCAATGCAGGACAGTTTCTCAGTCTTTCTTTGTCTTTCATGACCTCAGGGCTAACTCAGGGCACAGGGCCCTACCCTGCACATTTGATTTAATACTGTTATTGTTGTCTTGAAATTCTTCATCATTTTTAAAGAAATTTTGAAAATTTCACATTTGAATTTTACCAGGGCTCTGTAAATTATGTAGCTGATTCTGAATGACCTTGATACTTTTGAAGAAGATTGGCCAGTTGTTTTATAAGATCCCTCAGTTTAGGTTTGGTTTCATTGTTTCCTCATAATTCAATTCAGGTTATACATTTTTAGTAAGAATACTACCGAAGTGATGTTGTGTTCTCATGCGTTGCAGCAGGAGGCGCATAATACTGGTTTATCCCAATACTTGTGATATTAACTTTAATAATTTAGTCAAGATGATGCCTTCCAGTTTTCTGCACTGTGAAGTCACTGTTTGGTCCTTTGATACACATTTTCAAATTGCTTTGTGAAAAGGTTGTACAGTTTTACATTCCCTACCAGCATTGCGTGTAAGCGCCCATCTTCCCGAAACCTCACCAAAGATAGATTATATCTCTTTAAAAAACTCCCCAACTTTATATCAGTAAAAGGACTTCTCTTAATTATTTCTAACTACTTTTCTTTGAAAAGTACTACTGGACTTCCCTGGTGGCACAGTGGTTAAGAATCTGCCTGCCAATGCAGGGGACACGGGTTCAAGCCCTGGTTCGGGAAGATCCCACATGCTGCGGAGCAGCTAAGCCTGTGGGCCACAACTACTGAGCCAGTGCTCTAGAGCCCGTGAGCCACAACTACTGAGCCCACGTGCCACAACTACTGAAGCCCACGTGCCTAGAGCCCGTGCTCTGCAACAAGAGAAGCCACCACAACGAGAAGCCTGCACACTGCAATGAAGATAACCCCCACTCGCCGCAACTAGAGAAAGCCCAAGCACAGCAACGAAGGCCCAATGCAGCCATAAATAAACAAATTTATTAAAAAAAAAAAAAGAAAGAAAAGTACTACTAATGAAGCTGGACCTCCCTCCTCCACCCCACCCCACTCCCATATTAGCCATTTACATTTCTTCTTTTGAGACTAAGTCAAAAATTTCTTTGTCCAACCTGCTTGTAGTCCACCTTAGTGATTAGATAGTCCTAAGAAATATTTGTGAGTTGAAAGGGGATCATGGAGAAGTATACAGATTATGGGCATAGGGTTTTAAATGTTTAGGAAAAGTAAACAGAAACTTCCTTTAGAAGATGACAATTATCTCTAGTATACAACTGTGTGTTGTAAATTCCTGAAGGGGAATGTGATAAACTGGATCTGGATCTAGGCTACTGGGGGAAAGGAGAACCCCAGTGGCTTACTCACAATGGATGTGTTAAGAATAAAAGGGATACAGGAGAAAATAGAATTGAATAGAAGATTCTAGGATGCTCTGTTGGAGACCAGTGGGGATGAGGTAATCATAAAACAGAAAACCTCTGATAATTGAGTTATCCTGATGATCCAGCTGGCATGACTTAGTCAAATCAAGTATGTGCATAACCTATGACCTGGCAATTCCACTCCTGGTTATACCCTTCAAAGGAATTTCTCACTCGTCCCTAAGAGGATATGTTAGAGGATGCTCATTAAAGTGTGCCAGTGTTGTTGTTGCTGTTCTTGTGTGAGGTGGAAAAGAACTGGAGACAATCCTGAATTGGAGTAAATATATAATAACCAAGATGAAGAACTATGTAACAAATAGTAACAACAGATTAGATATACAAAGAGCATGATTAGTATACACGGATATACACAGAACAACTATGTTAAAAACAGTGCCAAGTGAAAAAGAAACGAGAATAATAGTACAATATCATTTACATAAGTTAATAACACATACATAGAAAACAAATATACCTTTTTCAAGAACATGAATTTTAAAAATGTGTATTAAAATGGTTACATATGGAAGAGAGAAAGGAATTGCTAAAAGGGGATAAAACTGAGTATACTGATAAATAAAAAATGTAACAGGGGACTTCCCTGGTGGTGCGGTGGTTAAAAATCGACCTGCCAATGCAGAGGACATGGGTTCGAGTCCTGATCCAGGAAGATCCCACATGCCACAGAGAAACTAAGCCCACACATGCCACAACTACTGAGCCTGTGCTCTAGAGCCCGTGAGGCACAACTACTGAGCCCACATGCCACAACTACTGAAGCCCGCGTGCCTAGAGCCAATGTTCCACAGCAAGAGAAGCCACCGCAACGAGAAGCCCACACACTGCAACGAAGAGTAGCCCCTGCTCACTGTAACTAGAGAAAGCCTGTGTGCAGCAACGAAGACCGAATGCAGCCAAAAATAAATAAATAAAATTTAAAAATCTTAAAAAAAAAATGTAACTGAGAGTCTTTGCATGGATGAATGATGATAATGTGTCAAGAACTGAGGAAGGTGTTAACTCTCTGCATTAAAAGAATACGAAAGAAATAAGGGAAGGAAGGAAAGAAAGAAAAGAAAGAATGGAAGAAAGTAAGAAGAAAAAAAGAAAAAGCAAGAGAGCAAACTGACCAGTAATAAGCCTCTGCTCCCTTGGATCACAGGGCTTTGCATATGCTGTTTCCATTTGCTAAAAATTCTAATCATGACCACCACCACACACAGACACACACACACACGCACAGAGTTAATTCCTCTTTCCTTCAGATCTCAGCTCAGTCATCATTTCTTTAGTAAAAGCCTCCTATGACCTCTCTGATGAGGCCACAACATCCCCCTATTATTAATATAATAGGTCTTAACACTGTATACTCTCTTTTTTGGCACTAATTACAACAAAACGTTTTAGAATTAGAAACCTTTACATTTATTTGTGTGGTTCTTTGATTAATATCTGCTTCCCACTAGTAGACCAAAGCCCAACAAGGGCAGGGATGGTATCATTTTCTCGTTCTCATGCCCTGACACTGGCTGATAGAGAGTAAGAGGCCAGTTAATATTTGTTACATAAGTGAATTAATAAAAGGGTAAATGAATGAACTGACAAGAATAAAGATTGGAAAAGAGAAAGTGGAAGAACTATGAAAATACCCTCACAGAAGGTCTTGAAATTATTTACCATAAAGAAGGAGGGACTGTTTCTTAATTTTACCACACCTTTTGCATGCCAGGTGCTATACACCATATCACTAACAGGTAAGAATTGTTATCCTCATTTTATTTTTTTATTTACTTATTTTTGGCTGCATTGGGTCTTCGTTGCTGCACGTGGGCTTTCTCTAGTTGTGGTGAGCAGGGGCTACTCTTTGTTGTGGTGTGCGGCCTTCTCATTGTGGTGGCTCCTCTTGTGGAGCACGGGCTCTAGGCATGCAGGCTTTAGTAATTGTGGCACGTGGGCTCAGT
Source organism: Phocoena phocoena (assembly GCF_963924675.1). Taxonomy (NCBI): domain Eukaryota; kingdom Metazoa; phylum Chordata; class Mammalia; order Artiodactyla; family Phocoenidae; genus Phocoena; species Phocoena phocoena. Next base: position 32,482,915 of record NC_089234.1, read on the forward strand.
AGTTGTGGCTCACGGACTCTAGAGTGAAGGCTCAGTAGTTGGGGTGCACGGGCTTAGTTGCTCCGTGGCATGTGGGATCTTCCCGGACCAGGGCTCGAACCTATGTCCCCTGCATTGGCAGGTGGGTTCTTAACCACTGCGCCACCAGGGAACCCCCCCCCATTTTAAAAGGTAGTTAAAAACTAAGTCTTTCTGCCCTCAATGTTCATGCTTTTTTCCATATACCATTTAGGATGTGGGGATTGAGAGAAACTGGAAAAGGGGAATATTCACCAAGAGTGCTGAATAGAAGGGAAAGGAAAAAAGAGATGGAGAGAAAACAAGGGTTTAGCAGAATGCAAGGGGATACTAAGCTAAAAAGGGAGATAGCTACCAAAACACTACTTTTGACCTAAAGCCAAAAGTGATTGATCTGAAAGCAGTTCACCCTTGGGATGGAGAGTAAGAATAGGCTGAACTAGAGTAGAAGCAAGAAGTACTACAATTCTACAGCCTGTGGAAGGAAAACCACATTCACAGAAAGATAGACAAAATGAAAAGGCAGAGGACTCTGTACCAGATGAAGGAACAAGATAAAATCCCAGAAAAACAACTAAATGAAGTGGAGATAGGCAACCTTCCAGAAAAAGAATTCAGAATAATGATAGTGAAGATGATCCAGGACCTCAGAAAAACAATGGAGGCAAAGACTGAGAAGATGCAAGAAATATTTAACAAAGACCTAGAAGAATTAAAGAACAAACATCTAGAAGAATTAAAGAGCAAACAAACAGAGATGAACAATACAATAACTGAAATGAAAAATACAGTAGAAAGAATCAGTAGCAGAATAACTGAGGCAGAAGAACGGATAAGTGCCCTGGAAGACAGAATGGTGGAATTCACTGCTGCGGAACAGAATAAAGAAAACAGAATGAAAAGAAATGAAGACAGCCTAAGACACCTCTGGGACAACATTAAACACAACAATGTTCACATTATAGGGGTCCCACAAGGAGAAGGGAGAGAGAAAGGACCCAAAAAAATACTTGAAGAGATTATAGTTGAAAACTTCCCTAACATGGGCAAGGAAATAGCAACCCACGTCCAGGAAGTGCAGAGAGTCACAGGCAGGATAAACCCAAGAAGAAACATACCGAGACACATAGTAATCAAATTGACAAAAATTAAAGACAAAGAAAAATTATTGAAAGTAACAAGGGAAAAATGACAAAAAACATACAAAGGAACTCCCATAAGGTTAACAGCTGATTTCTCGGCAGAAACTCTACAAGCCAGACGGGAGTGGCATGATATACTTAAAGTGATGAAACGGAAGAACCAACAACCAAGATTACTCTACCCAGCAAGGATCTCATTCAGATTTGATGGAGAAATCAAAAGCTTTACAGAAAAGCAAAAGCTAAGAGAATTCAGCACCACCAAACCAGCTCTACAACAAATGCTAAAGGAACTTCTCTAAGTGGGAAATAAAAGAGAAGAAAAGGACCTACAAAAACAAACCCATAACAATTAAGAAAATGGTAATAAGAACATACATATCAATAATTACTTTAAATGTGAATGGATTAAATGCTCCAACCAAAAGACACAGGCTTGCTGAATGGATACAAAAACAAGACCCATATATATGCTGTCTACAAGAGACCCACTTCAGACCTAGGAACACATACAGACTGAAAGTGAGGGGATGGAAAAAGATATTTCCATGCAAATGGAAATCAAAAGAAAGCTGGAGTACCAATACTTATATCAGATAAAATAGACTTTAAAATAAAGAATGTTACAAGAGACAAGGAAGGACACTACATAATGATCAAGGGATCAATCCAAGAAGAAGATACAACAATTATAAATATATATGCACCCAACATAGGAGCACCTCAATACATAAGGCAACTGCTAAGAATTATAAAAGAGAAAATTGACAGTAACACAATAATAGTGGGGGACGTTAACACCTCACTTACACCAATGGTCTGATCATTCAGAAAAAAAATTAATAAGGAAACACAAGCTTTAAATGACACAATAGACCAGACAGATTTAATTGATATTTATAGCACATTCCATCCAAAAACAGCAGATTACAGTTTCTTCTCAAGTGCTCATGGAACATTCTCCAGGATAGATCACATCTTGGGTCACAAATCAAGCTTGGTAAATTTAAGAAAATTAAAATCATATCAAGCATCTTTTCCAACCACAACGCTATAAGATTAGAAGTCAATTACAGGGAAAACATGTAAAAAACACAAACATACATAGACTAAACAATACGTTATTAAATAACTAAGAGATCACTTAAGAAATCAAAGAGGAAATCAAAAAATACCTAGAGACAAATGACAATGAAAACACAACGATCCAAACCTATGGGACACAGCAAAAGCAGTTCTAAGAGGGAAGTTTATAGCAATACAACCTACCTCAAGAAACAAGAAAAATCTCAAATAAACAATCTAATCTTACACCTAAAGGAACTAGAGAAAGAAGAACAAATAAAACCCAAAGTTAGTAGAAGGAAAGAATTCATAAAGATCAGAACAGAAATAAATGAAATAGAAACAAAGAAAACAATAGCAAAGATCAATAAAACTAAAAGCTGGTTCTTTGAGAAAATAAACAAAACTGATAAACTTTAGCCAGACTCGTCAAGAAAAAGAGGGAGAGAACTCGAATCAATAAAATTAGAAATGAAAAAGGAGAAGTTACAACGGAAACTGCAGAAATACAAAGCATCCTAAGAGACTACTACAAGCAACTCTATGCCAATAAAATGGACAACCTGGAAGAAATGGACAAATTCTTAGAAAGATATAACCTTCCAAGACTGAACCAGGAAGAAAAAGAAAATATGAACAGACCAATCACAAGTAATGAAATTGAAACTGTGATTAAAAATCTTCCAACAAACAAAAGTCCAGGATCAGATGGCTTCATGAGTGAATTCTATCAAACATTTAAAGAAGAGCTAACACCAATCCTTCTCAAACTCTTCCAAAAATTGCAGAGGAAGGAACACTCTCAAACTCATGCTATGAGGACACCATCACCCTGACAGCAAAACCAGACAAAGATACTACACAAAAAGAAAATTACAGACCAATATCACTGATGAATATAGATGTAAAAATCCTCAACAAAATACTAGCAAACAGAATCCAACAACACATTAAAAGGATCATACACCATGATCAAGTGGGATATATCCCAGGGATGCAAGGAATTCTTCAATATACGCAAATCAATCAATGTGATACACCATATTAACAAATTGAAGGATAAAAACCATATGATCATCTCAATAGATGCAGAAAAAGCTTTTGACAAAATTCAACACCCATTTATGATAAAAACTCTCCAGAAAGTGGGCATAGAGGGCACCTACCTCAACAGAATAAAGGCCATATACGACAAACCCACAGCAAACATCATTCTCAATGGTGAAAAACTGAAAGCATTTCCTCTAAGATCAGGAATGAGACAAGGATGTCCACTCTCGCCACTATTTTTCAATATAGTTTTGGAAGTCCTAGCCATGGCAATCAGAGAAGAAAAAGAAATAAAAGGAATCCAAATAGGAAAAGAAGAAGTAAAACTGTCACTGTTTGCAGATGACATGGTACTATACATAGAGAATCCTAAAGATATCATCAGAAAACTACTAGAGCTGATCAATGAATTTGGTAAGGTTGCAGGATACAAAATTAATGCACAGAAATCTCTTGCATTCCTATACACTAACAACGAAAGATCAGAAAGAGAAATGAAGGAAACAATCCCATTCACCATTGCCACAAAAAGAATAAAATACCTAGGAATAAACCTACCTAAGGAGGTAAAAGACCTGTACTCAGAAAACTATAAGACACTGATGAAAGAAATCAAAGATGACACAAACAGATGGAGAGATATACCATGTTCTTGGATTGGAAGAATCAATATTGTGAAAATGATTATGCTACCCAAAGCAATCTACAGAGTCAGCGCAATCCCTATCAAATTACCAGTGGCATTTTTTACAGAAGTAGAACAAAAAATCTTAAAACTTGTATGGAGACACAAAAGACCCGAATAGCCAAAGTGGCCTTTAGGGAAAAAAACGGAGCTGGAGGAATAAGACTCCCTGACTTCAGACTATACTACAAAGCTACAGTAATCAAGACAATATGGTACTGGCACAAAAACAGAAATATAGATCAATGGAACAGGATAGAAAGCCCAGAGATAAACCCACGCACCTATGGTCAACTAATCTATGACAAAGGAGGCAAGGATATACAGTGGAGAAAAGACAGCCTCTTCAATAAGTAGTGCTGGGAAAACTGGACAGCTACATATAAAAGAATGAAGTTAGAACACTCCCTAACACCATACACAAAAATAAACTCAAAATGGATTAGAGACCTAAATGTAAGACCAGACACTATAAAACTCTTAGAGGAAAACATAGGAAGAACACCCTTTGACATAAATCACAGCAAAATCTTTTTTGATCCACCTCGTGGAGTAATGGAAATAAAAAAAATAAATAAACAAATGAGACCTAAAGAAACTTAAAAGCTTTTGCAAAGCAAAGGAAACTACAAACAAGACGAAAAGACAACCCTCAGAATGGGAGAAAATATTTGCAAATGAATCAACGGACAAAGGATTAAGCTCCAAAATATATAAAGAGCTCATGCAGCTCAATATGAGAAAAACAAACAATCTAATCAAAAAATGGGCAGGGGCTTCCCTGGTGGCGCAGTGGTTGAGAGTCCGCCTGCCGATGCAGGGGACACGGGTTCGTGCCCCGGTCCAGGAAGATCCCACATGCCGTGGAGCGGCTGGGCCCATGAGCCATGGCCACTGAGCCTGCGCATCCGGAGCCTGTGCCCCGCTACGGGAGAGGCCCTCTTACCACAAAAAAAAAAAAAAAAAAAAAAAAAAAGGGCAGAAGACTTAAATAGACATTTCTCCAAAGAAGACATACAGATGGCCAAGAAGCACATGAAAAGCTGCTCAACATCACTAATTATTAGAGAAATGCAAATCAAAACTACCATGAGGTATCACCTCACAACAGTTAGAAGGGGCATCATCAGAAAATCTACAAACAACAAATGCTGGAGAGGGTGTGGACAAAAGGGAACCCTCTTGCACTGTTGGTGGGAATGTAAATTGATGTAGTCACTATGGAGAACAGTATGGAGGTTCCTTAAAAAACTAAAAATAGAATTGCCATATGACCCAGCAATCCCACTACTGGGCATATACCCAGAGAAAACCATAATTCAAAAAGACACATGCACCCCAATGTTCATTGCAGCACTATTTACAATAGCCAGGTCATGGAAGCAACCTAAATGCCCATTGACAGATGAATGGATAAAGAAGATGTGGCATATATATACAATGGAATATTACTCAGCCATAAAAAGGAACAAAATTGGGTCATTTGTAGAGACATGGATGGGTCTAGAGACTGTCATACAGAGTGAAGTAAGTCAGGAAGAGAAAAACAAATATTGTATATTAATGCACATATGTGGAACCTAGAAAAATGGTACAGATGAACTGGTTTGCAGGTCAGAAATAGAGACACAGATGTAGAGAACAAACATATGGACACCAACGGAGGATAGAGGCGGGGGGGTGGGTGGTGGCGTGATGAATTGGGAGATTGGGATTGACATACATACACTAACATGTATAAAATAGATAACTAATAAGAACCTGCTGTATAAAAAATAAATAAAATAAAATTTAAAAATTCAAAAAAAAAAAAAAAAAAGAACAGGCTGAACTAATATGCAGTGCCATCCTGAGATTTAAAATCTAGATGCATGGGTCTCACATTTCAAGCGTCTTTAGGGACCGGTAAGGCTGATGGATATCAGACAACAGGAAGTAGTGGGGCCTGTGGGGGAACCAAGACTGAATAATGAGTGTATGCCCCACCTAAAGGCATTTAAAAATCAGTGAAAACTATCACACAAACACACACAATTTTAACCAAACAAAACTATTCCTCTGGCAGAGTCTGGCCCATGAGCCTCTAGTTTGTGCCCCTGTGACTGCTCTAAATTCTAGAAAAGAGCTGACCATGTCAAAGAAATAAGTAACAGAAAACATCCAGAAGAGCCATAGTAATCAAAATCTACAACAAGCAAATGGGGTATATAAATTTATACCTAGAATTCATCTTAATTCATCAGTTAAATTTAATCCAAAAAAACAGTAAATATTTATTGATTATTTGTAGATACAAAGTAATGACCTAAGTGTCTGGGGTTAAAAGATGGAATATGTTACTACTTCTGTACTTTGGTATTTAGTTCTCAGTTCGGGTCCCACAGGTTTTATGAATGGGCAGTTACACAGGTTACAGGTTACAAAATAACCTTTATTGTCTGCTCAGTAGAAAAATCAGTCCCTCATGCTGTCCATTGCATGCATGTCCATTCAGCTTTAAACCTATCATAGTCATGTAATGTCCTGTATCCTAAAATTGTCTCTTGTCTATCTATATAAAAATTCTGATTTCTTTAGTCTTTGGTGATAATAACTTGTGTTTGAATTCCAATGCCTACTCAGGTCCCAGTAAAGATGCTCAATAAATATTCACTTAACCCAAAACTAATGTTTTTGAAATATGTCCACACATATTTTGATATTTTGTCTTCAAAAAAGTGAACTCTGGGAATTCCCTGGCAGTCCAGTGGTTAGAAATCCACGCTTTCACTGCTGAGGGCATAGGTTCAATCCCTGGTCAGGGAACTAAGATCCCACAAGACACACGGTGCAGCCAAAGAAAAAAGAAAAAAGTGAACTCTAACTCCACTATCATTAGGAGTGGTCTGAATTAAGTGACTCACTTTTAATAAACTGAACAGTGGAAGTGATGACTTCCAAGACTAGATCTTAAAAAGGCAGAGTTTTCCTCTTGCTCTCTTGGACAACTTGCTCTAAGGGGAAGCCAGTTGCTGTGTCATGAAGACATTCAAGCAGCCCTATGGTAGTGAGAAACTGAAGCTTGCTGCCAACGGCCAGTAAGGAACTGATGCTTCTTGCCAAGAGCCGTATGAGTGAGCCATCTTAGAAGTTAATCCTTGAGCCTCAGTTAAGTCTTCATACGACTGCAGCCTTGACCAACAGCTAGATTGCAACTTCCAGAACCAGAACCATCCTGATAAACCACTCCTAAACTCCAGACCCACAGACACTATGTGAAATAATAAATGCTTATTATTGCTTTAAGTTGTTAACTTTTAGGGTAATTTGTTAAGCAGAAAGATAACTCATACGCCTACTGAAATTATCATCATGTTATGACATACACGCGTCTTATGTCTAAAACCTAGCTGTTTTGGAGCCTCTTTCACTTACCTCCTTCCCCTCCTCCACTTCCCATTTTTGCCACCTCCAGAAGCCACCCATTCCCCTTTTTCTGAATATTAAAAAGTCCTAAATAGAATATTAAAAAGTCATTTTGCTCCTAATGGGCCCAAGAGAGGGATTGCTCAGGGTCAGATCTTTATCTTCTTTCTAATGTGAAAGATGTTGGAGGAGATATTTTGGATCATCCAGACCTCTCATCAATCTATTCATAAATATCCACTTAGTTCAGTTATGTATCCATTTATTCACCCGAGAGGATTTTAATTATAATCAGCAGTGTCAGCTTGGAAAATGAAGGAAAGCAATCAGAAGCATAAACAGGTCTTCGGAGTGTATGTGGATATGCCCATAAGTGGAAGTATTTTCAGACTTGTGACCAGGGGAAGGACTTGACCTTTGGTGATAGATGGAGTAGAAAATATTACAATAGGCAGGGGTAGCATTGTGAGAGGTGTGAAAATGATATACAGGATACCTTAGATGTTAGTTTCATTCTATAGTCTCTTCCCTGCTCAGTATACTTCCCAGCAGCTTTAGCACAGAGGCTGAGACAATGTGTCCTTGTTTTACAGAACATTGTTTTACAGACAGCTCCTAGCAGAGTCTGGTACAGAGAGGAGAGTGGGCAACTATTGCTGCCAAAGGGAGTATCAGAAACTGGACATGACTTTGTGCATGGAAACTACTTCCCCTTCCCCACAGATTTTTGAAAGCAATGAATAAATAAAGAGTGGCTCTGAACAGCCAATGCAAGTAAAGAAAGAGGAAATGTCAGGTCTTAGAAGTTTATCAACAAAAGTCTTAAATAGAAAAGAATACCTATCACAGCCCTAGGAAAATCCCTCTTTAATTGTTTCCTGATCTATATTATTGCAGATTAGAGAAAAAAAGCTTAAGGTATTTGATCTCTTTTGCTGAAAACCACTCCCACTGGTGGGACTGGCATCTTATTACATTTCTCACCTGATATAACAATGAGTTGACTACACTATAGTATCTAATCCTCAGATTTATTAACTTAAAATGGAGCCAATATTTATCTCATAAGATTATTGAGGATAAAGTAAGATAATTATATTTAGGGAAATATAAAAAGTGCTTCATAAGTGATAATTGTCTTAGGTTGGGGGTCCCCAAATCTGACCCTGAGTCAAGGTGTTATGAGTTGAATTGTGTGCCCCATAAAAGATATTAAAATTCGCATCCCTGGTACCTATAAATGTGACCTTATTTGGAAATAGGGTCTTTGCACATGTAATTAAGTTGTGATATGGTCATCAGAGTGGGTTCTTGATCCAATATAACCAGTGTTCTTATATGAGGGGAAGACAGCCACGTGAAGACACAGAGACACAGGGAGGATGCTATGTAAAGATGGAGGCAGAGACTGGAGTGATGCATTTACAAACCAAAGAATGCCATGGATTGTCAGCCATCACCAGAAGCTAGGAGAGATGCATGGAATAGACTTTCCCTCAGAGCCCTGAACAGGAACCAATCGCACCAACACCTTTACTGTATTTCCAACTTCTGGCCTCCAGAACTGTGAGAGAATAAACTTCTGTTGTTTTAAGCCACACAATTTATGGTACTTTGTTACAGCAGCTCCAGGAAACTAATACACAAGGATTTGAGAGTATGTGGTTTATCTTGAAGGAGAGACCTGGAACCACTGATAGCAGAGTGGGGAAGTGAGACTGGGGAGAGAAGGCCAGTAACAGAGTGGGCTGATGGGTAAGTTACCTCTGCAGGTGGGGCTCAGCCCTTTTGTAGACTCCTGGAGACAGTGTGGAAGATGCCTCAGAGTTGTCCTACTTCTCAGGAGTGAGGACATTGGTATACTTATTAGTATAAATGTCGGTATATTAGTGTTCTATGGCCGCTGTAACAAATCACAAATTTGGTGGCTGAAAACAACAGAAACTTATTCTCTCACAGGTCTAGGGGTCAGAAGTCCGAAATCAGTATCCCTGGAATCATGCAGTCAGCAGGGTCACCCTCCCTCTAGAGGCTCTAGGGGAGAATCTGCTCCTTGCCTCTTCCCCCTTCTGATGGCTGCTGGCACTCCTTGACTTGTTGCTTCAACACTACACTCTCTGCCTCTGTGGCAACGTCTCCTCCTCTTCTGTGTGAAATCTCTCTCTGCCTAGCCCGTAAGAATACATGTGATTGCATTTAGGGCCCACTTGGACACTCAAGAATCATCTCCCCATCCCAAGATCCTTAATCATACCTTTGGCTCTACAACATAAAATTCAACAGTTTCAGGGCCTGATATCTTCAGAGGACATTTTCCAGCCTGCCACAGGTAGTATATGTATATATCCTTCAGCTTCCATTTGTCATTGGTTGAAGGCTGCTCTCAGGGGTGAAAATTCCTTGGCACTTCTGTCCTGTCCTGCAGGGGTTGAGAAAAACTCAGGTGAAAAGTTGCAAGCTCTTGCAGAGGACTTCTTTCCGGCATGTATGGAGGAAGTGCTGAGAGGATGTCAATGGGATGACAACAACAACATCTGCTACGTTATTATTTTTTGTTATTATTTAGGTTTTTGGTTAATTTTAAATTGAATAATTAATCATTAGTTCTAATTATGGTTATTAGCTATTTTAGCCTAATTTTCTGATGATGCACAATATAAATTATTTGCACTATCTGAACTTAGAAAATATTATCCCACCTACCTGAACTTTGTCATTTCTACAAAGGTCCACTTAAATATACATTGCTCTGTCCTTTCCTCCAAAGCAGCTTTCTTTTATCGTTTTTCTTTTTTTTAGCACCTGTGCAATCTCTTATTAACCTCTATTTGGTCATGCATAATTATCTTTCTCAACTATATATATATATTTCTCAACTATATTTTAGCATTGACGAAGGTAGAGGAATGACATGTATATTTTCAAATTCTTGATGCTGCGATTTGGGAGACTTATAATTATAATCTGGTACCTTTAGTAATTTTTCATAAGGAAATACGAAGCATCTACTTTGAACATATTACATGCTTTTAGTTTCTTCAAGGTCCCTTCTTATAACATATACATTATCTTGTGGGACAGGAAACTGTGAAGCCTTATTGTACTTTGCCCACTTAGTGACAGTTTTCAAACCAGTTTGTTTATAGAAAACAGAACTGTAATATGGTGAATGGCCGAGAAATCCCTGGCTTATTTCTAAAGATCTCTGGAATATCAGGATTCTGGCTGTGGGTAAATGAATGAAATAGGCAATGTTGGAAGAGGTACAAGTGAAAAATATAGTTTCATTTTGAACATGGTGATCTGAAGTTCCATGGTTATCTTCTGGAGATGTCCAGGAGGTAGGTGGTTACATGACTGAAGCTTGAGGGAGAGATATGGACCAGATGAAAGATTTAGGAATCTCTTTGCATTAGGTAGATGGATGAGATCACACCAGAAGAGCAAGTAGAACATAAAGAGAAGTAGAAAAGTGGGCCTGGTACTTCCCTGGTGGTGCAGTGGCAAAGAATCCTCCTGCCAATGCAGGGGACATGGGTTCGAGCCCTAGTCCGGGAAGATCCCACATGCCATGGAGCAACTAAGCCCATGCACCACAACTACTGAGCCTGCACTCTAGAGACCATGAGCCACAACTACTGAGCCCGTGAGCCACAACTACTGAAGCCCACACACCTAGAGCCCGTACTCCGCAATAAGAGAAGCCACCGCAATGAGAAGCCCGCGCACCGCAACGAAGAGTAGCCCCCGCTCGCTGCAGCTAGAGAAAGCCCGCGCGCAGCAACGAAGTTCCAACGCTGCCAAAAATAAATAAAATTTTTAAAAAACTTAATAATTGTGTCTGAGATTAAAAAAAAAAAAGTGGGCCAACAGTGGAACCCTGAGAGTCATCTACATTGAAGAGGCAGGAGGAAGAAAGAATGGAAGTAGGAGGAGAACCTGGGGAAGAGGCTGTTAAGGGAGCCAAGGGAGTCAAAATTCTAATGTGAGAAAGGAAAAATGCAGCAGAGAGATCTAATAAAGTTAAAAAAAGAAAAAAAATGATGTAATTCTGTGCACACTTAAAAAAATTTCACAACAACTTGGAGGTTCTTGGTGATCTTAATGAGAGCAGTTTCAGTGGAATGTTATGGGCAGAGTCTCAAAAGGGCTCACAGGAAACTCTGGGTACGTTACCTGTGAAGCTAGTTTGGGGTAGTCCAGTGACCCCTCTTAGCTCAAGTGTCCAGGAAAGCTATGGAAGATCCAAGAGGATCTAGAGCCCAAACTGAGCTTAGCAGTGATTTGAGTGAATGGGAAATGACACAAAGCTGGGGACGACATAACTGAGAAACCAGAAGATTACATTAGTAGGAATCATGTAAACTTCCATTTGTTAAGTTTGCGTTTAAATAACAGATTGCTCAAAACCAAGATGGGAGAGATTTAGCTTGGCAACAACTGTTTAAAAATGATCCAAAGATTTCTGGTTGATTATAAACTTAAAACGGGCCAAGAGTATGACTTAATTCTTAAAAAGGCTAGTACAGGCTTGGGCTGTGATAACAGAGAAGAGGAAGTGGAGATAAAACTAGTTTTTGTGGTTTTTGTTTTTTTCTAAGTAAAGACAAACAGGGAAGGAGGAAAATAAAAAAGCAATTAAAAGGAGATGGAGTCATTAGGAAAAAAATTAAGGATGGAAGAGATTTCAGTATATTTACTGGCCAAGGGTAAAGATCCATTAGGGAGAGAAAGAATACAGGAGAAAAGGGATAATTAGCGATACATGGAGTCAGATGAAGCTGGGAGAAGTTGGTTTTGAACGGAAATGGGGATGCTTCACCCTTGGAGAGACTGGACGGAAGGCTGAAAGGATGGGAGTGACCACAGATAAGCTGTTATGTTTGGGAAGGAATTCAGCCACTTGGGAAGAGTACAGGATAATGTTCTCAATTTGCTTGATGAAGTAATATTCCAGTGGGATAGGTTCTGCTGTTTCTGAGAGTGTGTGTAAAGAAGACAGAGCAATGGGGAAGTTGGAAGGGAGGGTAAGAAGAGTTCTGGATAGAATGGGATTCTTGGTCTTTGAAGGGGGATCCAGAAATTGGCAGGTTTCCTCTCAGTCTCTATAAGATCAACACCCACTAGGGAGGTCAGATTCTTTGGAGCCTCTGCTGGCTTTTCCCCTCTGGCTCAGGACTGCTAGGCCAGACTCTGTCAGGGATGTGCTCAGAATCACAGACTTAAGAAAAAAAAAATCTGAAGTGGAATTTTAAAATTTATTCATGAAAAAAAGTCTTTGAGAGACAATCATTTTGAAAAACATACTCTTATTCTTGCAATGTCTAAATCGTCCTGTTAAAACTCATGACTGGCGGAATTACTAAGCAGACAGTATAATTTACAGAAAAGTAATAGTTGTAAGATACTGAAATGCAGATGAATCTCACTGGTATAACTCTTAATCAGACAGTGGTTAAAATTAAGGCAAAAAGTGTTTCAAAATAAAACATTAAGAATCATGGACTTTTCAATATCCTGGTTGTTATATCATAGCTTTGCAAGATGTTACCTTTGGGAGAAGCTGGCTAAAGGATATATGGGATCTCTATTATATTTTATAACTGCATGGAAATTTACAGTTGTCTCAAAATAAAAACTTTAATAATAAAAAAAAAGAATCATAGAGTTTTGAGTGCCGAAAGGTCATGAGAAATCATTAGCCATTCCACAAACGCGCCCAGAGAGCTTGTCGAGGGCCAGGCGAGGGGCGGGTACTACACGAAAGGAATAAGCTCTTCTCTGTCTTCACGACTTTACGGGAGGAAAGCTGACTACAAAACTCAGCATCTATAAAAGAAAGATGAGACGAGCTACATCCTACAACAAGCTAAACATGAGGAGACGTACAAAATGAAGGCAGGGATTGAAAAATATCAAGTCCTTTCGTTCTGAGGGGAGAAGCCCGATTTCCTTAAGAATTTCAAAGAAACAGAGCAAGAGTCAAAGATTCAAAGACCCTGTGAGGTGAACCCCACCCTAGGACCATTCACCTTTGGCGATTCCCGGTTCCGTGTGTGCTCATGCGCGTGCACGCCGCGGCGCCGCCGGCCCAGGGACGCGAGAACGTTACCGCGAAAGGGCGCGTGCCCGCTCCTGTCTACGGAAGTCCCGCCCCCATTTCCGGCGGCGGAGGGTGGGAAGGGGCTAAGAGCCTCTTCCGGCTAGAGCAGTGACGGTGGTTTCGCACGTGTGTTTCTCCTTCGGGATTCCCGGATTACCCCTGCCCCTGGTGAATTTGTCGGGCCTGGGTTTCCCTGCAGATTTAAGGATGAAGGCGGTAAGTGTCCTTAGAAGCTCGGTCCCCGCGGCTTATGGCCCCTTTGGCTCACAGAGTCGCTCCCTGGTGCAGCCTTTCGGCGGTTCTCGCCCTTGTGTGGGGGGCGGTGGCCTAGATTGGGTGGGGGGGGGTCCTTCCTGGCTCTAAGCGCTGTCAGTTTCCCCGCCCTTAGACCTGGCTCCTTTTTCATCGCCCTCTGTGCGCGCTTGGCTTCAAGGGACCGCAGTGAGACTAGCACGGAGTCTTGAGTTCATACATAGGATGTCAGATTTGAAGGGTTCTACAAGACCATCTTCTGAACCCGTTATTTCATAGATGAGAAGCAGGGTCCTGCCTTCAATGAGCTTATGAGTTGTGGGACCTGAAATAAGTCCGTTTTTTTCTCCCTAAAGGGTAGGAGATAGAAAAGCAAGTAATTTCTGAGAGGTCACCAGCAAGAGAGTTGTAATCCACATACCCGAATTCAGTTTTGCTTTCCTTAGTTTAAGGGTCTTTGACAAATCACATAGACTCTTTAAGCCGTAGCTTCCCCAGTAATATGAGGATAACAGCTGTCGCTACTTGACTAGGCTGTTGGAGGTAATATGTTAGAGCACTTTGTAAACAGTAAAACGATATGTAAACGTCAGTTATTGTGAAAGACAGCCAGCATTTTGCTCTTATTATGCCAAACTACAGGCGTTAAGCTAGCCTTGAATAACCGTTTACCACTAGCTTAGTGGTTCTTCACCTTTTTTGGAGTCTTAGACTCCTTTGAGCATCTGTGGATTCTGGTCACAGGAAGACCCTCCTGTTGAATAACTGATGATCTAGTGCCATTCTGTAGGATTAATGCCATAGTGTGGTTTTAGCTTTTATATCCAAGACCCATGGCTGTGAGACATTAAAATTGTGGAATTGGTCTAATGAAATTTTATAATCAATTCTCTTTAACCTGATTTTAAAAATAATTTAAATTTCTGGATATGCAGTGCTTCTTCTGTTGTTGTTTTCTAGAGAAGAAATAAAAAACAGGTCCCAAGCTTTCGGAAGTTGCTAAAAACTAGTAAAGTCAAACTTGAAAACAAACTAAAAAACAAACAATTTAAACAACAAAGCACTCTCAAGAAGTACCGAAAAGAACAGAGGAAACTAAGACAAGCTGTAAAAGATGCTGTGTCTAAGAAACCTATTCCATTGGAGGACCCAAAGAAAAAACGACCAGGTAATTGTGAAAACATTCATGTGTTCCAGTTTCCATTGATTTGTTTTAAAATGTTCTTCATGGAATAACTTTGCTTTCTAGTAATCACTCTTCTTGTTCTCAGGTCTTCCTAAGAGTAGGTAAGGATCGTAGTCCTATATGCTTTATCACAATTAGTATGAGAAAACATTTCAGTACAGTATTCACAGTGAGAAAGAGCTAGACTCGCCTTTCAGTTTGTCTAGAAAGCAGATCTGAAGATACAGTACATACTTGGGAAAACAGACTCAGAGTAGCAAATGTAAATA
Source organism: Phocoena phocoena (assembly GCF_963924675.1). Lineage (NCBI taxonomy): Eukaryota > Metazoa > Chordata > Mammalia > Artiodactyla > Phocoenidae > Phocoena > Phocoena phocoena. The sequence goes on from NC_089234.1 coordinate 32,498,090, forward strand.
ATTGTTGGGCATGCCAGTGCTGCCACTTTTCCGTTCACTGGCAGTTAGCTAAGGTAAGAACATTGCTTTTCTCTGGTGCATTCTTCACAGTGTTGCTAAGTTTCACTTAGTTTTCTAAACTTCTGGCTTTCTTTTCACTTGGAAACTTGGAGTGAAATTGAGCTGTAATTGTCAGGGTTATTCTTTTGTAAACCTGTTCAAAAATTCCCAAGTACTCAAAAAACAGGTAAGGAATATGACCATTTTGAGTCAGACCAGTTTTTCTACAGGGTTACTCATACTTTCAGGGAATTCATATTTGGCTATATCTGACTCTTCATTCTTCCCATGCCCATCTCATTCTCTTATCCTGACCTATTTAGTTTGATCCCTTGGCAACACGTTATTGTGATGTATAAAAGGTCATGGCACTGGAAGTCAGGAAACTTGAACTTTTCTCTTAATTTTGTTGCTTACTAGCAGTGTGGCCTTAGTCTGTCACTTAATCTCCAGGTACTTCATCTATTTAAAAAAAAAAAATGCATTGGTTGAGTTAGATGTTTTTAAAGATCTATCTAAATTTCAGAAGAATTTAAAAAGCATGATGTGTTAGTAATTACATTTTAAAAATAGAAGCAAAAGATTTCTTCATTCTTATATGTTGAGCATCTAAATGAAGTCTCTCAGGCAGTTGGGTATAAGAGTGTAATGTTCAAGTGAAAGATCTGGGTTAGAGAGAATAGTTTTTGGAATTATCAACATGTAGATGGTAATCAAAGCCTTAGGCTTGGGTAAAATCACCATGGAGACTGTGTAGCGTGAAAATAAGAGAACCTAGAACAGAATTTTAAGGAACCCCAGCATTTAAGAACTGGGTGATCTCAAATGCTCTGAAGGACATTGCAGAATGTGTGGACACATTTATTTTTTGGTTGTTACAGTGACCTAATAAGAATGCTCCTGGCATTTAGATTTCAGGGAGTCAGAGATGCTGGCATTTTGCCTAGCCCAGGACACCCAAGTACAACAAAGAATTGTCCTGCCCAGCGTGTCAGTAGTGCTCCCGTTTAGAAACACTGGGCTAAGGTGTTAGTAAAGCACATGCTTTTCCTATCATAGACACAAAAATGCAGCGTTCTACATTTCTAATACTTGTTTCTGATTTCTTGTTGTTGTTGGAACAGGTAAAAGGATTGAGAGGGAAGAGGAAGAAGAGGAGGAAGCCCTTCCTTTAGATATGATGGATGAAGATGACTTACAGTTAATGAAGGATTTAGGGCAAAGAGCATCTTTTCTAACGAGAGATCTTTCTTCTAGGTAATACTTCATTTAGATTGTAGTCATTCGCATCCTTTCACTGCTAAAAACTTGGTTCTGAATTTTACTTAGGTGGTTAGTGCAAGATGCTGCTCATCTCTGAAGACAGTGTTTACAAAGAGTAAACCCTATTCAGTCTATTTCCTAAATAACGTTAGTTCATAAATAAAACAAACTGATTTTATTTAGTGTATATCTTTATTTCTTTTGAGTCTGAATAGTGAAGTGGAGTGAATGGGTGAAGTATGCTGTTCTTTGTTTGAGGCAGAGCGGTCCCGAGTTCTTTATGGCCATGTTACACATGCCTCAGTCCTTGTTACCCTATTAGGTACATATTATTCCCTTTTACAGAGAGGAAACTAATGCTTTCCCATTGTCACAAGTAGTGGATCTGAAATTTAAACTTAGATACTTCTAAGTCAAAAGTCCATGCTATGTTGTGACAGTTTTGGGGAAAGTAAAATAGCATGATATCACCCTTGGCTCTGTGGAATATTCTTCAAAGAAAAATCTGCTGTAACTTTCACCTTTGTTTTGCCTCTAAAGGGAAAACTAAGTGTAGCCATAGTTTGAGTCTTTATGGTTGGCCATACAATTCATTTATTCATTTACTATACAAATGCTTGGTCTAGATGCTAATATCTATATGCCTATTAAAGGTTTGGTTAGTGGTTTATTTTTCTATGCTTTTAAAATGATAGGTCTCTAGGTTCTTTTTTAAATATATTACAACTAAATTTTTTTTTTCCTGCAGTGAGCCTGTTCACGCCAGGAAGCGGAAGCATGAGCATGTTATAGATAAATATGAAAAAATACCAAGAACTCTGCAAACTGCACCAGAGAAGGAACTGATTCACTTACTTCCTATTAAAGATAAAAGTGGTATAATCCCACAGACCAGAGAGAAACCAGGTGATCAGCCCATGTATTAGTTAAAATTTTAGCTCCTTACTAATAATCACGTTCAAAATTTTTTCATTCAAAATTTATTTTCTTTTAACTTTTACCCATATTTACAAAAGGGGATAGCTACAGTTAGTCATAGAACAAACTTGATTTTGGCCGGAAATACAGATGGTTATCTCAGGTGCCCATTGTACTATGAGTACAGCTGAAGCCACAAAGTTAAGGTGATTCTTTTCAGAGTATTTCATTATGTTGTTTCTAAAATTAGAGCATATTAGTCATCCTTTTTTAGCCTTTTTTTCCTTACATGTATTTTTTGTGAAATACACACAAAAGTCCAGAAATCAAAGATGTGAAGGTATGTGGTTTATCACCAAAAGCATACCCATAAAACTACCATCTGGGCAAGAAGGAAGTACTGCCAGCACCCAGAAACTTCCCTATACTCCCCTAAATCACTAATTGCTCCCTCCTGACAAAAGTAACTATTTTCTTGAGTTTTATGGTAATCACTTCCCTGGTTTTCCTTGTGGTTTTACCACTTATGTATATTATCACATTTTTAATATGCATATTTTCCATATAGTTATTGACAGTAACCAAGATGAAGAGAATCAAGAAGAGATGGAACCTGAAGAAGGTAATGGGATGCATCTTTCTAGTTACTAAATTGTTAATTGAGAATTACATTTTTTTACTTAATGTGAATTAATTAAAATCTGGAATGTGCATTTTGGAGTACTGGTCATTTCAAGCTCATTTCGAACATTTTCCCACATTTTGAAAGTTACCTTGTGTAACTTGAGTCTTTTAAAAAAAAATTATTTAATTATTTAGTTTTGGCTGTGTTGGGTCTTTGTTGCTGCACATGGGTTTTCTCTAGTTGCGGCGAGCGGGGGCTACTCTGTTGTGGTGCGTGGGCTTCTCATTGCAGTGGCTTCTCGTTGTGGAGCATGGGCTCTAGGCGCACAGGCTTCAGTAGTTGTGGCATGTGGGCTCAGTAGTTGTGGCTCATGGGCTCTAGAGTGCAGACTCAGTAGCTGTGGTGCACGGCCTTAGTTGCTCTGCAGCATGTGGGATCTTCCTGGACCAGGGCTCTAACACGTGTCCCCTGCATTGGCAGGTGGATTCTCAACCACTGCACCACCAGGGAAGCCCTGTAATTTGATTCTTTGTTGCTTTTATTATGGAAAATTTTATTCAGTTATGTTTGTGATGTCTAGGTATGCATGAAGACTCTTATAAATTGTTGCTGTTTTGAATTCTTTTTAATTGTAAAGAAGGACCTGCCTACAAATAACTGTTCACTTTTTAGCTTAAATTGTAAAAACGATTCTGTGGTACAGAATTATTTTGGTTCTTTCTTAGAGCAATTATACTTTATGTATGTCTGCTTTACATAACTAAATGTGGGTTCTGATAGCTAGAACAGTTCTAATCAAAGTTAAACTGAAAGAACGTATTTTATTTATTTTTAAAAATAAATTTATTTATTTAATTTATTTATTTTTGGCTGTGTTGGGTCTTCATTGCTGCATGTGGGCTTTCTCTAGTTGTGGCGAGCGGGGGCTACTCTTCACTGCGGTGCACGGGCTTCTCACTGCGGTGGTTTCTCTTGTTGCGGAGCACGGGCTCTAGGCATGCGGGCTTCAGTAGTTGTGGCTCTCAGGCTCTAGAGCACAGGCTCAGTAGTTGTGGCACACGGGCTTAGTTGCTCCGCAGCATGTGGGATCTTCCTGGACCAGGCCTCGAACCCATGTCCCCTGCATTGGCAGGCGGATTCTTAACCACTGCGCCACCAGGGAAGCCCTGAACGTATTTTATTGTTTGAAACTATATCGGTTTGGAATTTGTGATAGAACAAGCCGGTTAAATTTTACTTTCTCTTAGCAAACCATATTAGTGTAAATGAGATTACAGGTCAACTGTTAACTGTTTTTAGGCATCCTTCATCAGCTCATTACAGATTATGCTTGTGTGTTATTAAATCTAATTCCCTGTGAATTTCTTAAGGTGGATGTATTTTGTGTAGCTCAAAGGACTGTATAGAGTTGAAAACAAAGGAGCATGTACTTTTAAAAAAACTAAATGAGATTGCTCTTTTCCTTAATTAGTATGAATTATTGTGGGTTTATTAGCACAGTAGTTAAAAATGTGAACTCTTAAGTCAGACTGCCTGGGTTTGAATCCCATTTCTGCCAGGGATATGAGCTTAGGCAAGTTACTTTCTCTTTGCCTCAGTGTATCTACAGAATTGGGCTAATGATAGTACTTGCCTCATGTGATTGTTGAGAGGGTGATATGTAGTAATCTTGGCCCATGGCAAGTGCTTGATAAAAGTTAGCTATCATGATTATTTGTTTTTTATAAATTTATTTATTTTATTTATTATTTTTGGCTGTGTTGGGTCTTCGTTGCTGCGCACGGGCTTTCTCTAGTTACAGGGAGCGGGACCTACTCTTCGTTGCGGTGCATGGGCTTCTCATTGCGGTGGCTTGTCTTGTTGCGGAGCACAGGCTCTAGGCACGCGGGCTCAGTAGTTGCATCACATGGGCTCAGTAGTTGTGGCTCATGGGCTCTAGAGCATAGGCTCAGTAGTTGTGGTGCATGGACTTAGTTGCTCTGCAGCACGTGGGATCTTCCCAGATCAGGGCTCGAACCCGTGTCCCCTGCATTGGCAGGCAGGTTCTTAACCGCAGCACCACCAGGGAAGTCCCGATTATTTGTTACTACAAGAAAGTTATTTTATTAATTAAGGTTCTTGGATACTTGTAAATAAAGACATGTTTAAGAGGGGGAACCTAATCTGTTTCAGAGATCATTGAAGAACCCATTAAAGAGCTGACATTAGAAGAACATTTAATTGAGAGGAAGAAGAAACTACAAGAGAAGAAAATGCGTATCGCAGCCTTGGCATCTGCCATATTATCAGATCCAGAAAGTAACGTAAGTATAATTAATTTCCTTAGGCTCTTCATATTATATGTTGTAACAGTCTAATCTTTTAATATTCTCTTGTTAGCTATATGCACACACAGAAAGGAAGAGCATTAACAAAATGTAGTAACTGAGTTAGAATAAGAGTACACAGGACCTTAGCCTAATCCAAATCTGTAGTCTTAGAAAAGCTACTTACACATTCTGAGTCTTACTTTCTTCATCTCTAAATGAAGATATTGGACTTAATGTTGTAACTCTAAAAGTGGTTAAGTGTAAAAATTAACAGTACTAGGGAGGAGGAACCAACTTGCAAGTTGCTTGACTGATCTATAGAGTTATTAAGGAAGGTGGTACACAAACGCCAGTGAGATTAGTTCAGGAATAATTGTAAGTGGAAAAATTTTTTTCTTTAAATTTATTTACTTATTTATTTATTTTTGGCTGCATTGGGTCTTCGTTGCTGTGCGTGGGCTTTCTCTAGCTGCAGCAAGTGGGGACTACTCTTCATTGCGGTGTGCAGGCTTCTCATTACAGTGGCTTCTCTTGTTGCGGAGCACGGACTCTAGGCGCGCGGGCTTCAGTAGTTGTGGTACGTGGGCTCAGTAGCTCCGTGACACATGGGATCTTCCCAGACCAGGGCTTGAACCCGTGTCCCCTGCATTGACAAGCGGATTCTTAACCACTGCGCCACCAGGGAAGTCCGGAAAAAGTCTATCTGTTTTAAATAAAGTAGACTGAAGAGTTATAATGAATTATCAGTGAGCCATGGGCATGGGGGTAAAGGTGGTGATAGTTATAACATGTGGGCTCAAGAAACCTGAGGTTCAGTCTTGGCTCTTTTTTTTTGGCGGTACGCGAGCCTCTCACTGTTGTGGCCTCTCCTGTTGCGGAGCACAGGCTCCGGACGTGCAGGCTCAGCAGCCATGGCTCACGGGCCTAGCTGCTCCGCGGCATGTGGGATCTTCCCAGACTGGGGCACGAACCTGTGTCCCCTGCATCGGCAGGCGGACTCTCAACCACTGCGCCACTAGGGAAACCCCTTGGCTCTTTTAAGTACTCTCTGTTAGACTTTGGGAAAGTTGTTTTACCCAAGCTCATTTTCTTCATCTCTAAAAAGAGGATGGTACTTTTTTGTTTTTTGGCTGTGCTACACAGCATGTGGGATCTTAGTTCCCCAACCAGGGATCGAACCTGTGCCCCTGCAGTGCAAGTGTGGAGTCTTAACCACTGGACTGCCAGGGAAATCCAGATGGTACCTATTTTAAAACTGTTGTGAGGATTAAATGATAAAATATTCATGAAGTCATTTAAGGGGTACTATTCTTTTTAGCTTGGTGTCCCCAGCATCCTACTGTGATGAGTATTTGTTTATTGAATGATAAAATAGATTATTTACATTTATAGAAAAAAATTCATATGGGTATGCTTTGCTGCAGTACTTGTCCTTTTCTAATAAAGTGAGGGGAAAGGTCTGGAGCAGAATTGGGGAGGGGAATCTGGAATATTTCTCACCAGTATGATCTTATATAATCAGTATAAATCCATAGAGACAAGAGCTATTGATCTCATTTTACAGTTGAAAAATTAAGGCTTACAAATTCAAGTTGTTTCATATTTTAACAGCTACTAGATTGGAACCCAGGTCTTCTAACTCTGGATCCTCATGCTCATTTCATACAAGTTAGGGTTGCAAATAGGTGGTGGCGTATTTGTCCTCTCACCACTATATGGCAAACATTTTTGACCAACCAGCGCATTCTCAAGATAGCAGAGCACTCGAGCAGGCGGTGGTAGTTCATCCAGTCAAGCACATTTGTTGAAATCAGCTTTTCACTTCTTCATCACATAATACAAATGATCTTTCTATGATCTTGTTGAAACTAAATGTGGATACATTATATTTAATTCCTGATTAGTTCGTGTATAGGTGATTAATATACTTGATTGATTATGTAACATTTTAATATATTTCAAAAAGTGTTTTTAGGGAAATAGGGCACACATGTTTTAGGAAAACCCAGTGCCATTTGCAGCAACATGGATGGACCTAGAGATTATCAGACTAAGTGAAGTAAGTCAGACAGAGAAAGACAAATACATGATATCACTTATGTGTGGAATCTAAAAAAATGATACAAATGACCTTATTTTAAAAATAGAAGTAGACTCAGTCATAGAAAACAAACTTACGGTTACCAAAGGGGAAAGGGGCAGGGGAGAGATAAATTAGGAATTTGGAATTAACAGGTATAGATTACTGTATATAAAGTAGATAAACAACAAGGACCTGTATAGCACAGGGAACTGTGTCAGTATCTTGTAATAACCTATAATGAAAAAGAATCTGAAAAAGAATATATGTTTATATATATAAAACTGAATCACTTTGCTTTGTACCTGAAACATTGTAAATCAACTATACTTCAATTAAAAAAAGTAGCATCGGGCTTCCCTGGTGGTGCAGTGGTTGAGAGTCTGCCTGCCAATGCAGGGGACGCGGGTTTGTGCCCCGGTCCAGGAGGATCCCACATGCCGCGGAGCGGCTAGGCCTGTGAGCCATGGCCGCTGAGCCTGCGCATCCGGAGCCTCCACAACGGGAGAGGCCACAACAGTGAGAGGCCTCCGTACCGCAAAAAAAAAAAAGTAGCATCATAAATAAAAAGAAAACCTAATAAAAAAAGAATTTCTAAAAAATAGGTAGATTAATAAATTCATACTTTTTAAAGTATATTTTTTCTAACTGCTTATTTAACAAAAATATGATGAACTTATAGCTTTAGTTATACATCTTTTTTAATGTGAGCAATGTCTGTAGTTGTGTGTGGCTGTACTAGACTGTGAGCCATTGTGTGAATTCCACTTACTGTGCCAGATGTGAGGCTGTTGTCTTTTGTTTATAATTGTCTTGCCATTTCTCTAGTCATATAAGTTATTTCTTTAACAGATTAAAAAATTGAAAGAATTACGTTCCATGCTGATGGAACAGGATCCTGACGTGGCTGTTACAGTTCGAAAGCTGGTGATAGTTTCTCTGATGGAGTTATTTAAAGACATTACTCCTTCTTATAAAATACGACCCCTAACAGAGGCAGAAAAATCTACCAAGGTAATGCTGGATATAATTTTTTTTAACATCTTTATTGGAGTATAATTGCTTTACAATGTTATGTTAGTTTCTGCTGTATAACAGAATGAATCAGCTATATGCATACATATATCCCTATATCTCCTCCCTCGTACGTCTCCCTCCCACCCTCCCTATCCCACCCCTCTAGGTGGTCACAAAGCACTGAGCTGACCTCCCTGTGCTATGCAGCTGCTTTCCACTACCTGTTTTACATTTGGTAGTGTGTATATGTCAATGCTACTCTCTCACTTCATCCCAGCTTACCCTTCCCCCTCCGTGTCCTCAAGTCCATTCTCTACGTCTGCATCTTTATTCCTGTCCTGCCCCTAGGTTCATCAGAACCTTTTTTTTTTTAGATTCCATATATTTGTGTTAGCATACGGTATTTGTTTTTCTCTTTCTGATTTACTTCACTCTGTATGACAGACTGTGGGTCCATCCACCTCACTACAAATAACTCAATTTTGTTTCTTTTTATGGCTGAGTAATATTCCATTGTATATATGTGCCACATCTTTATCCATTCATCTGTTGATGGACACTTAGGTTGCTTCCATGTCCTGGCTATTGTAAATAGTAATGCTGGATATAATAACTACACAAAATAAGCTGAAAATTTTGCATAGCTAGAGATGGGAGAAATAGTGGGGACACTCATATTTTGTGCTAATTTAAAAATGGATTTCAGTATTTTGATTTAAGAAAATAATCTTTTTTGGTCTTTTTAGATCCGCAAAGAAACCCAGAAGTTAAGAGAATTTGAAGAAGGCCTGGTTAGCCAATATAAATTTTACTTGGAAAATCTGGAGCAAATAGTTAAAGGTATATTAAAAATATCTTAAAAGTATGTAACACACTTAGCTTTGATCAGGAATGTGAATTCTATATTCTGTCCTGTGTGTTTAGAGTCGTATAGTGTATGGTCAGGAGCAGAGTCTATAGAGTCAGACTTCCTGGGTTCAAATTCTGGTTAACCACCTATGTGGTGGGCAAAGGACTTAATCTCTCTGTGCCTCAGTTTTTCCTGTCTATAAAATGGGAATAAGGATAGTACTTTACCTCATAGGATTGTTGTGAGTAGTGAATTAAGTTATAGATATAAAGTAGAATTATAGTGCCTATACTAGGCACTGTGCTTTATCAGCTATCAGTATTAGTATTATTGTTGCTGCAGTTCTTTACCTAGTCAGTAGTTGTATGTTTCTTGAATTCATGAATGGCTGGAATTTATTCTACTGGTTTTTTTTGAGGGTTTTTTCCCTACATCTTTATTGGAGTATAATTGCTTTACAGTGTTGTGTTAGTTTCTGCTATATAATAAAGTGAATCATCTTTATGCATACGTATACCCCCATATCCCCTCCCTCTTGTGTCTCCCTCCCACCCTCCTTAATCCCACCCCTCTAGATGGTTGCAAAGGACCGAGCTGATCTCCCTGTGCCGTGCAGCTGCTTCCCACTAGCTATCTATTTTGCATTTGGTAGATGTACTTAGGGGTAGGACAGGAATAAAGACACAGACATAGAGAATGGACTTGAGGACAAGGGGAGGGGGAAGGGTAGGCTGGGACGAAGTGAGAGAGTAGCACTGACATATATATTCTACTGGTTTTTATTTGAAGGGGGTAGTCAGGGGGGAAAGATAATGTGAACTGGTTGTAGTGAGTGCCTTGAAAATGGACTTAACATCGGGATGATAAACTCTTCTATCAAACCCTGTTCTCTTTCTCTTTGTTCAGAAGAGGAAGGACGTGGGAGACATTCAGGCATGAATGGGGAAGAGATTTCATTGCCAAGGCGAGGTGCTTTCACCTGACTCACTTGGGCTCCTTTACTCAGTGCTGGGTCTAAGGGTCACCCAGCTGCTAGCTCAGCTGCAGCAGAGCTACTTAATCTGTCGGCCCAGTAATGACATGGAGGTGGGGTGGGTGGCATGGGCATTGCTTCTGTGCTCTGGCATCCCGACTGGAACCTACATACTAGCATTTATTTATTTACCTATTGATCTACCTGTCTGTCTGTCTATTAGAATGTCTTCAAGATTCATCCTTGTTGTAGCATGTGTCAATATTATCTTCCCTTTTTAAGGCTGAATAATATCCCATTGTATGTGTACACTACATTTTGTGTATCCATTCACCCATCCATTATGAAGTCCTGTCAGTTTTAAGTAAATAGAAGGTATTCTTACTTACGGTGAATACAGTCTGAGGAAAAATCACATATATGAGAAGCAAGTTTAAAACAGGCACTAGGGAATTCCCTGGCTGTCCAGTGGTTAGGACTCCATGCTTCCACTGCAGGGGACACGGGTTCTATCCCTGGTTGGGGAACTAAGATCCTGCATGCTGTGTGGCACAGCCAAAAAAAACAAAATAAATAATAAAATAAATTAAAATAAAATGAAGCCAAGGCACTGTCTTCTATACTGTCTTTCACATCTCTGGTTGTGTATGATGTAGGAGGAGGTCTTGAACCTACTCTAGAAAAAAAATCAGCGTATTTTCATATCCTCAAGATACTGTTTTCAAGATACTGTGTTACAGTAACAGAATATGTATGTAGAAGTTTCTAGAAAAGAGGTACTGTGAATCATTAATTATTTTGAAGGAGAAATTAAACTTTTTTTGGACCTCCTGGGTAAAGATACCACAGTGAGCCTCAACAAGAAGCCAGGGGAAATGATGCTTATGGAAAGCCAAGACTCTTGTAATTGTGGTTTGTCAGAGGGTGGATGATGGTAGGCAGATTTAATGGTAACATCTGTACTTGTGTCAAAGTGTAGACAAGGATGATGGTAGGCAAATTTAACAGTAACATCTGTACTTGTATCTGAGTGTAGCCAGCTCATACTTAAGAAGTCACATGGTATGTTGATTTTTCATATTACTGCTTATTACTCTAAAACAAACTAATTGAAATTTTAGCCAATGAATAAAGTAACTACAGTTATCTCTTGATTAGACTGGAAGCAAAGGAAGCTGAAGAAAAGTAACGTGGTTTCCTTAAAGGCCTACAAGGGACTGGCAGAGGTGGCTGTGAAGAGCCTGTGTGAGCTGCTGGTGGCCCTGCCTCATTTCAACTTTCACAACAACATCATTGTACTGATTGTCCCTCTCATGAATGACATGTCAAAATTGGTGGGTTGCTTTTGTTGCTGTTGTCCTTAACAGAAAATCATAGACGATGTCATTTTTTTTCCTCTCAAAATTCTTTTGGCGCTATTATTTATTGCTAAAATGGGGTCCTTTGTTAAATACTGTCTCTTCAAGAAAATTGTTTGAATGTAAGCTTGGTGAAGTGGTTCTGAATAGGAGGTGGTTTTGCCCTCCTCTTCAGGCTGTGTCTGCACACATTTTGATTGTCATGACTATGGTGATGGAGGATTGTTGCTGCTGGCTTCTGGTGGATAAAGGTCAGGGAGGCTTCTAAACATCCTCCAATGCACAGGACAGGGCCCCACAACAACGAATTATCTGGCCCCAAATGTCAATACTGCTGAGGCTGAGAAACACTGGTTTAGTGTAACATTTTATTTTTCAGATATCTGAAATGTGTTGTGAAGCAGTAAAGAAACTCTTTAAACAAGATAAATTAGGCCAAGCATCGCTCGGTGTAATTAAAGTGATTTCTGGTTTTGTGAAAGGCAGAAATTATGAAGTTAGGCCAGAGGTAAGCCTTTTTTTTCTCACTTTGTATTGTGTTTGTTTTTAAATTACGAAGTTAATTTTCAGTTGTTATGAGGAATTTATTTTTTATAGATGTGTAAAGTATAAAGTGAAAGTGCTCCCCAGAAGTAACCAGTCATAGCAGTTCGGCGTGTATCCTTCTAGATGTTTTTGTATGCAGAGAGAGACATACTTTGTATTTTAAAATTAAAAAAATGGGTTTATACTTCGGAAACTATTCCGAAGCTGTTTTCATTTAATGTATTGTGGACTAATATATAGGGCTATCCCATTCTTTTTAACAAGCCTGCTGTAGTATTCCATTATGTGAATAATATATAGTCCCTACTTGATGGATGGCTGAGTTGTTTCTAGATTTTTGCTGTTACAGTCAGCATAGAGAAGAATGTTTGGGCCATGTTATTTTTTCACACTTGTGTGAGTATTCTGCGAGTTAAATTTCTGAAGTGTGGATACTGGATCCAACAATATACACATTTAAATATTTGAGAGCTAATGCCAAATTGTCCTCCAAAAACATTTGATCACTTGTGTTCCCGCTAGTGATAGGAGTGTCATTTCCCCACAACCTACCCAGTGTTGAATATTTTTACTCTTTAATCTTTGTTAGTCTGATAGGTAAAAAATTACATAAATTAATGTATATTATTTTGTTTACACATTTTTATTAGTGAGGTTTTACTTCCTTTCATACATTTATTAGTCATTTGAATTTTTTGCCTGTTTGTATTGTTTGCCAGTTTTTCTCCTCAGGTATTTGACTTTCTTAAAGACATGTAATAATTTTTAAAATGTGCATATATTTGAATAAATATGAGCCATGTACTAGGCACTGTTCTAGGTCCTGGGGATAAAGTAGTGAACAAAAGAAACAAAAGCTCTGTGTGTTTGTTGAGCTTAAGTTACATAGTAAGGATATTAAGTCTCTGTTATATAAGTTGCAAATATTTATTTGTTGCTCTGTCCTTTAATTTTGTGTTGTTTTTTTGCTTTATAGAAATTTTGCATTTTAATTACTTATTTTACAGAATTGATTTTTTTCCAAGAATATCAAGTATCTTGCCATTTTCTTTTATGTTCTTAAGTGAAGTTTTATAGTTTTCTTCATTTGGGTCTTAGATATTTTCATTAATTTTTAGTCATATAGTTTTGATTGTTAAGCTGATTTTTTTTTTTTACTGTTTTATTTCCTAATTTTGAAGTCTTCTTCCTTTGCCGTCAAATTCTTTTCATCCCTTATAGCTGATAACTTTAGTTGAACTGCTAACATTACTAATATTGGGCTTAAGTATTACTCAGAATTTTAGAGTAATCAGGGAATAAGGCTTGAACATGAAATTGGCCATAGGGAATCACTTTCATTTTAATGATGCTAGAATATAAACTGCTTTCTTTACTTTCTTGGTATTTGTTTGTTTGCTTGGTATATATACACTTTGTATAGTAATGTGATTTTTTTAAGGTGTACAATGTGATGATTTAATCTATGTATACACTGAAATGAATTACTGCAATCAAGTTAATTAACACATCCATCACCTCTCATAGTTACCTTTTTTTTGTCGTGCGAATACTTAAGATCTACTCTCCTAGCAAATTTCAGGTCTATGATACAGTATTATTACCCAGAACTTATTCACCTTATAACTGAAAGTTTGTATCCTTTGACCAGGATTTCCTCATTTCCTCCATTCCCTGGCAAGTACCATTCTACTCTCTGGTTCTGTGGGTGTGACTTTTTGAGATCATACAGTATTGATCTTTCTGTGTCTGGCTCATTTCACTTAGCATGATGTCCTGCAGGTTCATCCATGTTATCAGAGATGACAGGACCCTCTTTTTAAGGCTGAATAACATTCCATTGTATGTATGTCCCACATTTGCTTTGTTCTGGCAGGCACGTAGATTGGTTCCATATCTTGGCTTTTGTGAACAGTGCTGCAGTGAACATGGGTGTGCAGATACCTCTTTGAGATACTGATTTCATTTCCTTCGGATATATACCCAGAAGGAGGATTGCTGGATCATATGATAATTGTATCTTTAATTTTTTGAGGAGCTTCCATACTGTTCCATAATGGCTGTGTCAATTTACATTCCCACGAAGAGTGTACAAGGGTTCCCTTTTCTTCACAGCCTCACTAACACTTGTTATTTCTTGTCTTTTTCATAATAGCCATTCTGATAGGTGTGAGGTGGTATCTCACTGTGATTATGGTTTGCATGTCCATGATGATTAGTGCTGTTGAGCATCTTTTCATTTACCTGTTGGTCATTTGTTGTTTGTCTTCTTTGGAAAAAATGTGTTTTTAGATCCTTTGTTCTTTTTCAAATCAGGTTATTTGTTTTTTGCTGTGAGTTGTTTGAGTTCCTTAGTATTTTGGATATTACCCCTTATCAGATACATGATTTGCAGATATTTTCTGCCATTCCATAGGTTGCCTTTGCATCTTGTCGATGGTTTCCTTTGTGTATGGAAGGTTTTTAGTTTACTGTAGTCTCACTTGTTTGTTTTTGCTTTTGGTGTCGTATCTAGAAAATTAATGCTCAGACCAATGTCAAGGAGCTTTGTCTCTATGTTTTCTCTTCTAGGAGTTTTATGGTGTCAGGTCTTACACTTAAGTCTTTAATCCATTTTGAATTAATGTTTGTGACTGGTAAGATAAGGGTCCAGTTTCATTCTTCTGTATGTGGATATCCAATTTTCCTAACATCATTTATTGAAGAGACTATTCTTTCCCTATTGTGTATTCTTGGTTCCCTTACCAAAGATTAGTTGACCATGTGCCACATTCTTTGATTTGGAGTTATTTTTCATTTGTGGGTGATATTTTATGAGCACATAGAATATCTACAAAATACTCAAATCTTTCTGAGACCTAGAGTGACTTCAGGTTCAGTGTTTATGCTTTTAGTTCTTCCTTGTTTTCATTACATGCTTTAAATGAAGTTCTCAGCTTTCTTCCAAGTGTACATATTGGAACCTCAGAAGAATACAAACCTGTAGTTCTTTTTTCTCCAAGAATGCTGCTGTGACTGCAGGTCAGTAGAGTGGTTTCTTGCCCAGAAAACGTAGGATTTTAAACCCCTTTTGTCTTTGTGTTTGGATGGTTGCTGTAGCACACAGTACATCAGTTTCTAAATTAGTTTCTGAACTTTTTCGAATGGCTTAAGGCAATAGTACATGTGGTCCCTGGACCAGCATCAGCTGGTGATTAGAAATACAAATTCTGGGGCCCCACTGCAGACCTGCTGAATCAGAAGCTCTGGGGATGGGGTCTAGCTTTTTGTGCTTTAACAAGCCCTCCAGGTGATTGTGATGTTTGCTAAAGTTGGAGACCCACTGGCCTGAAGAAAAATAAGTTGTCTTAATAACACTAGTCTTCATTTTTTTTTGTTGGGAAAAAAAGATTAGAACTGTTAACTGCAAAACTGAATCTGGTTTGGGAATTTAAAGCTGGTTTAGAAATGTCTAATAAATATCGTCTTCTCCCATACTGGTCCAAACCTTTTCCTGACCTGTCTACTCTTTGTAATCCTATCTACCAGTGCCAGGTAGTGTTCTCTCTTCCTTGTTTTTATTCCACCGCAAAGTAATATTATGTGTATTTAGCCAAATACTAGTGTCCTTTCATAGACAAAATTTACCGAATATGCTTAACAAAAAGATAATAGAACTTTGTGTAAAATGTGATAAAGGATGTTTCAGAGTTTTTTGTATTTTGGGTTTTTTTGGCATGAAGGAAGAACACTGTTGAATGCTTATTCTGTTTAAAGTATTTGAGGGCAATATAAATATTAAGCTGTGTATTTGTGTTTTCTTCACTACTAGATGTTAAAAACATTCTTGTGCCTAAGGATCAAAGAAGTAGAAGTGAAAAAAGATACAGAGGATATTAATAAACAAAAAAAGTTCATGACTTTCAAGGAAAAGAGGAAAACTCTATCAAGAATGCAGAGAAAGGTTTGATTGATTTCCTTTTTTGTTTTAATTGATTTTAGATTAAAATCATAATATAGGCACAGGTAAAAATCATAGTTAAGATATAAATATTTTAAAATCTGATATTTAGAGAATTTTATTTTCTCCAGTTATTGCAAAGAAATTGTTTTATTAAATCAACTTAAACAGACAGTTCATTAGCAAAGAGAGCAGTAGATGAAAAGGTTTTCTTGCTGTGCTAGCTTTTTTTTTTTTTGGCCACACCGCACCACTCGGCATGCGGGATCTTAGTTCCCCGACCAGGGATCTAACCTGTGCTCCTTGTGTTGGAAGCACGGAGTCTTAACCACTGGACCACCAGGGAAGTCTCCATGCTGGCTTAGATTCATCGTGATAACACAGATTCCTTCCTTAACAGAAAGGATGCATTCATGTGAAGTTGGCAACAAAGTAGGTTTTAGTTGAATCTACTTTCTCTGTTGGTTTGTATTTGAAAACTAGGTTGAAATTCCAGGCTTTTGTTTATTTACTATGAGACTTTGGAAACATTTTTTTAATATTCTGAGAAATGGAGCTAAAAATAGCACCTACCTTGCAGGGTGATTGTGTAGTTTAAATATAATGACATAGGAAAAGCACTTAGAGTGTGCAGTGCTGGGCACACTTTATACACATTAGTTACCACCACCACCATTATTATGATCACTTCGCAAAACATTTCTAAACAGTTTATTAGGGTTTTCAAATGGGTTATAAAAACAAAGGAAAAAATAATTTCCAGGGAGATCCATCTTTGAATGTGTCTAATAAATTTTGAAAATAAGCCAGGAATATCAAAATAGACTTAATGATTGTTAACAAATGAAGGTAAATATTTAAATTATTTATACCATACTATCCTCATATACGTTGGATGTGCCTGTTAGGAACAGCATGTATGTGGCTAGTGGGGAAGCAAAGGCCCAATAAGCAGCTCTTTAACAGCTTCATGTGAGGGAAGGAAACGCCATTCCTCAGTCAGTCCCCAGTGTCTCAGGCAGCTTAGCAACCATTGTTTGCTGCGCTAACAGCATAAGGGAGTGGAAAAAAATGGTTTTCTGTATGTATAGTATCTGGTTTTATGCATTGTATGTAAGTGAGTTTGGGAAGCATTGTTGATGACTGGTTTCCACATTATAGATGATTAAACAATAAGAATTATTTCTGGGCTCAGCATGTCCTTCCTTTCTTTTTTTGAAAAAATTTAAATTACAGAAAACTACAGAGAGTAGTATAATATAGCCCATGTATTTACCATTCTGATTGAGCAAATATTAATATACTTCAGTTTCTTTCTTGAAAAGAAAGAAACCATTGGTGATAGAGTTGGAGTCCCTTTGTCCCTTCTCCAGTCCCATTCTTCTCCCTTCCTCATAGGAGGCAGCCACTGTCATAAATTTGGTTTATGGATGCTTCTTATCCATTTTTCTATTTTTGCTTATATTTGTAGACGGTCTGTGGTATTATTGTGTGTGTTTCATAATATTGGCATAATGCCTCTCTGAAGGTAGCTTTTTCATTCAGTGGATACTCTTTTTTTTAAATCTATTTTCAGTGGAAGAAAGCAGAAGAGAAACTAGAGAGAGAGCTTCGGGAGGCAGAAGCTTCGGAGAGTACTGAGAAAAAACTTAAACTGGTAGGCAGTTTCACGTTTTCTCATGCTTTTAAAATGTTTTGTTAAATGATTTCAACTAGAGATTTATTGCTTCAACTTGTGGTTGTATGACTTTGGTTTATTTCATGAGGCTTAGATACATGATGTATAAGAAATGATAAATGTGATTGATGATGCTAGTTTTAGGAAATCACAGGATGTGTATCTTCATTCTGCTTTGTTGAAGCTCTTAAGATTGAATAGTGGGGAGTGATGGGAAAGCACAGAAAAGGTTGGGTTTTGAAAGCTGTAGTTGTGGTAACTCGGGAGAAAGTATACTAGGTTATACTGAAGTCATTTTGTCTGTTCTGCAGCACACGGAGACTCTGAATATTGTGTTTGTGACCTACTTTAGAATATTGAAGAAGGCCCAGAGGTCACCTCTCCTGCCAGCAGTTCTGGAAGGTCTTGCCAAGTAAGGGCTGTGTAGGTTGAAGCCTTTTAGATTCTTTCTAAATCAATAAGACCGAAGTAACCATGAATTTTAAACAGGGTTCACTAATGATGACCCGGTGTCCTTCTTAGTTCTCATTCCTTTTTTATTTGTCACCAGCTTTTCCTTGGAACTGTTCATAACACTACACTTTTTTGGTTTTTTCATCTCAAACCTTTTATTTTAAAAATCTCCTTCGCTAACTCTTTCCTCCTACTTATTACTTAGTTCTCGCTGTCCCTAGGGTTCATCCCTCAGTTCTGCTTTCCTTCTGTTCTGTAGTCAGTTTTTAGTCTTGCATAATCTGTTCCTCTTAAGATAGGTCTTCTTGTATTCTGTCAACACTAATGAACCTACTGGGGGATGTGAGCCAGAATAATGGTTGTCAGGATAGTTTTCTACAATTATTTGAGGTATTGTCCTGTAGAACAGTGCTATCCAATAGAAACATAGTGTGAACTACATATGAAATTTAAAATTTTCTGTTAACCACATTGGAAAGGAAAAAGAAACAGATGAAATTAACTTAAATATATTTTGTTGAACTCATTTTATCTAAAATATTATTTTGACATACATTAATGTCAAAACATTAATGAGATGAAACATTAGTGAGATATTTGGCATGGCTTTTTTCATACTGTATCTTCTAAAAGTCATATATGTTTTACATTATAGCACATCATCTCAGTTTGGACTAGCCACATTTCAAATCCCTAATGGCCAGTGGCTGCGTTGGATAGCACAGCTTTAGAAATAGGACTAATGTCTGGAAGATAGAGAAAAGGCAAATTTGGTTCGATGTAGAAGAAATTACTTTCTAATGACTGTAGCTATTTGGTGATGAGATGCTTTGCCTTATAAGATAGTGTGGTCCTTGTCATTGAAAGAGAGGTTGGTCAGAGGTTCAAAGAGAAGGGATTATTCTTACCTTAGGTAGGACCTGTTTGTTTTTTTCAATGATCAATTTCTTTTTTTCTTTTTT
This sequence comes from Phocoena phocoena, assembly GCF_963924675.1. Lineage (NCBI taxonomy): Eukaryota > Metazoa > Chordata > Mammalia > Artiodactyla > Phocoenidae > Phocoena > Phocoena phocoena. Next base: position 32,517,101 of record NC_089234.1, read on the forward strand.
GTTTTTGTGTGTTGGGTCTTCGTTGCTGTGCATGAGCTTTCTATAGTTGTGGCGAGTGGGGACTACTCTTTGTTGCAGTGTGCGGGCTCATTGTGGTGGCTTCTCTTGTTGCAGAGCATGGGCTCTAGGCACGTGGGCTTCAGTAGTTGTGGCACATGGGCTCAGTAGTTGTGGCTCACGGGCTCTAGAGCGCAGGCTCAGTAGTTGTGGCACATGGGCTTAGTTGCTTCTTGGCATGTGGGATCTTCCTGGACCAGGGATCAAACCTGTGTCCCCTGCATTGGCAGGCGGATTCTCAACCACTGCACCACAAGGGAAGCCCTGGCAGGTGGATTCTCAACCACTGCACCACCAGGGAAGTTCTAATGACCAATTTGTTTATTTAAACAAATTTTCAATAATACATGCTCATTTAAAGAATTCAAATAATGCAATTAAGAATTAAAAGATCACAAGTTCCCTTCCTTCCTATATCAGTATGTAAGTCTGCCCACCTGCCTTCCTTCATAGAAATTGAATCTTTCACATAAATGTATACTGTTCTGTAACTTCCTTTTTTTTTGGATAAACAGTTATTCTGGGTATCCTTCTATGTTAGCACATATAGACCCACTTTTCTTTTTAAGTTCATAATACTCCATGTCATGGATATTTAACACTTTATTTGGTCAGTCCCCAGCGCTACACTGGAAATATCTTCAATGTACTTGTGTGCACATATTGCTAGGTCAAAGAGTAGGATCATTTTAAATTTTGATAAATATTGCCGTATTACTTCCCAAAAAGGTTGTACCAATACACAGGGAATATATGACCTCTGAGGTCCTTCCTTCTTCTAAGATTTACAGTGTCAAAGGCTCTTGCACCAATATTGAAGAGATATCCTGACTTTAACTACTTCGGTGCCTGATATTTTATAGTGTACAGAGTCCTCTGACATTTAGTAGCTCACATGATTCTTTCTCTTTAACTCTACTGAATGATCTCAGTTATTTTTCAAAATAGAAGGCCAGGACAGTCAGCTCTTACCTAGGATTGTATAGGTAATTAATTGCTGAGACTGAACTAGACACTAGCTCCAAGATTTTTTCTTTTCTTTTTAAAGCTTTCATAGGGTCCATTTTCTAACTAACAGCAAAATCTTTCCTCCTTTCCTTCTTCCTGCCCCATTTTCCTAGAAGCTGTAACTGCTGACTCCTTTGTGACTTAGAACATTGTTGGACACCTGGTCAACTTGACTCAGAGAACTTGTTTGCTCTTAGCAACTTCTTTCTCTGGGTAGGAGTATTTTTGAAATATATTTAGTTTGTTTAGTGCCTCATATATTCCTGCCGAGTATAGTGTCCAGTCGTGGATGAATTGTCCAAAGAGACCAGTCTGAATTAATGAAAAGTATCGATAATCACCATCATCTCCATCATAGCTAACATTTTGAAATAAGTAATATTGAAAATATGGTTTTAAAGTCAGGTTTAATTTTTAACTGCTTTATGTCTATTTTTAGGTTACCTTTTAACTAAGTTTTGTTTGATTCTAGGTTTGCTCACCTTATAAATGTGGAGTTTTTTGATGATTTATTAGTAGTTCTACATTCTCTCATTGAGTCTGGTGTAAGTAACTCTACTAATGAATTACTTTTTAAGATATAAATTGTAATTATTCTTAATATCCTTTTTTTTTTCCTCTTCGTTTTAAGGACCTAAGCTATCAAGAAAGTCTTCACTGTGTCCAGACTGCTTTTCATGTTCTTTCTGGGCAAGGTAAGATACTTTCTTGATTAAGTTTTGTTTTCTTTGCCTTTGGAGGCTTTAACATACCTAATTTTTGTTCTCATTTCAAAGGTGATGTTCTGAATATTGATCCAATGAAATTCTATACACATCTTTACAAAACACTGTTCAAGTTACATGCAGGTATGTATGCTTAGATAATGTGTCTTTAATAAATCTTTATCTTCTAAGAATATTTTGTGACTGGAATTACAGTCAATGAAAATTGAGAAATAGGAGCAGGTATATAAAATGCTGGCCTGCCAGTGCTACATATCTGTATTTAACCTTAAGTGAGACTTGGAGTGAGAGAACTTTTGGAATTGACTGGAGATGCAGTGCAACTCACATTATTGTGTGAGCAGTCTGGCACTGCTTCATCGTTTCCATAGGGAAATGATGTGGGACAGGTGCAACAGGCTCTTCTTGGATTTTTCCGAAGTTCAGTGAAGTTGCATAATGAAAAAGTAATGAGAACAGCCCCAAAGGGTATATCTGCTGTTTTAGGTGCTACGAATGAAGGTGTTGAGATCGTCCTCCAGTGCCTTGACGTCATGCTGACTAAGCGCAGAAAGCAGGTTTCTCAGCAGCGGGCCCTTGCCTTCGTCAAGCGCCTTTGTACCCTTGCTCTTCATGTGCTTCCAAATTCAAGCATTGGCATTTTAGCAACTAACAGAACATTAATGCATGTAAGTAGTGATGCAAATGAATAGAGCTAAGTTCTTACAGTGCAACAATGGTGTTTTGTTTGATGCACATTTTTTTCCTCCATTTACATTATTATTTTAATTATAAAAGTAATTCACACTTGTAACAAGTTAAGGTGATAAAAGAAGTACATAAAATTACAAAAGGAAAGCACTCCACCCCTACTGACACTCTCCATTTTTACGATTTGGTGGGTATCCTTCCAGAAAACTTAAAAAAATTCATTTATAAATGTGTACACTAAACACACACAAACAACAAAACTTCTTTCTTTTTTAATGGAGAGGGGATTATGATATACAATATTGTTCTACAACTCTTTTTTAACACTTAATGGTGATGAACACATTTTGTGTCAGTACAAATACAGCTACTTGGTCTCTTTAATGATTATTGGTTTAACAAATACATAGTTCTTACTGTGTGAATTCCACTGTTACAATGCTTTACAAAAATTAACTCAGTTTTCATAACAACTCTGTGAAGTAGCTTCTATTATTGTTCCCATTTTATAGATGGGGAAAACTGAGGTCCAGAGAGACTAAGAAACTTGTCTAAAATGACACTGCTAGTAAGTGGCAGAGATGGGATTTAAATTTAGGCAGTCTGGCTTTTACACTTTACATTTTTCTTTTGATGGATGTAAGATGTTTCCTTTTTTGCTATTATAAATGATGCTATAGTGAATATTCTTATAAGTGTATCTGATGTAATTATTTCTATAGGAAAGATTCCTCAAAGTGGGGTTGCTGAATGAAAGAATATCTGTTTTCTTTTGCAAGATAAAATTAATTCTTTTCAAAGCAAGCTAATATTCTTTTGTTCTCTTGTGGAATAAACTTAAATTGCAAAAATTAAAACTAGGTATAAAGTGCATGTGCTTATAGCTCTTATGTAACTGTAAAATCAAATTATGTAAAAGTACAGAATCCAATAACATTCTTAAAATTAATAATATTACTTTAATTAATCCTTCTTTTTATGTGACATTTTTGCAGACTTTCCCCAAAACAGATCTGTTGTTTGACAATGAATCTCAGGGTAGTGGAGTTTTCCTTCCTGAGCTGGATGAACCTGAGTACTGCAATGCTCAGAACACTGCTCTTTGGGAATTGCATGCACTGAGGGTAAGAGGCCCCCCCTCCCCTTTTTGTGAGGGCTTTTTCAAGTTTTCCCCCAAGTAGTTATAATTGCCAGAGAACTTAACATATTTTGTTCTGGGACTGCCTTTCATAGAATTCCTGTCTAAATACTGTACATTTCACTTTGCTCTTATTATTAAGATGTTGAGATGCATTTTCTAAGGAAGCAGAAAGTGATTTCAGTATTGTGGGGTGAGATTTCTTGAAGTCACTCCCTGACACTATTCAGAATAGAAGATACGTTATCAGGCACATTTGTATTGGGTCTTATTCAGGGGGACTTCCAGAGGCCTGCGGCCTGCCAGTTTCAAGAGGGTTTCACCTACGTTGTGATCCTACAGTGCGGACAGCAGCAGCATTATAGTGGAAATATGTTTTAGGAAACCTGTTGTAAACTAACTTTTTTCACTCTGAAAGAGAAATTGCCTTTTGATTTTTCTTTTCATACTGTAAAAGCAAGACTAAGCTACTTCAGTGAACTTGGTCATCAGACAGATTTGTGTTGGAATCTTGTGAGCAAAGATAGTTTTTTTTCTGTAGGTATGTGGTTGTAATGAACTACATATGCATATGTGGTTTTTAAAAAAATTAATGTTTATTAAAGTATAGCTACTGTCTTATAAAACATTGACCCGTGCAAAATATGGTTGTCCTGTTTCCCCTTCAGCGACATTACCATCCTATAGTGCAAAGATTTGCAGCTCACCTCATCGCTGGAGCCCCTTCCGAAGGCTCGGAAGCACTCAAACCAGAGTTGAGCCGAAGGTAGTATTAGCATTGCCTTATTATAGAACTGCAAATTTCAGTTGATAGCTGTTTTGACTATGAGAAATCTGTTTTACAAAGTAATAGATTTCAAAATGTAAAGTGCTGGTTGGTTATCTGGACTTGGTCCACTTCATATTCCTGAATTATTCCAAAGAGAAAACATTGCTGACTGTGATTTTGTTAGTTTGTTTCGAGTAATTACTTAACCTTTTTTTTTTTTTTTTTTTGGTCATAAAACGTTTCACACATACAGGTAAGTAGAAAGAATAGTGAATCCCCATATGCTCATTACTTAGGTTCAGCATTTAATAAGATGATGCCATATTTGCTTTATGTGAAGGTCCATGAGTCCATCCACAGAACCTTTTTTTTTTTCCCCCTCCAAATGGTTCTGCTAGGACAAGAAAGGGAGAAGTGAGGAGGGAGAGAAAAGAAGTGCTTTGAACACTGCCACCCAGAAGGGAGCAGTTTCTCTCCTTGGCCCTCATAGCCATCTCTGTTCAGTGCCCCCGACCTGTGAGAGTTTGGACTGGCACTTCCAGCATTCACCTTACACGCTTCCAGATGGGGAAAAGCGTCCTTCTAAAAGAAGTTTCTTTTCCCACAACTTTTTGATCTGAAAAAAATTCGTACAGAGAAGTTGAAACAGTAGTAATTATTGTTTTTTCCCCCCACAAAGTCAACTAGGAAATACTTCAGTTATACAGAAAAGAAGAGAAAATGGTATGACACCCTTGTAATATTCCCATCACTCAAAATTAATATTTTGTTGCAGATTTTTCCCTTCCTTTGCAAGCCCACTGGTTTCTTTAAATCAGAGATCACAGACAAGTGACCTGTAGGCAAGATTTTCTGGCCTCTTCAGAGTTTGAACAAGAATCTAATTGGTTGGTATCTTTTAAATATTGGAAGAATTCGCCAAAAATCATTTCCAGCTTCTCTTGAAATACTGAGAGGTTTGACGAAACAGGTCTATATTTTTACAAGGCAGTAGTCAGATGTATCCCTCTCTAAATGAGACATATATTGTAATTTCCTATAAACCCTTTTCCTTCTGGGTAGGATAGAGATAACCTTTGCTCTTATTAAATAGTAAAATGGCCATTTACTTCTGTCATCCTTCATACTTCCCACCTGTACCCCGGCTTTGTTTTTCAAAAGGAAAAGGAGAAAATGATTCTTTGTCACTTCTTCACAGTCCTTTTCTGGTTATGTTTTTGTCAGAGATCTTCACCATTTGCCTCATTTATGCCAGAGGTTTCCTTTTCTGGAGGAAGTTGAATGGATTATCCCAAAGGCTTGAGAAGGGAAACTCTTGATGGGCTTCCCCTGGGGAGTGGAGCTTGGGATATGAGCCTGATTGCATCCCTTGCCAATCTCCTTTGGAGAATATGAACCAATCTCAGATCATTAAGGATTCATTTACATGCATGGGTATAGACATTTATTCTGTCCTGATTGGCCTCTCCTTGCTTTCAATCCAGACAAACAGCTGCAGGGTTGAGCTGATTGAAATCCGTGGAAGGTGACTCCATGCCTATGCTCTCATGACTAACTTACACTTAGTTGCATATCGTTCACATAACTGGTTGAGTTGGGATTTGATCATACTGAGCTTGAGGGCTTTTTGCTCAGCCTTTTTGTCCAGACCTATATTTCTAAATGTATACCAGACCTCTCTGAGGTGGATTTAGTTGGATAATGATGTCATAACACGGGGATTCAGGATTTATTTTATATAAGTGTGTTTTGTTGGTTTCCAAAGAAAACAAAAACAATAATTAGAAAAGATATATGCGTTCTTATGTTCATTGCCACATTATTTACAATAGCCAAGATATGGAAGCAACCTAAATGCCCACCAATAGATGAATGGATAAAGAAGATGAGGTATATATACACACAATGGAATATTACTCAGCCATGAAAGAAAGAATTAAAGCTTGCCATTTGCAACAACATGGATGGACCTAGAGGGGATTATGCTAAGTCAAATAAGTCAGAGAAAGACAAATACTGTATGATTTCACTCTAAAAAACAAAACGAATGAACAAACAAAACAGAAACAGAGCCATAAATACAGAGAACAAACAGCTGGTGCCAGAGGGGAGGGGGTTAGGAGGAGGAGAGAAATAGGTGCGGAAGATTAAGAGGTACAAACTCCCAGTTGCAAAATGTCACAGGTATGAAATGTACAGTGTGGGATATATAGTCAATAATTATACAATATCTTTGTATGATGACAAGTGGTAAGTAGACTTATCGTGGTGATCATTTTGAAATGTATAGAAATATCAAATCATCACTATGTTGTGTAACAGGAACTAACAGTTGTAGGTCAATTTTACTTGAAAAACAAACAAACTCATAGAAAAAGAGATCAGGTTTGTGGCTACCAGAAGGGGGAATTGGATGAAGGCAGTCAAAAAGTACAAACCTCCAATTATAGGATAAATAAGTACTAGGGATGTAATGTACAACATGATAAATATAATTAAACTATTGTATGTTATATATGAAAGTTAAGTGAATAAATCTTGAGTTCTCATCAGAAGGAAAAATTTTTTTTCTATTTCACTAATTTTGTATCTATGTGAGATGATGGAGGTTCACTAAACTTATTGTGGTAATTCATTTCATGATGTATGCAAGTCAGATCATGCTGTACACCTTAAACTTACACAGTGCTGTATGTCAATTATATCTGAATAAAACTGGAAGAAAATAAAACTGGGACAACGAAGATTTTAATGAGAAAAAAGAAACCAAAACGAAAGCAGGATTATGTTATATCTAAGTTTAGAATAATGAGTACAATCTAATTGTTTTCTCTGTGTACAGTCTAATTCTGTGGGTACAATCTAAATATTCTCAAGTTACACAGATATGGTGGTGTCTTTACTTTTCTTATATTTGTGATTATAGATCTCCTGCAGAACTTTTTGAGGCTTATAGCATGGCAGCAATGACATTCAATCCTCCTGTTGAATCTTCACATTCCAAAAGGAAGGTATGTGACACTTTTCATTATTTTTTTTAAAGGATGAAATAAAAACTAAATTAATATGTCTCTTAATACCTGATTTCAACTTGCTTGTTTCGTGCTAGGAGTTGATGGTAGGATAGATTTCTGGGGTTGGAATTCTATAGAGACAGTCAGGAGACTGTTTCATTCAATATAGGATATGGCTGCTATGTCCAAGACCTGACCCAGCACCTGTCGTTATTTTTCATGTGTTAATTTGGTGTCAGCTGTTGCCATTTTTAACTTTGCTCACGGCTTGGCTTTTGCTTATGGCATAAGCAAACTTTTAACTCATACTTGTAATATTTTTTCAGGATAAAGTTTTACAAGGGGATTCATTTTTAAGTGAAGAGATAAGTCAACTAATCAAAAGACATTGTAGTGAAGTTGCTACTCAGTCGCCTCTGGATTTCACCAAATATTTGGAAGCATCAGTACGGTAATAGAAAAATGAAAAGTCAGGGGACTTTTGTTGTATATTTGTGTGTTTGTGCAGATGCACATAAAGATATATTGTTAATTTAGGACCTTCTCTTGAGGAGGAAGAATTATCCTTTGTGTGGCACAGGGTTCTGCCCCAATTCTGAAAATATGCACAGGAAAATCAAGACCATGAGATTGCTTTCTACCATTCAGTTACTCTTTATAACCAAATACTTTTTAATAACGAAATAAGTGTTTTTTTTATTGTACCACCATGATGGAAGTGAGAAACATTCTAAATTTGAGTGTATATATTTTTATGAAAATTTTTGAGAAAAGAAAAAATAGCTTGCAATTGGATACCAGGTTCTTTGGCTCTTACTGGACGATATGCTTCAAGAAGTAACCTAATTTGGCATTTGTGAAAAAGAATGCTCATCATGGCTACTTTCAAAGAAAGTTTGAGTTTGATTCTAGTCTCTTTGAAGTTCGTCGCATTTTCTGACATGCTCTGGAGGGTGATGGTGGAAAAAACCAAGTCTGAGACTTTCTTTACCATTCTGTTTTAAGGATAAAGGGTACCCAGCGAGGGGCTTTTTTTTTTTTCTCCCTTCATTTTTTTTTTAACAGATGAAATGCCTATTCTTATGAATATAATTAAAAAGCAGTATTTTATGTGACAGCTATTGCCATATTCTAGGAATGGCTTATGAAATAAGTGTTTTAATGACCAGGTTATAAATATCTCCTCTACTGTGAATAGCTGAATAAAACAGCTGCATTTTTCTGCTTTCTAGTGAGCATTTTAAAAAATGCACAGCAGTTCAACTAAGTAGATCTATTTCTTCAAAGCTGTAGAAGCCAAATATTTCGGCCTAGGGTAGTGCTTAAAGTTCTTTTTTTTCTCATGAAGTAAATGAAAATAGAAAGTTCCTTTATCATTCCAGCAGAGTGGGGAATATCAGCTTAATGACGCATGTTAATCTTTTAGCATATTATATGTGGTTTTAAAAAGTGTTTTTAAGATCAATTTTTTTAGGCTTGATTATTTAATGGTGAAAAATGTGTGGTTCATTATATAAATACTTGCTTTTAATGCACTTTTTAGATATTAAAGTTCAGGAATGTTATGAATATTTGTTTAGATGACCAAGGGGTCTTTTGCCATTGGAGCACAAGTGACCAGTACATGTCACAAATCATTTATTTTCCAAACATATACAAATACATTTATATTTCACGTTGGCAGCAAAAACTATAGTTTAAATGAAAAATCAATTTTAAAATAAAAATTCATCAACTATTTCACACTTGTATTATGCTTTTAACCTTGTTACACATAAGCGAATCACAGTGGGACCATAAAATTATACATCTTGTATTTGAATATCCTATATGAATTTGAGGATGAAACATTTGTGCACTAACTTCTGTAGCCTTGTACTGATGAGTTTCATTTTCAGAACTAAATATTACAGTCATTAATAATAACATACACCCTGAGGCTATAATAAACTACAGCCTCAATGTCTATTTTTTTAACTAGATAAATATTGAGCACCTACTATGTGCTTAGCACTGTGCTAGGCACTTAAAAGTGAAGTCAGGTAATAACAGGCATAGGACGGAGCCTCAGTCTTCCATGCCCTTGCATGTTGAGTCAGAGCATTCACACATTTTTTTGAACACAACATTACCCAATTCAGTGTCAGAGTGAGTTGTTTCAGAGTTCAGAGACCTGTATCATCTGAAATAGGGAAGGTTTCAGAGGCCTGCTGGATGGCAGACTTGAGCATAGTATGTTTTGGATCTGAGAGATGTGTACGAACAGCTTGGTAATCATGGAGATTCAGTATTTCAAAAACACTCAGGTATTCCTGTCAGAATCCTTAGCCATCATGCAAGGACTGCATTTAGGAAGTTGATAGGAAGAAATGGCAGAGAACATATAAATTGTTAACAATGTACTGTATCATGTTGACTCAAGTTTGGGCTTTGTGTAAGAGGCAGTCTCCTTTTCTAACAACTTTTTGGAGGGTCCAGGTATTCTCCTCTTCTTGCCTTGCTGCTGATTTAAGAGAAGCAACTAAAAGTGTTTGAGGCAGCCTACTAGAGAGCTCTTTCCGTGTAGGCTGCCTCTCACTATGCCAAGTTCAAGATCAGACACCAGCCAGGAAGATCCTCCTTACTGGCATGGGAGCAGAGTTGTGGAGCTTTGTGGTTTAGTTAATTCAGTTTTACCAGGCCAGTACGCAAGCTCTGATTACTTTTCAGAATTAAGCAAGGCCTTCGGGTGTCTGGCAGAAGAGGAGAGGTCTACAGAGGATACTAGAAAGGGAGAGAACAGAGGAAGGGGAAGATGTGTTTAAAAAAAAAGCACATACGGAGCCATAGGGGAGGCCTGCTTTCATTAGTGAGCCTCCAGTGTCTCCAGAGCCATCAAGATGGGAGACTTTTGTGTGAAAGTAAATTTGACTTTTGACTCAACTTTTGTTGAGTCTAGACTCCATATTTCTCCCCAGCTAGAGAATTTATAAATAACTTTTACTTGGTAAGGATGACACGAAAAGAGACGTTCCTTTAAGAAGGCACTTTCTGCACAAATGTTACTTCCTGCAGATTTATCCTCAGACTTATTCTCAACTCCTTCACACCCTTATATAATCTCACGTTAGTTTGAGAAACAAACAATTACAGAGGAGGTGACTGAGAGGAAGTTAATCTGTTTTTTCCAGCATCACACATCACATTGGATTCTTATTCTAATCTTTTCTTGCCAGCTATCATAATCTTAAAAGTGGCGCCACCTAACAGAATTCATGCTCCTTTCTGTTTTTAGTGAAGCATTTAAAAATACTTTTTTTCAAAATCTTGTAGTAAATACAGCTTGCATATTTGTTTGTTTGTTTATTGGGTGAAGTAGAAAAGAACAGCTTCTTGCTTTGCCAGGCAAAGGGGGCCACAGGGGGCTAATGCCCTCAAAACTGTGTGTCCCGACCTGGAGCGGGTAGTGAGGAGTTTTATAGTAATGGTTCAAAGAGGGCGCCATCAGCTCATGGACATTCTGATTGGTTGATGGTGACGTAAGTGGGAGTCACCATCATCAACCTTCTGGTTCCAACTGGTCTGGGGTTTGCGTGCTTGTGGGCACCATACCCTTCATTTCTCCCACTTGGTGGGGGTTTCAGCCAGCTTGTATTATTTAGATTCTTTTCCACATCGACTTTACTGATGAAGGTTTGCTACCCAAATTTTTAATGGTATGGAAAGTATGAAGTAGTAATGGGTATAGTGTGGGTGACTATTTTAGATGCATTCTAATTGGGATAATTTCTTTCATTTGCTATAGTAATATAACTGTATAATTCAGAGACGCTCTAAATCAAAATTTCCTACTTTTGGCAAACACCAGGTTGTGCTGGTTAGCTGTAATAGTAGAGTAGTCCCCCCTAAAGTCCCCAAGACTCAAATACAGCAGAGTATGTCCTTTCACCTCAAAATGAACCATCAAGTTGGGTTGCAACATAGGCCGGAGGTTGGGTTCACTCACTTGCTAAACCTAGTCTCCCTTGCAGTCTCAAGGTAAGTTTCAGATTTTGTGCTAAGGGCCATGGGGTGCGGCGCTGCAGGGCTTAGAGTGAAGGCCAAGTGATAAACCTAGTGAGACCAGTCTTGCTTTCCATCTCGCTACTCTGCACAGTTTTCATCTTGACTCTTGCCAGTTAAACCAGTAACCCAATTTTTATGACACAGTAAGCCCAACCAGTGGAAGAAATGCCTCTTAGTTTAGAGAAACTTGATTACGGTTTCTGGAATACTTTAAAAAATGAGGCAGCATTGCACATTTGTTGTAGACTGATTATTTGATTTAAAAAGAAACCTGTAGCACCGTACAAATGACATCAAACTGGAATAGCCTGAATTCTGTTGACAAGCAAACGTGGCTCTTCCAGCATTAAAGCTTTGACTCAGTCACAACTTCCAGTAACATGAAAGCTGGGCCGTGTGTTTCTAACACTTCTGTTAGCGTATGCAAAGAACTTGGGGATTGTTTTATTCATTTTTATGGTGAAAAACTTCTCAAAGCAAAGGTTAGGATTTTTAGTGTGTTTTATAATTTGAAGAAAAACATCTTAAATTTTAATGTCAATAGAAAGATAAAATTTGGATTTTACTTAGAGGAACACCTTTCATTTTAAAAATCATAATTTGCTTCATGCCAAGAATAAGAAGAATCCTCTACATGTACATGATAGTTTTATACAGCAAGGTTTTTAAAATAATTTACATTACATGGCAAGTTACATGAAATTCTGGCCTGTTTCAGATATTCAGAGCATACATTTTCTTTTTAGGAGATTTGTCTTCAAATAGTGAGATAGAATCACTAACTCTTCTAATCTGCAAGCAATATCAAGAAAGCTATGTATAATAAATATATAGGTACAATGTCAGTACAAACCTAGTAAAATAAATAAACACCAACAATCTACTTTTGCTTTAAACACATGGTTAAGTTTCTTGTTAAGATGTCACAACTCAGTAGATATACGCTATTCTAACTTCATTTTATGGAAACCAAAAGTCTGTGAATATATAAGCAATGAACGTAAAAAAACCCAACATCATTCTGTAGCTAAAAAGAAATACTACAGAATTCACAATGGTACACAATATAGAAACTAAATTGAATTAATTTTTAATGAATCTTATAGGACATATTTACACTTGCAATGCCCAGAATCTTCCAATTCTCAGCCATAAAATGTATGACTAAACTAGCCTGCTTGTTTTCATGCCTCTGCATCTTGTTCCCAGTCTTCTAAGTCAGGTCAGCAAACTATGGCCCTTGGGCCAAATCCAGCCTGCCACCTGGTTTCGTATGGCTCTTGAACTAAGAATAGTTTTTACATTTTTAAATGATTTTAAAAAATCAAAAGAGGAATATTTATTACATGGGAAAATGGTATGAAATTACAATTTCAGTGTCTTTATATAGTTTTCTTGGATCACAGCCACATTCATTCACGTATGTATTGTCTATGGCTGCTTTTGCACTACAGCTGAGTTGAGTCATTGCAGTGGAGACCATATGGCCCATAAGGCCTAAAATATTTGCTGTCTCGCCCTTTACAAAGTTTGTTGACCCTTGTTCTAAGTCAATTATTGCAAGGTTAGCAATGGTTTTTCCAACTGTTGACACATGTAAAGTGGCAGTCTGCTGGGCTTCTTTGCTTCATCAGGAAACTGGTTGGTAGCCAGCCCTGTGCCATTTTGCTTGACCTCAGTGTGGACCTCATATCGCAAGTTCAGAAATCGTCAATTTCCAGTTTAAGTCTAATGAAAATAAGGAAGTTATATTTGTTTCCATCATGTTCATTCTTGACTTTATAACTTCTTGCCCAGAGATCTTCACCTGTAAAATTGTATACATAGGCTTGTTAGTCTCTTTAAAGTGAAGGAGCAGAAATGTTCATAGTGTAGCAAGGTTTAAGGTTGTTCAACCAACAGAAACCCAAGCTCTGGTGACTGGGTTTGGGGGAGAGACTATTTCCTATAAACTCACAGTGGTAGAACATGGTGTTCCTGGGAGGTGGAACACTAGGCTGTTTCTGCCCTGGAACATCACATTTTTTAGAAAGATTTTTTTTTTAAAAAAAACCATAATTAAACTGTTCAGCTTTAAAAAAAAAAAAGGTGGACTTCTGTCAACTAGTTGAGTAAGTTAATTATTTGTTTAGAAATTCTTAGATTATTATTAGGAGGTAACTTGAAACTTTAGAGGTGAATATTTCAGAACAAATAACATGAAATATATCACTCAGAAAGCAATAAAAATATTAAACTTTTTTTCTTACAAGCATATACAGAAAGGCCCTTCTTTTTTCACAAATGCTTCCTTCGAAACACCATTTGTAAAATTAATAACATGGGATCTATATTCCCATAGATGCACCAATGGCTATTACTATTATATCAATGGCTATTTTTATTTTATTTTTTAATTAAAAATATTTATCTATTTATTTATTTGTCTGCGCTGGGTCTTAGTTGCAGCACAGGGATCTTTGTTGCCGTGTGCAGGATCTTCAGTTGCAGTCTGCGGGATCTTTTAGTTGCGGTATTCATTTCTTAGTTGTGGCATGCGGGATCTAGTTCCCTGACCAGGTATCGAACCTGGGCCCCCTGCATTGGGAGTGCGGAGTCTTAGCCACTGGACCACCAGGGAAGTCCCTCAATGGCTATTTTTAAAGAGCTTCCCCAAGTTTAGTGAAAGATGTGAGGTAAACTGACTGATTCTGAATATCTGCTTACTATAGGAAAATTGAGTCCAAAGGCAATCGTCTAAATCACCACCACCCTCCCTACTCTCCTAAAATATAAGCAACTAGTAGTGCTCATTATAGCAGGCACATTATTTTAAAGTCAAATTTCTAGTGGAGTTGTATTCTCACGTACTTATTAATCTTCTGGCACACTGAGGGCTCTTTATGCGCAGAGTGTAATTTCACTCTGTCATTACGGAGGTTATAATAGAGAGGTGTGCATAACATTATCACACCTGTGATTTATTTGATGCTAGGGTCTTGATATGGAAAACAATATTTGAAATTTTGATCACTGTCTTTATTGTGTGCTCACACACCCACTACCACTGTCACTTTCCCAAAGTTGGAGAGGCTTAGCATGGTACTTAGTCCTAAAGCTCACTGGGCTTTCGGAGACACTGCCTGTCTCGGTGACACTGTGGCAGGAAAGGAAGTGAGTCTGAACTTTAAAAATGGGATACCAGAGGTACCGCAACAGAAAATGGGCGCTGAGCCGTCTCAGAGTCTGGAACAGCCCGGGGCTTCACTATTCTCTGCATATTCACTATCCCCTGATGCTATGTGATGTGGAATCTTCCTGATGAGTCTCTGCTTACAGAACCTAAAAAGCCCTGACCCAAGATAATGGACTGTGCCGAAGTTCTGGGGAGGCAGTTTCCTGAATTCGGCCTCGGCTGTTTTGAAAGAGCTTTCTGTGTAAGTGTATACGGGGCACCAATTGTGTTAGGAGTTGCTCCTTAAACATTGGCTCAATGTATCAGCCTTCTTTGGGGCTGTTGTAAGTCAAATTTGGCCCTGTCAAGAGATATTAATAAATTCTTTAATTATGAGCCTTCTACAAATATCTGATTGTGATGAAGACAGATGATGCAGCTCTGTAGTATAAGTAACAATGCCTTCATTGTGCAGGTGGTCTCTTGAGAATTTTAAATCTTAGAACTGTGACGGAACAGGTGAAAGGTGGGCGTTAATAATCCCTTGGGTTCATTAAGAAACTAAGTGAAAAGAAGAAATCTGTGTTTGGTTTCCTCACATGCTTTTTCTTTTTTTTAAATTCAGGTTCCATATAGTCTGTTTTAAGATAGAATGAAATTTACTCTGTATGTGAATACCAAGCGGTAAGCTGGCAACCAAAGGCATGATTTACCGCAGGCTGTTATGTCATTTTGCTTTCTTTTTAATCATTACATCCTGGATGCCAGATTTTCATTTTTTAATTGAGGCAGAAGAAGTTGAGGTTGTTGAGAGTAAATCAGACCTAAATTAGAAGAACATCAAACTAGAAATCCAAAGGAATAAAAGCTGAGTGGCCCATAGCAGCCCTTCAAGAATGTTCATGTGAGTTACCAGTAATTAAGACAGTTCTGTGTCTGATGAAATAAGGCTGTTGTAGTTTGGGCAAGTTTGTTGTCCTCTTGGGGCCTTTAGTTATCTACAAAATAAGGAGATCTAAAATTATCAGTGCTGAAGTGATGTGTGTCTTCAGAGCCCTTTGCCTTCAGGGTACCATTCCTACCTGCCTCAGGGACATCCTCCTCTTGGAAAAGACAAACGACAGTGTACAGACTGTGTCTTACAAAGTAGTGTAAGTTGACCCCCCCGTTTCAGAACAGTGCAATGACTCAGAATACCTGGGTAAAACGTGCTACCCTTGCTCACTGTCGATAGTCTATCGTGTCACTGGAGGACAAGCCGCCCACAGATTTCTCCTCCTTGTTTTGGACATTTTCGGAGGCCAGGACCTGAGAAGGTGATGTGAGTCCTCGGGGCTGTTTAGTCGACTTGGTGAGCTTCTTGAGTTCGCTTGCAAAAGAGATGCCTTTTCTTTTGTCTTCTCGGGATGCCTGTGGAAAACGAGAATCTTCCATTGGTATTAGGTTAAAAGCCAGGGTCCCCAATCACATGACACTATCAGAAAAAGCCCTTTCCTGTTCCCTTTCTAGTAAGTAGAGCTTTGGAAAGCAGGGCTGAGGGACTCCCCTCTCAGGACTGTGGAAGCTCAGAGGGGAAGACATTTCTTTCCACACAGTGAAAACAGCCAAACAACATTCTTCCGACTAATTTCCTTGACTTGGGAACTTTCTCCTAGATTTCACTAGCTCCTGAATTTGATTACACTGTAGTTATGAATATCAAATAATTTGTGAAGAGAGAAAAATAGCCTTGCACTTTACCTGCACTTGTTCCTTTAGCTTAAGGATGAATTTTCCTGCACCTTTCCACCTGCTTTGAGCTTGAAAAACACACTCCTGATCCAAAAGGACACGCTGGGAGGACTTCGGGGTAGAAGACTTCCTGTTGGCAGTGTCTTTCACCACCTCTTCCAAAAGCACGTAATCACCTGGGTTCGGGTTGCTCAAGATGCTATAGGAATATTTGGCTTTGCATAAGGTCTGAAAGACAAGTTATGATCAACTGAAAGACAAGTTATGATCAACACACTATCTCCAACACCTGCTTCACTGTAGAAGAGACTTTGAGTTGGGAAAATACCAGACTTTAAGAGATGGAGGGGGTCTTTCAGATCATGTCATCCCACTTCTCATTATACATTTTCGTAGTTGTAGCTAGCTTATAGGAACTTCCCCACATTGCCTCATTTAGCTTCACAACCGTCCATGATTTAGGTGTTACTCTGCCCATTTTTCAGACAAGGAAGTTTAAGCATACAGAGGTCAGGCAGATTCCAGTGGGTGCACAGCTAGTAAGTAACAGAAAAAGGACTTGAACTGGATTTTCTGCATCCACCAAAGCTGGTAGAGATGGAAGGTCATGCAGACAGTGACGGACAGAATCTTGACCCTCGGGAGCCTCTTTGTTCCACGAGGCTCCCTCTTCATCTCAGAGTCTTAGATGTTAGAACTTACCTGGTCTCACTTGTCATTTAGTACAAGATTATCTTTCATTTATGCATTTATTCACTCATCACCTGTTTAGTGAGGGCTTACTATGTCCCAGATACTGTATATAGTTTGGGGAGTTCAAGGTCTATTAAAGAGGCTAATATTAACCAAACTATCATGCAATAAGAATAGCAAATAGCACTTAAGTAGTGTTTGCCATGTGCTAGGTGTTGTAATAGGCGAATATGCTTTACAAATATTTACTTAATCTTCACAATAACTCTATAAGGAAAGTGCTAATGTACTATCTCCATGTTATCTGCATGGTAGCTTAGCACATGGTGTTGTGCTGGAGTCCACTGGAATCAGATGTGGTGGGAGGATTTACAAGATAGAAACTGGCAAATGCTACAAAATCAGGGCCTTTTTTTTTTTTTTTTTGAAGCGAGCCAGTTTACCAGCACACCAGTGTAACTAAGGCACAGATGGTTCAATAACTTGTCCAAGCTCTCAGAGCTAGTAAGAAATAGAGCTGGGATTTGCACCTGGAGCAATCTGATCTAGAGTCTGGTAACTTATGCTATCTTCTCAAGTGAGTGTTTAATAAACGCAAACCATAACAGGGCTTCAAAAGAAGGAAACAGAGTTCTCTGAAGCCATGTACACAGAGAAGCATGACCAGAGGAGGGGAGAGGGTCAGAGGAGGCCTCCTGCATGTCCTCTGAAGGATCCCTGAGAGATGGCCATTAAGTATTGGCTTAGGCCTTTCTGGGATGATGACGTTCCCGCTCTGCAGAGCCACCTTCTAGATCCATTATTGAGGCTTCAGAGAGAGCCTGACTCACAGTAGATACTGGGCAAGTATCGTTGAAGGAATCAGTATTTCCCAGCCTTAAGAGGCACACTCTCCCTTGTCAGGTCCCCTTTGTTCTAAAACCTCATTCACAAAGGGAGCTGAAAGCTGATTTGTCCCAATAGTTCACACTGAGGACAGGACTGAGGTGAGGAAGGGGAGGCCTTCACCTGCTGAATGACGTCCTGTGCAGTGCTGACGCGGGGCGCCTTGATGACTGTTCGCGGTTGCTCAGGAGAAACGTCATGCACTTGGACAAAGAAACTCTCCTCCTCTGAGCTCAGGATCATCTCCTTGTCATCTTGAACGATGCTCTTCTCTTCCAGGTTCTATGTTAAAAAAGAAGAAAAGTCGGAGTAGATGATGTAGAATAAGGAAGGAAAAGCCTAGCAAAAATTTGACATGGATCTTGGTAACGTGGAAACTTCTTAGCTTTATATTCCATACGCTAGTTACTATTTTCATAAACTATTCTAAAAGGATTTACATCTCTTCTTAGAGGAGGAAAGTACTGTAAGTTTCTGCTGATGTTGACACGCTGATAAGGTTTGGTCCAGAACAAGCCAGTAGATCTGCTCCTATTAGCTGTGGATTTTGAGTCCAAATCAGCTAGAGATAAATTTGTAAAAAGACAATATGCCATTTTGCCAATTACTAAAAGCCAAATAAGAACACAATAAATACATTTAAGAGAAATCTACCCATTCCCCCACAGACCTTGAGCACTTAAGAAATGCTAGACATCTGAAACGTGAAACATGCAAAATCGGCATTCAGGCAGGCTGGATGAACAAAACCCACAGTGGAAAGGCTAAAACAATGACTGGAAGTAAGTCACATCGAAAGGAATATCGACAAAATTCTCAATAATTATGAGAACTGGTCATCAGGTTAGATGGCTTTTGGTGGGCTGGCTTTCAGTGAATTTTACATATATAATTATATATTACATACACAGATATATCTATAGACATATGTATCTTTTAAAAAATTTTTAAGCGGTAAGGAAATATATCAATAAAAAGGCAAACTTCCCATGTCTACCTTTTTTCTTTTTCTCTTCCACCTCTCCCATCTCATTCTCCACAAAAAAGCCCACTGTTATTAGGTTGCATATCCTTTTAACCATCTGCTATGGATATACAAATGTATTTTTGTATATGTGAATAAATATATACAAAGAAACCCTGGAATTATGTGAATTTAGATATAATGTGATCGTCAAATGGCCCCCATCAAATGAGGTTATGTAAAGCTGTCTTCTGCAAGGGGGAGGCAAGGCAAGTGAGCAGTAGGGAACCCCATCTCAGGAAGTGAGGATGTGGCAGGAAGGCCCTCCAGTCCTCAGCATTCTAGCTTAGTCTCAGATCAGGCCACAGAAATGGTGCTGCCTAACCAGAAGACTCCAAGAACCACTGTCATTGTCCTGGAAAGTCCAGCCAGCCCCAGGACCTAGAATAGTCCCCACTGATTTTAAAGTCAAAATGGACAGCTGTCACCAGGTGGCGCCAAACTGTAGCCGGGACCCGAAAGGACTGGCTCCTGGGGCTTCTCACCAACCAGGCACACAGCCTCGCCCCAGTCATTTCATTAAGCTTGCAGTCGTGGTCCCTAGAATTTACACAACTGAACTGTTTTGACCCCATTCATCATATTATGCGTGAAGGGGAGAGAGCCATTGTCTATTTTTATTACATAAAATGAGACTGTACTCTAGTACCTATGTTATTCTACAAGTCCTTTTTTCTCTCCACTTAAAAGACTGTGAGGGCTTCCCTGGTGCCGCAGTGGTTGAGAATCTGCCTGCCAATGCAGGAGACACGGGTTTGAGCCCTGGTCTGGGAAGATCCCACATGCCACGGAGCAACTGGGCCCGTGAGCCACAATTACTGAGCCTGCGCGTCTGGAGCCTGTGCTCCGCAACAAGAGAGACCGCGATAGTGAGAGGCCCGCGCACCGCGATGAAGAGTGGCCCCCACTTGCTGCAACTAGAGAAAGCCCTCGCACAGAAACGAAGACCTAACATAGCCATAAATAAATAAATAAATAAACAAGGAGAGAATAAATAAGATTATTAAAAAAAAAAGACTGTGATCATCATTTCATGTCAGTTCCTAAAGATTTTGCATAATATGTCATTGCATTGATTATAATATATTTAACCAATCGGGGAGTGGGGTTGGGTGCTAATTCACATGACATAATTTATAGTCTCAGGGTTCTGAAAGCTAGGATGTAAAGTAAGCAAGACAAAAAACAAAAGAGTTCTAAGTTGCCACATAAAATATCCCAATGACCATGCACTGGGAATTATTTCTAAGAGCACTCCTTAGAGCTTTACTCAGGGCTTATTAATGTTTAAGCCGTTTTCAGCCACATTAGAAGCCACAGATTATGACCATAACAATAACCTTCATTTGCGTGTTCCTTTACAGTCTACTAAGCATTTCTCTACATATTGTCTACGTGTTTGGCATGAGTCTCATGATAATCTTTTTGAGTCAAGCAGGGTAGTTCCTCTCGTAGATTTTACAAATTAGGGCATAGAGGTTTACAGAATTCAGATGAGCCATTGAAGGTCATCCATCTAATTTGTGTCAGAGCCAGGTTTGTCTGACTTCAAATCCAGCAGGTGTCAGAGGACAGCATATTGACCATAGGAAGATACCTAACAGCTTGAGAGCCCAGAAGACAAGAAAATCATACAAGGCAGGCAGGTAAGACCAGAGGTAACAGACTGCAGCTTCATGGGCAAACTGCTTATGTTACTAGTTCCACAAAGTAACTAAATGGAGATACTTATAGCCCAAATCTATCAGCTATGCCAGTGTCCGCTTGCATTCAATGCACGCTGAATTCATTTCGTCAATCAGTAAATTTGTACTGTGTGTCGCTGTGCAGCCGGTAAGCCTAGATACATGAAATACGTTATCTTTTGAGGCGTACTTCAGTCATTTCGAAACTTCTCCCAGCAGAGGCATATGAAGGAGAACTGGCTGTACTGTGCTCATCAGAAAATGCTTCCCCTCTAATCCTCCTTTTTTCAAAATGCTTCTGCTCCCCAGCCGTTAGTAAACATTCGTTCCCGATGTCTCTATTGCCTGCTGTCATATACATTTTTTTTTTTTTTTTGCAGTACGCGGGCCTCTCACTGCTGTGGCCTCTCCCATCGCGGAGCACAGGCTCTGGACGCGCAGGCCCAGTAGCCATGGCTCACGGGCCCAGCCGCTCTGCGGCATGTGGGATCCTCCCGGACCGGGGCACGAACCCGTGTCCCATGCATCGGCAGGCGGGCTCTCAACCACTGCGCCACCAGGGAAGCCCTGGTGCTAAGTTGCATATGGGGCACCCCTTACTCCTGGTCCTTCCAACCATGTGATGAAGTTCCACGGTAACACTCAGCAGGCTGCCCACGTTTCCTCCTGCTCACCACCTCCCACGGTGCGTGTGGGAGAAGCCATGGAGACTGATGCAACTCCAGCCTGGCCAGCACAGGGTAGTGGAAAGAACACTGACCTGGAAGCCGTAAGACTTGAGTGCTGTCTCCTTCTCACCCTGGCGTGATCTAACTTCTCTGAACCTGTTTTCTTTGTGTAGAATGGTTTCCATTACATCATGAGATCATTCAAACTAGTGGGTGCTTGAGGGCATTAAATGCTGTAAGTCATGATGCAAAGATACAGTTTAACAAACTCACTTCTTCACTGAAATTGTCATTTCTAGGATACTTTTTTACATGTGACAAAGACAATTAGAAATAGGAAAAAAATTTAGAGAGAAATTAAAGATGGCTTCAAAAATCCAGCTAAGCCCTCTATTTTCTCATAAAGCTATTATTATTAGAATTGCTTTTCCTCCGTCTTAGTAATTGGTATGTCTGATGGGGACAGGACGCTAGGGAGACAAGTACGTTTCTTTGCTTAAAGCAAGTGTCCTTTTATCATCTAAGGCAATGTTAGGAGGGAAGGCAGTGGCTCTGGTTCCCAGAGGAGATGCTGGAGTTCTGTGGATGCTGCAGGCCACGTTCATAGCTAGGTAGAGAGTGAAAAAGTAACACCTGATGCTGAAAATGGGCTCCTTATCATCTCTACTGTGTCCCAGCAGGCATGGACCCGCAATGGGTGTTTTACCAGCCCAGCTCTATTACATGCCCCAAAGAGGCAGATCATGTGCCTAGAACAGGGCTTGGCACATTTTAGGTGCTCAATAAATATTTGTTTAATCGAATTGTTGAATTGATTCAACTGCTTCATTATCGACTTATCATGAGGTATGATTGTGTAATGATCTTGTATGTCATTTTTTAAAAATCGAAGTAAGTTAGTGGGCTCCTATCAATTTATTAAAAAAAAAAAATGTGTTCCATCAGCAAACCCCATCAGGAGCCCAAGAATCTGGAGTTGATGGGCAGTCGTATTGTTTCCGTTATGAGAATGATCATGGGAATATCGTTACAAATTCGGACCAAAGCTGAGAGGTTATTCTTACTTTGTGTAAAGTTATGGGATATTTTCAAAGAAACACTGTTATTTCACATATTAGCACAAAACATTTTGTTAGCTAAAACTTGAACAGGCAACAAACCCCCAAATGCAAAATGCCTACAGGCCTTCCATTACATACTACTGTGACCCTCATAACCATGTCTTCACGTAAACAGATAAAACACTGGACGCACCACTGATGACATGCTTAAGGAATCCTTCAGTTCTTTCTCCCTTTGTTCCTAAGGGATGATTTTTAGACCGCATTTCTGTAACTTAGAGTTAACATTCTGAATATGTGCAGAAGAATAAAATCAATTCTCCACACTTACTCAAGAAGACTATAAAGCAAGTTGCCATGATAAGAAATTCTGAATTTGAGGCAGGCGGCTAGTGGTGAGGTGGTGAGTTACATATGAGCTGCTACAATGTAGGCTGCCCCAGGACACACTTACTTCCTGCTGGGTTTTTAAGACAATCCTGCCAACGTATCCCTCTTCGGGAAACCAGCTGCTTAAAATCTGCATGATCTCTTCTTCTGGACCAATGGCCCTCTGGAACGGTTGTTTCCTACATTCATTCTTTTCTTTAGATATAAAATATTTTTCTTCCATTAAAAAGTAGTCTGTGGCAATAGGTTTGGTGTCTTGATCAATGGTCAGACTCTAAAGAAAAAACAAAGGCAAATTCAGGCACACCTCTGGAGAGTGGGCAAAAGAACAGGTCTAATTTCATGGGGTTCGGATAGGTTGGATGTGCAATTTATAAGTGGAACCTACCCTCACCGCTGCATAATTCTTCTTGGAAGATCTAAGGCCCTGCACCGCTGCATAATTCTTTTTGGAAGATCTAAGGCCCTGCACCGCTGCATAATTCTTTTTGGAAGATCTAAGGCCCTGCACCGCTGCATAATTCTTTTTGGAAGATCTAAGGCCCTGCACCGTTGCATAATTCTTTTTGGAAGATCTAAGGCCCTGCACCGTTGCATAATTCTTCTTGGAAGATCTAAGGCCCTGCACCGTTGCATAATTCTTCTTGGAAGATCTAAGGCCCTGCACCGCTGCATAATTCTTTTTGGAAGATCTAAGGCCCTGCACCGCTGCATAATTCTTTTTGGAAGATCTAAGGCCCTGCACCGCTGCATAATTCTTTTTGGAAGATCTAAGGCCTTGCACCGCTGCATAATTCTTTTTGGAAGATCTAAGGCCCTGCACCGTTGCATAATTCTTTTTGGAAGATCTAAGGCCCTGCACCGTTGCATAATTCTTTTTGGAAGATCTAAGGCCCTGCACCGTTGCATAATTCTTTTTGGAAGATCTAAGGCCCTGCACCGTTGCATAATTCTTTTTGGAAGATCTAAGGATTCTCTTACGTCCAGAAAGGATTGTTTATATTCATTCTGGGCAATGACACAATTTATTCATAATCCCCAGATGGTGTAACTATTTTTCCCACTGCTGGAATGAGAGCTCTTACTGAATTAAAAACTTTAGGTTTTTCAATCTGTGAACTTAGCTCTTTGTAATCTTGCAACACAGGACCGAGGGCAAAGAACCTAGTCCAGCTTTTACCAAGATAATCTCCCATTCTCCTTTTGGAAATACTCAATCATCTGCTAATCTCATCTAAGTTCCTGGGAATCCCCCTTTCAGTAAACTCTTTTGGCTGCCTTGGGTCTTTTGGATGCGTTGCTGCGCGCAGGCTTTCTCTAGTTGTGAGCGGGGGCTACTCTTGGTCGCGGTGCGCCGGCTTCTCACTGCAGTGGCTTCTCTTGTTGCGGAGCACGGGTTCTAGGCACGTGGGCTCAGTAGTTGTGGCGCACGGGCTTAGTTGCTCTGCAGCATGCGGGATCTTCCCGGACCAGGGCTCGAACCCGTGTCCCCTGCATTGGCAGGTGGATTCTTAACCACTGTGCCACCAGGGAAGTCCGGAGTCACAACCTCTTAATTTTGTTTCATTTTATGATTGAGGCACTGATTGATTCTAAAACATAATCCAGACACAGTAGGAGAACTTATAAACACTAGCCATCATGATAGTTTCTCTTACTGATGTTTTCTTTCACACTTTTTTCTTTTGTCCAGGTTACCGACAGAGGCTAAACTTGAAGTGAGTGACCAGAGAAGGATGCTACCATCTGGCTTAGATTGAGCAAACATTCTTCTCTTTAGGCATCCCCCCCCCCACCGGCCCGCAACAATGATGCAAGGACCAGAGTCAGCACTTGGCACTGCTGCATCTCACTTGGAGAAGCAGAATGAACTGGGGATGGGGTGGGGGAGCAGAAGATTCTCAAGAAGACTCTGCTCCTCTTACCCCAGCCCTTGGTCTATGGTCGATGCTGGGCTGTGGATTGTGTGGGGCAAGGCAGCTACGACTACAGCAATAATTCAGGGCACGAAGCTTCCAGGAGCAGGTCAGTCGACACTGTTAGCTCCATGACAGGGCCAGCGTCACTCCCTCCCCAGTCCTGCTTTATAGCCCTGTGATTACTCACGTAGGGTGACAGTAATATGCTACTTTTTATGGGTGGTCCGTGGAAATGTTTTCTTACTTTACATCATCATATTTTATAACGTCTCCAAAACCCCAACAGTGCTTTGTGATAGTAGACACCGAAGTTCATGGACGGACTGATTTAAGAAACAAAGCCCCCCAAACCACTTGGTAGTAGCTTCTGTTTGATAATCTATGAAATCTGACACAAGCTGCTTTCTCTGACTTTAAGTCCGTTGTAAAATTTTGAGCGAGATGTTAACCTGTGCATAGAGATTCCCCTCAAAGGAGAACTGTTTATTAGCTACAGGTTCAGTGAACTTACTTGTTGGAGAAGCTGCTTTGCCTTGGTGCCTCCATTTATGGAGAAAACAGCAAAGGGCTCTGGACCTGGGACCCCATGTACTGTGACTCTGTGAATCCGCAGACATTTTCTTTCTTCTGTATTAAACATCTGTCGAGGAAGATCACACGGTTCCTCGTTCATTTACATTCTCATATTGTTTCTAGGCTGCACCAATACGGAAGTGCTAGTTCTTAGACGTACACGTAGGGACACGTAAATGCAAAACAAGAGCGTCCTTTTATAACCAGGTGCATCTGTTTGTGGTTCAACAGGCAATGGGGCATCTTGCTTAACAGTCTAGTAAGAATATTTAGCAGCATACCACCAAAATATTAATTTATTTTAAATAACAGTGTCTCTTTTCATCGTAATTAGGGGACTGATATTATCTGAAATGTATGTCAGTCCTTACTTAATGAACAGACATTCAGCAGTGTCTGTCGAGTTCCATCCCTCTTCAGGGCACTGGGCTAGAATTTTGGATGGTGAGATGATAAATAAAATATTCTGGCCGTAAGGAGCTTGCTGTCCAGGCATACAGATAATTATGATACGAAAAGTATTTCTGTTAGGAGGAGTTGGGGAGTGTATAACTCACCAGTCTTTGAGCAGTTTGTATATTAGGACATATTCATTCATTTAAAATACAAAATCATTTATGGAGGGCTGGCAGTGAATCAGACATTTTGCCTGTCCCTGGGGATTCAGGGAGAAATGGGACATTATCCCTGGCTTCAAGGGCTCCCAGTTGAATAGAACAGCTAGGAGAGAACGTGGACAATTATAAGAAGCATGGTAAGTTCCTTGGGAGCCCAGGTTTGGAGGAAATCAGAGAGCACCTCCAGAAAGTGGTTATCATCTGAAGGCCCAGTGTGAATTAGCAGATAGAGAGCGGGACAAGAACATCCCCAATATTGGTATAGCCTGTGTATAAAGCGTTAGAGGTGGCCTAAAGCAAGGCATTCTGGGAACCTCAATGATTTCCGTGAGGTGATGGAGGGGAAAAGGCTGCCTAAGTATTTTGTTTAGCATGCATTTTGTTTTTATTTGGTGTGGGGGAGGAGAGGTTGGCTGTTTTATTATGCTCGTACAATGTGTTTTTATTATTTAATCAATTTTATTAAGACATGATTTGCATACCATAAAATACATGCATTTTAATTGTATGGCTTAGCCTGCACTATATTTTTAAAAAGTTGAAATAGTTGCCAACATTTATGCCAATCCAGATGTCCTGACAGTCTTGAAAACCAAAATATCTGGCAAAACTGCTTGGCAACAAGCAGCTGGAGCTGAGAGCAGGGTGGCAGCTGTCCCTTTAAATGACCCATGAGCTCTCGGCTTTCCCAGAGTCTCTGCCCAGTCCACATACAAACGTTATCCTGAGAGCAAAGGAGAGCTGAGCAAGGGTTTTTAACAGAAGAGTGACATGGTCAGATTTGAGTTTTAGATAGAACTGTCTAAAAGGCCCTAAAGGAGGACATACAGAGGTGGTCAGACTCAGAGGGAGGGGGACCAGTTAGGAACCCACGGCCACAAGCCAGGTGAGAATGAACGAGGGCCAAGATGGTAGGGACGGATAGAGATGAATGGATTTGAAAGATACTAAGGAGACAGATTTACTGAGTCTTACACGGGGCAGTGAGAGAGAAGGAGAAGCCCAGGATGATCTTCAGTTACTGCCTTGAGCAATGGAAGGTGATGACTTCCAAGGTCAAAGAACCCGTATTTACCAAGCATATACGCTGCTGCCTGGGATATACCTAGGATGGTGTGGTGTGATATAACTGAAAATAAATATCTGGTCTTTGCCCATAGTTCCCGGCACACATCTTCTAAACCCTCGGAATCTCTGGAGTGACGAGAGTTTTCTGTGTGCTGATAAGATGACTTACGGCTGGAGGCCCCTAGATGGCTTCAGGATGGGAGCTGATCACCGGAAAGACCAAGTCATGATTAGATGGTTGGAACTTTCAGCCCCCGCTACTGCAGACTTCAGGGGAGGCGAAAGGTGCTGGGGGTTGAGTTAATCACTAATGGCCAATGACTTACTCAGTCATGCCTATGCGAGGAAACACCCATAAAACCCCCTAAGAGACGGGATTCTGAGAGCTTCTGGGTTGTTGAACACATGGATGTGCTGGGAGGGTGGTGTGTGCAGAGAAGGCATGGAGACTCTGCTCCCTCTCCCCTCATATCTCACCCTATGTATCTTTTCCATTGGCTGGTCCTGAGTTGTATCCTTGATAATAAACTGGTGATAGTAAGTAAAGCACTTTCCTGAGGCATTCAGGAGTCATTCTAGCAAACTACTGGCCCTAAGGAGGGGGTTGTGGGAACCTCTTGGATTTATAGCTGGCCAGTCAGGAGTACCAGTGACAGCCTGGGACTTGCAACTGTTATCTGAAGTGGGGACAGTGCTGTGGGACTGAGCCCTTAACTTGTGGGATCTGATGCTCAGCCCAGGTAGATGGTGTCGGAACTGAACTGAACTGTAGACACCAAGCTAGCATCAGAGAGTTGGAGAAGTAGTGTCGAGAAGACACCATACATTTGGTGTCAGAAGTGTTGTGAGGAAGAATGGTTCATTCATGGCATGTGTGGGATCTTCAGCTCTAATAGGTATTGAGGGCAACCAACCCAGAAGTGGACACTAAGCTCTGCCTTGCCTTTCTGAAAGCATCTAATTCTTGCTCTTAGGTACCAGGCAGCCCCGTCCCTGCTTCCCAGTCCTCTGCACCAGGCAGAGGCAATACCCCCCCACCCCTACTTTGGCCAAAGTGCTGTGCTCAACTTCAATCACTCGTTGAAAGGAAAAGGAGGAGAACTTAAGGAAACAAGGTGAGGGACAGAGAAAGAGAAGAAACTGTCGAGCTTAGGGCAAGAGAAGCAGAGGAGGAAGCAGGGCTATTCAGAGGTGGCAGCACAAGTGGCTAAACCCAGCGCCATTGTGAGCATAGAAGGCGCCTTTCCAAAGGTTGTTAGGACCCTGTTGAAGTACAAGATTGATGCAACCATGAATAGATTATTAAACATGTAAAGAGGCGACTGATGGACACCCTTTTTTATTAATTTTTAAAGAGTAAGCAGAGTGGAATTAACCAGTTAATTAAAAGAGAGTTCCTTGTCTAAGCAAACAACCCTGCATTACTGGGGTGAGTGCTGGTCCAATGGTTCTGGAAGTTCAACGGCTTGGACCTCACCTGGGGAACTTGTTAAAACACAGCTCCTGTAAAGGTGGCCCTTTCTGCGGTGTTCCTCTCCCACTCCCAAGGGTGCAGATGCTGTGCCTCCCCGGGTGCCAGGGGATCGCTATGCTTGCACAGTTATGTGTCACCAGCGGTGCCTGGCTGCTCACCCGACCCTGCTCGCATGTGATGTCTGCCCCTGGACTGCTGAAGAAGCAAAGGATTTTCCTCGTCTAACCTAAACTTTCTAGAAGTTTCAAGATGCTTCCTAGCAGGCTTTGCATAACTAGCCTTTTCCCCGTGTTGTTATTTTTGGCTCACTTCCCTGGTGGGCACTATAATGTACTCGTTCAGAGTATGGGCTTTGGCACTAGAGGAACTTGGGTTTATAGCCGTGTGAACTCAGGTGTACTTAGCTCTTACCTTCCTTTGTAACATGGAGATGATACTAATAGCTATTTCATGAAGTTATTGAAAGGATTAAGTGAGTTAGTATATGTGTAAAGTGCTTAGAAAGTGTCAAGTGTCAGCCATTATTATTATTAGTATTTCCATAGCTACCTAATCAATAACTCAAATGGGCCACATTCCTGGACCACAAGAAAGCCTGCCTCCAGCATAGCCATCCCCACAAGTAAGCTGAATGAAATAGAACTTAATTACCAAAGAGGCCGGCATAGTATTGCCAGAGGAATTTTCTTCCATCCTCCTGCTGTTTATGAATAAACTAGAGATTTCCAAGAGTTCATTGTGGAGGTTCCGCAGCTGAAGATGTCGATATCCTGGAACAATGCAGAATTGGGAAAAGCTTGTTAGCTGTGCACTGCAGAGCTCTGCAAAGGAGATCCCCCAGGGAGGTCAGTAAGTGATAGGGAGAAATAAGACTTTAAGATGGGCAGGGGTGACAACCAACTGATGCCTCTTCCCCAGGAGTGTTGCCCCAGGGGATGGTTTGGGGCTACCTAGTGGTAGTTAACTTGTCTGAGGTCTGTTTTTAACTTAGACTCAAACTGGAAATTTTAAACTCAAACCAAATAGAGTAGGAAAACCTGATCATTTTTGCTTATCAAGTCATCTAGAATACCTGTTCTACAAATATTCCATTTTAGAACAGCTTTAGTGATAACAAAATATTCCAACAATAGGGGGTTGGCTAAATAAGTTATGGTGTGTACTTGTGCAAGTATAAAATGGAGTAATATGCAGCTCTGAAAAGTGGTAATGAAGATGTATAGCTGTTAACCTGAAAAGTTGATCACTACATACGTCAGTAAGTGAAAACCAGTAAGTGGCAAAACACTAAGATTAGTAGGAAGCTTACTTGTTCGAAATATATACTATATGCTAATATGTATATACATGGGTAGAGGTGTAAAGCTTGCAAAAGATATATACCAAAAGTAACTATTTTGAAGAGATGGAAAAAAGGATAATTTAAAAGAACTGTTTTTGCTTCTCTGTACTTTGTCATATTTCTGTAATAACCGTGATGAACTGAATGGTGTCCTCCTAAAATTCGTATGTTGAAGCCCTAACTCCCATTACCTCAGAATGTGACTCTCTGGAGATAGGGTCTTTAAAGAGGTGATGGGGTTAAAATGGGTCATTAGGGTGTGTCCTAATCCAATATGACCAGCGTCCTTATAAGAAGAGGGGACTGGAGAGCAGACATGGAGAAACACCAGATGCTGTGCACACAGACCAAGGGATGGCCCTGTGAGGACACAAGGAGAAGGTGGCCATCTGCAAGCCGAGGAGAGAGGCCTCAGAAGAAAGCAAACTTGCTGAAACCTTGATCTTGGGCTTCTAGCCTTCAAAACTGACAAAATAAACCTCTGTTGTTTAAGCCACCCAGTCTGTGGTATCTTGTTACACAGCCCTAGCTGACTAACACAGTGACCACGCACTACTCACACAATGGAGAAGAGAAACAAGGAAAAACTAAAGAGTAGGAGACTGTAACATGTTGGTGGTGCTCAGAGGCTGGCAGAGTATGGCTGTGGGAGGAAGTATGTCCTGGAAACTTGGTACTCAAAGGAGGTCAGCAGAGTCAGCATCCCTGGAGCTTGTTAGAAAGGCAGAATCTCAAGCTCCAGGCCCACAGCATCAGGGTCTGTATTTTATTACTAAGAGCCTGGGTGACTCAACTGCACATCAAAGTTTGAGAAGCAGTGCACAGACGTTCTGGACAGGTGCGACACGCTGACGTTTCCCCCAAGGGCCATGGCAAAGCCCACATGCAGCAAGCCAGCAGCTCTGGCCTTTGCTCAGAATTTTCCACCTTCCCTGCTCTGCATCCAAACCCACCCCCGGCTTCTGACACTGGACTCCCACCAGGCACCGACTCCAACCTCGTCCCACTCATGCCACAGCACACCCCAACCCTCCCTGTTCTAGGTTTCCTCTCCTCACATCCGTCCCTGCTTTAAACATGCCAGGGGTAAGGCGGCGCTATCTGGGGAGGGATGTATGTCGACAAGAGCACGACTGCCGCTCCCAACATCAGCAACAGTGGGAGAGGCTGCACTTCATAACAAACGTTGTCAATAACTTCGGATTTCAGAATAACGTAAAAGAAAAATGTCTTTTGAGACATGCTCAAACAGTGTTCAAACTTGTATTATTTGCTTCTGCCTCTTATTTTAACGTGAAAATTTCAAACATATACGAAAGTAGAGAGAAGCGTGTAATGAACCCCGGGGCATCCATCGCTCAGCTACAATTATGAACTTTGGACAATTTGATTCTACCTCGCTTTAGAGCCTTGAGGGGGATGATTCTCTGCGCAGTTACCACCGAGCTGTTGTTCTCCACAACGGCAAAACGAAGAAATAGGAGATCTTCAAAGTGAACCCGGAAGAGGAACTGTTCATTCCACATGGGGTTCAGAGTATTGCGGTGGATGGGCTTCGTGCGGAAGTGGCAGCTATCCAGGGCCATGCCCAGGACGTCGACCTCTATACACGGGCTTCCCGTGCCGTTACTCGGGCACACGTTCTGCCCAGAGACGATCTGAGGAGGAAAAAGGATCAAAGTCACTGAAGATGCGAAAGAGACAGATGCGCCTCTGAGCCTCATCGCTTCCCTCCACAAAGAAAGACAAAGAACCCTTTGGAATGGACCAGGCAAATGATTAATAAGGCTGCTAAAAAAAGAGAAGTTATCACAATCAGGTAATTGCATGACTGGAATCATGGTAAAATCTATTTTGTCAACAGCATTCACCTAACTATAACCTTTCAATTGTCAACATGTTCAAATATCTTCAAAAACCATGTAATTAAGATGAAATTAAGTTTGTTGAGAAAAAAGAGACCTTATATATGAAACCACAAATGTGTTACTTACGTTCTGTTCAAAGTGTTTTAGGTGTATCTTTTACAACTTCAAAAATTTTTCTTGAATAGTTAGGTTCTGGAGCAAGTCACAGGGAATGTTGTTAAAAATTCATAGCCTTCTGGGCTTCCCTGGTGGCACGGTGGCTGAGAGTCCGCCTGCCGATGCAGGGGACGCGGATTCGTGCCCCGGTGCGGGAAGATCCCACATGCCGTGGAGCGGCTGGGCCCGTGAGCCATGGCCGCTGAGCCTGCGCGTCCGGAGCCTGTGCTCCGCAACGGGAGAGGCCATGACAGTGAGAGGCCCAAGTACCGCAAAAAAAAAAAAAAAAAAAAAAAAAAAAAAAAAAAATTCATAGCCTTCTGTCAACATGAAGCTATACTCAAGTCTAGTGAAAATGGTCACATAGAAAAGGAGCTACTGCTCTGCTGTCTTAGGGAAAGAGAAAAAGCAGTTTGGTGGTAGGAAAATCTCTGAGTTGGGATCTCCCAGGGTTTTGAGGTGTTGTGCGCAGAGGCTGCTTGGGAAACAGACAAGATCTAGAGATGGATGGAGGGATAACTTCTTCGCTCCCTGTCTTTTCTATCACCCATTCAGTGTTTTGTTTTGTTTTGTTTTTTTTTCCTCAGCTAAGAGGGAGTGAGAGAAGCTGGAAATAAAAATGAGTTATGAGCTACCAGGACTCAGATGTTAAGGGCAGTCTGTGGAGTTTTGACAGTTAGTTAATTAGGCAATAAAAGGAATAAGGAAAGGCCAGGAATGACAAAGGTTAAACTGTAAGGAGGAAAGATATTTAATTGATTTGTATATTGATGCCTGTTTTACCTTTTATAAGAGCTTGTTAGAGTTTAAGATGACCTGCTCTAAGAAAGAGCTCAGCTTTTATGGGATGCACTGA
The DNA here is from genome assembly GCF_963924675.1 of Phocoena phocoena. NCBI lineage: Eukaryota > Metazoa > Chordata > Mammalia > Artiodactyla > Phocoenidae > Phocoena > Phocoena phocoena. The sequence goes on from NC_089234.1 coordinate 32,549,710, forward strand.
GAGTTATGATTCTGAGGGCCCTGGAAGACAGAATTACCATCATCAGTATGGAGGTGGTAGCAGGGAGCTCATAACTCCACCTACTGGGCTCTAGCGAATACAGCGCCTGGTGACTGCATACCTAAACCTCAGCCACTGCTTTCTGAGAAGTAAAGAAATTCTTTTGGGAACTAAATCTGCACCAAAAAAATTGTGACATGAGAGTTTTGTAACGCCTTGAGTTCAAAAGGCATTACACCTTAGAATCCCAATAGAACATAGGAAGGGCGGGCTTCCCTGGTGGCGCAGTGGTTAAGAATCCGCCTGCCAGTGCAGGGGACATGGGTTCAAGCCCTGGTCCAGGAAGATCCCACATGTCGTGGAGCAACTAAGCCCGTGCGCCACAACTACTGATCCTGCGCTCTAGAGCCTGCGAGCCACAACTACTGAGCCTGCATGTTGCAACTACTGAAGCCCATGAGCCCAGAGCCTGTGCTCTGCAACAAGAGAAGCCACCACAATGAGAAGCCCGCGCACCGCAACGAAGAGAAGCCCCCGCTTGCCGCAACTAGAGAAAGGCCGCGTGCAGCAACGAAAACCCAACGCAGCCATAAATAAATAAATAAATAATAAATTTATATATATATAAAAGGAATATAGGAAGGGCTTAAACACCTTCCTATATTCTATTGGGACCATCAGGGCCAGACTTACAGTTAAAGAATAGATGGCAGGCTCCATGTTGTCCAGGTCTCTTTCCAAGGGAGAAAACTTCTGATACATGGGACAGTTCTTGTCCCACAGAACTGGGGGTTTCAGAACATAACCACAGCCACCGTTGGCCTCAAACATGGCAGCATTTAAATGTAAAGGGAGATCTGCAAAACAGTCAACATCACTTGTTACCTTGTCACTAAAGTGTCATCTTACAAATTGACTTTTTCGATTTTCCCTAAGCTTAAGCAGGAAGAAGAGAGAACCAACCACTCACTCCATAGACTGAGTGCCTACTGTGTGCCAGCTCGTGTTAGGCACCAGAGATACAGCAGGAAATAAGATACAAAATCCCCATCTTCATGGAGCTCACTGTCTATGGGATATGCCCCATGTTCCCACTCCAACCCAGGAGCCACTTAAAAACTCCTTTTGCAAATTAAAATTTACAACATCCTTCCAAAAAATAATCTTTGAAATACCTCATTTTCTACTGAATTTTAGAAAGGCATAATGGCATTTTCTTATCCCTAAACACCAAACCATGAAGACAATTGTACGACCAATTCTTGCTTTTTCAAACCTAAGATAAAATCTTAAGAATCCAGGAAAGATCAGAAGAGCCAGAGAAAAGTATCTTTTTATTGAAATTTCAACTCATAAATCGTAGTGTTTCTACCTCTATTTTTAAGCTGCAGTTAAATATGAAAGAAAAATCATTATCACATGTGATTCACATTATGTCCACAGTCCCCTCCATAGTACACTCTGGGAACCCTCACAACATCTTCCAGTCTTCTGTGGCCAAATTTTATTTGGCAGAGTTGTTTGATGAACGGTTGGATCCCTGCACGGATTTTGGGCTCTTACACACTCAAATGCTCATCTGATGGCACAAGTCTGTAGAAAAGTTACATTCCAAATGAGCAAAACGTTTATGAGACACACCTGACAAATGTTCCCTCTGATAGATTCCTTCCATGTGCAGAATGAACTCTGATACGTGGACCAACATCAAGGAAAAGTGTGCTAAATGAGCACCACAGAGCAATGAGAAGTTGGCCTCTCCTCATCTCGTGTGTGAAATTTTTCCCCATACGTGGGGTTGGCTGGGATTGTGTGTAGGAATTTCTAGGGTCAGATGTCTTAGACACATATCAAAGCTCCTTGGACTTCTGTCTCCGTATCTACAAAATTAGTGCATTGGACCCTACCTCTCAGACCCCTTCCAGCCCCCAATATGACTGATTCATTGAGGCCAATTGTCTTGCCTGCAGTGGGAGAAAATTCTCTTCCCAGGCTGCTCTGTGACAGAGGAACATGGATGTGGGCGGAGGATGGTTCAAAGAGTGAAGCAAAGTAGCTCAGGAAGAGTTGGTAAGTAAGAAATGGATACACAGTATATTGCTAAAAAAATTACAGCAGCTCATACCTACTGCACTCTTACTATGTATCAAGCCCCATTCTAAGAACTTGTATTAGTGCCTCCCAATAACACATGAGGTACGTTCTTTTAGTATTCTCATGAGAAGAAACTGAGGCACAAAGAAGCCCAAGGCACATAGCCAGTAAGAGGTAAATGTTAAGGTTCGAACCCAGACAGCCTGACCCACAGTTCCAAATCTTAACTACCGAGCCATTTAATGTACATCTCACAGGGGTCTTATAAAGATAAGTGAAGTCCTGTGCAAAAATCCCTACCCCAGCATTTGGCACATAGAAGGTGCTCGATAAACAGGTATTAAATTATGATTATGATGTCAACACTCATTTGGGTTTGAAGTCTGATTTCATTAGCACTGTGTCTGTCTTTGTAGCTTTCCAAAACTTCAAAGCACTGTTGCTTAACTAAAATCTCTTTTGATGATTTGCTATGTAACACAGAACCACATGGAGCTGCTCTTTGGAGTAAAGGTGGGACCTTAAATCTCGCCCTCCTACTGTCCCATATAGGTGGTCCCAGAACTTCATCTAGGGCTATAGTTTTAAAACCTCTGTTAAGAATGTGCATAGATCTATGTAATCCCATCACCCCTCTCAGTCAGTGCATGGGATGGCAGATCAAGCAAACCCTTATCCTTATGTCCTTCTGTTCATTTAAAAATCTGTATTAAGTGGAAACCATTCTCAGAATCATTATCCCTATATTTTGAGGCTGGAAAAGTCATCAGAAAGGGTGTGACAATCGTTCAGGAAAGCGTAATAAATATTAATAGAACTTTTTCTTTTGAGTGGGGCTGCATTTCTACATACTTGTAGGTCCTGGGACATGAGGCAGGAATCATTCTGCTCCAGATGGAAAGAACTTTGAGGGGCTGTTGCCTGCAATAACCAGGGTCTGCACACTAGACTCAAGTCAGTTTCCAAACTCAAGAGTTGGTTTTAATGAGTGTAGACCCAAGCTATTTCTGGTTCCAGATCACTGCAGACCTTCTTGGAGTTGATGGAGTCATTAGAGATCTTGGGAAGAGATGACCCTAAGTCCATGGACACCACTTTAGGGCACTGGGGTCCCCTGAAATTCAGGAAGTGTAAGGCAGATGACCTATGGAACATATCTGGAGGCTAGAGGGGCACTGGGAGGGGGTTCTTTGTTATTTGGTTGGCATGCTTCATGGAAAACCAAGAACTCCTTAACCCAGGAATTCTTTTTCAAAAATTAAAAAATAGTGATTCCAACGTTGACTCTTCTCTCTTTGGACTTGAAATTCACATAGCAATACCTAGAAGAGACCTGGACTCAAAATCAAGAACTATAGGTTCAGACTGCAGTGGGGCTCATTGAGACAATCTGTTAGCTTAGTGCAACATGCATTTACTGAGCATCTACTGTGTGCAAGGGATTGACCAGGCTCCACCCCAGTGTGCAGGAATGAAGACCATTTTTACAGACGAACACACTGAAACTGCACGTAGCGTGAGCTCTGCCCAGCATGGGAGATTTTTAATCATTGTGTGCTGCCTAGAATCAAGAGAGGTTATATGGCAGCACTCCCACCTGAGTTGGAAGATTATGTAGAGAAACCTGAGGATGAATCACAGCCTCCTGCCCCACCCCGAGCGGGGCAAAGGGAACATGCACTCCGGCTTGATCTGGGAAAGAGACAGAGCCTTCAGGGATGAGTGGAGGCCAAGGTGCAGCCTCAGTGTGTGCTTCCAGACCACAGAGAGGCCCAAGGAGGGGCAATACCCGTGTCCCCTTCAGCCGTGGCTCCCTCTGCCATCAGTGGAGCCAGTATGTCTGCGCCAGCCTAGGCACTTCAGGAGAAAGGACACGTCCCAAACCAAGTGCATTTCCATTTCCTTGAGAAAACTATTTTGCTAGTTATTTCAGTTCACTTAAAATATTTCAGTATCATCTCCACCAAGGGCAACAGTGGACTTGGGGCTAGAGACAGGGCCAGAGATATAAACCCACAAGCCACTTGGGACAGATTGAAAATAAATTTTTACAGCTTTTAAAATATTTCACTATTATTTCCACTTGCAAGTCCAAATCATACTGTTTTCATAACTTATCAAAAGCACTTAATGGTAGCTAACGTTTGTGGAATGCTGTCTGTGCTCCAGGCACTATGCTAAGTATGGTACTTCACCTGCATTACCTTCCTCAATTTCAACTGAAAGAAGCAAATATAACAAAGGCAAGAAAATATGACTGATGTCTCTAACCTGGGTCAGCCACAAATGGGCTCTGGTGGTGCCAGTGCCAGGCGGCTAGCTGGTCCCAGAGCTACAACTGTGGTTTGACCTTGGCTGCAGACAGGGCTAAGCTATGGTCGATGGGACAGCACAGTTGGTTAGGATCTGATTCAGTTCACGTGAGAGGAAGGAGGAGGCTGCTTGATTGTTCAAAGAGAAGACTCTGGTTTTTGAATGAGCTTCTAGGAAACGTTCCTCATCTGCTCTTTCCTCATCTGCTGTAGCTCCCACCTCTCACCACGTCTAAGTGGAACCAAAACATTTTATTCTCTAAACCCCCAGAGTGCTTGAATTTATTATTATAAGTCATACTGTGATTTTGAGCCACTTAATTGCTCTACGTCTTGGTTTGCTCATCTGAAAAATGGGGATCATAAAGGTACCCACTTCTCAGAGTTGTTTCAAAGATTAAATGAGAAAATAGGGGTCAAGAATTGAGATGGTGCCTGGTGCACAGTGAACATGCCATAAAAGGTAGCTTGTACCCTGGAGTTTTTGGCCTCATCCGTTATCTCAGGACGGTGGAGAAGCAGGAACACTACTTTCTCGGTTCATGTAATTCACAGACTTGTTTCCTTTGTGTCAGCTGCTCTTACAGCACTGACCATTAATCTCCATTTCAATCTCAAAGGGATGAGGGGAAGCTAAAATGGTATTAACTTGCAAAGGGTTTCGAGAGACCCTACTTTTTCACTGCAAGGACAAGAGATTAGCAAGATGGTTACTAAGGGGTGTTAGGAAATCTCTACCCCATCAGGTCTTTAAAAACAAACTGGACACAGCCCTGTCAAGAACAGTCTTATGTTTGAAAAGTGCTTTAAAAAGGGGGCAGAACCAGGAAACTAATAGGGGCTCCCTGAAGGTTCTTTTCTATTGCCTTAACTCTGGAAAGTCAAGAGCACAGTTCAGTATCGAATTCACTTCTGTTCTCTGTCATCTGTATTTTTACCCTCACATAGGCCTCAGTTGGGAATCTTGCCCCCTTTGAAACATGTTTTTTGTTGAACTACGTTTGCTGAGATATAAGACGCAGAGGAGCGAGGGGAAGGGGCACCCCTCCGGGTGAAGCAGGCCCATTACCATCTGTCTGGTAGTTGAGCGCCACGAGCTGTATCCCATGGAGCCAGAAGAGGAGGGGGCTGGGGTTGGATGAGTCGATGCGGGTGGCGGCCGGATACGTCCTCAGCAGCTGGCAGGCAGTGTGCTGGATCAGTTTCTGAGAATACCTGCGACACAGACGTTTGGCAGCATTTTCATTCAGCGAGGAGATGTGGTAGCATTTGGGAGTTCTAATGATAGCGCTGAGGGACGTGGCTGGGTTGACAGAGGAAGGCGAGTCCTCCCAGGCCTGTCGGATTCCTTCACAGGAACCTAAACCCCCCAAAGATTAGCCTCAGATTAGTGCAGAAAACTTGACATATTTTAGCAAGAGAAACCTGAACAACACCCCAGGAAAGAATCACAACACATCACACATCAGAATACATCTTGAGTGTTACTTGTGAGTGAGTCCACTACCTTGAGACCAAATGATAGCTATCGAGGGTATGCCTTTCTACTTGCTAGATGGGATGCTACCCATTCAAGGGTCAATAAATAATAAAGCCAATTAGACCTTCCCCCAGAAAGGGATATCTAAAATGAGTGCCGCAACACCATTTTAAATTAAAAGCCTGAAAGTCCTTTGCCTCAGTACCTCATCTGTCCTGTGGATATATTTGCATAAATACACAACAGTATATGTATAAGGGTGCTCAATCTAGCAGTGCTTTTTATAGCAAGAAAAAAAAAAAAAAAGCAACAAAAAACCCGGGAAGCAACCCAACAGTTCCACCAGTGAGGAAGTGGTTAAATAAATGCATATCCACACACTGGAATACCACAGGGGCAATAAGGAGAAGGTAGATTATATGTACAGAAAGCTATATGGAAAGTTATTGCAAGTATAAAAGTTATACAAGTTATGTTCAGTTATATCCCATTTGGATTATCTTAAAAAGGATCTTATTTTTCTTGAACTAAACACAATAAACTTAACAGTGGTTACCTCTGGGGAATAGAACTGGGACATTGTGAGTGGAAAGAAACTTTAATAATATTCTGTATTGTTTGAGTTTTTTAACTATGAGAATTTATTACTTTGACAATAAAAAGTAATTAGAGATAAAATGGATATATCTTCTGGAGTTATAATGGTGAAGAGTGCAGTTCCAAGAACCACTAGAAGGTTCCAAGGTGGCTCCAATTTTTATTTTTGAGGCAAACAGCGTTAGAACACCTTCAGTGAAATGCTATGTTTTAGGAAGTTAAGAGGGTAATTTTGTAATTAAAAAAATATTTATACCACACTTAGATAACATGAACATTCATGAAAATAAAAAAAGATTTAAAAAGTTCCAGCGAAGTGCTTAGTGAAACACTGGAATCCTCCAGCATGCAGATTCAAGCAAAGATACTGTTAGAAGGTGACTTTACTTTTTCCAGATGTTTTGTTAAGTGATGCTGTCTCCCCGGGGCTCATTCTGCCCGGATTGTTGCCAAAAATGGACTTCCTGCTTTTCCTTTCTTTTCCTCTGCTAGAGCCAGATGCATTTAGAGTTGACAGGCCTGTTCCCATAAAATGAAGATAAATAAGCCAAAAACTACAAGCAAGGGAACCCAACATTTTCCATCCCTGTTAATGTTTATTTTGAAGTCCTACTATTCCCTTGTAACCCAGTACAGAAGACCTGCTAGCATTTTTAGCACCGTTAATGATACCATTGCAGGCAATGATAGCAAAGTTTTTATCTCTGTTGGCAAGTGTGACAAGGCCTGCATGATTATTACAGGACAACCACAGATCACACTCACACCCATCTGATTGTACACCAGAAAGATTTTGAAAAATTGCGTGAAAAGAAAGTGCTCCAGAACCTAATCAAGCAGTATGGAGAGATGAAAGAATGGCCAAGAGCCTGAGCGGTAGCATCATAATTGTCTAGGATCAGTTCCTTCCTGAATGAGCTTTGACTTAACATCTGCCTTCTTGATTCCTCAGTTTTCTTATCTACAAAATGGGTGCAATGATAGGAACTCACTCACAGGGTTAATCTGAGGATTGAATGGGAAACAGATTATGATGGTAATCATGTTTCATGGCTTCTCTTTCTCTCTTCTGGTCCAATCACTCCCTGAATCCTTCCTGCCTGTCACAGTGCCGCGCAGTGGGAACTTCACAGATATTTGCTGAATGAGGAAATGAATGCACACCATGCAGACCTGGCTCCAGGGCAGGAAGTGTAATTTAAAGTCACCAGTGCCTCCAAACCATTCTCACTGTCTGCAATTGTACCATTAGGGAGTATTTCCTTTAACTGAAGCAGCATTCAGAGGGGCCACTTTGAGATGAAAATTTATCTTCCAAGAACATCATCAGAGAAGACAGGATAAAGTAGTGTTTAATAAGAGTATAGACTCTAGTGTTTAAACCCTGTTCCCTGCGATGTGACCTCACACAAATTACTTAACCTCTCTGATCACTTCTTCTTCATCTCCAAAAGGGTCATGGTTAGGATTAAATGAGATAATGTATATCCGCATACTTAATAGAGTGTCCTGTTCAGAGAAAATGCTCAGTACACAGCAGCTGTGGGGTTTCTACATTTTTTTTTTTCTCTAAAGTATCCAAAACTGCAAAGATGCACAAACTTGGAACAGTGAATTCTTATGCTTTATCTTAAAACTTTATGTGAATTTTGCCCTCTACACAATGATCTAACAATGGATTTTCTCCCGAGTAAAAGAGATGAGGGGTCAGAGTGAGGGGCCATGTTCTTTCTGAGGTTTTTGCACACACCCCAGCACATGTTGACATCCTCCAGGGGTATGTGGGCCCTCCGGTAAGGAGCCTGGAGTGAGCCTGAGGTGGGGTGAGCACACGAAGAAACAAGGGCTGGGTGATAAAGAAAGGGGAAGGAATCTGGAGAGGCCCAGAGAAGTAATCGAAGGAGCAACAAAGAACCTTCATCTCCCCTGCTGGTCTGTTCACCAATGAAAATGACAACAGCCATTTCGAGGGAGCCAACTATTTTCCAGATAGTGTGCTAATCACGTTGCATACCTTATCGCTACTTTTTACAATAACCCTGCAAGTTAGCAATGTTATGCCTCTTTCGCAGGTAGGGAATCCGAAGTGCAGAGAAGTTATAGAACTGTCCTGGCCAAGCTCACTGAGTAGTGGAGCCCTGCCACTGAAGCAGGTCTGTGATCTTGGGGAAGTTACTTTACTTCTGGGGAAGGACATACCCATGATCTTCATGGTGCCTCACTGCTTGGAAGAGTTTTTTGCATGTGGCTCCTTGGAAGGGACTTGGGATGGTGAAAGGTGAGATGCATTGAAATTGATAACGTAGCAAAATTAAAATCAACAGTGTAGCAAAATGAACAGTTTTTATTATTGTAATTAATATAATTTATTAAGTTATGGCTCAAGAAAATGAACACATTATGGTATTTTCCTCCTGAGCATCAAAACTAATCATAATGGCAATAAATATTTAGAAGGTATTACGACAATGATTCTGGCAATATAATTTAGTCATTTTGAGAAAGAAAATAAATTTGGGGAAAGAAAAATGTAAGAAACTTCAATTACTAAAATAATATATTAGAATATAGCATACCTATAAAGAATGTGTGTTATATAAACACTTAAAAAAAACAGCATACTTGGAATTTTAAAAATAAGTCAAATAACCCCATGCTTCGCCTGTGTCTCAAGTCAAAAGCTAGACCAAATGACGTTTAGACCCTTCCACAATTCTCTACCTGTACAGAAACTTTATCTCTCATAGTGGCTTCAAATATCTCTTGGAATTTGTGCTCTTTGTTTACTCAGTGCTTGAGAGGAAAAGACAAAGCCAGAGGAATGGTTTGGGTGCAGTGGCAGCTGAATTTATAAAGAACAAGAGATGCAGTGAGTATGATTCTTGGATGGAGTGGTCTTCACATCTGTTCCTGTGATGAAGGACATGCAGGCCATGAGGCTCTTTGACAGTGAAAGGATTTTACCCCGTGATAAGAACAATTTCACCAGCTGCAGATATGGTCATACTGTACTTATGAGACAGAAAGTCAGGATCTGTGAAACTAAACCTACATAGCTAAGGTCTTGCATTTCTTTGAAATCTTTGCTTGCTACTTATTTATTCTCATCCTCCTCAACAGAATTTGCTAGTAGATAAGCAGTAGCAGCTACCAGAAGTTTAAAAACAGTTTATGGGAGAAAACTTAAAATTGAGAAAGCTCCATCTACGATTTTTTTTCCCCTTCTGGTGTGTGAACAGACCACTCATTACCTAGTTTTTCAATAGCCCAGGACCTCTGTCCCATTTGCAGGGCAGAGTGTGAGAACTAGGGCTTAAGATAAGCCTCTGGAAGCCAGGATCCGCGTCTAGACCATCTTAAAAAAAATGAGGGTTGGGGGCTTCCCTGGTGGCACAGTGGTTGAGAGTCCGCCTGCCAATTCAGGGGACACAGGTTCGTGCCCCGGTCCGGGAGGATCTCGTGTGCCGCGGAGCGGCTGGGCCCGTGAGCCATGGCCGCTGAGCCTGCGCGTCCGGAGCCTGTGCTCCGCAACAGTAGAGGCCGCAACAGTGAGAGGCCCGCGTACCGAAAAAAAAAAAAATGAGGGTTGTTATTTTAACTTCCCTCTCTAGACCAAGTTCATATATGCTGCTTACTAACATTTGGACGGATCCCCCAATTCCAGCTGCTCTCCTGTCCTCAGAAATCTTGTACAAGGGAATCCTTCTTAATAGAAGAAGATGAATTTTTCTGACTTCTATATATTTATGGACTTTCCTGTTTGCCCTCCACCTCCTGCTGCCCCATCTGGATGAGCTCATTGACAGTACACCCTAACAAGAGAGGCAGGGTAGTGCTAGGGTTAAAGGCAGGACTTTGGAGATAGACAGGCTTCAGAATCATAGTTCTACCACTTATTAACTGAAGTGCATATTTCTGCGGGGGCAGTGGTTTATCAGCTTAAGTTCACTTGTACTTCTAAAAATGGCCAACTGGGGAAACCTCTCCACTGAAACTGTGTCCTTGATCTTTGCAGTTTGGGTGGAGACTCACTACCCAGCTCAGGGATGGGGCACGTGACCTAAGCCCTAGACAGCCGGAGCACTGCATGTCCTTGGCCACAGTGACCGGTTCAGGGATGGGCAAAGGATCCAGTGAAAAACCATGAAACTGCTGCTGAAAGTTCTGGAAGAGACTCATACTGAAGCTGAATCTAGAAGTATGCGGTGTTAGCCTGCTGCAGCTGCCTTGCAACCGCAAAGGGAAAAGAGCCAACATGGTAGCAGCAGAGTGAGAAATGTGGAGAGAGAAAAGCCCTGGACCAAGCTGTACCTGAAACTCATATATCCCTTCACTTTTCAACACATAAGCCAATAAATTTCTTCTTTGCTTAAGTAACTTCTGCCACTTTCAAACAAAAGAGTCTTAACTGATATGCTCTGAAACCTTGGGCCAATTATTTCATCTCTCTCAGACTGTTATTTAGAAATGGAGATAAATCCACCTACTCATAGAATTATTATGGAGTCATTTAAGATGATGTACATCAAATACGTAGCATAAATCCTGGTATTAAGTGCTTAATAAATTTTAGCTATTAGATGTTATGAATATTATTATTATTAACTATAATGGAGAGACATGATATGATCTGAAAAATGAACATTTTATGGTATTCTCCTCATCAGCATCAAAGCAAATAATAATAAAATATTTATTAGATGCTGTAACAATGATTTCAGCAACACAATTTAGCTATTTGGAGAGCATGCACAATGCCCAATTAAATAAATAGCATATTTTAATCTTTTGGTATCTTTAAATGTTATAAATGATACTGTCTATTCTTTTTCTTTTTAACACCTTTATTGGGGTATAATTGCTTTACAATGGTGTGTTAGTTTCTGCTTTATAACAGAGTGAATCAGTTAGATACTGTCTATTCTTTTTGTTTTTAACTTTTATTTTATATTGGAGTACTTGATTAACAACATTGTGTTAGTTTCAGGTGTACAGCAAAGTGATTCAGTTATACATACAAATTTCCAAATTATTTTTCCATTTAAGTTGTTACATAATATTGAGCAGAGTTCCCTGTGCTATACATTAGGTCCCTGCTGGTTATCCATTTTAAATACAGTGTGTAGATGTAAATCCCAAACTCCCTAACTATTCCCCCCACCCGACTCCCGGTAACCACCAGTTCATTCTCTAAGTCAGTGAGTCTGTTTCTGTTTGTAAATAAGTTCATTTGATCCTGTCTATTCTTACCTGGAAACTTTACTGCTTGGCAATAGATGACAAGGTCAGAAAGCTCTGGTGCAATCTGTCTGCTTTCCTTTTTATTCTGAGGAAGATAAAATTCTTCTCCCAGTTCCATGTCATAAACCTAACAAGGGAAAAATGATACTGGTTTACAGGGAAGGTATATATGCCACTCACCTTGGAATCCCTAAAGCTCTTTGTTCCTTTCTCATGTCATCACTGTGTTTCACTTGCTCTATCTTATCCATATACATGTCCTAACACCTTCCCTAGAGAAAAGCTTTCTGAGAGCAAGGGCTGAGTCTAACTCATTCTTCATCTTCCCTCAGAGCACAGTCCAGCGTCTTAAATGTGGAACACTCAATGCATAGTTGTTGAATGAACAGATAGTGGAGTATGTATCTCCTGTGGCTCAAATTTTTGGCGTATTTTATTATTTTGTTGTCCAACAATGTCACTGTAACTATGTCTATAGATTTGCTCAGAGTCTATACACCGTGAGGCACTTGAGGGTTGGGTCCGGGTATCTCATTTTTCTTTCTATTCTTGTTGTCCTTCCTCTGTTAACACTTCCCAATCGGCCCTGTTTATCTTCCTGGTCATCCCAAACACCTTTAATACTTCTAGCAATTCCTTGAACGTACCAGCCTCCTGGTCTGAATGCCCTGTTTCTGTCTGCTTCTCAACATCATCACGCTCTGATTACACTGTGTAATCACTGTTCTTTGTACTTATCTACAAGCACTGTTTACATGTTTGTCTCCATGGCCAAATCACCTCCTGCGCTATCTCAGCACCTGCCACACACTACATCTTCAGTAGGTATTGGCTGGACGAATCGATGACTAACCTTCTATAAATTGCAGATGGGGGTCCCATATCATCACCATGTGGACTTTGGTGTCTAAGGGAAAGTGAGCGGAGAGGTGAAGGGAAAGGATAGGGAGGGAGTGAAATCCTATCTGAAACTGACGGTCCAAGTGTAATTTAACAGAAACCATTCACCCACCTTTCCTTTGTTGCAAGCAGAGTTATCTGCTTTCTTTATCCTCTTGGGGATTTCTTCATTATACTCAAACTGAAGTTTGTCATTACATGATTTATTTTCAGGTCTGTCTTCTAGAATGTTGTCTGAAAATGAGTTGGCAGGCTTCAGCAAACAAGAACTGAATGCTTCACTTAAGGGCTATGGCTACATCGTTGCAAGGATATCCAGGTACTTGTGCTTATCTGTAATGTAAGACTGAGGCACTGGCTACATGTTACCAAAATGATGGCTTGAAGTATAATTTTAAAAATCTGTTAAATGATACATTTATTTTTGATTGAATAGACTAATTTACCAGTAGTTTTGGTACCATATAGACGTAATCTAAATGAGAAAGCTCATTTTCATACAGATGGTTGGAACTGTGCAAACATTATGGAAGATACCCTGTCAAGAAGCTCTCAGCACACAAGTTTGGGAAGGATTTAGTGGTTGAAGCACTTCTAGATGGTGCAGGCATGATTTAATTACTCTCACTTTAAAATGAAGCTATTAGCTTTTTTTACCTCTAGAAATGTCAAAACCGGAGGGAAAAAGACACTTATTTGCAATGCAGTTTTCACAATTATGCTTAATTGGAAAGTAATTTTTTCATAACTGTCTATCAATTTATTAAGGGAAAATCTTAAGGATAGGAATTAAAATATATCTAAAAATTTCCAAAGTATGACAGATAATCTTATACTTTGCTCTTGCTTTGGTATTACTATTCAAAATGATTTTAAAGGTGTTAGAGATATAACATGATTATGTTCTTTTAAAAGGAAAAACGAAAAACAAGAAAGCTCATTTCTCACCCATGATTTTACTATCTCATCAGATCACAAATGCTTAGACCAAAATATCCTTATACCAAATCAGGGCCATGCAGGCTGCCAAGAAATAAACGAGATCAATCATTTAATTACATTTTTATTCTTATGAGGGTCACAACTTCATGCTAATCAGGCCTAAGCAAATGGAAACAGAATGCCGACATTCATGCAGTTACAAGGTCAGGTTCAAGTGGCTTTACCTTCCTGACTGTTAGGAACAGGAGAAGCGGTAAGGACATCTGCTACAGAAAAACAGAATCAGAAAGGGGATAAAAGTAAGGAAAATAAAGGCAAAAAGCCAGATAAATTAAACTAAGGTATGAAGCAAAGCATGAATAACAACAGCTTAGATTACAAGGTAAATGAAATAAGAAATCTTCCATCGATGTAATATTTTGACTATTAAGGGATGCAAAGGCTAGCAATAAAAGAAGTGCAAACATTGTTAACGTTAATCACGCTGCCACATTCACATTGTGTATTTTCAGCTACTGATTGTCCTAATACTCCCCAAAATACTTTATGTCAAATGGATATAAATTGATTAATTTGTTAGAATCATGCAGTCATTAGACTTCATATATACGAAGTCATAGAATGTCTATATGAAGTTGGAAATTCAAATCTCTACTCTAGTGCATGTTCAAAGCTAGTCAAGATAAACAGCAAGGTTGGGAAAAAATTAATTAATGTTTATTTAATAAAATTTGATTGAATAAATATTCATCAAGAACTTGGTGGCCAAAAGGCAGAGTAGCAGTTCTTGAAATACTTGAGCCTCATTTGCAACTTCCTTTAGATTTTCTGGAAGTAATTTTGTGCCTAGGAACTATCACATTTTTTCTTTTAAAGCGTTCTTTTTTTAAATTAATGTATTTTGTTTTATTTATTTTTGGCTGTGTTGGATCTTCGTTGCTGTGTGTGGGCTTTCTCTGGTTGTGGCGAGCAGGGGCTACTCTTCGTTGTGGTGCACAGGCTTCTCATTGCGGTGGCTTCTCTTGTTGCAGAGCACGGGCTCTAGGCGCGCAGGCTTCAGTAGTTGTGGCACGCAGGCTTCAGCAGTTGTGGCTCGCGGGCTCTAGAGCGCAGGCTCAGTAGTTGTGGAGCACAGGCTTAAGTTGCTCTGCGGCATGTGGGGTCTTCCCGGACCAGGGCTCGAACCCATGTCCCCTGCATTGGCAGGCGGATTCTTAACCACTGCGCCAGCAGGGAAACCCAGAACTATCACATTTTTATAGCCAAAAGAGGTTTTAGACGAATTTGCTCATTTTATATATGTGAAAACTGAGGACTAGAGCTGTCACAGAGATAAACTGGGCCACCCAGACTTTAGAGACGGGTTTCTAGCCTGAGGTGCCTGCGAGGGGCTCAGAAGGCCTGTGAAAACTCTTGCAATTTTATGTAGAAATTTGAGACCATGTTTATTTCTCTGAGGGGACTGGTCACAGCTTCCATCTCATCCTCAAAGGGATCCATCATTACAAGAAGCTTAGAAACATTTGGGGTCCTGCTAAGAAGCTGGGAATGGTTCTACCCTCAGCAAGCAGGTTTCTGTTTTCTTCTCATCTCAGCCAGAGAAAGTAAGGTTGAGGGAAGGAGGCAGGGATGAGCTCGGCACCACAAACCATGAGCGAAAGTGCAAGACTGTCTGGCATTTAACAGTAGCATCAGGAAGCCTTAATAGGGTAAGCTTAAATAAGTCCCGGCATAATCAACTACAAGGCCTATTTGGGAATCCGTCAGTCAAAGGACTCTTTTAATGAAATGGGAAATTATCATGTGGTGGTATTGGAATTAACTGTCATAGATCATAGATGTTAGTGCTAGAAGGGAGAACATCTGACAACCCGTGTGACAAAATCTTCCCATTATGCCTCTGAGGGGCCTAAAGTCTAGAGTGGTGAAAAGACATTGACCCAAGGTCTCACAGTCTATTGGAGCAGAACCTGAGGGTGCTTTCCATGTATACCCCACCCCAGCACATGTGGGTTTTTAAAAAGCGTGCAACTGTCCTAGAGATTCAGTGGGGTAGGGTTTAAATTTTACCCTCCTAACTGAAAATAAATCAGAAAGCTCCTTCCCCCACCTTCCCTATGCATTTTGTTATCTGCATATCAAAACGTCCTATACTACTATTACTAATAATTAAGAAAAGTCTTTTCTTTCCTGTTTTCAAAAGTACAGAAAAAAACACAGAAGTATTTTATGATAGAGAGTGAATTTACCTTCCAGAGCACTAACTTCTCACAGGGGCAGATAACATCTGGATTTGGTTGATTTCTTAAATGTGGTTTTCATTTCTTATCAAATAAATTTGTTCTATGAAACAACATTACCATGACTGTGGTAGAGATCCACGGGGAGGAATAAGTCAATATAAAAAGATTCATACTCCCACGACTTCTGAGGAATAGGATACAAGAAATGACCTTGACTCTTTCCCATTTTCTCCCACTTTCGACCTCCCCATTAGAGAATATGCCCTCGTGTTATCTGATGGGACTTCAGGTCGGGTACATTGGCTTTTAGTTGATTATATGAAGCAATCAACAATTACTAAGGACAAATATTACATGGACAGAGACTAGTATTGTATTTGGGGGCAGAAAGAGGTTGGACTGTAGCTGCTGGCTATGATGGAGGCTCACAAAACCAAACACGACCAGGAGACAATGGTGCTGCGTGAGAAGCAGATATTTGAAGGAGTGTAGCTTGATTCTCTTAATGCAAGTGGTAAACGGTTGCTGGTCTGGGCATATCTGCATATTAACAAGACAATATCCTACAGAGAAGTAATACAGTTACATTTATAACGTTTAAATAAACAGGAACGTTGGTATCTTTTCATTACTAAATATTTGTCTTTCAGAAGTTGCCAGAATTAAACAGTCTACCATCGGCAGTGGTACCTGAGAAAACATTTTGCAGTCTCTAGCAAATGACACTAATTTAGTGCAAATGAAACACAACTGAAACCTAATTATCTCCTAAGAAGAATCCTTCACCTTTAATAGGTAAGTAACATCATTCATGTGACTTTTTTGTATTGCACCATTAGCCATCACCCGTATCTTTTTGGTGGGGTCAGAAGGAAATGTCTGGTTGGCTTGGTAATGTGAGAACAAGGGAAGGGGGGCAGGGAGTGAAGGGGAGCAGCAGAGAGCACAGGAATGTGATGCTGCCCCCTGCAGGTGGTGCAGGGGAGAGAAAAGAGTCAGCCCATGTCTACAATTCCTGCCAAGAGCATCTGCTACACCAGATGCTGAAAGGGTGGGAACGGGGTCTCTTTGCAGTAATTCCACCTCTTCCTCTAGAAACCAATTTAGGAACAACCCCTGGATTGCTTCCCACACCCTCCTATTCTTTCCTTGAGTGGTGTCTGTAGTGGCTGACAGAATCCCTTTCCCCGCTTGGTCCTTCTTACTAAGCAGCAGGATTCCAGAAACTCTTAGATAATATTACAACAATCGGTATTGTTGGTCTATGGAGCAATAGACTTATTGCCAAGTCTATTGCTAAGAAAAAAAAGACACCCAAAAAACCCATTAGAAAAATCTTCCAGGCACTTCCCTGCGTATAGCATAGGGTTGGCTTTCTTACCGTCAGAGAGGGATTCATAGTCATAATCATATTCGTCCTCTTCATCTTCCTCTTCTTCGTTATTAGCAGGTGGAGGGTTGGCACTGCCACCATTATAAGCCTGAGCTTGCATGGATGCTAGCTGATGAGCCTGTAACATATCAATAATTAAAGACTGCAGATGCCCAGCTACTAAACTTTCATTTATAGCTTACCAAATGACCACCTAAGGCTTACCACAGTCATAAAAAGTGGCTTAACCTAATTTTGATTATTTGAGAAAAGCCCCAAAACTCTACAGTCACTTAAAGCACAACGTCAATACTTAAGTGAATGTTAACGTCCCTACAGGAGGAATCCAGGAGCTTTTAGGAAACAATCACAAGGAATCCGTGTGTGGTGCCCAGCCATCCAGGTTTCCTAGGACAACCCCACCAGGAGAAACCTGGGTGCTTCAAAGAACCACCATCAATCCCAAATGATGAAGAAGCAAATCAGCCCATCCATTTTAGAAAAGTAAATCTCTGCTAAGAAACCAGGTTTTTTTCCCCCTTCTTAAAATACCATCCCTATGGATGAGACTAAAAGAATAGTTTGATTTAAATAAAGTTTTTTCAACAGACCTTTGAACCGTCAGTCAGATTATTTGAACCGTCAGTCAGATTAACAAAATAGGCCTAGAGATTTCTGGAAAATTGATGTGTGCTATCGGGGAGGTCATGTGCTTCTACATCTGACTACAATTACTGTGACGGAATATCACAGGACACAAGAATAAATATAAATCTGGGAGCCTAGCATAAGGAAATAGTCCAACATATAGGCAAAGTTACTTGCGTGAATTAAAAACAGGAAGCAACCTAAAAGTCCAACAATAGAGGAATGACGTCAGTAAACTATGGTGTATCTGCTTGAGAGAATAAGACTTGACAAATAATTGTGATATGTATTTATTGAACAAAGGATACAGAATTTTGTGTGTGTGTATAGATATAAATAATATTTATACATGTAAGCATATACATATATACATGTATCTATGTAAATATATATATAATTCTATATCCTTTGTTCAATAACTCTTTCTGTCTACATATAATGATTATAATTATATAAAATGATGTGCATAAAAGCTTAGCTATTAAATGTCAATACGGTAGGGATTCTTGACCTGTTTTTATGGCACAGGCCCCTTAGGCAGTCTGGTGAGGTAAGGTCCCTTCTCAGAATGATATTTTAAATGCACAGAACAAAATACATAAGATTACAAAGGAAAAAAAGAATGTTGATGCAGTTATTAAATCTTAAAAAAATTTGTGCTATAGGAATATATGTTTATTTATTAACATAGTAAAAAATATATAATGGTAGGTCAAGTAACGTTTCTGAAATAGTGATGAGCATAAATAATTCTTGGAAATATTAGCAACAACTGTGATATAATATGAAACATCTGTGATTTCTACTGGTGACAGAGACATAGATGCTGCCAACTTTACTGTGGTTTGTTCCCTACATTTATAATCAGAGGAAAGGCTAAATTTCAGCTAGAGGTTAGTGAAAATGAAGATGTAATTTTTTTTCGGGAATTCCCTATTGATCCAGTGGTTAGGACTCTGTGCTTCCACTGCAGGGAGCACAGGTTCAATCCCTGGTTGGGGAACTAAGATCTTGTAAGCCGCATGGCGCAGCCAAAAAAAATTTAATTTTTTTCATCTAATTTCATGGACCCCCTGAATTCTGTCTGTGGATATTACTAAGGTTAAGAATCCTTGTGATACAAGTTGTGTTTGGCTTTGGAATTATGTGTTTTAAAATAATTCTTCCTTAAGCTTTCCGAAATGTGGTTATATTACCTTTATAATAAAAATATATACATAAGGAAGATACAATGTAGGCTATGTTGATATCGAGATAAATCTTTTACATGCAGTCTACTCCAGATAACTGGGCATTGTCTAGGCTCAACGTTTTTATGGAACACTAGCTCCATGCGTGTTAATAGCTGTTATGTAAAAAAATGAGAATTACGGTAACCACAAAACACAATGGAAGTTTAAAAACAGCATCTTACAGAAACTGAGTTTCATAGAGCCTTCATTAAATATGCTAAAGGACATCACGGTCCTTCAAAGATCTCCAGTGCAGCATTTCCCACACTTATTTAACCAGGAAAATTTTCTTTTCTTTTTTCAGAGTGTCTCACAGGAGTAGCGTTCTTCCAAGCTTTGGGAAATCTGCTCTAGGCACAAGTGAGCTACAAAAGCAAGTCTATCTGTCCTGGATAAGCAAAGGGCCTTCCTGCAGTAAACATGCAGGATGGAGCCAAGTACCGAGAATGATGATGCCAAGAGCCTGGTGGGCCCCCGACAGAAGGTTTTGAGAACCAATAATGGGGGTGCTGCCGTTCAAAGTCCCACTACCAGGAAATGTCAGAAGGTGGAGTGTCAAGGTCCCTTCGACGCTCAGGTACTTCCCCCAGTGCAGGAAGTATGGAACAGGTGGCCCAGTGCCAGCCAAGAGCTGACTTCCTTATTCTTTGCCATATCCTACTTATTTTGAGGCAGAAGAACAGGACCCCAGCCCTTGATAAAAGCGATTCAGATATAGGTCCGAGGGTTAGAGTGGGGTGTCAGGTGAAGAACTGGCTCACATGGGTCCAGGCAGGAGCCATGTCTCATTTGCTCTGTTCCCCCAGCCCCTAGCACAGCACCTGTCACTGAGCGTGAACTGTCTGAGTCTAGCAGGTTGGAGTTCAGGAGACCAAGGGCAGAATACTGGTGATCTGGCGGGGTATAGTTAAGGATCCTCTGCAAGAGCCTTAGCACAAGCTTGAGGCAGATGGAGGGCTTCAGAAATCCTGCTCAGAGTCAGTGCATCCTTGCTGAGGGTGAGCTCCTTGCACAGAAAGAACCCAGACCTTCTAAGTTGGAGGGTTGGTCTGAGCACACTGGAGCTCCTGGCATGCATTCACCCAACCCCGTGTGAACTCAGATCACCTGGTCCAGACCCACAACCTGCCAGGCAATTAAAAGGTCTTGCAGATATGACTGTCAGTAGTCCCTGGGAAATCACGGGGCTCTGGAAGCGATTTTAAAAACCTGAAAATGGGATTATATTGTCCCATTTTTCCAAAAGGAGGAAGAGTTAAGTTGTGGAAGTTGTATGGTAGAAAGTGTCAAAGTAACACCTGACAGAATCTCAGAATGGATTATTTGGTTGTGGAACACAGAAAATAAAGAGGCAATTAGCAAGAAGAAGCATAGGTTTACTAAGAACAAATCTCCCACACAGTAACCTCTTTGGACTTTGCTGGTAAGGTAACTCACTTTGTGGGAAATAACAGATAAGCAGTATTTTCCAACTTTCAGGGGGATAAGAATTATTTTTAAATAAACAGATTACCAAGTCTTCCTTATGGAAATTCTGATGTAGTTGGGCAGATTTGGGACCTAAGAATCTGTGTCTTTGAAAATGCCCCAGTGATTGTTATCAACGTATCCTACTTCTGTGTTGTCTTTGACAAGGTGTTCCCTGAAGACCTGAATCAGAATCCTGGCTCTGCCACTATGAACTGGGTGGCTTGGAGAAAGTCCCATAAATGCCTAGATCTCAATTTCTATTCTATAAAGAGGTTGAAGCAGATTCTGCAGAAGCCTGGGCTTCAGAGAAGAGAGCACCAGACAAGAGTGATAATCACCTAAACTTGAGGGAGGTCCTGCGAGAAGGGCCACAGGGCTCTCCACTTGGCCGTCCGGCTCAAGGGCAACTTGGGTGAAGGCACAATTTGGAAAACTGCTAATAAATAATTGGATGACGGATGTCAAAATCCACAAAGAACCTTGTATGCTATAATAACAAACCAAAACCAAGAAGAGCAAGTTTAACAGAGATAAATGTGAGACTCTTGCTACACAAAAGTTTAAAATTAATTGTAAACCTGGAAACATGGGGAGACTAGGCATAAGCTTAGTCCTGTGAAAAATAACTGAACTCTTTGCTCTCCACAAACTCAACATGAGCCTGGGAGGCGTTAAAGAATTTAAATAGCGAGAACAGTTCTAGGTTGTATTAACTGAGGTATAAAGTTCAAATGAAGAGAGGTGATGGTTTCACGGTCCTTGTGCTGTCAGACCCTGAGCATTGACTTCTGGAAATCTCGTCTTAAGATTCACAAATCCAAGCATATCCACAGATGGAAGAATATCCAAATATTCTTAATGGAAGTGAAGATTTGACGATTGTTCCAAATAGACTACTCAGCTAGGTCAAACTGGACTTTTGACTCAATCTGACTTGAAATTAAAAAAAAACATTTTATTGGAGTATAGTTGATTTAAAATGTTGTGTTGGTTTCTGCTGTACAGCTCGACTTGACATTTTTTAATCAATGACTTAGGACAAAGGTTCCAAATCTGTTGGGTTCATAGAATCCATCTGTTCTCTGGGAACCACTTAAAGCAGAGTTGGAGTAGGGCCTGGAGGCTTGCAGGTGATGCTCAGAGAGAAATTAAAAGCTCTAGGCCATGACCTAGTTTTACTTTGGACTGTCCACGCTGCCGGGGCTGCACCATTCTAGTCCTGCGGGGGGCTGAGGTTCATGCAGCAACTCTTGGTTGCTGTAATTTTCAGAAGTGGTGTTTCAGGGCCAACAGTGCTCTCCTAAATAGGACAAATAGTTTTGGCAGCTGTCAGTCTGTGGGATGAGTAAGTTCAACCTGGCATATGGACTCAGTGGTCCTGGACCTGAACTTTTTCACAGATCCTTGGGCTGAGGGCCCTCCTATATAGGCAAGTTTGTGGTGCTCGGGGACTAGATCTCCATGGGTGAGGCAGGTACAGAAGTCCCTTGGGGTCCATATGCCACAGTGACACACTGTGCCAACTTCCATGCTGGGAGCACAGGTCTGCTGCTATCGGGGTTCTACTACTGACCTCAGGAGTCATAACCCCATGTTCAAGTGCTCTCCCGACAGGGGACTCTTCTTAAAGAGGACTATAGCGACCACTGTGGGATTGACAGCAGTGAAGCCCAGGCCCAGAGACAAGAGTCACTTATTATCCTGCTCAGAATAAATTAAATAATGAGGTACATTCTACATCAATTTTTCAAAATAAAATTTTATGTAAGTGGGAAGAGTATTTATCAGTCTATTCAGTGGAAAGCCAAAAATCAAATGTATCATTCAAGGAAACTGAATCTTCAAAAACTGGTTACCCATCAGTCATCTGAAAGGTTAGAATGACATGAATTTCTTTGTTCTGGGCACAAAGCATACTCATAACTTCTTTAATAAAACAGTACCTTTTGCTTTAATATATCCACCGGTGTCTGATGGGCTTTTAACTTCTTATTTTTGAGAAGTACTTTCCTCCTGAGTTGGTCAGGTGAGGGAAGCATTGGATCATCTGAGAAATCACTCTCAAATAAGAATTTAGCCACCAGCTTTTCTCCAAACACAGTCTGAAAACAATAAAGGAAAACAAATAATCAATGCCCTTTATCTATACCTGAATCATCAGCTAGATATTTCAGCCCAGTTGAATTGTTCTAAAAATCCTAGGAAGAGGAACTAGGAAAGATGTTGTATCCGTGTGTCCCCCGCCCCCCAGCCCTGAATAGTTTCTTACTGGAAAGAAGGGAAGTGGTTAGAAGGCCAGGAGGAGGGGTCTAGGCCCCTCTCCAGGAGGGCCCAGCTCTAACTATTTAGAAAAATACTCTGGGGTCTGATGTACTAAAGAAAAAGAGATTCAGTTAGAGGCTGTGATTTGTAGAATATGGTCTGTTCCAGACATGGCTAAGAAGTCACAAGGATACAAACCTTGAAGTAGGTAGGAAGTGGGGACAAAAATGAAAAATAATAGGGAGAATTTGTCACCACTGAGTATAAAGAACCACAGACACCATTCTCATAAAGCTTTTCTGAGCACTGGTCTTCAAAGGGAAATGTGTATCCCCCAAGGAGGTGGGTGGTGGGGGAAGGCACAGGATGACTCATTTGGGGTGAGGGCAGAAAACATGTCAGTTTCCATTTCTAGTTATTTTTTAATGAAAAAAAGAACAAAATGGAAGCTTATTAGTGCTTAACGTACAGACTGGAAATGGCGCCCTCAGTCTGTATGTCAGGCACTGTTCATGAAGGTCCCTGAGGGACAAGGAGGGAATCTCTTGACGCAGAGGGAGCAAAGGTGAGTCCCTCACATCTTTGTTTGCTAACAGCTTATTGAGATGATGACAGTTTGGGTGCTTTGGTGGCGGCATGTGGTTAATTTCACAAAAAGACTTCTCTTTGAAATATTTTGTAATGAGATGAAAAGTGATTATGAAAATCTTTTACAACATATAGAAGCTCACATTTTATATAAGGAAAAAGCAGTAAATTAAAGGAGTATTCTAAGTTGTACAATTATCTTTAAAAAAAAAAAGGTATCCTAAAATTTCGGACTTTTTCTGTGTTTATAGTGGGTAGCTGTACTTTGTTACCAGACGACGATGATGATGATGATAAAATCACTGTTAATCTGTTCCTATATGATAAGGGTAATGTTTTAACACTGAGTGAGAAAGTAATTGCTTTTTAAAAAAATAAATTTATTTATTTTATTTATTTATTTTTGGCTGCATTGGGTCTTCGTTGCTGTGCGTGGGCTTTCTCTAGTCGCTGCAAGCGGGGGCTACTCTTCCATGCGGTTCGTGGGCTTCTCATTGCGGTGGCTTCTCTCGCTGCGGAGCACGGGCTCTAGACGTACGGGCTTCAGTAGTTGTGGCTCGCGGGCTCTAGAGAACAGTCTCAGTAGTCGCGGCGCACGGGCTTAGTGCTTAGTTTCTCTGCAGCATGTGGGATCTTCCCAGACCAGGGCTCGAATCTGTGTCCCCTGCATTGGCAGGCGGATTCTTAACCACTGTGCCACCAGGGAAGCCTGAACGTATTTGCTCTTTAGATAAAATCTGTGTTCTGGAAAGAGTAAAGACAGCTGTCTAAAAATATTTCTATTGTGATGTGATTTTGTTGTAGGAAACAATGTGTGTTAACATAAAAACTCAGGCTACCTGGAAGCAGATTTTCTAATGGTTAAAAAATCCTCTAAATGAAGGATTTTACTGGAGTCTGAACTCATATGTTAAAAATATAAAAGGCAACACCTCGGACTTCCCTGGTGGCGCAGTGGTTGAGAGTCCGCCTGCCGATACAGGGGACACGGGTTCGTGCCCTGGTCTGGGAAGATCCCACATGCCGCGGAGCGGCTGGGCCCGTGAGCCACGGCCACTGAGCCTGTGCGTCCGGAGCCTGTGCTCCGCAACGGGAGAGGCCACAACAGTGAGAAGCCCGCGTACCACAAAAAAAAAAAAAAAAGGCAACACCTTTTCAATTAGTTTATAAGAAAAGCTGATTGATACCAGGAAACATATAAATTGTCTAGCCAAATTCCAATAAGAACCTTTGCCTCATTAATGGAATTGAGAAATGAGTACCATGATTTAGCAAGTGCAGTTAATGACATCCCTTTTCCATCTGGATACAGGTATCTTTGTAAGGCATTTTTATCAGCTACTATAGCTGTTAAAGCCAAATATTGAAATAATAAACTAAACTTAAAACCAGACATTCAAGTCAGTGATCACAAAAATTTCCAAAATAATGAAGTGTATTTAATCATATTACTCCCACTAAAAATTTAGATAATAAATAAGTTTATTTAAAATTTTTTTATAATAGCAAAAGGGTTTTTATATCATTAATAAATAATAGTATTTAAAAGTTATTCTTTACTTTATCCTTTCTATGTTACTCTCTTTTATGTTCTATTTTTGCATGTTTTAATTAATGTATAAAATGTTAATAAGTAGGATATGTATATAATTTATGAATAAGTCAATACACACACAACAGGAATGAATACGCGGTATATTTTACTGATGGGGTATGCAATCAAAAAAGTTTAGAGACCATTATTCTAAATGATGGCAAAGAAAAGGCAACATGAAAGGCTAATTAGTTTTGTTGACATTAGTATTTGGGGACATTTCCCTCTAGCCATGCCCCTCCCTCCCACTGAGAGCCATATTCCCATAAACGCCTCTACCAGTGGAGGAAGGAGGAAGTATAATGGCGTATTTGCCCTTAAATCTGTCTGCATTATATTTCCCTTGTATAAGGAAGAGCCGAGCGTTAACAGCACTATTCTGGCCAGTCTAACCTCTTCGCCACCTTGGATCTCCATCTATGAAGTTGGGCCACAAGAAGATTTGACTTATTTGCCCTGAGATATTTTCAGCTTTTCCACATACAACTGACAGGTGACATCCTGGCATCCCTGATTTGTGGTACCAAAAGTGTTGGAAAGTTGGTCTCTTGTTATCTCCGAAGGTTTTCTGGAAATGCTGAGGAGACCACAGAACAGTGCTTCTATCACTCCAGCTGAAAAGATGGACCACTCAAGAGAGAGCCCAAACTCCCAGGGCATCCCTATTTCCCAGGTCTGAGGGACCTTAACTGTACGTGCTTCACAGCTGAGGTCCAGCTGTGGTGTGGTCCACAGTGGCCCCAAATTAAGCTCAACAACAGTCACAAGACAAAGGCCAAGATACCATCCCGTCATTTAGCTGATACCTTACCTTGAAAATTTCTGCCATTTTTCGTTGCTGAGGCAATGAACAGTGGTTCTCAATGGATATGATGATGGGGAGGTCAGAGTTGATAAAGGCACTGCGATCGATGGCTTCAACCACTTCCTGTGAGAGCCAAAACAGCTCATGAGAGTTCAGATATCGGCCCAAGGTGTCAAAAGGCAAGGCATTTACAGCCACAGAAAGCGTCTAAACTGTTTATGCAGAAGACTCTGGCCAAAGTGGTTTTTATCTTTTCAAATGTATTTTCAAGTTAAGCAACAGGCTATTTTCTATAAGTACATTAAACTATTCATATTGAGTATCGTTCACATACTATGAGGAACAGCTATCAGTATCCTGAATTTAACAAATCTATCTATCTATCTATCTATATATATATATACACACTGAGTATAAGCAAAAGACACTGTTTTAGTTACAGCATCAAAAATGATAAGGCGTAAGATACTTTCCTGCTTTCAAGGAGTTTATAATCAAATCTACTTGGGGCAATAAGACATGTATCACATATTCACATATATTTATGCATGTATGTAAACACAGTTATCAACTACTCCTTCCCTCAATATAGGGTACAAAAAGTTTTAAGAGGGCTGAATAGGAAAATGAGTTAAAAAGAAAATGCATTTTAGCCACCATCTTCACATACAAGACAGAAATAAGAAAATTCCTTCCAGCCCAGCCACGGTTCAGAAAAAAATGATGTTACAGCCAAAGACCCTCTGAATGAGGATAGTAATTGCACAATGAACAAATAAACGACTTAGAATTTGCAATAATAATACAGTGAAACCAGTCTTCCTGGGTGGCCAATCTCCCTAGGTGGAATCAATTCTCATTACTTTATAATGTCATTTAATCATCTCCTGACACATGATGTTGGCCTTTGTCAGCAGGACACTGGGAGAAATGACCTTTAATTCCTACAGCAAGAGAACAGACCCTGCCTTTTATATATCATCTTATGATGTAAAAATTTCAACAATATTATTACATGATAACTAATTTAAGGTAATGGTTACTAAACTTTGGTCAAATGAGAATCTAAGGAGAGTTCTAGATCAACTCCCAGGAAAATGAACGTGTGTACAGCCCACACAATTTGGGGAAGCCTTAAGACCCAGGATAAGAACTCCCAACCTAAGGTATAACTTGGAAGAGTCATTCATTTAAATGACGAATGAAGATAATGACTCTTTGTGATCTGATTTAAAGAAAGTTATGAAGCATTACCTTGAAGGGGATCTTGGTTGTCAGGGTGTGTCCATGATAAATGATGGGCATCCCATCATCTCCGTCCCAGCAGTCCAACTCTACACTCCTACAGCCTTGCAGGAGGACCTGTGGGATCAATGAATGAATCCACCCCAGATGAGCAAATGGAGATAAAGTCTCAAATTAAACCCAGCACAGGCTTCCACATATCAGTGTTCACTGTCCAGGCTAAAACAGAAGGGCCTAAGATTGAAAAGAAATATTACATGTTGGCCGAAGGCCACAAATTTATCGGGGTGGGGAAGGGAGAGAATAGATTAAGGTAGAAAGAGTGCTTACCAGAGCTGAATACTATTGGAAGGTAAAATTTGATAGCAAAAACATATGACAATTTTCCCATCAACTTTGGTCCCTCAAGGGACCTACACATGGTGCATCCTGAAATGAGACAGCCAGGCTATAACTCTATCTGGGCAGATGTCAGTGGAGGTGACACAGGTGCTGATGAGGAAATGAGGCCACTGATTCCTTAGTGAACTGGCCAAACATTTATATAAATCCAATCAGGATAAAATCTCCTCTATTTAGACCCACATTCTGCCACCACCTAATAACTTTGCTGTGAACATATAGCATGGGAGAAGAGTAGAAGCAGGGAGTTATCAAGGATTTGCCTTGCTGTCTAATCCTAGAACAGCCTCTACAGCAGAGATGACAAATAATCCATAAAGTCCCCTCTGCACACCCATAGCAGTCATCAGTAATCAATCATAATATACTTGCCCCCTAAGCTCTGATGTGTTATCTCACAGCTTCCTCAGCAAAGAACTGCAGGAAACACTACCAGTGAATTAGATGAGATGATACCTATTTGCTTTTCTGGATCTAGAGCTGGAAGCAGAGCTCCTGATATACGTGCTTGGGTTGCATCTCTGTAACGTTTGCTTGGAGCAAATTCTTCCTCCATAGACTGTATTTGTGGACTATCTTAAAGGTGACCATATTTTGAAAGGGTCAACCAAAGCCAAAGGTGGATATATCTGTGAATGGGCCAACTCTCTGATTTAAGAATCCACCTAACTATTTTCATGTGACAGCAGTGCAGTACTGGGGGCTAGTGGCCATTAGACTTGCTGCAACATAACTTGGATAGTGGAATCCCCCTTGTTTTAATGTTTTTATATGAGATACTTCGTAGATTATTCCCATTGCACAGCATACAGCACCTGGTTTTCCTAGGTGACCTATCTTCCCAGGGGGAACTGATTCTTTGGCAAAGAATCCCAAGGCTATCAGTGTCTGTCAGCACTAGAGTATCTACAGGTGTGTTGCTTTGGGCTGAAAACTGTCTGTGTAATATGACAGGTGGGACGTGAGTCTCCCTCATCTCTGTAGTGAGCCTCGCTGGGAAGAATGTTCACTGACTGGCAGCAGATGAGATGGGTTTTCAGTATGAAAAGACTAAAGGTCCTTATCAATGTCTGCATGACATTAAGGCTTCCACATGTGGCTAGAATAGGAGAACCAGGGCTGCAAATTCCAGGTGAGAACAGAGCTTTTTCTCACTTCTCATCTGCCCCATACAGTAATCTTGAGAGGTAACTGGGAGAGCTGAGAGAGAGCAGAGAGTGGTAAGAAATGAAATAAAAGGGAGCTTCATACTAAGTTTAATCACATCTGTGAGTCTATTTGAGGGGTTTCTGTGCCTTATTCAAAGGCTGTGACATTCTCTACTTGAGGTGTATGTTAAGGAGTAAAAAAAAAACACCTCCCTGATGTCAAATAAGGAAATGCAGTAGGAATTAAAGCTAGGACACTGGTCCCTGCTTATTTTCCTGGGATAAATACACAGACACACAGACACACACACTTCATTTCTTTCCTCTAGAACAACGGATTTCAAACTTCTTTTAACCTTGGAATTCTCGGTACAAATGGAGGGCCAATATATAAAGTAGATAAAAGAGCAAATCTTCAGTGGCAGTGGTTACTGTCTTCTCTTCTGTGTCAGCAGCTGAGGCCCCTTGACAGAACTCTTATTTTGAAAATCACTACTCTAAGGACATATCTTCATTTCATAATAAAAGCCCCTTAGATTTTAGAGTTTAAAATACCTACTCCAGGGCTTCCCTGGTGACGCAGTGGTTAAGAATCTGCCTGCCAATGCAGGGGACATGGGTTCAAGCTCTGGTCCGGGAAGATCCCACATGCTGCAGAGCAACTAAGCCCGTGCACCACAACTACTGAGCCTGCGCTCTAGAGCCTATGAGCCGCAGCTGCTGAGCCCACGTGCCACAACTACTGAGCCCGCGCACCTAGAGCCCGTGCTCAACAAAGAGAAGCCATCACAATGAGAAGCCTGCACACTGCAATGAAGAGTAGCCCACGCTCCACACAGCTAGAGAAAACCCACGCACAGCAACGAAGACCCAGTGCAGCCAAAAATAAAATAAATTAAAAATGGATTTCTATAATAAAATAAAATAAAATACATACTCCATACCAGATAAACTTTGGGACAGAAGTTTGACCAATGCTTTGAGGAATATATAGACCTTTTTCAGAATAAAGGAAGCTCAAGTCTGCTGGGTTGGTGTAAACGGTACAATTTTTACACTTGGACCCCCCCCAACACATACACACACACACACACACACACACACACACACCTGGACGTAGCTAGCTCCTCCCATAATTAACTCACCTTGTGGGAGTTCAGAAAACAGGCAGCATAGACAAGGATGGTGCAGAAAATATAACAGAAGCAACAGACATATGGATCATTGAGAGCTGGATGTTTAGGTCAAAAGGATGTGCTTTTTCTAGTCCGGAGACCCTTCTGAGTTTTCAAGAATATTCCCATGAATTTAAATGTGTAGGGACAGTGCCTGCAGTCTGTAAAATTTTTTTTTGTTGGTTGCCATAGGGATAGATTAATTTTCTGACAAATTGAAAACCAAAACAAACAATATTTTGGGAATAACTTCACAGACAGTTGCATTTTCTGCTATGCTTTCCCACTACAATATATTGATTTATTTAGCATTTAGTGAAGCAATTAGATAGTTTTCCCATGGGAAAATCTAATTTTAGTAGAGGTAGGTCAGACTAGCCAGGATTTAAAAGCTATGGGTCTCAAACAACTACTTTTTAAATTTTGCCTAGAATAAAGGTTAAGTGTAGATGCGGGGGGGGGGGGGGAAGAAACAAAAAGAAGTAAAGAAAACAACTGTATGTATAGGTGGTTTTCCCACACATCATGCTTCCTCACATTTCACAATTAATAGTGTATAAGTTCTTCAAAGGAGTCTGGGGTCAGGCTTTTGTGACTTTGGGGGTTACATAAATAAGGTTTAATGAAAACCATATTCCAAGTGAAATTCTCAGTACCTGGCTGTAGAGTTCTACTGAGGATTCTCCTTTGAGTTGATGGCCTGTGAGGTAGGTATTGTGTGAAGATTCAATGTAATAGTAGGAGAGGGGCAGTTGCAATTCTTTAATGTTCTCCTGCGATTCATCATTTTTCGAGGCAAAATTATCTTTATCCATCAGAAACCTAGAGGAAACAAAGTTTCTTAGAATTGCATGGGAAAAATATATACTCTTTTTTTTAAAAAATGGACTATAGTTGACTTACAATATTATATTAGTTTCAGGTATACAACATATTGATTCAGTATTTTTATATATTATACTCCATATAAAGTTATTATAAAACAATGGCTATATTCCCTGTGCTGTACATTACTTCCTTGTATCATATTTATTTTACACCTTGTAGTTTGTATCTCTTAATCCACTTCCCCTATCTTGCCCCTCTGTCAAACCCTCTCTCCACTGGTAACCACTAGTTTGTTCTCTGCATTTGTAAGTCTGTTTGAAAAATGTATGCTCTTAAGTGATAGGCAAAGATTTTTTAAAATTTACCTTGCAAATCCTTCAAACGACATTAGGCCCTGATGACACATACTAACACTAGGCTCGAACTTCTGCAAGGGATACAAAAAGAGTGTTATTTAAGTAAAGGAAACTAGAGGGAAAAACCATCACATCATTTTTAAAAACTGTTTTGTTTTCATCAGGAAACATCTAAACCAAATATTTAAACTAATTTAGTTACGCAGTGGTAAGGTGTAGTTTTTTAGTCTAAAAGAAAACATTAATTATGTGTGAGTTTATTATACGAAGCATATTTATTTAAGAGAAAAAAGGAGAGTGGGAGAAAAGAATAAGACTGATTTATATGAAAACAAACGATATCGGTTTATCCAGGTGAAGATGGGGATCATAACGGCAGCTACCATAGAGTTGGTGGGAGGTGAAATGAGAGAATCCACACGGAATCCTCGGCACAGTGCTTGCGCTCCATCATATTATAGTGAGCACACAATCTTGTGATCGTAACCTTACATTTTTAGCATTGCCAGTGATCAAGTCCAGTTGCTGGCCAGCTAGTCCACTGATTCCCAATCAGCTGACAAGGCAGGCTGAAAACTTAGACTAATTCTGCTGCATGTGGCGCAGCCACAAGGAACTATCTTGCCGCCCCCTAGCTCCTGCCGCCCCCTAGCGGAAGCCATCACCGCCTCTCGCCTGGGTTACTGTGACAGCTTCCTACCCGGTCTCTCTGCTTTCCTCCTTCCCTAGCACAGTTTATACTGCAGTGGGGCCAGGGTGACCTCTTAAAAACACAAATCAAATCATGTTACTGCCCTGCTCAAAAGTCTCCAATAGCTTCCCATCTCACATGGACTCGAGTCAAATTCCTTCCCATGGCCTAAAATACCTGGATGATTCGGCCCCTGCCCACCTGTCTGAAATCATGTCAGCTATTGTCCCTCTGGCATTTGTTATTCCTCACAGACTCCAAGCTCGCTCCTGCTTGCTACTCCCTGTCTGGAATGCTCTTTCCTCAGACCTTCACATGGCTTATGCATTCAGGGCTCAGCCCAAGTGTCACCTCCCCACAGTGGCCTTTGCTTACTCCTCTCAGCCCTCCTGCATCACTCCATCCCCTTACTCTGCTCAATTTTTTCAGAACCCATTATTACCTGAAATTACTTTATATTTTTATTCATTTATTGTCTGCCACACCCACTAGAATGGAACTAGTATATTTCCAGGTCCTGGAACAGAGCCAGGTCCATAGTACAAGCTAATAAACATTTGTTAAACAATCAAAGTGGTTGACAACCTAACTACTAATTCTACTGCATGTGCTAGAACTACAAGAAGCGATCATGTACTGATTCCTTACAGTAGTCACTGAGTAAGAGAAGGCTTAGGACCTATGTTAATCATATGTTAAATAAGAACACATATATTTGGTATTTAAAAAAAAAAAACCCAACCCTCTATTTCGGCCCTAGACTTAAAGGTGTTAGAAGGAAATATAGAAAGAGTAAATGTTTACAGAAAATAATTAGCATAGTTAGAGGCTTTACACATTTGCTTGCATACCAAATGGGCACAAACCTGGATAATGCTGAGGATTTCATCATAAGTGTAGTGTTCTCCTTGGCAATTCACTAGGAAGTCATTGAGCTGGAGGATGCCAACTCCAAATACGCCCAGGGATGTGCTCTCCACCCCAGTGCCATTTGTCACGATACTTGCAGCAGCAATGGCATCAGATATCTGCCTCTGGTTGTCAGACAGCTGCTGTTTACTCTTAATGAATAACCCCAAATCGGAGACATTTCTGGTCAACAAATCTGAAAGAGAACCACCCACAGAACACGGACAGGCTAGCCAGCGTCTTTTATAAAGTTCATTTTGGAGATAATGGTGTTGTGGAAATATTAAGCTGGAGAAACTCTTCACTAATCTGTCTAAACAAGCCATCAAACTCAGTGGAGTTTGATGGAATATAGTTGAAGGAATAAAGTTCACATAGTTGAAGGAATAAACAAAAATGAATCAATGAATAAATAAAAGAAACTAAGAGAGAGCGAGGTCAAAGATTTTGAAAGCCCATAAGATTAAGTATTAGATGGAAACTAAATGTAAATTTATTTGGGGACTTCAGGCTGTATTCAGTCTTTGGTTTTTGAGACCAGCTACTTCTACATCTTTATGTTTGCAGAAATGGAAGACATACCCTTAAGATTACAGTTTTTTCTGTACTTTAAAAGTGTAACTGTAAACATTTGTGTGCAGGTTTCTGTGTGAACACAAGTTTTCAGCTCATTTGGGTAAACGCCAAGGAGTACAACTGCTGGATCATACGATAAGAGTACGTTTAGTTTTGTAGGAAACTGACAAATTCTCTTCTGAGGTGGCTGTACCATTTTACATTTTCACCAGCAACGCCCTGATTGCTCCACATGTGCACCCATTTTGGTATGGCCAGTCATTTTCATTCTAACCACCTTGGAGGACAGTCAGTTTCTTGCAGAGCTAAACACAGACTTATCATATGATCCAGCCACTGCATTCCTAGGTGTCTACCCAAGTGAGCTGAAAACTTACCTCCACAAAAACCCTGCACACCAAATATTTATAGCAGCTTTATACATAACTGCTGAAACTTGGAAGCAACCAAGATGTCTTTCAACTGGACAAATATCCATACAACAAAATATTATTCAGCAAAAAAAGAAATGACCTATCAAACTATGAAAAGACATCGAGAAACCTTAAATGCATATTGCTCAGTGAAAGGAGCTAGTGTGAAAAGGCTACATACTATATGATCCCAACTATATGACATTCTGGGAAAGTCAAAACTATGGAGATATGGGCTTCCCTGGTGGCGCAGTGGTTGAGAGTCCGCCTGCCGATGCGGGGGACACAGGTTCGTGCCCCGGTCCGGGAAGATTCCCACATGCCGCGGAACGGCTGGGCCCGTGAGCCATGGCTGCTGAGCCCGCGCGTCCGGAGCCTGTGCTCCACAACGGGAGAGGCCACAACAGTGACAGGCCCACATACCGCAATAAAAAAACAAAACAAAACAAAACAAAAAAACCTAGAATGTACAATACAGTGGACACTAATGTAAATTATGGACTTCAGTTAATACAATATATTAATATTGGCTCAACTGTAACAAATATACCACACTAATACAAGATATTACTAAGGGAGGGAACTGTATGTGTGTGTGGGAGGGTATATGGGAACTCTGTACTTTCCCCTCATTTTTCTGTTAACCTAAAACTGTTCTAAAAAATAAAGTCTATTAATTTTATAAAAAGTGTCACTACTGGGCTAGTCCATAGTTATGCACATTTATGACTAAAGTTGAAAAAGGTCAATATTTTTAGCATAAGGACAATATGTTTTAAAATAATTAAAAAGCAAATGCGTGAAAGAGGACGGTTTTTTTTTGTTTTTGCTTTTTAGTGTTTATAGTTTCCAGCAAGAACAGAAGAGAAAAATAATAGGCTTAAAATGCATGGGTGGTTATGGTAATGATGGTGGTGGTGAGTGGGATCGAGGAACTAGACATTCTGGTTTACATATTAGGAAAAATGTCCTGGATGTTCAGACAGAAGTGCTCTGCTGAGGTCACGAAAAACTCTCCTGTCAAAGGGCAGACAACTTCCACCCTGGGGTTGAGTACCCACCCACCTGGAGGCACAGAAGAGACTGGTGGTTCCCAACTGGGATATGCCACATATCTTGTGGACTTTTGGAAGTCAGTGGGAAAGGTTTTTAGTTGTCAGAATGACTGGGAGGCTCTATTGGTGAAATATTCTGGAATCCATGGACAGACCCACACAGTGATGAATTTCCTTGTCCAAAATGCTAATGATACCCTATCCCCTGACACCTCCATTAGAAAGATAATTCTCTAAGCATTTCACAATGCTCCAGGTAG
Organism: Phocoena phocoena; assembly: GCF_963924675.1. Lineage (NCBI taxonomy): Eukaryota > Metazoa > Chordata > Mammalia > Artiodactyla > Phocoenidae > Phocoena > Phocoena phocoena. The sequence goes on from NC_089234.1 coordinate 32,584,548, forward strand.
CAGCATGCCATGTGGGACAGGCTAAGGGCTTGTGTGATTGGATCTCTAACTTTCATTTTTAGGTAGAAAGGTCTCAAAGGGAAATATTAAATTCTCGCACAAACCTAGGTCAGGCTGAAGACCACTGGTGTTTTCGTCAATGGTCAGGTTGGTGTAGAGGGGGGCCGCTGTGGAGCCGGCTCGGTCGCAGGGTACGGCATAGATGTCAAAGAGATCCTTCAGGTCCTTGCGGCTCCTCACACTGGGTGCGGGATGGAGAACATCTCACCTTTGGCATTGTTATAACAAGGTAAGGGTCAGACAAGAAAGGCTAAGAAGAAACCCAGCCATACCTGAATGATTTGAACAGCTCAACAAACTCCACAAAACTCATGCTGCTGTCTGAAACCATGAAGCTCTGAAAGCCCTTCATTCCTCCTTTGATCCGCCCATGCCAGCTGCTGCTGCTCCAAGCACTGCAACAAAGACATGGCCTTAATGGGCAGAACCGGGACCAGTTTTGTCATTCTGCCCCAAGAGACATACTCTGATTAGCAACATGAACAAAAACATGGACTGCAAGTCATTGAAGGTTTAGGTTCTTTTCTTTTCTTTCTAAGCATTGTTTTAATCACGTACATCTTTTCATTTCTCTCAAAATTAATCCACATTGCATCGGAGGAAGTAAAACTTTATACACTGAAACCACTTCATGTTTATAGCTTGTTTAATAAGGGCACAAAGTTGAGGTTAATATCCCTCTACTAATCATAACAGTTCTTTGAAATCTCAGGTCAATGGGAGAAAAAAAACACATAAATTCAGTGGTTTTGAAGAAAAGTCATTTTAAAAAAGAGCTCCAAATTACTCAGTCATGACTTAGGGAAGATTATGCATGTTCTTTCCCATATTCTAAAATATAGAAACACATTTGAGAAGAAAATCTTGAATGTATCAAGGTCTTCTCTTTTTCCTTCCTTAACCAGTTCTTAGATGAAAACAAGGATGGACTTTTAATGTTAATGGAAAATGTGAGTCACAAAAATATTAAGGATGGAAAGAAGCCAACTCTGCCTAGAATTATATTTGCACCTACCAAGGCTGGATGTATTTAATATAAAAATATCAGTCAACTGGGTCAAAAATTCAGTCTAGCTGTTTCACAATATTTTTTTAATTTTCTACACTGGTTCCCTGAGAGGAGAGTATGAGAAATGTTTTGACTGGTTTTTGGTCAAATCAATGACTAGGATCTTTTTTTTTTTTTTTTTTCATTTTTGCTTTTGTCTCTTATTTTTTACTTTCGAAATATTTCAAATATGTAAGAAAGTAGAGAGAATACTATAATGAATAGCTAGTTTGTCCTCAATCCTGCCAATAGTGTTTATTCATGAAAAATTATTTTGTGTTGACATCAGAAGGTCACCTCCATTAATGGAAGAGTAATACAAATGGATAGATTTATTGTACTTTGTAGGCTTGGGTTATTGATCGCCAATGTGGTATGGGAAACAGAGGGTGGAGGTTCAGGAAGAGGAAAAAGATCCGATAACAAAATGGCTTATCATTTGCATTTAAACAAGTACATTCCCTGCCTTCCTTCCTTCTGGTTCCAGGTTCAGCCTCTGTCTGTAGGCACCCATCTCCCTCTGACTTTAGGAAACTCTATCAGTCCACTTGTTCCCTTCCTAGGGCTCAGTCTTGCTGTCTCCTTGAAAAGCATTCAGGCTGACTTTTCTTCTCCTGTTTTGTCTTCTCTTTCTGGTTTAGAATACTTGGTGGGCACTGCCCCCTGTCCTTCTATGGCAGGGTCCTCTGATCTTGCATCTGGCATGGTAGTTTCTTTACTTTTACCTCTTTGAAAAGATTTTCCTCCTTTACTTTGTCCTTCCTTTTCCTGCTTATGAGTGATTAAAATAAAGGGAAAGACCACTTAATCCAAGTTCTCTGGCTATGTTATTTACCCGGGATACTGTATAGGCTGAAATATAATGTAAAGAATTCTGATTCTTTGTAGCTTTAATTTTGTTACAAAGCTACAAACCGGGCTTCCCTGGTGGCGCAGTGGTTAAGAATCCACCTGCCAATGCAGGGGACACGGGTTCGAGCCCTGGTCCGGGAAGATCCCACATGCTGCAGAGCAACTAAGCCCACGCACCACAACGACGGAGCCTGCGCTCTAGAGCCCGCGAGCCACAACTACTGAAGCCCGCGGGCCTAGAGCCCATGCTCTGCAACAAGAGAAGCCACCGCAATGGGAAGCCCGCTCACCGCAACAAAGAGTAGCCCCCGCTCTCGCCGCAACGAGAGAAAGCCTGAGCATAGCAACGAAGACCCGAGGCAGGCAAAAATAATAAATAAAATAAATAAATTTTAAAAAAACCCAAAAAACCCCTACAAACCTTGCAAAAGTGGTATAAAGAATTCCCATGTACCTGTAACCCAGTTTCATCAAGTGTAGAAATTATGTTCATTATCATATTGTGAAAGGATGCTTCCCTTTAAAAGATGAGCCACTGTAGGGTTCTTTTCTGTAGCAAGCTTCCCAGGAAGAGAGGAAGGGGCGAGGAGGTGTGTGTGTGTGTGTGTGTGTGTGTGCGTGCACACGTGTGCACGCGTGTGTAAAATTAACGTTTCTAAAGCCAATATCTGTACAGACTCATTTCCTTCTCCCATTCCTCTGTTTGACGAAGTAAAGAATGTCTGTCTTATCATAGTTCTGTTGAATCTTTGCATTTCTTAAACTTTAGTATGGGGCTGAGGGAGATGATGTGGCGTTCTGATTCCTTTGAAAGACTTTCATTTTAATATTATTTCTTCTGAGAGCGTAGCTGTTGTTTCAAATCTGTAATTTGCATGGACCTTACAAAATAATTTACACTAATACCAGCTAAACCTATCTAACTTGCTGTAAGACATTCGCTTCTCTAGACGTGTATATCTCATACATGAGAAGAGTGCGAAATATATTTCACCTATTAGCAAAGGGTCAAGCTGCTTACATTAAAACTAATTTATTCTTCGTTTAGAGCAGTGCTATCCAATAAAACTTTCTGCAATGATAGAAATGTTCTTTATCTGCACTGTTCAGTACAGTAGACACCAGCCACTGGCAGCTGTGGAACACTTTTAATGTGGCTAGCATGACTGAGGAACTGAATTTGAAATTTTATTTAATTTTAATTAATTAAAATTCGAATTTAAATAGCCACTTAACATTTTTTCCCTGTGGCTAGCAGCTGCTATATCAGTACAGATTTAGAGACTCACAGCTCGGATTTTGTTACTGCTACTGATCTTTGTCAAAAAATGAGAAGCAGTTATAGTAATATGAGAAGGTAGGAATACAAAATCAAGAAAATTAGGACCTTTAAAAAAATTGGGGGTTTTCAGTTTTAATGTGATTGTTAGGTCAAAATTAGAGAGAGTTTTTCCGTAGAGCACTGGGAGAGGATGCCCTTCTACACAACCTGAAGGGTGTGAAGGGTCCTTCTGTTTTATCATGTTAAGGCCCCACCTGGACGGGCTCTTGTTTGAAGAAGACAGCACAGGGGAGGACACTGGCCTGATGGGAGATGACGTCCCGGCAGCCAAGTTAGGGGACCCAGCCGTGGTCAAAGAGTGGGCTCTTCTGGAAGGGAGAGGGTTAGGAGGGCTCGTGATGGCGTTCGCCTCTGTGAGGGTGAAAGACAGAAAAGAGACCATGACTCCGATTATACTTGCCCTCAGAAATCAAATGAAAACCAAAGATGCTTCTGAATGTCTGAGGAAATCAATCCATGCAGGTAATTAATGTACAAGAAGCATCAAAATATTCTGGTGGGTTCTCAGTCCTGGCTACACATCAGAATCATCTGGGGAGTGGGACTTCACTGGCGGTCTAGTGGTTAGGACTCTGTGTTTCCACTGCTGGGGGCATGGGTTCGGTCCCTGGTTGGGGAACTAAAATCCCACATGTTGTACAGCCAAATAGATAAATAAATAAACAAATAATGAGTAAATGGTAAAAATTAAAAAAAAAAAACAATCATCTGGGGAACTTAAAAAGTGCATAGATGTCCAGGTCCCAGACAGAGAGTGCCTAAATCAGTTGGGCTGGGGTATGGCATCCAGATATTTTTTAAAAGCTCTGATATCCAGCTAGGGGATAAGAATCACTGGTCTAATCTATCAAATTGTATCTTTTATATCTAATATTCCTTGTCAGTAATGGCAAGTTACTTAATGAAATTTTCTTCTTAATTACACTTATGTTTGCAAACTTGTATTTGCAGAAATACCTCTTGGGTTCCATCATCTAGTGAAACACAAAGGTAAGTATATAATGTGATAAAGAGTTTTGTTAAGAATGCCCACAATATATAAATCACAATTTAAAACCAAATGCATATATTTTCCCATTAAAAATTCTCAGATGTAAAGACGCTGCTTTACCTGATTCTTCTTGTTCATTAACGTCTTGAGGGTCAGAACCACTCCGGCTCCGACACTCTTTGTGCGTTTTGGCTTTGCGGGTGGCCATCTCGTCATCGGTGGCCTCTCCACTCTCACCCTGGGAACACAAAACTCACATCGTTTCTCATTCTGTATTTCTCTCCCATCACTGCTTAGTTCAGGTGGGTCCGTATTTTCTCACTGACCCACCTTCGATACCACCTCCACCTGACAAAAATAGTAAAGACCTATGTGAAGGCTGACCAGCTATTCTCGTGTTATATTTATCCCATGTGTTCTTCACTAAAATGCAGCACTCCTCTGGGGAGGGTGACAAGAGGAGGAATAAGACCCCTGGAATCTGTGTAGAGACAGAGTTATGAAGCAGACAAAGTTCAACTTGGGCATCAACATATGTCTTAGGTCTCCTGTATGCAAAGACTGGGATTCCTTCTAGTTAACCATGAAGAAAATATATTATCATGCTACAGTAAGAATATAAATAATGTAATATATAATATATAGTGATACATATATATATCTGGGTAAAAAACAAAACATAAAATTTACCATCTTAACCATTTTTAAGTGTATAGTAGAGTACTGTTAACTCTTTGTACCTTGTGAAACAGATCTCTAGAACTTTCTCATCCTGCAAAACTGAAACTCTTTGAACAGCTCCCCTTTTCCCCTTCCCCTTACCCCCTGGCAACTGCCATTCAGCCCCATCTTTTCCTTGTCTCTGCTCCCATAGCACTTTGCAGACAGCTTGACAGTGACTCTTATTTAGATCTCACTGTGTTTGCTAACATCTCTGTGTCCCTCTACGGACCTTGAATTTTCCCTGGTGCTGACTCAGTTCCTATCACTGGGCCTGGCATCCAGGAGGCAGTTGGTAAGCTCTTGGGTTTCATTTGTTTTACACCTCATCTTGTCCCCAAGCCAAATGACCTAAGGTAGTTTATGGTGATGTAGACCATACAATGGTCCTGGAATACTGGGGTTAATGCTTAATAAATAAACTCTACCCTCATAAGGATTTTCTTCTTTTTCTTGGTGGTGCTTATACCCAAGGTGTTGTTTCTCTGCATGTTGGGCTTCTCAGCACTCTTTGCTGATGTCCCGGGACTGGGGTTTCGAGTACTCCATCGTCTGCCGCCAAACAACTCCACAGCGTGAGCCAAAGTTGGGCCTTCATATCGTCCATCCTCCTGTAAAAGAACCACATTCTGAACACATAAGGAAAGAGCGAGCAATGGGGAAGTAAATATATTAACAGCTTCCCGTAAGTTCCCAGAGGTGGAGAATAGGCTGTCACCGAAGAATAACATCTGGCCACGCAAGTGGCTGTTTTCTAACTGTCAGAACTCTCTGTTGGGGATTTCATCGTGTCCCCTGTTGTCCTGGTCACACCCTGCTGAGTTCCAGTGATGTGCTTTAATAGGGCCACGTTCAACTGGGATTAACAAAAAAATTTCCCTTCCCAGTTTCAGAGGTTATGTTCCAGAATTATCACTGCAGGCAAATTCATTAAGATGTACTTTGCAGATCTGGGCTTTGGAGGACTTGGAGGGTGTACATATGTGTACGAATCTATTTAAGTAAAATCAAGTTCTATTTGCTATTGCATCACTCCAGTGTATTTTCACCTAGTTCGATGCTTGGGACAGTCTGACTTGAACTCAGAGTAGGTGGAGTACACAAAATTCACTTTGGAGGGCTCTGGGAACACCTTGAGTAGTTGAGCTGCCAACCTCGTTTTTTTTTCTTTGTTGGATAATTTTTTAATAAAATGAGGTGCACACCACTGATATTAAGAATGGCATATGCGCAAAACAAAACAACCCTTTTTGGCTAATGGCTGGAGAAGGAAGAAAAAGCATGAGAAATGGAGCTGCCATTCTCTTGAGTGACTGATATCCAAGGATAGAGAGCCCAGGGGACTCAGAGCACCATGCATATTATGATGTTGTGAGCAGCAAAAACATACTCAGTGGGTAGGTGATGGTTTACAATAGCTGCTGCTTGTAAGGCAACTCTGTGTAACATGCACTGAGTATCAGTAGGGATTCATTAATCCGTATTGATTAATGAATGAGTAATCCCTCCTGATTAATGATCAGTGGTCAACAATTCTCCTTATAAGTCAGGAAACTCAGTTAATAAAAATACAAAAAGGTCACATATAAATTAAAAACAATACTGATGATATTTCACAGGTTGTAGAAAAGGTACCTCTTAAAATTAATTTCTATTTACTATCTTTACTTTCTGCAAATTTTTAAGGTTAGTCCTCCTTTGCAATTCCAAAGAAGTGCTTGTAAATAGATTTTGCTTTGTTGTAGATAATATGCAAATAATAAAGAGGCTGTACGTGTGTGTACGCGCGCGTGCACACGCTTGCTCCTTCATCCTAACGTTCAATGACTATCTGATTTTATGACTTGAGTTGTGACCTCCCACTTCCTGCATCCTGTTATGGACCCCAGCATGCTGAGCAACTTGGATACTTGATGATCTTTTGAATGACATTTGATGAAACCTTTTAGTGACCTTTTGTCGTGGATATCTGTGATTTATGCCGGCTTATGGATCATTTCTCTTTTCTCTAACCATACCCCAATTTTATTTGATCTCTTTTTCACTAGATATAGTCTTGGGTCTATCAATCAAAGGGGAACAGCCTCCCTTGATCAACGGTTGGTACAGGATCCAAATAAGCCAATCAGAATTTCTGTCCCTGGAAAATGAATCTTGAATTCAGTGATACAGAGAATGAAAATGCTTGGAGAAGATTCCACCTGGTGCAGGCCTGCTGAAGAGAGTCCCTGATAACAAGTCACTACAACTGACTCCAAAGTGGAATAAACAATTCATGACACAATTTCACAAATAGATTTTAACTACCTTATTGCATAACATACTCTGAAAGAAACCTTGTAAAATTTTTATCTATGGGTTTTAAATAACACATCTTTAAGCATTTAATAGACCCCTTCATTAAAATTTACAAGTTCTGCTCTGCAAAAGACACTGTCAAGAGAGTTAGAAGACAAGCCACAGACTGGGAGAAAATATTTGCAAAGGATTATCTGATGGTCTGTTATCCAAAATATACAAAGAAATCTTAAAACTCTACAATAAGAAAATAAACAACCCGATTAAAAAAATGGGCCAAAGACCCTAACAGACACCTCACCAAAGCAGACATACAGATGGCAAATAATCACATGAAAAGATGTTCCGTATCATATGTCATCAGGGAAATGCGAAATGAAACAAGAAACCACTACACACCTATTAGAATGGCCAAAATTGAGAACACTGACAACACCAAATGCTGGTGAGGTTGTGGAGCAACAGGAACTCTCATCCATTGCTGGTGGAAACGCAAAATCATACAGCCACTTGAGAAGGCAGTTTGGTTTCTTACAAAACTAAACACACTGTTACTGTATGATCCAACAATCACACTCCTTGGTATTTACCCAAATGAGTTGAAAACTTACATCCACACAAAAACTTGACCATGGATGTTTACACCAGCTTTATTCATAATTGTCAAAATTTGAAAGCAACAAAGAAATCCTTTAGTAGGTGAATGAATGAATAATCTGTGGTCCACCCAGACAATGGAATTTCATTCAGAATAAAAAGAAAGCTATTAAGCTACAAGAAGACAGGGAGGAAACTTGCATGCATATTACAAAGTGAAAGAAACCAATCTGAGAAGGCTACATATTGTATGATTCCAACTATATGACATTCTGATAAAGGCAAAACTATGGAGACAATAAAAAGATCAGTGGTTGCAGGGGACTAGGGGAAGGGGTGGGGGTGGAGTGGGAGAAAGAGATAACAGGCAGAGCACACAGGATTTTTAGGGCAGTGAAAATGCTCCATATAAGGGGCTTCCCTAGTGGCGCAGTGGTTGAGAGTCTGCCTGCCAATACAGGGGACACGGGTTCGAGCTCTGGTCTGGGAGGATCCCACATGCTGTGGACCAACTAGGCCCGTGAGCCACAACTACTGAGCCTGCGCGTCTGGAGCCTGTGCTCCGCAACAAGAGAGACCGCGATAGTGAAGGGCCCACGCTCTGCGATGAGGAGTGGCCCCGGCTCGCCGCAACTAGAGAAAGCCCTCGCACAGAAACGAAGACCCAACACAGCAAAAATAAATAAATAAAAAAAAAATGTTCCATATAATATTATAGTGATGGATATATGTCAATAAATATTTGCACAAGCCCACAGAACGTACAGCACCAAGAGTGAACTCTAAGGTAAATTATGGACTTTGAGTGATTACAATGTGTCAACATAGGTTCATCCTTTGTAAAGAATGTACCATTCTGGTGAGTGATGTTGATAATGGGGGTGCCATGCAGGCATGGGGGCAGGAAGTTTATGGGAAATCTCTGTACCTTCCTTTCAATTTTATTATAAACCTAAAACTGCTCTAAAAAATAAAATCTTTAATATAAAAATTTAATAGATCCATTACCATGTACATATAAAAGAATCAGCCCCCACTGCTTTGGCTTTTCTAAATTCAGAACAGGTCAACATGTGCCAAGCTTTACTTTTAATGGAAATATTTTAGGCCTGGAAAAGGCAGGATGCTTTCGTTTAATCTTTAAAGGAGACTCTCTGGGAACTAAAATGTAGTTTGAATCTTTCTTTTGTTTTATACAAAACAATAAACTTGTTTAGGATAGGTGAAATATGTCCTATTTTTAATTTGGGAGAAGGACTATTGTGAGTGAAGGTTCATTCTCAGTTTTAGAAAACAGTTCATGTGGAAGTTGAGGATTAGGAAATTAATTCCTTAAAAAATATTCATGCACTTTTAACCCAGCAAATCTTTGCATATGATATCTTAAAGACTGTGAAACTAATCTAATTCTTTAAATAGATCCCATTTTTTCCCTTAAAGATAGCCAGAATCTGTTTCTGTTGCTTACAATCAAAGAAGTTTACTGATAATCCTGTGTATAACCTTCTCAGCTTCCCAGAGATCTTTCCAAGTATATGAGTTCCCAAGCTCTGCCCATGATAACCTTGAGCCAAAGCTCGATACCAGCCTTTCCTCCACACCCCACACGGAATCTCTGCAGAGTTTACTTTCTTTTACTTTCCTGTATTCCTAGGCTTCATTACAAATGTCACTATTTCTTCTTGTCTTTTGCTTTATCTCCTGCTACTATTGCCATTAGATCAATTTACATTTACTAGTACTAAAATACTTATATTTGCAAGTAACCGTGCAAACATTCATCACACAAAAGGACTCTTATGTCAGAAAGATTATTTTCTATATAAGCTCTTCCCAAACTGGGGATAAAGAGATACACTTATAGGGCTGTTAACAGAAGTTTGGAAGAAATCAAGACTTTTCATACATTTCTTTAATTTATAGATACATTTAAGTAGGTTTCGGTTGTACTCTGAGACTTCTCGGGGCTTTAAATGTGCTAAGTCGTATTACAAGTCAGACAAGCGGGGCATTTATTTAGCATGATGCCTGTTTGACCTTTTGTTCTCCAAGTACGAAATTAGCATCTTTTTGATGTTTCCTGAGATCATTTGGGAACTGGTCTATTTGATGGGAAAATGAGTAGTCCGTTGACCTTTCTCACTTTAAAAGAAAGAAAGAAAGAAAGAAATCTTGAGTGTCTAAGACTGTTGCCTGTCTTAGGCAGCTCACGTAGTACACTGTTTTGAGGGATAATGTCACCTGTGTGTTCAGAAGTGACTGAGGTATATTGGAGCTATTTTGCTGTTACACTGTGATGACTTGGTTCCACACGGGGTGGAGTGGTGGGGGCTGGGAGACAGGAAGGGGTGTAGCTGTGTTTGCAACTGTGTAGGACTGAATCTGCTCCAAGTCATTTCCTCTGTCTCTGCTCTCACCTCTTCTCATCAGACCATTGTTCATGGTCTCAGCTGGTGCCTCCTTCAGCACAAACTGAAGGTTACCAGGTTAAATGAGAAACTAAGTAGACCTTATATGTTAATTCAGTTACTTTATGCTATAACATGGGGAGGGAAACAAATGGAGCAAATAAACCACACAGGCTTTGTGACAGTGATTGTCACAAAACCCAAAGATTTTGGTTTATGCCCAGCTTGAATGGATTTTCATGGTTCTAGAAGGCTGAGAAATGACTGTAATTGAAAATCAAGGGACTTCCCTGGTGGTGCAGTGGTTAAGAATCTACCTGCTAATGCAGGGGACACCGGTTTGAGCCCTGGTCGGGGAGGATCCCACATGCTGCAGAGCAATTGAGCCCGTGTGCCACAACTACTGAGCCTGTGCTCTAGAGCCCGCGAGCCACAACTTCTGAGCCCGTGTGCCTAGAGCCCGTGCTCTGCAACAAGAGAAGCCACTGCAATGAGAAGTCTGTGCACCGCAACGAAGAGCAGTCCTCGCTTGCTGCAACTAGAGAAAGCTCGCGTGCAGCAACAAAGACCCAATGCAGCCAAAAATATAAACAAATAAATAAATAAATTTATGAAAAAAAAAAGAAAATCAATATTGATAATAGCTCCTGAAGACCTTTCTTCCAAGCAGCTGGCAGCACTGAGAGCTCCCTGTGGAAGAGACAGGAAGCAGGTATTTTGGTTTCCATTTTAGATGAGTTAACTGAAACTGGCTTTGCGCAGTGCAGCATCATCGTGTATATAGGTCTATGTGCTTATTAAGGCATTCATCAAGTTAGTTATTCAGGATAGGATCTCTATCACAAGTACTGCATGGATGTGGGAAAAGGGGAAAGAAGGGGTCCTATATGTGCCTCTACTAACATTCCAGAGAGGAAGATGTTTTTACTTGTCAGAAACATGTTAGCACTGTGAAAAGTGCATGAAATCAGTCATTTGAGTAATTTCAATCATACTTCTATTTGTTCTGGGACACTAGCAGAAAAGATAATTCCCCCCCTCCCCAATAGATAGAAAAGCATAGCAAAGAAAAACCGAATACTTTGTACAACTCATTTGACACCACCACCAACAGTGTCACCTTGTAGTGGGGTTTATGACTCAGTTTCTGAGCAATCTCTGCCCTCCTTCCTCCACAAGTGTGCTACTCTGGTTATGCCTGTGTCTCTTCTCACCACCTCATTCAGCCCAGGCCTCCTGCCACCCTTAGCTGGAGTGTCAAAGTACCTGATAATTTAGGGTTAATGAAAAACTCGCTCAGTTTAACCTGAGACTATGAGAAACCGCCTCCTAAGAGCTGCTGCCACTACAAATCTGGTTTGGAAGAACTCTAGGTAGAGTTTATCTCACATTTGGGAAAGTTTCTTTTAACCTTAAAAGTCCTACAGTTCAGCAGCAATACACAGTAAGTTAAATAACCCTCCTAGGGTCACGGAGCACATTAGAAGATGAAACAGGATTTCAATTTCCAAAGTGAAGGTTTCCAATGTATCAGCTAGTCCCTAATTAATAATAAAAGCATTCATATACAATGCTTTCCATTTTCACTTTGAGTAAGTGAAAACGCTTATATTAACTTGTTTCTTTCCAGATGTGAGACGTACAATGACCAGTCACTGTTTTCGTACAAAATAATAATAGGACCTACTATGAGCCAGACACTTTTCTTTATACCTATGAATTTACATTATGGCTTTACACATATTAACTCAGTTAAAGCTCACAGTCACCCTATGGACAGGTATCATTATTATTCTCACTTTATAGATGAGAAACTGAGGCACAGAGACGTTAAATAAAAGCTGTTCCATATCACTCAGGTAGGAAGTGACAGAGCTGGGAGAATGAACCTTGGTGGTCTAGTTGTCCAGTGTGCTTTTACAACAATTATATCTGGAGAATTATACCACCGAGGAGAGAGGGAAGGCTGTACCCCTTACCTGGTAGAGGCTGACGTATTGTTTCCGCAGCCACTGCTGTCTTTGGTCAGGGAACTTCCTCATCTTTCTCACAGCTCTCGTGAGTTCCAACAATCCACTGAAGAGCATTTTAGCTGTGTGCTTTGGTGCCACAAAGTGCAATAACCTATTGTCCGTGGTCTGAAGCCCGTAGAGCAGTGTCACACCAGTCTCTGAGAGAGACATGTTACTCAGTTTGTTCTGGACACACACAGTGTGTATATCAATGCTAGGGTGTCCCATGTACACAGCCTTTGCTGAAAACATATCCAAGACCCCCTCTGCCAGGCCACTTAATCCAGCATTGCCCAGCGATGGGAATTTGCCAGGCTCGGATGTGTTACTAAACACACCAAGTTTTGCTTTAGCACTGGCTGGGGAAGCAGTGGTGGGCTTTATCCAGGTCAAGGTGCTATTGTCAGGCTGAAGCTGGAGGAAGCAGCGGGCAGAGAGGTGCATGTCCTGGTCATAGTGGATGACCGTGGCCCCCTGCAGCAGGAACTGGTGCACATCAGCTTGGATGGACAGCACGTACCACGGGATGAGCTCTGTCCCGTGGTCAAAGGCCTTCTGTGGCTCTTCTGTTCCATGAGGGTCGCATTCTTGGGGCTCCTCAAAGATGTCATTTTCAGAATCCAGCAAATCTCCAATTATAAACCTGATAGAAAGGGATACAAATTTGGTCTGTCTTATAATCAGAAGTGAGAACAACAAAAAGCTTTCACTGACACTGGACACCATTTTTAATTCCACTAATTCAAATAAGCATAGAAAATATAAAATGCTAAAAGTCACAGAGTAATCTTTTTAGCTGTATTTGAAAACCTTATATTTAACAATATGTCTGACCAAAGGCTTAAAGAAAGGAACTACTAGATCAGTTACTGCATTTTTAAAGATTTTTTTTGATGTGGACCATTTTTAAAGTCTTTATTGAATCTGTTACACTATTCTTCTGTTTTATATTTTGGTTTTTTGGCTGCGAGGCATGTGGGATCTTAGCTCCCTGACCAGGGCTTGAACCCGCACCCTCTGCATTGCAAGGCGAAGTCTTAACCACTGGACCGCCAGGGAAGTCCCCAGTTATTGCATTTTTAATGTAAACAACGATAATCTTCATTATTTATTAGTTTTTCCTTTTGTGTCAGGAACTGTGTTAAACACATACATTTTTGCACTTTATTTGACCTACTTGCAAAGTAAGTTTTCTTATTTTTTTTTTTAACCTATGGGGAAACTGAGGTTCAGAAGGGATGAGTAACTGCTCCAGGTTACCCAACTCAGAAGAGACCTACCCAAGGCAGGATTCTGGTCTGTCTGACCCTTTAGCCTGGGCTATTCATTACTAGGTGCGTTGCCTTCTACTTGGTCATAACAAAATACAATGGGGTTAAAATAGGCAAAACAAGACTTAATAAGTGGGCCTGCGAAGTGCCTCTGCTAAAAATAAAATACAATTAGTTCAAAGGCACTCATTGGGAAATACTGTCATGGTACCAGATGAGCAAGAACAGCCCTCCTTGACTCAACCTTAGATTTTCACTGTGTGTGTGTGTGCGCCTGTGTGTGCACATAAAGGACTTGTCTGCTTGGACAGTTTAGCACGTTGCCTTCCCTGAGTCAGGAACCTGGATTACCAGGGCCAGAAGGATCTTAGGGGGAAGGCAAGGGAGCCTTTATTGCCTCCTTTCTATTTGGCCACTTGGTAGGAACATGCCTAAGAGAGACTCATTCTCTTCGAAGCATGAGGAATTGTTACTAAGATCAAGCTTTCTGCTGTTTGATCCATAGATATCACTAGCAAAGTGGTGGATAAAACTGAGAAGGAGTTAGGTCCATACATCCCTGGGAAGGAATGTTCCCATCATCTTGAGGCAGTCGGGCAGCCGACTGCCTCTTGGCAAGGCATGAACAGCAGCCCTGGGCTTCTCGGACTCTCAGGCTAGCTCCTGGTCCCTGAGCAAGATCCCACTACTGCTTTCAAACAGCAAGAGCTTCTTCTTCCTTGCCCCACATAAATAGATATTCCTAAGAAAGAAAAGAAATCCACAAGGGATCTCACAAACCTGACGGTCAGAATATCCTTTTCAAATCACCCACACTGGAAACACTGGAAACAACCCAAATGTCCAGCAACAATAAAATGTATAAATAAAATTTGAAGTAATTCATATAACACAATCCTGCATAGCAATGAAAATGAACATGCAATGGCTGGCTGCCTGCAACAACATGGACAAATCTTAAGCAAGACATACAGGCATATATACTGTATGATTACATTAATATAAATTTCAAAACCAGGGAAAACTATACTATATTGTTTAGAGAGACACAATAGTGGTAAAATTATAAAGAAAAGCAGGATGTACTATCATACAATCACAGCAGTGAACTCTTCTTTAGGGAGAGAGGTGGTGACATAATGGAGAAGGGAAACAAGGGGTTTGTGGGTGCTGACAATGTTTTCACTCTGGGTGGTAGTTACACATGCATTCACTTGAAACTATTCAAAAACATTAGCTTTTTTTTTTTAAAAAATTTAATTTTAGAACAGTTTTAGATTTGTAGAGAAATTGCAAAGACAGTATACCCTACATCCAGTTTTCCCTATTATTAACATCTTCCATTAAGGGTGGTATATTTGACACAATTCATGAACCAATACTGTGATACATAATTATTTATTAAAGTCTGTACTCTGTTTAGATTTCCTTAGTTTTTTACCCATTTGCCTTTTCTGTTCCAGGATTCCATCCAGGAATCCGTATTTCATTTAACCATCATATTTCTTTATGTTTCTCAGACTTTCTCAGTTTCTCAGACTTTCCTTGTTTTTGATGGTCTCGACAGTTTTGAGGAGCAGTGGTCAGGCATTTTGTAGAATGACCATCAATTAGAATTTGCCTGATAATTTTCTAATTTTCTCATAATTATTCTGGGGCTCTGGGTTCTGGGGAGGAAGACCACAGAGGTAGAGTGCCATTTTCATCACACCACATTCAGGGAACATACTATCAACACGACTTACTCTGTTGATGTCGACCTGGCTGAGGTAGTGCTGGTCATGTCCACTGCAAAGTCACTTTAAAAAAAAAAAGAACTCCTTTCTACACTGTAATCTTTGGAAGGAATTCACTGCGTGCAGCCCACACTTAAGGAATTCTGCTCTACCTTGTAGAGGGTGGAGTGTATACATAAGTTATTTGGAATTCTTCTGCATGGGAGATTTGTCTCTTCTCCCCGATTTGTTTGTTTATTTATCATTTACATATATGGACTCATGAATATTTATATAATACTTTGGGTTATAATCTAATACTACTTTATTTTGTTGCTCAAATAGTTCCAGTTGGCAATCGGGAGCTCTTTCAGTTGGCTCTTGTAGTTCTTTGACATAACCTCATTATTTTGTTTTTTTTTTCTCAGCACTTCTTTAGTTTTTGGCACAAGATGGTCCAGGCTCATCTTGTGTATTTCCTGTCCCAGTCCTAGAATCAGCCATTTCTCCAAGAAGCTTTGCTTTCTTTCACTGAAAAATGTTATTAGAAATCAAAATTTGGGTGCTAGGTGCAAATCCACTCTTTTTTATGCACTTTTTTTTTTTTTTTGCGGTACGCGGGCCTCTCACTGTTGTGGCCTCTCCCGCTGCGGAGCACAGGCTCCAGACACACAGGCTCAGCGGCCATGGCTCATGGGCCCAGCCGCTTCGCGGCATGTGGGATCTTCCCGGACCGGGGCACGAGCCCATGTCCCCTGCACCGGCAGGCGGACTCTCAACCACTGCGCCACCAGGGAAGCCCGCGCATCCCAATTTTTAAAATGTAAAACTTACTGCCATCGGGCTTTATCCTTCAGGGAATTTTTCCTAGCGCTGCTCCCCTCACTGGGGCTGTCCTCCTCTTCTGTCTCCAGACTTCGACTGCAGCTTCTGATGATCTGAAAGATGCTGTTGACGGTGGACTCCTTCTCTGAATTCTTTAAGCCATTCTGTCCCACTCGTTGTAAGAAATTATCTTGTCCACTATAATCGGCTACAAACTACAGAAAAATATACTGAGGATTTGTGATTGCAACTTCACATACTACATCTAAATAACCTACTTAGCTAGGGAAACGAAATTGTAACAGTCATAAATAATGGCATTTGTGCCTCTTTTACTGGGGGAAAGAAAACCTCCAGGAAAAACATTTTTTTCCTTTCACCGCATGAAATACCAAAAGTCACTCTTGTTTCCACTAAGACAACTTTAGTCCCGCTAGGAATCAACACTCCACTTTGAATTTACAACATAAAAAGCAATATTTTTTCAAGGGTTCCCTAGGGAGAAGATTAGCCACTTTACAGAGGAAGGACAGGGTTATTTTATCCTTGTAGTGAAATTGAGAAAAACCATGACAAAAGTGTATTATTCTATGGAACTGGATAAAATTACTGGGGCCCAAGAAAATGATGGAGAAAGGGGGACATTTTGCTTTATTTCCCATACATCTTACGGTATAACACAGAGGCTTCCTGCTGGTTTATAAGCTCTTATTGTCTGTATTTGTGATCAGGAAGTTTCTCCCATCAGAAGTCAGAGTGAGACAGGCTGGGACCTAGGACCCTTTGCTGGGACCTGGGACCCTTTGCTGCAGTGCTGGGACCGGGGACCCTTTGCTGCAGTGCTGCAGTGCTTGCACCTGGACACACCTCTCCTCCAGCAACAAAATGCAAAGAAACTGTACAGGACTAAAAATAACCGGATGCATGCACAGTTGGGGCAAATTCTAGACCCAAAAGATACAAAGAGACCAAAAAAACCCAACTGACACTTTTGAAGAGTGGGGAGCAAAAGCAGGGTACTGAGCATGCCCCATGCACACAGCACCACGAGAGGGGTTGGCAAAACACCTAAGCCACCGGTCTGGACCGACCCCTGAACACATGCCTACCCTCACCCCATATAAGGAACAAGCTCTCCCCACCCCCGCTCAGGGAGCTGCAGCAGGGGCCCCAATAAAGCCTTGCCTGAATTTCTTGTCTGGCCTCTAGTCAATTTCTATTGGCTGGGGAAGGCCAAGAACCCTGGTCGGTAACAAGAGGGGCAGCTAGGCCATGAGATAGGGTGTTCCTGCCTTCTGAGACATGAGGGAGGCGGTGTGGGTGCAGCTTTGGGGGGCTTGCTTTAAGCTTTCCCCTCCATTTCTTGCACTTTATCCCTCCCTCATAAGCCAGGGAGATGCAAGCCAGTAGTGCTGCCGGCACCTGTCAGAGGTTCTAAGTCTCCCTGATACCAGGCAATGCTTTTGTTCCCAGGTGACCTGGAAGAGGCTGCAGTTTTAGGAAGTTTTCCCACTGCCACTGAGAAGGGCTGTGTGTGAGTGTGAGAGTGTGTGTGTGTAAGGTCAGCAGTGGGTGCTGTCACCATGGTGAGAATGACTCTAGATTTCGGTGTGGGACTTCCAGGTATGGGACTCCTCAAAATTCTCTGTAAAGTTCCCCCCTTTTAGTCCCTTCTATCATTTCTAAACACTATATAAGAGATTTCCATATCTTCTTCCATTTCTCAATGCCCTTCTCTCCAATGCCCAATGCTCTGTGTCCAAGCTCTGTGGTCTTCTCCATGCTGGGGGTCAGGAATGAGAAGCAACGGGCCAGGGGGAACGGAGGCAGTGCGATCAGGAGCCCGGAGCTCATCTTTAGAAGACGTACCAGATTCCCACAAAGGAGGAAAGGAAGGCAGTATTGACTTCCCTTCAGTCTTTCTTCCACTGATCCAGAAAAGTTACCACTATCGCTTGACTTCTTGTATCCCCTGCACCCAGACATTCCCACCCAATAAGAGAGAAGAAAACCCCATCAACCTTTAAAAAAAAATCAGGAAACAATACCCATTTGCACTTGTACTTTCACACTGCCTCATTAAAGCTAACTTAATATTAAGCCCCAACAGTGTTAGTTGGCATTCTTTTCTCTGGAACGTTCAAGGACCTATTACCCAACACAACAGTGACAACTGATAACCCTGGGCTCAGAAAGGTCTCTCTTCTGGCTTTAGTGAGTGACAAGCCAGGCGGCAACAATGACTCACCAGACCATGAGGATTTTGAAAGGCCTCACCTCTAGAGTTTCTTCTTGGGAATTGTACCTCGGGCAAAGCTTCATGAGGCCGGAGGCTCCATCAAGCACCTCACAGAGCTCCTTCAGAAACACCCCGCAGAATGGAACCACCTTACAGCCAGGGATGTGCAGCGCCCGAGTCACCACCTTCCTGTACTCGCAGGAAGATTCATGCTGGGCCATGGCGTCCTTCAGGCTTCTCATCGTCTCCAGGTCAGACTGGTCCATAAACTGCCACATTTTTAAAACTTTTCTTGACCTATTACAAGTCAATGACATTTTTTTTTTTTAGACTGAAGGAGAAATAATATAATTTACATGAAATAGCCTAAATTCCATACAAAATTCATTTTATTTCATGTTTTCTTTCTGTTTTAATATTTATTTAGGATTCCCCAAATGATGTGAATATTACTTTAATAAATTGAAACACAAAATTAAATAGGACAGATACATACAAAAATACATGTGGGGACTTCCCTGGTGGTGCAGTGGTTAAGAATCTGCCTGCTAATGCAGGGGACACGGGTTCAATCCCTGGTCCGGGAAGATCCCACATACTGTGGAGCAACTAAGCCTGTGTGCCACAACTACTGAGCCCACGCGCTGCAACTACTGAAGCCCACGTGCTCTAGGGCCCGCGTGCTGCATCTACTGAGGCTGCGTGCTGCAACTACTGAAGCCCACGTGCCTGCAAGCCCATGCTCCACAACAAGAGAAGCCATTGCAATGAGAAGCCTGCGCACCTCAACGAAGAGTGGCCCCCGCTCGCCGCAACTAGAGAAAGCCAGCGCACAGCAACAAAGACCCAATGCAGCCAAAAAACGAACACACACGTGTAGGAGGAGTTAATTTCGGAAGGTGGGCACTGAACTTAAGTTTGAGTTTTTCTGATTTCCCAAAAGGGAAACTTCCTGGGTAATATGGTTTCTACAGGTATTTATGGAGGATCGCCCGCAGAAAATGTGTTCCATCCACTCCTCTTGATCTTTTAAATGTTATTGGATTAGGCCAGTCCCGCAGGGATACCCACAAAGCCTGTTTTGACCTCTTCTGTTGAATTGCTTCTACTGAATCCAGCTCTGACATTAAGTCACTGGCCTGTCTTGAGGGACATTATCTTAAAGTATTATTTGCAGAATAGGATGTTAAATGAGATTTTTCCTACTTTGAAATTGCTGCTGAGAACAACAGCTGACATTGAACCCCACCTTCTAAAGAGAGGCAGTGGGTTGGCACCAGGAGACCCAAACTGCTCTGCCCTCAGAGGTCTCCCACCCTCCATCAGCAGAGGAACTGGGTCTGAGCAGCCACATAGGGAACGCTTCTTTGGAGAGGGCTGTCAGGGCACCATATGTGAGAAGGAGGAAATCACCCAAGTGCAGGGGCTTCAAGGGAACTCCATGGAGCGGCTGATCCATGTCCCGGCAGTTTGTTGGTCAGAGACTGACTGCTGTGTGATTTGCTTGGGGAAGTCTAACGATGAGAGGCTGCCTTGAGCTGCCTGATGGCAGCATGAGGGAGAAGGTTCCAGCGGGCGTGGCTCGCATTTGCAGACTCTGGGCGGGCAAAGCGCTGGGTGTTTCTGTGAGTCAGGAATGGACTCTGAGAGTCAGTGGGGCCTGAGTTATCTTGAAAGGCCTGCCGATGAGGTGACCTTAGTGGAAAGAGTCTGTGAGGGTAGGACTTCCAGAACTAGACACTGTAGCGGGGAGGACTGAGTAGTCAGCCAGAGGTGCACTGCCCCTTACCAGGTAACAATGCAGGGAGGTGGCTATGGGACAGTGGGTGAAGTTAAGGCAGGTAACTAGGAAGTAACCCTGAAACCACCTCTCATGGCTCTCAGTGGGGGCTCCAAGGCCAGATCACCGCTGCCCCAGTCAAGTAACACGGGCTCCCTTTACCCCTCCACCCTTCTCCTCTCCTCTCCTGCCCATTTCTTCTGCAGGGACTCTGAGTTGGAGGGAGAGGGAGAGAAAAGATAAACCATGTCTTCCCACACTCCCGCAGCTTTCTGAGACTGGATGGGCTGCAAAATTGGGGAAAGAGTGAAGCTTTAAATGAGAAGTTGAAGTTTTGATTTATATCAGACTGGATTAAAAGATCATTATGTAATATCTAAGATATCCAAAAGACATAAAGAAGCACAACATGACAAACACCCACACATCAACCTCTCAGTTTAAAAAAATAAAGCATTAATAATATGATTGAGGCCCCAATGGATTCCTCCACGAGCATATCCTCCTCCCTCTCTCACCACAGAGGACCACAGGGGACCACAACTGCGACTTTAGTGCTCTCCTTCCCTTACAATTCCTGATACTTTCCCAACACACACAGATAGCGCTAAGCAGTTTGTAGAATCGTTTGTGCATTTTTAAACTTCATACAAACGGTGTCACGCTGTAGGTAACTCTCAGGCAACCTGCTTTTGTGGCATTGCCGTACGATTCTCAGGTTCATTCACGCTCATGGACGTAGGTGAATGAGACTGCTTATTAACCACAGAAGTGATGGGGAAAGACACAGCGTCCCCAGAGACACGACCCAGAGCTAGGGGAAGGAGAGCCAACTGGCAGGTTTGAAAGACAGTGAGGTCAGAAAAATAAAATTGTCTCCTGATTTCACCCCACTAAGTTCAGCTTGTTCTACAACGAGTTCCTTATAAGGTGGTGAGAGTCCTTTTGGGGCCATGGAGTAGAGGTTTAAATAAATGAAGTGAATACATGAATGAGACTTGGTTCTCATTATTTAATCATCCTTCTTTCCGTGAGTAATGGAGCCGTCATAGTACTCTGGGGGGCAAAAGACAAACCTCAGTAAAGATCAAATGATTTTTTGTTAGACTGAGAATTGACACTTTTAAAAAACCTCTATTTCTTTTTATGATTATAAAGGTAGTAGATGCCCATCGTAGATGACCTGGAAAATACCAATAATATAGAAAATCCACCCGTAGTCCTTCCACCCACAGACAACATTAGGTATATTTCCTTCCAGTATTTATTGTATTTGTGTCTCTCTGGTCTAAACATTTAATAATAAATTTTGTTGTATAAATATTGCTGAGGTTATTAAGTATAGACCGCTTTGTTCCCACGTAGTTTTACGTATTTTATGTTACTTGTTTTCCAGTGATATTAAAAATGTTTTATAAACATAATTTTTGGTGGCTAAATAATATTCCATTGTATGACTGCATCATGTTATTTCCCTCATTTTTCTATTGTTGTTCATTTGGGTTATTTTATTTTATTATTTTAAAACTGAAGTGTAGTTGACACTTGGGTTATTTTATATTGACATTAAAATTGAGTAAATCTTGTTATATGTAAATCTTTGTACTTCTAATTGTTTCCTGTAAACAGCTGAGAATTTAGTTTGAGGAAGCAAAATGTATAAAGTATACAGAAAAGCAGTCACTTAACAGTAAGCGCCCCCTTCTCATCTAATCGTTTTAAAAATAAAAAACTTTCAGTTATCTTGGTGTAGTTCAATTACCTGTAATCTAAATATTTTCAAACCTGAAAGTACACACATGAGCTCTGCCTCCACAATCATTCCATCATAAGGACATCTAGCAACTTACCTCCTGTATATATTGTTCCAGCCAAAGAGCTACTAAACTTGGTACTTTTACCCATCTATTTGTAAAGATCAGTTCAGTTTTAAGCCAAATATAGGAGCATGAAACTAGGTAGCAGTGGGTCTGGGGTGCCCAGGAATCAGTGGTGAGGTTAGCTCGTTTGGGGTTATTCCTCACCTAAGAAAGAGTTACCTGACTCTATGGACTTCTTGGATTTTGAATTCAAACTAAGTTGGGTCTAAAATTCCCATTCACCCAAGGTCTCCACGGGTCATTCTGAGGCCATTCTTGTATCAAGAGAGTCTCTAATAGAGCGGTCCCCAACTTTTTTGGCACCAGAGACTGGTTTCGTGGAAGACAATTTTTCCACGGAACAGAGGTGGGGGGGGATGGTTTCGGGATGATTCACGCGCATTACGTTTATTCTGCACTTTTTTTCTATTATTATTACACTGTAATATATAGTGAAATAATTATACAACTCTCTGTAATGCAGAATCAGGGGGAAGCCCTGAGCTTGTTTTCCTGCACCTAGATGGTCCCATCTGGGGGTGATGGGAGACAGTGACACCTGAATTATGTGGCTTATGTTCAGTCTACTCCACAAGATGCAGCTTAACTGTCACTTGCCACTCACTGATGGGGTTTTGCTATGAGTCTGCAAGCAATTGACTTATTATAGTCTCTGTGTAGTCAAACCACTTTGCTAATGAAAATCTGTACTTGTAGCCGCTCCCCAGCGCTAGCGTCACTGTCTCAGCTCCACCTCAGATCATCGGGCATTAGATTCTCATCAGGAGCGCGCAACCTAGATCCCTCGCACGCGCAGTTCACAGTAGGGTTTGAGCTCCTTTGAGAATCTAATGCCGCCACTGATCTCACAGGAGGTGGAGCTCAGGTGGTAATGCGAGCGATGGGGAGTAGCTGTAAATACAGATGAAGCTTCTCTCGCTCACCTGTCACCTCCTGCTGTGCGGTCCAGTTCCTAACAGGCCATGGACCACTATCGGTTGGAGACCCCTGCTCTAATACATGGTATGTGGCAGCCAACCTCCAAAGATCCACACGTCCTCCTGCAGTGTGGTCCCCACACATAATGAATCAGTGCTGGTCCTATGTGACCAGTCCAATATGGCAGAAGTGACAGTGTATTACTCCTGAGGCCAGGACATAAAAGGTACTGCAGCATTGTTCTTTTGGATCATTCACTGTGGAGGGAGACAGCTGCCAAGCTGTGAGGACAGTGACATCCCGAAGAGAAGACGTGAAGTCCCCAGACAACAGCCTGCACCAGTTTGCCAGTCAAATGCAGAGGATAAGCACCATTAAAATAGAACTATTTTATCATAATGTGATCATTCTTTTTTTTTAAGAAAAGTGACACAAATTCTTTGTAGAAAATTTATCACAAAGAGAACCAAATCATCTGGATAAAGCCTCCTTCTCCCAGTATTTTTCCTTCTTTTGAGCTATGCTTGGTGCATTTGTATGACCATTTTAAATGCCAATGACATGATCATTTGAGTTTATTCTTAGTTGAGAAAGTTCAAAAGGACAGAAAAATTTCCAACTCAGAATTTTCCCCTCCACCCCCAACCTTGAATCCCTATGTAGGGCCTGGAGAATCAAAGAAAAGCCTTGAAGTGTTATGAAGCAAGATCTATTTATAGGTCTATCTATAGATTTATAGAACCCTCAATGGGAAGGTGAATCCCAGACAACAACAACAGCAATCACAGGTCCTCTTTCCGGAGGCTTACTACATGCCAGACACACATACTCAACACTTTACATTATCACATTAAATCCTATGTAAAGGGGTAGGTGATTTTCACTATTGTCCCCATTTACAGATGAAGAAACTGAGGCTCAGTGAAGTCAAGTAACTTGCCCAGATCACACAGCTATTCGGGGGGGGGAGCCAGGATTTGATTCTCTGCTATTCTCATTCGACCATTCATACTCGTCTCCTTCACACCACACTTTCACCCGCAAGAGTGAGAAGCAGCTACTTTGTGCAAGGTAACCAAAGCTGAAACGGAACAAGGCAGGAGGCTTTATGGGCAGAATGGTGATCTTATTATTAGCTTGATGGAGAAGGCGTAAGAGCAGGATATCACAGAGGTTAAGGGCACGGACTCTGAACTCAAGGTGGCCTGCAGTCACATCCCAGCCATGCCAGGTGACCTTGGGTGAATGACTTAATTTCTTCTTACCTTAGTTAGAAGTTTCTTCTTTTGTATGGTGTGGGAATAATAATAGTATCTACCTCAAAAACTGTTCTGAGAATTAAAAGATTTAATGCATAGAACATGCTTAGTCCAATGCTTGACACATAGTAAGTGTTCAATAAAAATGAGAGCTAACATTATTCAATGCTTATTATCAGTGGTGACCACTGTTATTTTTAAGGGCAGTCAGTAGTTGGGAGCTTATAGTGCTGGGGTAATTCGTAAGGCAGAGCTGGGAAGAGATAGGTAACAGTGGGGCTTACAGGGCAGGCAGGGGAAGAGATAGGTCAGTGATGGGGTTGATGGAGTTATGCAATCAGATACTTAGCTTGGCCAAGAGCATGGGATCAGAGCAGACCCAGTGAATTAGGATCGTGACTTCTGAATTCTGCAGCATCTTTGAGGGACACGGATTGTGGTGCTAGCAGAGGTTATTTCCCCCAAATAATCACGTCTAATTGTCTGGTTTGGGTAAATATGGTTACCCAGACAATTAATTCAGTGCCATGCAGCTGGTAAGAGGAAACCCCCCAGAAAACCATATTCCCTACCACCCATACCTGAGGCCGGCCAAGAACTCCATGACGGTGTTGTAGTTGCCCATGTTCCAGCAGCATTTGGCCACGTGCACCAAATATGAGAAGACTTCCCGCTTCTCCTCCATGGAGCCCGCCGTGAGGATCAGCCACGTCACCCAGGAGCTCACCTGCAGAATGCAGAGAGGGGCGTCCACTGAAACCATGTGCTGGAAGCTTGATACATACTTTTCCATAAGAAAAATGTTTTTTTTTTAAAAAGTCAGTTTAGTATTAGGAAATGAAGGACCCAGCCAAGAGACTGAATTGAAGCTCTAGCTCCATCACTGCTTTGCAATGGAATTAACCTCTCTGTATTCTTCATCTTCATCTTTAAAATGAGGCTGAAAGGTAATTTATACAATCCCTTTTCAGCTATAAAATTCCATGAGACCATAAGAAAACAAGGCCTAAGGATAACTATGATTTAAATGTATTTGACCGAAAGAGCAAGAATAAATGCAATCAATGCACTTAGCCCATAAATGAAAGTCCATTTGTCAATTAATAAAATGCGTAATATTAAATGAAAAAATGCAAAAAAAATTTTTTGAACTGTCTTTCATAAAAACATTATCTATTATGCTCCTCAAATGACTAAATAATAGAACCAATATAGCCCTTCATATACGTTAACTCACATATCTCTCACAACAATCCTGAGTCAGGAACTATAACTGTTCATTTTATAGATGACGAATGAAGGACAGAGGGCCTAAGAGACTTGCTCAAGGTCCTCAACCAATAGGTGGCAAAGCCTGAATTTGAACCGAGGTGTGTAGCCCAGAGGTGTCCCTATTAACCACTCACTAAATGCCTAATGTATATACTGTTCTCCTGCTCTAGGCTTAAGTTTAGTCTAGTGTGATTTGTCTTTTCTACTACACAGACTGAAGTATAATATTTAATAATAATCTATTACTAAAGTCCCCCCTTTATGGTATGCATCCTCAAAATCCTTTGATTAATTGCTAAGATTATTTTGCTGCTACCTGTACTTTGGTGCTTGGAACACTAGTGTTCACTTACGTTACTTTCTCCATCCTGGCTGAGGTCTGGGCTGATAAGTTCAGTTGTTAATAGATCAAAGCCTTGGTCTTGACCCCACATGGCCCATTAGTTGTACCTGGTTTAGCAACAGTGCTGAAACCTGGGGAGCAACTCATTTCCCTGGCTTGAGCGAGAGTGAAGCCTGAACAGAGAAGCCTGCAGGGAAAAAAGAGTTCAAGGTCTAAGGCAACCACTTCCCTGACTCCCTCCCTCCAAATAAAATGAGAGGAATGAGTGGCATTTAGTGCTGGCAGCAACCGCAGAGGGCAGTCCAACCCCATGCTTCCAGATCAAGAATCCAAGGCTCATGGGAGAAATGATTTGCCAAGGTCACAATTCTTGATGTCAAAGCTAGGACTCCCAGGCTGGTGCTCTTTCAGCTGATGAAGGGAGCTAGTTTTTGTAAACTTGGCACTGGTAGGTCCTTCTAAGCACTCAAAAAGAGATGCACATTTGAAGACAGAGATGGAATCAAAGGAGAAGGTACCGAGAAGAGTACCAAAAAATGATTAAAAAAATGAAAAAAGCAGAACAGAAGAGATTGATGCTGAACATGTCTTTCCTCTCCCTACACAAAAACAAATAGGGAAATAGCAACAGAGAGTTTCAGTGCTAAAACAGGGTTATAATCTGGTAGCAGCCAGGAGCGCTGCAGTAACAATCGGTCTCTTCCCTTCTGAAATTTGCTGAAGCAAAATGTGATGGGCCACCTGCCACCCCTGAGCCCAGCACGAGCCCAGTGGGCTCTAAGCAGGCACCACCGATCTCTACCTGCTCTGGACTTGGCTGAACTCTTGTGAAACATCAGGAGGACAGATCTGGAATCAGACCCCTAGGACAAGCCGTAGTCCAGATCATCCTGCAAGGAATTAAGAGCCTCTTGGAAGAAGATAACCATTCGTTCGATCTCCTGGGACTGCTTTGAGCACACAGGAGCCCTTTGGGATTCCCAAAACCAGCCCCTCTCCTGCAGCTGTGAGCAATCCCTGGCTCACTGTCTCCAAGCTCTTTCCCTTCACCTGGTTACCCAGCTAAAAGTCACCAGGCTGGTGAAACTCTGGCTCTCTAGACCAAGACATTATTTTGCCAGTAAAGACTGAGTGTCATTAATGCTTGTAACCAATTCTTCCTTTGGTGTGATTAGTTTTGATAAGCCCTATCCTGCTCTAAGAAATCATCAGAAAACACTCAGAATCATAACATCATTGACTCTGAGCTAGAAATCCAAATCCATCTCCTTAAAATACAAATGAAACCCTGAAAAGTTAAAATGGTTCTTCAAAGACACCCGATGCATTAGTTCTTGAGGCCTCTGGCTATATTTTTTCTATGGCTTTAGCTCCTTTCCTGTTGAAATTGATGGCAAATCAGTGTCTTTGCAAAGTCTCTGTACTTTCAGGCTATTTTGGTCCCACACAGTGACTTATTAGTGCAGTGACCTGAAAGGGTTAACATATCTTCCCTTGGAGAGACCTGCTTCACAGAGCAGACACAGACCACCAAGTGGTTTGTGCCTCAGTCCTGATCACACATCCAGATTTATTTCCTATCAGTCAAATCATTTTCCATATACTTTCCCACAAGGCTAGGAAAAAAATAGTGATACCATATTTCACATGGAAACCTAATTTAAGCCAACTGTTCTGTCTCTGAGTGTGAGTCCCCAGGGCTTGGTTATTGAGATTATGTAAGCACTGTTGTTACAAACACACAAACACACACACACACACACACACACACACACACACACACACCAACATCTGCTTACAGACTTCAGGGACAATTCTTATCGTGGCCTAATGTATTCATAATTCCATAGGCATTAAGTAACGAGAGTGTCAGCACAATTATAAAAAATAAATGACACGAAAAGGAAACGAGCATTCAGTGATGACTGTAAAATGTAGCCCAAAGCATAAACATGGTCATATTTACTAAGTGGACAAGGGGATGTGTTGCCAATCCAGAATTTCAGGACACTGAAATCACACAGAAAAACACAAAAATCGCATACATGTACAGTACTATGACTCAAACATAGGGAGCAGCCCTAGAGCAGAAAGGTGTTAAATGTGGCAGATTATTTTGCCTTATTTCAATGGTCAGCACAGCATAAAGAGAGAATCTGGCTCCCAGCCTAATTCTTTAAGCATTCCTCCCAGAGGCTCTGTGCTTACCCTGACGACCCTGATCCCTTCCTACATGCCTACAAGTCCTCCACAATTGCTTTTTTCTTTCCTTCTCAGGCCTTTCTCAGTACTCTGAGGCCCAGCCAAAGTGAAGAGCTTGCCCCCTCTTCCCACATCAAATGCCTTACTGGTATCACACAAGCTTCGTTTGGGAGGAATGTTCTCGCTCCATTCAAAATGACCTTTCCCTGGCCCACCATGTCTTGCCTGTGTCCTTTGTAAAGCCAAATCCTTATCTTGGCCCTTGAGGCCCCTGTCTGTTCTCCAGTCTCACCTCGGCTCTCTCTACTACACTCCTACTTTTAGGGAGGTGAACCAGGCTTTTCCCACCCTAGGGATCTTGCACTGGTTGTTCCTTCTGTGGGAAGCCCCATCCCTCCACCTTTGATTTAGCTAATGTTGACTCATCCTTTGGGCAGAACTGTGCTTAGACCTGCAGTCCGACCCCCTGCCCATGCCCTGAGTTACAGAGGCCCATGTTGGCCCTCATCCAGCTGTGCTCCCCCACAGAGTGAGAAGTCTGTGGGGAGGAGGGAACCTGTCTGTCCACTGGCTGTGCACCCACCTCCAGATCGCTCACCCCTGTAGACCCAGGATTCCCAATCCCCTGTCCAAACAGCTCACTTCCAGGCCGGCAAGGGCCTGTTTTCTAGATCAGTCCTCCTGAGGGTAGATCATAACTCTAGGCCTGAAGGCTGGCCAAGTGGGGAGGGTGGTGTATTGATGGAGTTTACACTTGAGGCCGGAGGTGTCCACACGATACACAGGCATACGAGCCAGGATGGAAAGAGGAGGTGGGAAGGCCACGGGCGGGCCTTCCTTTGTACCTCGTGCTGAATTCCCTGAAGTCAGGGGAAGGGCCGCCTTCAGGAATCTGATGAAAGCCTTGCTGTCTTGAGGAGGCCTGTCCTGATGTCCCACCTGGGCTGGGTCCATGTGCTGTGCATTATGTGGTGCCCCAGGCTCCCTGGACAGTCAGCACCGTGTTCCCTAAAAGGCTGACTTTGGGGCTGCCGTGCTCACCAGCAGCAGAGCCCACTGTTAAGTGCTTAAGGAGAGTCTATGAATGAACGCATGTGACCTCCCCTGGGAAGGCCTTTCTGAAGGCTCACCGACACCCCACGTGCAACTTCCTCCTGCTTCTCTTTCACTGAATGTCGGACCTTGAGTGCAGCGTCACGTCTGCACTTGGGTTCTCACAGCTGTGTGGATTTACATCTGGCTTAGCTTTGTTATATTTGTGTGCCTGACTCTTTCACATGGGTCTGTTCTGTCTCCCCCCCCAGACCTTAAGTCCTCGAGGGCAGAGACCATCTTTCCCACATCCCCAGTGTGGGGATGCTCGGTGCCCCTGACCAGCAGGCAGGCCACTCAGAGTCCCAGGAGGCCGTAGGCAGAAAGGATTCTCAGCCTTCAAATGGTCAGATATTATATTTGGGAAAAGGCCTGAACACTTCCTACTGCTGTTCCCAGGTCCAGAAAAAGGGGACAAATGACTTCCTGCCAAGAAGTTTGTTTGAACATGCTGAGCACCAGTTTTCGTAGAAAGATGATCCTTTGTAACAGGTATCTGGTCACCCTCACTGCTAAGTCCAGCCTCAAGTGGTGAAATCTAAAGAAGGCAACGAAAGTCTCTCTAGACAAAGCTCCTGTGAAGCGGGTTGTATGCAGTGCACATCTATACCCGCCCTCCACTGAGCTTTACGAGAACAACCCTTGAACTAGAGAATGCGGCCTGCACACGCAGGCAATACACTGACACACGTGTGCACACGCACGTGCACACACACACACACACAATGCCCCTGCCCAGGCGGTACTCCTCACAACATGGAGCACCGGCATCAAAATCTCCAGAGTGGTGGTAGGGTGTTTATTCAAATGCAGATTACAAGGCCTCATCCAGACCTAGAAACCAGTCTAAGATTGCAGCCCAGGAATCTGCATTTTAGATAACTCCCTGGTGTTCTTATATACACTTAAGTTGAGAGCTATCCCAGGGGTTCGGTGTTCCTTTCTGCGC
Source organism: Phocoena phocoena (assembly GCF_963924675.1). NCBI lineage: Eukaryota > Metazoa > Chordata > Mammalia > Artiodactyla > Phocoenidae > Phocoena > Phocoena phocoena. Next base: position 32,614,621 of record NC_089234.1, read on the forward strand.
CCCTGAGCCTCGAGTCAGGAAAGCGTCACTTATGTAGTACCTGTCCAATACTATAAGTCACCACCTCTGTGACTGTACTTGAGACTGGGGCTGTCACCCGTTTGGAACGTGGAAGGAGGAGCCAGCGGGAGACAGCATAGCATAGTTGGTGGGGAGCGTGGGCACCGGAGTTGAGCGGACCTGCCTTCAACTCCCAGTTCCACTGTTACCCTGCACAGGTCCCTGAGGCAAGCGACCTACCCTCTCTGAGCCTCAATTCTCTTTTCAGTAAAAGGGGAATAATAATACTTACCTGATAAGACTGTTGTCAGGATGAACCTGGAGGTTGTATCTAAGATCTCAATGTGATGCTCAGTGTGTAGTTAAGGGCTCAATAGATGTTAACTACTGCGGCCACCTGCTGTTTCTACAACTACTATTAATATTGCTACCTGAGCTGTAGAGAAGCTGAATTCCAGGAAGCAGAGCACAGAAATTCAGAATAGAGGAGTCTCCAAGTTCCACTTCCTAACTACAAGGAAGGAAGCAGCCCAAGGCTGAACCAGGAAGAATCTGTGGTTGCCTTGAGAAGGGTTTGCACCCCAAGCACAAGCCTGTCCTAAAAGGATAACTCATATTTCCTCTTCTCTGAAGGCTTCCCTGACTCCTCATTAGGAATAAATTTAACCATTATTTTCTATTTAAATTGCTCAATCCCATATACATATGTAGATATTTACATATATGTATGCATAGGAGTATTGCTAGTACCTTGTCCTGAACCAATCTCTTCCAAGTGTGAGCTCCTTGAAGCAGAGGCCAGGACTTAATGTCAGGGTCTTGTACTAAGGATGCAGTGGCCATCGAGTTACACATGCTCAGGCATCCTCCTTGATGTGAAGTGAGTGCAGAAGAGTCTCTCGAACTCCTGGTCCTGCTTGGCATGGTTCCACCATGACTGTGTTTAGGAGAGACTCAGATGGAAAAAAGGGGGCACCTGAAGGTGGTTTCTGGAGAAGCCCCAAACACATCTTGGATTATACTCTCAAATTGCGTCGCAGTTGTCTATAGAACAAACTCTAAACCTCTTTTTTTGGCCTTCAAGCATGGTACCATCTGATCTAAATTTACACCTCCAGCATTAATTTTCACTGTTGCCCGCCACTCATCTGTCTGACATTCCAATCCTACTACATTTTGTACCATTTCTTATTCTCTGCCTATTCTTTTCTCCTTTTTAATTAAAAAAAAAGTCTACTTAAATACTCTGTCTTCTTTGCAGATATTACATTTTTAAAAAACTGTCTTAAGTACTTAACGTGTATTCATTTAATCCTACAACAAACCTAATGAAATGTATGTCATTATCATCCCATTTAATAGATGAAATGGAAACAGAGAGGTTTAGTCACTTTCCCAGTGTCACACAGCTAGTAAGTTGTGGAGGGAGGAATCCCAACCTAGGCAGCCCAGGCCCAGAGCCCGGGCTCATAATACTGTCTCTGCAGGCACAAGTTGGTTCTTGAATGCTGGTATTTCTTGGGGCTCTGTCCTTGACCCTTCTTGGATCTCTTCTTATGCTACCTCCTCTTCTTAGATGATTTCTTTCACTTGCCTGGTTTTACCCACCTCTCTGCTGCTGTCTCCAAATATCTATCTCTTGTCCTGTATATCCAAAAATTAACTGGACCTTTCCACCTGGAGGGCCAAAGGCCACCTCAAGCACACCCTGATCCCAGTCCTTGACTCTTCCTTCACCTTCCATTCCCTCATCCAACTGACTGCCAAACAGCCCAGATGTCACCTCCTCCAGGAAGCCTTTCTTGAATCCTCATGTTTAATCAAAATTACTTTATCACTGCACTGTGACCACTTTCCCCCTGTCCTCTGTCCCTGGAATTTGAGCTCCTTGAAGGCAGGCATTGTTTTACTCATTTATTTCCCAGCACAGGGTCCAGCATGAGTGGTGGGTCCTCAGTAACTTCTTACTTTGAGTCACACACAAAGCACAGCAGCCAACTCCCTGTCAGTGCTGCCCTTCTCAGCAGTGTCCAAGGGCCTGAGTGTCCAGGGCATCTGGAGGCTGCAACCCCACCCTATAATCGCTTGTCTACTTGTTCTTCACCCAGGAGGCTCAGAGGCTTTTGCTGGGAAAGGATACTCTGGGAGCCATGGCATAGAAGGCCTGTGGGCATTTGGGCCCATGACTGGAAGATTCCATTTTCCCTGAGAGAACTGGGCATCAGAGAGTTAGGGTAGTGATGGCTTTCTCGTCTGCTCTGGAATGAGCTGGGACCATTCTGAGGTGCCCTGAGTGATGTTCAGGAAATGGCCTCCCAGGTTACTTAAGTCCCCCGATGGGGAACTCACTGGCTGCAGGCCACACTGCTTGGAAAAGGGAGAGAGAGAAGGTTGTCTTCCAGGGCCACCGAACAGGTCTGGAGGTTCTGAGACCTGCTGTGAATCACTCTGGGTCCCAGGGCAGGTGGACACCTGTCACAGGAAAGGAAAACTGAGCCAAACAAGTCACTATTTCACTCGTAGGGCCCAATGGCAAATGTTTGCCAATCGCAATGCGGATGGTGAGCAGGTAACAGGAGACCAACAGTTAAACCGATATCAATGATCAAGCAGGAAGGAGAGAAGGGAGGGGAATAAAATCGTTTGCATGTGTTGGTCTATGTTCCCCTGAAGACAAGTCTGTGTGAAGAAACAAAGGATATTGGCATCCCACCAAGATCAATGACATCCTGCCCGGTTGGACCCTGGTAGATATAATGGATCACTAAGAAGATAATTAAATCTGCCGTCTGTGCAGTACATGTGTGTAGGGGTGAGCGTCTGTGAATGAACTTGTTAGAGAATAAATCTGATGAAAACCAGAATTCTGCCTCTTTAGCTTCCCTGTTTCAATGGGAGGTGGGGGAGAGAAGGGAGAACACTGGATTTGAAGCCAAAGAAATGCAGGTTCACCGCTTGGCACTGCTTTTCACTATTTCTGTGACCTTGAGCAAGTTTCTTACCTTCCCTGAGACTCAATTTCTCACCCATAAAATGTCCTGCCATAAGGGTGTGTGTGTGTGTGTGTGCGTGTGTGTGTGTGTAAACTAATAAAAGATACAATAAATATATGTAATGTGCTCTAGTGGTTGGAGCAGAGTACATGCTCAATAAATGTCAACTAATACTGATAATGAAAAAAAATAATAAGCAGCTCCTTCTTCAAAGATGTTTCTTTGTGGAAACAACGTTGGCCTTCTTATCACAGTGCCAGCTTCTCTGTTCTGTTTAGCAGAGAGGGAGTTCCCAAGGATTACACTCTAAGAAAGAATGATCCTTTGCTTCTTTTAAAGAGGCCAGAAAGGAGAGGTAGAGGGAAGGCAGAAAAGGGGTAAGAAAAAAGTTGAGAAAAAAACTTATCAAAAGGAAGTCTAAGAGGAGTTGGTAGGGAGGGGTGGGAAACAGGAGATGGGGAAGGAGGATGTGGGCGAGGGCTGTCTGAGGACTTGTGGATATGGTTTGATAGGAGGGGGAGTGCTTGGAAAATAGCAGTGAGTCACAGATAGGTTCTAAAGGGGCAGCTGCCCTGAGAAACCAGGGTCCTTTGTCCAGGAAACATCAGGTACATTGGACAGCAGTTACATTTGATTCAGAGTGGAATTAAACAACAGCATGGGCCACTGGCCAGTTCAATATCTTTCTTACTTCGTGAGAAGGAGGTCACCTTTTCTAGGGAAAGAATAGATCCCAATTCCAAATAAAACCCAACAGAGCTGTACATGTAAGGCAAAAATTCTAGGATGTCCAGCACAAAATAAAAGTACTTGGTGTGCCTCCCCAACCACCTAACCTATAAAAATAAACAACGACTGTCCTTTGCTGAGGTCATGTAACTGGCTGAATGGTAACTACCCTGGTGGCGCAAAGCAACGATCTTGAACCTGAGAGCTGAGTGAGCAGAAATTCACTTTGGGAAGCAAACGACTGCCCAGGGGCCTGGCTCCAGCACTTCCACACTGTACCTGACACTTCATTTGTCCTGTTCGCTGACTGGCATGCTTCTTCATGTGTGCCTGTCCATCTGCAGCTTTAGATTTCGAAGTCTTGGCAGGCAGACCCTTGTGCCAATTTTGAGTTGTTCCCATGTTATTCTGCATACAGTAGGTGCTCAGTAAATATTCCAGCAGCTGTAGTTTTCTCTTTCTGCTCCAAAGACCCAGATAGAGACAGGTCAGCCAGATTTTGTGGTAATGTGCCCCAAACTGTGTTCTGGGGACATGTTCTACCAGGATTTTGTGAAGAAAGTGTCTGGGGCCATACAGGTTTGGGGGATGCTGGGATAAATTAAGATTTCTTCACTGGCAGGATTTCTTAGAGCTCTAAATATGCTAATGTGCATGGTAAATCTCCAAGAAGGGGCTAATATTCAGAGTTTCCCAAATCCTTTATACCATATGACATTTTTTCAAAGGAATACTAGCATCTAGAAAAATCCTGGAATATTGGCACCAGTCTGTCTGAGCTCCTACAGCCTGGAGCCGACACAGCCAGAGGCTCGTCTCCACTGGTAATTCTGGAGACCTCGGCCTGCATCTGCTCAACCTGAGAACTCATCCCTCCATCTCCAGAAACTGCACGGTGTCAGCGGACCTCAGGAGGTAGAAATAGTCAGAAAGGGCAGCATATGGTTTTGTAACAGGTGCCATAAATTCAGAATCAATATATTATTGTAGGAATTCTAAAACCAAGACACAAAGAAGATTTTCCTTGAAATCCAAAATGAGGAGATTAAGGCATGTGGGCAATTATTATTTCATAGCCAAGGCAGTCTTGAGGAAAGAGCCTAGCAGACTGGCTTTGAGCCATGTGGTTCTACTACACAGTGTGCCAACGAATATATCAAAGATCCTAAAGGTTATTTAGCTCATTTTCCTTATTTCATAGATGAAGAAACCCAAGAGAACCAGAGAGGTCAGGTGACTTGCCCAAGGTCAACTAGCTAGTGAGTGGTAGTGCCGGGGCTAGATCCCAGGTCTCCTGACCTCAGGACATCCTATAGTCACAATCTGCTGGGCTTCCGCTATCTCTCTGAAGAGGATCTGATGCACCGCCACCCCTCCCCCTCTCACTCCCTCCATCCGTGGGTCCAGAGAGGCAGGCTCCGCCTGGGTGAGGAAGCAGCACGTGCCAGCAAGGAGTTAACCTGGTCTGATGGGGAGAAGAAGGAGAGCTGAGAGCTGCAGGACTTGCTGAAGACGCTAACTCAGGGAGCCTACAAGATGGTGAACAAAAGGAAGAAGAGTCAGGACATTGAGAAGCCCTCAGTGGGCAGCTGCCTGCCCACAGAGATTTGGGGCAGAATTCTAGAAGGGAGGCTGGAAGGAAGATGGGGAGAAATAATAATAGTTGGTGCAGTTGCTACTTGTCTTCAGTGATGGCAGGAGAGGTCCGAGGAAGAGTCAAGAAGCCTCCTCTAAAAAAAACAAAAACAAACTAGGAAAGGGACTTCCCTGGCAGTCCAGTGGTTAAGACTCCACGCTTCCTATGCAGGGAGCACAGTAAGATCCTGCACAACGCAGGGCGCGGCCAAAACAAACAAACAAAACAAAAAAGAAGCCTCCTCTGCTTCCTTGAGGAGAGGGGGCAGGTGCGAAGGGCCCTCCCAGAAGGTTTCTGTTGGGATGTGTCTTCTGGGAAGGGAGACAGCGGCTGCTCACCGGTGATGGTGGCAGATTATGGGCTGCGGACCCTGATGAATAGCTCATGGGCATAAACCCAAGGACAGGAGCTGCAGAATTCAAAACTCTGGGCATGGGGAGGCTGGAGGGAGCTTCAGACCGGCAGAAGAGGGGATTTATTTTGGAGACTGGGGGCACGCCATGTGGCTGGCAGGACTTCGGAGTGATTTTGAGTGGGCTGAAGTTCTACTTGTTTTCTTCAGGAGAGTCAGTTAAAGAAGTTTGGGGGGGTGTTGACAGTTTTGGGGGTGTGCTGACAGTTCCTGTAAAAGTGACTGACCTGTTTGGGGTCTGATAGTTTAAGCGTTCCTTGAAGCCATGGCAGGAGTGGGTGGGGGCCAAACACAAGCCTTGCTTCTCCTGTGGACAGAGGGTGAGTTTCCACTCCAGAGTGGTTAAAGACATGTTTCATATCTGGCTCAAGAAATCTCTTTAGAGAAATATTTACCTGGAAAATGCTTTGGGTACAGATGACAGAGACTGAGAAGTAAAAACTGCCATTTAAGTATTAGAAAGTGGCACATCTTATACCCAAACAAAACGGAACAAAAGCCCAAACCAAACCAAGACCATGTTTCTGGGGTGCCGACTAGACAAATATTCTTTCCTAGATGCAGGGCGTGGGGGGGTAGGAAGCCCATGATCAAAGTCAGAAGTGCTAGATTCAAGTCTCAGCTCTAACATTTACTACCTGTGATACTGGGCCAATTACTTTGTCTCTTCTATTCCTTCCATTTCAAGCAGGCCTGTCAGTAACACCTACCTTACAGAATTGCAGGGTTAAAGGAAATAAGGTGAAGGTGCTTATACTTAGAAGCACAGTAGAAAGATTAGCCAATGTTATTAATATTAATGGACGTGCATTCAATGATTTCCAGATAAGGCATTTGGTTTTGTGAGGCACCTACATTTAATGTGGTATTTCTTTGAATTTAGAAGTTATAATTTTTGAATTAATGTCTTACTGTCTCCCTCACCCCTCACTGGCCTCTGCTCTATTAGACTTGCACATAGAATATGCCTATATTACCCCCAGCCCCACTCTTTTTTTTTAAGATTTATTATTATTTTTTATAAATTTATTTATTTTGTTTTAATTTTTTTGGGCTGTGTTGGGTCTTCGTTGCTGTGCGTGGGCTTTCTCTAGTTAGTTGCAGCGAGCGGGGGCTACTCTTCGTTGTGGTGCGTAGGCTTCTCATTGTCGTGGCTTCTCTTGTGGCAGAGCACAGGCTCTAGGCACACGGGCTAAGTAGTTGTGGCTCATGGGCTTAGTTGCTCCGCGGCACGTGGGATCTTCCCGGACCAGAGATGGAACCCATGTCCCCTGTATTGGCAGGTGGATTCTTTAACCACTGTGCCACCAGGGAAGCCTGCCAGCCCCACTCTTTAAATTCAATATTTTTATATCTTTCTTGTGGCAGGAAAGAAACTAATAAAGGAGGATGCTATTTATGTCCACAGACAAATTAACAGATGTTAGTAAGAGCGTAAAAGAAAGTTTTACTATGAGTGGATGAGAGTTCAGTGTATAATGTAAAAATAAGAACATCTTAAAACTAGACATTTTCATATAAGATTGGCTAAAAGATTTCTTTCTCTTTTCTCCTAATTTCCTAAGATACGGTCAGAAACTCATGTTTTAGTCAAATATTTTTCTGAAACAAAATCGGTTTGCAAAAATTTTTTCCTTTTAACTTTAAGTGAATAGACTAGGGCCTTCTATCAAATATATTCAACACCTGCAGCTTATAAACTCAGGCCCAGATTTCCTAAAAATGCTGGACATGTTTTAGTATTTTACTGATAAAACCCAGATGTCTTGTCTTACATGCCCTAGAAGAAAAGAAATATATAAGCTTACAAAGAACACTCACCATTTTAAATCTGATTAAACTCTATGCCAAACAAGGACTGGAAAGAGTATGATGTTTGTACAAACAGTCTTTTCAAAAGTATTTTTCAAATCCACTTAAATGTCCTGGAAAACTCCTGAAATGTGAGCCAGCAATATTTATGTACATTCCACCCCTGCATTGGAATATTAGTTTGGGATCATGTCTCCATGCTTGGAGTAGGAGTTGTGGTGATGGTTAGCTTGATTCTTCAATCTGTGTTTCCAGGCCCACGTGGAATGAACCCCACTTTGGTCACATACATAGGACAGTACCATTTCGAGCCCGGTAGCTTGGTATCAGAACCACCTGTGAGAGTTTGCCATTTAGTGTCTAATTCTGTAGATCTGGGGAGGGGGAGGGTAGGAATCTGTCCTATTAAAAAGTTTCCCTAAGTGATTCTGATTAAGCCTAGGAACCGCTGATCTAGGGTCTCGGCCGTTCGCAAACTTAAGTGTGTACAGGAATCTTCGGTGATTTTGTTAAAATGTAGGTTCTGATTCAGTAGGTCTGGGCTTGAGGTTGGGGTTACGTGTGGAGAGTCTGCATTTCCCTCTCAGGTCTCTTCGGTCTTTTTCAGTCAGGAATGGTTCCTCCATATTTCCCTGCCTTTCGTGTCCTCTGCAGTTTCAAAGGTTGCAGCCTTACGCTCTGTAGGATGGCCCTTGACCTAGGCCCGCGGGATATTTCCTCATGACCACACTTTGGTTACGCTGTTCTGGCAGGAATGCCCCGGAATGAAGCTGGCTTTGGCTCGGTACATCACAACAAAGGGCACAGGACATCAACACTTGGCACCACTTGGGCATATCAATCTTGATCATGTGCCCAGACTTCTCTACCATAAAGTCACCATTTGCCCCCTGATAACTGATCAGTGCTTTGTGGGGAGGTGGTTCAGTGATTGCACTGAAATGCTGCTACTTGTCAAGCCTCTGTCCATCTGCCTTCCGCTGATGACTACCACTTGGATCAGCCAGCTACCCCTGTGAGAGCTGCCAAATGATGATTTATATTTCCACCCTTACTTCTATATGGATTAGCTGCTTTCCTTGGTAAGAATGAGCTCTCCCTTCTCCCCCACTTATTTATTTATTTATTCACTTAAATCAGCAAAGACTCACGGATTGCAAATTCTCCCCACGATATTGGAATCCATGACTACCATAATGAAGCTCAAATTGTTGCAGAAGCTCAAATCCTGAGTCTTTCTGACACGTCTCCATCATCATTTGAGCATTTCCTTACTTTCTAGCATAACAAGATGTTTCAGACTTCTCTTAATTTCTTCCTGCCCCAGCCATGGAATCAGCCTTTTCTCCAAGAAGCCCTTGGTTTCCTTTTAGTGGAGGATGGTATTTAAAATACAGTGTCTGTGTGCACAGTGTGTTCACGCTACTGGAATGTCATTGTTTCTAGGTCTCCTAGGCACACAGAGCTAGAAAACACACACATAATCCCCCCACACCCCATAACTATTCCCATATTTATCTCTTTATACGTATTTTAAAACATAAGTTCATAATGAAATCTACATTTCCAATACCTCAAGGTTCTTTCTTCTTTCTAGGTTTGTATCTTTTCCAACAGTAATGAACCTGGCTTTCAGATATTTTTCTTTCATATAGATAGTACTTATTTATACAATCAGCTGAGTTATTTGCTGAAAGTAACCGGTATTCCAGCCATCCAGGCCTTCTCTTCCATCCACCACCTACATATACCCCCGCCGCCACCCTACATTGTCTGACGTGCCATTGATGTACCTCTGCGTGGCTCCCACACCCCTCACTTCAATGAGGCACGCCTGCTCCTGACGCCTCCATGCTGGGCAAGAAAGGGAAGGCTATTCATCCTTTGTAAATGGACCAGTAGTGTCTTGTGTTTAAGCTACAATGGGTAGTAACTTCATAATTGTGAAAGTAAATCTGACCTTTTTTGTTAAAACATTCACTAATAAAAAAGTAAACATTAAGATAATTTAAACATTGTGTGTGTGTTTGTGTGTGTGCGTGGCAGCTGAACTTTAAAGTTGTAAAGAACTTTAGAGGTCACTCAGTCAAATGGTTTCAAATTTGGGGGCCCCAGGATTTTATGGGGATGCCTAGGACATGACATTGAATAAGCAGAGCTGCTCTGATGAAGAGAGGCTGGATGAGGAGTGGGGTAGAGTCTCTTCAAGCAACATTCCTTGGGGCTCCTGAGAACGTCATTTCAACACCACCAGCCTTATCCACCCCTCAAACTCCAAACAAGGAGAAGGCAGGCTTTACTGACCACTTTGCTATTTGCTAACAGCTTAGCCACATAGATTTGTCCATTGTCCACTGTTGATACATGGCCAGGAATGACCTATGGGGCCAAGCTGTGTATCTCACCAGATTTGGGGATTCTCACATTCCTTCTGAATCCTTATGAAGGGGTATCAGAAGATCACATTGCATAGGATTTGCCCATTGATGGCATAAACTCCAGCTCTGCACAGGAGAAAGAGGATGGCCTAGATCCCTAGCTCTCTTTTTTTTTTTTTTAAATAAATTTTTTATTTATTTTTGGCTGTGTTGGGTCTTCGTTGCCGCACACAGGTTTTCTCTAGGGTCGGAGAGTGGGGACTACTCTTTGTTGCGGTGCGAGGGCTTCTCATTGCAGTGGCTTCTCTTGTGGAGCACAGGCTCTAGGCATGCGGGCTTCAGTAGTTGTGGCACATGGGCTCAGTAGTTCTGGCACGCGGGCTCAGTAGTTGTGGCTTGCAGGCTCTAGAGCGCAGGCTCAGTAGTTGTGGTGCAGGGGCTTAGTTGCTCCGTGGCATGTGGAATCTTCCCGGACCAGGGCTCGAAACCATGTCCCCTGCGTTGGCAGGTGGATTCTTAACCACTGCGCCACCTAGCTCTTAACTCATCCCCAAATTATTTCAATGTGGCATTTAGGTGAATAGGATACACCTGCCCCTACTCCCCACAACTGCAAACAGAAAGAGACATATCTACATTATGACACAAAAAAAAGAGAAAAACAGTCTTTCAATGGTAGAACGGTAAAGAGTACTCAATAAAATAATATTGAGCATTGAAAATGAATCAATCATAGCCACACATATCGACATGGATGAATTTCAAATACAAAAATTAATGAAAGAACAAGTCAGGAAAAAACACACACAATTTGGTCAAAACCTTCCAATGATTTCCCATATCGCTCTGGGTAAAATTGAAATGGTCTACCATTAAATCGAAAAGCTCTATACCATCACGCCGCTTGACCTCACCTTCTACTAGTCCCCTCCGTTCTCCACAGCCACATTGACCTCCTTACTGTTCCCTGAATGTGCCAGGCATGGGACCCCCCGCCATCTCCACAGGGCATTTGTACTTCCTGTTCCTTCTGCCTGGACAGCTCTTCCTTCAGATGTCCAGAGAGCTCACTTCCTCCACCCCTTCCTGTCTTTACTCAAATACTAGGCTGTCTGCAAGGTCTTCCCTCACCACCTACTTCAGGTTATAACAGCCACTCCTCCCCAACACTCCCCACCCCCTCCCCTGCTTTATTTTCTCTCTAGCACTTATCAAGTCATATGCTTTACTTATCTTATCATCTGTCTCCACCTAACTAGAATGTAATTCCTATCAGTAGAGGTTCTTGTCCGGTTATTTTTTCAGCACAGGATCTCCAGAGCCTAGAACAGGGCCCAGCATGTCGTAGGCATTCAAGCAATATTCCTGGATGAATGATTGAATGAACAAATGAATGATATTCCAAAGCATGGCCTCAAGAAGCCAACAAAAGTGCTAGCTGTCTGATGACAGGAGGAAGAGCTCATTTCCAACTCTGCTGGATCTGAAGAGTCACTTTTGGCAGCCTGCCTTTGACGTATAATTCTAGTTGACAGATGAACCCCTTTAGTGATCCATTTAGGAACTGGGGTTGGGGGGAGGGCATGTTGGAGATGTTCACCCCGGAAAGGGCATTAGGATGCTTCCTCACTCACAACAAAGTGTGTTTTTAAAAAGCTGAAGTACATTTGTTTCCTAGTCAAGGTGGCCAACTGGCAACTTTGGCCTCAGACTCTTGCTGGCCAGTCCTGTCCTCTGTGTTCTATGTATTTAGTCATTCAACAAATATTTGTGCAGCAATGTCTAACTGACAGGACTGCACTAGGGCTTCATGTGCATACCTTTCTTCTTTTTATTAAACAGACTTTTTCAAATTTCTTTGCCTGCAACTGTATTTCATTTTCATTCTCTCCTCCTCCCTCCCCCCTCCTTTCTTTCCTTCTCTCTCTCTCCCACTCACAGGATTCCTAGTTTTAACCTTATTATTTTAAGCAATACATGTTTGTTATAAAAAGAAAATCCAACAATATATAGCCTTCGGTACAGGAGAAAATGAAATTCCCTCCCTCTTTCCCTCACTATGGGTCACCCTAATAATAACATTTATCGGCCCTCTCTGCAAGTAGACAGGTGAGAGTCCTTGGGGAATAGAAAGGTGGTGAAAGGGGAGAGAAGTTTCACAAACTTGACTTTTATATGTAAAGGGACTTGCCTGGAATCTCAATTTTCAATTGTCTGTAGCATGTCACGCTTGTCAAAAGCTTGGCTGAGGTAACTGGTATTTGAGAAAGACATCCTAAGGGTCATACCAGGCATTCATTCCTGAGATTTTCTAAGCTTTATCCCTGTGCCAAGCGAGACTCTAGTGAGCAACACACCTGGACTAGATTATCTTAGCTCTCTACATGCGTATCTTTAGAGAGCTATGCTTTTAAATTATGTCCTTTTATTGAGGGTCAGTATAAAATATGGCCGGGCAGAGACTGTTTCTGCAAATGCTTTTGTTCTCAAAACAGCTCTTGGAGACTATCCACCTTCTATAGGACACATAGAAGAAATTCCTCCCAGAGCTTAGCTTGGATTTTTGGATGAGCTGGTATGCTGCTGCTTCTTTGCCCTCCTCCTCTCATTCCTCTTCTTTCCTCTCTTCTCTAAACTTTCTTTTTCAGATAACGAGAATAATATTGTATCATCATCTCTCTCTTTTTGCCTAGGCTACCAGGAAGCTCGGACCAACTTTTGAATCAATGGTATCAGTTTCCTTTTGCCCAAGCGTTCTTTCTTGTATTGTTCTACCCTTTCTTACATGATTTTAGCCTTTTTACTCCATCATTTCTAAAAGCTTCTTGAGATTTTTTTCTTTTTTTGCAAGAAGGAGGAGACATAAATAATCCATTAATAGAGAGTCCAATGCTGACATTTTACAACTTACACATAAGGAAAATAAGGCTCAGAGAGGTTGCCTTTGCTAAGAGCCACAAAAAGCTAATTAATGGAAGCTTTCAGACTAAAACCTGAGAGAGTGAGGGTTCCCACTCTCTCACTACCCTATATATTATTTCAAATTAAAGACTAGAATTTCTTCTGCCTTTAGATATTGTGAATATTCACTCTGCTTGATTTCCCTTGTGTTCCGCTTCTGGGGAAAGAAGGCAAGGCTGTGGTCTGTACGATCTCCCCACTCATCACCAGCAATGCACAAGGCTGACTGGATCTGGGAGGGAGGGGGAGAACTTCTCACATCATTTCTGCGTAGGCAACCTAACAAATTCACTTGGGACCTCAGGCATAATAACGGGGATATGGACGAAATATATTGAGGAAACAAGTTATTTCTGAGTATGACATTTTTGTTGTGGACTGTGGGGTCACCAAAAAGAAGGACACCATGAGTTTAAAGCAAGCTGAGGGGTTCCACATTTTGATGTTTGAAATATGGTAGTTTATACTCCCAAAGCAAGTGTGATGGATTGGATTTAAAATAATTAATTCCCCCTAAAACATTAATATGAAGTAAAAATTCTTATTTGTACTTTTAGGTTTCCTTGTATGGAAAAATAGGGTGAGTGGAAAGATGAATCTAAGAGTGTGAGTTGGCCAAATATTCAGGGCAGACTGACAGGTGTCCCTAAGAGCGGTGGAGGATGGGGTCACAGTTAGGAGGAGCAGAGAGCATGGCAGAGCCCAGAACTGACTGGAGTGCCACTATGTATACGGGTTTTGGAGGCACACAGACTGTCTGGAATCCCAGCTCTCCCAGGTACCAGCTTTGTGAACTCCGACACGTTTTCTAAGTTCTTTGAGCTTTGGTGTAAAACGGAAATAAGAACAGTGATACCCCAGGACTGTGCAGAGGATTTAATAAGGCCACATGGATAAATCCCACAGTGTAGACTTGTTTACGTGCTCAACTAATCACAGCTATCACCGTTCCTGAGTCAGGTTAGAGCAACCATGGTAGCCAGTGAGTAACTAGGTTACTTAAAGAACTAGGCCAAAATCGTAAAGAAAAACCATCAGTAGTACATGGAAGATACTGAAGAGGTGCTGGGTACACTTAACTGAGGACAGACTTTACTCTCTGGGGTGGACGTAGCTGCAGAGAAGACAGTTTTCAGACTGAAATTGTGATGAGCCAGACTTATGTTAGGATACCTCAAACCAGTGAATGAACTGTGTACCTGGGTCATTGCCTAACTCTGCTGGACTTACATATCTTGCAGCCAAAGAACCAGGGTTTCCTCACATTGTCATCAAGTCATAAATGACCAGCTGAGCACAGAACGGGCCAAGGTGCCCCTGGAGGGTAATAACAGGGAAAGACTACAGTCCTAAGCCCAAGGGGAAAAGACCCTCACAGAATGAGCGATTGGCAGCCCTGAGTCTTAGGGGCTGAGGCTGGGGAGCATCAGCTTCTATGGGGGGGGGGGGTTGTGAAGTTCTTGGCTCAGTTTCCTCACAGACAGTGAATTGGATCTGAATGTGAAACATCTTGCCAGAAACTTTCTGTTACAGGAAGCTCCCTAGAAAGCAATGGAAGATTAAACTGTTACATCTCCTTTAAAGGCATCACTATTATCTCAGGGACAGCGGGGGAGGGTACTGTGGCCGGGAATAAATTAAGTTGATAAAAGGAATATGGAAATTTCCCCTTGGTATAAAACGTCTTGATTGATTGACCTAGATGGTCCAGATGTTTGGATATGGACAGATATTCTACATGCTGTGGTCACATTATAAAATATTGGGCTCTACACCATTTGTAAACTGATCTTATTGGTACACTTGCTCTTATTTGTTCATTTGAAAAGCAAAACTAAATAACATCTTAGAAAACAAACGAAAACCAAGCTGGATTTTGTTTTTAACTTGGCAGAAAAAGTGGCCTTTGATTTTTGTGCCTGATTTATCTTCTGGGCTTTAATTTTTTTCTTTTTTTTATCAAATACTTCTCCATATTTAAGTTTTAGAAAGAAAACACCCCCAAAATATCTATAGTCATCCTTTTCTTTGGGTATGTAAGTAAGCAACAAAAACAAAAAATAAATGTTTCATTTGCAGCTTACATAATTCATGTCATATAACCTTAAAAAAATTATCTTGCTTAAAATTTCATCAAGAGTAAACTAAAATTCCTCAGAGAATATTTTTCAATGGGGCAAAGTGTTCTATATATACATCTACAAATGAAATTTTAGATCTATTCTTATTTTGTGAGAAGAAAAGTTTTTTAACAGTAAACTTTTAATTTTAGAATATTTTTAGACTAACCAAAAAATAGCAAGAATACTACAGAGAATTCCCATATACCCAGCACCCAATTTCCCCTTTTGTTAATGTCTTAGGTTAGTATGTACATTTGTCGCAATTAATAAAACAGTATTGATATATGATTATTAACTAAATTCCATAATTTCATTTTTTCCCTCAGTTTTTACCTAATATCCTTATTCTATAAAGTTACTCGTTTTTCCTCCCTTTCCACACTGTCCTCTTTGGAAGTAAGTCACGATGCACAGCTCACTCTTAAGGAGCAGGGAGTCATGCTCCACCTCTTAGAGGGCAGTTTCTAGAATGAATTATTTGAAATTCTTTTGCATAGGAGATTTGCCTATTTTTCCTATTTATTTACTCCATCATTTGCTTATATCTGTACAGATCCATGAATATTCATCTTATACTTTGGGCTAGGTTGAGAGCTCAGGTACTCTGTGATATTGCTGCCTTGGCAGCCATTCTGTGTGGCCAAGCATTAAACTGACATTATCCCCTCCCTCCAGCAACGCCCTAGGTAACAGCCTGCAGAATCACAAGTAAATATAAG
Organism: Phocoena phocoena; assembly: GCF_963924675.1. Taxonomy (NCBI): domain Eukaryota; kingdom Metazoa; phylum Chordata; class Mammalia; order Artiodactyla; family Phocoenidae; genus Phocoena; species Phocoena phocoena. The sequence continues at coordinate 32,630,384 of NC_089234.1, forward strand.
TTTCGGATATGACTCCCTCAAAGACTCTCGTGATAAGCACTCTCTCCCAATGCTCTGCTCAAGGCCTTGTGCACCTTAGATAAACCCCCATGGAGCTTACCAAAACCCTGCTCTTTTTGTTTCGAATTGACCAATCTGGCTTTGGCCCAGGAACCCCAAAGCACTCCACTCATGGATCCTAATAAAGGCACATGGCCCAGGTCCTGTCTCTCTCACTACCTGCACCTGCCTTGACTTCTCAATGTGGCCCCTCTAGGTGTGCTGGGTACCTCTTCCAGGACCTTTCCCTAGTAGTCTTTTGTCCAACCAGTGGCTCACCATCTGACACTGGGGGTTTCACTTAACTAATGCTCATTTTAAAAAGTCACGATGGGCTGTACTCTAATACAGGTTTCCCCTGCTATCTGAAAGTAGTGTGTTCCTGTGAAACCTTTTGTAAACCAAAATGGCATAAAGAGAAGTGATTACCTTAGGACGCATCCTGCTAACACAGAATAAATTGATATAAAGCACACATGCTCACAGATACAATTCAGAGCTATGGCACTGAGATGTTTAGTGTAGTTCTCAGGGAAGGAGCTCGGTGTTGCCACTCTCACTGCTGGTCGTGGTGCACGATGCCTCTATAACTGCTTGTTGCAAAACAAATGCTCAATGCCATTTTTGCTTTTTCCCTTTTTTCATAAAAATGAAAATCCTTTATGGATTTCTCTTGGTTGGCAAAAACAGGTACTAGGGGCTTCCCTGGTGGCGCAGTGGTTGAGAGTCCGCCTGCCGATGCAGGGGACACGGGTTCGTGCCCCGGTCCGGGAAGATCCCACATGCCGTGGAGCGGCTGGGCCCGTAAGCCATGGCCGCTGAGCCTGCGCATCCGGAGCCTGTGCTCCGCAACGGGAGAGGCCACAACAGTGAGAGGCCCGTGTACCGCAAAAAAAAAACCCCAACCCCCCCCCCAAAGAAACAGGTACTAGTATAGATCTTTCGTAAAATTGAAATGCAGCAAAGTGAAATTTTGAAAAGTCAGAGGTACTTGTACTTTACTTTGTTGCTTACATTGCTCCAGCTTTGCCCACTCTTTCAGCTGCCTCTTTCAGTTGACTCCTGTGCCTCTTTAACATACCCATCACTGTGGATTTTTGGCCTCTTACTTATATTCCAGCACTACTAGATACTCCAGGTTCATCTTGTATATTTCTGGCCCTAGTCCTAGAATCAGCCATTTCTCCAAGGAGCCCTGGTTCCTTTTACTGGAGAATGGAATTAGAAACCAAGATCTGCGGAGAAGGTGTGCTCATTGCTACTGGGGTGTCAGCTGCTTCTAGGCCCCCAGATGTCAGAGCAAGGAAATATATGTGTGTATAGTGACCTGTGAATTCATACATATCTATAAATATTTCTACATGTAACCATTTGTATATTATGTTAATCATTATTTCATACTGATGTCAATGAGAAAACATTTGCTAGTTTGTTTCTCACACCTTTCTGTTTCTAAAGTAGAAAAAAGTAAACTTCAAACTTGAAAAGAGAAAGTTAAAATTATTACTTTTATTTTCAGTTTTCCTACCCACCCCTCCCACCCTACCCTGATGGGGCATATTAGGCAGCCAGTCCTCTTAACTGCTGCAGTCCTATGAATGCCTTACCCTGGGGACACTGCCTGGTTAGGCCTGTATTTATTTCTCCCACAGCACGTCACACTGCCTGTCCTGCTGACTCCACTCCTGCTGATTTCCATCACGTAGGGTCATTTTTCTTTACAAAACTGACTCACACTTGATGATTTACATCTTGGCCGTTTATCTGCTCCTGTGTAAAGTTCAAAAACTAGAGCCAAAACAAACTTCGGAATGTATCTAAGGCAAAACCTCTTGTTGCTTTAGACTTGCTGTAACTCACTCTGTCTGCCAGAATGTAGGGGGAAAAAACCAAAACATTCAGCTCATGTGGGAAACAAGTTTTACATGTAAGTGGGCATGATCACTGTCATCAAAGGCAGCAGCATTTCTCATTTGGGTACTTCACAGAGTATAAGCACTTCTGCTTACGCAATTTCATTTCTACTTCTATCTAACAATCCTGAGAGAGGAATATAGAGATTGCTGTTCCATTTACAGATGAAAACACTGAGGTTTGTGACAACAAATGCTGGTAAGGACATGAAGCAACTGGAACTCTCACACTGTTGGGAATGCCAAATGATACAGATACTTTGCACAATGTTTTGCAAAATAGTTTAGCATTTACCCAAGGGAAATGAACACCTATCTTCACCTATCTGAGAATGTTTTAGTGGTTTAATTCATAATTGCAAAATAATCCAAATGTCCTTCAATGGATGAATGGATTTAAAAAAATCCATTTTTAATCTATCCATTAAATTAATGGATAAATTACATTAAAATTAAAAATTATTTTTAATTTTATGTATGATATACATACAATGAATACTACTCAGAACAAAGTATTGACATGTACAATAACAATGATAAATTTCCAATGCATTATGCTTAATGAAAAAGGCCAACCTCAAAAGACTGTAAGATTCCATTTATATGACATTCTGGAAAAGGCAAAAGGACAAAGAGAGAAATCAGATCATTAATTCACACGGGTTTACAGTAGGGGAGGAGACTGACTACAAAGGGGACAAAGGGAACTTTTGGAATGAGGGAAATATTCTCTATCTTGACTGTGGTGGTCATTACACAACTGTGTTCATTTGTCAAAATGCAAATCGTACACCAAAAAAGGGTGAATTCTGTGTGCAAATTATACTTCATTTCAAAAAAGAGAAGAAGATCACTGAAAGGGGGCAGTGGAGAGGAAAGTTTAAAGACACTAAGTTACATACTAAGCAACATGGTCACCAAGCAGAAGCAGGAATTGAACTCAGGTCTTCAACCTTCAAGCCCAGAGTTTTTCTATTGAGAATGGACACTTGTCTAGAAAACAACTGATTTTCTGTCTTCTCTGCTTATAGACATAAACCCCAGTTAGAGTGAGAGTCTTAAGTGCTGATCCCTTTCTACTTGTCCACACTTAGAAGTAGAACTCTCACTTTCCCTACCCCGGACACACATTCCTACTTAAGGATTCAGAATGACAATAGCCAATCTAAGAAGGATGAGACTGTATCTTAATAAAATGCTTCATTGTCAGAAATGTAAGGATTTGAATGGAAATTTCTCCAAAGAAGATATAAAAATATAAGCACATGAAAAGATATTCAACATCATTAGCCATTTAGGGAAATGAAATCGAAACCACAATGAGCTACCACACCACATCTGCTGGGATGGCTGTAATAACAAAGAGTTTGACAAGGATGTGGAGAAATCAGAATCCTCATATGCTACTGGTGAGAATGCAAAATGGTGCAGCCACTTTGGAACACAATTTGGCAACTCCTCAAAATGCTAAAAATTGAGTTACTATATAACCCAGTGATTCCACTCCTAGGTAAATACTCAAGAGAAATGAAAACATACAGCCACACACAAATTCATACATGAATGTTCATAGGAGCATTATTTGTAATAACCAAAAACTGGAACAACCCAAATGTCCATCAACTGATGAGTGGATAAACAACATGAGTTATAGCCATATGGAATGTTACTCAACAATAAAAAAGAATGAAGCACTGACAGGTGCTACAGTGTGAATGAACCTTGAAAACATTATGCTAAGTGAAAGAAGCCACACACAAAACACCACACATTGTATGGTTCTATTTATGTGAAATGTCCTGAATATGCAAATCCACAGAGACAGAAAGTAGATAGATTAGTGGTTTCCAGGAACTAGGGTGAGGGAGGAATAGGGAGTGACTGCCAATGGGTAGGGTGTGGGTGATGAGCATGTTCTAAAATTGATTGTGGTGATGGCTGCACAGCTCTATACTAAAAAGACACTGAACCGTATAATTTAAATATTTCTATTGTATGGCACATGAATTGTATCTCAATAAAGCTGTTACAAAATGACAAACACTGAAAATAACAAACAAATGAAAAAAGTGTTGCCAGCAGTAGAGAAAGCTCACAAGAAGGGGGATTAGGCATGCAGAGCTGGGCAGTCCCACTCCATTATGCCTGAGTGGGGCCATTTCTCCCTAAATTTCTCCCATGAAAGACAGGCTATAGATCCTCCCCTCTCATCCTAAGAAGATTCCCTTCACTCTGAACTGGGGGTATAGCTGCTTCCCCTCTGGGGGCTCTGCCCAGCTGCAACGACCCGGTTGAAGGTGGATCAGACAAGAAATCACTACCTCCAAGAAATGAAGACAACACTTCGTGATAAAATATATAGTATGTAGCAATAGCAGAACGCTCACTGTCACCGCACCCCATAGAATCCAAGCTGCTGAGCCCAGGGCCATGGGTGTGGACTGGTAGAGTCAGTTCCTGCCCCTTCTTTCCCTGCAAATAGGGAGGGGTATGCTGAGTGGGTAGTGCATAATGGATATATATTTTTTAATTTTTAAATTTTATTTCATTTATTTTTTTATACAGCAGGTCCTTATTAGTTATCTGTTTTATACATGTAAGTGTATACATGTCAATCCCAATCTCCCAATTCATCCCACCCCCCAACCCCCGCTTTCCCCCCTCCTTGGTGTCCATACGTTTGTTCTCTACATCTGTGTCTCTATTTCTGCCCTGCAAACCGGTTCATCTGTACCATAATGGATATTTTGGATTCGGTATTACATTCAATTCATCTTATGTATTCAGCATCAGAGGATTAAAACAATAGATGGCATTTATTAATCATAACGACCCTATCTACAGGGCATTTGACAGAGCGGCAAAGAGAGGCTTAGTAACATAGGTCATGTAAACCATGCAGCTGGGATTCAAACTTGGGGAGATCAGATTCCAGAGCTCAAGTTCTAAGGGGTGCTGGAGATCATCTGGTCTAATCCTTTGTCTTATGGGGCAGAAACTGATGCCCAGGGACTAAAGGATTTGCTCAACATCACATGGCTGGCTAGAGGCAAAAGGAAGATTCCACACTCATGATCTTGTTAAAAGTTTCCTTGGCCATTTTTAGATTCATTGTACAGAGATGGCAGAAATTCCTTGAAGTCAGGATCTCACATCCATGGTCCAGAGTTATGTAACTTAAGTCCGAGCAGAGGGGTTTGTATTGTTTTCTTTAGGATTTCTAAGAAAGAAGTTTTCAAAATCTTCAGGGAGTTATATTGCTGATAGAATGTCTTTTTGTGTGTGCGATTTCTTTCCTACTAGTCTCATCTTCCCAGGAGAAAGGGAATCACTGGGTGTGGTGTTACTCTCCTCAGAGATGTCCTGTCATGTCACTTCTCTTACCAAAAAAAAAAAAAAGCCTCTATTTCTTAGGGAAACTTCTTTCCCATGTCATCTCATTGTGTCCCTGTACACAGGGACTTCTTTCCTGTTAAGAGGAAGTCTTGGATCTCCAGGGTTTCAACATTGAGTCCCCAAATCGTAAACTCCTAGGGCTGGAAGAGGTCATGTGAAGTCTGGACACACGCATCACCTGGCAAGGGTGATGACAATCTTGGCCAGGGCTGGGGCAGGGCAGGTAGGGGAGAGGGCAACATGTAGCATTTTTTTTTTAAGGCTCATTTTATTTTATTTTATTTTTTGGCTCCGCTGTGTTGCATGTGGGATCCTAGTTCCCTGAATAGGGGTCGAACCCGTGCCCCCTGCACTGGAAGTGTGGAGTCAACCACTGGACCGCCAGGGAAGTCCTGAACACGTAGTATTTTTAAATGTACATTTAGCACTTTATTAATTGCTTTTACTCATGCTATCAATTATATTTTGAAATTTCAAATCATGTTAAATGTGGATATGAATGGTTTTATTTTTTTAATTTTGAAAGAGAACATGAGTTAAAAATGTTAGAAAACTTTACTTTAGATGCAGTCTCTCTATTCTATGAGTCCAGATACAGACAGTAGAACCAACCCTAATATCAGTACGTCTATCTGCCACTTTTGCAATCATTCAAAGGGTACGCAGAGGTGTGCGGAGCTTTCAAAATGGGGACCTCCGTTTCCCCAAACCTCTTGAGAGCTTGTAAATAGAGATCTTAAAACGTTAAGAGTATTGGAAACAAGGAAACTTTTCTTATCTGTCTTAAAAGTAGTGATCCAGAGTTACTGGTTCCCTGGAATCATTATCTTCCTCATTAGTTATTTATTGAGCTCTTGAGTCTAGGTTCATCACCGTGGCAAACACACTCCCTGAAACGGTCTCTTGTAATTCTTGCAGCAACCTTACATGTTAGGTGGGTGTTATTAGTACCATTTTATAGATGAGGAGACTGAGGTATAGAATGGTCGAGAAACTTATTGGCCGGGGTCCCACAGACAGTAAGTGGTGGAACCGGGATTTGAATTCAAACCCCAGAGCCAGCACTCTCACCCAGAGCTGCTGTTTTGGGCACTATGTGAATGCTCCCCTCTAGAATTCTGCAGGGTCCCTGCCACTCCCCCACAGAGCACAACAGTGAGTCATCCAGGCTTATACCTGCGAAAGGGGCAGGAAGGGATTACTGGGGGAGAAAACTGGACAGGTCCGTTGGAGAGCGCCCTGAATGCGGCTAAAAATGCCTGAACACTATTGGATTGGCAATAAGGAGCTACTAGAGAATGAAGAGCAGAGAGCTGTCTCTTGTTATTGCCACAGGGCCAGGGAATAAATGTGAAAACCAAATGAATGAATGTGGGTCTTGTTAACAGTTGTCACATAATTCTCCTGGGAAAGGATGGCAAAACTATTAGCCCAAGTAGGATTTTTGGTTCTGTGTGGATTTGCATCAGCAGAATATCTGGTTCCTTCACTGGCACAGATAACAGTTACTTATACTGGATTACATATTAGCTATCTTGCCTTGATTGGAATAAGAACAGTAACTAAGTTCCTGTGTCTGGCTTGAAATTCTGGAATATCATAATGCTTCAAAACAGCGTGAAGTAAACATTTTCGTGATGGTCACGAGATAAGGTTAATAAGGAAATCACACTGTAAAAAAGCAGTGAAAGTTTTGCTCTTTAAAAAAATACAGTTTCATACCACACTTTCCATGGATTTAGCCTGCTTAGCTCATCCACTGGTTGGGGACCAAGCTTTTGAGAGCCCAGCAGGGAAGCCTGCCTTGTGTTTATGCGGCACTAGAGAGAATTAGTTTCAACTCACTTGCAGGAGTGGCTTTCAGAGGAAGGGATTTGACAAAGTTGTTCAACCCCGTGGAGGTAGAAGAGGAAAGCTGGGCGGATTATGCATCTGAGCACTGTCATCCTGAAATTCATGTTGGCCCCTGGAGTATAAATACACTTCAGTATTTTCGTTAGGATTGCCAGAAAATCAGCAAGTGTTCACTTTCTTTGGCCAACAAAAGCATGACTCCCTGTGCAAAAATTTTCTGCACATTTATAAACAAGGACATTTAGAAGATCCCCTCTTGCTGAGAGATATCACAACAGATATGTTTCACCGTGCCATAAAATAAAGCAGATACTAAGAATACCGTTGGGTTCATCAAGCACAGGAAGAGTTTTTATGTCTCTCTTCTGACACAAGCTTATACATGTCTTTCTATCCCCAAATACCTTCCCTGTACCGTGCTGGTCTGATGAGTGCCATCTATGTTCTCACCTTTGTTTTCTGTGTTACTTCTCAAACAAGTATTCCCATCCCATCATCTACATTTTCTCACCACTGCACCCTGGTTTTCCATCCCTGCAGCTATTGCGCTGGTGGTCACCAAGTGACCCAGGACCTCCTACCCAAATCTAAGACAAAAATTTTTCTCCCTCACAGTATCTCCCAGTTGAAAAAAAGTCCTGTGGATGATTTCAAACTTTTTGGCAAACGTCTTCTCGAAAGGACCAGATGATAAATATTTCAGGCTTTGTGAGCCATTCAGTCTTTGTTGCAACTACTCAGCCCTGCCATTGTGGCGTAAAAGCAGCCGTAGACAATATGTAAACGAATAAGCCTGGCTGTGTTCCAGTGCAGTTTTATGTATGGACACTGACATCTGAATTTCACATCATTTTCAACCATCACAAAATATTACTTTTCTATTGATTTCTAAACATCTTTTAAAACTGTAAAAATTATTCATACTTCATAGGCTATACAAAAACAGGTGGTGGGCCAGGCCATAGTTTCATCTTGGACAACCTCCCAACCCAAACCAGGAGTTTCTTCCCAGCTTTTGCAGCCGGCCAACCCAGGCTGTGTGTGAAATTTCTCCAGTTGTAGGAAGCTTACTACCTCCGAAGGCAGCCTGTTCCAAGGCCAAGATGAAATGACAGGCCCTAGTTCTGCCTACTAAAGTCACAGAGAATAACTCAATTTCACCTTCATGGCAACCCTTCAAATACTGAAAATGCACCTACCCTGACCGCCTCAGAAGTCGTCTCCCATTTTGTCAAAATAGTACAAGTTCCTTCAGCTGTTACTTGTACAACATTTTTTAATTTTTAGTGTCCTCTCTGCTCGGGTATGTAGAAATCCTTCCGCAAATTTGGCCTCAGACTACTGCATTTCAGATGTGCCCAGTTTAGAGGAGAGACAAGGAATGCTATGTCATTCTGTGACCTGTTCATCTGATTCTGTCCTTCTGGGCTATCAGTGCACTTCTCAACTTCCTTGGCTCAGGATAATGTGATATTCATATTGGGAATTCTTTCCCCTTGGTTTTCGTCACCCACACGGCCTGATTCTCCTGTGATGTCCACATTCTCCTTCTCACTGCATGATTTTACCTGTCATGACAGTGGGTGTCAGCAAGGCTTGATCCTTGGAGCCAGTGATCTCTCTCACACTTGATGTCTTAGGAAGCAAATTAATTCTAATGGCTCAGCCATCCCTTCTGTAGGGATTATTCCCAAATGGTATCTGCAGCCTCGATCTCGTAGTACATGAACTCCTGGCTCCTACCTCCCACTGCTTACTTCCCACCTGAATTTTTTTTTTTTTTTGCTTTTTTCCTCTATTTTATTATGCTAAAACATCGGACTTGTTTAAATGTTAAAAAAAAAAAGAAAGAAAGAAAGAAAGAAAGAAAAAGCACACCAGGTTGAGAAATGGACTCAAGTGAGGCTTCTCGCTGGTTGGGCACAGTCAGGATTTCAACACTGCAAAGGAAGAGTATAATTTGACAGAAACCAAACGCTGAGGAAGAAGTGCCCCGAAGACCAAATGGAAAGCACAGATATCAACACAGCACGAAAGTAGTTAAGACACAGGAACAGACGATTCACAGAGGAAATACACCACAGGATCTAGTAATTTCTATCCATACATAAGCCGAGCAGATGAAACACTCTGTAGTTAAAATGGCAAATAGTTAACTTAAAGGCTAACATTTGATGAATGAATGCATGAATGAGTGATTTATTTAATTTAGTCTCACCCTAAAACCTACATGTCCCAACTTGAATATCTCCTTACAAGATAATGATGATGATAGTAAAAATAGAAATAACATTAGTTGAGCACTTACACTGCACCAGACACTATTCTGAGCTAAGGATTCACTATCTTACTTAACCTTTACACAACTCATGAGGAAAATATTCTTGCCCCTTCTATAGTTGGGGAAATAGGCTCAGAGAAATAAAGTAATTTGTCCACTGTGCTAATAAGAAACAGGGTCAGGATTTGAACACTTGCATGTCTGAATCAAAGCATGGGTTCTTGACCACACTGGATGGCCTTCGTAACTGCCCAGATGCTGTCACAGGGGCCCCTTGTATTCCAAAAGCCCTGCCTGGAAAGCCTGAAATCAGTCTTGAACCTTCTCTTTCACTGAGCTTTCTCTTTCATTGAGCCTTCCTATTCAATGGGTCACTGCACTACTGGGGTTCTTTTTCTAAATGATCAGAAGCCATTTTCCCCTTTATTCTCACCAGCATCCTACACCAGGCTCCCTGTCATCTCCTGTTGTTTACTTCGACTCTCTCCTGATGTGTCTTCCTGCACCCAGGCTCCTTCTTCAATCCATCATGCATGATCTTGCCTAGAATATGTTTGATCAAGCTAGTTCTCTCACTGAAAAGGTCCTCCCTGCCATTCTACCTCTTTGCTATTCACTTGACCTATCTTGAAGCTGTCCACCCCTAACTGACCTGCAGCCCTCATCCTGAGCAGAGGAAGGCTGGAACATATATCAACTGTAATATAATTTAAATATCTCACATGTGTATTTTTTGTTCCTTACTAGTTTTTCTCTTTGATTTTTTTAAGAGCAGTGTGTTCTGCAAAACTAGAAGAAAGATCAAGAAAATAAAGTTTGAGGTGAAATACATTTGTGAAACGCTGGTGAACTGTAAGTGTCTTTATTGCTGGACTTCTTAAGCCTTCAGTACACTAATGTGCATTGGGAATATCAATACAGAGGAAAGAAGCTGCAAAGATGTTTCTGGAATGTACTGAACCATGAATTTTAAAAAAAATTTTCTCCTCCAGAGCAGGTTGAGAAACCAGGGTTCTGCAGCACAGTGTTTAGGAAAAGCTGCTCTGGGAGTATCTATCAAAATGCTAGGCATGCAGCAGGAGTGAAAGGCTGCAGTGATGGAGGGGAAGAGCCCTGGACTTGGACTCAGAAGGACAGACTGGAGCCCCAGATCCAAAATCAGAGTGGCCCTATAAGGATTAAATGAGATAACTTGTGTGATGAGCTCTGTGGAAGTGTAAAGCACAGTATAAATGTGTCACTATTCGATTAAGGGTTTTAATTTAAGTATACCTTAAAAAGTTCCCCCAAGACTGGCTGTTACTTTCTCCAGCTAAAGATTTAAAAAATCGTATTTTATATAGCAATAGGGAGCTTTTTAGGCAGTATTAGAGCAAAGGACTATAAATATACAGATTTTGATTTTCTCTGCTTCCAGGGAGTATTTGTTGCATTTATATATTCGATTGATCCAAATAAAGAACTGCCACAAATATATGGTGACTTTACTTTTCATGGAAGAGAACAGCATTTTAAAAATTACAGAATAACTCGGAACAAAAAGATAAGGCAACTTGAACATGAATTGGTGTGGCTGAGGGGTACTGGGCCTCATGGTGGCTCTGCGTACCTGGTGGGGGAGGGGGAGGGAGAATAGAAGAGACTGTTGTGGAAGCTGGAAATGCCAGCCAACTTCTTGGCTGCATCTTTTGTCCAGGGCCTGTCCTGCATGTTTTCTACCCTGTTGATTTATACATGATTTTAGTGTCTGTATAATTTTTAAAGTATGAGGTGTAACGATAAAGGAATGAAACTTGTGTTTGTGTGAGGCTTATGAAATCCGAATCAAGAGATTAGGGTCTCACCTGGTAAATCCATGTGGTTCAGACCCATGTGCCAGGACAGGAGGGACCAAGACCCCACCTCCTACAGAATCTGCCCTGCTTTGACCTGGAGCTGAACCCTCACTTCCTTCCCTGTTCTTTCTCCAGCTCTCAAAGGATCTGTAGCCAAGGAGCTTTGAGAGGCTAAGGGATTAGGGCCCAGACTCACTTTCTCCCCTGTGTGACAGATCCACCTACTTCTCCTATGTGACAGAGTTTCTTAAAGCATGTTCTATAATAGGTATCAGGCCTACAGATACTCAATACTCATGTATGTTTGTGACATACTGTCTTCTAAGAGAGTCCCAGCGTACACGAGCACAATAAATGACCTGAGAAGTCCTGCAACGCAGAAAGGAAAACTTAGTTATCACTGTTTGCCCAGCAAGTGACATATATGTTAGACCACGGGGCAATATTTTTCCATAGAATGCATACAGACATCCCACACCACAACTATAGGAGATGCTGTTCTAGTCTTACTTGGTTACCCCCCAAATCCCTCAAACAAACCAGCATTTTCTGCCCTCATTGCTTTATTCATGGTATTTCCTGGGGCAAATATTTATTGTGTAACTATTGATAGGTGCATAGTGCTACATGTATAGCAATACAACAAAGAATGTGGGCTTTGGGGTCACGAAAGCCTAGCCACTTTCTAGCTATGTGATACTGGGCAAATTATGTAGCATTTCTGAATCTCAGTTTTCTTATTTGTAAAATAAAGCAGTGATTCACATCTTTCAGGGTTGCATGAAAACTACGTGATTAGGTATGTAAAGTGTTTGGCATGGTGTCCAGTGCAAGGCACAGAATTAACAGTGGCTACATTATTAATTTCTCTATCACCATCATTGCCATTATCATCATCATCATTGTTATCTAAATAAATGGAATAACCATTAGACATCCTCAAACAGCTATCTGTCAAATTAACCACATTTTTTCTTTCCTATTTAGAGGATAATTTGACTTACATATCAAGGATGTTTATTGGTTTTAAGAAATCATTTCACAGAGCATCTCAAGTTATACCCAGAGACAAAATGAGAAACATCTGTCAGAGGACTGCATTAAGGAAATTCACATCTAGCTTAAAAACACTGTGCAAGGAGGGGATAAATGGTTCAAGGCCAACCTGATGAGCAGCCTAATGATGTGTCAAAAGGCTTCCTATTAATTCCTATTTGGTTTGACATTTTTACCTACAATTTACATTAGAAAACTTGAGACATATGTATCAGGCCTGAATATAAAAAGTATGGGGAGTGGTAGCTAATTCAATACATAACTAAATTAATACTCAAAAAAAAATCTGAAAGGCCTGAATGCCCCAAAAGAGAAAATTTAGTAGACTTAAATATAAAATATTACATCCACATAAGAAAACAACAAACAAAGGCAACCCATGCACAGAGAAAAGATGAGCATGGCCGTTTGCATGCTAAAAGTCTAGGGGTTTTAGTTGACCTTCGGGGGCTAATAATTAGATGGAAAAAGTAAAGAGCGGGAGAATGGCCCAACTGTAAAAAGGGAGAGTCTCACTGTCCAGAACAGATTAGGGGGACTCACTTTAAAGAAGAATATTGAAAAATAATATAAGTTTGGACAATGTGGGGAACGTCCAACCTCAAGAGAGCCAAACCAAAGGAAGGCAATTTCTATTATTCCCCTGGGAGCAACAGGTGGAATTTATAAGGAGGCAGATTTCAGTTCGATTTAAGGCAGGATTTTAGAACAAATTACGCTCCATTAACATCATAAGCTCATTAAAATGGAGTGAACTCTGTCTTTGAAAGTTTTTTAGTAAAAGCTGGATAAGACTATGCAAGGGAGAGATTCTTACATTTGGTGGAGATAGGAGAACATAACATAACCTCTGAAACTTCATCAACGATAAAGTTCATAATTGTGTCTGGCAAAAGTCTTCCCAACCTCCAAGGCTCTGAAGTCCTTGGTCAACCTCAAGGGACATATGCCTGTGTGGTCTCCCTCTTCCACTCTCTCGGAACATCAGTCCTGTCTCTCATGTGGCATGGAATCCTGCTAATTACTATTTATTGAGTACCTATCCTGTGCTGGGGGATCTTATACACATTAGCTTGCTTACATGTTCTAATAACCAAGTGAAGTTGATAAAATTATCCTATTTTACAGGTGGGAGATACAAAGCTGAAATCAGGTTATGTGATCACGTACTTGTCTAGATTCCAATAGTGAGTAAGTGGCAGAACTTGCACTCAAAACCAGACTTAGCAACAGAATCATACTCTTTCCACTACCTGTGGCGTGTCTCTAACCACTGTCTCTCCCGTGAAAAGCACTGCCTTTTTCTAAATATGTACATTTTTTCAATATTTTATGTCTTATATGCCTAGAACTAGATTGTAAATTCCTTGAACAAAGGGGCATGTCTTGTTTGTCTTATTATTTCTAACAGCTCCTATTTCAATAAACAATTGCTAACACAAGTTATTATTAAATATTTATTGACCATCTAGTATGTAAATGGCACTTTGCGAAGAACCAGACATGCAGCAGTGAAGAGGATAAACAGGTTTCTAAGGAAAAAAGTAAACAAGTCAATGGCTTCCCTGACTTTTGAACTGAGACATGATCAGAAGACATGATCAGATGAAGACAGCAGTGGGGGGAAGGTGGTTTTAGGCAGAGGGAACAGCAAGTGCAAAGTCTACGTGGGGAAAACTAGCTCAGTGTGTTCAGGAACAGAATGAAAGTCAGTGTGGCTGGAACAGAGACAGAGAGAGGGGTGGATGGTATAAAGTTAGGTTGGAGAAGTCAACAGGGGCAAAATCATGCAGGGTCTTGCCGTTTTTATTCCAAATGCAAGAGGAAGACCTGGGGGGATTTTCAAGAAGGGTGTGACCTGATCTGCTTTAAGTTTCTAAAAGGTCACTCTGGCCGCTGGGTGATCTTGGATTGGATTATAGGATATGCAAGGACGAAAGCAATACTGGAGGTGAGTGCAGTGGTGACTGGCTCTAAGGGTGGTGGCGGGTGAAATGCTAAGGAGTGGTCCAATTCAAGATGTATTTTCTAAGTAGAGCAAATGGGACCTGCTGATGGTTTGGATGTTGGCAGTTTGGGAAAAGAGAGTAAATCAAGAACGACTCCTAGGTTGTTAGACTGAGTACCCAGATAGATGTTGAGATGGGGAGGACGGGGATAAATAGGGAAGATACTGGGTAGTATGTGAATGGGGTTGTGAGAAGGCAGTAGTTCTATTCTGACCATATTTGAGATGCCTTTTAGACATTAGAATGTAAGCTCTGTGTGTGGAAGGGATCTGTCTTGTTCTTTGCTATATCCCCAGTACACAAAGCAGTACCTAGAATATAAGTTGGTACTTAATAAAAATCTGTTGAATGAAAAAAGCCAACGGGAGGCATTGAGAAGGCAATTGGATTTATGAATGTTTAAATCTCTTTGGCAAATGTAGATTCTTAGCAAAGCATAAATACATTCCTCCTTGGCTCCTACATGTGCAGTAAGGATCTCTAAGACAGTGGTTTTTCAGAGAGTTGAATTAAACATCCTAATAGGGTCAGTTAATTCAGTCCCGGAGAGAGGCTCAAAATCCCAGTCTCTGACTAAAGCATACCTGGTCTTTCCCACAGCGTTCAGTGTCATTTAAAGTGATATGTCTGATGGAAAAGAACATTGGGCCTTGAGGAGATGCTGCACTGCTTCTCTGAGTCATGTTAACTATTTTCAGTTAAAAAATACTACTCATGTATGTCAAAATCTTACTTGTCTATTTACTAATTTCCACTGGACTCATTCTTACTTCTATCAACCCCAGGATTGAGTGGTAACTTGATGCCTGCTTTGGACAGAATAAAACAGGCCTCCAGTGGGTCAGTGGCTTTGGCAGTTCTCTTTCTAGGTTGGCTAAATCCTAAAAACATGATGTGAGCTTTAAGCAGGGTAAATAAGAATAAAAATATCCTGTCATAGTAACAAAAGAGTTTGAATATTTAAGATTCCAAAACCAAGTCCTTTAGGAGCAAAGAATGAAAAAAAAAATACAGAAAGAAAGAAGGAAGGAAGGACAGAAAGAAAGAGAAAGCAAGCAAGCAAGTCATCACATTTATTTAAATTTACTTTGGACAATTATCAACTATTATAATAGTTCCTGTTCCAAAGACAGGAATCATTTCCCCCTCTATTTGCTTTGGGATACAGCTTTGTGTCTGATGGTCTAGAGTAGTGATTCTCAACCATTGGTGGCATCAGTATTATCTTGTGGAGCTTTTAAAAAATACATATCCCTGGGTCCACCACGGATCCACAGAGAGTCCACAGAATCTCCTGGGGACTGGCTCCAGGCATGTGTATATTTAAAAAACATTCTGATTGCCAACAAACACATGAAAGGATGCTCAACATCACTAATCATTAGTCAAAACTACAATGAGGTATCACCTCATACTGGTCAGAATGGCCATCATCAAAAACTCTACAAACAATAAATGCTGGAGAGGGTGTGGAGAAAAGGGAACCCTCCTGCACTGCTGGTGGGAATGTAAATTGATACAGCCACTATGGAGAACAGTATGGAGGTTCCTTAAAAAACTAAAAATAGAACTACTATATGACCCAGCAACCCCACTCCTGGGCATATACCCTAAGAAAACCGTAATTCAAAAAGAGTCATGTACCACAATGTTCATTGCAGCACTATTTACGATAGCCAGGACATGGAAGCAACCTAAGTGTCCACTGACAGGTGAATGGATAAAGAAGATGTGTCACATACATACAATGGAATATTACTCAGCCATGAAAATGAACAAAACTGAGTTATTTGTAGTGAGGTGGATGGGCCTAGAGACTGTCATACGGAATGAAGTAAGTCAGAAAGAGGGAAACAAATACCATATGCTAACACATATATATGGAATCTAAGAAAAAAAAATGGTCATGAAGAACCTAGGGGTAAGATGGGAATAAAGATGCAGACCTACTAGAGAATGGACTTGAGGATACAGAGAGGGGGAAGGGTAAGCTGGGACAAAGTGAGAGAGTGACATGGGCATATATACACTACCAAACGTAAAATAGATAGCTAGTGGGAAGCAGCTGCATAGCACAGAGAGATCAGCTCGGTGCTTTCTGACCACCTAGAGGGGTGGGATAGGGAGGGTGGGAGGGAGACGCAAGAGGGAGGAGATATGGGGATATATGTATACGTATAGTTGATTAACTTTGTTATACAGCAGCAACTAACACAACAGTGTAAAGCAATTATACTCCAATGAAGATGTTTAAAAATTATATATATTCTGAGGCCCATTGCTTTCGTTCTGCTGACCAGTGAAAGCCACTGTTAAAGGAAAATGTTTGATGCTCAAAGAATGAACACAGGCATGGAGGTTCTGATTCACAAGGTGCTTAGCAGCCCCTCTCCACCGCCTTCTCCTGCTGCCCCAACTCTGAGCACAGCCTGAGAACAGCCAAAAAAAAAAAAAAAGAATCCACAAAAACTGTACTCCCAGTCTTCCTAGGAGTACAGATGTAACTAAAGATTTTGAATTTCAAAAGCCATCACTTTTGGGGGTGTAGGTTTCATGCAAAACTGAAACACAGAAAAAGAGGAGGAAAAAGACTACAGAGGTGATGTGGTCAAGAAATGAAGCTAAAGAAACAAAGTAAAATTTTTAATTTTCTTTTGTCATTCTACATTCTCTGGCATCCAGTACCTAAGGAGCCCTCAAAGCCAAAAAGGAGCCTTAAAAGCCAAAGACCTAAAATCCCTTTTCTGCCTGGTACTGCGAAATAACAATTTATTCTGTTCCTCTTCTGGGACAATGTCCTCAGACACCTTGTGACACCACTGTCCCACCAATTTCAAGGACCACAGTCTCCCAGTTCATAGGAAATGCCACATTTTCAATATCACGGAGTCAACAAGGACGTTAACAATGTCATATGTGTTGAAATAGTAAAGAATATTTGAATCCTGTTGTGAAGCAAACGGTTTCATTCAGAATAAGAGACCAAGGTGAGGAAAAAAGGCTCTTATGGCTTTGGATTCAATGGCACCAGGTAGATGAAGCACGAATACTGGCTCTGGTGTGCTGTGAAGCCCCTCCTCATTTCCAGCCCCATCATTTACTTAGTGTTAGGCTGAGTAAGTAGAATCCTGTGGGTGTTGGTTGCCAAGAACCACTGAACATGATTTGCTGTCAATAGACTCCAGGGCAGATAAGCCCCCTACAAATAACCTTGCTCTTAGAACACTGCCCTGCACAGCTGAGTCTCTGTGGTTTAACTGCCTACTGTATTTTTTCAGTCCAGACACTTCTGAACTAAAATTTCTGTTAACCGGGGAATGTGCCATGAAATATTCTGGGGAATGAATACAATTTCTGCTCTCAGAGGTGTGCCTCTAGGGAGATGTGCTTTCCCAAGGAAAAATCTGGTTTTCCAAAGTGAATTGAAATTTCCCTTACCCTGAGAGGGCTTTACTAACAATTTACCTCATGGGTATTCAGACATGAGGAAAAAAGTTTGTACAGCAGACCTGAACAGATGATTTGCTTGGCTTTCTGCATAAAAGAGGGAGGGGAAAGCTTTGATAGGAAACTTTCCTAACATGGTTAAACGTACAAATTTAAAACCAAGTAAAGGAACACATTTGGTCATTATCACATGTTATGCTTTTTCCTTACTATGCCGAAATAGTCTTTCCTTGGCTGCGACCTGACAGACTTCTAGATTTGGAATTTGTTGGAATTTGTCAAAGTGATCATGATCTCTTATGAAGTACCTAAGGAATTCTGGCTGACAGGACACAGGCCCAAACAGCCCTTCTCTGGCCAGATGGTTTATTTATTCTTATGCTCTTTCCCAGAGAGTTAGGCTGCACCTTGGCATGCGTTATAGAGAGGGTGGCCTTTAAACTATTGAGCTGACATCTGCTGAAACCCACCAGATGGAAGGAACAGCTCTGAGCGTCACTTTGGGCTGCCCACATTTGTGTGGCTAGAGAAGTGGGCTGATGACTGCTTAGTTTGACCAAACACAGGAGGGTGGAGGAAGGTCACCTGGGGCAAAGAGCCAGGTGGAATCCCTCCAGAGCCTTCTGGGGTCTCAGTATAACTGTGGGCTCAATCTTGGCCTCATCACTTGCTCTTGGACCAGCTGGTTTGAAAGAGGAGCCCAGAGAATGGTCTTGCTAAGACCTACCTGACAAGAAAAACTGCTCTCTCAGGGCATAGGAAAAAGTAAACCTGTTAATGGCCTTTTGAAGCTGAAAACCAGCCCTCAGTCAGAGAAATCAACTGTTACACAAAAGAGTGTCTGGCAGTGATGTGGACAGTGGTATGTTATGGAGCTGAAAATTTACTCTGTTGACGGATCCTGAGGACCAGCTGTGGATGCAGACCATGATGAGTTCCAGCCCCAAAGATCATCAGTGGGTGAACAACAGGACAGGAGCAGAGGCTATATTGATGAGTCATAAGGTTTGAGAACTCGTGACTCAGAACTGTGATCCCAGAATACACCTCCCCAAACCATGTTCCATCACAGTCCTTCGCGAGAAAAGGGCATGAACGCAAAGGGAGTAAGGATGCTCCTCAATCTTTATCTGCCTTTCATATCTTCTCAAATGCATGTGCTAAAGTGTGTGATCTCTTTGGTAAAGTTATCTACCAAAAATGCCTCTCTGTCTCCTTTTAGAAGGGATAAATGGCTCTGGAATGTATTCGAAGAGGAATTAAAAAACAGTAAGATCAAAAGGAATGTGGACTACAGGTAGAGGCTGGAGAGAGGAAGAAAGAGGAGGGAAAAAAGACAACATGATTTGAGCCGGTCAGAGCAAGAGACATCGTGGGTGGCCAGGAAGTGAGCCTGCCTAACCTGAAGGGAGGAAGAGAGAACACGGGCTCTTTGAGCTTTAGGTCGATGATATGACTACAGAGAGGTGTCCAGATCAAAAGGGTTCAGGAAGCCCTGTCTCCCAAACCAAGTGGAGCAGGATGGAGCCCACCCCCAGTGCCCCCTTGACTACCACCGGCTTGGGGGCTGGCCCCTTGTACCTGCTTCTGTTTACTTGCAAGGATAAAGAGAAGTCACTCCGGTGAGTACCAGTCTCGACATCGGGCAGGAGATAGAGAAATGGGGAGACAAATTGCTTCCAAGCCACAGTCTAAATTGATTTTAAATGATTTATCTCCTGGCCTTCCTTAATGTAAGCCAAACACTTTCAGTTGTTTCATGATTGTACCCGGAATTGCATTTTAACCATATTTTCCTAAGAACTAACGTTAAGCAACATTGCTTGAGAGGCATCAGGGATTTTCTCCCCTTTCCCCACATTACAATTAAGTCATTATGTAAATAGTTGTAAGAATTCGGGAAACTTCTAGCTCATGCTCAGGTTTTACTGACAACGAGCAGCAAGCTGCCTCCTTAGGCCATGAATCTTTCTTGCTCATGACAAGAACTGGTTGTGTTCTCGTCTGGAATGTCCTCCTTCCCTTTCCCGTGATGGTCCCCTTCTATCCCAGCATCCCTCAAGGCCCAGCCACAAACTCCAGTGCTGAGCAGAGAGAGCTCTGATCACCCACCTAGACACCTCGGCTCCCACCATCTGTGCCACTCACACTGCATGTATTTTCTGCCTCTTTTGGGAGTGATTCGTGCCCATGCCTGACTACAATTTAAGACTGGTAGCTTCTGGCAGCTGCAGACTGTTACTCATTTCCCTTAGTGCTTATCCACCATGGTCTTCTGCTTCTGAGAAGTGCTGAAAACATGTTAACTGAATGACTGAATGTATGAACAAATGCATTCGCTTCTCTCCTAAGTAACTAGCAATGCAGCTAGTAGTCTCTCTCTTGTCTTTGAGATTCTCCCATGTTCAAAAAATATATATTTTACTTCCACTGAGGAAAGTGCATTTATTTTGTGAATCCAATTTTGACAGAACCAAAGTATGGGCTAATAATGTTGTAAATTTTCATCATATATTGCTCATTTCTTATTTAAAAGAGTGTGTGACACACCAATTAAAAAAGAAAAGGTTATAGCATAGTAGGCACTCAATAAATAAGTCTTAAGTGAAGGAATGGAGTGGTAATAGGAAATTCGATAAAAACAGAAATGGTAGGAGTAGAAAAAGGGTAGATGCACAGGAGGTTTAGAAAAGAAGTAGAGAGAGGGAGGGAAGAGGGAAAGGAGACCGAGGCTAATTAAATTCAAAATCAGATATTCTGGTTTTACTACAAACTTTAACTTGGTAATTTAACAAGTGGAGAGGCAAGGCAGTTGGCTGAGAAGAGAACAGACTTTAAAGACAGACATCTGGATTCTGACATTCATTCAGCCACTGTGTGACCTTGGACAAGTGACTCAACCTCTCTGAGCTTCACTATTTTTTTAAACCTTTTAATTCTGAAGTAATTTTAGATTTACAGAAAAGTTATACAAATACAGAGAGTTCCCATACATAGCTCACCCAGCTTCTCCCAGTGTTAGCATCTTTCATAAATATAGTCCCTTTATCAAAACCAGGAAATTAACATTGATACATTCATGCTGATTAAACTACATGCCTGATTAGAATTTCCTCAGTTTCCCCATCAGTATTCTTCTTCTAGTCTAGGATCTAATAGGATCCCAAACTGCATTTAGTTGTCATGACTCCTGGTCTCCTCTAATTTTTGATGATTCCTCTGTCCTTCCTTACCTTTCATGACCCTGACACTTCTGAAGAGTACAATGTCTTTCAATTTGGGGTTGCCTGATGGTTTTTTTTCTTATGATTAGAGTTAGGTTATTTTTTTTAGGGGGGGCAAATACGTCATAGAGACTATATCTAGTCCTTCTGAGTGCATCACATCAGGAGATGTGACCAGTAATAAGACATCAATATGTCTTATGACTGGTCATGTTGACCTTGAGCACTTACTTAAGATGGGTATCTACTGGGGTTCTCCACTGTTCTATTTTTCCTTTTATAATTAATACATATTTTGTGAATAGATACCTTGAGACTATGCAAATATCTTGTTTCTCATATTTTGTTCAATAATTTTAGCACTCATCAGTGGTTCCCGCCTGTAACAATTTATCGCTGGGGTGTCCTAATGGTGATTTCTCATTTCCCTCATCCCTTCTACATTTATTAATTTGAAATCTTTTATAAGTAAGAGCTGTACCTCTCCCTCTCCTCCCATTGAGTTATTTATTCACTTATTTATTTATATCAGTATGGACTCATGAATATTTACTTTATTCTATGGACCACAGTCCAATACTATCATTATTTATTTTGTTGTTTAAGCTTCACGTTCTTCACCTGTGAGTCAGAGATAATAACTGCCTTACATAACTGTCATAAGGATTAGTGGGATTAAAAAATGTGACACTGACAGATAAGCAACAAGGATCTATTGTATAGCACAGGGAACTCTACTCAATATTCTGGGATAACCTATATGAGAAAAGAATCTAAAAAAGAATGACTATATGTATAACTGAATCACTTTGATGTACACCTGAAACTAACAACACAACATTGTAAATCAACTATACTCCGATATAATTAAAAGAAAAAAAAAGTGACAATGTCCAGTCCAGTCCTAAAGGCTAGCTCCTTTTCTTCTTTTTCTTTACAGAAAGTAAAGCCACGCTAATTTGGAGGCAAGACCATTCTAAATAGGTGAAATCTGAATTTAAGAATTCTCTTTCAATGGGATGAAGCCTTTTTAGCTGAAAGGATATAAAACAACTAGAATTTAGCTCTCCCAGTTTTGCCTAGCGTAGGTCATTTGGGATCTGCCTGTAATGACTACATTAGACTGGTTTTTTAATCGGCATACGCATAATATGTACGAAAACAGATGCTTGAGAATACCTGAATACAGACTGCTCTTTTAAGTAGTTTAGGTGTTTTCCCAGAAACCTTGTTTACATTTCGAAGTTGCTTAGCTGAACTATTTTCAGAGATAGTCCCAAGCATGCCTTAACCCAGCTGTGGTTCATATCATCACTAATTCTGAATTAGTGAAATCACTGTTTCATCTTTGATTCCCAAAGCTATGGTACTAAATGGAAGAGATCCAAGTTTTCCCTCTCCAAAACTAACTTAAAACTAGCTTTTTAAAGTTCAGGCAAATCACTTTTAACTTCAGGTGGAATTTAAAACAACAACAATAGCGACAAAGGACAAGGGTAGGGTCCTAAGGATGTCTGAGTGAGTCGATCAGGAAGTTTAAAATAATTCATGATATACAGTAAAATGCACTAATACAATCACCCAGTTTACTGGAACTTTCATTTTCCACTCTGTTTTTATCAGCAAGGAAAATCAAGAACATCAGATTTATTTTAAAAGGCAACTTTGGGGGCCGTGTGGTTTACAAGCATTCATGTGGACTCCCAGAGAGTCTGTCTTACTCAGTTTGGAGTGGACCAGGAATCTGCTATTTAGCAGGTGTCACCCTCAGTATGAGCCTGATACAGGTGAGAGGCAGGATACTGTTGTGGTTCAAAGCCCAGGCTCTGAGACCTGACTCTTTGGGCTTGAGTCTCACTGTTGTCACCTACCGCCCGTGTGACCTTGGGCGAAGAACTTCATCTCCTCATGTCTCAGTTTTCCCATTGCTAAAGTGGGGTCAATGACAAGGATCTGTCTCCCAGGGTTGTTGTGAGGAACAAATAAGTGGCACATATTAAATAATTAGTATGACGGTGCTAGATGGATATTAGCAATTCCTATGGATAATGGATCTCCCTTTGAGGAATGATGCTCAAGGCATGTCTGGATACAGAATTGCTTGAGCTCAGCCTCTAACACTTTCCATCCACTTTATCACTGTTGTGATACAACCATCACCAGGGTCATGACTGGAAGGCTATGGAGGCTGCAAAGTGAACTGCTATAGTTGGAAAGTGTTTAAGTAACAAAGGCTGATTGATCCTCTGTCAATCAGAGATATATACGAACTAGGATGGGAGCATCCTCTTAGCATTTAGGTAGTTTACTAAATGACTAAAGTAGGAAACTACTGTATTTGTGGAATTCAACCAACCAACAACCACCGAACACACAGACTGAAGTTTTGTGTTTTAATATTCAAGACAAAGAAATGAAGTCTAGAAGAAATAAAATATAGAACAGAAAGGTCTGGGTGTGGGGTTATGCTATGGAATGAAAGTGTTCTCTAAGCCTGAGAGAGGAGCAGCCTGTGACCCTAGCACAGCATGGCGACCTCCTCTCCATCCTGTCCTTTATCCTTGGTCCAGGGCCACAGGGTGGCCAGCCATTGGCTCTTTTCCTCCCAGTGAGTGCCTAGAGCTCTTACACTGCCTCCTTCCTAGGTGTTCCCAGACTCTGGTCACACCTGTCCTCTTTAGAACTTCCTTCTGGCAAGGCCTTCGAGGCCATGGAGGGACTTTCTGGGGCTGAGGAGCTTGATGGGATGCAGAGATCAGGAATGAGGTGATTCATTGCCCCTCATGACCATGTTCCTCCCAGCTCTCCTTACCCACGTATATTAGTGTTTACTTTCTGCTGAGGAGGTCTGATAGTGGAAGACAGAGTGGGCCAGACAGATCCCATGATCCCTTGGCCAAAGCCAAAATTGAGACATCTGGTCTTAAAAGCACTTGTAGGAACAGGGGGAGAATCTTTGAAAATGGGCCCAGGGAGAATATTTTGGCAAGGGCATAGAGAAAATGGGGCGGGGGGGATACTGGTTGTCCAAAGGGAGAAGGCTTGTGGACATGGTAATGGTATGGGATGGAGACGGTCTCAATTAGGCTGAAGGGTGGAGTGAAGTGAAAGGGAGGATGACAGTGTGTCTATCTCATTGCCTGGAAAAGAGACAGTCATCATGGAAGTGGGCAGACAGACAGGTAGATGAGATATCAGTAACAAACAAACCTAAAAGGAGAAATGCTTAAAAATCATTACAAAACATCTCAGAGTGGCTTCTTACCTCATTAAATCTCATCACAAGATCTTCAAGGGCATTATGCTCTCCGTTCTGGGAGGTAAGAATGGATGCTGAGATGGACGCTTTGAGGCAGGGCAGGGACCTCTGGCATTCCGTAGTGCCCAAGTCCCGGGTCAAGAAGCAAAGATAGTCAACCGGCAAGACCCTTCGGTAAATATTCTGTTCCTGCTCCATTAGGATGCTGGCAACTTCCTCTGGGAACTGGATGAGGGGCTGCAGATCAATCAGCTCCTTGCTGATCCCAGCTGAACTTGAAGGGAGGGCACTGGAATTGGCCATAGAGGTGCCTGGTTGGCGTTCTGAAATAAAGCAACAAAAGTCACTGTTACACCAAGGCTGGTATCCCCTATGACAGATATTTACTCTAGAGCCATTCAAAATTTTACAGGTTTCTCAACTGAAGTTTCTGCTTGGTGAATCGTTCTATACTATCTCTCCTGTTTTGGAGACCTTTCTGATATCTCTCCTGCCTGCCCCCTCCCACTCCTTGGGGGTAGGGGAAGGCTTAGTTTCCTATTTTCAGAAGCAGAACTGATCTAGCACACCATTCCCTAACCAGTTCACTGTGACACTCTGTACAGGAGCAGTGAAGTAAAATGTACCATTTGTTTCCTCATCCTCCGGGACTAACCATCACCATGAAAAGAAATGCGGGTGGGCATGGGCACAGCAATTGAAATGGAAGAGGGAAGAAGGCAGTAGGGGGAGGAGGCCTGTACACATATAGGCATATGCACCCTATGTCTGAACACGCAGGAGACCCAGGGACCCTCTGCACACCAGGCTTCAAGACTTCACGGTCTGCTCTGCCAGCATTGAGCCCTCAAAGACTCTGATTCCACTGAGATTTACCTGGAGGTGTGCAGGGACAGAACCACCTATACACGTAAGGAAGAAATAGGTAATGAGGAGATGTATCTAAATAAACAAAATAAATAAATCTCATTCCCTGCTCCACAACTGGTAATAAGAAGGTGTTAGCGAGAGGGAAATTAATGAGTGCATTAGATAGAAGCACCAAAGGCATTCATTCAGAGGCTCAAAATTATTCCCTTAGCACAAATTCACTTTGCCTCAGTGGATATCTCCACCTTCAATCCCTTTCTTCCCACTGATTCTTCTTTGCCTACACAGATATTAGTTTCCCTTATCCTTAAATACAAACCAGTAAAACTTCCCTTATCCCTTAAACTCCAACTAGCCTTACCCTTCATCATGTACCTTCCCTAAAGGGCAGTCTACTTTCCCTGATTCCTTCTTCTGTGAGTATGGCGACCATATCTTCTGATCCAAAAATCGGGCCACGCAGTCTATTCAAATTAATTAACCAATAAGGATGTGGATGGAACAGAAAAATGGAAACCAGGTCTGTCCTGGGAGCGCCTGGCTCTTAGATCACAGTGTTGATTTGGAATACAAAATCATATTTGGTTCTCTCTAAGCTCATATTTGAAAATAATTAAAATAAGGCAGGTACTCAAATCAAGCCTACGTGGCTTCACTCTCCAACTTGCTGAATGGTTGAGAAAGTGACCAGATTTCCCCCAACTTGAATCAGAATGTAGCCTGAATGATGACAGAGGCAGATTACAGTTTCTAACACTGATAATTTATGTACAGTGGAATTAACCATATATAGGAAGTCTTCCCAGAATTAACCAGCTCTAAGACATGATTTCAAAGCATAGCACTCTGTGAAGGAAATAAAAGTAACTCCCAAATCTTATGAAACAGCTGCTTATCTAATATGCAAGAGAAGAGATAATGTAATACAATATGTAAATAACATGATATATTGTAAATCACAATGTATCTTGAGACATGAATCACATGATGTTACAATGAATGAAGAGGAATCTAGTGATTTGTGGGAAATAGCAATAAAGGAGACCTAAACAAATTTGAATAAAAGAAGAAAAAGAAGCCTGGTAGCTGTAACTTGAATAAATGTAGTGGCCCCATGTGTCTCAATATAAGCACAGCATCACACTCAAAGGAAACACAAATCTGAGGTTAGAAACCTTGAAACATAATGTAGACCTTTAGTGTAGGTTTCCTTAAAGCAGGATTACTCGGGGATTTTTTATCATGCACCACAAAGAAACATCCCAGAAATCTTTTGGGGACATACTTTGTGTTCTTCAAGTTCTACATTTAAACAGCAGCTGTTAAAATACTTCCTGCTTTCTCTCATTCTTGCTGAGCTCCCCTTTAATCTCCTCTTTCCTATTCACAGGCCACGTTGCCCCAACTCTCAGCTGTAAGTCACCATCAGATCTCCCTCTCTGCAACATGGGCAACTCTATGATGGATTAAAGACCCAGGAGCTCTGTGACCCCTGATCATTCCTCATTATTTGTGGAGCAAAGTTCATTAATCCCACAGGCAACCGTAGTTCTCTTGTGAAAAAATTTTTAGAAAATTTCTGATGAATATAATTATCAATCTCATTTACAGTCAATGTTTGCTCTCAGCCCCATGTTCTCCAGTTAATAGTTATTCTACAATAGAATAGGGTTGTATCTCTAGACACTCTAACAGCCTAACAAAATTTACTGTGAGACACAGTGTCTTCAAGTTCTATTTCCCTGATAACCGAGTTCAGTACTTTATATGGATTAATTTAGGAGGTAGATAGCACTATTATGTGAGGCTCACATAAGGTCACATAAATAGGAAGCTAGGAAGCTGGGATCTGAATCAGGGTCTTTTTGACTTCAGAGCTCATGTTCTTGATCACTCAGCATATAACCTCATGTAGCGATAGAATATCACATTGTCATTCTGGATTTTAGATGCATCTCAAGTGATTTAAGTTAGTATAAATCAACTTCTTGCGCTTGCTTACTTGCAGTGATCTGATAAAATGAACTCTTCAAACACCAAAGGTAAGGATTTGACCCTAGAGCATGGACAGTTTTCCCTTCTTTGTTCAGCCTGGAACCATCATGTCAACAACTACATTACAACTACATTAGAATGGAGCACATAGAAACTCAAAAGTGCCCTCTCCTTTCCTCCTTATAAATTCATAAGAATGTTCCCATACTTTAAACAGGTATTTTCCAAAGTGTGTAACACTGAATTTATGCAAAACACCGTTCCTTGGTTAATACTTTAGAGACATACTGGGTTAAACAAAGTTAAACAAGCTTTCTTTTTTTCTATTTTAACTGCAGGACTTCTCAGAGCCTTTAATAAATTCCACAAGGGGCATAAACTATCACAGCACACAGCAGCTCTCTTCAACCTTGCTGTCTATCTCTATATCATTTGCATGGGAATTACAGTCACCTCAAAGGTTTTGTCAATGGGGGAAACAGGGCCTCGGGTGCTTGTGGGGTTAGTGGTTCCAAAGAACCTTAGTCCCTTTTGGCCCCGAAGCCGCGTTGAGACTGGTGACACTGCGGCCTCAAAGCCCGACGTGTGGGCGCGCTGCTTCGGAACTACGCTGAAGCCTGCGGGAGCGTGGCGGTGGCGAAGGCGCGACCCGTGCAGGCGGCCGTGTACGGGGGGCTGCTGGGCGGCGCGGTGGCCTTTTAAAAGGCGCTGCTCCACTCGACAGGGACCCTCCTGCTGCTGGCGCCCCGCCACACGCAACCGTGACTCGGAGGCGTTCGTGCAACTGCTGCTCTGGCTGCGGGGCCGCGGCTGCCTGCACCACGTGAGCCCAGGCCCCTTCGACGCCCAGGCCAGCCTCTGCCAGGCCCGCTGCCGCTACCTGCAGCCCGGCTGGGTCGACTTCCTGGACCGGATCCTGGATGTGGGTTTCGTGGGCCGCTGGTGGGTGCTGGGGGCCCGGATGCACGACTGTGACATCAACGACGATGAGTTCCTGCACCTGCCGGCACATCTGCGCGCCGTCGGGCCCCACCAGTTGCACTCGGAGGCCAACGAGCGGCTCTTCGACGAGAAGTACAAGCCCGTGGTGCTCACCGACGATCAGGTGGGACCAGGAGCTGTGGGAGGAGCAGGTCTTGCAGAAGGGGAAGAAGGACCAGCTCGCCCTGAGCCAGGCCGACCCGCTGGTGCCGTCGGAAGTCGCGAGATGAAACCCAGACCAGCCTGGGTCCCGATCGGGCTCTGAGCCCTGGCAGACTGTTGGCCCGGGATTGTGCAGTTGGTGCGAGTGAGCCTCAAACGCCGAGTGACAGAAATAAATTATTTGCACTGTTCTCTCCCTGAGTTTTCACAAAATCGGGGGCTTCCCTCTCACCTGTTGATTTTGAGCTGACGCTAATTCAGATCCTCCTTGGTCTAGGAGTTGGGGAGAGAAGAGCGACATGCCATGTCATGTTTAGCACTGCCAGTTAGTAAGACGCTTTAGAAGGAAATAAGCCTATGTTCACTGGGCTTCACCCTTCCCCTGACTGAGGCATCACAGTTGTTAGGTGACTCCCAAGCTCTCCTAAGAATTTTCAGATTTTCGTTTTAAAATTTGAACTGAAATGTTTATCCTCTATTCCATGAGTAACATTTTTTTAAATTGATTTTTTAAATTGTAGTCTCAGAGGAAACTGGAAAAATAACAGAGACATCCTGTGTACCCTTCCCCCAGCTTCCCCCAAATGGTAACGTTTTCTACAAGCAGTACCAAACACCAGGAGATTGACATTGGAATGACTAAACTTTTTGCAAAAGCAACTTGCTTTTACCATAGGTGTATGATAGTGATGTTAAAGTGACCTGGACGGATAAAGCATTTTCTGATCTGGAAATCAATATGGAATCATAGCTTCTGGTTATGTTACATCTCAGTAACCCTAAAAACACAGAATCCTCTGGAAAGGAATATGTTGGTGTACATAGCTGGGTTATAATCGTACTTTTAAAACTAATATTAGAGGAATGAGACTACCTATGTCACTGATGTGGCCCGTGGCTAGTTAATAAACCAGGAGATGAAACCAAAAAAACAAAAAGTAAAAAAAACAAAGAACCTTAGTCCGCCATATTGCCAAAGGCAATATGTAAAGATCTATGTAAAGGTCTAAGGGTGAGAGAGACCATGGCTTATTTAGGAAACCGCAAGTCATTGCCGATGGCTGTAGCATACGTTAAGAGAGATGGAGCATCACTGTAGAAAATGAAGGAAGCTTTATTTTCCAGAAGGCACTAGAGAACAGGTGTGGCTCATGAAGGAACAATGGGGGTGGTAGGAGGATCCAAACATTTACGTGAAGAAATGTACAGCCTAAACTTTTGGGTCTCCCGGTGGATCTAGGCAATCGCCCCACCTTGAAGGAGGGGAGTCTGGGCCAAGTCTTCCCTTGAGGGATGCTGCTATGAAAGACATCCACTTAATCCTTGGTTCCTTCCTTCCTTTCTGGTGATCAGAAAGCCCTCATCTTGCCTATGAACTGCCATTCCCAGGGGCTGTCCACAAATTGTGCAACCCAGAAATATCCAGAAAAGCCCTACACTGGATAAGTACTTTTCCTTGATAACTCTTCACCCAATGCCCTGGGTATTGTGGCTTTCATAACTCCCACCCCTAGAATTCTGCTCCCTCCCTCAGGGTTAGCACTTGTTCAGAAACTTTAGTTTAGGTGCAAGCCCGCAGAAGAGCCTTGGGCTTGGCCTAGAGCTCAGCAAAACCTGCCACTTCCCATGGATTTCTCTTTTTGCCTTTTGGTCCCTATCAAAAGGTCTTTATTGCTGTGTCTCATACGCAAGTCTAGAGTTTACCAAGTAATCTCACAAACTCTCTTAACGTAATGTGAGGGAGCCATGATAGGTTAGCATGGCTAACCCTATTTTTCATAAAGCTTGAGTTAAATTGCTACGAGATTTGCTGAAGAATCCAGCTTGTGAGTGGTCAGCCCTGGAACTGGTAAAAGCTGAGAGAGAATCGGAAGATTCTGGCTCCTTGCCCAGTACTCGGCATTACACCAAGCTGAGCCTGAGTCACCATGGATGTGCTCTGTGTCCAGGGGCCAGCCTTATTAGCTGCCAATATATCTCAATGGGGTTAAGAAAGGTTAAGCAGAAATTCCTCCATTCACTCATTGATGCCTACTATGTGCCAGGTTTTGTTTCAGACTACACTGATGTTGGGATTCAGTGAATAAGAAAAGATCCTTGTTGATATTGAACATCCTAGGAGAGAAGACTGATAAACACTACTACAACATGGAGGTTGGAAAGGTGTAGTATTACATAGCGTTTTTTTTTTTTTTTTTTTGCGGTACATGGGTCTCTCACTGTTGTGGCCTCTCCTTGTTGAGGAGCACAGGCTCCGGACGCGCAGGCTCAGCGGCCATGGCTCATGGGCCCAGCCGCTCCGCGGCATGTGGGATCCTCCTGGACCGGGTCACGAACCCGTATCCCCTGCATCAGCAGGCGGACTCTCAACCACTGCGCCACCAGGGAAGCCCTACATAGCATATTTTAACTAGAATGCTATTTCCTCAAGTCTTTCTGCAAAAGTCTTCAAAGCTTTACCATCCAGGATGCTCTTGGCTTGGTCACCCTAATCCTTTTCTGGCATCTCAACAAGAGCTACTCACCTAGCTCCCGCACCTCACCATTTATTAGCCCTTTGCACGAAGTAACACGTTTTAATTTTTACAAAGAACACTGTCAGGCAAGCGTGATTACCCCCATTCTATAAATGACAAATTGAGGGTCAGAAATGTTAAGCAATCTGCTACTAAGAGATGGGGCTGGAACTAAGATTCAGCTCTGACTCCAAAAGTCTACCATCTACTACGGTCAACATTTTGAGAGATCTTCTGCAGGAGAGAAGGATTCCCCTGATTTCCTGCTGAGTCTGTTTCTCTGCTTTTCTCTGTTACACACACACACACACACACACACACACACACACACACAGTCTTTTCTGGGTAGGGAGAGAGGTGGTTGAAAAGTTAGGCAGGATTATACCTTACAGGAATCTGACTTTAATGGAAAATAGAATATAGTACTTGCATTATATTTTGATGGTAGCTTAGTATGTATGTATGAATATATTTACAAAGGTAAAACCTTTAGGAGAAACTGCCACATAGCTCTGCTTCTAAAATGTTATTTTTCATTCCCACTCTCTGTGAGTGGTGGTGTGATGGGCACAGACTTTCTTGCAAGGCAAAACAAAAACTTAAACATGCATACCCTTTGTCTTAGCAATTCCACTTCTGGGATTTTATCTGACAGAAATTCTTGCAAAAATACAGACAAAGTGAGGTAAATTCATAGGTACTATAATTGAAAATTTAAGTGAAAAAAATAGCAAGTTGGGAACAATGCAATATGAACCTATTGGAGGAAAAAGAATTTATAAATGTAGGTATATGTTTGTATCTGTCTAGTACACACCAAACTAATGAAAGTGTTTATATATTGCACGGTTCTGTTTCATTGAACTTTTTTCTAACGTAGGTTTGACAGTATTAAAAAAAAATATCAAAATGGTATCTGAAAAATTCATCCAGAGTACAAAATTCTAATCTTCTCATGGGCACAAACTGGTTTGGCATTTGAGCTGCTCAGATCTTTTCCAAATATTGCAATACTGGTTTTGAAAAATTTCTTCAAATTACAATTAGGGAAGAAAGTACGAAAAACTTTTATTATATCTACTCTATACATTTTTCTTTGATTTGAATTCATTTTGTAGACAATCCCTTTATTTTTTTAACTTAAGCACTGGATTCATCAACTCCACATTTAGTAGCCTTTGAGTGATACAATTCCAATTATATAAGATAAGACAGGAGAGGAAGGATGTTGATTTCATTTTATGAAAGATTCAGAGTTGGCTTAAAGACAGTCTCAGGCAGAGTTGAAAATTGCTTTCAACAGGGAAGTAATGGATTTAGAGAAAGGTTAGTTAACTGGTGATTCTTTCTCATTATCTGTTATTGGTTTTCAGAGTAACAATCAATCTTGCAACAAATGTGTCTGGTTTGTCCTCAAAACTGCATGATTTTACAAGTTCACAAAATCAATGAAGCATATTATTTCTAAGTCGTACTTTAAAAAAAAGAAAAAACCAATATGCCTAGGTTGAGAATTAAGCCATATTCAGATAAAACTCCTTATGGGACTGAAGAGCCTCTTAGAAGAAAAAAATCTGACAGAATTCTTATTAATAAAAAGTAACTCTGCACCCTGATTTCCAATGAAATACGAGCTCACTGTGAAAGTATAAAAAAATTTAGAGACATATACAGAAGAAAATTAAAATAATCAATAATCCTACACCCACAGATAATCTCTGCTAATATTTTTGTTGTAGCATTTCACATTTTTTCTATATATATATATATATATATATAACATTTACAAAATTAGCATCAGAACACATACTTTTTTTCTAAACTTAAAACAAAAACCCAACTTACTCTATAGTGCACATTTCCCCAACTCTAAAACTAGTTTTCTAATATTGGATCTTAATGGCTCTTTAGTAGTCAATGTTATGTTTAACTATTTTTTATTGTTAGAAATAAAACTGTGATAGAATTTGTAAATATACCATTATATGTGCTTATTATGTTTCAAAAAACATTGAAAGAGAGAAAAATTCCCTGCCCACACTGGGAAATTTCCAGGGAGCAGTAATTTCTTTTCTTTTCACGGCACATTAACCAAATGTTTTAGCAGTCTCTCCCATTGATCACCAATCTATTTCTGATGATTTTGGGTAAACAAAATTAATTGAGCCAAAATTCACATGGTAAGCTGTAATAAGATGCCGTGCTTGAGAGGAAAATGGCATTACTGACTCCAAGTTAATAGGAGGGAAACTCTGGAGTGTCAGTGACAATCTAATGCCCTTGTACCCAGCAGCACATTCCTGATGGCCAACCCAGTAGATGTGGCTAGTTCTAGAACACAGCCCAAGCAGGTCACCTGAACTCCAGAGTCTGATCTGGCTGAGCTACTTAAACATATACTAATTACCCTTAAGGGATTCTGTGTCTCTATTTTATAATTATAACCATCAATAATAATAACACTAAATAAATTATAATATTATTAAATATATAATAACCACTACTTACTGTACACCAAGAACTGCTCTAAGCTCCCTAAAGAGGTCTCACTCGGTCCTCACAAGCACTTTATGCCATAGCACCCTATGCTATTATACCCATTTTAGCTGATGGGGACAGAGGTTACAGAACTTGCTCAATATCACCCTGAGATTAGCGATGGAAGCAGTGCCACATCAGTCTAACACCAAAGTCCAGGCTCCCCAAATCACCACCCTACACTGACTTGAAGGATTTGTTCCTCTCAGTGTTTCTATACAACTGACAATCAAGTTTTCCCAGTGGTAGGTAAATGAGGCAGGACTTGGACCAAATGCTTGAGCTGGAAGGACTACATTCAGGAATAGTTGGGACAAATTTTCTACACTTTACAAATCAGGAAGCTATGCCTCTGAGAGGTCAAGCTTCTTGCCCAAGGTCATGGAGCTGATTATTGGCAAAATTGGCTCCCAACTCCCAGTCCAGGGTATTCCCTCTCTACTCCACTGTCTCCCCTACTTGGTGTGGTTAGAACCTCCAGTGCTGTAAACTCTTGGGGGAAATCTCCCCCAGAAGGAGAAAACAGGGAAACAGAGAGTATAATCCAGTGGTTATGAGTGAGGTCCTGGGAGTCACACAGGTGTGGGGCTGCAGCCCACCTCAGGCACTGACCTGTGGCATGACCTCGGGTAAGTTCTCTACAACCATGTCACCGTGATGATAGGGAAATTAAAATGAGAAAATGCATGTAAAACGTTTAGTGCATATTCAGCTCTCAGTAGTTAGCTGTTTTTTATCATCATGAATTCATCATTTGAAAGAGGAAGAAGGAATTCTGGGTCTTTGATCTTAGAAGCCAGATGGAGAGACTTAGTCATATATCAAACCATTTCAGGCTACGGAAAGTTTTGCTTTGTTTTTATAACCTGCAACTTGTACCCTCTGGTGTGGTGCCCACCAATAATCAAACATTTTCAAAAAATCCTCATTTATTCATATGAAAAGAAATATCCATCACATCTTGCCATGCATTGTAGTAATGGATTCCCTAATTTAAAAAAAGCCATCCCCTACCCACCCCAAATTTGCTGTTCTTAGCTCTGCAGCTCTTCCCTCTATGAAGAGAGCATTCGTATCCCTTCTAGCTTGGCATTATCAGCAAACTTCATCCAGACGTCCGACTAGTCTCAAGAGTTAAATCCTTTCATGCTAAAATATTGCTGAGCTATGTATGTCCATTCTTCTTTTTATTGAGATACAATTCACATACCATAAAATTCATCTTTGAGAGTGTAAAATCCAGTGGTTTTACAGTATGTTCACGGAGCTGAACAACTCTCACCATAGTCAGTTCTAGAACATCTTTATCACCACTGCACATTAGCAGTCATTCCCCATGGCCTAACCCACATCAGCCCCCAACAACCACTATTTTCTGTCTCTGTGGATTTGCCTGTTTTGTTCATTTCCTATAACTGAATTATACAACATGTGGCCTTTTGTGTATGGCTTCTTTAACTTATAATCTTTTCAAGTTTAGTCAGTGTTATAGCATGAATCAGTACTCCATTTCTTATTATGGCTAAATAAGATTCCATTTTATGTATATACCAAATATCATCTATCTATTCATCAGTTGATGAACATTTGCATTGCTTCCACTTTTTGACGATCATGAATAATGCTGTTATGAACATTCGTGTAAAAACTTTTGTGTGGGTAAATACCTAGGAATGGAATTGCTGGATCACATGATAACTCTGTGTTTAGCAGTTGTTGAGGAATGCCTAAACTGTTTTCCACAGGGACTTCACCAGTTTACATTCCCCCGGCAATTTCTCCACATCCAGGTCATTTGTTTTCCTTAATTTTTTTTTTTTAATTATAGCCATCCTAGTGAGTGTGAAGTGGTATCTTACGATTTTGATTTGCACATCCCTGATGACTAATGACGTTGAGCATCTTTTCATGTACTTATTGGCCATCTGTATATTTTCTTTTTTTTTTCCTTAATATTTATTTATTTGGTTGTACTGGGTCTTAGTTGTGGTTCGCCGGCTCCTTAGTTGCAGCACATGGGCTCCTTAGTTGCGGCATGCATGTGGGATCTAGTTCCCTGACCAGGGATCGAACCCGGGCCCTCTACATTGGGAGCGTGGAGTCTTACCCACTGCACCACCTGGGAAGTCTCTGTATATCTTCTTTTGAGAAACATCTATTTAAGTCCTTTGCCCATCTTTGAACTGTGTTGTCGTTGTTGAGTTTTTTATCTATTCTGGATATTAATCTCTTATTATATATATGATTTGCAAATATTTTATCCCATCCTGTGGGTTGCCTTTTTACTTTATTGATAGTGTTCTTTGATACACAAAGTTTTTTTCTTAAAATAAATTTATTTATTTATTTATTTTTGGCTGTGTTGGGTCTTCATTGCTGTGCGTGGGCTTTCTCTAGTTGCAGTGAGCAGGGGCTACTCTTCGTTGCCATGTGCGGGCTTCTTTGTGGTGGCTTCCTTGTTGTGGAGCACAGGCTCTAGGCGTGCGGGCTTCAGTAGCTGTGGCTCGCGGGCTTAGTTGCTCTGCGGCATGTGGGATCTTCCCAGACCAGGGCTCGAACCCATGTCCCCTGCATTGGCAGGCAGATTCTTAACCGCTGTGCCACAAGGGAAGTCCAAAAGTTTTTTTTTAATTGAAGTACAGTTGATTTATAATATTGTGTTAGTTTCAGGTGTACAGCAACGTGATTCAGTTATATATATATATTTTTTCATATTATTTTCAATTATAGGTTATTATAAGATATTGAATATCACAAAATTTTTAATTTTGATGAGGTCCAATTTGCCCATTTTTATTTTGTTGACTGTACCTTTGGTGTCATATCCAAAAATCATTGCCAAATACAATGTCATGATGCTTTCCCCCTATGTTTCATAGTTTAGGTCTTTGATTCATTTTGAGTTAATTTTTATATATAGTGTTAGGGAAGTGTCCAAATGCATTTTTTGCATGTGGACAGCCAATCTTCCTAGCACTATTTTTTGAAAAACTGCCCCACTGAATGGTCTTGATACATTTGTTGAAAATTATTTGACCATACATGCAAGATATCTCTATTCTATTCCATTGGTCTATATATCTGTCCTTATGCCAGTACCACACTGTTTTGATTACTGTAGCTTTGTAGTAAGTTTAGAAATTGGACATGTGAGTCTTCCAATCTTTTAACTTTTTATTAAAAAAAATTATTTTGGTTATTTTGGGTCCCTGAAAGTCCATGTGAATTTTAGAATCAGCTTATTGATTCCTGCAAAAAAGGCAGCTGGAATTTTGATAGGGATTGCACTGAATCAGTAGATCACTTCGGGGAGTATTGCCATCTTAACAATATTAAGTTTTAAATCCATGACCACAGGAGATCTTTCCATTTATTGATGTCTTTTAAAATTCTTTCAACAATGCTTTGTAGTTTTTAGTGCACAAGTCTTGAATTTCTTTTGTTAAATTTATTTTTAAGTATTTTATTATTTTTGATGCTGTTGTAAATGAAATAGTTTTTGTAACTTCACTGTCAGATTGTTCATTCATGGCTAGTGTACAAAAATACAACTGCGCTTGTATCTTGCAAACTTGCTGAACTCATTTATTAGTTTTAATAGTATTTTAGTAGATTCCTTAGGTTTTTCTATATACGATATCATGTTATCTGATAATAGAGATAGTTTTACTTCTTTGTTTCCAGTTTGGATGCCTTTTATTTCATTTTCTTGCCTAACTGCCCTGGCTAGAACCTCCAATAAAATATTGATTAGAAGTAGTGAGAATGGATATCTTTGTCTGGTTCCTGATCTTAGGTGGAAAACTCTCAGTCTTCCACTATTATGCATTGTGTTAGCTGTGGGTTTTTCATAGATGCACTTTATCAGGTTAGGGGAGTTCCCTTCTGTTCCTATTTTGTTGAGTGTTTTTACTGTATAGGGTATTGGGTTTTGTCAAATCATTTTTCTGCATCTATTGAGAAAATCATGTGGTTGTTGTCCATTATTCTATTAATATAGTGCATTACTTTGATTTTCATATGCTTAACTGTACATTCATTTTATATTAATATATTGTGTGTGTAAGTACAGTCTAACTGAGAAGAGCTTTGTATGAGACCAGCAGACATTTATTGTCTAACTGCAGTTCTGACCCTAACTTGGACCTGTACATTGGACAAGAACAGATGGCAAACTGGGACATGGCTGTAACCATGACTCCAAATCACAAACACTCTGATATTTTTAAAAATTATGTTTGTTTTAAAGAAAGGAAATATATATTTTAAAAATTCATGTTGAAAATGTACTCTTTATTATTGTTTGTTATTATAATCACATTTTCAACCTGTGACGATATGAGCATCAATTAAAATAGCTCTATGACTTAAGAGAAAACTTGTGCGTGTTATTTCTGATTTAGAACATATTATTGCAGAACTGACCTGTACCAGACTTTGGGTAGGTCAAAGTCACTTAATAAGAAAAACACATACCGACCTGGAATTTTTTTTTCCCATAAAAGGCAACACTAATGGTACTGACAGCATTACTTGCTAACGTTTTATTAAGTATCTCCTTTGGTCCTATCAGTGACTCTGGCCTGACTATGATTAAGTATTCCATTTTACAGCTGAAGAAACTCAGAGAGGCTAAGGAACTTGCCTAAATATTCACAGGTAGTTAAGTAGTGATGCCAGGATTCTGACTTAGACTCATTTGACTCCAAAGTCCATTCTCTTCACCATTTCTTGTACTCTAGGTACCAGAGTTAAATGTATGCACGAACTCAAAACTCATTTCCCCTTTTCAACTAAAATGGGACCAAAACCTGGAAGGCATTAGGATTCACCATGTCCCACTTGTTGACCAAATGCTATTTCAAGTCAAGTACTCAGTAGGTACTTACCATGTGAATTCAACCTATGGGATGTGTCTAATCTAGTAGTGGACAAGGCTGTACAGGAACTGCTTTGTATTTAATTATGCAATTAATGGCTTTTTGACTATGTTTGATGATTTAAGCAGAAGATCTTTACTGACAAAGTCAAAGCCACCTTTAACAGGAAAAAAAAAAAAAGCTATGCCAAAGTGGCTAATGATAGATTTGAGGACATTATGATTTGGTGCATTAAAATCACCATGCCATTGTCATGTAGAGGGAGCCTGGTAATCTACAAGTCTAAGCCCCACACCATGGACCTCCCCTGAGTCCTGGCTCAGGACACTACATGATCTTGGCTCTCCCCTTACCTCTCCACCAACGGCACTGGCTTCTGAGTCTCCTTGCAGCTCCTGAGACTGAATTCTACAGTCTCAGTTCTCTCATCTCTCTTTCCTAGAAAAGCTCATCTCAAGCTGCAGCCATCACAGCTAAGCAGATGACTTTGCAAATGTGTAATTCCAGTTCTGACCTCTCCCTCAGCTCCAGTCCTGATGCTTCTATTCGGAGTGTCTATGTGAACATCCCAGCACCTCAGAGTCAAGCTATGCAAATTGGATCTAACTTTGCCCTTTCTTTTTAGGGCACCACCTTTACTTCCCCAGATCCAAAATCTTGGAGGCATCTGTTATTCCTCCATGTCCTGGGCTGATTTTGCACCCACTCGTCCACCAGTTATTTCCAGAATTAGTCCCTTCCATCCCATTTTCACTGCTTTCTCTCAACTCCCACCTGCATGGATATCTGCATCAGCCTCTTGACTATCCTCTACTCTGAGATACTGAGAGGAATCCTCACAAAAGCCTTCTTAGACCAAAGCTTAGGGGATAAGTAAGGCCATTTGGCTCTGTGAAGTGATGTCCATGATGGCAGTGGGAGGTGGAAGAAGGGTGGAGCCAGCCCAATAAAATGTGGAAAGAAAACACACACAGGTTTCATCATGTCTGGGAGAGACCTCATAATTCCTTCCTGAGGTCAGTTCCTCTCTGATTTGGTATAAAACAGTCATAGGACCTGGAATAACAACTGTCATCCTCTGTCATAGCAGCAGAGACAAAGGAGGTACTGGTGCCCATACCTGGACATAAACAGTTCAGACTGCCCAGCCTCTGTATCTGTGACCCTGAGCCGGAGTGCTGCCAGCTCTGACTGGGCAAACTAGGGCTGCATGCCTGGGAGCGTTGGGCACCTTCATTCTCATGCCTCCCACCAGAGGCATGTGGTAAGGTGGTGGTGAAGGGGGAGCCCTAGGCTTCACATGCAATGCGGGACAGCGCTCAGGTGCCTGGGCTCTGAAGTGGGACAGAACCAAGCCCAAATCCCACTCAGCCACTCTCTAGTTGCTTAACCGTGTAATTAATCTCTCAGATGGAGCAGGCCATCTGCTCAGCTTCCTGTGAACTCCCAGCTGGAAGGAGTACAAAACACCAGTAAAGAAACAAGAAGATGGGGAAAATCAATTTTCTTAAACTCCTTAGAAGTGAAATATACGTGGTTGGGACAAATACTCTGGCAAACCTCTGAAGTTAGAAGGGGGTGGGATCACTATGAAGTCCCCAAAATGCCTTTTAAAACAGAGACACCCACTTAGCCTAACCATAGGGCCTTGGTTTGTGGACAGGGACAGGCAAGCTGGGGGCCAGAGGGAATAGCTCAGGACAACAGAGGGTAAATCCATCAGCTATCTTCCCCCTTCTCAAGCTCTTCTTAAGCAACTGGAATTTGTAGGGGTACCAATTTATGGCCCCTAAGTCTCCGTTTTCTTATCTTTGAAATGGGGATCACGAGCCTACCTCACCAGGTTGCTTTGGGAATTACATGATGTGTACACAAAACAGTATAGTGGCTGGGCCATTAATAGAAGACCTACATGTTTCCACATGAACCCTGGGGAGGTTGTCATATGCCCAAGGAAAGTGTTATTATTTACTTGTTTATAAGCACATGAGAGTTGGCAAAGGGAGAGAATAGGTCATTAATACACATAGGACATGTGGTTTTTCATTCTGTTGAAGGCCCAATTACTTACTGGTCTGTTATTTCTTTCAGGGTGACTTCCTTTTTGTCTACAGTTACAGATATAAATACAAATAATACAAAGAGATTTTATTTTTTAACAGCTGGTGGATCATATCTAATCACTCTGTAAGCTCTTCATCTGAAGGGACCCAACTGGACCCTTGCCCTCTCTGAAGGAAGAATCCTCTCTGGCCACTCTGAGTGAGACTTACAGTTGTTGACCACCAATCCTGGGCACCAAAGAGAACTCTCAAACATCTTTGTCAATGGGAAAGACCTGGGGTCTTTTCAAGGTGACCTTGAAACTGAATGAGACCAAGGGATTGAGGACAGAAGGCAAGGGAGAAAAGAGTGTTTGCACCATTAGTGAGTGGCACAGCTAGCACTGAACCCAGGATTTTTACCTAGGAATTTTGTTGTTGAAATAATGCAGATTCTGATTCAAGAGGTCTTGGTGGGGTCTGAGATTTCTTCTGGTTCTGGGACCACATTTTCAATTGTAAGAGGGTTGGTGTTGCTAAAGCACTTAGAACAGTTTATGGCATGTAGTTCCTGATTCAATAAATGATAGTTATTATTGTTTCTATTACTCGCACTGGTTGAGTTACGTGTAGCTCTTAGAACTAGGGCAAGTGCCTTTGGGTTTAGAAATCCATTTTCTGGGGACTTGATTGGCTCAGACCAGTGCCCCAGGGTTCAAAGACAGACTCAAATAGGCTGGTGAACTGACCACACCAAGCTTTGAAGATGCCTTCTGAGCCAAAGATTAGAGCTTAAGGAGAAGTGGAACCAACAAACAGGAGAACATTTTTTAAAAGGCTGCCTCCTGTGTGTGGCAGCAACCAAAGGGTGCTGCCGCAGGATGGGGCTCTTGTTCTGTGTGCAGCAGGTGGGCTTCCCGCTCCAAGACCAGGCGTAGGCCTGGCATGGAAGCTTTTGGCCCTCAGAGGATGAGTTAGTTCTCCTCAGGCAAAGGTGTGTGACACAAAAGCCATGAGATACAGAGAGGTCCCTTGAGGAGGCTTCCAGAGGTAATCTAGAGTCTTGTTACTCAACATGAGGGTCTTGGCCATCAGCAACTGCATCATTTGGGAATGTCCTGGAAACTCAGAATCTCAGTCCCTGCCCCAGACCTAGTAAATCCAAATCTGCATTTCAGCAAAGTCCCAAGGAGAGTCAGATGCACATTACTATTTGAGAAGCACTGCTTTGATGGAGTTTCATTGTAAGCAGGGTGGCCACAGGGAAAGAAGCATCCAGATATAGCAGAAAATAAGCCCATTGACTTCACAGACCCACACCCAGGACCACCATCATAGTCATTACTTATCATCACAACTATTTGCAGCGGTTAACAACAGCAGCTTTTACAGTTTTATAAATGGCTTAGAGTTGGGACATTGAATGCCCCTCCATTGCTCTGATTTATAGGATAAGCCTATTATTTCCACTTTGTGGATATAGAAAACTAAGGTTCAGAGAGACTGAATAATCAAATAATCAAAAATTCATTTTCAACATAGGAGCCGAAATTACAATTATGTTATTCCACCATAGGTCACTTCGTAAATGCATGGTTTCTCATTAATTTGTACTAAATTGAGCAGTAGAAGAAGTTAGTCTTAATAACAATATTTTTAAAGCAATGCAGGCTTTTTGCTTTTAGGTCCATAGTAATAAAGGTACAAGAATAACCTTTTTAAAAAAACAATACCACCAGAATTTACGTCCAAGTTAAACACTAAGCAGTCACCTTTGGGTATGATATATGTGATACACAGGTGCTCTGGGTAGCCCTGGTCCTTTCTTGGTGCTGTTTTCAGAGTCTGTAGTACTGTTGTTTGGACCTCCTATAGCTTATGTTTCTATCTGCAACTCCCTCCCAGCAGGGCGCCTGCAGAGAGGAGAGTTTAGTAACTGTCACTGAATGAACAGATGGAGAGATTGATAAACACAAAGGAATGTGACACAGCCTAAGGCCAAAGGAATCTAAGTCCTGGGCTTCCCCCTCCCCCCACTGTGGAGAAATGAGAAGGTTCTGGAAGGGATGTGGCATCCATGTCAGCAGACTCTTCCTCAGATAGCTAGTGTAATCTCTCCAAGTCCACCAGACATTCAGACAGAAGCAAGGAAGAGAAGAACAGGAAGTCCTTCAAATGGAATCCACTGGCAAGGCTGATCTTTGTGACCCACTTTTGATATATGAGGTAGTCTGTGCTTTGCTGAACATGTCTGTTACTGGACATTTGTATGTCCATCCCATCCCCTATCCACTTCCCTCCCTTTCCCTTCTTCTATCTCTTTTTCCTCCCTCATATCCTATCCTTTTTTTTTTTTTTTTTTAAAGGAAGACTTTGCATTCAAAA
The DNA here is from genome assembly GCF_963924675.1 of Phocoena phocoena. Taxonomy (NCBI): domain Eukaryota; kingdom Metazoa; phylum Chordata; class Mammalia; order Artiodactyla; family Phocoenidae; genus Phocoena; species Phocoena phocoena. Next base: position 32,673,066 of record NC_089234.1, read on the forward strand.
AAATTCCAATTTTCTCACAGCTGAGGCAGAGAAGGAAAAAAAGGAATTTACCTGTGTATGATCCACCTGAGCTAACCGGGAAGATGAGAGAGAACTTCGAGGCAGGTGAGGTGCTGTTGGTGGTTGATGCAGCCTGGAATCGTGGGAAGGGATGGGGGTGGATGGGAGAAATGAGCTCCGAGGGCAAGAGCCAGGAATAGCTCTGTCTGGACCCCCGTCCTCCCGAGGTCTGCCTTGACCCAGGGGCCGCGTGCAGCTCCAGATGGCCTCCAGACGAGGGCACCCTCCCCAGCTCCATTTCCCACAGTCCCCTCCATGCCCCCTCCCTCCTGCCAAACCTGATCCCTTGCTATTCACTTCGGAGAACCATCCTGATCTAGGCCTCTGTTCTCGCTATTTCTGGAATGTCTTATTTGCTCCATCTCCACCTTTTTTTTGTTTATTTGTTTTGGACAGTGTGCTAATCACTTTATATTCATTAGGTTCATTGATTTTATCCTGTTATAATTTTCTGAGGCAAGTATCTGCATTGTCCCCATTTTACAGGCAGGATGATACAACTCAGAAAGGTTAAGTTAACAGAAAGGTTAAGTAACCTGCCCCAGGTCACACAGCCTGTCTGTTGTAGATCTGGGATTTAGGTCTGTCTGTTACCAAAGTGCACACTCTTAATCACCAATTCTTGCCTCATGTGTGTCACAGTACAGTGTAACCACATATTCGAATGCCAGTCTTTCTGTCAACTAAATCAATGACTCCTAGAGATGAAGGACACTGCCTTTTTTCATTGTTTTCATCCCTGGCTAGGACAAAGCCATGGCCAGCACTCAGCAAATGTTTTCATAGTGTGTTATATTACCTTATATTTCCTAGAGGTGGGTTAGAGACAGGGTAAGAGCTTAAGAGGTTGGGAACTTACCAAAACCCTGTCTATGAAAAATGTGAACGCTCTCTGGAACTTTTCCAATCCAGTTCCTGAACATGAAACACACTTCCAGATGGTCTAACTTGGGCTTTAACATCTCATTAGCAGAAGAAAAAAAAAAGGTATTGTATATGTTCTAGGTTCAGAACACAATCCATTTCTGGGTTTGCAGCTGAGGTGTTGAGAGATGCTACAAAAAAGGACAAAGACCGAAGAGCACGCAGTTATATCAGACTGGAGTGAATCAGTGAAACAAGATATTAACCCACTTGAAGACCCCTGAGGCCTCCAGCCTTTCCCCTTGGATAACTCTGAAAGGCGTCCAGTGAGTTCCAGCTTGGGCAGGGGTTTGTTTATTCTGCTTGGTTCAAATCAGGGCTATGGATCCCTCATGGTTTTCATGTCCCTAAAGGTTTTCCACATTTGGGCAAGATCTGTGTTTTATGGAAGCCCGAGGAGGCCCCGCTCCCAGCCCCTTGGGCTGAGCCGACTGCGTCACCCCTTGGCACAGATGCAGAGGTTTTCACAGTGGGGCTGTGTCATAGTAAAAATGCCTCCATTCTTAACCAACCGTAATTTTTATTACATTTCATTTTTCTTCCCGTGATGCTAAATTTTCATGACCAATCTTTTTCCGGTAAGCACTGCCCTGTGCCAACGAAAATTGTGTGGGTTCACACTGGCTTCTGGCCCTTTACTTTGAGTGCACCATTCCTGATCCGGGAATACTCATGCAAGTTTGTAACTACTACTCTCCCTCCTTCCGAGGGTGTCCTACCTCCAGGCTCTTGACCTATACCATGTTTTTGTTGGTCTCTCCTTCCTAAAATTCAACTTGCTTAAGAGCCTCTGATGGCTTTCTAATGCTTTAGGTCCAAATTTTCACCTTGTTCTCTCCAAATTGTGACCACATCTACCAAATTAGCCTTACGCCTCACTGCATCGACCCACAGATCATTGCTGAGAATCACTTCCTCATTGTTTCCCAGGCGCTGTGCTCATTCCCACCCTGTACTTTATCTTGTGCCTGGAATGAGACCCCCAGCAGAAGCCAGTTCAAAGAAGACTTTCCTGCTTCCAGCCCAGCCTCCTAAACCCATGAACTGAAATCCTCCCTAGCATACCATCCAGGGCACACAAATGTAGCTGTCTGCAGGGTCAGACGGGTGAGTAAATGAGACTTGAGCTGGGAGGGAGACAACACAGTGGCGGGGCCAGGTATATGGGAGAGCAAGCTGGTGTGTCTTGCTTGGTGGTGTGCATGCACCAGGGCCAGTGCAAGGGGCCAAGGGAGAATGGTGGCCCAGAGGTGTCAGAAAAGCCAGAACTCCACATTTTAATGCAAAATTTCCTAATGTAAAAAAAATACTGCAGCTGTCAAAGAAAAAGCCACATAGCCTGAATTTGGCCCACAAGGCAGTTTTTGCTCTCCTGGTCAAAGCAAGACACTGCTATGACTCAACACTCAGTGAGTTTGGCTTGGGGTGGGGGAGTGTTAACAGGCCCCCTGGGCCTGCAGGGGGGAGTGTCTTCAATCCCCCTTTCTAGTCCACACCATAGCCTGTCTTCTAAACTTCTTGGAATACAGTTCCCAGAAAGTAGAGAAAGCTGGGTTACTAGGTTATTCCTCCTTTGCCCACCTCCTCAGAACAGCCACACAGCACTACAGCTCATACAAGCTGCATCTCTCTTTCAGAATATCATTTATTTTCAGATTCAATAGCCTCGACGGTTTTAAATGTAAACATTTTTATTTGGGGGTAAAGAGGCCTAGAGAGGCAGTGTAAGTGGGGGCATCTCTGGTTGATTTTTGTCAGAATCATCCTTTTGAAAGAGAAATTCTATTGTGTCTCTTCTGTTTAAAACTCTCTGACGGTTTTCCATGGCTCCTAGGGATACAGACAGGAGCCCTTAACAAGACCCTGCACTATCTGGTAGTTTGTTTTGCCTCTCTGTGGCTTAGTTTCTTCACATGTAAAAATGTAAGTCTTAAATTAGATAATACTAAAAAAACAAAACAAAACAAAAAAAAACACTTCTGAGAGTGCCTGGCCCACAGTGAGTACCCAGTACCTGTTAGCCTTTGTCACTCAGAGTTCTCCTGACTTTTCTGAGGAACCCTGCAGATCTCTACCCTCCACTCAAACCTCAAACTTGCCATACTCCCGGCTGCCATGGGGCCTTTGCACAAATGATTACTTCTGCCTCGAACACTCTTCCAGCTCCCCTTCTCTTAGTTAATATCTGTTGGACCTTTAGCCCTCAGTGGAAACATCATTGCCTTCTCTGCCTGGGTTTAATCCCCCTTTTAGAGGGTCTCACACGGTCATGGCCCTTTCCCTGGTAGCATGTACCATGGCCACAACTTGTCATTTATTTTTGTAATTACATGATTCCCTACTGGTCTTTAAGCTCCATGTGGGTAGGGAAAATGTCTGTTCTATTCTTAATACCTGGCAGTGCAGGTGTTTAATAATACTTGCAAGGTAAGTGAATTTCAACCACTAGCAGCCTGTTCTTGGTGTGCTGGGGTATGATGACCACAGAGAAGAGGGCCTTCCCCAAAGATAGAGAGAAAATAGGGGCTCCTCTCTCAGCGTGAGGGCTGTGGAATGGAGATGCCCTCATCTCTTTGCTCAGGAAAGAGACCCCAGACCCTTCAAAGTAGGGCTAATGCAGAGACTGGAGCCTCTCCTCTTTACTCCTTTTCTCTTTTCTCAACAACAGTGTGGGTCCACTTTGCAGAGATAAAGCCCTAAGGAGCACTTGCCAACAGGCCCAGGGGTATGAGGGCATATAGAGCAGTGACAGAACCAGACGACAGAGAAATCATTCCGTGGCTGTCTGCCTCACTGTGGGATAGGGCAGGACTTTCCTGCTCAGAGGCCAATGAAGATCAAATATGCCTTGTGTGGCTCTCAGATGGTCTGTCTTCTGCCATATACCTTTAGTCACATACTGAGCAGGGCTGGGACCAGCCCAAATGATTTTTATAAATGATGTTTGAAAAATAGCCATTGCTGGTAAGTTAACTTTAGATATGCGTGATGCTCACAGGCTCAAATCAGACGGGTTCAAACGTGCTCTTGTACAGGTAACTGTGTGTTAGCCTAGAGTTGTACACAGGTATTCATTTACTCATCCATTCACTCAACAAATATTTTCTGAGACTTCCTCTCCCGTTTGGTTGATTCTGTGCTATGACTGCTGACTCAGCTGTAGAAGGGAAAAGCCTTCCACCCACCCCCATAGGTACCCATATCAAAGAATGCCTGAAATAGCCTTGAAGTCCTTGGAGGTCTCTAGGTCAAGGAGGCAGCAGGTACACAGAGAAGTGATCAATTTTGTAGTCAGACAGACCCGTGTTCAAATTGGGGGTTCCATGTTGTACTTATACATGTATGTACACACACACACACACACACACACACACACGCTCAGGACAGGCTGAGATTTGAGTGGGAGATAAAATTGGAGGGTTTCCTAATGGTTAAGAACTTGGATTGGGAATCAGACAGACTTGGGACCAAATGCTGGGTTTGCCCCACTAAACCCAGTTAAAGGTTTTGGTTCTAGAGTTGGCAGTCTATAAGCTCAGATCTTATGAGCTGCCAGAGTCTCTGAAACTTTTTATGCTCTCAGTTCCCCTCCATGTTCTCAGATCATCCACAATATCTGCTTGAAATGGATTTTAGATGTCTGCTTATTAATGTAAAAATGTGTTTCTCTGTATAAACTGGGGACCCACGACTGTTACCAAGGGTGTTTCTGGTGACTGTAAAATTCACAGGTAGAGCCTCAGAGGGGTTGAAGCATCCATTTGTTCAGGCTATCATAGAATCATTTATGGGATTAATGTTATAGAAATTGTTCTCTAAAAAGTTTGTTGTTATAATGAAATACAGAGCTAAAAGACTTAAAATACCAAATATGTACATATTTCCAGTTGGCAAAACATTTTAGATCTTCCAGAAGATGGTAAAATCTTCTGTTAGAATTTAGTCCATTGAAAACTAAACACTCTTAAAATGCCCTCTTACTACTTTAACTGTACTAGTTAAGTTTCTTGGTTTTAAGACTCAATTCTGACAGAAGTTTAAATAATGACTCGGACTATCCTGAGATCTTCTCTTTTTTTCCTCTTAAATATTTGCTACTGACCCACATGTTATTATAAACAAATTATAAGCATTTTCCATTATGTTCTATAAATGTTCCCATGGACAAGAATTTTCATAGCTCATTTAAATGAGGTTTTTGTTCGTTAAACAATTTAAAACACTCAAGAGGATTAGGTACACGTACTGAAAAAAATCTCATTTAATTTTATTGTAAAGAGTAATCCATCCATCTTCATAAAAATGTACAAATTCTAACTTGAACACTAAATTTTATACCAATCTTAGTAGACATGGTGCCCAATCCCAGGAATAAATGCTTAGCATCTTTTCTACTCTGGAGGGAAGAGAGATGATATCAGCAGAGAATGAAGCTGAATCAACAGAAGCATCATAATATAGGTGAGGGCTTGTTTTCCTTGGTTAAATAGATATTCACATTTCTCCATGCTCTAAAATGGTTTTAGAAACCTGAGACTTCACTCAAGATGGTACAGGGACTTCCCTCTGAGCCCCTACATCCTGTTCTTATCTCAACTACAGCATTTATTTATGGTCCTAAAATTGCACGTATACCTGTCCATCTCCTCCACTATCAGGTGACTTTGTCTTATTCACTGTTTTATCCTCAGGGCCTAACACAGTGCTTGGCACATAGAAGATGCTCAACAAATATTTGTTAAATGAGTGACCTGATGCATGAGTCCTAAGGCAAACCATACAGAGGGGCAGCCTCCAGCCTCTAGATACCTCCTTTCAAGTGTCCCGTAAGATGCTACTTCTCTGAGCCCATAGCCAGGGAGACCTGGCTAAGAGCAGAGACTTACGGCTACCGGGGATAAGGTGGCGGTGGGGGGCGGGGGGACGGGGGAAGGATAAATTGGGAGATTGGGATTGACATAGACGCACTACTATATATAAAATAGATAACTAATAAGAACCTGTTGTATAGCACAGGGAACTCTACTCAATACTCTCTAAGGGCCTATATCGGAAAAGAATTTAAAAAAAAAAGAATGTGTATATGTACTGATTCACTTTGCTGTACACCTCAAACAAGCACATTGTAAATAAACTATATGCCAATAAAAATTAAAAAAAAAAAAAAGAACAGTGGAGGGCTGGCATTTCACAGTGTTGGCAAAGGGTGGAAGCAATCATCATTACCACCATCATCGCCCTCAGCATCACATCATCACTGTAACATTTACTGAACACAAACTAGATGCCAGATACTACGCTAAGTTCTTCATATACATTATCTCATTTAATCCTCAGAACAACTCTGTGAGGTTGTTGCTCTTATTCCTGCTTTATGGTGGCAGACACTGAAGCCTAGAAATGAAAAGTCACCTATTCAAGATGACACAGTGTTGAAGTCAAGACTCGAACAAAAGACAGAATGATGCTCCCGTTCAATCTCTTTTAACCATGAAGCAACTCAGAGGCTGAGAGTCTACAGGACAAAGAGAGCCCCAGATAATACTTGTCTTATTGATTCTGAGCCCCTCTCTCTGCTTGCTTCAACAAAGCCTCTGTCCCCCTTCTCATTTGAATGTGAGCCCCAAATGGTCTTCATTATGGCTGCAGAAAACAATACCATTGGAAACAAGTGGTTTGAATCCATCAGTCTTCACACAGGCTCCAAATGCCTCTTTTTAAACGTCACTCATGTAGTAGGTGCACATGGAAATTAACATTCAAATAGTAAGGATGGATAGGAGGTGACAAGTAAGAGGCCGCTCTTGGAGGTAACCATTTTTGCATGATTCTGTCTATTCATTGGCAGTTACCTCCTAACTGTGAAAAAGATTTTCATCTAAAAATTTTCATTTAAAAATATATATTCTCTTCACTTTCAAGAAGAATACTTTTTTTTTTTTTTTGCGGTACGTGGGCCTCTCACTGTTGTGGCCTCTCCCGTTGCAGAGCACAGGCTCCGGACGTGCAGACTCAGCGGCCATGGCTCATGGGCCCAGCCGCTCAGAGGCATGTGGGATCTTCCCGGATTGGGGCACGAACCTGTGTCCCCTGCATCGGCAGGTGGACTCTCAACCACTGCACCACCAGGGAAGCCCAAGAAGAATACATTTAATCACCTCGATGAAAGATGAGGAATTTGGCCCATTCTCCTCATTACTGCAAGTTATATTTTTTTAGTTTTATTTTTCTATTGGTAACTGTATGTTTCAGCTTTAAATACTATTCTTAATCTTCTCTTTTTACATTTCAATTTAAATGTATTTCTTAACTCCCCCAAGGTTATCCATCTGCTCTTTATCCTTCTCTAAACCTTCCTCTTTTGGGATCAATGTGGTGATTTCTTTTCTTTTCTTTTTTTTTTTTTTTTTTTTTTTTTTTTGCGGTACGCGGCCCTCTCACTGTTGTGGCCTCTCCCGTTGCGGAGCACAAGCTCTGGACGCGCAGGCTCAGCGGCCATGGCTCACGGGCCCAGCCGCTCTGCGGCATGTGGGATCTTCCCGGACGGGGCACGAACCCGTGTCCCCTGCATTGGCAGGCGGACTCCCAACCACTGCGCCACCAGGGAAGCCCTCTTTTCTTTTTTTTAACATCTTTGTTGGAGTATAATTGCTTTAAAATGGTGTGTTCGTTTCTGCTTTATAAAAAAGTGAATCAGTTATACATATACACATGTTCCCATATCTCTTCCCTCTTGCGTCTCCCTCCCTCCCACCCTCCCTATCCCACCCCTCTAGGTGGTCACAAAGCACCGAGCTGATCTCCCTGTGCTATGCAGCTGCTTCCCACTAGCTATCTATTTTACGTTTGGTAGTGTATATATGTCCATGTCACTCTCTCACTTTGTCCCAGCTTACCCTTCCCCCTCCCCATATCCTCAAGTCCATTCTCTAGTAGGTCTGCATCTTTATTCCTGTCTTGCCCCTAGGTTCTTCATGACCATTTTTTTTTTTTAGATTCCATATATATGTGTTAGCATACGGTATTTGTTTTCCTCTTTCTGACTTACTTCATTCTGTATGACAGTCTCTAGGTCCATCCACCTCACTACAAATAACTCAGTTTCGTTCCTTTTTATGGCTGAGTAATATTCCATTGTATATATGTGCTGCATCTTCTTTATCCATTCGTCTGTTGATAGACACTTAGGTTGCTTCCATGTCCTGGCTATTGTAAATAGAGCTGCAGTGAACATTGTGGTACATGACTCTTTTTGAACTATGGTTTTCTCAGGGTATGTGCCCAGTAGTGGGATTGCTGGGTCGTATGGTAGTTCTATTTTTAGTTATTTAAGGAACCTCCGTACTGTTCTCCACAGTGGCTGCATCCAGTTCACGTTCCCACCAACAGTAATGCGGCGATTTCTTATTCCAGTTTGTTTTGGGAAAACATTTGCTTACTGACGTTGAAAAGTCACCTTTTAGGACTTTTTGATTTAAAATAGTTATGAATTCAGTTTTATACGTGGTATGCAAGCTTTGGGAGGAAGGCTTGGAATCTGGTTGCTGTTGTTTCTTTGGGTATAGAGTTTCAAGTAACTATCTTGCAAATGAATTTCAGGAATATGGCCCACTCTGAGTTTCTGTAACTAGGACTTGACATTTTTTTTTTTTTTTTTTTTTGCAGTACGCGGGCCTCTCACTGTTGTGGCCTCTCCCGTTGCGGAGCACAGGCTCTGGACGCGCAGGCTCAGCGGCCATGGCTCACGGGCCCAGCAGCTCCGCAGCATGTGGGATCTTCCCGGACCGGGGCACGAACCCGTGTCCCCTGCATCGGCAGGCGGACTCTTAACCACTGTGCCACCAGGGGAGCCCTGGGCTTGACATTTTTATGATCAGCTCAAACAGAGGAACTCCAAGTGACTGGCTGGGGTTGCTGTCCTCACCAACCATCTTTCTGAATTCAATGTTAGGATTTAACCAACCCTTAATTTCTTGATTTCTTAAAGCGATGGGAAGGATGGATGGGCATATGATCCAATAATTCTATTAATTTTTGCCATTAGTAACACTATGGAAGGATTTGAAATTATTTTTTTAAAGATAAATTCATGGTCACCTTAAACCTAACTCCGTTTATCCCCACTACACCCATTCAGTCTCCACATTCTATTAATTCGACTTCTTACTTACACCTCTCTGCTGCTTCCCAAGGATTTAGACTCTTTGGTACAGTGAACAGTCTGTGCACTGCACAAAAGTCCTTACCCGAGTGGAGGGGAGGTCCGAGATCCAGCCCGCATGCTGTGCACTAAATGATATGTGTGGGTATGAGGCTGCATCACCCTGCAGAGAGTGAGGAGGGAGCCTTTTCGTAATTTTTACCAATTACTAAATGTGCCAGCAGCACCCTACCTTGCCTTAGCAACAGCCTCCTAAATGTCTCCAGTTCTCACTGCTCTTTCCTTCCATCCACCTTCCACACCAAACATACTCACCTGAAGTATCAGAGACCCTAATTCAGTAGGTTTGGGGGTGAAGCCCAGAAAGCTATGGACACTCAGGCTGGGCAATTCCGATGCAGGTGGGCTAAGGGTGACACTCTGAGCAGCCCCACCTGACACTGCAGCCAGATGGATCTTTCTAAAAACACAGTCTGCTCACATCACACACTTCCTTAGAACCCTTCAGTGTCTCTCATTACTTACAAGGTAAAAGCCAAGTTCTTTATCATAAAATACAACCCCATGAAGACGTATTTTCTACCCCCAGCCCAGCTCATGCCTTCCTACTTACTCCCTGCATGCCCCAAGATTTGGCCAGAACAGCCTGGTAGACCAGCTGAACACACCGTGCCTTTTCATGTCTCATGCCTTTATACCTGGGTGCCCCGTTCCCTCTGCCAGTTACCATCAGCTCCTCTATCTGTCCCTGGCCCTCCCGGAGGAGTTTCCCTTATCAGTCAACACCCCAGGTTTCTATTCCAACCTAGCAGACCTCTCTCTTCACAAAGCCCAGCTGGGGTCCACTGCAGAAAGAAGAGGAGATTGTGTTTTTAATGGGGTAGTAAGCTAGGAGTGAATGGGCTGATACAGTTAGGGGGGCTCTGCACCCCCAGAGGCAACAGTGTCTGAGGAGGAGGGGAGAGGAGTTCAGACAGGGAGCAAGAAAGATCCCAGAGATAACTCTGCAACCATTCCAGCACCTTGCACTGACGGTAGCTTTTGAGACACTGAATATAGCTTTTGTTCCTGCTTGGAAACTTCCTGAATGTATTTGCATTTTCATTTTGTATGAGTCTGATATGTTAGTGCAAACTACAGGTAAATTAGTGTTTTCTTTCTTTGGTTCTAAAATGATCTCATTCAGTTAAGTGTTGCAAGGAGCAATGATTACACGTTCCTTGATTCTGTGAACACATGTGCCACTGGAATCCACGAAGGTTTACGGACTGTCTGTTCTGTGCCCGGTCCTGTGCCAGGCAAGGTGTTTGTGGGAGAGGAGGATGGGGCCGAACAACTAAAACAAAGCGGAAATGGACAGTGCCATTGGAGAGCTGCAAACATGTCTCCCGCACGGCTGTGAGCACAGGCCTTGGAGAAGCTTGACCTGGGTTAACTGCACACACTTACTATCTGGGTGACCTTGGGCAAGTCATTTAACCTCTATGAGCTTCAGTTTCCTGGTGCTAATATTTCTTCCTAACAGGATTGTCAAAAAGACTGTCTTAATTTCTTAGTGCTGTCGTAACAAAATACCACCACTGGGATGGTTTAAAACAATGCAACTTTATTCTCAGTTCTAGAGGCTAGAAGTCCAAAAGCAAAGTGTTGGCAGGGCCATGCTCCCCCTTGGACTCTGGTCAGAATCTTTCCAGCCTCTTCCTAGCTGCCGGTGGTGGCCGGCAGTCCTTAGCATTCCTTGGTTTGCAGGTGCATCACTCCAATCTCTGACTCTATAATCACATGGGTGTTCATCCCAGAATGGTCTGTCTTCATCTCTTCTTTGGATAAAGGAGACCAGTCACTGGGTTTAGGGCCAATTCTAACTGAAAGTGACCTCATCTTAACTCGATTACATCTGTAAAGATCTTATTTTCAAATAAAGTCCCATCTGTAGGAACTGGGGTTTGAACTTCAACATATTTCTTTCAAGGGACACAAGTCAACCCACAATAAGGACTAAATGAAATAATGCAGATGAAGGGCTTGGTGCATTGCCTGAATCAACAGGCTGTCTGGTTTCAAGTGCTGACTCTATCACGGACTATCTGTGTACACCTAGGCAAGTTTCTTCATGTCTCTGGGTCTCCGTTTCCTCATTTAGTAGACAGTACCTCCCTCATTGGACCATTGAATAGTCAATGAAATCGCACGTATAAAGCATTCAGAGTAATACCTGGCACCAAGCAAGAACTAAAAAATGTTCACAACTATTACTATAATTCTAATTTTAATCCTCCCCTCTACCCAACTTTCTCTTTACAGATGGAAGAGTTTAAAATTTCAGAGAGGGGCTTCCCAGGTGGCGCAGTGGTTAAGAATCGCCTGCCAATGGAGGGGACATGGGTTCAAGACCTGGTCTGGGAATATCCCACATGCCGCTGGAGCAACTAAGCCGGTGCGCCACAACTACTGAGCCTGTGCTCTAGAGCCCGTGAGCCACAACTACTGAGCCCATGAACCACAACTGCTGAAACCTGCGTGCCGAGAGTCTGTGCTCCATAACAGGAGAAGCCACCACAATGAGAAGCCTGCGACGAAGAGTAGCCCCCGCTTGCCTCAACTAGAGAAAGCCCGCGCACAGCAACAAAGACCCAACTCAGCCAATAAATTAATTAATTAAAAATAAATAAAATAAAAATTCAGAGATATCAGTAATGGGGATGTCATCTTGAAAGAATTAAAAAATAAATGTAATTCCTCTGCTTCACCCTCCTTCTCCCCCAAAAGACACACAATTGTTTTGACTCAAGAAGCATCATGTCTCCAGTGATATCTGAGGTAGGTAACTTCGCTCTTCACTGGAGCTTTGGAGAAGCTCCCCCTGGTTATAAGCATGGGTGTGGAGTCACACTCCTCAGTCACACCTGAGCATATTTAGGTACATCTCGACATGGAGTCACACTCCTGGATGACACCTGGCCACCTGTGTCCCAAGGCAGAGGGCTTCTGTCTTGTGCCTACCAAACTTCCCAGCCCAGTGAGCTACAGACCCCACCATCAACTGACTAGCCTTGCACTTTACGAATCTCTTGAGGGTAGTAAGGGCTACCTCAGTAGACCTGAAACCTAATATTACATCTTCTCTGGAGTGAGAAATATTATTTTACAAGTTGAAGGCTTCCAGATGTGATCTTTCACATTCTTCCCAGAGGTGACACAGCCCTAGGCCATAGTGGGCAGTGAATGAACACTTTTTAGTTGATTAACTGGCACAAAAACATACCCCAAGTTACATTAAAGCATACTTTAACATCAATGAAATAATTTCAAGGTCACAAAACTAGTAAGTCAGAGGGTTTCTTTAAATACACTTAAATCTTGGAATTAGAACTATGGATATGCCTTCCCTTTCCTGGTAGGCATGTAAAGGGTAATTGTTTTGATTATGAGGAAGTCAACCAGGACAGCCTTAATAAACTAAATTATTTATGAGGTACAAGCACATAGTTCAAATGTGTGTGTGTGTATTCCTATTAGGACGTCTTATTTTTATACTCAAAGGCATTTACTTTAGAAGAAGACACAAATAGAACATACTTATTGCAGTAGAAGAAAATAAGTTGAAAATTTATTAGACCTTTCTATCAGAAACAGAGTATCCCCCATTTTCAAATAAGAATATTACATTTGTAGGGCAGTTTTTGTTTTCATATTGATATTCTATTTATAGTCTATATATGATGGATAACTTTATTTATTAATAGCTATTCTATACATACACATACTCAAACTGGTTAAAAATGAGCATTGTCTACTACATAATTTAAATATGGGTAACTATGCTTTGTCCTGGTAATACATAAATATTTAATCCTTTAATTTACAGACTTACTTAGGAACAATTTGAGAAGGAAAAATTGAGTTTAATGTACTAAATTTATTATATTGGCTGATACAATATGCACATTTGAAAACATTTAGCCTCCTTATATTGAAAAGTCCTCCCCTTGTCACTACGTTTTTTACTTTTTCTATTTCAGTGCTTTACATTACTATCAATTATCTTATCTCTCGCTTTTTACTTTATTGTGATTTTGTAATTTTTAGTAGGGAGTACAATGGAAAAAAAGAAACAACAGCAGGTGGATTTAGAAAATGTATTCTTGATTATTGAACTTAATAATTCTTTTGGCTGCCACTGCTATACAGAGTTGGTCCTGGGATTCTAACAAGGTTAATGGGAAGGAAGAGAAGGGGAACCAGATGGGAAGTAGAAAGATCTTGATTGTACTCAACTAGTGGAAGTCCCTGACAGTCCTTACACAGTCCCTGGTGTAAGCTCTCCATTTTCCATTTTGACACAGTACATCCTTGTAATCAAGGGCATACCCTTGCTTTTCGATGCTTCATATCAGAAAATGTTTCTCATTATTTGGCAAACTTTCCACTTAGTAGATGGACCATCCTCATTGGTCCTGCAGGCAGAAAACCAGGAATGTACTGACTGTTGGCTGTTTTTCTAGAGCCACCTGTACCACTGGAGGTGTGCAAGCTGATGGAGATTTCAGAGAGTTAGCAGAATCCTGTAGACTGTGGTAAAGCTGCAAGGCTGCAGAACTCTGACTAATCAACACTTAAGTTACCGATTCCTGACTTGTGAATGCCCTGTGAATAATGAAGAACGGGTTGCACATTTTCTCCTCCTATTCTCACCTATTGTAGGCGGCTCCAACCCTCATCTTGTAATCATAACCACTTCCAGGAGACAAGTTGACTTGGGGCACCTGCAGGTCACGTGAAAAGCTGTCTTCATATTTCTTTTTCTTTTTCAGTTCTTTCTAACATCTTAATGGACCTGGCACCAAAGACCTACAGAACATGTTCCTCCTCCTTTTTAAATTCTTCAGTTCTTTTGTGTGTGTGTGTGTATGTGGTAAAACACATATAACAAAAACTTCAGCATCCTTACCATTTTTAATATAGTTGAGTGGTAATGAGTGCATTCATAATGTTATGCCACCATCACCAGCATCCATCTCCAGAACTCTTTTCACCTTGCAAAACGGAAACTCTGTACCCATTAACCGTAACTCCCCACCCATACCCACCCCACACCAGCCCCTGGCAACCACAATTCTACTCTGTCTCTATGATTTTGATTACTCTAAGTGCCCCATATAAAAGGAATCATACAGCATTTGTCTTTTGCCCTCCTCCTTTTTTTTCTACCTTTTCCAACTCCATTTAATCCACTTCAGACGTGATCTCTCTCATGGAAGAAGTCATTCTTTTTGACCCTCTTTCTTATCCTTTCCCCCTGGGAAAAAAATTATAAACCCTACCCTGCCCTCCTTTCCCCTTCTTCATTCCATTTATAAGTCTCTCATTAAAAGAAAAGAAATAAAACTTACTGGGATAATAATTTTCTGAATCTTTCATGTTAGATATGAGTTTCAAAAGATAATTAACCATAACAACAGAACTACAGATGCCAACATCTAAAATCTCTGAAATGGCCCAAAGTTCTTTACAAAAGCTCCATAAAAGTTTCAATTTAACTCTACTCATCTTAATTAAAATTATTTCCCCTCAACAAGAAATGTCTTTTAACTCACTTGTATTGCTTTTCCTGGAGGCTGATTCTCAGTGCTCTAATAATTGTGTTTTTCTCTTTGTTCCATGGGAAGTGTGTAGATTTCAGCTGTGTTATGGGTTAAAGTGGTTTTTGAGGACTAGACTCTGGGAACCAAATCACAACGTTTAATACTGCTTCTCCAGGAGGGCATTCTAAGTTCCACACAGCTCCTGAGAAATGAACTTCTGGAATACAAGTCATTTATAAACTGGGGACTGAGTGTGTTACACACTTCCCACAGATTTTCATTGGTGACAGACAGCTGAAAGTTCTTGGCCTACTCAATGCCACAGGACACACAGTGAACAATAAAACAAGCAGAAAAGCACTGCACAGCAGCCAAGCATATCCTCTAGACCCCCTGCTGGAGTATACGACCAACAGAGCTCAAGACTCAACTAGTCAGTATGCTGAACCTACAGGTTCCATAAACACTCCATGACTTTGAACAGCCATGTGTGGGTTTTTTTTTTGACACATTATCTCTCACCGCATGTTAAAGAAATGTATGTTTCACTGTGGCACATATAGACTTTGAAAACCCCAGGGGACTGGGCACTGAAGTTGAAAAAGGTTTCCAAGAGAGCAAGTCAGAGCTATAGAAATTAGCTTGGAGCTGAAGCCAACTGGCTAGTTGTATTATTCAGCAGAAGCTACTAACAGAGGGATATCAGAAGCCATTAAAGAGCTGCAAAACAGAAAGTAAAAGAAACTCCCAACTCTTGCATAAAACCCCCATTTAAAGATAACATATTAGCTGATGATCCAACGAGTCTCAGAGATGGAAATGCTGATAGGAGTTCTGATCTGAATACAGACAGGCAAAGAGCAATTGAGATCAAGTTATTATCAGGGCAACAGACACCTTAACCAGTGGCCTCCTTTTTTCTCCCCAAAGGTCTGTGTAAGACTGGAGGCAGCCTGCCTTGGTTGGGGAGCCTGGAGATCTGCCCTTTTGCAATTAATGGGGAAGAAACAAAGTGGCTTTTATTGACTTCTGTTTGTTTGCGGCCAAGCCATTTGTCACATGGAACATTAACTCTGTCTTCAAACTCTTTGAACACTTAGAGCCATTTCCACATTATTTGGCATTTAACTCTCTGCAGTCTATTCTTTGAACACTTGCTGCATGCAAATGTGGCCTCCTCATTAGGGTCACAAACAACCTAAAGGGGAGTAAATTCACTTGTACTTTATTAGGATCTCCCATAACACCTACACACTGCTGGGCACAGAGTGGGTATCTGATCAACACAGCTTGATTAACTCACAGGATAAGGTCCTCACACAGAGTCACAAGCACTGAAGCAATGCCAACTCTACATGCTAATCTCAGCCCAAATTCCCAGGAAGAGCATTGATGGAGAATGTAAGCTGTGCAGTTACCAGGAGCCGCATTAGAGTAGGGAAATCTTGAATCCTATGTACAGGGGAAACTGCCTACTACCTAGAGACTGCAAGTTCCTTGAGGGCAGGGGCTATGCTTTGTTCCCTACCCAGCACCTAGTAGGGGCTCAAAAAACATATGCTGAATGAATGAAACACATATGAAACCAAGTGTCTCCTCTTTAGTCTCTTGGATTAGTTGTCCCACATTTTGTGTTTTTCTTCATTCATTCTTTATAACCAATCCACAAAAGTGAAGGTGACTCTAGAAAACAAATCAACATGGCACCCACTCAGGTGTGAACCCCCTCTAGGGCTCGCCCAAGGGGTGTTGGGAGTGGGGAGGTTGAGGATCAAGGAGGGAGGCCACTGGCCTGATAATCGTAGGTCTGGGGCTTGCTGTGGAGGGACAAGAGCTGCTCTCCTTGAGAGAAGTGGCCGGATGTCAGATTGAGCTCTTGGCGGCCCCCAGGCAGTGGAATGCTGCTCTGCGTGGTCCCCGTCTGGCTGGCAGCTTCCTGCCAGGGAGGACTGCCAAGCGGGTGGTGACAGCTGTGTAGTGCACAAATCTCCAAGGTTCTTTGGTGCACTGCCATCTCTGACTTGCCTTTTTGCTACTTGTGGGAAGTAGCTGGGAAGTTCTGATCCCATTTTCCATTGGCTTTCATTTTTCAGCAGGACACCTATCTTATCTTTTAAGATGGGAGTCACTGGAAGATGGCCTTTAGCTCTGCTGGTCAACATGAACCTATTGATTCTGTGTAGAAACGAGAACTATATTCCACTCTGTTTTGAATGAAACGGTTGGTTTTCACTGTGGCCACGTGACTACACTTGTTTACAAGACTTTTTTACAATAATTGACATCTGTCATAGAATACCACTAGGAGAAACCACCTATCTGGATAACTTAGAAAAATTAAAGATAGCCTTTTGGCTATTTTTTAAAAAGAAATTTCAATATCTTAATGCTTATTATTTGGAATGTTTATACCTTAAGGGATTTTGATAGAGGACTATCTTTTTATATATTCTCTTAAAGCAGCTATCTTTTCTTAAAGTTGCTGATACGTGGACTCAATTTTCCATCAGGAGATGCAATAAATGTTAACTTAGATTCTTTTCTGCATTCAAAGATGAAAAGTTAAAAGTGAAATTTCAGACATTACCTTTCAGCATCATTCGTCCGGTGGATCCTCCAAAAGAACTGAGAAGGCTACTTCTTGCTCCTAAAGATGTGGTGGCTTCTAGCAGAGAGCCGGTGATGTACTGAGATATGGAAGTCCTTTGGAGGGTGGCACGATACTCACAAACAGTGTCTTGGACACATTGCTTTAAGCACGGACCAATGCTAATCCTTTCATGGGCTGTCTCGGAGGCTGGGAGCTTTGTGAAGAAATGGAGAAGAGATCTAATTGTCTCTTCTGTTTCTTCTCCCCTTCTCACTGCACTGTAGATCTGTGAATAGCACAAAGTACAGGAAGTATTAATCTAGTTTCTTAGAAAAGCAAATTAACTTGTTGACAAAATGCCAAGATGACTTATTAAGAAAGAAGGCTCAGTCGCTCTAAGTGCAAACACTTGTGAACACTGGACTCATGCATTAACCTGAACATTCTACAGACACCATTTATTTGGGAAAACTATGTGTAGTTATGAAATGGGCCATTCAAACAAACTTGCTATCAAACAGAGCACTTACAACTTGTACGAACCAAAAATATATTCAGCTCAAATTTCTTCTCCTCCTCAGCAGAATAAAGCTCGTCTAGCGGGACAAGGGCAAACCTTTCCTTTTTGTCCTCCTGGATCCTCCTGAGTGACTCTCCCAGATCTATCTCCAAGGAACACTGCAGACTGATTCATGAGGAATCTTCCCTCCATGCTCAAAATGAAGTAAGGATGAGACGGTTAAGGGACAGGAGAACATCTACATTTCTCTCTCGGGCATAATCCTTCAATCTGTCACCTTGGATCAAAGTCTTTGAATACTTTTTCCACATCCAATGAGTTGACAGATCCTGCCCACTTTTCCTCCTTCGGTCTCTCCTTCTGTCTCTGCCACTATCCTGATTTCCTCTTTCCCTCATCATCTGAATTCACCAAGAATTATCTCAAGGAGATTGGATTATCAGGACAGTCTCCCAGCCATAATTCCAATCCATTCCAATACAGTCGTTCAACAGGCATTTATACAGATCTGTTCTGCGAGAAGCACTGAGATAAAAGATGTGGGGCATGTACAAAGAGTAACACACCTCTTGTGCTACAGGACTTCACAATCTAATTTAGAAGATAAGACCTGAAAATTATGAGGTTTGACATTATTTCTGGGAGGTTTGGGGTTTTGTCAAGGTCTCTGGGAAGCCAGAGCCTTCTGGGTAGTGTATAAGCGACAGGGAAGACCGATAACATGGGGTGAGTTAATCCAGCTTTCTGATGGTGGAATAAAGGTTTACTGTATTGTGTTGTCTCCATCATGTCACTCTGAGCACCTTGCCTTGGTTGACTTGTCATTCATTCATTATATCAATGTTTATATACCAGTTATGTGTCAGACCTGGGTAAGTAAGACAGCTTCTCCCCTCAAAGAGTTCACAGTTTAATAAGGAAGGCAGATAAGCAAAAAGCTCATAGTAGGGTGGAAATTGAGGTCACCCCCTCTGTTGATACCAGTGAGTGGCCAGGGAAGGGAAGACCCTTGTATGCCCTCCAGACCCTGCATGCACCCTTGTGATGGTGCACACTCCAAATCTCACCTTAACTAGAGCCCTTGGGTCCTCAAAATGACCCCTGTTGAGCTGTGTTGAGTCCTTATGAGACCCTAGAATGTACCCAGAATTCCCCCTGATATTCAAACTGTGCTGACACCCTAACTAGAGCTCTACTCGGCCTTCCTCTGCCTACTGGTATATACTTGCTACTTGAAGGCAGACTGCAGATTCTTTAGCTTTAATTCTCTGTCATTAAATTTCTGGTGGCCAGTGTGGCCACAGAGATGGTGTGCTGGGACAGAAACAGCCCAGGTTTGGGGTCAGGTATATGGGATGCCTTGACCAGCCAGAGAGGATACTAATTGCCCCTCCTTAGAGATGGGGATTCATCTGGGGATTCAGGGGATTCACCCTGATGATACATATAAAGTGCTCAGTGTAGTGTCTAGAAACAGCACCCATTACTACTGAGCAGGAAGAGAACGGACTCTATCCTCAAGAATCAGCAGGTGCCCGTTTAACAACAGAGCACAGTCGATGAAATTCACTGTGACGGGGTTACGCCCTTGCTCTTAGGTGCTGCTGGATAATATCCTCCTAACCTTATTTGGGTGTATTGTGAGGACAAATGGGGGTAGAGAGCTGCAGAGCTCAGGATGTGATTTTCTTCTCTCAGCTCCAAATCATACAGGCGATCCCCAACACACTAAGTCTCGAGACAGTCCTTCAGAGGTAAATGTTCTACACATTCAGGGAAAAGAACCCACTGTGAGATTTGATAGCTAAAGGATTCAGAGGGAAAGAAGATTTGAGCTGTGCCTTGGAAGACAGGCATGGCTCTAATTGGGGCAGCTGGGGGAGGCAACTCACATGGTAAGTAAAGGTGAAGAGGCTGAACAGTGAATGTGTCCTAAGGACAGTGCACAGAGCAGGTATTAAGAGCAGGGAGTGAGTGTAGGGAGATAACTGGGAAACTGGAAAGGTCAGTTGGCCTGATAAAGGAGAGCCTTGAATGTCAAGCAAAGAGGTTTAATCCATCAGAGGTGGGAAACCGTTCGCTCTTTTGCTTGTCTATTTGTTTGTTTTCAGCAGAGGAATGATCCTAAAAAGGTTTTATTTTACAAAGACTAACATGCTGTTGGTTCCTAGTTGCCAATGTGTTGACCCACTTTCTTTACTTGCCAAGCTGCTCCGTTGGCTCATTATGGCCACACTCATTACCCGATGTGTTCCAGATTCCATCCCATGCCTTCAGAGAGTCCCAATGTCTCATTCAGTCCCTTATCGATCTTTCCCAAAGTGTCTTCCTCAAATCATTAGACCTAGACGAACTGCATGAAATAAGGACTCCTTGATCATGGAAGTTTGAAAAACTCAGTATGTATTTCTACTTTTGAAGACTTACATTCCTTATTAAAATATTAACAACAATTAAAAGGGTCAGAGTAAAGAAATCTATTTTATTTTGTTTAACTGAATGTTTTGAGTATTTCTCATGTTATTTGACCATGGATTTTTGTTAAAGAACATAGCCTGCGAATGTAGCATTGTATGGAATAATTTGCTCTAATCCAATGGCTGTTTCTTATTCTCATGTCCTTGACCTCTGTGGAATCTCTGAAATAGACCATCACCCAGATTTCTCGAAGTCCTGCCTCTCTTATCATTTCAGTGCTCCATCTTTGCCTTATACTTATTTTTAAAAATTAATTAATTAATTTTTGGCTGCGTTGGGTCTTTGCTGCTGCACGGGCTTTCTCTAGTTGCGGTGAGCGGGGGCTACTCTCCGTTGCGGTACGTGGGCGTCTCATGGCGGTAGCCTCTCCTGTTGTGAAGCACAGACTCTAGGCACGCGGGCTTCAGTAGTTGTGGCACGCAGGCTCAGTAGTTGTGGTGCATGGGCCTAGCTGCTCCGCAGCATGTGGGATCTTCCTGGACCAGGGATCAAACCCGTGTCCCCCGCATTGGCAGGCGGATTCTTAACCACTGCACCACCAGGGAAGCCCCTGCCTTATTCTTATTAAAGGTTTCCTCCTCAGGCCCTTAGGACAGCTGTGATACAACAGAGAGATGCCAACAAGCATCTAATGTAGAGGGTCAACAATTGGCTGGTGAACCGTGGGCCACGTTCACCCAAGGGACCTGCTTCATTTGACACACACCGTTTTAAAATCAGGAAAGTTTATATACACATCTGAAGTTAGAGCATCATCTGAAAAATGGAACAATCTGGCAACATTGAGCATTTCCATGAGTTCTCAGGTTAGTGTCAGTCCCCATCACTCTCTAGTGAGCACACCTGGCCAATTATCTGGTCACCATTAGTATATGTGTTTGTGACACTTGCTTTAATGGGATATCGATATGGAGGTAGATACATACAATAAACCTGTACTGAGCTCCTCCAATCTGTCCTCTGTGTGCTCTTGCCTGTGCTGGTTTCTGAGAATACAGAGAGAAAGCCATGGCCTCTACTCTTAAGGGCTGCTGCAGCTCACCTCCAACATATATAAATGTTATGTATATACTAAGTAATTGTTCAGCATTGCTATCAGCTGTTTCCAAGCCCTCAAACTTGTCTGAAGAAATAAGAGAGGAAGAGCTCCCAGAATAAAGCTCTGAGCTGCCATCACTACTGCTAACACCCCATCCACGAAGAATCAGAAAGATAGCTAAGGTTCTACCACCATCTGGACTAAAACATGTCATTCATATCAATACCGGATGAGCTGAATTCAAAGTGCTTGTTGGAAAAATGCTGAAATATGGATGAAGTAGTGGTAGATATGGCAGTGCTCAGGGTACATGTTAAAAATAGGCTATAACCTCTTATTAGATCACCCAGTTAAAAAAAAGAAGCAATTGTGGAAAATCCCATATACATAGAATGGGAAGAGGAGGCAGTATAAAACAGTAATTATGAGTGTTGTCCTAGAGTGTTGGTTTGAGTCCTAGCTCCTCTGCTTCCCAGCTGTGTGACTTTGTATAATTTGCTTTCCCATTCTGTGCCTCAGTATGCTTTTCTCCAATAGGGGCATATAATAGTAGCTGCCCCATAAAGTTGTGGTAAGAATTACAAGCTTTTTTAAAAAAATTTATTTATTTTTGGCTGTGTTTGGTCTTCGTTGCGGCGCACGGGCTTTCTCTAGTTGCTTCGAGCAGGGGCTGCTCTTTGTTCCGGTGCTTGGGCTTCTCACTGCGGTGGCTTCTCTTGTTGCAGAGCATGGGCTCTAGGCCCATGGGCTTCAGTAGTTGTGGCTCGCGGGCGAGCATGGGCTCTAGGCCTGCGTGCTTCAGTAGTTGTGGCTCACGGGCTTAGCTGCTCTGTGGCATGTGGGATCTTCACGGACCAGGGCTCGAACCCATGTGTCCCCTGCATTGGCAGGCAGATTCTTAACCACTGCGCCACCAGGGAAGCCCCAAGAATTACAAGCTTTAATAAACAGAGTAACATGATTGGAGCAGCCACTTAGTAAATGCTCAACAGATATTGGTTTTTATGATGATGGCGATAAGGATGATTGTGGTAGACTAAAAAAATGGCCATAAATTATTTCTTTCATTAATTGCAGGCCAGTCTTGTGGTTTGCTTAACCAATGGGAATTTAGTAAACGTGTTGCAAGTGAAATCTTGTGTGTTGGAGCTTGCTCTCTCTTGCTGCTTTTGGGAATTCTGAGACAACTACCATGTGGAGAAGCCAGAGCTGGCTTGCTGGAGGATGAGAGACCATGGCCCAGTCACTCCTGTCACCTTTGCCAACAGCCTGCCAACAGGCAGACGCATAGTGAGTCCATCCTAGATCCTAGATCATCCAGGGGCTAGTCTACCTGCCATCATAGATATATGAGAGAGTCTAGCAAAGATCAGTTCATCCAGACGAGGAGAACCACCCAGCCAATTCACAGAAACATGAGCTAAATAAATGATTGTTGCAAAGGTCACTATGTTTTGGGAGTGCCTTGTTACACAGCAAAAGTTAACTTACATAATGATGATATGTTGGGCACAATAATGAGTATTTCCTTGCATGAGATTTGAATCCACACACTAGCCCTATGAGACTGATTCATTTCGCAGATGGGGACAGTAAGCCTACAGAGGTGGAGAAACACAGTCAACTTTACACAGCTAATAAGAGGCTGAGCCAGGGTGGAAATTGTGTTTGTTCAACTCTGTAGTCCGGCTTTACCCATTGCATTAAACATGGTCACACACCCAAAGCCCCAACAGTGGGATTCAAGAAAACATCATTATTTGGCAAGAGTTTTAAGTGATGTTAACATTGCCATTGCTATTGTTTTTATTCATGATAATTCCTTTCATGATCATCCTAAATTACTTTGGAAAACAGTCAAGTTATGACTAATGAATGATCAAATATGTTTCCTTTATATGGAGATTTATAGTTTTAAATTACAAGATAAAAAAATATAAACTTTATCTCACTTGATTAATGTGGTAATAGAAGCTGCTGAAAACTAGAGACACTACTGCCCTATATGGGTCAATATCCTTTTTGAGATAAAATCAACACGCCACAACAAGGCATCTAATCTTGCTAAACAGATGTGTGTCCATCCATTCATTCAATAATTGACTTATATTTATTGAACGTATACATTGTGCCAAGCCCAGTGACTTGGGGATCCAGCAGAGAGCAAAAAGAGCTTTATTTTAGTGGGGGAAGGCAGACAATAAACAAGTTGACCAAATAAGTTAATTAAAAATTGCAGACTCTTTTAAACAGTCAAGATATATTTTGGATATGGACTCTACAGGACTTGCTGAAGTCATTGGGAATGAGGAAAGGAAAGGAGTCAAGGTTTTTATAGTTTGCCATTGTGGAGTTCTTAGAAATTATAAGATTTATACATATTTTTTAGATTCCACATATAAGTGATAACATACAGTATTTGTCTTTCTCTGTATGCATAGGGAATATAGCCAATATTTTGTAAAAACTTTAGGGTACAATCTATAAAAATATTGAATCACTATGTTGTACACTTGAAACGAATATAAATATTGTAAATCAACTATACTTCAATAAAACAGATTTATATAGAGAGCTATAGATCAATGTTGCAAACAGTGCCCCTCATAGCACTTATGTTTAACCACCACTGTGAACTGTGAGTGGATCCTCTCCCTCGAATTATACTACTCCCATTATAGCAGGTGCTGTGTTTGAGCAGAATGACCTTGATATTATGCTGTTACTTGCAGAAAAGCAAGCGATACTTAGACAACACTCAAGAAAACATTTGAAGTTCCTTGTGACTCAAGAACCCAGCACTGGGACATGGAGTTCAAACCCAAAACATAATAAAACAAGCATCCAAGGCTGAAGAGAGCTGGGTAATTCAGAAGGAGCGCACTGAAAGGCATGAAGCAGCCAGACACACTGTGTCCACAGCACTCACCCAGGAGGAAAGCTCCTTCCTCTATACAGCCAGAAAGGGCTTTGTCTTTACTTGACTTCTACTGGGGTCAAAGGGATACTTGACAAGGGGAGTCAATTTTGTACTTGTTCTGTTTCAAAAGCTATCTTTCTAGGGTCAGAGCTATGGAAAATCATGCTGTTCCAAAATCTGATGGCATATCTTCTGAAATCTTTCAGCAAGAAGGAGGCTTGTTACTTAGGTGTCCATTGACTCAATAATAATACTTGTAATCACTGCAACATTCACTGAGTGCTTAAAATGAAGCAGGCACTGAGCACTGAGATATGATTTCATTGAAACTCCAGAAGAGCTCTAGGAAGAGATCCTACTATTACCACCACATAAAAATAAGGAACTAATGTGCACACACCTGGGACTCTGCATCAGGACTCTCCATCTCTCAGCCAATGCTGTTAACCACCAAACCAAACAGAGAATCCTATACTACAATTGTCAAAGAAACCACTTTTGAGAGAGGGGTAATTGTAGTAATGATCCTGCCACCTCTCTTTATTGTCTGTCTCCTCCCTCTAGAATGTCAGCTTCATATGGACTTTATTTCCTTTTTCATTGCTCTATCTCCAGGGTCTAGAAGTGTTTGGCATTATAGCTTCTCAATAAATAGTTCTTAATTGAATTAATGAATGTCTTATATATCTTCCCCAAGAAATTGGCTAGAATTCTCTAGGTTTTTGGGTCATGACTTTACTGGACTCATCTGAACCACAGGTGACATTGCATTGTCACCTGTATTTGCTGAACACCAGATACAGAAGTCACATGAAATGGCACCAGTTCTTTACAAAACACTCAGAATAGCTGTAGCCAGATGAGGATCTGATTGCTACTAACCAAACGTGATCTGTTCTGAGAAATTTACCAATAGTTTAATACTATTGCCTTATCATTTGCTGTTTGGCTTAGAGTTGAGCGTGTTTAATTAGATCTAGTCTCCATCCTGATTTTTCATGAAAATGATGACTTGGAAGGATAATGGGGCTTAAAAAAAAACAAGATATGGATTCGCATATTGACTTTCCTAATTCAGGTTAATTCAACAAATGTTGAGTTATAGTTACAGAGACTATGGCAGATGCTTGAGAACAATGATTTAAAAAAAAAGACAAACTCTGTCCTGTGACTGAAACCCACCCCTTTCTCATAGGTTTCCTATCTTTAACATGAAGGGGTCAACTAACATTATCCCTACATCCCTCTTAGTGTTATTGTTTGATGACCAATACTTCTCAGCTTTCTTAAATGGGGGGATGGAGGATATTAATTAACCTTAATTTTAATGATAATTTTGATCATCATTATTCTTGAATTTGGTGTATAGTTAGGGTCTCCAGTTTCCTTCTTACTTATCAGTGTTCTCCTTTAATATCAGTTGTCCTTTCTCACTAGTGACTATATATCTACTTCTAATAGCTCTCTTATCCTCCCCATAATGTGATTCTTAAAGTAGTCTGAGCTGGAAAAACAAATAATCATATTTATTTGGACTGTGTTAACTGAGAGTTAATAGGATGGGTAGGAACATAGGAGCCTCCCACATGGAATCAAGTGTGAGAGCTGTGGTTTGCAAACCCCTTTAACTGGTCTCATGGGCCCCTTTTCTAACTTCTGGAATCCAGAAGCAGTGTTCTAGATGGTTGTTTGATTTCCGTCAAACAACTTCCATGCTGGAAGTTTGATTTCTGATGGATGTGTGTGTCTAAACAAAATGCAATGGTGTAAGAACTGCCAAATTTCCTGAAGCGTCAACAAGAACGGTGAGGCTGCCGTGGGGTGGCGGGTGGTAGCTGAGGCAGCTTGGAGACCCGCGTGGCAGGTAGGGATGGGGAGGAAGATTTCAGTAGCAAGCTGTTGCTTCCTTTGCTCTTGACTCTACATTCTATTCAAGTGTCTATGTGGAGAATTCCATTCTACTGAGAATATTCAGACCATGCACAAGACGCTGACCAAAGACAGCTACAGAGAGCCAAAAATAAAAGCTTTGCTAATGCCAGGCCAATGAGCCCGAGCTATGCCACCGGATTCTGCAGGACGTTAAGTCGAAACTTTATTACTGCAGAAAACATTTAAGAAGGAATGTGAGGGGATGTCCCTCACAGTTGATAATCTGGGAAGTTAGCGGCTGGAAATACCCTTCCACATAACTTCTTCCAGGCCACATTTACCCTTGCGTTCAGATTTTGCCTCCTTCATGCAGTCTTCTCCCAGCTCTAGCAAGAACTAAGCAGTATCTTTTCTGTGCTCCAATGGCCCCCATGCAAAACTCTATAGTGGCACTTCCTGTGGAGTGTGGAAGTCACTGCTTACTCCCCTTTCAGGCTGTCAGTTCCCCGGGGGGGGGGGGGGGGGGGGGGGGGGGGCAGGGGCATGTCTTTCCCCCCCCACCCCGGTACAATTTATTTATTTACTTTTACTAATTTTTGGTTGCTTTACAATGTTGTGTTAGCTTCCATTGCACAACAAAATGAATCAGCCATACACACACAGATATCCCCTCCCTGTCATGTCTTGTTCAACATCTTGTCCCCAGCAGGGAGCACATAGCTTAGCATGCTGCAGGCAGTGAAGGGAGGGGGCAGTGGAGAAAGAACTGAAGCCTTAGAGCCAAGTGCTCTAAGTGTGGTCCCCAGACTAACAGTAGCAGCATCACCTGGGAACTTGTTAGAAATGCATATTCTTGGGCCCCACCTCTGACCTACTAAATCAGAAACTCTGGGGTTGGGGCCCAGATATCTGTGTTGTAATGAGCCCTCCAGGTGATCTTGATTCCTGCTGAAGTTTGAGAACCTGAGATTTTACGAGACCATGTTACCTTTCATCTCTGACTGCACTTCTCATATTATCCATCCCATAAACACGCATGTCTATGTTATCTTCCTTCTAGAATGGGAGCTCCTGAGGGCAGGGGTGAAGTCCTATCGTCTCTATATTCCCCAAAGCCCCTAGCTCAGAGTCCAGCACAGGGCCAACTCAACAAATGCTAGTTGAATGAAGGGGCATCTCTTGCAGAAATTCCCTCTGGCTGTGAATGTAACAGGCCTTTCTGAAATGATGCTTCTGGCTTAATATTTCCAAAGATGAATCATGTCTGATATACTAATTCTAATGGGAATTACCATACAGATGAATCATATTCGTAATGAGAAAACCTGGCTGCCAAGGAAGCCTCTTGAAAAAAAATCAAATCAGGACAAATGGATTATGTTGGGAGGCTTGTGATGTCAGGCTGTGAATTAGGCCGACAGAAGGGATTTAATGGCCTGAACTACCAGGCTCCCTGCAGCTCTAAGGAGCAATAGGTCAGTTAATGAATCACATGGGGACAAAGCCCCTGCGAGACAAAAACAAACTTCCACAAATCCTGTAGACTGTGGTGCCCTGGCTCAGAGGCTCAGGGGCAGTGCTCTTGCTAAGCTGTGCACGTGGGAAGCTGTGAGGGAAAGAAAGTTCCTGGAGTCCTGTGGCCCCAGGCTGCTGTGTCCACAGCAGGTGGAGGAGACCAAGGCCACCCTGTATGGCCAGGTTGTTTGATCCTGGGTGGCAACTGGATCCCTACTCACCTCGTCCAAGCTTCTAACTTCCCCTCCTCCGCCCAACTGAAAAGGATCAGTGTTGCCATCTGTCTTGATGGCTCCCAGAGGCCCCTTTCTGCCTGGGTCATTGCTTCTGGACCAAACAATACTACATTTCCTTCCTCTACTCTTTGCCTGAAGACTGCCTGAGGCTGACCTCCTGGAACATTCTGGTCTGACCACCAAAGGTGGGAGAGCAGAGCAGACGCCTTAGGGTGGAGAGGAAAGAGCCTGGTCTTTGCGTCACACTGATCCTGTTGGACTCCTAGTGCCACCATCTAGTGGCAGTGGGAAAGCAACTTGTGTTTCTTTAATGGACGTTATCACATGGTTGTTATAAACCAGGATTAAATGAGAAAAGATAGCTGTGGGTTCTGCAACTACACAGCCCTTGAGTATCCAAGTGGTCATAACAGCATCCATGCCTGAATCTTTAGAGCTCTTGCTTGCCTGCAAGACCTGAGACAACTTCCTACCCTCAAAAGGTATCACCCCTCCTAGTTATTCACTGGTGGTCCCAAGGTTGTGGAGCCTCTTCTGTGCTCAGATGTAAGTTTGCCCAGCCTCCCGCATGTGAACTCATGTGCAGATGTCCGTGTGTTTTCTAGTCCACAGCTCCATGAACAGCCAGACTCTGAACTCAGTTTTGGGCTAGTGCACCCACTATGCTATAAGTGCAAAGCCTTATCACAGCGCTTATTTACACAGGTGGCATTCAATAAGTGGGAGCTTACTAATCCTTCTGGTTAATATGAGAGTTATAGTATGAGTCCTCTCTCACCTCAGGTTTCTTCCTTCCTCTCATTTCTCCGCTCTCTTCTTTCTCTCCAGGTTGCTCCTGGAGGTGTTTTCTCCAACTTTCTCTGGGTCCCCATGGCTTCTTCACTCAAATTTTTTATTCTTCCCCATGTTCATGTCTCCCACTTTGCTTTTTTACACTTTGTTTCTTCTTCTTATTCTTATTACTCCTATTCCATTTTTCCTTACTCTGTCCTGAACTTCCCATCTTCCTCACTCGCTCTCCTTGTCTTCCCTTTATCTCCATGGCTCATCTCTCTCCTCCACCCCCATTTTTTTCACACCCCCTTTTGATCTGGATCCTTTGAGCTTCAGTTCCGTGGGCAAAGGAAGAAGGTGGGAACAAAGGAGGAGTATTGACTAGGAGGATCTGCAAACTGAGACCATCCTCTAATTGTGAGTGGACAGTTGTTTGTCATTATTGAATGCACAGTGTTTCTTCTACCAGAAAACTGCAGTGCTTTAATTCTTGAAAGTCCCTTCTTTGATGGGAGTTAAGTAAATGGTCAATGGAGAGGAGCTAGGGACATTCCTCCCCCACATCCCCAAAAAACAGGAACGCAGTAGTTGAGACAACACTGGACCCACCCTCAGCAACAGGACCCAATGTAGGCTGGCCTTGCTTAGTTGAGCTGGCTGCAGGCATGATGGCACCCACTTCAGAGCCTCATGCTATCAAGAAGACTGGAGAGCTGTTTAGAACAAGCAGTACAGACTCCCAGGTTTCATCCGAGGGTAGAATCAGGCTTAACAGCCAGTTAGTGAACATACATCAGGCAGAGCAAATGGACTAGGTAGCAATGGGTGGATAGAGACCACCAGGTCTCCAGGAGCTGGAGTCGCCATGAGCTCAGTCAGGTCACGAGGCAGCCTCGGGAGGGCCTCAGGCAGGGGCGCTCACCCAGGGGAATCCTCTGAGAAGCTTGGACTGGCATCCAGTGCAGACATGGACAAAGTCTCTGGCTACACTTTAATTTCTGAAGGGGAAGAAATCTATGCCTACGAATATCTTCCTTGTTTGGACACCATTCATTCATTCACTCAACTAATATTAACTAAATGTGTACTTTGTGCCAAATAGCATGCCAGAAGCTGGAGACAAAATGATGAATGAAACTGTTTTTGTCCTCAAGAAAGTTACAAGTATCAGGGGAGGTAGGCCAGAATGTGGGCAATTCTATTACAGCATGTGATTCTGCAATAGTGTGACTACAAGGTGCTTCAGGAACACAGAGGAAGGTCATAGAAGGTCACAGAAGGTTTCTCCTAGAAGGTAACATCTAGACACAACCTAAAGATAATAAGACTTCGCCAGGCAAAGGTGAGGCCAGAGTAAGATAAGAGAGAGGAAAATGTTCTAAACAGAGGGAGTCGCATGTGCAAAGTGGCTCCTATGGCTGGAGCTAAGAGAGTAGGCAACGAGTCTGGGGAGATAAGCAGGGTCCTTCTGAGTCTTTACAAGTGGTTGCAATTCTAGCCCAGAACTATTTCCTCTCACAAATATTTTCTAAGCTAATTACCATGGAAGTACGTTCAATAGAAAAAAAAAAAAAGGTTTACATCTAGAGGGTTATATCTCCTATGCCTGGGGACATCCAACACCCCTTTAGGGGTATCATGCTAAATACTAAGGATGCAACAACAAACATGACCCAATCTCAGCTCTTAAGTCACCAAAGGGACAGAGATGATCACTTTTAAGATTTCTCTTTTTAAAAAAATGTATTTATTTATTTTTGGCTGCGTTAGGTCTTCGTTGCTGGGCGCGGGCTTTCTCTAGTTGCGGTGCCTGGGCTTCTCATTGTGGTGGCTTCTCTTTTTGCACAGCACGGGCTCTAGGCGCGTGGGCTTCAGTAGTTGTGGCACAGGGGCTCAGCAGTTATGGCGCACGGGTTTAGTTGCTCCTCAGCATGTGGGATCTTCCTGGACCAGGGCTCGAACCCATGTCCCCTGCATTGGCAGGCGGATTCTTAACCACTGTGCCACCAGGGAAGCCCCTAAGATTTCTTATAATGTGGTGGTTTCCTTGTTATTAATAAAAACCGAAAGGAAGGGATGAAGTGCCCAACATACATGCCAACATGGACTAGGAGAGACCATGGATGGACTTCATACCCACAGTGTAACAGTGACAGAGGCATCCCTCTGGGTGGGTGGCAGGTTAAGACTTTTCCTGTCTAGTTGGAAGTGTGGAGACAGAGATGGGAAGGCTCTGAAGGAACTGTTGCCTTCCTCTCTACCTTTGGAAGATAGCAGTGGAAAGGTAGGTCTTCAAGAAGTTTCCAAAATATTGGGAACTACAAAAAAGTAAACAGGTGATGGCATTAGAATTGTACTCAAGTTCATGGGAAGAGTCAGGGACACTGTCTATCCCCCAGACAGAGAACTTCTGTCCTGTTACAGAGGCTCTCAGCTACTTGCACATCTGAGCACATATGTTCAGCAGTAAGATTATACAGAGAAACTGAAGGTCAAAGACAACAGTTCAGGGACTTCCCTGGTGGTCCAGTGGGTAAGACTCCATGCTCCCAATGCAGGGGGCCCGGGTTTGATCCCTGGTCAGGGAACTAGATCCTGCACACTGCAACTAAAAGAGCCCGCACACCGCAACGAAGATCCTGAGTGCCACAACGAAGACCGTGCGCAGCCAAATAAATAAATAAATATTAAAAAAAAAAAAAAAAAAAAGACAACAGTTCAGAGGGCTCAAGAGTGTGGGAAAGTCGTCACCTCCCACCTCACTTGTGCCTACCCTGTAGCCATATAAAAAAGCTATGGTTATCCTGGGCTGCATTCCAAAGAACTCCATGGATATCATTAAAAAAAGAAGAAAAGAGGAAAAACCCTAAAGTTGATCAAAACTGAGGGTTACAGTCATATTAAAGAAAAAAAGGCTTCTAATTTACATTCCAAAAATAAGGCATTTTGGCCCTTACGTTTTGTCATTTAAAAAGCCTGTTCTGTTGTCTCTACTGAGCTTAAGGCTTTTCTTGGCTATCAAAACAAAGAGGTCTTTTGTTGACAGAAACAGGCGACAGTGTTTTGGTAAAAAGATTATATATAGAATAATGGTATGAAGCTCTATTGTGTGAAAAGTAGACTTAAGAGCTCTCCATGTCTCCAGAGTCTCTGGGTTTCTTGCAACAATCTTAAATACTAGTGTCCTTCACTTTGAGGGAACCCTAAACAACTGGACGCAGTCATGGTTTTCTAAGACTTTATAAAGGACACTACGCAGATGCGACTACACGTAACGAAAGACAAAGTCAAAAAACAGTATACAGCTGCGGCCAACCCGCCTGGGATCAACCATCTGTGGGTGTCCCAAGATTTTCTCTCCTCTGTACCCTTCATGATTACAGTGATCCATGGTATGTTGTGCTGGATACAGCTGGAACTCACGAAATATTTCTTGAATTGATTTCAGCCGGCTCTCGGTATCTGTATTTACTGGACATTACCAGTGTATTTACTGGACATTACCAGTATATCAAGGCAGGGGCAAAGATGATGCAGCCAGCATTTGGCATGAGTCCATGCCTGGGGGTGGGTTAGAGGGGAGGGTGGGACCACCGAGGCTCACTTCCAGCAGAGCAGGTAGGAGCTGACGGAATGTGAATCGAAAATGTGAATGTAGTGCTGAGTCGAAGAAGGGCCCTTTGGTGGGGTCACACTCCATGTAAAGCCTAGACATTTCTGCAGCTTCTTCAGACATCCGTGGGTGGGTGCCTTTTCAAGATCAAATCAGGCTTCAGCTGGAGGTTTCTATGATCCATGGCCCACGAGCCAGACCGCCTTTTGTTCATTGAGAAGCTCATTCCCTGTGTTCTTTCTTCTTTCAAAATCTTGTGCCCTCACTACAAGAACCCCAACCATGCTCAGCCATCTACTTTATGTGCGTGAAAGAGAGAGGAAGGGAGTTCTATCTGTTGTGCTCATGATGGGAGGAGAAGGACCACATACGGGGACCCAGCACGGGGCCTCAGTGATGAGCAGACCACAGAGGACTCTCTCAATGCTTCCTTGTTTGTGATCCGGTAGTGACCATGATGTGCTAGAAAACAGGAGGCAGAGGCACTGGGGTTGAAGAGGAAACAGATTCTCGAAAACAGGCTCTAGAAAGTCAGGGCTGCAGGGATGATGTCAGAAACTCTTTCTTTTCTTTTGATGCCCTCCCTCCAAATTGCTCCCTGTCAGCTCTTCACCTTGCAGCCATGGAGAAGCTAAGGCAACTTCTTTTAGGACATGGAATATATTCTGTGTTAGGAAGGAGGGCGTGGCTGTCCCTGGCTGGGTTAACTCTGGTTTCCATCCGTCCCCTCCAATAGGTTTCAGCATCTGCTTTTCCACCTTCTGCCCTGTACACACTCCTAAGAATTCTTAAGACAGACTTGGCAACCTTTTCCTACCAAAGCCACGGATCCTTTCCCCACATCGAAAATCAATCAAAGACCACACACAAAGTTAAAAGGGAATCATAGTATTTTTAGATGTAAGACATAGAAAATAAGAAAAGCCAAGAGTGGTATGCAGAACATGTATAGCTGAAGATAAATGTGATCTACATTGTGAACAGTTAAAAAAATTGGGGTGTGTGTGTGTGTGTAGGGGAGGAATTTGGCAAGAAGAGAATCATAGATAAAATTCTGAAGCTTGAGATGCAGACAGGAAGGCAAGGGCAGGAGGAAAAGAAGCACGGATGGTGTGTCTGAGGTGAGCATGCTCTGGAGACACCTGTGGTTCACCCTGGTTTTGGATAACAGAACAATTATCACCCTGCATCCCTACTCTGCGAAGTGCTGGCTGATTAATCAATGACTCACCTCTGCTTCATCGAGTGTCTCTTGCATGATCAGGGATAGCTGGGAAAGCAGGGCAGGTAATTGGGAAAGTTAATTAATAGGACAAGACAGGGCTTCCCTGGTGGCGCAGTGGTTGAGAATCTGCCTGCCAATGCAGGGGACACGGGTTTGAGCCCTGGTCTGGGAAGATCCCACATGCCGCAGAGCGGCTGGGCCCGTGAGCCACAATTACTGAGCCTGCGCGTCTGGAGCCTGTGCTCTGCAACAGGAGAAGCCGCGATAGTGAGGGGCCCGCACACCACGATGAAGAGTGGCCCCCGCTCGCCGCAACTAGAGAAAGCCCGCACACAGAAACGAAGACCCAACACAGCCATAAATAAATAGGACAAGACAGGAGATAATAAGTGAGAAGAGGGAGGTTCAGGCACCTGGGAACAGGCTGATTTCACTGGGATGTGAGCGGCCACTGCTTGCCCAGTATCATGCAAGGGCAAAAAATTAGGGCGTAGCAGAGTTAACCTATTGTGAGGTCTGAGGATGAAGAAATAAGGAAAGAACAGCTGCACTGTGATTATCTTGATTACCTGGGGTGATGTGGAGATTATCATACTAGCAAAGCTACCTGTGAGTGAGGTGCTACAAGGCTTGGTATAAAAATCCAAGCATGACAGAAGTCAGACCAGGGAGAGATCATGGAAAAACCTTCACTAAGGAACTAAGCCCCAAGACACACAGAGTTGGGTTAGGAAGGCAGAGAGGAATGTGTTCATGGGCATGAAAAGCTGCTGGCTCTGAAGTGCAGATGTGGATTGAAGATCAGACTGTGGGCCTGAGGGTCTGGATGTCTTTCCCTCCTCTGCCCCTGTTGGCCACATCACTGTCGGCCCCCATGTGCCCCAGTGGGAAGGAAGAGAAAGGCTGGGAAACCCAACTTGCTCCTACTTTGCAGAGAGTGAGGGGGTCAAGAGAGAATAGGCTTTTCCTTCCCCTTCAGAGAGTTTGCCTCTTCATCCAGGAGGCTTGATGCCAAATGTCCTAACATTCTGGGCTTGAGGAGTGCCCTTGGGCTGGGACTTTGCTAACACAGCAAAGAATCTACGGTTCTAAGGCAGGTCCTACGGAGGCCTTCAGTTCCCCCAGGTCATTGTGACTTCTTTTTTGGTGGCTGCTCTCCAGTGGCTATCAGAGGGCCAGGTGGGCTGGCAGGTCCTGTGCTGTGCCCACCACATACCCAATGAGATGCAAGGGACAAGGTGGTGCTCAGACATTACACTCAGAGCTGCTTTTAAGTAGACCCAGAGAGACACCAATTCAGACACACTCATACCTGTGCACTGAGAAGACTCGACATGGTCTTACTTTGACTCAATGATCTTCAGTGGTGCCCACCCCATGGTATTGAGATGCCTTAGCACGGTCGTGAGAGCTCCTCAATAACCTCTCCCTGTCCATCCTTTTAGCATCATCCTCCATTATTATTACCCTACCTGAACCCACTGTTCCTGCTTACTATCCATCCCCTCAGCACACCCAAGCCCTCCACCCCAACATCACCTTGGATACCTTTACCTTCACATTCCTATCAGAGCCCTACCCAGTCTTAATGCTACTACTTAGAAATAACTGTATGACCTTGGGACAGTTACCTTCTCTGCACCTCAGTTTCACTGTGGGAAAATGGGGATATTGTGTGGTGATTAATCACATATGCATGTAAAGCACAGAGAGCAATGCCTGGGACGCAGCGAGTTCTGTGCAAGTTCTGGTCTTTTTCTCACCCACTGGACATCCCAGGACATCTGCATGGCTTCTGACCCATCTTCCCCCATGAATGCTCAGGGTGCTACCTGGAATACAGGTGAGAACTAAATGCATCCAGGCAGGGTCTACTTTATTTTGCTCTCAGTTACTGTCCCCACTTTAAGCTCTGTCTATTTTGAAAGGAATGGTTAGACAGCAGAGTTTCTTCTCTGCTGTTCCTAACTCACTTAGTCAGCATTAAGTCCTCCTAGCGAAGTATAGCTGTGGCTTTTTAATTTTTTTAAGTAGCAGCTTTATTGAGATATAATTCACCCATTTGAAGTGTACCGTCAATGGTTTTTGGTATTTTCACAGAGTTGTGCAATCATCACCACTCTCTAATTTTAGAACATTTTCATTACCCTAAAGAGAAGCCCCACACCCATTAACAGTCACTCCTCATTTTCCCCCCAACCTCCCCAGGCCTAGGCAACCACTACCTACTCTCTATCTCTATAGATTTGCCTGTTCTGGGCATTTCATATAATCCCCTGGTTTTTTAAAGGGGCCAAACTCTTCTTTCACTCGTCATTTATCTATTTCCCCAAAATACCCAGCCATAGGACCAGGGCCATAGTAGGCATCCAATACATGTTTTGTTGAATGAAAACCAAAAGCTGAATGAAAACCAAAACATGGGTTCCATGTAGTTAAATGTATTTTTTTCACATTTTATCTCTGGACCTTGTTGGTCCACAGCAAGTTCAGAAAATAAATCAGGAGCAGTGGTGTTGTGTTTTTGTTTATCTAAGACACAGAAAAGCTTTGCTGAGTCTCCTCAAAGTGAAATTCTAGTGCAGTGGTTCTCAAACCTGGCCGTACCTTAGTGTCACCTGAGAAACAAAAAGGCATGAGCCCTGCCTCTCCCCACCCCCTCAAAGTTCAGATTTATCAGTCTGGTGTGGGGCCCATCAGTATCTTTTAAATGTTCCCTGATTTTAAATTAAATATGATTCTATGAACAGCTAGGGTTGAGAACTCTTGTCCCAAGGGAAACAACCATTCTAAGCAAGGATAATCTGTTGAATTCCAGCCATGCCTAGAATGCTACACAGCCCAAGTTTTCAACCCTGCCTTCAGGGAAATGAATCTGAATCTTAAAGAAAGCAATAAGAAACAGAATGTTCATTTCACAAAAATTTTCTTTGGAGCTAACATTCCTGTTAGACTGAACCATATGAAACTGCTGATATTTGATTGTTTTGAGTTACAAAATGGAAATTTCATACTACTCAAACTAACTGAATGCATTTATTTCATGATATAGAAGGTACGTAGAATACTCAGTCTGAACCGTCATCTTACAAATCCATCTATGCATATTCCTTGTGCTTCATATACTTTTTAAAAAGAACATTTCAAGTTTTATTAAATATATATTTCTAGTACAGGATGGAAAATAAATTAGCCATTAAGGAAGACAAAAGCAAGATAATTCACAAACAGATAAAACAAACACCAACTTTATAGACAAACTTCACTTTTTGTCACACATTGTTTCTGGAAAGCACGTCATAAAGCAGATTGTCCTAAAGCAAGTTATTTTCCCATAGGAAATATTTTATGATTAGGGATTGTGTTCCTGACTAGACATCATATAAATCAGAGATAAGATCAACAACAGGTCACGAAAGCAAAGGTCCAATAGCTATAAACCTTTAAAATAATAAGTTTTTTATTCAAGTACCATAAAATGCCACAATTAAATTTTACCCATTGATTATTATACTGTCATCCTGAAAGGTAATTTAGCACTACCAATAAAATTCAAAAAGTGCATATTCTTTGAGCCTCTTCTAGTGATCTTTCCTATAGGAAAACTGGCCCTGTCTCTTCCTTACTTACAGGACCAAGTACAAAGGTCTCAGTCTAGACCTGACCCCCCACAGTCTCACTTCCAACTTGCTGGTGCCCTCAGGGCTCCCGCGCACTCCTCTACCTCCTCATTCACGGCTCTGCTCCTTCTGTGTGAGAGCTCTGTGCTGCGCCAGTTGGGAGGCCAGTACTAAACCAAGCAGCTGTAGTTCTTTGGTGCAGTCTCTAGTCAAGTCTATCTGCTTTCATTCCCGGCTGGGAAGTCAGTCTTCTACCTCCTTCCAGTGACCAGAACTGCTTGAATCTTAGTCCTCGTTGCTTGCCAGACTCCTTCCTTACTCCGTCTCTGCATGAAAGGGGCTGAAATCCCCTCCTGGAATCCCACCCTGTAGCTGGAAGAAATCCTGCTATGTATTGCCACAAACAAGTGTTTCATGAATGAATGAATGCCTGATTTTTCCATCAGTGCACAACTGAACAGCTACTGCTACGTCTTGGTGGGTCTCCCCGATCCAGGTGGCCCTTGGAAGGCCAGCTGCTATCGCCTCCTTGTGAAAACCATGTGCTGTGGAGACAAGCTCAGCCCTTCTGGCTGTACCCAGCAGATGTCTCCCTTTGGAAGGGTCTCCGGGACCCCTCCCTCTCTCTGCCCCTTCTTCCTGATCACACTGACCTAACGTTTTACAAGCTCCTGGCATAACTCTCTTACCAAAACCCTCCAGATAAATCTCCAGACATTCTCTTTCCTGCCTCCTCACCTCTCTGGTCTCCCACGCACCGTAGAGGGTGGTGGGAATTTGGGAAAGTATCAGCACACGGTTCTAGAACAGTGGTTCTCAGCCATTTTGCCTCTAGAGGACGTTTGGCAAAATGTGAAGACATTTTTGGTTGTCACAATTGAGGACATGCTACTGGCACCTAATGGGTACAGGCCAATGATATGGTGACATGCTACACCCTACACGGCACAGGGCATCTCTTACAGCAAAGAATTATGCAACCCCAAACTGGCTGAGGTTGAAAAATACTGTTCTAGAGAAATCAAAGAAACCTTTGGGGGCTTCCCTGGTGGCGCAGTGGTTAAGAATCCACCTGCCAATGCAGGGGACACAGGTTCGAGCCCTGGTCCGGGAAGATCCCACGTGCCACAGAGCAACTAAGCCCATGTACCACAACTACCGAGCCTGCTCTCTAGAGCCCGTGCTCCGCAACAAGAGAAGCCACTGCAATGAGAAGCCCGCGCACCGCAACAAAGAGTAGTCCCCGCTCGCCACAACTAGAGAAAGCCCGTGCACAGCAATGAAGACCCAACGCAGCCAAATAAATAAATAAATAAAATAAAGAAACAAAAAACACAAGCAGTATGTAAAAAAAAAAAAAAAGATGATGCTTCTGTTTTCAGTTAAAAAAAAAAAAGCCTTCCCTCCAATTATCAAAATTCATGCTGATTATAGAAAAATTAGAAAATAAAGAAAAGCAAAAGATCACACGTGATACCCCAGCGGTGTATATTCTTACAGTTGTGGCTGTATTAAATACCATTTATTTTCTGCTTTTGCTGCATAACATGACAATCAAGCTTTTCTCTGTATTACTAAAAGACATTGCTTTCATTGTGAGATTGTTCCCATGAACAAACCACAGCGTAATGAAACCTTCTCTTATTTGTGTAAATTTTAGTTGTTTCCAGTTTTCCACTATTATAAAAGCTGTTTTGATATTCACATTTATACTTAACACTTTTTCTACATGGGTGGTTATTTCCTGGATGAATTTTAGAATGGGTCTATACTCGTTACATAATTTTTGAAATGCAAACAGGTTTTATCAAAGGATTCTATCTAATATCAAAAGTCACGTGAAATGTTCCCCTGGATCCCGGCTCTACGCTGGTCTGAAAACATACTCCAAGCCTGCAACTTCAAGTGTCTCCATTTGAGGGCTTCCCTGGTGGCGCAGTTGTTGAGAGTCCGCCTGCTGATACAGGGGACACGGGTTCGTGCCCCGGTCCGGGAAGATCCCACATGGCGCGGAGCGGCTGGACCCGTGAGCCATGGCCACTGAGCCTGTGCGTCCGGAGCCTGTGCTCCGCAACGGGAGAGGCCACAACAGTGAGAGGCCCGTGTACTGCAAAAAAAAAAAAAAAAAGTGTCTCCATTTGAGGAACTTCAAAGGAGCCAGCAAAAAAAGAATCCATCCCAGAACTTTGAATAGAGTGCTGGAGTGGATCATGAGAACAAGAATGAAAGGTCTTGTGATTTTTGGCACAAAGAGACATAACTAATATGCTCTTAAGATGGAAGGATTTG
This sequence comes from Phocoena phocoena, assembly GCF_963924675.1. Classification (NCBI taxonomy): domain Eukaryota; kingdom Metazoa; phylum Chordata; class Mammalia; order Artiodactyla; family Phocoenidae; genus Phocoena; species Phocoena phocoena. The sequence goes on from NC_089234.1 coordinate 32,712,487, forward strand.
CTGGTTACAGAGGCAAAATGATTTTACTTAGAATGTCTTTCTTATAAGCATAAGGCCATTTTCTATTTATTAAAGCAGCTTAGGTTAAAACTTTTATTTTTATTTATTTTTTGGTTGTATTTTCTCTTTATCTCAGGTATTTCGGCCTTTGGGAATGCAAAATTTTGAAAAACATCTTAACAGCTGTTGTTGGGATAAATTCAGAATATTTTGAAACAAGAATAGGTCAAAGATAAAAATTTTTTTTCATAAAGGCCCAGTTTTCCTCAGTTTTAGCAGCTGATTAGAGTATGGTTACAGAGAAGTAGAAGTTAACTCTCACTTTCTTCCTGATCCTAGATTTAAAGGAAAATCTACAAGTATATATAAAGCAAAGCAATATGTCTTTTTCTTTAAATTGGAGTATAGTTGACTTGCAATGTTGTACAAAGCAGTATGTCTTGATGTGTAAACTCAGTGATGGCAGGGAATGGTAAGAAGTTGGGAATCAGAGGACCTGTGTTTCTACTCCTCTATGCAACTAAGAAGCCCCTGGCTTTGTCACTGACATTTGAAGGCCTCAATTTCAAAAAACGAAGCCTATCAAATATGAAACATTATATGTGAAGTGCTTTTGGAGATACAGTGTACTTCTCTACATGCAATAACAGTACGAAGAGGGTTGTTATTGTGTATTCCCGTGTATTGTGCATTGTCCTTTATGATGTCAATGCAAGTATGGTCAAGGACAGGAAAGTCAGTGTTGATCAGGCGAGCTGTGGGACTGGAAAGAAGCAGGAAGATGTCTGGGGGGAGAATCAGTGGTTCAGAATCAGGTATCATGGCAGGAGTCAAATTCTCTTCCAAGTCACAGGTCTAGGAACCAGGATATTAGCAATGATGATGGGAGGCATAAAAACGACATACGTCAGCAGCAACTATGACCACCGATACCACCATCTGAGAGTTTACCTCATTGTAGGCACTCTGCTAAGTGCTTTACTTGCATTATCTCAGTCAATCCCATTATCTTAGCCACCCAATAGGAGTTGTTACGGAAACATACACAAGACAGACGTTCAGAGCAATATAAAATCTTACAGCTGCAAAATGGCCAAGCAGAGATTTCAACCCCTGTCTTCTGACTCAGAGCCCAAAGGAAAGATCAGGCAAGAGTAGGAGTTAAACAGGGAGCTCAAGGACAGCACAGAGGAGGCATGAACCTGCGAGCCAGGCTGAGGCTGAGGCTGAGGCCTCCCTGACTCTTCCTCCTGGGAAAACAGCAGGTAAAGCTCCTGGAGGCACCATGGGTGCAGCTGAGCTCAGACCCTGCCTGGGGCAGAGTGGGCTGGGGACCAGGAGGTCTTACAAATGGACTGGCATTGTTCCTCCAGTAACAGGAGTTCTTGCTGCTGCATGTGACCTCTCTTCCCTGCCCTCCCCCATGACTGGGGTCAGGAATGGACTACGAGGCCAGCAGGCCTTGGCCTGTGCTATGAAGAGAAGCAATGGTGGAGCCTTGGTCCACAGACAAAATCTGCCACGGTGGGTTAGCCTCACAGTTCATTCAGCCCAGAGCTCATCTCCAATAGTGAAATCAAGTGCAATGACTTATGAACTGTTTTTTTTTTTTTTTTAAGATTTAATTTTATTTATTTTTGGCCGTGTTGGGTCTTCGTTGCTGCGTGCAGGCTTTCTCTAGTTGTGGTGAGCGGGGGCTACTCTTCGTTGCGGTGCACGGGCTTCTCGTTGTGGTGGCTTCTCCTGTTGCGGAGCATGGGTTCTAGGTGTGTGGGCTTCAGTAGTTGTGGCACGTGGGCTCAGTAGTTGTGGCTTGCGGGCTCTAGAGCGCAGGCTCAGTAGTTGTGGCGCACGGGCTTAGTTGCTCCGTGGCATGTGGGATCCTCCCATACCAGGGATGGAACCCATGTCCCCTGCATTGGCAGGTGGATTCTTATCTACTGTGCCGCCAGGGAAGTCCACAAAAAATATTTTCAAGAGAAATCTCATGTAGAAGCCCAGAATTTATAAAAGATAAGAAGTAGAGCGATTCTGGTTTAAAGAGAGATGAAGGAAGCCCAGAATGGTCTCCTTTCACCCATCCCCAACCTAAACACTTTCATGGACATTGGGCCAAAAGCATGTTTGGACCCCTTGACACCAACAGGAATGATATGGACCGCAAATATTCTAACTTTCTTTAGAAAGCCAGTAGCAATCCATTACCATGTAGTTTCCTAAAACCTTTTAAAAAATCTATTTTTCCATCTGCACCACAATTGTGGCTACAGAGTCCACTACTTCCTTGCCACTTTCGGAAGTACTTTTCTTTGTCCCAGGCTCGCTCTGCTCTAACTTCAAGGGCTATCTTCTCTTCTTCTTAGTAGTTACACTAGGAAGTCTATGTATGATTTTAGAAACTTTGTTCACCTTCTCCTCCTCTTTCCAGACAGAACATTCCTAAGCTGTTTAGTCTGTTCTCACTGGAGGATTAAATGCAATAATATATGTAAAGCACCAAGCAAAAGAGGTAGCATAAAGGAGGGGTTCAGGAAGCATCATGCCTTTATCCCTCCTTTTCCATCTCCTTCATCACTTAAAAGGCTCTTCTCTAGTTTTGCCTTACACTGTAACCCTTCGCTCCTTTCTTAATCATAGTCATTGCTGTGCTCCAAATAAGGCTGGGCAAGATAACAATGACACCTTTACCTACACAACCAAATACTGATACCGCAAGACTGCCAGCATCAAGCCCAGCCTGCACCACGTGACCTGTCATCGCAACCAGGAACACAGAGTTCACTCTTCTCTATGTAGCCTCCAAGTTCCCTGATAGGAAAATTGTAACAAAGAAACCCTGGCCTGAATGAGGGTCTATATTTTGTGTTGCATAACCAAGAGAGTGAGGGAGGGAGAGAGAAAAAGACAGATAGACAGGGACAGAGACAGAGAGAACCCACACAGGTGAGAAGTGAGGGATCAGGGAGGGTTTGATTATAGCCAAACAATGTTGGAAGAAGAAATAACTTTCTTTTGCCGAAAGAGAGACACGAGGAGCAGGGAACAGGAGTTCTCAGAGGACGGGAACTGTTAGGAAGGGAACTAGGGCTCACTTCCTGAACTTGTACACGGAGGTAAGGAAAATCAGCGGGAACTTCAAGACATTACTGGCAGGAGGATAAATTGACACAACTTTTCCAGAGGACCATTTATCAATATCCATGGTTGTAAGTGTATATACCCTAAGATTCAGCAACCACATTTTTAGGACTCTGAACTTACAGAGATATTAACATTGCACAGATAGATGTACAGTGATGTTCATTCCAGCACTGTTCCTTTTCTAAGGAAGTGTTCATCAGCAGTGACTGATTAAATAAATTATGGTGTATCCATACAATGGAATAGTAGGTAATAGTGAAAAGGAGGGAGGTAGCAATACATGTACTAACATGAAAAAAATCTCAAAAATACAATAGATGAAAAAGACAAGTTGTAATACGTATAATATGAGCCACTTTCAGTTTTAAAATTATATAACTATTCACATAAACATAAGAAAGCCACCTGGAAGGATACACATGGATTATCTCAAGTTTTTGGAGAGAAGGACAATTGTCACTTTTTACTTCAGGTATTTCTAGATTGTTGGAATTTGTAATGAAAAATAAACAGGAGAGCTAGCTAGAGCACAGTGGTTATGTGCATGGGCTGTGAAGCCATATTACCCAAGTTTGAATCCCAGCTCTGCCTTGTCCTAGAAGTGACAGGTAATTTAACCTCTCTGTGACTCAGTTTCCTCATCTGTAAAATGTCATTAATGATGGTACTCATAAGGTTGTTGTGCCAATTAAATGAATTAATACACATAAAGAGGTTAGAAAAGGCCTGGCATATAGTGAACACTCCATAAATTGTTGGCCTAAAAGAATACCTTTTTTTGTCGTTTTTTAAATTACCAGAGGATAGAAGGGGAAAGGTGGGAAAAGATTAGTGCCAGATAATAAAAGGCCTCAAACATTAGGCTAAGGAATGAGAATTAATTTATTCAGTAGGAAATGAGGAGCCATTTATTCATTGAATAAATATTTATTGTGTGGGGCTTCCCTGGTGGCGCAGTGGTTGAGAATCTGCCTGCTAATGCAGGGGACACGGGTTCATGCCCTGGTCTGGGAAGATCCCACATGCCACAGAGCAGCTGGGCCTGTGAGCCACAACTACTGAGCCTGCGCGTCTGGAGCCTGTGCTCCGCAACAAGAGAGGCCGCGATAGTGAGAGGCCCGTGTACCGCAATGAAGAGTGGCCCCTGCTTGCCACAACTAGAGAAAGCCCTCGCACAGAAACGAAGACCCAACACAGCCAAAAAAATAAATAAATAAACAAATGTGGGGTTAAAAAAATTTTTTTTAATTAATCAATACAATCATAAATAGCATGTAGGTCAAATAATAAAGCATAATTAAAATTAGAAAAATATTTTTAAAAAATATTTATTGTGTGCCTTTTACGTGCTAGATACTCTTCCAGGTGGTTGGGACACATCAGTGAATGAAACGAACAACGATATTTTAGAAAAGGTCTGATGTAATCAAGATTGGCCTTTTGGGTATGATAGTTACATGTCTTAAAAGTGTTTTGTGTGTGTTTGTAGGGGGAGGTGACCAGGAAGACTAGGGCTGTCAGTGAGAAGGCCAACACATTATTCGGGCAATGAAGGCCTGATGCACGAAAGGGACTCCAGGCCCGAAGCCTGGAAGAGGTATCCAAGGCCTGAGAGAAGATAGGCAATCCCTAGTGCTGGCAAGGTGGTGAGGCTGGCAGTCAGGCAGGGAGCTGTGGTGGGCCAGACAACCTCTGAACATCAGCTTTTTAGAGTTTATCTCAGCATCGGCCAACTCAGTTGGCCTGCAGTCAGACTACCTGGTTCCAGTCTCATGCTTACCACCACTGACTGACCAGATGGGCTCTGGAGAACAAAACTTCTCTGGGCCTCAGAATCCTCATATAAAATGAGGGTCACCCTAGATGATCTCCAGGGCCCCTTTCGACTCTAACATTCTATAGCTTTCATATCCCAAAGAGGCAAATGAATGGGACTTCGTTTCCTATTACCAGTGTATTATATACCAGAGTCAAGAGAAACCATTAAAACACAGGATTCAGATGTGCAGGATAATGTGTGAGAAGATTGTTTACATTCATTTCCTTTTTGAGAAAGCACGTATTGAATTTGAAGCCAAATGTATGTGTCAAGGTCTGAAAATGGGTTACTCCAATAATTTCTTTCCATACATGCAGCTGTTCTAAAGCATAAACCACACTCGTTCAGTAAAACCATCATCTGTTCCATAAAGAATATAAGCATTCATCTGGCCCTTATTTTTAGAGTAAGAGGTCAAATGCACAAGGGGTGAGATGTAGTTGAGACCACTGTGCCAGATGCAGACAGGGGCTGGAGGCCAATTATACATCGTAATATCTGAACTTGTGGGTATTTCAATTAGATGGCTTAGAAGATCAACAGAAATGAATTACTGAATTATCAGAGTGGCCAAACAGAAGCTGCAAAAAAGCCCATGTTTCATTCATTCAACAGATTGCTCTCACAAAGTAAATCACCAGAATAAACAGATTCTGACTCATTTCCCATTGCTTGCTGGAGTTTGGTTCTTTTTTCCTCCAGGGTCATGGACTGTGTGAACTTCAGGCTTACTCTCTGTGTGAGAAAAGCCCTGTATGAGGATAATCCACCCTATGTTAGAAAAAACTGTAACTTTCTACTACCCACAAGTAACGGGCACCAAAGCCAGGCTGCCTGAGCCTTGATCCCAGCCCTGCCAACCCCCAGCTAAGTGACTTCAGGCAAATGACTACTAGGCTCCGTCCTGCCTCAGTTTCCCCCTCACAGGGTTGTGATAAGGATGTGAACAGGGCCTGCTGTACAGTAAGCACTATGTACGCATTTATAAAATAAATCTTAGTTGCTAGAGACAACACAAGGCAGCTGAGAGCAGCTGCACACCGATTCTCTTAAAGGATGCTTCCTCTCCACTCATGCTACTCACTCATAAAAGTATTATGGAAAGCCATGCATTAGACAAGACAAGGATCAGCTAGCTGTTCTTCATTTTTACTTCGAAAGGGCTGGGAGGAATTTACATGGAAAAACCTTCTGCCAGGACTGTTGAGATCAAAATGACGCTTCTCTTTAAAAAGGAGATATGAGTTTGTTGGTAGAGATGAAATTAGAATGCCTTGGCATGGTGCCCACCAGCCTGAGTCTGTAATTTCAACCGTTTGCTTGAGTTATTTGAACCCATTTTATTCTTAGCTGTCCTGCTGCGTGAGTGATTGAGTTGTGTGTGTGTGTGTGTGTGTGTGTGTGTGCGCGCGCGCACGCGCGCACAGGCATGATAGGGGGAAGGACTATAGTCAGATGAGACAAGCTGCTTGGGTGCTTGAGTCTGGGTCATTTCAGCTCCAACACTTAGAGTTGTTACCTACAATAAAGTAACTAATTTCTTGAGCCTCCATTACTGGAACTGAAGAATAGTCTTGAAAACTGGTCTTGGGGGTGCTATTTTCTGCAGCAGGACCTATTATAAAAAGTGGCTGACTGTGGAGAACAGTATGGAGGTTCCTTAAAAAACTACAAATAGAATTACCATATGACCCAGCAATCCCACTACTTGGCATATACCCTGAGAAAACCAAAATTCAAAGAGAGTCATGTACCAAAATGTTCATTGCAGCTCTATTTACAATAGCCAGGACATGGAAACAACCTAAGCGCCCATCATCGGATGAATGGATAAAGAAGATGTGGCACATATACACAATGGAATATTACTCAGCCTTAAAAAGAAATGAAATTGAGCTATTTGTAATGAGATGGATAGACCTAGAATCTGTCATACAGAGTGAAGTAAGTCAGAAAGAAAAAGACAAATACCGTATGCTAACACATATATATGGAATTTAAGGGAAAAAAATGTCATGAAGAACCTAGGGGTAAGATAGGAATAAAGACGCAGACCTACTGGAGAACGGACTTAAGGATATGGGGAGGGGGAAGGGTGAGTTTTGACAGGGCGAGAGAGAGTCATGGACATATACACACTAACAAACGTAGTAAGGTAGATAGCTGGGGGGAAGCAGCCGCAAGGCACAGGGATATTAGCTCGGTGCTTTGTGACAGCCTGGAGGGGTGGGATGGGGAGAGTGGGAGGGAGGGAGACGCAAGAGGGAAGACATATGGGAACATATGTATATGTATAGCTGATTCACTTTGTTGTAAAGCAGAAACTAACACACCATTGTAAAGCAATTATACCCCAATAAAGATGTTTAAAAAAAAAAAAAAAAAGTGGCTGGGATAATTTGTTTTCCTAAGGATTGCCCTGTGCAGGCCAGCCACAGGGCTGCTGCCACTCCACGGTCTAAAACATGACCTCAGGGTGTCTGGTGGCATAAGTAATTAAGAGCAAACCTTGGATTCAGGCCCTAGTTGAAGCCCCAACTTTGCTGCTTCTTATCTTGTGACCTTGAAAAAATATCTGAACCTCTCTTAGCCTCAGTTTGCCTATCTATAAAATGGTGATAATAATAATAACAGGATCTATCTTATCAGGTGGTTGTGAAGAATAAATGAGAATATTCAAGAAGCACTCAGCAGGGTGCCTGGCAGTCAGCGCTCTTTAAACCAGGGGTCCCCAAGCCCCAGGGACCAGTACTGGTCCACGGCCTGTTAGGAACCAGACCGCACAGCAGGAGGTGAGCGGCGGGCTAGTGAGCGAAACTTCATTTGCCGCCCCCCATCGCTCTCATTACCGTCTGAGCCATCACCCCCCCTCACCCCCACCCCGGTCCATGGAAAAACTGTCTTCCACGAAACTAGTCCCTGGTGCCAAAAAGGTTGGGGACCGCTGCTTTAAACAGCTGATTTCACAAGGATATCTGTTCTTGTCCCCGAGTGCCCCAGTGAGATCTTAGGTGTATTCATCTTTGGATTGTGATGGGCACTTTATTAGCTGGTTTATATATTTGCTTTTAAAATCTCCAGTGAGAACTCTTTTAAAACGCGCCTGCTTCACTGTTTTTCTTCTTTGTATTTTTTTTTTTAATTTCAAAACAAACTAGCTATTTTAAAGTGTGCCTGAGTCGTTGCCTATTATTCATCAGAAGAGATTCCAGGGCTCTTTGTAGGAAGGATTTCATGTCGGGATGCTTTGGTCAATGAGCTGCCTGTCCTGTTTTTCTTCCCCAGGGCAGCCCTTGCAATGAGTGGGGCTTCCAGTACCTCCCTCTGAGGTGGCAGAATGGGGGCCCTGGGAGCTCAGCCCAGGGTAATGGGGCAGAGGATCAGTCAAGAGAGCCAGTGGAGAAGTCCTGGCCGTGGCCCTTCCCATAACTAGCTGTGTGACCTTGGACAGGTCACTTAAACTCCCCAGACTATATTGTCTTTATCTGTGATATGAGAGGGCTAGAAGTGGACAAAAATTTAAAAAAGGAACACAATTCCCCCAGGAGGATAGATGGTATAAACACTGTGCCCTTCACTAGTTATCAAAGAAATGAAAATTATAGGAATACAAAGAGAGCATTTTTTTTTTTGGCCGTGCCACACGGCATGCAGGATCTTAGTTCCCGGACCAGGGATCGAACCTGTGCCCCTGCAGTGGAAGCGCGGACTCTTAACCACTGGACTGCCGGGGAAGTTCCAAAGACAACATTTTAAACACTTAAAATAAAATTTTTAAAACAACATTGCTTAGTTTTTTGCATTACTGGAACATGGCACATTGGTACAACTGTTTGGGACTGGAAAAAAATTCATATTGTGTCTCATGAAAGAGAAGGAGGAAAACTCAAGTGTGAATCCTCATCTCTGCAAGTCACTAGTTTTGAGGCTTAATCTCTTTGGGATTCCATTGCCTCACTGGAGGAAAACTGGGTAAAATGGGGATAATAAAGATAATGGCTACTTGCTGGGTCGTTGGGAGGTTTGGAACTAATGTAGATAACGGACCTAGCTTAATGTTTAATAACAGACGCTGCTACTGCTTTGAGTACAAAGTTGAAGAAGTGATGATGAGGACGCCTGGCTCATATTATAAGGCCACTGGAGAGGAAACCTATTCTCCTCTCCTTCCCTGGACTCCTTGTCAGAATCCGACTTCTCCTCCCTCGGCAGGCAGAGCAGATAACGGCTCAGCTGCAGCCCCACACATCCAGCTTCCTCAGGGATTCTGACCCATGGTCTCAGAGGTCCCCAGACAACTCCAAGTACGTGCCCCACACAATCACGATCTACCAACACACACACACCACTACGTGTCAGATGCCAGTCCTGCCCGGCTCAGCTGGCACTTAGCTTCGCAAACAGCCTCCAGCCTCTAAGGCCAGACCGCTCTAGCGCCTGCACACAGAGCAGGGAGTGACACCCACCCTCCGCCCCACAACCTCCAAGCAGACACAAGCTGGCGCCTCCTAAGAGCTCAAGCTGTCTGACGCATGTCTGCAGCCGCCATCACCCTGCACGTCTTCTGTGCCAGCCCGTGGCCACTGTATTTACCAAGAAGCTCACCCCACCTAGGGGAGGCCCTTGGTCCCTTTTCTCAAATGCCCACTTGCTTCTGAGGAGCATTTTTCTCTTCTTCCTCAGATTTCTCCCGTGATTCGTTTCTTGTTTTTCGGGAATTCAAGTTCAGCGTTGACTTGAATTGCCACAGAGCCCTTATCTACTCAATATCAAAGATGTCTCTTCTCAAATGTTTCTTTGAATTCTTTCTCAATACCAGGTTCTGTTTCTGTTCCCATTTTGCAACCTAATAAGGACTGAAATCTGTTTTCAGCAGTTGCTTGATTTTTTTTTCTCAGCTTTAAAAATAATTTCAGAGAGCCATGGAACTGAGGCACTGATAGGAACTCATGAATCCTCACTTCATTCATGAAAACACTCAGGGCTCTGGGGCCCAGGTCTATGGGGGTCACACAGTGACTCAGGAGAGAGAAAGCAGACCACAGACTCCTAGGAAAGGCTCCTTCTACCTCCCAGATTGTCCCATTTCACCTCTCCTTGGTAAACCAGGCCTGGTCCTGCATGGCAGGACTTCTGACAATGACTGCATTTCTCTCTGTGGAGAGACCAGAGGCGCCTGGCAGCTCTGCAGAAACGGCTCCACCCAGGCATCCCAAATCCATCATCGACTCATTCCTCTCTCTTACTTCCAGGCTTTTGTAAATGCTATTTCCTTTTCTTGGTAACTCTGGCCAAGTCACATTCATTCTCTACGTGCTTTCTCCGGGAAGCCCTCCCTCTGAGCGGGGTATTGTGCACCAGTCTTGAAACAGATCATTACCTGTTTGTATCCACCTTCCCTGGAGGTGTGCACATAGCATGAGGGCAGAGCAGACATGAGTAACTCACACCAAAGTGTTAGTGACCTTTAAAATCTCTCCTACCTGCAGAGACCTAGGCACTGAGCCCTTGAAGCAGGGAAGAGTCCCAAGGACAGTCTATTAAGGCCCAAGGATAAGTGACTTTACAATTTTAGACCGAATGGCCCTCCTCTGAATTCTTCCAGAAATTGTGAATAAACTTCTTACTCAAGCAAATAAGGGGAGCAAAGCACCCAGGCCCAAATGGATTAGGTTCAGAAAGGTGAACTGACTTGTTCATGATCACACAGCTGTTAAGCATCAAGGCTTACGTGTGAGCCAAGTGCAGCTTGACTTGAATTCCCAACACCGTGCTGCCTGTGTGAATCTCTTAGTTTCATGTAATTTTCTTCCTTCCAAATGACTGATAAACTCCTCAGAGCCAAGCAAAGGCACTTCCGTTTCCCCTGCAGATCCCACATGGCCTGGCACAGCATCTCAGTACACAACTGGTAAAGAAAGTATATACTTGCTGCCCTTGCTCAGCCTGGCACCCCATTTGCTCTGCAAAACCAGGAAGCATCAGCCATGATGGTGGCAACTCCTAAGACTGAAGAAATACGAGAAAGAAATTCCAGAGTCACCTAACAATTTTATGCCCATTGCATTTGTAGGAAGTAACCTCAAATAGTTATTTGACTCTAAAAAAGACTGAATTTTCAACAGGACCATCACCACAGTTTCTTAAATAAGTAAATGGTGTATAAAAAGAGAGAGATCTGCTAGAGATTAAAAGACTCAAGAGACATGTCAATCAAATGTACTATCTGGACTTCATCCAATTCCTGATTCCAAATATCAAATATTAAAAGCTATGTTGGGGACAATCTGGGAAATGTGAATGTAGGCTTATTGTTAAATGTTAATTTAGAATTATTATTTATTTGTTGAGGTATGATAATGTTGTAATTATGTTTTTTAAAAGACTATCTGTAAAAAAAATATAATGGAGTATTTATAGATGAAATGATATAAATCTGGGTTTCCTTTAAGTACTCCAGCAGGAGGGGAAAGTACTCCTGGGAGGAGACTGATAAAACAGTCCTGGCAAATGCTGATAAATGTTGAAGCAAAGGGATGGGCACATGGGAGTTCAGTGTACTATTTTCATTTTTTATGTGGGTTTGTTTGAAAAGTTACACGAGAAGTTTTTTATTTTTTAAAAAGAATGATGGATGAATCCCCAGCAGTCTTCTGTCTTGTTCTACAACTGCTTTTATTCCTAGAGAGTTCAGTTTCCTCAATGATGTGCAAAAGCCATCCTTTTCGTAATGCTCCCAAACATACTCATACAAGTGAGGTTAAGTACCGTTGTGATGACCGCTCACCTGGACCATTCTGCCACCCCTTCCCAATCAGCTTGCTCCAAACTGACCTTGTCACGCCCCACCAAGCAAACTCACTGCCTCTGCTATCACAGCTCTACCATTGCTGTTATCTCTTTCCACTGTTCTAGCTAGAGACCTCAATATCACCTTTGTCTCATTCCTTTCCTTCATCCCTAAACCGGGCAGCCAATGATACTTTGGAACATGACTCAGGCAGACACCCTTCTCCTCCATTCTCACGGCTCCAGCCCTGTCTAAAGCCTCTGCACCTCACTTTTTTTTTTTTTTTTTTTTTTTTTGCGTATGCGGGCCTCTCACTGTTGTGGCCTCTCCCGTTGTGGAGCACAGGCTCCGGACGCACAGGCTCAGCGGCCATGGCTCACGGGCCCAGCCACTCCACGGCACGTGGGATCTTCCCGGACCAGGGCTCAAACCCGCGTCCCCTGCATCGGCAGGCGGACTCTCAACCACTGCGCCACCAGGGAAGCCCTGCACCTCACATTTTGATTCTTGTAGCAACCTCCTGGCAGGCCTCCTTCCTCTGACTTTTCTCCTTTCTGTGCAAAAAGTTGGATTTTCTAAAACTCTAGACTGCCAAGATTAATGCTCTTACTTGGAAATGCCGTTTCGAAACCCGTCTGTTATGTCCCTGTCCACTAACATAGCCCTCTCAGGAGTTCTTGTGGTCGAGCTCCATCTTACTGCCTTGAGCAGCTCACTGTATGCCTTCTCCAGCTCTTTTAGAATAAATCTGGTTACAGGAAGCCTGGAAGCTCCAACAGGCAGGGGCTTGTCTGCCCACCACTTGTCACGTGCTTGGCACACAGTTGTGGGTGCTCAGTAAATACTGGTTGAATGAATGAATAGATTCATTAATGAACAAACACTGTGAATAAAATCATTGATTTCAATTTTCCCTCCATGTATGAAGTACTCTCTTCGGCATAGGTCCTCATCTTGTCAATATAGTATTCCCCAAACCCATGATAACTAAATCTTCAAGAACCTTTGTTGAGAGGCCTTATTTGAAAATCCAAATAAAAGGTGTTCTAGGGTTTCCCTTTTCTCACATACACAGTCTAAACAGACCTTAACTGACAAGTCAAACAGTCTTAGCTTTACCTCTGCCTACATGTGAATGTGATCTGGCCACCAATGTTTCTGATGTTCAGTTTCATCATCTGTCAAACGAGGAGGCAGTTGGGTAATCAGCAGGATCCTGTCAGGTATGATCTTCTGGGTACTTTCTTTTATAGAAGCCACAATGCTTTGTGCCTAACATGATGTGTTAGATGAGTGTTTAGAGAGAGTCCCTCTTTACTATATGTTCCAGCTGTTTGCCTGACAGGGAAACCAGACTTGCTGATATGAAGTTCCTGTCTGGAGCTCACCTCCTGATGGAGTTTCTTTCATTCCCTTGTTCAGTACACAGGTATTAAGTTCCTACTATGAGCCAATTCAATGGTAATTTGTCCCTCCTAGTGCTGACAGATACCTCTTGACAGTGGTAGCTTATGCAACTTTTCAGTCGCCTTTACGACTTTAGCCATTATGTTATTCCAAACCCAGGGCAACCAGTGGTAGGGGTTATGGTTGGCTCATCATTTTGTTGGATAAGCAGCACACTCAAGATCACACAGCTAGTGAAAGGCAGAGGTACCCAGAATCTAGGTCTGCTAAATCCTGGCCCTGGCCTCTTTAGCATCATTCCATGCTGCCCATGGGAGCAGTAACCGGGACAGCTGGGAGGCTGAAGAGAACCGGGGTTCCTGCTTGTAAAGCTATCTCAGCAATCTGTGAATGAAACAATGAAGTGATGGCCCAAATAAGGATAAATCTGGATCACAAGAAGCCCCCAAGAACAGCTGGAGATGACAGCCTCACTTTTAGTCCTGGAGGTAACTCAAGTTCCAGATCTGCCTTGCAGCCTGAGAAGACCCTGACCAGTCTGTCTTAATGGTATGGGAGCTGGGCCACAGCAAGGCCCATGGCCTGGGTAGTTTCTCCAGAATATGGAAATAGAAGAAATGTGGGCTCTGAGTATAACAGGTGGGCTGAAATCCCACCTGTACCCCTTAGTAGCTGTGTGGAATCAGTCCTGTTACTCATCTGTAAAATGAGGATGATACCACCCACTAAGCAGGGTTTTCTGAGAGGATCAGAGGAAATATCCTACATGAAAGCAGCTAGTATGGTGCCAGACCTGATTACCTCCCTTTCCCCTCACTTCTAGTACCTGTCGCTCCTCTCCTAGGCAGCCCTGTGGTGGTGGCACATAGCAAGTGCTCAGTGTCAATTACTGCTGTTAAGGAATGGAAGAGCCCACGAGGTACAGCAGTGATAAAGGAGCCCACAGGAGAAGCGGGCTGCAGAGGGGCTGGGGCCAAAGCAAAGACACAGACTGCATCTTCCTCGAAGATATGGGAACCCTCGGGGAGATGCAGCAAGGTGGCTCATAGCCCTTTCCCGGCAGAAATCAAAACCATTCTCTCTAGAAGAGAATCAGTTACAGAGAGGGTAGAATGAAGACAGGAGCATTTGAAAGGTGATGAAAACAGATTTTTTGTTAAACAGTTGCTGGAACAGTCTATAGTTATTAGCAATTGGAAACAACTCCTGAGGTAGCCATGTGAGAAAAAAAAAGTTTTCTGCTAACAACTTTTGAATCTTGCTCTAATTTGATTAGATTTAGCTAATCAAAAATAGACAATTAGAGGGCTTCCCTGGTGGCGCAGTGGTTGAGAGTCCGCCTGCCGATGCAGGGGACACAGGCTCGTGCCCCGGTCCGGGAAGATCTCACATGCTGTGGAGCGGCTGGGCCCGTGAGCCATGGCCGCTGAGCCTGCGCGTCCGGAGCCTGTGCTCCGCAACGGGAGAGGCCACAACAGTGAGAGGCCCGCGTACCACAAAAAAAAAAAAAAAAAAAAAAATAGACATTAGAGCTGAAAGGGGCAATTAGAATTCTATGGAAAATTCACCAGGAAGGGGACTGGATACCCATTTCTTCCCTTGCACCTGAGACCACTAGGCTAAGCATCTCTAAACCAATATGGTTCCTTACTCGGGGGCAGTTGCTTGCGTGTAAGCACAGCATCCAAAAGGGATTAACCTGCTGGTGGACCCTGGGTGTGAAATGCTGCCTCTTGGGCATTGATAAAGTTGTGCACTAAAAGGAGTGTCTACCACCCATGAGTAACCACCCTGCTGGCCTCCCTCTTGTCTCTAGACCTGGCTATTCCCTCGGCCTGGAGCACTTCCCTTCCTGACCCTCCTTCTCCAAACCTTCACCTGAGGTCTACTCACCCTGCAAAGTCTCCTCTTGATAGGACTTCTTCCAGGAAGCCTCCCCTCCCTGCCAAGTCTGGGTTAAGGGGACCTACCAAGAGCTCCCATAATCACCTGTTCTTTCTCCATTCAGACACTTATACGCTACTGCAGGGATTCTCAGCAGGGATGATTCTGCTTCCAGGGGACATTTGGCGATATCTGCAAACATTTTTGGTTGTCAAGACTGTGTATGAGAGAGGATGCTACTGTCATCTAATGCTGCTAAGCAACCTGCAATGTATAGGACCATCCTCACAACAAAGAACTGTCCAGCCCCAAATGTCGCTAGCGCTGAGGGTGAGAGACCCTGCTCTAGTGTGATTGTTTACCCGTTTACCTTTCTCACAATGGTGGTCTCATTCATATCCTCAGTAAGATGCCTGGCACATTGTACTCAAAAAAGACCTATTAAATGACTGACTGACTTTCACCCCAGCTCCCATCTCTTGTTTACTCCTGCTTGCTTAAACGCTGACAAACTCCCTGTACTGGACTGTCTCACCTAGCACAAATTCTGACTGTGTTTTGACTCTGGCCAGCCCCGCAACCGGGCCCGTTCTACTCCTGCCCTATGCACTACAGAACTAGGGCTACCTGCAGCAAAGCAGAGAACAGGGCATCTGGACTAGCCATTGAGCAGGGCTAGACAAAGTCAAGACCATGAGAAAGGGAAGAAGGCCTGAGCCAGCTGGGAGCAGGGCCAGAGCACCAGGCAAATCGGGCAGCTGGACTGTGCAGTTAGGGGCTCAAAAGCTGATTAGTTTCCAAATCCTCCACATGCCTTTAATTAATGGACAGTAAGCGCCCGTTTCCGAGGCTGCAGGAATCTTCTTCCCCTTAAGTGAAGCAGAACCGTACGATGACTACTTTCTCAAAACCCTGAATCACTGCCCATTTGTTTCTTTGTGCTTTTGCTACTGAGCTCACATGAATAATTATAAGCTTATTTTTCATGATCGTAAGGGGCTGGGTAATTCTCAGCAATTTTAAGAATGAAATGTTCACAAAGACTTTCAAGACCGTGACACAACAAGGTTTGGGAATTCAAAATCACTGCTGTCTTTATTTTCTTATTTGATTTATTATATTTCATATTTTACATATATCTATTATAATTTATGTTCAAATGAAGTAGTAAAGAGAGATGAAGCCAGGCAACTTTTCCAGACAACAAAGGTTTAGGAGATTGCTGGGTTTTTGAAGCTAAAGCCCCATGATTTCACCTTTGAATTCCTTTAGAACTCTTGGATGAATGCCGAGCTGTCCCCATGACTTATCCACATCCAGTTTGTCAACTAGGTCTAGAACATTCTGTGCATCTACCACTACTTGATCTAGTACCTCTGCTTCTAAAGATGATTTAAGAGTGTTATTCGGTTTGATATATTTTTCTGAAAAGATCAAGGCAAATAATTTATTATGCCTGCTGGCTCCTTTTTATACATCCGAAGGAGTGTTCCGGTAATCTACAAAGGTCCTACCGGGTCTTTGGCTGGCTCCTTCATTCAATTACTTTAAAAGGCCTTCTTATTTTTGCTTTAATGTCTGTTTCTTATAGGATGCTCCTTCAATTATATGTGGATCTTTTTCCTGGGCTTCCCAGGTAGATTTCCCTGTTCTTCTCTGAATTAACTTTCTATTTTTCCTGAAGACATCCGTTTCTTGGGAACGTGTCTCTGCCTTGAGCAATCCTCTCTGAGCTGCATCTGTAAACAGAGATTATCCCAACCTCCAGGGCTATGAGAGTCAAATGAAGTAAGGCACATAGAGGGTTTTGCCTGATGCCTGGCACACAGTAAATGTCTAGCAAACAGTTATTTATTCTTATCATCCTACAGCCAAAGAAGACGGTGTAGGAAAAGGAAGCTAGTTCTTCTCAACCCAACCCACCAAATGGTTTTTTTTAATCTTGTCATACTTTGTGCTTCCCCAAAGGTGTTGGTAATGTTTTTAAAAAAATCACTTGGCAAGAGTTTTGAGGTTTATGACAATTGTTTCATAATTACTATTCACGTCTTTCTCAATTCTCCTGTTATGTATACATCATCTTGATTTTCCAAACTTACACCAGACCATTAATCTTAAACTTATTAGGACCATTAAATCACAGTGTTCACACACAATACTTCCTGCACCCTCTATGGTGTTTCTCTTCCTTTCCTTCTATAAAATCATTAGTACAGGAAATGATCATTTGTCCTAATTCATCCCAGGGAGGTATTTTGCCAATCTACAAGTGAGTAAATACCCTCATTATTACTAATTGGCCTGATTTTTTTAGCTCAGCCAGTCCTATTCCAGTCTCCAACTCAATCTCATTATCCTTGTCAGGTGGCCTATAACCCCTTTCTACTGCCATATTTTCATTAACTGTTGGCTATTTCCACCCACTAGGCATTTCCTGATGGCATTTTTATGCTGAGGCTCCTTGGATTTCTCCACCACTCTGACAATCTGTTTCATGACCCTGGTCTCTTACCCTTCTTTGCCAAATGTCTCAGGAGAGCCTTTGGTTTCTGAGAAACTCAACAGCTTTCTGTCCTGCTCTTACTAGGACCCTAAAATTCCACCTGTGTCATGGATGCTCTGTACTACAGCTATCTCTCTATCGCCTATCTATCTATCTATCTATGACTATGGCTCAGCAATGATCACAAAAGGTTCTGATCTTCAGCGTCTTTCTCAGCTTCCCAAATTAGCCTTCAGAACCTTCCTATTGTATGCTCCCAAGTTGTGGTATCGGGACCAAAAAGGAGAGTTGGGCATGCATGGGACAGCTTCTGTCCTATTGATTTCCTATCTCTCTTCCATCGTTTTTCACCAGAAGGTCTTCACCCGATTAGTGCCAGTGGATAACGACTCCCTTTGCCAACTGTTGCAAAGTGGTTCTGGAATGCCCCGAGGCTTCCCCGTGTCCTGCACCTGCCTAAGCCTGCAGTGGTTGCCACAGTTCGTTCCTCATGGGTATGATGGGCTGACCCTGTTGGATTCCTATGGACCCCAATGAAGAAATCACTGAACAGACACAGCTTCTGGCAAAACCCCTTTCCACTCCCCCCACCCTGCCACACACATACACCTGATGCTTCTCCGTATATCTTCATGTTGCAGGTGAGAATGTGGAAATTATTAGTATTAGATGTCTAAGCAGTTTGAAGTCAATTGGCACCTGGTGGCAAAGCAAGTCAGGGTGTGAAATGAACATTAAATAAAACACAGTAGGTGTTTTACCTTTTTGTTCTTCTTGCAGCAATAGCTCCTTTGGGAAGTAGCAGGAGTGGGTGCCAGCGACAAGTGCTTATATTTTATTATCCAACCATGTCGCGGGGACTGGGGCCCACATGTATGGGAAAGCTCCTTGTGAATGGAACAGTGATGGACTATCAGAGTTGTATCACCTGCTCCTGAACAGCAAACTCCTTGAGGGCAAGAACTATGTTTCACACCGTCCTGGGTGTCCCTTACAGTCCTAATATTATGACTTGCACTGAGTAACTGTTTTTTTGTTTGTTTGTTTGTTTTGCGGTACGCGGGTCTCTCAGTGTTGTGGCCTCTCCCTTTGCGGAGCACAAGCTCCGGACACGCAGGCTCAGCGGCCATGGCTCACGGGCCCAGCCGCTCCACGGCATGTGGGATCTTCCCAGACCGGGGCATGAACCCGTGTCCCCTACATCGGCAGGCAGACTCTCAACCACTGCGCCACCAGGGAAGCCCTGAGTAACTGTTTAATTCAACAGAACATGAACTGGAAGGGATACATTCATACACTCAGTCATCACTAAGAGCCTACCATGTGGGTCATACATCATAGTCCTCCCATTCTCCCCTTCTCCATCCCCATCCTGGGTTATTCACCTCCTTTCTCAAGAATCTCTACTATACCCAAAGCCTCATAAAGGCAAGGACCACGTCTGTCCAGCTCACTGCTGGATCTCAGGGCACAGCAGTGTGTGGCACATAAGGCCACATGGAATGAGCCAATATATCAATGAGAACAAATCTGCTTACAACTCAGGCTGGTGTCATGGGAAACACTCTGCCCAATACCACAGCGTGACCTGGGTTCTTTTGTGTCAAGTAGATCTACGTGTGTCACTTGCCATAGGACAGAGCAGATGTGGTGACACTCATGGGTAAACTGAGGTGAGCGGGGGCAGAGACAGGTCATTTTTCCAGCATGTGTGTGTGTGTGTATATCTACATATATATAAGTACAATAAATGTTTTAAAAATCACAACCTATAAAAAGATACTTTTGGTGGAGGCTGTGCTCACCTTAGTCGATGGCACTGTTTCAGATCATACAATAACTGAGGCTGGAACTTACAGCTGCCCACCTGTAAAGCAATGCCCTTCACTCTGTGTGTACATCACACACCACAGTTATTCACACAGAATGCTTGTCCCCATCACTACCCTTCTCTCCAACCCCAATTCTGATTACAGGTATGTGATTTTATTTTATGGTTCTCTGCCAGTGGGTTACTGTAGCTATTCATTTCAGCTGCAGCCGTTCGAATACTAGAGAAGAGAAAGTGAAAAGTGGAAGCAGAAGGAGGAGACCTTCACTTTAAGCCAGCACGGTTCAAAGTGTGGTCCCGGCAGGTGGCATCAGCACCTGGGAAATTGCTAGAAATGCAGATTTGGGGGTCCAACCCTAGTCTTCTAGAACCAGCATCTTCGGGGCGGAGCCCAGGAAGGAAGCCGTGTTTTATCCAGCTCTGCAGGTGTTGCTTATGCTTGCTCATGTTTGAAAAGTGTGGCTCGAAAGCACTGTTAGCTGTTCTACAGAATTCTCTCTGACATTGCCTAGGGGAGAACTGGGGGTCAGGAGTCCACAGAGGAGGCTTTTCGTTATTTACACCTTTTTATACCATTTGACTTTTTTTTCAGCCACACGCATGTCTTACTATTTCAATGGAGTTAAAAACAACAAATAAATGGAATCTTTATCAAGAGCACACCAAGAGGGAAAGGATAATTCTTGGCAACCTTCTAGGACGTTCCTGGTAATTATTCTCCAAATGTTTACCTGGACAATTTCCCCTCTCTCCTAAATGACAGGTAAGGAGGAAAAAAGTAGAATGAGGATAAGGTAATATATGACAAAAGCCTATGTTGTTTTCTTAACAAAAATATAACAAATATATTTTGTTTAATATTTCTAAAAATATTAGAGGACTAAGGATAGCCCTTAAGAAGATATCAATATGACCATGAAAATGTCAAGTCAGGACGACATCAAGGTTCCCCATTTCCACACTATACAACATGATTTTTTTAAAACCTCAATTATGGAAAGTATTTATAACAATAGCTTGTCTACATTACCTAATAATCGGAAAAGCATGAACATCTAGATTATCTAATAATCGGAAAAGCATGAACATAACACAATTAAGAGTTTGCATGTTTAATCCTTGGCATGATTCTCCTTTCCGAAAGATTACAGCTGCTCTCACACCTTCTCAAATTGAGTTGTAAGCCTCCCTTATTATTAGCCTTCCCACTACAAGAAAACACAAAATGCTAGAGATTCTACTGCCAGCCTGTCTCCCAAAGGAAGAAACAGAGACCATGTGAACTAAAAGGGCTCACCAAACAAAAACAGTAGGAACAACTGGGTGCAGAGACCTCTTCTCACCCGACCGAAGCTGTAGGGTCGGAGTCCCCTACATTGAATAAAAACACTTGATTTTCAATAAATAATAGAGACCAAGAGTTCCTATACTCAGCATTTTGTAATAACCTACATGGGAAAAGAATCTGGAAAAGAATACATATAACTGAATCACTTTGCTGTACACTTGAAACTAACACAACATTGTAAATCAACTATACTTCAATTAAAAGTAAATTAAAAAAAAAAAAAAGAATTCCTGCGTCTATCCTTCTGCCACAACAGCCCCAGGCATTCACTCCTACAAAGACACACACACTCTCACAGTAAACAGGTGTGTCAAATGCCTCCCATCCTCACTTTGACAACTCCACACTACTTTGGAAAGGAAAAATGAGCTTGTGTCAGGAAACTGACACTATTTCTCATGTTATTTTCCCCCATCTACTAGGGGTGTAGAAGGAATAAACACTTAATTGAAAATTTTAATCCTAATACTCATAAAACATCATATGCTCTTGAAAAGGGTTATAGAAATTTGGAGATAGAGTGTGAGCCATTTCAAGAGTAGTCTTCATAGCTTGAATTCCTTAAACACAGTACTTTGCAATGAAGTTAGCCAAATACAGAGAAACAAAACAGTTTTCAAGTTTTATTCTGGGTTATTTTTAACCCCAGAATTTTTTTTTTAAGGAAAATGAACAATTTGGAATTGAGTTGGTGGTGAGCAGGAAACTACTCTTCCAAATATCTCTCGAGCTAATCTTATCAAAGGTCTAACATGTTTTTTAATGTCTGTGAATAAATATTGATAGCTTAACCACATGGATAAGCTGTATCACCTCTCCCACAAACTATGGACATTGTACACGGAAAATTTTTTTAATAAGGTATATTTGAAGCATGAAGAAACATGTAGCTCATTTCAACCAGGGATGCTATCAAATATGATTGCACTGAACTCTTATTTCCTCTTAAAAATTAGTTATAACTAAGGATATTCCCTTACCAGGATTGTATTCACAAAAGCCAAAAGGTAAAGAAGAAAAAAAAAAATCAAATCTGCAAAAAGATCAACTTATTCAAAAGCTAGTATTCTGAAGAATATAATGAATTAGAAGAAGTTTTCATTAAACTAGATGTTGATACATACATAACACACCACAGGCCATTATAAAAGGAAGGAAAACAAACATCTAATAAACCCTCAGGATTCCTTTCAAAACCTTGTAGATTAAAATGCACAGAAATAATCTTAAAGCTGTGTCTTCAAAGGAAGAGAAATTTGCACCTCTATAGTTAAATATTTTGGGTTAAAACATTTTAGAAACTGCCTTAATTAGGGAAGAAACTTCCCTGATCCTCTGTGTGAAATGTCTCAGAGGAATTGTGTTTTGGCTAACACTGCACAGCGGTGTGAGAAAAGGAACAGTCCCCAGATTTCATGCATTAAGAACATCAGGGGACTTCCTGGACAATGGGAACCCTTACCTGGTCTTCTTTAAGCCTTCAGCATCCACATCCATCCTTTAATAAGGTAAAATTGGGTATTGCAGAGAGAGGGAAGAACCAACCAACCCTCAAGGCAGGCTGAGAGCGTGCAAAGCCCCAGCTGACAGCCTGCTTCCCTCTCCTGAGGCTCCCTGCCTAAGAGGCTGCACAGAAACCAAGCCCCGTGCCAAATCTTAATCCCTTTGCAGAATCTCACATGGAGCTGCCTCACCTCTTCCATTCCTGCAAAGCCTCTTCCTGCTGCACTTCCTTCTGAAACCATTAATCATTGCAACGACCCACCGAGTGAAGGCCAATCTCAGACCGTACTAAAAATCCTGTAACATGCGGGGTGATGAGTGTTTACATTAGCCGAAATGAAATGATGTAATATCCAGAATCAAGGGAGGGCCCCCATCCAGAGTCAGGGCATTGTAAGACCCGCTGTGAAATACAATTTTTCTACATGGGGGAAAAAAATTCACCCTTGGGTTTTAATGAAACTGGTCTCTGTAAGTTTAGGGTTATTTGGATTGTTCTGGTCTCACCGAGTATCATGTTTTCCAAATAAAAATTCAGAACTTCTCAATTACTCATAGTTTTAGTTGAGATTTAAAAAAAAAAAAAGGTAACAAACAGAACCCAGTGTATTCATGTGCAAAGAACCTGGTATCAAGGTGGTAATGGTGGACGGCACCGATCCAGGGATGTGGAAGCCTGTTATGCTGCAGGAGACCAGAGCCTCCCACAGCCGCAAATGCCTTCAAAGGAAACATCTCCAAAGAAAAGCAGTGTTTCTTTAAGCCAGAAGTCCATTTTTCTTCCCATAACTTTTGATGAACAAGAAAGCCCAGGGGTTCCCAACACCATTCCTGATGGGCAACTGCTATTGATTACTCTAGGATCTCACAGTCCCTGATCGGAGTGAGACGGAAGGGTCTGAGAGGCACATTGCTGCTGGATGAAAAGGGGAAGAGGGGAGGGGAAAGGGTTTGTCAATAGAACCTGCTTGGGAGACTGGGTAAGGTTTTCCAACCGATCAGAGATTGGCTTGAGACTGGTGGGGAGGCCAGAGGTAAACTATTTGTTTTTGGATGTGTTAACCGCTCATAATGTGAGATTTTAAAAGTAATTACCACGTGCTAGGGACTGTGCTAAGCACTTTGCATGCAAACCTCATGTAACCCTGACAACAGCCCTATGCAGCAGATACTATTACTGTCCCCATTCTGCAGGTGAAGAAACCAAAGCTCACACCTGCTACCTAAGTAGTGGCACCAGGTCTGTCTGGTGTGCTCCTTGACCACCAGTCCATTGCTCCTGTCAGCTTCACCAGACACAACCACACCATCGCAAGCATGCTCTGTGCTCTGCGAAGTGACAAAGCGTTACTACACAAAAGTGTGGGAAGCATGTGTTTGCAGCTCCCAAATGCATAAAACAAATCCTTTGGTGTTGCTGCCCAGGAACGCCAGGCCCCAGAGCCCCTAGCCCGCTTGCCAGGCCCTTGGAAGGAAGGCGGAAAACCTCCAAATGTAGGGTCAAGGATCAAATGTTACATAAAAGGAGCTCTGGTCTGGCCCAGTTCCATTTCTGCCATGAACTAGTATGACCTTAGTCAACCACTTCCCCTTCCTAGATCTCTGAAAAAGTAGAAGGTTGGACTTAGTTGGGTTCTGGGGTTCCTTTCAGCACGAAATCTCTGTGACATATGATGTTAAATGATGTGAGTGCTGGGTGAGATGTTACTTTAAAAAACCCTGAATTTATGCATGCAAATGAGAAGTCACTCCAATACAACAACAGCAACCACGATAACAATAGTAAAATAAAATAATCGCTCTCATTTACTGAGTTACCGTACTATGCAATAGGCACTATGCTTAGGGCATCACATGAATATTCTCACTTGTTCTGATAAAAGCCCCTGTAAGACAGTGTCATTATCTCCATCCCACAGCTGTGGAAATGGAGGCTCAGAGGGAATGAACGATTTGTGTAGGGCACGCCACACAGCTGGTAAAGGGGACAAGTAGGGATTGGAGTCAGGCCTGATTGCAGAGCCCACATATTCCACCTACACTACACTGCCCATGTTCCAACACGCTTGTCTCTCACAGCAATTCTGGAACGCTTCTTTGGCAACTTCCTTCAGAACCTGCACATTGCATTTTAGTAAATATTCATTTTTGAACACCTAATCCATGCTGGACACTGCAGAGTTATAGACATATGGTCCTGCCCTCCAAAGTCTCCCAACCTGGTGGGGAAAATGGAGGCAGAAGGAGGTTATCTCACCACAAGGGAGACTGGGCTAAGTGTTATAACAGAGGAACAGGACAATGGGAGTTTTGGGCAAGTGAGATATTATTTCAGAATTATCCAAATTACCGCTAATATGCTCAGTGGTGGTAAATCTCCATCCTTAGAGGGTGGATGCAATTTTGGCTCACAGGCAAGTCAATCAGAGCCAAGTCTAGGGAATAAACTGGGTCATCAAGCTGGGCAATACCATTTTTGGTCACAAGCTAGGTGTGGCTATAAAATAGTGAGATGGATTTTCCTGTGTGGCCCAGACTAGCTCTGAAGGCAATTCCTAAAAGGCAGTTCCAAAAATGTTTCGAGCAATGATACCATCTCCAGATTAAAGGCAGAGCCACCCAAAGCGATTCCAAAAGACAAGGCTTCCCAAGCATACCACGTGACCACAACAGAGGCAACAGCCTGCAGAATCACTTGCTGTGTGCTCCCTATCAGCAGGCCCAGAGGAGCTTGCTTGCTGCTGTGTCTCCATCATCTGGCATAGTGCCTGGCACAGGGGGAGGCTCAACAAATGTGTGTTGACTGACTAAACGAGAGAGACTTTTGAATGTATAAATTCTGGAGTATTTGTTTCTCAAAGCTGTTTTATTATTTGGTCACACGTAGACATCCGCATGTTGACTGTGGACACATTCCCAACTGAGCTCAATGGCCAAACTAAGACTGTACCTACCCAGTCTGTCTACCAGGCCAGGCCCTGGGTAGTGAGCTTGGCCATGACTGGCCAAGACAATTTCCCATCCTGTCCCTACCCATGGCCATTCCAGCATTCAGTGTGAAGAGGAGTGAGAACCAGGTACTAAAGAAGCCACCATGCGGGATCTGCTTAGGGCTTGTAGCCAAATGGGCTGACTTTGTGCCAGCTCTGGAAGACAAGCAATGCTGGGAAATGCTTCCACTGCCCCTTTAGGAGAGGCAGGGGACCTGTGTATCCGCAGCCACGCTGGCCTTCTACCAGGTCTAAGTCTGGGGGAAAGTGGGAGTCCAAGGAACCATCCCCCAACCACAGCCCGACTCCATACACATTCCAAAAAATGGGTTGACATCTCTGAGACTCCACAGGGTTCCCCAAATAAACAGGACCAACTGGAGTTTGGAATAGATCTCAGGGTAGTCAAAAATGAGAGAGGCTTCTCCAGTCTTCAATTTTCCCCTTCTGTTGTTTGTTTGTGGTTGGCTTACTAACTATCCATATAAACAAGCCAAGGCCTCTTGGCTACTAGGACTCCCAGGACCAAAGGAATTCTTTGGGTCTAATGTGACCCCTTGGCCTGACTGTCCATCACTAGTGAAGAAAGGGGGTGGTGAGAACTTGCCTGGATACTTTACCTTTCAGTGCCTCACTTTCCTCATCTTTAAATAAAGAAAATAATAGTAGCCCCAAACATAAGGTGGTTGAATGAGAAAATACATATAACGGACTTAGAACAGTGCCAGGTCCAGGGTGGGTCCTATTACGTATCAGTTGTTATTGTTGTTTCCGATTTGCTGGGAGTGGGGAAGAAGCCAGATAATGGACACGCTGGTCATGAGGAAAAGTATTGATGTATTTCTGCATCTATTTACTGTGTCATCCTGCACCAATGTTTTATGCCCTGTTTAATGCCACAAAAGGATTTCGTGTGGTTTTTATATTAAAGTACATAAAATCAAACAACAACATCCAGTTCTAAGAAGGATTCAGAGGCCTGCGCTCTCTGAGGGAAGCCACTATTGCTAATCACTGCATTTTGGTCTGAGCTTCTTGGCAAATGGAGTAATAAGAGAAACACACTGAGGGTGTATCACAGATGTCATCCAATCAGAAAAAAATGTAAGGGTTTAAGCCGAGAGACAAACTTTCTCCTGGCTCCAAATTTCCAGAGGAATTTATAAGCTGAGATATAGGGCCCTGGGTAACATAAAGGACAATGCCTTCCCTGGGACTTGTGTGAAAGATACAGAGACATCTTTCCAAAGGCCCACACTTACAAGGGCCCCACAATAAAAGCCGAGGGCTCACATTAAATTGTAGCTCCAAGGAGGCGTTTATGGCTTCACAGAACGTCAATGCTGGAAGGGCCTGTAGTCCAGCCCCCCTGGTTTTATAGCAGTAGAAAGAGTGGCTGGGGAACTCCAGCGACAGCTGGCTGAGGACCCAGATTCAAGTTCCCAGTCCAAGCCTCTTCCCAACCCCAGATTCTCGCCCTCCCCCTCATTTCTTCCACCAACGAAAAGAAGCCTCCTTCGGTCCCTTTCCCTGTGGGAAATGGTGAAGCTGCAGCAGCCTCCTTCACACTGTGGGAATCCCTTTTCTTTACGTTTGGTTAAAAATAAATTTGAAAATGTTTAAATTTTCAAACTCCAGGCTGGCGAGTTTCCAGGTGGCCTTAGGAATCTGCAGTACAAAGCCACTCTTAGTTCTGAACTGTTGGCTGTGTCTGCTGGCTGTCGAGATGCACTCCTTACCCCAAAGTCGTTTTAAAAGGTTGTGTGTTTTAGCAGCTACCATTCTTAAAAGCTTTCTAAGTGCCCCACGTTGTGCTAAGTGCCCTAAGTGACAGCCTACAGCAACACTATGTGGAAGGTTCCATTATTAAAACAGAATTTTAACTGATTTGGTTGACTAGAGCCCAAGGTCTTATCTACAAACTGTTACTTTTATAGAACGAGAATCCTTGTGAGGCAGGAACAAAGTCTGGTAATCACGCTTGTGTCCAGGCCTCTGTTTGAGCAATGAAATTCCTGAGGCCAATGCTTGGCAAATGTCATACAAACTGCAGTTGGTAACCTGAAATTCTAGGAGACGCTCTGGAAAGACAGTCTTAAAATCGGGACAATTCTTTAATTGTGGCGTCCTAAGGACAACATCAAAACATCAAAACCCCCCAGAGTACATTCACACTCCACACCTGAAACGGACATTCACTTCTAGCTGATCACAGGAGACTGGTGTTTGACCTCATTGGGCAAGAAATAAGTGGGGCAACATGGCAGGGTGGCAGGAGGCACAGGCGGAAGAGTTCCCTGGCTTTGGTGTGATT
The DNA here is from genome assembly GCF_963924675.1 of Phocoena phocoena. NCBI lineage: Eukaryota > Metazoa > Chordata > Mammalia > Artiodactyla > Phocoenidae > Phocoena > Phocoena phocoena. The sequence goes on from NC_089234.1 coordinate 32,740,017, forward strand.
TCTGGGACTGTCATGTGCTTGTGTGTGACCTGGGCAAGTGGCTTAACCTCTCTAGCCCCCGTTTCCTCTTCTATAAAAGGAGACAATAACAGCAGTACTTCCTTTATAGAGTCATGGGCATTACATGAGATAATGTCAGTAAAGTTGTTCAGAAAAGTGGCAGGTACACATTATGGGCTCAGTGAAAATTGGCTAATGACAGCAGATACATGCTTTAAGACAGATATTAAAATACAGATTAATGGTTGAAACCAGTAACATAAATGTCCTCAATATAAATTAGACGGTGCTAAATGTTTGAGGCAGTTTCCCACTTTCTATGTACATCCTGATTATTTTTACCTAATACATGCTCTTCCAATTTACAAAGCAATTATGGTACCATATACGTATTATAAGTTTATCTAAGTTCTTAGCAGCGCCTTTTATTGGCAACATGTAATATTTACTTTCAGATTCTTGACCAAGAAGTAAACTCCAACTCCCTGCTGTTCCTTCTTACTAGGAACTTGGATGCAAAAAGTAATCATCACAAAGAATTGCCAAAAAATATGTTCGGCCCATCTATTCCTCATAAAATTTTAAACTGTAGTCTTTGATCAAATCAAATCATCAGAAAGTCACATACCTAGAATATCAATATTTTTACTTTGCATACAATTGCTTTTTATAAATTTGCTCCAATGTCTTGCCATTGGCTTTTCAATGATGTTCTGTAGTTTTCAGTGTCTAAGCCTTGTATCTTTTTTGTTAAACTTATTCCTAAGTATTTTATTCTTTTGGGTGACATTGTAAATGGAATGGGTTTTCTTAATTTCATTTTGGAATCGTTCATTGCTAGTGTAAAGAAATATAACTGATTTTTGTATATTGATCTTGTATTGAGCCATTGGCTTTTATTGATGGATATTACAAATAACATTCATTCATTCAAAAAATACTTTATGAGCACCTATTATGTATCAGGTAGGGTGCTGCGCTCTGTTATATAATGTAGACCAAAATAAATATGGTCTCTGCCCTTTCAAGGAGCTCAGGGTCAAGTAGGGGAACCAGGTCCAAGTGAGGTACACTTCCCCATTACTGAGAAGATGCTGGTAAGCACTGTCCACATTACCACACAGGGTCCCTGTATGAAGGTCATGGCAGAAGCTCCTCTCTCTCCCTCAGAATTAGGAAATACTATCTATACCCTTAGCAACAATTCTATTTTGATCCCATGCCCACTGTGAATTGTGTAGCTGGATAGGTTTTCTTTGTTTCAGTTGCTAGGAACCTTTGGGCTATGTTGTGGCCAAACTCTAGCAAATGACACTAAGGCCAGAATTAATTTTTATTTTGCCATACCTATTTTTCTCTTCACCCTGATTTCCTTATCTTTTAATTTTATCTTGTTTTGGGTAGATATTCGTAAGCTGCCTCAGATCTTTCATGGATAGAGGCTGGGAAGGAACGGAGGAAGGAGGAAGGAAACTTCAATTACTTGTTAATATTTCTGAGAATGTTAACTAACTATGAAGATCTACTTCTCATTTGTGAAGTTCCACCAAGATGTGATTTTATTACCTGAGTAAATGCTTATACCACCTGGAATAAGAACTATTTTATACTTATATGGTTCTCTAATCTGCTCTTGGCAGGTCTAAACTAAACAAAGTCTATTGGCTTTGTTCAGACACACTGGAAGTGCTTTTCTGGCATCACTTCAATAAAATTTTCTTTCCTCATTAGACATAGAGGTTCTGGGCAAGAGCAGGCAAGGCAGAAGGGGCTATCTTTTTCCCAAGTCATTTGTGACCAAGAGGTAGTATAAGTAGTTCAACTTTGTAGTCACTCAGACCTGGGTCTGTATTCTGACTCTGTTATTTACTTAATAGCTGTGTGATTCTGGAAGGGTTACTTGTCCTCTCCAAGTTTCAGTTCCTTCATCTATACAGATGAGATAACATCTACATTAATGACTATTAGTGTAATCAAATTAAATGAGATTTAGCATAGGGCTAAGGACACATCTATTTAATACTGCACTAGAAGTACTAGGCAGTGTACTAAGACAAGAAAAACAAATAAGAAGTATAAAGATGGCAAAGGAAGAAATATAACCAACTGGAAGTCACTATTTTAGGAAAGATCCCCAGTGTTCTCCTTACTTGCTGCAAGTAATATAACAAGAAAGAAAGAAAGAGAGAGAAGAAAGCAAGAAAGAAAGAAAGGAAGGAAGGAAGAAAGAAAGAAAGAAATATACCCAACTGTGTGTGGCAGCTTGGTAAAAATAAATTATATTTTTACCTAATTACAGAAATAAATTCCAGATGAATGAAAATTCCAAATGTGAAAAGCAAAACATTAAAAACATTTTGAGGAGAATGTCTTTACAATCACAGAGTAAGGAAGGATTTCTTAATCAAGATATAAAAAGCAGAAATCATAAAGGAAAATATTCGTTGAATCATATTAAAATCTAAAATTTCTATAAAATACATGATAACATAAACAAAGATAAAAGACAAGTTACGGGCTAGAAGAAGGTAACTGCAATATATAAAATAGGTAAAGGAGTAATCCAACTACACAGGAAACCTTACAGACCAACAATAAAAAGACAACCAAACAGACAAATGAGAAAACCTATAAACAGGCAGTTCACAGAAGTAGCTTAAGTAGCCAATAAATATGAAAAATGTTCAACCTTACCAGTATTCAGGGAAATATTAATGAAAACAAGAGTGAGATAATATTTCCCATCCATAAGGCATAAGGCTAGCCAAAATGTCAAGTTTTCTATTTTCTTCCACTTACAGACTTTCAATGACTGGCCTGACAATTGTCCACATAGTGCTACCTCTGAGGCAGGAAGAGAGAGTGGGGAGTGGGGTCTACAACAGTCTCTGTAACATTTTGTTTCTTTAAAGAAAAATTTGAGGCAAACATTACAAATGTTGACACTTGAAACTCTGGGCAGTGGGTACATGGCTATTTGCCATAAGCCTCTCTGTACTTTCCTGCTTGCTTGAAATGTCCATAATAAGTAAACACAAGCAAATAAACTATATCTAAAACAACTTTGTTGGGACTTCCCTGGTGGTGCAGTGGTTAAGAATCTGCCTGCCAATGCAGGGGACACGGGTTCCAACTCTGGTCCAGGAAGATCCCACATGCTGCAGAACAACTAAACCTGTGCACAACAACTACTGAGCTTGCGCTCAGAGCCCACGAGCCACAACTACTGAGCCCGCATGCTGCAACTACTGAAGCCCGCGCGCCTAGAGCCCGTGCTCTGCAACAAGAGAAGCCACAGAAATAAGAAGCCCGCACACCACAACTAAGGGTAGCCCCCGGTCGCTGCAACTAGAGAAAGCCTGCATGCAGCAATGAAGACCCAATGCAGCCAAAATAAATAAATAAAAATTAAAAATAAATAAAAACAAACTTGTTGATATTGAGGAGGTACAACAGAATAGAAAAGTGCCTAAATAAGTCAGTTTTTGAGAAGGCTGACTGGGCCCAGAATGGGAACCAGGATGCCCTAGAGAGGGCCAGTGTGACGACCAGAAGATGGGGGCAGTGAAAAGGCAGGGGAGTGATGTGAAGAAAGATGCACATTTTAGAGAAAACACTGGTCCAGAAATAAAGTCTAAAAGCAGAAGAGCTACTTCTCTGGAAATCCAGAGTAGTACAGCCCTTGCTTGTCCACTCACTGCACAAATATTTACTGCACTGAAATATTTTATGTGGTCTCTGGCCTAACACCATCTCCAGTCTTATGGTAGAGACAAACTTATAAAATAACCTAATGGCTGACATTGGCAGGGGAAAGGGTGTGTTTTGGGAAGGCTTCCTTGAGGACATGAACTGAAGTCAACCACCAGGTACAGAAATGTAGTAGGTAGAAGAATACGTCCCAGGTAGAGGGACCAGCATGTGCAAAGGCCCTGAGGCAGAAAGGAGTCCAGGCCTGTGCAGTATTAGTGCATAATCTAAAGAAACCTCCATGAAAGGTTCTAGGGTATTGTGAGGAAGGGTACTGCAATCAGGGTCAAGGGGAGCGTACCTATGTCTTCCTCAAAGTCCAAGGAACCAGAGAGATTTCACTCAGGGTGAAAGACCATGGGTAATAAGTTAAAGACATCTAAATGTAACAATAAAAGCTGTGCAGGAAAAGGAACAACAGGAGTGATTCACTGGTCTAATACTCCCTTTCATTGAAGTAAAATCAATTATAAACTTGAAACTTTAAGACAGTAGGCTGAGCTGCAGAGGACACCATGGGAAAAAAGCATTAAGAAATGGGAATCTGCTGAGAAAATGGGAAGGTTCCTTGCATGCTGAGTTTTGGAGAAACTCTTAGAGCCAGGAGGTAGCAAAGTGGATTATGTCAGTGGCAGCTAAAAAAGATAACCTAGGAGCATCCTTCTTGGACGCCACCTCAGCCTAGGCTGGTCACACACAAAAAATTCAGGAATCACAAATTCCAGTTGGCTTTGGGTATGAATTTCTCCAGAGGGTTCTTGGATTGGCTCTGCTGTAGCAAACAGAAGATAGTATTTTTTACACCTGCAATTTTCATAATGGAAACTGACATCTTCTTGGGATTACACCAAGAAAAATAAATATAACTGAATGCTTTCCCCTAATACCATATCATATATAGGCTCCAGGGAGGACATTAACATTTTCCCATTTCACACAACGCTCAGTGCTGGAGTTCACTGGTGGGAGAGTGTGTGACCTCAGATTTGCTCCAATGACTTTCTCTTAACGTTGTGGTGAAAATATCCACTTGACTTGAGCAACACTTGCCTATTTGCCCTCAAGTCCAAGTGCAGCCCCTTGAGAGAAAAAGCAACTTGGGACTAATTTTTTTTCCTCAAAAAATTTTTAACGACCACCAGTGTAGAAATAGTAAAACTCTGTCCACATGGGGGCAAGTGAATTGTAATAATACTGGGGAGGGATGCGGCACATACCACTGCAAGCTTGGGTTCCGCTTCTTCCCAGATATGTTACTTTGCCCAAGAGCTCAACTCCTGAAACCTGTTCCCTTAAGTATAATGGAAGCTACAAAGCCCACCTCTTAGTGGTATTGTCGTAAAAGTCTAACTTGGTAATGTTGATTAAGCATAAAGCACAGTACGCACTCAATTGTTGTAACTATTGTTAATATTTTTGATGATATTTATAACTATCAAGGCAAAAAGTGCTTCTCAGGGGCTTCCCTGGTGGCGCAGTGGTTGAGAGTCCGCCTGCCGATGCAGGGGACACGGGTTCGTGCCCCGGTCTGGGAAGATCCCACATGCCGCGGAGCGGCTGGACCTGTGAGCCATGGCCGCTGAGCCTGCGTGTCCGGAGCCTGTGCTCCGCAACAGGAGAGGCCACAACAGTAAGAGGCCTGCGTACAGCAAAAAAAAAAAAAAAGAAAGTGCTTCTCAGGGTCATGCTTGATGTTTTCTGATAGGCTAATTTGCATGGAAGACACTGGCAAGAACTACAACCTGAATACATACAACTTCTCTTTACAGAACCAAAATCACCTTTAAAGGGGGGATTTTAGATGCTGAATACAAAGTCACCTGCTCATTGCAACACATGAGTATTATATAGACTAAATGTGCTACATCACTACAGCAACAAAAACTTAAGAGAGCACTGGGATTCAATTTTTTTCTGGTTAAAAAAAAATCAATGAGGTCGTAATAACCTATAATGGAAGACAATGTAAAAAAAAGAATATATGTGTGTGTGTGTGTGTGTGTGTGTGTGTGTGTGTGTGTGTGTGTGTGTATATATCTGAAACACTTTGCTATATACCTGAAACTAATACAACATTGTAAATCAACTATATTTCAGTAAAAATTTTTAAAAATTAAAATTAAAAAAAATGAATGAAGTACTTACGCCATATAGTATGTAACATCCCCAGTAGAGACTGAGGAAGTATTCCATAATCACAAAATGTCAAAATATTCACATTATACAGAATAAATAAAAATTGTAACTAGCCTCATGCCAGTTTATGTCAGGTTTTCCCACCGAATGAGCTTGCTGTGAACTTAAGAAAAAACTTTCAGTGTTTAGGTTCTTTTACTTTTAAAATAAAGTCCCTAAATTCAGACATTTTACTTCTGTGTCCTTATCTTACAGAAACAAGATCTCACAGTGCACAAAAATGTAAAGCAATGTTCACTGCAACATTGCTTTTAATAGCAAAGGGTTAGAAACAGCTTTTAAATGACTGCCAGTAGATATGGAAGCAACCTAAGTGTCCATCAACAGATGAACAGATAAAAATGTGGTATATATACAATGGAATACTACTCAACCATAAAAAAGAATGAAATCTTGCCATCTGCAGCAACATGGATGGACCTGGAGGGTATTACGCTTAGTGAAAGAAGTCAGACAAAGACAAAAACTAACTGTATGTTATCACTTATATGTGGAATCTAAAAAATGAAACAACCTATTGAATATAACAAAAAAGAAACAGACTCACAGAGAACAAACTAGTGGTTACCAGTGAAAGGAGGGAAGGGGGGAGGGGCAAGATAGGGCCAAGGGATTAAGAGGTACAGACTACTATGTATAAAATAAATAAGCTACAAGGATATATTATACAACACAGGGAATATAGCCAATATTTTATAACTATAAATGAAATATATCCTTTAAAAATTGTGACTCACTATGGTGTTCCCTTGAAACTTACATAATATTGTACATCAACTATACCTCAAAAAAAATGGCTGCCAGTAGGAACATGGATTAATACAGGATGGAACTCCACATTGTGAATACTATACACCCATTGCAAAGAATGAGGTTCTCTAGAAAAGGGTTTCTCAACATCAGCACAACTGACATTTGGGGCCAGATTATTCTTTGAAGTGGGGGCTTGTCCTGGGCATTGGAGGATGTCTAGCAGCATCCCTGTCCTCTACCCATTAGATGTCAGTAGCACCACCATCTGCCGCAGTTGTGACAACCAAAAATGCCTCCAGTCATTGCCAAGTGTCAGTTGGGGGCAAAATTGCCCCAGTTGAGAACTGTTCTAGAGACACTCACATACACGGGCAAACCTAAAACATCGATTACTGGCAAAAGCAAGATGCAGAATAACACATATTATGTGATTCCAATTTAATTTAAGTGGAGATACATGTTTCTGTTAGTGAATACAGGTGAAGGTCAGGGGGAGGGCAAGGGAGACTTTCCTCTCCTACTTTATCCACTGTGGACTGCTTTAATTTGGTAAATTTTAATTTCAGAAATGTAGTTCCTGAAAAAAATATCATGATACACAATTTGACAGTGTGCAAAGGTTTAAAACTGGGAATAAAAGTCTTGGAAAATGCCTTGTGGTCAGGACAGGAAAAAGACCAAAACACCCACGCGAAGTGGGTGTCCAGCAGGGCTCACAGGAGAACCATGGTTACCAGCAGCTGCTTCCAGCACCCTGGCCTTGTAAGAGGCTAAAATCATTATCTGACCATCAGACTGGAAATATTCCAGTCTGACTGCAGAATAGCAATCCTGTAACTACACACTTCAAACTTCTCCTGAGGGTTTTTTTGGGTTGTTGTTCTTTTGAGGCAGAAATTGAAGGAATCCTGCCAGGACTCAGCTGAAAGAGCAAGTGCTGAAAGATTCAGTTCTATTTCCACCTACTGGTAGGAAAAAAGACAACAACGTACAATTCAGAAAAGGCAGTACACCCCTCAAACAATTCACACTGCTCCCCTCCAGCCCTAATAAAGACCTTTATCTTCTGAACTCCTACTGCAATGGACCAAAGTCTCAGAAACCACCTGACAGTAAAATAAGCTTAATTGGATGCAAAAGATCAAGTTATTGATTAAATCAGCCACTGTACAGTTTGACAGCATCTGTATTTACTCTGGGCTGGGAGCTCTCTCAAGAAAATACATAATATTATCTTCATTACCTTCTTACTGAACATTCTCTCTAATAAGGATATCCCTGACCCCTTCTATTTATTTGGCTTTTTTATCAGGCTCTCCAGAGCTCCCATAGAGGCAGCTTTGGGCAGAGGTAAAAGGACAGGCTCTATGGTCAGAGAGATCTGGATTTGAGTCACAGACTTTTCCATTTTCTTGCAGTCAACCTTGGGCAAGCCGCTAAACCTTTCGAGCTGCCGTTTCCTCTCCTGTTAAGTGTGGATCCTAATGTCGTCATCTTATAGCGTTGTCACCTCAGGAGTAAATGAGCTCTTGTATTCAGCACAGTACTCGACTCATAGGAAATAAGAGTTAGCTATTTTTGTTACACAATAATTCCACGGACTTCCACCCATTTCCCATATGCAAAACTGAGGCAAAGGGTGATGCTCAAGAGGACGGGAACACTGAATAGCAGGACACATTCTGGATGCTACTCCATCACCGGGGTCATGGTGCAGGCCTCCCCAGAAGCCCTGCTTTTCCCATTTCACTCGGGAAGAGGATATCATCTGTTGTTCTAACATAAATGCCAGCATATTTATCTCATGACATGCATGTTTCCAGTCATAGGATCCAAATACATTCCCCTCACTCAAGCGAAGGTAGGCTCTGCCTGAGACAGACACTAACACCAATGCTTTTACCCCATGGCACTTTTAATGTAAAAAACATAATGTCAGCAGTTTAGTTAGTAAAAAAAAAAAATTCAGTCTTCCAAGATGAATGACTCCTGAAATCCACATTTATGGATTTGTCACCTAATTTTACACTGATTTTGCTTTCTCAGGTAAACCAGCATGAACACTGATACGTTCAAACGACATGAAAATTCTACTAGCCTGGTATTTTTAAATAATGTATTGTTGTAACCAAAAATAAAGGATGCACCTGGTGCCTACACTGTGTTGAGTGATGGGGAGGGGAAGGTGAGGAACAGGGCTTCCCTCAAAGAGCTCCAAGTCCATCTGGAGACGTGGGCACGTCCCCAGCTATTCTGCTAAGAGTGCAAAAAAAAAGTGTGACGGAAAAGAGGAGAGAGAAAATAACTCTGATGGAGGACATGGAGGTTTAGGAAAGATCTCACAGGAAAGATGATTCCTGAGCCACTTCTTGAAAGATAAAAATTCAATACCAGGAGAAAGGGAAGAAGGGAGCCAATGAACAGCCTCCACAGAGGCCCAGGCACTTGAAATCCTACTGTCTTTATGGAAAACACTATGTGTAGACCATGTGTTGTCCAGGCATAAATTGTTTATTTGATAAGAGAGGAGTAGAACTTATTAATATACATGTTCCACTTGGTGTTAGAAAAGTTATTCTTAAAAAAATTAATACCAAGCTCTGGAAAATGGATCAATGCAAAACTGAAGTCTGAGCAAACAAAGCTATCAACATCAGTAACTGGACATCACCTTCTACAAGCAAATGGGTTTAGCAACAGTTAAAAGGGCTCTGGTGCATCACTATGAAATTTGTATCCTAGCAAGACAGTATCATAATGTATTTGAGCAATTATATTAATGCTGTCATAAATGGATGTTACATTTCTTACTTAATAAAGTTATTTATAATAGAGTCCCTAGTGACAAAAATCACCAGGTTGACTAAACCCAGGACACGAATAGCAAATGGATTTCATATCGCATGCAGCCAACTCTAATAAACTGGTGGATATGCTTGGGATGTTTCATTATGAAGGGATTTTAGGCCATGACTTGACTCATCAAAGGAAAGTGTCACAATAATTATCACAGTCTGCCATGGGAGCAATGGGTAGATGGTAGCATATGTGCCCAGCACTGCCATCCCTGACTTAAAAATTAAAGAAAACTGAGGAAAGGGAAACAAATTAAATCACTCAATGGGCTTCCACTTACTGAGGAGTAAAAAGTCTCCCAACATGTTTCCTCCTCTCTACTCCTCTTCACTGTCCAAATCAATTCTGCCTCTGTTCTTTACTCCCCCACCCGGAATATCTCCTTTTCTGAATGCCTTCTACACATGCTGTAAGGTCTAACTCCAGATGCACTTTCCATGAAGCCATTCCTGATGATTTTCAGTCCTCACAGAGCTCCATGTGACTTTAGACATATCAGTTACAAGTTTTTAAGTCAGTTATTTGGAATTCAGAACATGTTCACCCACAGAAAAGGTAATACAGATGTTGATTAGTATCCTAAGCCACTCTAGAAAAATCTAAGTTATGACATGGAAAAAATGTGTTTGCCAGAATGTTCATTTAAAGATAACCTAGGGTGTGAAGGCAATCTGGCTATGACATCTGTCACCCCGTCGATTGCCAGGGTTGATTCGGCTGATCTGGCTGTCTAGGTGGGTGTCCCCTTCCTCCCTCACTGCTCCATGTCCATCCCTCCTGAAGCCGCACGCTCCGATGAAGATGGCAACCTTCCCAGGGAGAGGAGGACCACTCTTCAGTCAAGGGTATATGAGTAGCAGCATTCCCCTGCTAGAACCTCCAAATAAGCTCTCAAGGTCCAGTTACAGAACATAGGGTAGTCAAGCTTCCAAGACTTCAGACACATGCAAATGAGGCACTACCTGTGGCAGTCTGCCTCTCTATAAATAAATAAATAAATAACTGTGATGAGCTGCTTGGGACGGGGAGGCGGGGGGCTGGGAGTAGGGGCAGGGTTTACACACCAAGAAAATGCCCAAAGCTTGGGGTGGGAAGCTGGATATGGAAGGAGGAAGACAGGACCCAGAGAGCTGGGTGCCCCCTTGGGTGGGAGCAAAAAGACTTCCTGGTGTCACCTGGCAAAGGAGACTTTGTAGTTGGAGATGCCCGGGGAGGGGTCTGAGTTGTTGCTGAGGGGAAGGTGATGTAGTAAGCCTTCGCATTGCTCACCAATGCGTCTGGGTGGAGAGCTCAAAGGGAGGGCCACCTGATGGCATCCGGTGACATTCACTTAACCCGCATCGTGACATACAAAAATGAAAACAGAAAACTCTAGGAATTAAACATACTACTACTAATAATAAACTCCACAAGTGTCACTGCTGATGCTTGAGAGGAATATGATTTATTTGTAAGGGAATAAAGAAATAAATGGAGACATTCTGAGCAGTTTTCAAGCTTTGGTCTGTGTTGATCACAAGCTCAAATACCTACAGGAGGCAAGCAGATAAACGACATGGGTAACATGGGCCCAGCTGTAGAAACAGGGCAGGTTAATGGTAGGGACAATGGGCCCCAGCTAAGAATATTCAAATTCAAATTGAAATTCAAAAATAATGATAATAACAGCCAAATAATAAAGAAGTACTGCAGTTCAGCCTCAGTAACTTCTCTCATGCCCATTCTGCAGATGAAAAATTGAGAAAGAGAGAGCCAGCCATTTGTCCAAGGCAAGAAGGTGGTAGAGCTGGGAGCTGAATCCAGGCAGAACAACTCCCACCACCCCGAACAGTGCCATGGAACACAAGGCTCTCTTAATCAGCCACCCTCCAGGTATTCCTTAGCTCCTCAATGGAATGAAATGGGTGAAAGAGAAAGAGAGGTGAAAGAGGGGACAGAAATAGGAAGACAAGAGTTAATATCAAGGAGAGGGGAGACACAAAAATAGGAGTGATAACAGAGTGGAAGGGGAGTAATGACATGGCAAAGAAAGAGGCAGACTTTCTGCTGGAACCAGACAAAGGGTTTCCAAGAGCGGGAAGGAGGTTAAGAAGATGTGTGTATGCGCCGCAAGAAGGACAGCTGAGGTGGAATGGAAGCAGCGGGAGAGGAAGGAATTGTGTAATGGACGGCTTTTTCCAGAGGAGGAAGAAAGAAGGGCCAGGAGCCAGGCTCAAGGTGGTGCCACTGGCACAGAGGAGAGTATCCTGAGCCAGAACGGCCTTGAGGTGTGAGCGGCGCAGGGAAGCAGTGTGTGAGCACAGACGACCCTCCCAGCCCTTGGAGTCTGTGCGGGACACACCCAAGCTGAACCGCCTTGCCCTGAGAGAAAGGTGTTAGTTTCACAACCTGACAGTAAGTCCAAGATCGGGTCTTGAATCCCGGTTCCAGCACTTAGTAGCTATCTGATCCTGAGCTGCTTATAGCTGTCCTGAAATTTACTGTGTTCATCTCTGAGATGGGGAAGTAATGCCTCCCGCCAGGTTTGTTGGAAAGATAGCGTGAGGATGGGTATAAAGTGTTCATCATAGTGCCTGGCATGTACAAGGTTGCATCAGGAGGAAAGGATTAACGTTGGCCAGTACAGTCAAGGAAGGCTTTATAGAGAAGGAGGAACCTACAAAGTGGGTAGGATTTAAAGAGAAAAGAGAATTGAGACTGGGGTGGGATGGGGAATGGTCAGAACTGAGGAGGCAGTGCCTGAAGGCCTGGAAGCAACAATGAGCCCAGATCTTCTGTCTGTGAGGACCAGGGTGGAAACGTTCCCAGTTAAAGAGAATAGCAGGAATAGTAAGGAAAAGTGTTTAATGTGTAAGGGCACTGGATTGTGGAAAGACCTGGAAGTTTTGCTCAAAAAAAGTGTATCTCCATGCCAAGGAGTAACCTGTTAAAATGTCTTGGAGGCAAATGATCCAGTAATTGGGCAATTAGAGCCTGAGATAAAGGGAAGGGAGATAAGGGGCAGACTGAAAGAAGGAGAATGAATCAGCCAGTGCTGGGAGATCAACGCTCCTGGTGAAGGGTGGGAAGCCCTTCCTTTTTAGGATGAAGCATTTAACAGAGGTTGTGGGTTCAGAGAGGAGTATCCGACATTTAGGCCTCCCTTACACTGATGTTCTTAACATATTTGCTTAACATTTATTCATTAGAGCAAGAACAAAAACTGCTTCTCTATTAGTAAGAAAAGGTACACCTAATTCATTATGTTTAAAAAGATATTTATTACACTGATTGTTGGCATGTATTTGTTTTCTTAAGCCAGGCATCCTAACTGTTTAAAATTTAGATAGTAAGTCACTATCGTGCCATGCATTATTCAGTACTGGAATGGGTTGATGGTACTTGCTGATGACAGCTGGCCAGCCATTGGCTGGGCTGAGGTTGATGCCTGTGGCTGCAGCTACAGCCTGCACATTCATTCACTGCTTGAAGAGTGGTCAGGACTAGCAGGTATGCTTTAAAACAGTTTTTACTTGATGAAAGGAGACTTCCACGAGAAAAGACAATTCCTGCTTCCCAGTCAACTTTTAGAAGTTGACTATGGAAAGCTGAGTTAACTGGCACATTACTCCCAATGTATTCTAGTAATATTTTAGTACACCTTATAGAGCTGGAGCCTCCAGAGAGCTACCCTGTGGACCTGGCTTTGGTCAAACCCCAGCCAACTCCTTGGAAGACATATTTCTTATATCATGGCCACCCTCTGTCTATTTACTCAGTTCATGGCTTCAAGAAGAGCCAGGATTTGGTCAGATGCCTATCCTTTGTTTAAGACCTGTGGTTCTTATATTTTGACTCTTTGGATACTACCTTGAATTCTGACGTAGAACTTTCTCCCTATACCATTTTGCCATCTCTACTCCCTAGCTCTAGTTCATTATTCCTGAATAGAGTTTCTGTTTTAGGTCTTAATCTTAAATGGCATTTGACCTCCATTGAGTCATCCAAGTTATGCCAGGTAGCTTGCCATGTTTCTGTTTGGGAACAGTTATATAGCGTTAAAGTTCTGAACTCCTCTTGAAAGCAACCTGATATGATGGGGAGGGGGTATGGGCTTTGTAGTCAGGCAGAGCTGGATTGAAATTATAGCATAGGCCATTACAGCACAGTGTTGTCAGTTGTAAAGAGGGGATGTTTGCAAAAGATTCCTTTCCCTCCCCTCCTCATTCATTCCTTTCATTAACCATCTATCAAATAACTCCTATTTGGGCTTCCCAGGTGGCGCAGCGGTTAAGAATCCGCCTGCCAATGCAGGGGACATGGGTTTGAGCCCTGGTCTGGGAAGATCCCACATGCCGTGGAGCAACTAAGCCCATGTGCCACAACTACCGAGCCTGCGCTTTAGAGCCTGTGTGCCAAAACTACTGAAGCCTGCGTGCCTAGAGCCTGTGCTCCGCAACAAGAGAAACCACCGCAATGAGAAGCCCATGCACCGCAACGAAGAGTAGCCCCTGCTCACCTCAACTAGAGAAAGCCTGCGCGCAGAAAAAAATATCTCCTATTTGCCAAGCTCTGTGCTAAGTACTGGGGTAAAGCAAGGGGTTAGTGAGGAAATGATCAATAAAACACCATCCTATCCTTGGTGAGTTTATGGTTTAGTAGAGGAATACAGACATATAAATACATTAATGCAGTCAAGTGGTACTGGTGCCATGAGGCTCTATGGCAGAATAGTTAAGCTGTCAGACAGACTGCCTAGCTTCAAATCCTGCTCCATCAATTATTAGCTGGGTGATCAAGTGCAATTTTACTTAACCACCCTCAGTTTATCCATCTGTAAAATGGGGATAATAGATTCCTTGTGAGGATTTAACTAGTAAGCACAGGCAAACTTCTTAGTGCCTGGCACAGGATAAGCACTCCACCCATGTTAACTGTTATTATGATGATGGGAGCACAAAAGGAGTGGCCAATTCTAATTTGATGAGGAGGCTAAAGAAAGCCTTCATAGGAATGGTTTAGTTTTTCAGAAAGTCTGGCAGTTGTTAGGTGGACAGAACAGAGTGGGCATTCCAGGCAAAGGAGGTTACATGAGCAAAGGCATGAGCACAGGAACAGCCTGGAACTTCCCAGAGCCCCTGTCTTCTACAGAGGAGGCAACCTCACGGGAAGAGGACATTATGTGCCACCTTGAGGCTTTGGCCCTTATCCTATATGCATTGGTTAGAAACCCATGCTAGGTAACTTCGGTGTGTGCCCCACCTCTCTCCTTCACCTCTCCAAATCCCACTCTCCTCCTTTCTCTATCATGCCCCATACCTCGGAGGGTGCCCAATATAAACTGCATCCCCGGCTCCCTTTCCCTCATCCAGTGGGGAACACTGGGAAGAATTCAGAGGAAGGAAGCGGAAAGGAGGAGTATTTATTTTCATTTCTTTTGTCCTGTCGCTGTCCCAGGTTCGATGCATCTTTCCACTAATTACAACTCAGGTGAGGCAGTCCTCTATTTCTGGACAAGGAACCATTCCCTCCCCTTACCCTTTTAGGGCTCCTGTTGCTGCTCTGGGGTACTGCACTAGCCCTCATTTCTGTCTCACCCCCTGGCACACTTTTGTAAATATCACCTTGATTAAACTCTCTTTTAATTACACATTTTGAATGTGCCATGTGCATCCTGCCTTGACCCCAACTTATTAAAAAAACTCTTGAGGGGCTTTTAACAGGGAATGATGTGATCAGATTTGCATTTCAGAGAGGTATTTCTGGCTCTTGGGTGAAAGATGGTTTGGGGGCAGCAATAATAACGGCAGAGCTTTTAACGGTGCTTTGCAAACCAGGAACACTTGTTTAAAATATAGATTCCTGGGCACTACCACCAAAAACTGTGATTCAGTAGGCCTGGCGAAGGGTCCCCAAATCTACTGCTTTAAATAATGACTCTATGTGAATATGACAGAACTTCACAGTTGTCTAGGAACACTGACTAGTATGTTGGGCAGGATCCAGTAGAGATCCAGAGGAGAGGGGAGGACAGCTGATGGAACAAGGTCTGGTCCTAGAGAACCTGGACAGATGGGGAGGAAAATCAGAACCAAATGTAGAGGGATTTGTTTTGAGAAGGCCAAAGAACACCTTACCTTTTGAGGGCAGACAAAGCAAAGTGCGTGTAAAAAGGAAGTTAACGTAATTTTCACCTTGGACGTTCGATTTCTCATGGAAGTTGGAGGAAGAGTCATACTGAGACTAAAAGGACAGGCAAAGGTGTGAGGAGCTAGGGTGATGCAGGTTTAGAATAGCTACTGTGGGGCATGGAGTAGAGAGTGATGACAAGCAACATTTTAGCACTGCTTGTTGGAGCCGAGACAAGAGAGCATGAATTTGTGTGTCCATCCAAGGGATTAGTTTTGTCATTTCTCTCCAGCAGTACTAGGCCATGTCTAGAAATGGAGAAGGCAGTAGTTGGAATGATCCTAGCTGGAAGGGTTGCAGAGCAAGTATAATGGAAGGATAAGGGGGCCCAGGATGTTGAAGTCACACACAAGCATGGGAGTAGCAGCACTAAAACATGAGGGGGAGTGTCCAATAGATGCTGTCCTTGGTCCTGAAGTAGCACTGCACATGAGGGCACCGTCATTTCCCTGTGAAGTTGGGGGTCGGTTGTGCATGTTCTGCTGCTCCTCCACAACACCCTGCCATACTAAACTCATGGCGTCAATGGATTGTGCTCCGCCCCATAATACTGTGAATGGTGGGAATACAGGGCCTACTATCTGGGTACCATCATTTGTTGAAGATCCAGTTCCAATATTTAAGGAAGTAATTCAACAAATACTTATTGAAAACATTCCATGTGCCAGACGTTGTGTTGGGCACAAGTGATAGAGAGATAAAAAATGCAGAGAAAGTTTGTCCCTAAGTCAAATCTTTTATTTGCTTTTCTTAAAGATCATCAGAGGGGGGCTTCCCTGGTGGCGCAGTGGTTGAGAGTCCGCCTGCCGATGCAGGGGACACGGGTTTGTGCCCCGGTCCGGGAAGATCTCACATGCCACAGAGCAGCTGGGCCCGTGCGCCATGGCCGCTGAGCCTGCGCCTCTGGAGCCTGTGCTCCGCAACAGGAGAGGGCACATCAGTGAGAGGCCCACGTACCAAAAAAAAAAAAAAAAAAAAAAGATCATCAGAGGGGCCCATTTCTTGCTTCTCTTTCCTCTCCAACTCCTTTTCACCTTTCAGCAGCTACAGAGTGCTCTCTGCAAAATGACCTCCCCCAAGTTCACTCTCTCCCCAGATAGATCTTTGATTTCTGTTCTTCTCCTACTTTCCCTGTGTCCATTAGTCTGTAGATGAACTTAGCTTCTCTCTCAGCCAGACAGTACACTACCTCTTTAGGGAGAGAGAGCAAACAGAATACTGAAAAAGCCAGCACAGATGTATCCTTAGCAGACTAGAGTAGTGGGAAGTGCTGCAAACATTAATACACTATTTTTTGTGCCATATTGGTATCTAGAAAATCCTCCCCAAGCAGAGAGGGAGGCCACATCACTGACTTTCAGCTGACTGCAGAACTTTCCCCGAAATAATCTGAAGCTGACCATCTCTGGAATTGTTCCAAGGCCCCTGCTGCCCTCTAGTAGGCAAGGGCCCTATTCCTTTCCAATGGTGCAGGTTGACCCTAACTTCCCTGGCAGGGTGACAGTTTCCAATTAATTTTGAAAATCTTTAATTAAAGGTCTTCTTTTATTTTCCAGGGCCTGAACTAAATACTGGGAACACAGAGATAATTAAGGACAACTGCTGTCCTCAGAGATTTCATAATTTAATGGGGCTGGCAAATATGACGCAATAAGTTCTAGGCCTGCAACCTGACCAAAGTACGGAAAGAGTGAGGCAAATAAGTTTTCAATGTGTTGAGTCAGAGTTGGTAGTGGGGACCCAAAAGTTGTGTCTCTTATCTAGGAAGAAATAAAGGCAGCAACAGTATGAGATTTTACATGTAGGAAGTAATGCCAAGAGAAGGCTGGATATGAGTCTGGGTCTAGAACTGGAAAACAGAGTGTAAGTTTTCCCAGATGGCAGGTGTCAGAGGCAAGCCTTGTCTCCAGAGCCAGTAGATCAAAGGGAGGTAAAGGGATATATAACATCACCTATCCAGGGCAATCCAAGAGTCTGGGACCAGATTATTGGATAGTTAAAACAAAAACAACCAGATCTCAATGACAAGGGAACACAAGGGTTTCAGAACCCAGTTTAGGTAGAGGTAGAGGTTGAGTGAGCAACTGGGGTGGGAAATATAAAATGGGGCGTGACAGTCAGGACAAGCTAGTAGAAGACCTAAGAACCGACAGTTTCCCTAAGGATTGCTGAGAGAAGCAGACCAGGACTCAACATGGATGATGTCAAATGTCTTCACAGCAGAACAAGGAATGAAAAAAGTCTTTGGCTTATACTCTAAGAAAGCAGTTACAGAACAAAACACCAAAAACTTGAACTCTCACCCCAGTTATTGCTCAGGGCTCTGCAAAGAAAGGTCAAGAAGCAGCAGAAAAGGGGCTGGGTCTGCTTCCTATGGCACAGGGGCTCTAAACACTTCTTGACCTGCAGCAGGCACAGCCATGTAATGAGCAATTAATACGACCCAAATTCTGTGCTCAGCACTTTTACTCCATTCGTTTATTTAATCGTTATCAAATCCACATGGTAAATCTTATCATCCTCTTTTTCAGATGAGAGAATGGAAGCTCAGAGAGGTTAAGGTAAGATTCCTAAGATCATCCAGCTAGGTGATGAAGCTAAAATCTGAACCACAGCTCTGCCTGATAGCAAGGCTCATTCTCTTAATCATCCGATTAGCCTCTTACCATGATTAATAAACTGCTCCAGGTTTCATCACTGTGATCGCTCTGGGTTGGAAGCAAAGCAAAAAGAGTTTTTATAGGGATAAAAACATACAGTGTATAGAAACATGCAGGGCAAGGAAGCACTTGTACAGAGTTGATGGCCACGATGTTAAGGAATATCAAGGGTCATCAAAATGAATACTTAAGTCCCCAGACCTCACGCTTGCCCACCTCTCACAATCCTCAGCTGCCCCCCTGCTCCTGCACCTCTGGTCTTCCTTCAGTCTCTTCAAAATGTATTGTGCTTCTTCCCTTCGCAGGGCCTTTGCACATGTGACTCCCTCTGCCTAGAACATTCTGTCCTACTCCCAGCTACCCTGACCTAACCAATTACCATTCCTCTTCCTAGTACAGAATTGAACCTTACTTCCTTACAAAAGCCCTCACTGACCACCTCATTCCCCACTAGGTCAGGCCCCATAGAACCTGCATTTTTTCTTCAAACACTTATCACAACTCTAATTAACTTATCTAAGCAAGATATCTTCCTCTCACTAAATGGGATGTCTCAAGAGAAGAGAAGACCAGTGGTGAGCCACCCCTAGCATCTTTATAAGTATCTATTGAGTGAATGAATAAATAATGACTTAAAAATGGGGTCAAGGTAGGCAAAAAATGTGCCAGTTGATAAAACTCCTTAGAAAGATTCATTCACTCATTCAGTTCACTCAACACATATTAGAATGCCTACTATGTGCCAGGGTCTATTCTAGGTGTTCAGTCTGGGATTAGAGAAATGAGATGTGGCAGTGCTATAGCAAGGACCTCAGACAGATGACATGAATATCCTATGAGAGTCAGGGAGAAGGTGGCAGTTCAGTGCCTACTCCCAGCACAGAGCAATGAGAAAGCCAAATCCCCTCCTCCCCCACAAAGAAGGTGAGGCTTCCACTTGTGAAGACAGCAGAGTATGTGATGCCCTCATTAAAAAAGAGACTGCTATAAAGGGAAGGACAGGAGGGAGTGTGGCAAATAAGGCAGAGACAGGGTCTGCTCACAGGAGGGCAGGTGTTCTGAAGGGAGCAGGAGGATTCAGGTGGGGGAAAGAGTCCCGGTGAGAAAGGGCTGAACACGTTTCGGGGACTGGGCTAAAGGCAGCAGGAAGAGTGGTGGGCATGAAACCAGGGACGAGAAAGCAGTGGAAGGGGCTGCCAGTGGGTGACATAAGTAGATGAAAGGAAGTGAGAACATCAGGGACGAAAGGATACTTAGGAGATCTGCTAATAGAATCACGTTCTTATGAAGTTCAGAAGTGCACAGTCAAGAGTCCCATGGTGATTCGTGTACTTTCCTAGAACCTGAGGTATTGCCAGGATTGGCTACAGAACACTGTGGTCTTGGAAAATCAGAAAGACAACAATTGACTATGCTGTTCAGGGGCCAACATAAAATCTGGGAAGGATATTCCAGCAATGGAAGGTAGAGATAAGCCCCCAGAGCTGTCACCCTGAGATTTTCTGGTTTTCTGCTTGAGGGCTCATAATGCTGTCTTTGAAATCTGAAGACAGGAAAAATCAAGAAAGCAATAGCTAATACTCATTGAGTGTTTACCACATGTCAGGCACTGTATGAATCATGAACTGCTTTGTAAGTTTAATTGTCACACCAGTCCTATACAGCAGGTGTAATCACTTAGCAAATATAAAGACTATGAGAAGTTAGTAACTTGTCTAAGGTCAGCTCACAAGTAGGAGCACAGAACTCAGGCCATCTGAGTTCAGAGCCCACATTCTTAACCACCAAGTTATCAAAATAATAATAGCTAACCCATACTAGTGCCTACTCTATATGTCATGTACTGTTCTTAGCATTATATCCTTATCAATTCTTTTCATTCTTGCAACTCCGACGTAGATACTGCTATTCTGACATTGTAAGGTGAGGAAACTGAGGGACAAAGAGGCCAAGGAACTTGCCTGAAGGTACACAGCTATGAAGAGGTGGAGCCTGGATTCAATTTCAGGCGGTTGGGCTCAAGAGTCTGCTCTCCATCACTATACTGGCTCCTCACATAAGCGGTCCCTCTAAATGGCATGACTGGAGGCATGAAAAAACAAAAACTACCCTTTGAGGCTTCCCTGGTGGCGCAGTGGTTGAGAGTCCGCCTGCCGATGCAGGGGGACACGGGTTCGTGCCCCGCTCCGGAAAGATCCCACATGCCGCGGAGCGGCTGGGCCCGTGAGCCATGGCCGCTGAGCCTGCGCGTCCGGAGCCTGTGCTCCGCAACGGGAGAGGCCATGACAGTGAGAGGCCCGCGTACCGCAAAAAAAAAAAAAAAAAAAAACAAACCTACCCTTTGTACTTGAGCTTTCATTGTGCTACAATTTAGATACCATTGGTTAAACTTTTACTTTATTACTTGCTTGAACAAAAAAATAGAAAATCAGGAGGATCATGGTTTGATCACATAAGTATAAAAGGCAATTCCTCTTTGACTAATGTTAAAGAAATTCAGCTACTCTTTTGTGTGATCTTCATTTGTCCTGGATACCTTCTTTAAGGGCCTGGTCCTTAGTATGCTTCAGTCCCCAGTCCACAGATACATGGTGTTGGTTTGGTCTTTTCCATTTCAATGGACTTGAGAACTACAATTTAGAGATCACCTGCTTAAGCTAATCTTTTGATCTCCAATAAAGAACTTCATTTCTACCACAACCTCTTATAATCTTCCTATACAATTGGTTTCTCCAGCTTGTCTCGGTGAGAAACAAGTTTTGTGGAAAGTTTGCTCAGATCAGAAAAAGGCAAAATGGGTTTCGTTTGAAACTCGTCATGCTGAGCATCCAGTGCCCTGTCCCATGGCTTCCCCCTTGCTAAACACTTGGGAGGCATGTTCACTGCCATTTCCTTAGTCTCACAACTGAAAAACACAGAAAAGTTTCATAAAAGTTGAAAAAGGGCAGAAGAAAAATCTAAGACCCATAATTGTGCCTAGGTTCATGCTAACATTAATGCATCACAGCTGCAAAGAATATTTCCTATTTTGCAATCAGAGAGTCCAGGAGTTCAATATAAATGCCCTAATCCTTGTAATTTTCTTGTAAGGCAAAGCCACAGAGTGCTCATTTCTTCAAGGCACAGGAAAGTAAAGTCTTGACAAGTTCACAAAACTAAGAAACAGACATTTAAAGCAAGCTAATCTTATTTCCCATTTTCTCCTTTATTTTTATGTCTTTATTCTCTTCTGTGTGTATAATTAAATTTTCTAGCTGGTTCTATCAGCTGTAGACATCACATATTTCCATTACTACTACTAACTACTAATAATAGTAATAATGATAATGATAATAATAATGGTAGGCTCTATTTACTGAGTATTTTAATAGGTGCCAGGCACCATTCTAGGCCTTTATACATATCAACTCACTGGAATCTTACAACCACAATGGGAAATAAGTAGTATGAATAACTCCATATTACAGCTGAGAAAGTTGAAGCTTAGAGAGATGAAAAGTAACTTTTCCAAACCTCAGCATATAGTAAGCCTTCATTTCAAAGCCACACTGCCTCTCATACCACCAGAGCCCTGACCTACATTCCACATGCCATTAAAATCATGAACCTTAAAAAAGTGCCCATATGGATATTGTTTTTAACTGCCTTTTTATTTTAAGAAGGCAAACGAAAAACGCAAATAGCGTTTCCACTACAACTTGATGTAACTTAACAGTGTGCCAAGTTTAATCAAACCCAGGCACTTCTTCAAAATGAAAATAAACAAAAAAAGCTATCAGGAGCAGGAAGAGAAGGCTGAGGGCCTGAGTTGAAACAGGGACCACTCATTACATTCATGAAAACATACAGAGATCAAGTAAAGCTCAAAAAGCAGTATAGGGGCTTCCCTGGTGGCGCAGTGGTTGAGAGTCCGCCTGCCGATGCGGGGGACACAGGTTCGTGCCCCGGTCCGGGAAGATCCTACATGCTGCACAGTGGCTGGGCCCGTGGGCCATGACCGCTGAGCCTGCGCGTCCGGAGCCTGTGCTCCGCAATGGGAGGGGCCACAACAGTGAGAGGCCCACGTACCGCAAACAAAAAAAGGCAGTATAAATGTCATATGTTTTGAAGCACTGAAATAAATTTACCTTCAAACTAGGTAGAAGGTGTGTGAAATGGGAGTACAAAGGTACCTTCCCAGTGCAATAGAACGTGAGTAAATAGTACATGAGTAAATAAGATTAGCATGGAACACACATATTGCTGGTATTCAAAGCAACAGAGTTATTTTTTCTGAGTCCCACTTCCCAAAGTGCTCGCCTGCCCTGCTTACTGGCCGGCTGCATTGGGCTGCCTCGCTGCTTCTTCAGAGCTTAACTATCTAGTGAAAATCATAATTTTAGCTCTATATCACTACTTCTGCATACCTTCCCTATCACTGCCAATGGCACCACTCCCTTTTCTGAGCTCTCCATCCTGGAGTTACCACTGTTTCCTCCTTCTTCCTCAACAGTCAGACCTCATGAGTCACCACGTTCCAACAACCCTCCTTCCACATTGCTCTAGTCATCAGCCTGGCACAGCCACACCTCCTGCCACCAAGTTGCTGCCAAAGCCTCAGTCCTGGTCTTTGCAGAAATTCTCTCTTCTGATCTGTCCTAGCATCACAGCCCAAGCAACTGGTCTACACCATACCTTTCACAGTGTTATTTCTGTACTCAGGAAATACTGGGGGCTGCCTATTAGTCCCATGTCCTTTTAGGATCTCAATGCATTCCTTAACACACATCTAATTTTCTCGCTTTCCACCATGACCGTGTCTGTTCAGCCAAACTTCTCTTCTTCCCTTCCCCTTCAAATTGTCACCACCCTGTGGGTCTGATATATGGAAGTGTGCACCTGAATTTGTCACTTAGACAGTTAGACCAACAAGCTCTATTCTGATATGTATACATGTTCATGCTATGGGACTATTCAAAAATTCATGAGGAAAGACTCCCATGATCCAATTGTTTCTCAGAGGTCCAGCAGATGACTTTAAATTTTGTTTGTTTGTTTTGGTGTGGCTTGTTACTATTTTATTTTTGGAAAAGCTGTGTTTATGAGACATTTTTCCTTTATACTTTTATAATAAAGTAAATGATAGACTCCCATAATGTTAGAACTGAGACTTTAAAGTGTAATTAATGCCCCATTATCATTTTACCAAGGAGAAGCTAGCATCCCAGACAGGTGAGGTGATTTGTTTTGGACCCCCAGAACTTACCCTTTCAGGTTCCTGGTCATCAGCCAGGTTTGCGATGACCCACTCATCCACATACTCTGACAAATGGAGACAGGGAGACACGTGAAGCAGCACTGCCGCAGCGTGCTCATTCCAAGGCCAAGGGAAACATGGTCTAGAAATTCAAACAAGTTCTTTACTGAAGAACTTTTCAAATGTTCATGTGTACCATGACTTTCCAGGGGAGGAAAGGGAGGAGTGAAAATATGAAATGCAAGGTTTCCCAAAGCCGGTTATCACAAAAGGCTAGGCTCAAAAGAATACTTTGCAAGGCTGGAATTCTACAGAACACACTTGTGAAAAAGGCTTTTTCTGATTCCAGAGACAGGCACAATTCTGAAAAGGGAATTGCACTGAGCTTCCAAGTTTATACCCCAATAACAATCATTAACAGCTACTGTTTATGTAACACCTGACAATTTAAAAAAGCATTTTAACATGTAGTAACAAACAAAAGAAGCATTAACTCTCCATTAAAAAACTTCTCTGTTAATTGGAGGGGGTCCCCCTGTTACACCAGTTCAATTACAGCTGGGTTTTTGTTGCAGAAAGATGGCTGAATAGCTAACAAACGGTAAAACATTATAATTAGAAGGGTCTTAAAATTAATCTACTCCACTAATTCTCAAACTTTGTACCTGTAGAACATAGGTATTCAATTACTAAAAGTGAATAACGGTATGCCTTTTCCTAATTCAAAGAGAAAGAAAGAAACTTAATGAATAGAAAGTGTGAGAAGGAAATGAATTCCACCTATAACCAATGAGCTTGGAAGAAGACCCTGAGCCCCCAATGAGAAAGGTGGCCCTGGCTGACAACTTGATTTTAGCCAGGTGAAAACCCAAGCAGAGAATATGGCCCCACTGCACCGGACTTCTGTTTTACAGAAACTGAGATAATAAATTTGTGGTGTTTAGAGGCACTACACTTGTGGTAACTTGTTATGCAGCCAGAGGAAACTAATACAGATTTTTGCCAGGCTCTCATTAGAAAAATGGGCAAAGGATGAGACAAGGGCCATGCACACAGTCTGGTGGAGGTCTATTGTTAATCCTTTTTAGAGGAAAATGTTACAGTAAGTGTTAAGAGCCTTAAATATGTCTATACCCATTGACCCACTCTACCTCTAGAAATTTACTCTAAAAGAAATAGAGATGCATGCAATGTCACGGTATCATTATTTATAATAATAACGATGAAAAATATCCAACATTAGGAAAATGGCTGACTTAATTATGGTGTAACCATATGATGGAGTATAGATCAGCTATTAAAAATAACATTTTCAAAGAAAATTGAATGACTCATGCAAATGATTGTGATATAATGCCAGATGAAAGAGCAGCCTGGGAGTCTGGCCAAGAGGTGGAGTAGGAAAACCCTGAGGTCACCTTCCCTCGTGGGCACACCAAAATTACAACTATTTATAGAGCAACTATTGATTAGAAAGACCAGAATCTGGGGACTTCCCTCGTGGTGCAGTGGTTAAGAATATGCCTGCCAATGCAGGAGACACAGGTTCAATCTCTGGTCCGGGAAGATCCTACATGCCACGGAGCAACTAAGCCCATGCGCCACAACTACTGAGCCTGTGTGCCACAACTACTGAAGCCCATGCACCTAGAGCCTGTGCTCCACACCACGAGAAGCCACCACAATGACAAGCCCACGCGACACAACAAAGAGTAGCCCCCTCTCGACGCAACTAGAGAAGCCTGCGCACAGCAACTAAGACCCAATGCGACCAAAACAAATAAATAAAAAAAAAAAAAAAAAAAAAAGACCAGAATCTAGCAGAAAACATCTTCTACAACTAAAGTATAAAGAAGGAACAATGAGAAGAGTAGGATGGGCAGAGTCACAGTATAGTCAAGACCCATACCCCCGAGTGGGCAGCCCCCAAATGAGAGAATAGTTACAACTGGAGAGGTTATCTCCAAGGGGCAAATGGTCTGAACTGCATGTTGGGCTCCCCAGCCCTAGGGTCCTGCACAAGGAAGTCGAGCCCCCAGACTATTGGGCTTTGAAGGCCAATGGGGCTTACTTTTGGGAGACCCAGAGAGCTATGGGAAATGAAGACTCCACTCTTAAAGGGCTCACACAAAATCTCACATGCACTGGGACCCAGGGCAGAAGCAGTCATTTGAAAGGAGCCTGAGTCAGTCCCATCTGCTGATCTCAAACAGCCTCCCACAGAAGCAGGAGACAACTGGAGCCCACCCTGGGGGCACAGACACTGGCGGCAGGCATTTTTGGGATCTCGTTCTACTTTGTAGACGCTGGTGCTGGCAAGTGCCATTTTGGAATTCTTCCCCTAGTTTATTAGCACCTGGACCCAGTCCCACCCACTAGCAGGCCAGCACCAGCTTTGAGGCACCCTGGAACCCACAGCCAGTCATGTCAGGAACCAGCCCCACCCACCAGCTGGCTGACACTAGATTCAGGAACCCTGGTCCCACAACCGACCACCTCAGAACCCAGCTCTGCCCACCACTGAGCCATCACTAGCCCCAGGCCCCCCTGGGGGGGGGGGTCAGCCACTGAGCCAGCCACCTGAAGACCAGGCCTAGCCAACCAGTGGCTGCAGCCTCTGCACAAGGCAGGGCCCGACAACCAATCAGACTGGGGGCCAGCCATGTCTACCACACCACCCACAGTAGTCAGCCCAACACAACAGGAAAACCCTCACAGCCCACATAGGGGCAACCCTAGAGCATATAGCTAGGTGACCAGAGAGGGGTGCGCTATTGGGACGCATATGACTTCCCCTACAAGAGGCCGCTTCTGCAAGGTTGGGAAGTGTAACCAACGTACTAGATATGTATAATTAAAAACAGCAAATTAGGCAAAATGAGGTGACCGAGGAACATGTTCCAAACAAAGGAACAAGATAAAACCCCACAAGAAGGGTGGCTTCAAGATGGTGGAGGAATAAGACGTGGAGATCACCTTCCTCCCCACAAATACATCAAAACTACATCTACATGTGGAACAGCTCCTACAGAACACCTACTGAATGCTGGCAAAAGAACTCGGACTTCCCAAAAGACAAGAAAATACCCACATACCTGGGTAGGGCAAAAGAAAAAACAGAGACAAAAGAATAGGGACGGGACCTGCACCTCTGGGAGGGAGCTGTGAAGGAGGAAAGGTTTCCACACACTAGGAAGCCCCTTCACTGGCGGGGACGGGGGGTGGGTGGGGGGGAAGCTTCGGAGCCACGAAGAAGAGCACAGCAACAGGGG
The DNA here is from genome assembly GCF_963924675.1 of Phocoena phocoena. Taxonomy (NCBI): domain Eukaryota; kingdom Metazoa; phylum Chordata; class Mammalia; order Artiodactyla; family Phocoenidae; genus Phocoena; species Phocoena phocoena. The sequence continues at coordinate 32,766,908 of NC_089234.1, forward strand.
TGCAGAGGGCAAAGTGGAGAGATTCCCACACAGAGGATCGGTGCCGACCAGCACCCACCAGCCTGAGAGGCTTGTCTGCTCACCCAGCGGCTGCGAGCTGAGGCTTGGGCTTCGGAGGTCAGACCCCAGGGAGAGGACTGGGGTTGGCTGCGTGAACACAGCCTGAAGGGGGCTAGTGTACCACAGCTAGCCGGGAGGGAGTCCAGGAAAAAGTCTGGAACTGCCTAAGAGGCAAGAGACCATTGTTTCGGGGTGCACGAAGAGAGGGGATCCAGAGTACCGCCTAAACAAGCTCCAGAGACGGGCGCGAGCCACGGCAATCAGCGCAGACACCAGAGATGGGCATGAGACGTTAAGGCTGCTGCTGGAGCCACCAAGAAGCCTGTGTACAAGCACAGGTCACTATTCACACCTCCCCTCCCAGAAGCCTGTGCAGCCCGCCACTGCCAGGGTCCCGGGATCTAGGGACAACTTCCCCAGGAGAACGCACAGCGCGCCTCAGGCTGGTGCAATGTCATGCCAGCCTCTGCCACCGCAGGCTCGCCCTGCATTCCGTACCTCTAACTCCTCCTCCTGGCCTGAGTGAGCCAAAGCCCCCTAATCAGCTGCTCCTTTAACCCCGTCCTGAGTGAAGAACAGAAGCCCTCAGGTGACCTAGACACAGAGGCGGGGCCAAATCCAAAGCTGAACCCCAGGAGCTATGCAAACAAAGAAGAGAAAGGGAAATCTCTCCCAGCAGCCTCAGGAGCAGCAGATTAAATCTCCACAATCAACTTGATGTACCCTGCATCCGTGGAATACCTGAATATACAACAAATCATCCCAAATTGAGGAGGTGGACTTTGGGAGCAATTATAGACTTGGGGTTTGCTTTCTGCATCTAATTTGTTTCTGGTTTTATGTTTATCTTAGTTTAGTATTTAGAGCTTATTATCATTGGTAGATTTGTTTATTGATTTGGTTGCTCTCTTCCATTTTTTTTTAATATATATATATTTTTTTCCTTTTTCTCTTTTTGTGAGTGTGTATGTGTATGCTTCTTTGTGTAATTTTGTCTGTATATTTGCTTTTGCCATTTGTCCCAGGGTTCTGTCTGTTGTTTTTTTTTTTTAGTATAGTTTTTAGCGCTTGTTATCATTGGTGGATTTGTTTTTTGGTTTGGTTGCTCTCTTCTTTCTTTCTCTCTTTCTTTTTTTATTACTTTTTAATTTTTAATGATTTTTTCTATTTTAATAACTTAATTTTATTTAATTAATTGATTTTCTTTCTTTCTTTATTTTTCCTCTCTTTTCTTCTGAGCTGTGTGGCTGACAGGGTCTTGGTGCTCTGGCCAGGTGCCAGGTCTGAGCCTCTGAGGTGGGAGAGTCAAGTTCGGGACATTGGTCCACCAGCGACCTCCCAGCCCCATGTAATATCAAATGGCAAAAGCTCTCCCAGAGATCTCCATCTCAACTCTAAGACGCAGCTCCACTCAACAACCAGCAAGCTCCAGTGCTGGACACCCCATGCCAAACAACTAGCAAGACAGGAACACAACCCCACCCATTAGCAGAGAGGCTGCCTAAAATAATAATAAATTCACAGACACCCCAAAACAAACCACCAACCATGGTCCTGCCCACCAGAAAGACAAGATTCAGCCTCATCCATCAGACCACAAGCACCAGCCCCCTCCACCAGGAAGCCTACACAACCCACTGAGCCAACCTTACCCACGGGGAGCAGACACCAAAAACAACAGGAACGACGAACCTGCAGCCTGCAAAAAGGAGACCTCAAACACAGTAAGTTAAGCAAAATGAGAAGACAAAGAAATACACAGCAGATGAAGGGGCAAGGTAAGAACCCACCAGACCAAACAAATGAAGAGGAAATAGGCAGTATACCTGAAAAAGAATTCAGAGTAATGATAGTAAAGATGATCCAAAATCTTGGAAATAGAATGGAGAAAATACAAGAAACGTTTAACAAGGACCTAAAAGAACTAAAGAGCAAACAAACAATGATGAAAAACACAAAAAATGAAATTAAAAATTCTCTAGAAGGAATCAATAGCAGAATAACTGAGGCAGAAGAACAGATAAGTGATCTGGAAAATACAATAGTGAAAATAATTACCACAGAGCAGAATAAAGAAAAAAGAATGAAAAGAATTGAGGACAATCTCACAGACCTCTGGGACAATATTAAATGCACCAACATTTGAATCACAGGGGTCCCAAAAGAAGAGAAAAAAAAAGGGAGTGAGAAAATATTTGAAGAGATTATAGTTGAAAACTTCCCTAATATGGGAAAGGAAATAGTCAATCAAGTCCAGGAAGTGCAGAGAATCCCATACAGGATAAATCCAAGGAGAAATACACCAAGACACATAGTAATCAAACTATAAAAAATTAAATACAAAGAAAAAATATTAAAAGCAGCAAGGGAAAAGCAACAATTAACATACAAGGGAATCCCCACAAGGTTAACAGCTGATCTTTCAACAGAAACTCTGCAAGCCAAAAGGGAATGGCAGGACATATTTAAAGTGATGAAAGGGAAAAACCTACAACCAAGATTACTCTACTCAGCAAGGATCTCATTCAGATTTGATTGAGAAAATAAAACTTTTACAGACAAACAAAAGCTAAGAGAATTCAGCAACACCAAACCAGCTCTACAACAAATGCTGAAGGAACTTCTCTAGGCAGGAAACACAAGAGAAGGAAAAGACCTACAATAATAAACCCAAAACAATTAAGAAAATGGTAATAGAAGCATACATATTGATAACTACCTTAAATGTAAATAGATTAAAGGCTCCAGCCAAAAGACATAGACTGGCTGAATGGATACAAAAACAAGACCCATATATATATTGTCTACAAGAGACCCACTTCAGACATAGGGACACATACAGACTGAAAGTGAGGGGATGGAAAAAGATATTCCATGCAAATGGAAATCAAATGAAAGCTGGAGTAGTAATTCTCATATCAGACAAAATAGACATTCAAATAATGACTATTACAAGAGACAAAGAAGGACACTACATAATGATCAAGGGATCAATCCAAGAAGAAGATATAACAATTATAAATATTTATGCACCCAACATAGGAGCACCTCAATACATAAGGTAAATGCTAACAGCCATAAAAGGGGAAATCGAAAGTAACACAATTATAGTAGGGGGCGTTAACAACCCACTTTCACTAATGTACAGATCATCCAAAATGAAAATAAATAAGGAAACACAAGCTTTAAATGATACATTAAACAATATGGACTAAATTGATATTTATAGGACATTCCATCCAAAAACAGCAGATTACACTTTCTTCTCAAGTGCTCATGGAACATTCCCCAGGATAGATCATATCTGGGGTCACAAATAAAGCCTTGGTAAATTTTAAAAAACTGAAATCATATCAAGTATCTTTTCTGACCACAATACTATGAGACTAGGTATCAATTACAGGAAAAAAATCTGTAAAAAATACAAACACATGGAGGTGAAACAATACACTACTAAATAACCAAGAGATCACTGAAGAAATCAAAGAGGAAGTCAAAAAATACCTAGAAACAAATGACAATGAAAACACGACAACCCAAAACCTATGGGATGCAGTAAAGCAGTTCTAAGAGGGAAGTTCATAGCAATACAATCGTACCTCAAGAAACAAGAAACACCTCAAATAAACAACCTAACCTTACACCTAAAGCAATTAGAGAAAGAAGAACAAAAATACTCCAAAATTAGCAGAAGGAAAGAAATCATAAAGATCAGATCATAAATAAGTGAAAAAGAAATGAACAAAACAATAGCAAAGATCAATAAAACTAAAAGCTGGTTCTTTGAGAAGATAAACAAAATTGATAAACCATTAGCCAGACTCATCAAGAAAAAAAGGGAGGAGACTCAAATCAATAGAATTAGAAATGAAAAAGGAGAAGTAACAACAGACACTGCAGAAGTACAAAGGATCATGAGAGATTACTACAAGCAACTCTATGCCAATAAAATGGACAACCTGGAAGAAATGGACAAATTCTTAGAAAAGCACAACCTTCTGAGACTGAACCAGGAAGAAAAAGAAAATATAAACAGACCAATCACAAGCATTGAAATTGAAATGGTGATTAAAAATCTTCCAACAAACAAAAGCCCAGGATCAGATGGCTTCACAGGTAAATTCTATCAAACCTTTAGAGAAGAGATAACACCTATGCTTCTCAAACTCTTCCAAAATATAGCAGAGGGAGGAACACTCCCAAACTCATTCTAGGAGGCCACCATCACCCAGATAGCAAAACCAGACAAAGATACCACAAAAAAAGAAAACTACAGGCCAATATCACTGATGAAGATAGATGCAAAAATCCTCAACAAAATACTAGCAAACAGAATCCAACAGCACTTTAAAAGGATCATACACCATGATCAAGCAGGGTTTATCCCAGGAATGCAAGGATTCTTCAATATATGCAAATCAATCCATGTAATATACCATATTAACAAACTGAAGGAGAAAAACAGTATGACCATCTCAGCAGATGCAGAAAAAGCTTTCGACAAAATTCAACACCCATTTATGATAAAAAACTCTCCAGAAAGTAGGCACAGAGGGAACTTACCTCAACATAATAAAGGCCATATATGACAAACCCACAGCCAACATCATTCTCAGTGGTGAAAAACTGAAACCATTTCCACTAAGATCAGGAACAAGACAAGGTTTCCCACTCTCACCACTATTATTCAACATAGTTTTGGAAGTTTTAGCCACAGCAATCAGAGAAGAAAAAGAAATAAAAGGAATCCAAATTGGAAAAGAAGAAGTAAAACTGTCACTGTTTGCAGACGACGCAATACTATACATAGAGAATCCTAAAGATGCTACCAGAAAACCAGTAGAGATAATCGATGAATTTGGTAAAGTAGCAGGATACAAAATTAATGCACAGAAATCGCTTGCATTCCTATACACTAATGATGAAAAATCTGAAAGAGAAATTAAGGAAACACTCTCATTTACCACTAAAACAAAAAGAATAAAATACCTAGGAATAAATCTACCCAAGGAGACAAAAGACCTGTGTTCAGAAAACTATAAGACACTGATGAAAGAAATGAAAGATGATACAAACAGATGGAGAGATATACCATGTTCTTAGATTGGAAGAATCAACATTGTGAAAATGACTCTACTACCGAAAGCAATCTACAGATTCAATGCAATCCCTATCAAACTACCACTGGCATTTTTCACAGAACTAGAACAAAAAATTTCACAATTTGTATGGAAACACAAAATACCTCGAACAGCCAAAGCAATTTGAGAAAGAAAAATGGAGCAGGAGGAATCAGGCTCCCTGACTTCAGACTATACTACAAAGCTACAGTAATCAAGACAGTATGGTGCTGGCACAAAAACAGAAATATAGATCAATGCAACAGGATAGAAAGCCCAGAGATAAACCCATGCACATATGGTCACCTTCTTTTCTTTGATAAAGGAGGTAAGAATATACAATGGAGAAAAGACAGCCTCTTCAATCGGTAGTGCTGGGAAATCTGGACGGCTACATGTAAAAGAATGAAATTAGAACACTCCCTAACACCATACACAAAAATAAACTCAAAATGGATTAAAGAGCTAAACATAAGGCCAGACACTATAAAACTCTTAGAGGAAAACATAGGCAGAACACTCCATGACATAAATCACAGGAAGATCCTTTTTAACCCACCTCCTAGAGAAATGGAAATTAAAACAAAAACAAACAAATGGGACCTAATGAAACTTAAAAGCTTTTGCACAGCAAAGGAAACCATTGACAAAACAAAAAGACAACCCACTGAATGGGGTGAAAATATTTTCAAATGATAAGACCGATAAGGGGTTACTATCCAAAATATATAAATAGCTCATACAGCTCAATATCAAAAAAACAAACAACTTGATTACAAAATGAGAAGAACCTGAATAGACATTTCTCCAAAGAAGACATACAGATGGTCAATAGGCACATGAAAAGATGCTCAACATTGCTAATCATCAGAGAAATGCAAATTAAAACCACAATGAGACATCACCTCACACCTGTTAGAATGGCTATCATTAAAAAGATCACAGGGCTTCCCTGGTGGCGCAGTGGTTGAGAGTCCGCCTGCCGATGCAGGGGACATGGGTTCGTGCCCCGATCTGGGAAGATCCCACATGCCGCGGAGTGGCTGGGCCCGTGCGCCATGGCCACTGAGCCTGCGCGTCCGGAGCCTGTGCTCCGCAATGGGAGAGGCCACAACAGTGAGAGGCCCACGTACCACAAAAAAAAAAAAAAAAAAAAGATCACAAATAACAAATGTTGGCAAGGCTGTGGAGAAAAGGGAAACCTTGTACACTGTTGGTAGGAATGTAAATTGGTATAGCCACTGTGGAAAACAGTTTGGAGGTTTCTCAAAAAACTAAAAATAATGGGACTGAGTGAACTGATAAGGATAATAATAATTTTTGTAACTTTCTGTTTGAATAAAAAAAAAACCTAAAAATAGAATTATTGTATGATCCAGCAATTCCACTCCTGAGTATATACCCAAAGCAAATGAAAACACTAATTCGAAAAAATAAATGCACCCCAATATTCATAGCAGCATTAATTACAATTTCCAATATATGGAAGGAACCTAAGTGTTCCTCAGGAAATGAGCAGATAAAGAAGGTGTGATATATATGTACATTGGAGTACTCCTCAGCCATAAGAAAGAATGAAATTTTGCCATTTGCAACAACATGGATGGACCTGGAGGGTATTAAACTTAGTGAAATAAGTCAGACAGAGAAAGAAAACTACTGTATGTTATCACTTCTATGTGGAACATAAAAAGTAAAACAAACAAATAAATATAACAAAACGGAAACAGACTCACAGATATATAGAGAACAAACTAGTGGTTTCTGGCGGGGAGAGGGAAACAAGGATGCATAAGATAGGGGTAGGGAATTAAGAGGTACAAATTACTATGTATAAAACAAAAAAGCTACAAGGATATATTGTACAGCACAGGGAATACAGTCAATATTTTATAATAACTTTAAGTGGAGTATAATCTATAAAAATTTTGAATCACTATGTTGTACACCTGAAACTAATATTATAAATCAACTATACCTTGATAAAAATAAAAATAATAAAAATAAAGAGGGTGTGAACTAGAATACTAGCTTTGAAGCAGAAAAGGGTGAAAAACATTATAGAGTAAGAACCTAAATGGTTTAGTAACTAAAATTTGATGTGGGAAATACATTTATCATTTCCCTCTTTCTCTCTCTCTCGAAAAAAAAGCAGCCTGTAAAACAGTATGAAAATGGTGCAGTCATTTTGGAAAACAGTTTGGAGATATCTCAAAATTTTAAACATAGAATTATTATATGACCCAGCATTTCTGCTCCTAGGTATATACCCAAGGGAATTGAAAACATATTCACAAGAAAATTGGTACACATATTCACAACAGCATTATTCATAATAGCCAAAAGGTAGAAACAATCCAAATGTCTAATAACTACTGCATGGATAAGTAAAAAGTGGTATATCTATACAATGGAATTTTATTCAGCCAAAAAAGGAATGAAGTGCCGATACATGTTACTCATGGATAAACCTTGAAAACATTATGCTCAGTGAAACAGTCACAAAAGTCCACATACTGTATGATTCCATTTATATGAAATGTCCAAAATAAGCAAAGAGACACAAAGTAGATTAGTGGTTTCCAAGGTCTGGAGGAGTGACTGCTAATAGGTACAAGAGTTTCTCTTTGGAGTGATGAAAATGTTTTAAAATTGATTATGGTCATAGCTGAACAACTCTGTGAATATACTAAAAACCACTGTATTGTACGTTTTAAAAGGGTAAATTTTATGTTATGAATTTTATGCTAAGGTAAATTATACCTTTAAAAAAAGGCTAAGGAATATAACATTGTATATGATATGACTCAAAATTTGTGAAAAAAAAGTATATGCATAGAATAAAGATTGAAAGGAAATTTACTGGCTATTCTTTGGTGGTTCGATTACAAAAACTATTTTTTCTTTTTCTCTTTTTTGTATTCTCAATTTTGTAAACAGATACACAAATACTAAAATTTGAAAAATCGATTACTTTAAACATTTTTTATATTACCTACCACATTCTATCCCAGAATCTAAAATAAGAAGGTATTTAATTTAGCATATAATGCTATTCCTAGTTATTTAATGTTTCATAAAACATAATTTCATGGCCTTTGAAAAGAGAATAATAAATTCTGGGTGATCTTCCAACCACATTTAAAAATCACTAATCTAGTCTGACCCTCTAATCTCTTTTTTTTCAACCCTCTCTTTTTAATGTTGATAAAATCCAAGAGTGATTAGTATAAATTTAAGTATATGGTGCTGCTTTTCAAAATGAAAGGAACAAAAAAAATGGATCTTTAGCTTTCAGAAAATTCATACCTACTGAGGTAGGAAAGAGTTTGCTAAAATATGTATATATAATCTTGCTGTACAGATATCCATAGACTAGCCAGGCTACAGAAATCCACTGATGCAGACCACTGAGTTGGGCAATGCCTCAGGATGGCAAACCGGTATGTGGCTACAACAGTGATACAACCACTCAAATTCACATAAAATCATGTAATGCCTTGAATGATTATTTAATCCTGTGTGCATGTCTTGCCTTCCCAAATGATAGTAGGGTCTCTATGAGCAGGTATCACAGAGAATCCCCATGGAGCTAGCTCAAGGTAAGAGATGCTCTAAAACAGCTTGAAGAGAAAGGCCATGAATTTGTTATGCACCGCATGAGGCACTGAGGAGAGATCCATAAACTACTTCATTACCACTCACATAACTCTATGAGGTATTATAGGTGGGGAAACTGAAGCTCAGAGACGTTAAATAAACTGCCCAGGTTACAACAGAAAGATTTTAACCCAGGAAGTATAACTGAAAAGTAAGACAGAAAAAAAAAAAACATTTAGTATGATTCAGGCAATGTTCTATGTTTTATTAATTTATCCATGTAATTATCAGCTTATTTGCAATATATCATTAACTTAATCCTCAGAGCAATCCTATGATATAGGACCAACTATTATCCCATTATATTGCCTCCTTTTATAATAAAATGATTCATATTCCTCTTTCAGACCACAGCTCTCAAATTTCAGTTCTTCAAAAATGATTCTGTAGGGGACTTCCCTGGTGGTGTAGTGGTTAAGAATCTGCCTGCTAATGCAGGGGACACGGGTTTGAACCCTGGTCCGGGAAGATCCCACGTGCCGCAGAGCAACTAAGCCCGTGCGCCACAACTACTGAGCCTGCGCTCTAGAGCCCACGAGCCACAACTACTGAGCCTGTGTGCTGCAACTACTGAAGCCTGCGAGCCTAGAGCCTGTGCTCCACAACAAGAGAAGCCACCTCAGTGAGAAGGCCGTATACCGCAATGAAGAGTAGTCCCCGCTCGCCGCAACCAGAGAAAGCCCACACGCAGCAACGAAGACCCAACGCAGCCAAAAATAAATAAATAATACACAAGTAAATAAATTTATTTTAAAAAAATGACTGTAATCTACGTAGGCTTGCCCTTGTATTCTCTGATTGAGCAGGGCATTTTAGTTTCACCTGAATAATTTGTGTGGTCACTTAATTTTTGTCTGTTCGCCCCAGTGGACTAAAAGCAGTAGAAGGGAATGTTATTAACGGCTCAGGTAATTCTGAATACTGTAAGAGAGAAACCCTGAACTCTCAGGAGTTTCAGAGAGTAGTTTATTTCCTGACCACACAGTCAGTTGTGGGCGCTCAGCAGGAAGATTTCTGTGTGGTGATTCAGGAACCAGGCTCCTTGCATACTGCCCTCTGCCTCTCCTAGGACCTCCTAGACCTCAGCGTGGTGTACTTCACTTCTGTCCACGTTCCACTGGCCAAAACTCAGGTTCACGGATGCACAGGACTGCAAGGGAGTCTGGGAACGTGGTCTAGCTGGCAGCTGAAGAGGAAGGGAAATAGGTTTGGTAACAGCAAACCAAACTCCTTCACAGAATAGACCACATGTGTGCCTTTTCATCTTCTGATACTGTAAAAGACTGCAGAAATGAGGGGTGATCCCCCCTTCCACGTGACCTCTTGTTTCACCTAGCAGGGCATCTTTAATTTCCACGACAGAGACAAGGCCCCACCAGACTATAAGCTCTACAATAGAACCTGGGTCTGTTTTGTTTTGTTCATGATGGTATGCCCACAGCTAACAAACTTTTTAAGGGTCTGTAAAAAATGATTAAGTCCTGAAGAAATAATTTATAGGCTAAAATATGAAAGAGAAAACTACAATATAAAGATTAATAAATGAAATTTCCTCAAAAGGTAACATCTTGTCGATTAGTTAACTACAAGTTCACTCTACATGGTCATGTAGAAATTTAAAACAGCTAAAATCACAGGAACCAAACGATTTATTATTTTAAAAACTCAAAATGATAAAAATCCCTTCACAAACATAGAGCAAAAGCTATACTTAAAATGGTTGGGACTTCCCTGGTGGTGCAGTGTGTAAGACTCCATGCTCCCAATGCAGGGGGCCCGGGTTCGATCCCTGGTCAGGGAACTAGATCCCACATGCATGCTGCAAACAAGAGTTCGCATGCCACAACGAAGGAGCCAGCAAGCCACAACTAAGGAGCCCTGGAGCCGCAACTAAGGACCCCACATGCTGCAACTAAGACCCGGCACAACCTAATACATAAATAAAGTGGTTTATATGGTACAGGGAAGGGATTCAAAAACAAGAGTGTGTCATGAATCGAGTGGAAATCATCATCAAACAGCCCTCTTATACAGCACTGGTCTCACAAAAGGTATGTAGTCATCATTATTAAACATGTTATGTTTTAGAATGACAATGGTGACATTTGGAATTCTTAACTGAAATCCCATAAAAGCAGAGGTCTGAGGGGAAGAAGGAAATTGAGGGTTTAGTGACGATGCACTGGAGTAAAGATAAGAAAAGGAAACAATTGTGGAGTTGGATTTAACCCTGGTCCCTCTCTTTCCGCAAACTCTTCCTGGAACCACCAGCTTAGCAGGGAGGATCTGGCACCACTTCATTTACAGACTGTACAGAGAATCTGTATTTTTTTCCTGTTTGCTTAGGATTGATTTCATCCTTGTTGGCTGGAAAGATCAGTAAGGCCAACTTGATCTACGGCTGACTGTCCCCTTCCCTCACATGGTAAGACTTTCTTAACTACATCCTGAGACACTCAAACTTGCATTTTTCTCTTGATGATTTAATCATTTGTACTGACACTCTCACTGCCTGTTTCTTCAACCTGGATTCTGACAATTTACAAATCTGAATCTCACGTTCTGACCATTTACTTTTTGTAATTTAAAATACTAGGGAAAAAAGAAAGAAAGAAACTAATGTGGCCACGCTGTAAAACTTCTGTTTTCCAAATCTGCTCTATTCTTCAACTTCATTCAGAGGCTAGAAGGCTGGCTCTTACTATGGTGACTAGGACTTTGGCAGCCCCAGTTTCTAGCTGGAATGCAAAATTCCAAATCCCTATCCCCGGCCTTCATTCAATAACTGGGAGGATATTTCTAAGACAGAGCCCTCACTCTGGAGCAGGCTGGAACCCAACCCCTATAACTTCGCAATGCAATTCAACAAGCCCTTCTTTAGTCCCTGCCGAAGGCACGCCAGCAGATGCAAAGGCTAATATATGAGAGCAGGTCAAGAGGTGTACAATCCAGGAGGAGAAACGGCCTCTACACAACTACCATTTAGCAGAGTAAAAACATCATGCACACTAACTAAGGTACTGTAGTAAGATATTATAAGATATCGTAGTATGTACAGTATTTGCTCAGATGTGGAAAGTACCATAAGCTATTACAGAACTTCACATTTTAGTATTATTTTTCATAGTAGTCATAGAGATCATAATCATAATAGCAGCAGTTCAAATTTGCTGGAACAACTGCTATGTGCTATGTTTAGTGCTTTTCAGATATCCAATCTTCACGACTCTCTGCATTAGGTGCTATTTTCATTATTCTCATTTTACAGGTGAGAAAAGTGGACACTTAGAAAGATCAAGTAAATTGCTGAAGGCTCCACTGCGAGTTAACGGTGGAGCCGGGACTCCTTCCAGAGCCCAACTCTTGACTGCTTGCTCTGCTGCCTGTATAACACATTCCACTATTATGAAAACTCAAAGAAATGAAGATCCTTCCAGAAGTTTTCCCTTTGGAAAGCACTCCTCGGGACAGTACACTTCAGGTTCACCGGGAGGATTCAAAAGCACGCCATGGCAATTAATCAGGGATGGCAAACGGCTTATTGCAGTCCAGACTTTTTCAATTTGCTAGCACCAAATAAATGTTTAGTTATGGAGTTGAAGAATAATAAAATAAAAATGAAACCTTGGGGAAATAATATGAATCACACCTTAAGACTATATTTTTCTAGCCTTCCAAAGTCATTGCTCTTTATATTTAAAGGCAACTCCTGGTTAACTAGGAGTGAGACTTGATGCTCACTACCTTTATGCCCAAAGCAATCATTAATTTTTCAGTCCAAGTAGGAAAAGACACTTTGGACTTTCTTTTCTTTCTTTCTTTCTTTCTTTTTTTTTAATTAAAAGAAGGAGGGGGAAAAAAAAGAGTTCTCTGCCCTTGTGCTTAAGGAAATAAAATACAATATGTTAAAGTTGCAATGTGGAGTGCTTTTACCAACATAATTTCAACTTTCTCCAAACACATCTGTAAAAGAAATTACCCATAAAAATACTCCACAGCAAATTTGAGAGTCAGGTGATACAAAGTAAGAGAATTATCTGCTGCTAGGGCCCCTCTCTGTCTTCCCTGGCCTCCCCATACTACAGAGCCTTCACTCTCTAAGAAGGAGGAGATGGCAGAGGGACTCACACATATCTTTTCTCAAGCTTTTCTTTATTATCTCTTCATGATGTTGTATTAAGCGGGAAAAAGGAAGTAGAAAAATAGATATCAGAGAGCTCCTTCAAAGGTTATTAGTAATGTTTCTTGTCAAATACAACTGAATTGAACTTTGAAGACTTTGTTTTTGGTTTCTCACAGAAGGTTTCCATTTGGGCCTTCTCCCTCCAATCCCCGATTAATTAATCATTAGTCAAATAAATATGGACAGAGAACCTGTCTTATGCAAAGTGTTTTTCTAGGTAGAAAGGGTTACAAAGTTCAATAAGAAAGCCATGGCCTCCAGAAGCTTAAAACCTATTAGAATTCATAGGAAAAAATCTGGAACCAGAACCAGCAAACTGTTAACTTGGGGTTGGGACAGGGGTGGGAGATTAGGCAAGGAAGAATCAACTACTTGTAAATTTTTATACACAATTTTTTCCTTTCAAGGAACGTGTATTGCTTTTGTCTTTTTTTAAATTTAAAGCCTAGTAAGGGAGATAATATATAAAAATACAAAGGCATCCAAGAAGTACATCAGATGACCAAAAACCTACCCATAGGTCTATAGATGGTTTGCTTGTCACTGTTCACTTTTAATCATGTTGATGAGAATGAAATGGAGCAAGACCCTATGGGGTCTTCTCAGGACAAACCCCCCTACCCATGTCCTCCACCTGCCTTTTGTCTGTAGAGAAACTTAAGTTAAAGAATAAATTTAATCATGGAAGTGAGAAAATGCAAAAGCAAAGGAAAGCAGTCAAACAAGATCAAATAATAATAGTTTAGTCAATAAACAAAGTCAAAGACCTTTAGAAGTTCCTCCTCAAAAGCTAGAGATAATATTCTGAGCCATATCGTTTGAGCTGTCTTGTAGATACTGAAATCCCCACCAGGTGGATGAAGTTGACTACATGATGACCAGACTGTACCCATGACATAAGCTGCCACAATTCTGGGAACTGGCCTCAAAGAAATGGGAACGAACTGATCCTGGGACTGAAAATTAACTGTACCTAAACAATCAAGATGACACTGATCAGACCACTGACTAATTTCAAGACAACTATCAGAGCTGACTGTGCTGTTCTGCACATAGTCCCCTCCCTCTACCTACACACCCCTGAAGCAAGCTCTTTCCTACTGATCAGCAGGTGAGAGTTGGTCTTTGGACATGAGTCCACCCTCTCCCCTGGTTGTCAGCCTCCAGAATAAAGCCAACTTTCCTTTCTACCAACATTTGCCTCTCAGGTATTGGTTTCTGAGTGGCAAGCAGCCGGACCTGAGTTTCGGTAACAAGAATATGGATGCTTAACTATCCTCCAGCATTATGGACTGTATTCTTAAGGACTGTATTCAGTCTCAGCACATTTCAACTCTGAATCCAGGTTTATTTTACTAACGGTGATTTTAGGTTTGACTAATAGTGCTCTTATGATAAAGAGTGTACTTTCATAATGCCCGTGGGTCTCCAACACTGCCCTGTGTTTGTCCAGGGCTAGTTCTGGGATGTGTATGCTTACCACCAAAATGTAAGGAATGATGTATCCTTTTGATGAGCATAATTTCTTTTCAGATGGATCAGTTTCTCTTAAAATGAGCTAACAATGGTGAAGCAGGTGTTTGATCACCCAGATACACCAATGCGACTGGCAAAGTCTTAAAGCACATTCTTACTCATGAAAGGCTGTGAATCTCTTCTGCAATTACGATTTCAATTTCTTCTAAGTAGCTCTGCAGGTCCATGAGCTTAAGAACAGGTATAAACGGTGGAGTTATACATTCCCTATATGCCTCCTGATAAAATATCACCTAATCAGAGAATTCTTCTCTCATCTCTCTTATTAAAATAACATCTCTTTTCCCTTTATCCTCTATTTATGTATCCTGTTTTGTCACATATCACCATCTGACTATATGATATCTATTTATTTGTGTTTTGCCTATGGTATTTTCCCCTCTACTAGAACATAACAGAGACTATTGATTGTCCTTCATTATCCACTCTCCCCTGGACTCAGAGCCCTTGAATTTATCTGAGTATATGATCTTTCAGAATCAAGACTATATTTCCCAGCTTCCCTTGGAGCTAGGTAGTGTCCATGTAACAAAATTCTGGCCAATGGAATATTTTGGAAAGTGATGTGGACAATCTCTGGACAATACAGTCCTTTAAAAGGAGTGGGCATGCCATTTCTTCCTGCTTTTCTTTTTCCTACTGTTGAGAACATGGACGAAGTGTTGAGCCATCTTGGACCATGTGAATGAGGGAAATATACCAGATGGAGCCTGGGTCCCAGAATGATGTGGTAGGGCAGAATTTTAAAATAACCACAGAGCACTCTTAAATGACAAAGAAACACTTCTATCTTATTTATATAACTTTTAAAAATCTATTTATTTTATATATTTATTTTTGGCTGCATTGGGCCTTCGTTGCTGCGCATGGGCTTTCTCTAGTTGAGGTGAGCTGGGGCTACTCTTTGTTGCAGTGTGCAGGCTTCTCATTGTGGTGGCTTCTCTTGCTGTGGAGCATGGGCTCTAGGTGCGCAGGCTTCAGTAGCTGCAGCCCACAGGCTCAGTAGTTGTGGCTCGTGGGCTCTAGAGTGCAGGCTCGGTAGTTGTGGCGCACGGGCTTAGTTGCTCTGAGGCATGTGGGATTTTTCTGGACCAGGGCTTGAACCCATGTCCCCTGCATTGGCAGGCGGATTCCACTGCACCACCAGGTAAGCCCCTTCTATCTTATTTAAGCCATTTTTATTTTTGGTCACTGTTAAAGACAACAGAACCTATATCCCAACTAATACACTTCAAGAGGGCAGGGGCATTTCTGTTTTGTTCATTATTTCTCTAGTTCATTAATAGAACCTGGCACATAGTAGTATTAGCTAAATAAATAACTGCTGAATGAATGAGTGAAACAATAAATGTTCAAATGCTATGTCCAATTGGACTTTGAATATCTTAACTTGTTTGAGCAAATCGGCATTATGCTTACTTTTATTTGTTTGGTTTGGATTTTGCTTTTACCTTAGCATCTTTTAATTCAGTATATTCAGATGTCTTGTCCCATTAGCAAGAAAACGATGCATTTCAAACCACTCACTAATTCATAAAGCCTTTTGGTCCCCAAGCATCCTTAATCTGAAAAAGTAGTTGAGGAGATCTTTTCAACAAGTTTCCATTGCCTAGCCATCTGACGGCATTAAAATAAACTAAATGTTAATACTCTGTTTCAACTTCTTCCAAGTATCCCATCCCGTAAACTGGCAATAGTTAAGAGCAAAAACACATACGTCATTAACAACGTTGATCGTTTTCTCCATCACATCATACTATGAACCTGGCCTACACTTTCTCCTAAAGAAGAATGAAATGGAAGTTGGTTATCCCAAACATTTCTTTGACTTACACAAACTCTTGGACACCTCTTACTCCCTCCTTTCCTTGCATATGACTCTGTGTTTACATGTTTAGGAAAAACTTCTCAGATTTCTTCATGGCAAGTAGTTATACCCTATCAGTACATATTTGCTAGATGATAATTATTTTGTAAAACTTTTTTGGCAAAAATCTTCTGAGTATTGCAATTAGGGTTCAACTCACAGGCTATAAGTTTTGAATCCCTGACGGAGTAACTTGGTATATTGTGGTAGCCTAAGAAAGGTTCACGAAAGGGATGGGATGTACTTAACAAGGTTTTATAAAATGGCCAGAATCTTAAGTAGTGAAGTGAGGGGGACATGACAGGAAGAGAGAACCAGATCAGGCAAAGGCTTTAGAGGCTAGTAGGGAACAGAATAGCACTATTCATAATAGTTTCAAACTGAGAACAACTCAGTGGAATGGATGAAGAGTAGGATATTCCTGAAATGGAATGGAATATGTAGCAAGTTGCAATGAAAATGCACAGACTACAACTATATGAAACAATATGAAGGAGTCCTACAGATAAAATGTTGAGTAAAAGAAGACCTACAAAATAGTACCTACTATGAGTTCATTTACATAAAGTTAAAAAATAGGCCAAATGGTGTCAGAAAACAGGATTGATTACTTTGGGAGGAGGCAAAAAGAGAGAGACTGGAAGAGAATACAAGGTAAGCTTCTGGGGTGCTAATGATCCATTTGTTGATTTTGGTGCTGGTTACATCACTGTATTCGCTTTGTGAAATACAGTGAGTTGTACACTTTGTATGGTTTGTATATTTCTCTGTAGGTATGTTATACTTCATAATAATAATAATAATAATAATAAAGAGCAAAGGACCAAGAATAATAAGGACACTTCTGAAAAGCAGTTGTTAGGATTTCCTAATGTTATTGGCACAGTGATGGATGAATTATCCAATGAATTATATTAGAGGGCTCAGAGAAGACCAATGCATATGTGGAATTTTGGTATATGACAGGGGTGGCATATCAGATTAGAGCTGGAAAATGGATACCTGTGTGGAAATAGATTAAAATGGGATCCCTGCCTCACACCATATACAAAATCAAGGATTTAAATGGATTAGGGAATCAAATGTCAACAACAAAACTTTATAACTCTTAGTAGAAAATACAAGTGAATCTTTTAGACTTCAGGTAGAGAAAAATTTCTTTAAAAAAAGCACTGACTATAAAATAAAACTTTACTAACTTTTACTATGAAAATTAAGAATTTTGTTTTTCAAAGGACATATTACAAAAAAGAAAAGACAATTTAAAACTGGGGGGAAATATTAATAATACACACAAACAAAAAAGGATAATATCAGGAATATATAAAGAACTACTATAAATCTATCAGAAGCACAAGCAAACCAATAGAAAATGGGCAAAAGATGGGAGGCATTTCACAGAAAAAGAAACACAATGACAATATGAAGATATGGCTAGCATCATTAGTGATCAGAAAAATGCAAAATTAACCATAGACAAATACTTTTAAACCTGCTTGATTGGCAAAAACAACAAGTGGAAAAATATCAAGTAGTAGAAAGGATACAGATCCAGAGATTACACATCACTGGGGTGGGTGTGAAGTCTAACCTGGTATAGACACTTTAGAAAACAGCCACTATCTTCCAAATTAAATATTCACATACCCTATGTTCTAGCAATTCTACTCCTAGGTATACAGTTGACCCTTGAACAACAGGTGGTCAGGGATGCTGAACTGCACCCACCCAACCCTATGCAGCTGAAAATCTGTGTGTGACACATCCATCTTTGGATTCAACCAACCCGAATATGTGTAGTAACATAGTATGTATTTGTTGACAAAATCTGCACAAAAGTGGCCCTGTGCAGTTCAAGCTCCTCTTGTTTAAGGGTCAACTGTATATCCAGGAGGACATTTTGGACATGAAAACGAGCAACATATACAAAAATGGTCACAGAAGGTCAGTTTAAAATAGTAAAAAACATGGAAACGATTTAAATGTCCATCAACTGGAGGATGCATGAGTAAACTATGATATATTCAGAGGAATATTTATATCAATCAAAGCAAATGAACTACCGCAACATAGAACAGTATGAATGCAACTGAGAAATATAATGTTTTTAAAAAGTCTCAAAAGATTACACATAGGCATGCCTTCATGTAAAGTTCAAAACAACGGAAATTTAAAATGCATAGCTTTTCTATCAAAGTGAAATTCACATAACATACAATTAACTAACCATTTTAAAGTGTACAATTCAGTGGCATTTAGTAAAAATGTATAGTTCTTAAGAATACATGTAGATGCAACAACATTGTATAAAAAGAAAAGTAAGGGAATAATGGAAAGGATTGAGGATAATAGTACTTGGGTTGGGGGGAAAGGGGATAGGCAGAGGTATGAGAGGGCCAAAAGAGGGTATACAGGGTACTTCAAGGCCCTAGCTTTACTTTTGGCTGATAAATTTATTTTTTTATTTATTATTTTTTTTGAAAGGAAAAAATAAAAATGTCTTTATTTGTGATGACATGATTTTCAAGGTAGAAAATCCCCCAAAACTGACCCCCCCAATAAGGAAAAGTGAGTGTAATAGAAAGGATGCAGGATACAAGGTTAATATATACAAAAGTCAAATGCTTCCTATATATGAGCAAGGAACAGTTGGAATTTGAAATTTTAAAAAATACCATTTACAATATACCTCAAAAATTAAATACTTAGCTATAAGTATAAAATATATACAGGACCTATATGTGGAAAACTACAAAACGCCAACAAAAATTCAAAGAAGATCGAAATAAATGGAGATATATTCCATGTTCATGGACAAGGAGACAACACTGTTAAGATGTCAGTTCTTCCAACCTGATCTGTAGATTCAGGGCAATCCCAATCAAAATCCCAGTAAGCTATTTTGTAGAACTCAGGAAACTGATTCTAAAGTATATATGGAAAGGCAAAGGGCTTTTTTTTTTTTTTTTTTTTTAATTATTTATTTATTTTATTTATGGCTATGTTGGGTCTTCGTTTCTGTGTGAGAGCTTTCTCTAGTTGCGGCAAGTGGGGGCCACTCTTCATCACGATGCGCGGGCCTCTTACTGTCGCGGCCTCTCTTGTTGCAGAGCACAGGCTCCAGATGCGCAGGTTCAGTAATTGTGGCTCACGGGCCTAGTTGCTCCGCGGCATGTGGGATCTTCCCAGACCAGGGCTTGAACCCGTGTCCCCTGCATTGGCAGGCAGACTCTCAACCACTGCGCCACCAGGGAAGCCCCAGGCAAAGGGCTTTTAATAGCCAACACAATACAGGCATACCTTGAAGATGTTACAGATATGATTCCAGACTGCTGCAATAAAGTGAATATCACAATAAAGCGAGTTGCACAAATTTCTTGGTTTCCCAGTGCATATAAAAGTTACATGGTATTGGGCTTTCCTGGTGGCTCAGTGGTTAAGAATCCACCTGCCAATGCAGGGCACATGGGTTCGAGCCCCGGTCCAGGAATATCCCACATGCTGTGGAGCAACTAAGCCCATGTGCCACAGCTACTGAGCCTGCGCTCTAGAGCTTGCGAGCCACAACTACTGAGCCTGCGTGCTACAACTACTGAAGCCCGTGTGCCTAGAGCCCGTGCTCCATGGCAAGAGAAGCCACCATAGTGAGAAGCCCGTGCACCACAATGAGTGCCCCCACTCGTCGCAACTAGAGAAAGCCAGTGCACACCAACAAAGACCCAATGCAACCAAAAATAAATAAATTAATTTTTTAAAAGTTATATGGTATTTGTCCAAATGATTTCAACATTTACACTATACTGTAGTTTATTAACTATGCAATACCATTATATATAAAAAACCAATGCACATACCTCAGTTAAAAAATTCTTTATTGCTAAAAAATGCTAACCATCATCTATTCGGCTGATAAGTTTATGACTCTTATTTCATTATTGAAAATGGCCAACTACAAGAACAAACACATAAACAAACTGGTCCTCTGCCTCCTCACATCAACAGGTGTTGTCAAAAACTTTTTGCAAAGTATAGAAGGTAATTTTACATCACTTTAAGTTTTAGGTGAAGTAATGTCTTTAGGGGAACAATCACTAAGGCAAAATGGCAGAAGGCCTCTGAAATCAACGTTATATTTGGAATAAGTCACATGGACTCCTGCAAGTGAGAAAGGTGGTCAGTCTTCTTGTGATGGAATATTTTGCTTTCTCACTGCTGGAAGATGAGCAATCCCAACACCTAGCAGGACTCAGCAGATAACCCACTTCCTCCAGGAAGTCTTCTCAGGCTACACAAAACTTCCTCCCACTCTTACAGCAGACACTATACCCCACAATTTAGAGTTATTTCGTCAGGGTCCCTAAAGAAAAATCTCTATTTATGGGGAGATAACACAGAGTTTTGGTTAAAAATTGACGTTTGAGAAACAACAATAGTGCCAGGTACTGTCTAAATGCTTTAAAATTAAGAACATTATCATTAACATATGTTATCATTTAACATATAACGACTTATTTTTACAACCCAAAGAAGTAGGTCAAACTATTATCCCCAGTTTAGAGATGAGGGAACAGAGGCACAGAGAGGTTAAGTAACTTTCATTAGGTCACAGAGCTAGTAAGTATAGAGTCAGAATTTTAACCCAGGCACTCTAGCTCCTGAGCTCACTTAACCACTGTGGTGCCTTAAGCCTTCAGTAACTTAACTGACATAATACAATCAATTCAGCCCCATACCTATGGGTCAGAAATAGTGTTTGGCTTCTGGCACAGGGGAGAAGAGTTGGCTTGAGAGCCTGGCTCTGAAATCGATGCCTGACCAGACCTGGGCAAGGCCTCTGCCTTTCTTTGAGCCTCAGTTTCCTTTTCTGTAAAATGAAAGGCTGGACTTGATGGTCTCCACGGCCCTTCCAGTGCTAACGTTTTATGAGTCTGGGATTCCTGGCTGGATTCCTTGCAGCTCAGGCCATACTAGCTCTTCCTGGGCCAGGTCTGGCCCCTCCCGCTGGGCTCAGTGTCTCACAGTTGGCGCTGCTTCCCATAAATAAGAGAAAAAGAACAAGGGGGAAGTATCCTCCTGAGAGACTGGGAGGGATCCCACGGCTGTTCTGGATGCTTTGAAGAACTTACAGTCATTAACCAGAGAGAGCTATCTGCCAAGTGAAGGATGGAAAGAACTGGACTAAGGGGAGAAATGAACTCACAAAACTTGGCTACATTCAAACTAAAAGGGCATCTCTGAATACTTAAAGAACTGACAATGTTATTGCAACAAGATGAGCCAGTTTCTTAAAGAACTGAAGACAGAATAAGCTGTGAAACCTGGAATAGACCACAGAACATAGGAAAAACCTGATAAACTATGCACCAACCGAAGTTGTTTACAATCTGGGAAAATGGTGGAATAAATGAAAGATAGCACAGACATACTGGCCTCTACCATTCCACCATAAACTCTTCTAGGCCAGGTGCTGTACCAGGAATCTATGCATCCCAGGAACCCTAAAGGCATTAGGTTCAGAATCAGCTGACATTAACAAACCACCTACTATGTGACAGGCTGTTTCACACATTTTTATCCTATTTTAGAGATGAGAAGACAGTCTTTAGAGATCCAGTTTCTAGTTCTGTGTCTTCCACCATTAGCTATGTGGACCTGGTCAAATAGCTTCACCTGTCTAGGGGCTTGGCTACTTTATCTATAAAATGAGGAGCTGAATAAAGTTATAAAAGATGGGCCTTGGGCTTCCCTGGTGGCACAGTGGTTGAGAGTCCGCCTGCTGATGCAGGGAACACGGGTTCGTGCCCCGGTCCGGGAAGATCCCACATGCCGCGGAATGGCTGGGCCCGTGAGCCATGGCCACTGAGCCTGCGCCTCTGGAGCCTGTGCTCCGCAACAGGAGAGGGCACATCAGTGAGAGGCCCGTGTACGGCAAAAAAAAAAAAAAAAAAAAAGATGGGCCTTCCAGCTCAAGAATTCTGTAGTTCATAAAGTTACCAAATACTTATTTTATATTCACCTAGAAAAGCATTCACGCTGGACCAATTTAATTTGTTTATATTTCAGACCATTGGAACTCAACAGATTGCACCATGCTAAGCACATAATGTATGAATCTAAGAGAAAAAACAATTGTAGCTTTGGGCTTCAGTAGGTCTTCTGATTCTCTTCCACATGGTACTACCCAGGATCATCACATATGGTTGAGAGTGTTGCACCCTGTATAAAGGCACCTGGCCAAGAGGGATGAAGAAGATGGGGCCAAATTTCAATCTGCCCTCTGGCATGAGCTTTGTGCTCATGAGGCTGAGTCCAAACCAAAGGTGCGTTATGGGTTTGCGGACGCCTCTGAACTATCCATCAATGCTGAAGGGAAGCTGTGAGCCAGACTGTGAAACAATGGCCAAGTTTGCATTGAAGTTGTTTTATATGCAGGACTTGTAATTTTACCTTTGCTCAAAACATTGCCAGACACCTCGTTTCACCTCTGGTCAGTTTATAAGACCCTCAGTAAAACCAATCCTATCTTTCATAGTCACACATCAATACTGACCCAAACCACCGTTAACCAGGATGCTTGAATGGACTGTTTTGAAAATTCCAATCCAAGCTCAAAGGATTAAGACATTTTGCATAATGGCAGCATGAACGGAAAACAGAGAGAGCCTTTTGAGATGATTCCTTAGAAAGAGAAAACCCTTATTTAGCTGCACATGTCCTGGTGTTTAAAATAAATCTATTTAATTACCTCACACTTACAAATCATGGTAGCTACCAAATACTTGCCAAAATACAGAAAAACAAAAACTTTGGGAAAAATACTTGCTGGATCCCCATTGTGGGTTTCTAATGTGTTATCTTTACATGTGGACAATTCTTTGCCGCCATTATCAAGTCATTCATTTTGAGGCTCCTGATTTTTCTAGCAACAAATTAGATTTGCACTAGTTCACTCACAATGCTTTTCCTTTAAGTTGTGATCCATAACTACCAAGTCTAATCATTCTAGATTTCCTGGGTCAGTCTCAATTTCAAATATTCTGCCCTTCTCTCCTCTCGATAAAAAGTTCCCAGCTTTTTATTTGGAAAATATGGTTGCCACAATAATGGCATTACCCTCACAAAATATCAGTCATGCCAGTCCCACCATCATCACGGTGCCCGTATTTGGTTTGTGGCCATCAGAAGAAGAACTGGCTGGTCCATCCAGGGCCTGAGACCATTTTCATGGCCTAATTGAAGAGAAAAATAATGCATTTGCTACCAAACAAGTTTTGGGTTCACCGATTTAGAACTCAAATGAACTTTCCCCTTGTTCTGGAAGAGAGTCTTTCAAGGCTAAGAAATTACTATTTGATGGAAGGGTACACAATCTGGAAAAACTGAAGTCATGTGGCTTTCCCACTGCCAAACTCCTACATGCTGGCTCTCGAGACACATCCACACTCACTATTAAAGTTTCACCATTTATAATTTGGTGCTAAATCTTTCTGAAGCTAGGCTACTCAGCATGGTCTACTGAAAAAATTGATTCCTTATTCTATCAAAACATAGGGATAAGACCAACTAGGTGTCGGTGATAAAAGTTACCCAGTCTGGGCTTCCCTGGTGGCGCAGTGGTTGAGAGTCCGCCTGCCGATGCAGGGGACACGGGTTCGTGCCCCAGTCCGGGAAGATCCCACGTGCCGCGGAGCGGCTGGGCCCGTGAGCCATGGCTGCTGAGCCTGCGCGTCCGGAGCCTGTGCTCCACAACGGGAGAGGCCACAACAGTGAGAGGCTCGTGTACCGCAAAAAAAAAAAAAAAAAAAAAAAAAAAAAAAAAAAGTTACCCAGTCTCAAGTTGAAGATGACGTTATTAAAACTAGGCTGGCACCATGAAAGGGAAACCAAAGGTCGGATTTCGACAAGCAGGTTCCACACTCTATGCTTGCAGCATTTCTGAAAGGATACAGCTGATTCTGGTTTTGTTTTGCTGCGTCTGCAGTAGTTTTTGAGTCCCTTTTTCTCCAGGTACCTCACTCTGAATCCTCAGAGCATGGAGTAATAAAAGTTGTAACTGGGGGGAGATTTCATAGCGTTGGCCAAGCACTTGAATACACAACCAACTCATTTTTTTTCTCCAGCCCCACAACCTTGTGAAGTAGGTGAAAACTTCATTTTAATGGTGTGATTATGGAAAGAAATGTTACTGAGTAATGTTTTTCATACTCAGGTCAGTTGCTCAGAATCCTTGAAGGGTCAGAGAAAACTTGAAATTAAAATGGAAAAATACTGAATTATGTTCCCGCTAGTTTTGGTTATTTCAGTGTGATCATGAATAAGCTATAGATTCCGAGTCAGATGTGTGCAGTTTGCTTTGGACTTTGTTCTTGCTTACTTACTTATAAAACTTTTAAAATGTCCTTCTAAATTACAGCAATTCAGTAAAAAATTCAAACCTTCGGGCTTGGTTTCTTCCCCCTTGCAGGCTGAGTCATAAAAAATAAATCTTAGCCATTTCAATAGCCAACACGCCCCTCACATTAAGAATTGGTATTGTTCCCCACGTCTCCCATTTCATCCAAAGGTCACACCCAACTCACATGTGAAGAAAGAAACAGCTCAAGGATTCATCCAGCTCAACATTTGCACATTTAATAAGAGAGCAGAACCTCTGCCAAGTTACCGGGGTGAGTTACATCAGAATCTTCCAGGGAAACTTCTGAGGAGCTGTTGTGAGCGTGGGTTATGGAGGTAGGCAGACCTGGGTTCAAGTCCTGACACTGTGTGAGCTTGGTCCTGTTACTTATCATGAGCATGAAATGAGGATGTTCATAATATCAGTCTCGTAGACAGTTGCTGTCTACGAGAGGGAAAAGAGCAAAGACATCTGGGAAGCCCAGGGCCTGGCACCCTGTGAGAGCCCACTAAGTGCTTGCTGATGTACTGCTCCAGACATTTCAGGGCTTAGCCAGTGATGAAGCAGCATCTCTCCTCTGTCCTGCCATTACTCCAAGTGTTAGAGTGACAAGTTTCTCTCCAAATCAAACCTCCAGGAGGTAGCTCTGGGTGAGGCAGAACACTCACCCCAAAATCCATGGCTGGGACTTAAATCAGCAAGTCATAGCCTGCTGGGGTTTTTAACAGGAAACATTAATATCTGCAAATCATATACACAGTGTCTGACACGAAGTAGGCAATGAGTCCATGCCTGCCCTCAATTTCCTTTATACCCAAAGGAATTAAAATCCCAGGTCCTAAAGTGACTTGCTTAAGGTCACACAACCAGTTAATAGGAGAGCTGGAACTGGTACTTAGGTCTTTTTTGGGGATGGGAAGGTGCAACCTTAATACTCTATTATTGAGAGTATTAAGGGGTCAGATGGTTTGAAGGAACTGGCCAAACACCTCCCAAACTCCAACAATGATCTCCTCAACTAACAAACATGGCATGCTGTCCCCATCGCTTTACCACCAACATCATCCTTGACCGTGACTGAGAAACAGAAGCTAGATCCCCTCTGGTCCATGACGGAAATCCGCCTGTACGGACTGGGGGTTCTGAAGGGCAGGGACAGAGCTCATGGGTCTTGACAGGAGGGGGCTTTCTTTCCTCCCTGGCCCATTGCGGATAACAGCAGAATCAGGTGTTCCCTTATAAACACAAAACATTTGGAAACTTTCTCAAGGGTCTTTACAGCCAGTTGAAATGGTGGGCCAGGAACAAGGAGGTCCAAACATGTCCCTTCTTTGTCTTTTTGGCAAAATCTGTGGAGGTGACAAACATGGATCTCTGGGTTCACAGGACTGAAAAAGATCCTTTGGAATATCAATGGAAAATTCTGATTCTGTCCTAGGCACTGCACTAAGGAACTGGTTCCAAGCTCTGAGGGTCAGGGGAAGCATAGCTAACAAGCTTGCACTGGGTCTGGGGAAGGAGAGAAGACACCATAAGTGGGTGGAAACCACCTTTATTCATTTATAATTCAGGGAGTCATTCAAGAAATACGTATTGAGTACTGACTGTCGGAGAAACTCTGTACTGGGATCCGTGGTAGGGGGAGGGGACTGGTAGTAAAGACCATGGAGAGAATGTGAAATCTAAGCTCAGGAAGGAAGGATGGGTAGGAATTCGCCAGGTAGAAAGGGGTGTTCTAAGCCAGGGGAAGGCAAACTTCCTGTAGAGGACCAGATAATAAATATTTCAGTCTTTGCAGGCCATACAGTCTGGATTGCAGCTACTCAACTCTGCTGTTACAGGGAGAAATCAGCTGTAAACAACACATAAAGGAACAGGTGTGACTGTGTTCCAATAACTTTCATTGGTGAAGAGTAAAATTTGAATTTCTTATAACTTTCACATGTTATGAAATATTATTATTCTTGTGATTTTTTTGAACCCTTTAAAAATGAGGAACCAGGGCTTCCCTGGTGGCACAGTGGTTGAGAGTCTGCCTGCCGATGCAGGGGACGTGGGTTTGTGCCCCGGTCGGGGAAGATCCCACGTGCCGCAGAGTGGCTGGGCCCATGAGCCATGGCCACTGAGCCTGTGCGTCCGGAGCCTGTGCTCCGTAACGGGAGAGCTCACAACAGCGAGAGGTCCGCGTACCGCAAGAAAAAATAAAATAAAATAAAATAAAAATAAAAATGAGGAACCATTCTTAACTTATATTTTAAGAATATCTGTATTAAGGTATATGGGTGTTTAGTCAAGGCCATTCCTGAACTAGGAAGATACTATGCATTTCTAAAGCAAAGATACTCTTAGACCCTCATACCCAGAGCTGGAACTAGGGTGAGACAAGTAAGCTGCCTAGGGCTCAAAATTTAAGGAGGCGCTCACTAATAAGTACAGGGTTGGCACTTGCAAGACCCTGCCTCCTTAAATTTTGCACCCTAGGCACCTGCTTGTCTCAGCCCAGGCCTGGCCCTGCTGCACCTGTGCATGATGGCGCATGTTACTATGAAGTGGTGACATCCTCCTCAATGCCTCCCTGTGATGCACAAGTTTGCAGGAGACAATCTGGTTCCCAGCCACTGCTCTGTGGAGCAGAATTTGGATAATTAGAAAAATGACCTATATGCATGATAAAAAGCTTGGGCAGAAGAGGAAGGAGAAACTAAGCAGACTGGAGTTTGGAGAGAATTGTGGGGAGAAGGAAGATAGAAAGTTTTACTTGAAAATTGTTGCTGGTCGGGTAGCGTAAGAAAGACTAAGAATGAGATCAATATCCAAAGGAAAGGTTTAACAAGATTCACCGTGCATTAAAATTGGAAGCCTTCTTTGCTGCCCTCTTGACTTCCATTCATTATATCTATACCTATACATGTATCTAGCTATATATTGCAAATCACAATCTGATAATGGACTTATATCCAAAATACATAAAGAATTCAATAATTAAAAAAATATTTTTTAAATGGGCACAGGATTTGAATAGGCATTTCTCCAAAGATGCATACATGGTCAACAAGCACATGAAAAGATGTTCAACATCACTGGCCATCAGGAAAATGCAAATCAAAACCACAATGAGATATCATTTCATACCCCCTAGGATGGCTATAAGCAAAAAGATGGACACTAAGAAATGTTGGTCAGAACGTGGAGGAATTAGAACGCTTGCACATTGCTGGTGGGAATGTAAAAAGCTGCAGCTGCTTTGGAAAAAGTTCTGGCAGTTCCTCAAAAAGCTAAGCACAATTATATGACCCAGCAATTCCACTCCTAGGTATATACTCAAGAAAATATATGTCTACACGAAAACCTGTACACGCAAGTTCACAGCCAAAAAGCAGGAAAAAAAAACAATGTCCAGCAACTGATGCATGGATAAAGAAAATGTGGTATATTCATACAACGGAATATTATTCAGCAGAAAAAACTCACATAGTACTAATACATGCTATGAACTTGGAACCCTGAAAATATTATGCTCAGTGAAAGAAGCCAGTCACAAAAGACTACATACTATATGACTCCATTCATATGAAAGTCCAGAATAGGGAAATCTATAGACATGGAAAGTAGATTAGTGGATGCTTAGGGCTGGGGGAGGGGGGAAGGGGTGGAGAGAATGGAGGGTGATAGCTAAAGGGTACAGGGGTTTTTTCTGAGGTGATAAAAATGTTCTAAAATTGTGGAGATGATTGCATACATATGTGAATATACCCCAAACCACTGGATTATATACTTTAAATAGGTAAACTGTATGTTACGTGAATTGTATCTCAATAAAGCCATTTTAAAAAGGAAAAAAAAATCAAAGCATTTCTTCTTCCCTCCAAGGAGGTTTATTGGGTTTCAACGTATGGGCTCTCCTTGAAGATCATTGTGTCCTTGTGTTGCTGAAGGCAGAGGTGGTTTTCTGCTGAGTTCTTTCTGAGGATTTGAGGGGTGATGGCCTAAATGAGAGGGAAGGGGTTGGGGTTCAAGGGCTGAGTGTTGGGGTTAGGGATTTGGATAACTGAGCTCTGTTAAGACCCTTGTTTAATCTGAGGCTCTGAATGTATCCAGGCCCGCTGCTACAACAAAAAACTACTGGATGGGGCTCTTCAGGGTCAGAAAATGACCCTAGCACCATTGTCCGAGAAGAGGTTTTCAGGGAAGATCCTGCCTGAGCCATGGGTTAGTCTAGTCGTGGAGGGTCAGGGGACGGTCACCACCCCCTCCCCCCACTGCCAAAAATGCTTCAATCCTTGAGTGTTGAATCCGCATCACTCCAGGAGGCCTATAAGCCCTAAGGGGACTGCTGTACTTGAGTCAGCACCCGGGGGAGGTAGGGAGGGGCGGTGGTGGGGGGGAAGAGGGCCACTTCCTCACTCATGACTAAGGGGAAGTCATTCTATGGGCAGCCTGAGTTCCTCCTGTGTAAAAAATGCACAGTGTGGGTTAGATCAGGCCTCCATCTGATGCTCTTATCTTTGCCCATGGGTTCTGATTCTTTTCAGGCCATATTTTAACCACAGCCCATTTCCAGGGATGGGGCAGGCCTCTCCAGCTGCTAATTCTCAGTATGCAGGACATCTGGGGAAAAGGAAGAAAACAAAAAAAATCCTAATCTGATTGTGTCCCAAAGCTAACATAAGAATAACAGTTTATAGCAAAACTTAAAAAAAAAAAAAAAAAAGAGTAACAGCGGCCATGAATACATTCACCTTAAACTACGGCCCAGGGTCAGTGTTTTTCATTCCTTTTTTTTTTTTTCCTCTTTTGTTGCCAAATCCTAGCCAAAGAGCTGGCGTAACTACCGAGATGTGGAAGTAAATTCATTCTAAACTGCCCCAATGCAGCTAATAAGGGAAAGCTGTCCTATTGACAGCCCATCACATTTTCCACTGATGCACTAGATGTGACTAACCTGCACAGGGGCTGGCCGGGAACTGGATTCCCTTTCACTGTGCTCAGCAGGAAGGGGCCAGCAACGTCCTATACCCATGTCATGACCCTGACATAACCCTTAGTAATGGAAGAGGAGGCCTGGCATGTCCCCAAGCACAGGCTTTCAGCTTACCTGGGCACCCTGTGAAATTTTAATTATTTCAAGGTCCAAACTGTACCCAAGTTGCAGGGAGACCAAATTTCCAGATAAGAAAACAAGACTTGTTGCTGTTTCAACTGCCATCTATTACAACACTGAACAGCAGGGCTCAATGGATATTTGATCATCCATAACAGTTACAACTTAGAAGATGAATTTATTATCGGTTGGTCCCTTTACACATAATAGAGAAAATAAAGAATCCAGGACATATATGCTGACAAAGGCATTTATGTTAAACACTCAAATATTTTTCACTGCCTCTTAAGTTTAATTTTCTCTGCTAGAGAATAGAATAAAATGTGAAGGAGAAAGACACATTTTAGAAGGCAGAAAGCAGAACAGGGAATAGCGACATAGAAGCTGGTTTTTAATTTAGTTTTCCTAGTCTGATTTCTAAAAAGTAAAACTTCATTTTTTCTATTTTGTTGTATATATTCTTTCACGGTAAATCCTCTTGTGGATCAAGGCAGGGAAACAAATGAAGCAATAAAACAGGACCTGGTGGGCTGTCTGCCCTGCCACCTTCACATTCTCCATGTTCCATCATTCAGCGCACGGAGAACTAGGTTACATGAGTGATTCCAGCAGAGGCAGGATCCTCTTGTACTTCATATTCAGAATAACTCTAGGTACTTAAACTCCCCAAAATTCGGGCAAGGGGAGAATTTTTTTTTAAAGGAAAAGCACCTTTAACCAACATTTAACCTGGAGACTTTAGCCACTTGCCAAAATATGCCGTCTTGTTGAGCCAATAAACTGAAAGCAGGCAAGGGGGGTTGTAACTGAATAAGGGGTAGGTTTTAATTTTTTACAGGCAGGAGGAGGAGGATACCAATATGGTTAGTCAGTCAGCAAGCATTAATCCTCATTAATGTCTCCCATTCAAATCCATTCTTCCCTGCACAGCTGTGCAAACATAAATTAATTGGGTCATTTTGACGAAGGCATACAAGAAAAAAAAATTTTAATGTGAGGCAAAGGAACTAATTGGACAAATAACACATACTCTAAACGTGTGGGAGGGATTAAGCAAGCTACCACATCATAGATGGAAGGACATACCTTCAAATGCATACCACGGTAAACATCCCTGTGTGAGAAGGCACCAAAGAGTAGAAGGAGATGGGGACAGTTCATGAAAAAGCGCAAGATAACAGGCCCAGGTGAGAAGAGGGGCCAGGCACCGTGCAGAGGACTTTATGGTAGCATTTCATTTAATCCCCCAAGAACCATTATTCCCAGTTTACCTTTAAGGCAATTAGGGACAAGGAGGTTAAACAACTTGCCCAAGGTCACATGGCCAGTAGGTGCTGGAGTCAAAGTCACAATTTCAATTCAGGGCGACTGACTCCAGAGACCATGATTGTAAGCATGGCACTGTCCTGTTTTCTTAATACTTGGCATCGTGCTTGCACTATGGAGAGTATACAAAAGGTAGGGCCATTTCTTGACCTTAATAAACTTACAATCTGATTGGAGAGCTAGGACGGACACATGAAATAATCAAAGAACAGGAACAGGAGAATAACCTTGGGGGTCTGCAGTTTTTTTAGGTGGAGGATGGAATTTACAGGAGCAGGGGGAAAGGGGCTATAATTCATCTGTGCAACTTTTGAGAAGGATTTCCACCAGACTCAAACTAAAGAATGAGATGCAGAGACAATATGATACTTCAGAAAATACTGATTCATTCCTGCCATGTTTGAATGTTCAAAAAAGGCTCTCCCTTTCAGAAATTACCCTTAAGAGAGGATAGGAGAATAAGCAACAATGTCATACTTGTATAGCACAGGGAACTATATTCAGTATCTTTAATGGAAAAGAATATGAAAAATAATATATATATATATATATAAAACAATCACTTTGCTGTGCACCAGAAACTAACACAACATTGTAAATTAACTACAAAAAAAAAGAAAGAACGAACGAACAAACAAATGAACAGGAGGACAATTGGCCCATCCCCCAGCTTCATCTTTAGCGTTAATAAAAATGCCCACAGCCTCCGGGAAGCCCAGACAGAGAGAAGGAGAGAGAAGTTCCTGAGGTTTACTCTGCAGGAGGTGTGGCAGGCTCTCCCAGCCTCCAGAGACTAAGAAGCAGGAAAAAGATGATTTGCATCATCTCTTTGGTTCTTTTCTTTGGAAATTACCCATCCCAAGGCCTCTGACAGACAGAAAGGGACAGGTTTGAGCTAGGGGCCAGTGAACATTCTCAGAAGAAGTGGCAGGGCTCCAGAAACTGCAGGAATGAATAAAGGCATGCCAAAAATTACTCTGAAATTGACATCAGATTCATGACCCTCATGACTGTATAAGTGTGTGGGGAACTCTGATAATGGTTTCAAGCCATCTACCTCCATTTACTTTGCTGTATTTAAATTTCTGTTGTGTTCAATTTCAAGTGTACATGGATTTTAAAATCAATGCATTTTTAAGTGGGTTGACATGTTGCCATCAGCAGCAGTTTCATGGTCAGCACTGGACAAGTCACCATACATAGTGCAGGCAGGACACACATGCGTGGAATGAGCTTTTTTCTCCTGTGTGGACAAAATTCTGTCAGAAGAGCTGGGGAGCATGTGGGTAGCTGACACCAACTCTTGACTCAGGTTTCATGAGGAACCAGATGAAGATTCAAAACCAAATCCCTTGACACTTGCCGGGTTGAACTGCCCATC
Organism: Phocoena phocoena; assembly: GCF_963924675.1. Taxonomy (NCBI): domain Eukaryota; kingdom Metazoa; phylum Chordata; class Mammalia; order Artiodactyla; family Phocoenidae; genus Phocoena; species Phocoena phocoena. The sequence continues at coordinate 32,799,537 of NC_089234.1, forward strand.
AAATGTACAAAGAGAAGGGCCTGCAAGCTGTCACTTTTCAGGCAGGCTCCCAGGGCAGCCCTGACACTCCTGAGAACCAGAGCCGGGTCAGGGAATTTAGGGCAGAGCAAATATTCCCGAAATGTCCTGACCAAAAAGCAAAAAGCTCAGTTTAAGCTCCTGGTCAGTGGTTCTCAACTCCATAGAATCATAGAACCACCAGGGGAACTTAGAGAAATTATTCATGCTGTGCCCTACCCCAGTGATTCTGATTCAGAGGGTCTGGGGTGGAGCCTGGACATTGATTCTAACACATAACCAGGGTCAGAGCCACCGTGTGGAACACGAGAAGTCTGAGATACTAGGAGCATTAGTGAGTGGGGCTACTCAATCAACATCCTGTGAAAAGAACAGAATTCTTTCGTTCCTTTGAAAAGTTAATCTAAATTTTATATCTTTCTTGATCTTGAGAAACTAAGAGTGTGAGTTGCCTGGATTACAGGTCCTAGTTATACCACTTACTAGCTAAGTGACTGTGGGCAAGGTACAGAATTTCCTTGAGACTCCGTTTTCTTAGCAATACAATGGGGTTAATAATCAGACCATATCAGAAGGTAGTTGAGATGACTGCATGAAATCAAGTATGTAAGTTATTTGGCCCAATGCCTGGCACATGTAAAATGCACAATAAACACTGGCTCCCATGGTTGATGATGATTAAAATATACTAGTCATGTTTCAATAAAAGGGATGTTCTAGACCAGGTTTTATTTACTGGGCCAGGTTTTAAGGAACTGTGTAAAACTGAAATGCAAGAGTTATAGAAAGGGTTCTTCCATGAAGATCAGTTGAAGAAAGTAGGGCTATTTAGCCAGAGAAGGGAAAAACCGAGATGATACATGGTGCTGGCTTCCGATGCAAGGATCAGGTCCAAGAGTGGGCAGCTAATTGTGTGCATTTCTAAAGCAGGAATCTTAACTTAAACAGGGGGAACTGTGGATAGAACTCAGAGAGCCCAGAAATTTGGATGAAAAAAAATTTTTTTATTAATCTCAAGTAGAAATTTAGAATTTCCTTCAATTATGAATGTAAGCAACAAACTTCAGTAATACTGGCAGTACCTGTGATTTTTGTCACCAACAGAAACCACAGATATTTCCATATATTATAGTCATGGAAGAGACCTAAAATAGTATTTATAATTAGGGTGACCAACTGCCCTGGTTTGCCCAAGACTGAGTGGCTTCCCAGAACATGGGACTTGCAGTGCTAAAACTGGGAAAGCCCCAGGTAAACCATTCCCTACTAACATTCATCACTACTTTGAAACTATGATTGTTATCACATTGCTAGATGCCATTATTGCATTATGCCATTACGGTACTCTGCTATATTACAATTTCAAAATTATCTTGATAAATGTATATCCACATAATCTGTGCCTTTTATGATCCTTTGTACTTCGTTTGATGCATTTAAAAGTGCTCTTCTCAGTTTAAAGACTTTACCAAATTGCCAAAAGGGCCTATGGCATAAAAAGGGTGAAGGGGGAAGAAACTGGGAGTATTGGCTAGAAAACGGAGGAAAACAGATTTAAGTTCCTTTAGGCCTTGCAACCTAAGAGTAAACAATGAGCTACATGGTAGAAGAGGACAGAAGCATATATCTCCAAAGGACACAACTAGACAATCAGCTGAGGGAGCCATTTTCCCACTCTCAGTTGTCTCCATCTTATAATCCTGTGTACAGTAACCAGGGGCTCTCCCTAATTTCTCCTATCCTGATGACAAATGTATGTGTATTTTGTTACTTATATTGTGGCATTAACACAATCTTGATAGCTATCAATTCCGGTTACCTGTTAGGTCTACTAGTTTCCAAAAATTACAAATGCTTCCTCTAAGAATCATTTGCCAGAACTGAAAATTTCCCAAGAATTAAGACAACGGAGATTTGGATTTTTAAAAACTCAACTTTAAAGAATTGATCAAAAGAAACCTTAACTCTTACCGGATACCACTGGGCTTCTGACGGACATTGGCCCCCATCTTGCCTCGTCACCACTGTTGACAGCCGTTCCATGACTCTCCCACAAGGCAGTAAGAGACCGTTTCTCTTCCGATCAACGTAACTCCAAGCCCCCAGCCCAATGTGACCGGAAGGCAGAGTTCTCACAATTGCCCTTGTCCCAGTGTACACAGATTTCTTTACTTCCCTGTCATTTTTACAAAATCTCCTCACTAGCCAAGTGGACCGCTCCTTCTTGCTTTTGAATAAATCTTCTTCTGCATCTTCACAATTATCAGGGAAGTCCTCAAAATGGCTCAGAAAGGTCTTGGCAGGTGGACTGTCCGTAAAATCCTCCCCACAAAAGCTGTCACTTGAACATACTACATCGGCCTTCGGGCAAGAGCCTTCAAAGCACAAGTATTTGTCATTCAAGGGGTCACAATGATCATACTGCAGCTGCCTATTCTTACTGTCACAGTTACTTGCCAATTCCATCAGGTTACAAGTATACGCCATGTAATTGTTCTTTTGTTCCCCACCAACAGCAGGTAGTACACAGTTTCCACAATCATCCAAAATCAAGTTATCTGACAGAGGACAGAAAGTGTCTGACATTCTTCTGTCAACTTCATACTGAAAGTGAAATACCGCCATGTTGCTGTCAGGGTGTGCCCTGCCCGTCTCTATGATGGTTGATTGAGTTCCTAATGGACTAATAATGCCTGCGGGAGGTCTGTCTATTTCCAGTTGAATTCCAGGGAACACCTTTCTTTCCAGTGAAGAAGGGATTCCAGTTTCCAAACACAGGCCTTCCTCTGTGGTAGAATCACACGTTTCATAAAACTGGCTCTGAGGAAGGCCACACTGATGGATTTTCAGTATGTTGTTGCAGTTAATGTTAAGGTTTTTCACAGAGTCTGGTATGCTTTTCTCCCAGCACTCTTCATTACTGTTCTCATCACTCGTTATTTTCTCCCTTGCTACTGAGAGAATCTGGGGCAAGTTGCTTCCAGAAGATTCTTCTGTAAGTTTGGTCAGTTGTGAGATGGTATGAGAAGTCTCCCCGCTCTGCCTGACAGGATGCGTCTTTGGAACACTGATGTCCGAGACCTTATCATTACTTTCATCTACAGCCGACTGAGCAGATATCACTTTTCGCTGAGTCACAGGTCTGAGAACAGAAGCTGCCATTTCTTCAGAAGTCATCTTGACCAATGAGCAGGCTTTAGCTACTGCTGTTTCTCCCCGTTTGTGATCATGTCAAAATGTTAATAAAACTAAGGGTTATTAAAATAATCTCAGGTGTATAAGCCCTCTGAGAAACAAAGTGACAATTCCTTCGTTTAGGTGCATTAAGAGCCACATAAATTTCCCCAGTTATCACTTCCTACCATGTGCAGTGTGCTCTTCGAGATCAAGGTTTTAAGGCGGTAGATCAATTTTCTTTCTTTGGTCATTTGAAGCAATTCTTTCGAAGACTTTTATTCGACATTGCGTTCTGTAACCTCTGATTCATCACTGGCTTACAATGATTTAAAAATCCAGTTCGAATGTATCCTGTGAGAAAAAGGGATAATGTCAAACACTGTGGCACTAAACAGATTTTCAAACATGAACTCATAATTCTAAGCTAAGGCAAACTATGAATCCATTTTGAGTAAGGAGTTTTGCAATCAGAAGTTGGTATCATTTTTCTGATTCAATATTTCAGAACTTCTGTTTCCAGCCAGAATGGAATAACAGAGACCAGACTTATCTTCCTTCCTTAAACAACTGAAAAAAAATCAGAAAAATATAATGAAATAATGGTTTCCAGATATTGAACAACAGGCAACATAGAACAATGATCCCTGAAAGAAGAAAAAAACAAATAAGGTGAGCTCTATAAATGCCCTAGCTTATAGCTTAAGAGTTTTTAGGCTACCGGGGAGGGAGGTGGGACCCAGATGAAACCCAACAGTGTGTCTAATTTAAAGAGAAGTAGTTGAGAATTCAACGAGGCCAAGGAAGTTAGAGAAAGAAGACACATGAAGTAGAGAGGAGCAAAGATAAGGATGATAGCAGACTTCTCATAGAAACAATGCAAGCCAGAAGACAGTGGAGTAAACCTTTAAAGTACTGGGGGGAAAAAAAAAAAAAAAAAATATATATATATATATACTGCCTACTTAGACTTCTATACTCAGCAAAAATCTTTTGAAAACAAAAATGAAATAAGGACTTTTTAGACATATAATGCTGGAAAAATTCATCACTAGCAAACTTACATATAAGAAATGGTAAAAGAAGTCCTTTAGGCAGATGGAAAATGATACCTGATAGAAATCTGAATGTATAAAAAGAAATAAAGAGTATGAAAAATGTTAAATATGTGGATAAATACAATTTTTTCTTACTTTTTAAATAACTTAAGATAACTGACCATTTAAAGCAAAAATAGTAACAAGGTATTGTGGAGTTACTAACAAATGCAGAAGTGAAATATATGACAAGAATAGCACAAAGGTCAAGAGAGAGGAAATGGAAATATATTGTTATAAGATTATTTTCTACATGAATCGGGATAACATTACTTAAAGTCAGGTTGTCATAAGCTAAAGATGTGTACTATAAGCCCCAGTGCAACCACTTTAAGAAAAAAAATATAGGAAATAAGTAAAGATATTAGAATCTTAAAATTTTTTTCAAATAAAAAAAAGAAGGCAGAAAAAAGGAAAAGGTGAACAAAGAACAGATGCAACAAATGGGAGACAAATGATAGATTTAAACCTTTCAAAGAGCATCTTTGGGCAGTGTTTCTAATTTTTTCCCATAAAGTATATACATTTTTAACTCCCTCTGTTTCATTTGAATAAATTATTCAGTTGAATGTCAACTGACATAAACATTTTCAATTTGTGAAAGACATTATTTTAAAAAGTAATTTAGCCTATTTTTTTCTCCAAATTATTGAATCCTGCTCTCTGCTGGGAACCATGTAATGGGCTAGAAAGCCAGGACCTGCTTGCAAGTCTATTAAGGAGAGAGAATTGAACAGATTACAGTCCAATGTGGCAAGTACAATTATAAAGGATATTCAAGGCACTCTGGGCCCACAGAGTGCCCATCACAAGTATACTGTTCCTTTATAGGTAAAGCTGTTCTTCCCAAGGCAACTGATGGCATTCAGGCTCTGCTGTCAACAGCAGATTCGCCCTGTCTTTGCTCTTTGCTACACAGATGTCCCTCTTCTCCTTGCTTCCTCCTTTTCCGCTCTTCCCTTCTTCTCTTACATATATGTCCCCTCAAGCAAGGACAGTCACAAACTCTCACCTGCTTTCAGCACATGCAGGTCTTCACAACTACCCTGAAGATCAGAGGACACCCTATCGATCATATACATCACAGGGAACAAACCAACCCACCCAGAGCAGCAACGTCCTAATACAACATCCTAACCCTTTCCACCTTTTGTGTCTTCCTTCCAACTTGGTTTCTTTTTTATTTTCTTTGGAAAATGCCTCTCTTATTTTTGTAGATATATGCTCAGTATAAAACAATTCAAACAATGCAGAAAAAACACACATTTCTTTTTACCTTAACACAAATTCCACCACCCAGAGATAACCATGATTAATACTATGAGGAACCTCCTTCCGGAATGCTCCCTATGTATTAACATACAGAGGTATAAGTATATAATTACACAAATACCAGATCATACGGTACATGCTGTTTTATACCTGCTTTTAAAAATTCAAAACATGAACAACTTTTCATGTCAAGAACTATACTGAATACTTTAATGGCGTACAGCACCAGCTTTCAATATCTTTGCTCCATTTTTTAGAGGAATGTAATTTTTCAAGCCAAAGCCTTCAGATTGACAGTTCATCTGTCCTTTCTAACCCATGAGGAAGGTAATTGAAGGTAGGTGCTGCTTAAGTCCTGTTCTAAGCATTTTATAATTCTTATGTCATGTAATTCTCACTCAACTCTACCAGATAGTGTGATGGTTTTAAAATATGTCCACAAATTCTGTGATACTCTTCCTTTCAAAATGTGGAGACTGATTCCCCTTTCCTTGAATGTGGGCTCTACTTAGTGACGTGTCCTTCTAACACAGACAATGTCATGGAAGTAACAGTGTATGACTTCTGAGAATAGCTCATAAAAGTCATCGGAGCTTCTTCTTGGCTCTTCCTCTCTTGCTTTCTCTGGGGGATATCAGCTACCGTGTCATAAGGAGAGTTCCCTGTGGCAAGAACTGAAGCCTCCTGCCAATGGCTACTTGAGTGAGCCACCTTGGAAAGTGATCCTCCAACCTCAGTCAAGGCTCCACATGAAGGCAGCCTTAGTCGAATTCCTGACTGTAACGTCACCAGTGACCCAGAGCCAGAAGCACTCACCTGAGCCCTTTCCAAATTCCTGACCCACAGAAACTGTGAGATAATAAATGTTCATTGTTTTGAGGCATTAAGTTTTGGGGATAATTCGTTGCACAGCAATAAGTAACTAATATAGATGAGTTCCATCATTATCCACATGTGAGAGATTAAAAACCCAAGCAGAGAAAAGCTAAGTCACTTGCTAAAGATCACACGGCTGGAAAATGGTGAAGTCAGGATTCAAATCCAAGAAGCCTGACTCTAGAACCTACGCTCTTCTCCATAGTTATGCTGCTTTCTTTGCTATCTAGTCTAAAACCCCACAGGTTTGAATTTCTGATGTCCCCTGGCTACAGAGATCGATGGCTCCTGGGAGGATCCTCTTTTATTTGCATTTGTCTCTGGAAGAGGCTGAGGTTTCTGTTTTGCCTCCAGGTGTAACCAGGGCTGAGCAACATCCCAGGAAAATGACTCCCTGGAGCACTGACCTGGCTCCAGCTCATGTCATTCCTTTATTCGACAAATATTTATTGAGCAAAATTAAATGAGGCAAGGATGTGCCCTTGATTTCCTTACAAGCTAATGCATCATCGGTTAAGATACAGTGCAAATAAGGTGATGATGATCTGGGTTAACACAGAGGAAGAGCATCTAAATCAGATGGTGGGCACAAGGTGGGAGTGACTGCAGGAAGTATTTCTTGGAAAAGATGATGACCAAGCTGAGGTATGTAAAGACAAAACGGAGTTAGCTAGAAAAGAGGTGTACGGACTTTTACGAGAAGAGCAATTGTGGACCCTCCTAGAGAGAAACAGAAAGACACCGGCGCCTGGCAATTCCGGCAAATATTTTAACCACTTTGCGGTTTGATTTCCTCTCCTGTAAAATTGAAATAAAATCACCTACTCCATAAACCTGTGAAGGAAATGTTCTGAAAACCAAAAGTTCAGTGCAAATGTTTGTTATTCTATGCCTTGTAAATGTCTTGATGAGAGAAGATGACCAGAGTTTAGCAACTCTGTTGTATTTGTGACATGGTGTTGAATTACTTTTGCCAAATTCACACATTCCACTCCTCTGGTCCAGTCAAATTTGAATTTCTATTCTATAACTGGGATTGACTCCCTGAATCTCAGCTGTATGACCACAGCTGGTTATATGATCAATCTCGAACCGCCCTTACCACATCTATAACTTTGGAGTGAAACACACATGTTGCAAATGTCAGCAGTGCCTGGCCCAGTAAATGTTAATTTTCTACCTATCTCCTCTAGATTGTCTTTGAGGGAAGTTGGGTTTGGTTAGAGTTATAGTTAGCATTAGACTGTTAACTGAAGAAAAGCTGAAGCCCGAATGAAGATCAGAGTCTAACAGATTTGAAAAAGAAAGGGATGGAAAAAAAGGACTTCTTAATGTGCACAGGTTTGTGGGGAAGATTGGAGAAGGGCCAGCCTGGGAGAGGTCAAACAATATGTGAGTTAAGAATATGGCAGAACAAGAGAAGACTTGTCAAGGTAGCATTTCCAAGCTAGAGATGAATTGGGATAGATAATGTGTCAAGGAAAATGACTGGTCAGGAAGTAAAGTTATGGAGACGCAGGGGGTGCTAGAAATCCTAGCCAATCCTAGCTAGAAATCCTAGCCAAATCTTGTAGTAAGACAAGAAAAAGAAATGAAAGGTATAAGAAGAATCAGGAGTGTCACAGAGTAAGTTTTCAGCTCCAGAGTAGGGGAATATCAGTCATAAATAACCTTGTTGGTAAGTTTCCATGGGCTAAATCAGGGGGCTAGCAAACTATAGCACCAGGCCAAAATCTGGCCTGCTATCTGTTTTTGTAAATAAAATTTTATAGGGACACATTCATGGCCATTCATTTATATAATATCCATGGCTACTTTCACATTACAATGGTAGAGTTGAGAAATTGTGACAGGGACCATGTGACCTGCAAAGCCAGAAATATTTACCATCTAGCCCTTTACAGAAAAAGTTTGTCAAACTACACACTAAATAAATGAGTTAACAAAATGCCTGTTTAGAGCCAGAAAACTAAGCATGAGGCTTATTAGCCATTTTCATGTATTTGAAGAACTGAGATGAGGAAAAAGGCTTGTTTCATAGTTTCAAAAGGTAAGATCAGGGCCAAAACAAATGAATTACTGGGGAGGCATGCTTTGGCTTAGTTTGATAAATAATTCCCTAACTTTTAGAGCTGTTCCACAAAGGACAGGCTATCTTGGACAGCAGTCTTCTCCTCATTGTTGATAGAAAGATTTAAACAGGAGAGGTACGATGTTTAGCATAGTAGGTATTCAATGTCTGTTGAACAAATAATAGAGTGAATGAATGACTGCCTATAATGTTTAATTATAAAAACAATGGCTAATACTTATTAAGCATGTATTGTATGTCAGGCATGTTCTAAGCACAGTGTACATATTATCTCATTTCATCTTCATCTTTTATCTCATAAAATTATCAGTAGGGTGACAGAAACTTGCTAATTGTCCCCCCAAATCTGTTCTCATTTTCCTCAATAATAGAACTTCTGAATTTTAGTGAAATTTAGTGACCATCCCTTTATTAGCCTCCCCTACAGCTAGATGTAGTAATACAAGTAAGTTAGTGCTAATTAGATATAAGCAAAATGGTTTGCTACTTATGGACAGTGTCCTTGAAGGGACAGAGTATGCCCTTCTCTTCCTCCTCTTTCTCCCTTCTGCTGGCTGCAGGGAAGGTATGATGGCTGGAGCTAAAGCAGCCATATCAGACTGTGAGGTAAACATGAGAATAGATGCCTTGCATAGCAAAGAAACAAGATAGAAGCCACTGTGCCTGTTTCCTAGATTTGGAAGAGAGAAAAATAAAATGCTATCTTCTTTAAGCTACCACTATTTTAGGTTTTCTGTCACAGGCATCCAGATCTGTCCCTAACTAATAAAGGTGAGTACTATTGTCATCCCCATTTTATGAATGAGGCTCAGAGTATTTGAGTGACTTATCTAAGAGTACAGAGGAGTGTAACAAGGAAGCTATATAGAAAATTCCTGCATTGGAGGGAAAGTTATAGTCCCTAATTCCTACTACATCTCCAATTTTATGCTCTTAAACCAGATGGAATGCTTTGTGTCATACAAAATAGTAAAATTAGAAAAATATTAAATACAAGCATATTGTCTTTTCTAACTGTAGGTGTTGGAAGGAGGTGGAGTATAACAACAACAACAAAAACTAATCTACTAGACAACTGTCAATTATTTATTAAGCACCTGTTATATTCCACAGGGCTCAGAAAGCAAGATGGCCAAGGACCAGGGGATCAGTAAAGCTCTGATGGAGGGAGATTTGAGCTGGAACTTTACAAAGAGGTAGCAATTATTTTTATCCATATTCGGGTAGAATGAGCATTGTAAAGAAAGTTGAAGAAAATATAATGCATAACCGTGAATTCATCTGAAGCTCGTAGGAGAACATTTCAACTAATCAAAGAAACTGAAAATTGCTCAGTAATTTCACCATCATGGAAGAGAAATACTAGGGTAACCATCAAAGTTGGTAAAAGAATAGTTCTATTTGCATCTTAACTTACAGGATTTTATAGAGTCCCTTTGAGTATCATGTGTATGACAGACAAACAACCATGCCACAGTTATTTACTTATGCATGCTCTTCTCCAAAGTCCACTCAGCAAAGAGATTAAAGAAAATATTATGTCTGCACAACCCTTTCCTCCCTTTCTCCCAACCACAGGCACATGGAGTGCACAGTTGTAGGTGTATGCACACACCCACACCCAAACTCTGCATGATATGAGTCAGTCTTCACTCTTTCTTCTCCGGTGAATGTCTGCTGTTCCAGCCTCTCCTGACCTCCTTTCTCTGAACTATGATGACAGAAATTCCTTAAGTCACAAAGAAACAAAGATTTAAAAACACTCCCAAAAGGCACTGGTGTACCCATCTAGATCATTTTCCAAGACCCCAACGACTTAACCCTTTGTGACTTCTACTCTCTTTATTAGAAAAGTTTCAGAGTTTGATGCTAGACCTATGACCCAGAAAACTCAGAAAGACCTTAATCTTTCTACTCTGCGTACACTGGATATCAGGAGTTGATCTGATAGGTAGATGAGGAAGTTACACAAATAAATATTTTTGAACGAATACATTGATAGGTCTGCCAATACAGTAACATGGAGGATCACAAAAAAAGTTTGTCTATGCAGGTTAATTCTCAATTGTAAAACTCCCAAGGAAAGGAAATCCTCACTGTAAATACAGTCTCCAGTCAGCTTGCAAACTGCCCCTTCTCTCCCTATTGCTCTCCCAGAAATACGGGGATACAGACATTAGTAGAATGTAACTTTAAGCCAAGAGTGGAGGCAAATAGAATTACGGTGCTGACACTCACAGGACGTATGCACACAGAGATTCATGTTTTTGATAAGATGATGAGAAGAGAGAAAAGTGGGCAGTAGAAGATGGTATTTGACCCTCCATGATTTAGTCCCAATCGATTTTTTCCACTTTCATCTCTGACCAATACCCTCAAGGAAAAGATATCCTGTCACACTGTTCTTTTTGCCCTTTATTGAACCAACCTAGCACTTAATGCCTCTTGCATTTCCCTTACTACTGTCTTCTAACTTAACTAAGACTCCATCACCCAGCTTAAACAGCATCTCCTCTCTATAGCCCTCTCTGATGCTCACTTGTCAGCATTAATTGCTCTCATCTGTGTTTCCCATAGTTCTTCCCACATCTCACCATAGCATGTCACGACACACTATATTGTAGTTATTGATAATGTAGGACCCCTGCGTGGATTAAGAGCTTTTGAAAAACAAAGACCTTGCATCTTCAAACTTAAGGAGTTTTATAGAGACCCTGCACCCCACATTCCTGGCTTATACCTAGGCATATACTTGGTCTCAAAAGGCATTTGACTCTCTCCTTCCTTTCCACGGCTATTTGAGCCCAATCCTTGCCCCTTATAACCCATTAGAACTTAAGAGATTCCAGTCTCCCAAATTCTAACCTCCTCCTCTTTCAATCCATCCCATACAATTTTTAGAAAAATCTTCCCCAAACACTATTCTCATCCTTTCATCCACATCAGTTGAGAAGGAACAGAGCGTCACATTACTTAGCGTGGTAAATCCAAACCTTAACCCAATCCTCAAGAATATCATCAATCTGGGACATCCCTGGTGGTGCAGTGGTTAAGAATCCGCCTGCCAATGCAGGGGACACGGGTTCAATCCCAGGTTCAGGAAGATCCCACGTGCCGCGGAACAACTAAGCCCGAGAGCCACAACTACTGAGCCCACGTGCTGCAACTACTGAAGCCTGCACACCTAGAGCCCGTGCACCGCGACGAAGAGTAGCCTCCGCTCTCTGCAACTAGTGCTCTCCGCGCACAGCAACAAAGTCCAATGCAGCCAAAAATAAATTTGAAAAATTAAAAAAAAAAGAATATCATCAATCTGCAAGGACTTTGTTTTGGATTGGTTTTAATCAATATATCAATTTGGAGAAAGATAACATCCTAACCATACTGAGGCTTCTAATCCATAAACATGATGTAGCTAACTCGTACTAGTGCTTCTCTCTCCACATATATATGAATATATGTAGGTATACGTATACACACTTCTCTGTATATATATACACATATCTTCTCTTTTTTGCTGTTTCATAACTATTTTATTGTGATTTAAAAACTTTGCCCAAAACAATATCTGATTTCCTCAGAGATAATATTTAAGTTGTAATACCTTTGTATTAAAACTAGATTAGATGTCATGGACATCTAATAGTATTTTAAAAATAAAATACTGGGAGCAAGATGTGCCTTAGAATTAAATTGGTTTTATTGTTTTTAAGTAGAATAATGCCTGCATGTTTACTGTTTTTATGAATGTGACATATTGTGTGATAGCGAGGCCTAGCAGCTATCTCATGGTGAGTGATACTTATCTAAGAGCAACCTAAAAAAAGAAAACTCTGTAGATCCTGGGGGAAAGAGGGACTCTTCTTGACTATTTTCTGCATGTCATAGATGGAAGAGCTGCTGCAGGGCCAGGCTGCTTTCACAGTGTGTGTGTGTCACTAGCAGAACGTCACACAGCTGAACTGTGTGTGCTTGCAGGAGGCGGAGGACAGCAGGTGTGTAAAGTGGCCATGCTGTGTAGAGGCAGGGCCAACCACATAGCCCTCTGGAGTCTCAGGGAAGAGCAAGCCATGCATGACATTGTTGTCTGAATGTGAACTCTTAATAGATTATTAACATAAAGTATTTTCTTATAATCCTCAAGAATTTTTGGCTTATCTGGAACCTTTCGTGAAGGTTAGTGGAGAGCTACCAAGGCAGCTAGATCTGAGAAGCCACAATCCTGGAGAGCAGGGAAGCCCAGAGAAGAAAGTCTGACATTTGCTTCCACCTTGTCCTACAATGAATTTGCTGCTTTGAAAATGATGGTTGACTCTCTACAAAACAGAAACAGACTCACAGACATAGGGAACAGATGTGTGGTTGCCAAAGGGGAGGGGGGATGGGGGGGAGGGATGGACTGGGAGTTTGGGGTTAGTAGATGCCAACTATTACATATAGAATGGATAAACAACAAGGTCCTACTGTATAGCACAGAGAACTATATTCAATATCTTGGGATAAACCATAATGGAAAAGAACATAAAAAAGAATGTATATACGTGTTTAACTGAGTCATTTTGTTGTACAGCAGAAATTAACACAACATTGTAGATCAACTATACTTCAATAAAAAAATAAGTTAAAAAAATAACTAAAATGGAAAGTGATGGTTGAGAGGCTCAGACATAGATTACACAGATTAATATTTTGTATTCATCTATATAAAGGTCTTGCACATCTTTTGTTAAATTTGTTCCTATGTTGGTGCTGCTATTGTAAATGGAATTATTTTACATTTCAATTTCTAGCTGTTTGCTGCTAGAATGCAGAAATACAATTGATTATTGTGTGCAGACATTATAATTTATACCCTTGCTAAGGTCACTTATTACTTCTAGCAGATCATTTGCAGGTGACTTAGAATTATCTGCAGGGACATCCATGTCATCTTCAAATAAAGAGTTTTGCTTCTTTCTTTCTAAAATGTATACATTTTGTTTCTTTTCTTCCTTTTCTGCACTTGCTAGGATCTCCAATTCTGATGCTAATATAAGTACAAAGAGTGCATATCCTTCCCATGTTCTCAGTCTTAGAGAGTATTCTATATATGATTACTTAATAGGATGTTAGGTGTAGGTGTCTCATAAATGCCCTTTGTTAAACTGAGCATGTTTCTTTGTATTCCTAGTTTGCTGGAAGTTTTATCACAAATGAGTTTTGCCCAATGCTTTTTCTGCATTTATTGAGATAACTGTATAATTTTTCTCCTCTAATAAGTTAACATGGTATAGGAATGCAAGAGATTTCTGTGCATTAATTTTGTATCCTGCTACTTTACCAAATTCACTGATTAGCTCTAGTAGTTTTCTGGTAGCATCTTTAGGATTCTCTATGTATAGTACCATGTCATCTGTAAAAAGTGACAGTTTTACTTCTTTTCCAATTTGGATTCCTTTTCTTTCTTTTTCTTCTCTGATTGCTGTGGCTAAAACTTCCAGAACTATGCTGAATAACAGTGGTGAGAGTGGGCAGCCTTGTCTTGTTCCTGATCCTAGAGGAAACGGTTTCAGTTTTTCACCATTGAGAAGGATGTTGGCTGTGGGTTTGTCATATATGGCCTTTATTATGTTGAGGTAGTTCCCTCTGTGCCCACTTTCTGAAGAGTTTTTATCATAAGTGGTTGTTGAATTTTGTCGAAAGCTTTTTCTGCATCTGTTGAGATTATCATATGGTTTTTATCCTTCACTTTATTAATATGGTATATCACATTGATTGATTTGCATATATTGAAGAATCCTTGCATTCCTGGGATAAACCCCACTTTAAAGGATGCTCAACATCACTAATCATTAGAGAAATGCAAATCAAAACCACAATGAGGTATCACCTCTCACCAGTCAGAATGGCCATCATCAAAAAATCTACAAACAATCAATGCCAGAGAGAGTGTGGAGAAAAGGGAACCCCCTTGCACAGTTGGTGGGAATGTAAATTGATACAACCACTATGGAGAACAGTATGGAGGTTCCTTAAAAAGTGAGAGAGTAGCATTGACATATATACACTACCAAATGTAAAATAGATAGCTAGTGGGAAGCAGCCACATAGCACAGGGACATCAGCTCGGTGCTCTGTGACCACCTAGAGGGGTTGGACAGGGAGGGTGGGAGGGAGGCACAAGAGGGAGGGGATATGGGGATATATGTATACATATAGCTGATTCACTTTGTTATACAGCAGAAACTAACACAACATTGCAAAGCAATTATACTCCAATAAAGATGTTAAAAAAAAAGTTAACATGGTAAACTATACTAATTGATTTTCAAGTATTGAAAGAATTTTTCAAGTTCATGAAAAATTAAAAAAACCTAGAGTAACCAAAATAATTTTTAAGGGGAGAACAAATTGGAGGACTTACACAACCTATTTTCAAGACTTCTACAAAGCTACAGTAAACTTGATGGTGTGCTGTCAGCATAAGGATAGAAATTTAGGTCAATGGAATAGAATAGAGTCTAGAAAAAGAACAACACATTTAGTCAATTGGCTTTTCAACAAAGGTGCAAAGGTAATTCAATGGGGAAAGGACAGTCAATAAATGGCCCTGGATCCAAATAGAAAAACAGTGAGCATCAACCCCTACATCACAATACACAACAATTAATTCAGAATGATTTACAGTGCTAAACATAAAATCTAAAACTATAAAACTTCTAGAAGAAAACGGGAGAAATCTTCATGACTTTGGGATACAGAAACATTTCTTAGAACACAAAAAGCACTAACCATAAAAGGGAAAAAAAGGTAAAATGGACTTAAAACTTCCACTCTTCAAAAAAAAAAAATACCATTAAGAAACAAAAAGACAAGTCACAGATTGGGAGAAAATATTCACAATATATATATCTGAAAAGTTCTTGTATCCAGAATATATATTAAAAACTCAATAATAACCAGATAAGCCAATTTTTTAAAATGGGCAAAAGACTTGAACAGACACTCTACCAGATAATATAACAGGAACAGCCTATTAACAAATTGTGACAGATCAACAACATTTCTGTATGGAAAAGAAAAGTGAACCTCAATCCCTTCTTCACACCATACACAAAAGTTAACTCAAAATGGATGACAGTCCTAAATATAAATGCTAAAATTATAAACTTTCTAAAAGAAAGCATAGGAGAAAATCTTTATAACCACTGGAATAAGCAGAAGTTTCTTAGACTGAACACAAAAGTACAACCACAAAAGAAAAACAATTGATAATGTGAACTGTATCACAATTTAAAATATCTGCTCTTCAAAAGGCAAGCCATAATATGGTAGAAAATATTTGTAATATAAATATCTAACAAGGGCTCTGCATCCAGAATACATAAAGATCTCCTGCAACTCAATAATAAAAAGACAAGACAATCTTTAAAAATGGGCAAAGATCTGAATAATCTCTTTTCAAAAGAAGAAATACAAGCACATGAAAAGATGTTCAACATCATCAGTCATCAGGGAAATACCAATTAAACTCTCAACGGGATAGCACTTTATGCCCACTAGGATGGCTGAAATTAAAAAAACTGACCATACCAAAGTTGGTAAGAATGTGGAGCAACTGCAGTACTGTGGTGGGAATATAAAATGGTACAGCCATTTTGGAAAACGATTTGGCGTTTTCTTATAAAGTTAAATATTCATTTACCATATGACTTCCAAATTCCACTCATAGAAGAAAAATAAAAGCATGCATTCACAAACAGACTTGTATGCAAATGTTTATAGCAGCTTTATTCATAGTAGCCTCAAACCAGCAACAACCCAGAAGTCTATTAACAGATAAATAAACAACCTGAGATCTATTCATAGAATACTGCCCAGCAATTTTAAAAAATGATCTTCTGATGTTGTAACAAATCTAATCTCAAGATTTTGAGATTCAAAACATAAATCTCAAAAATATTAGGTTGTATGAAAGAAGCCAGACACTGACTGATTCCATTTATTTGAAGTTCTAGACCAATGCTGTCCAATATAGTAGCCACTAGCCACATGTGGCTATTTAAGTGTAAGTAAAAAATTAATTTAAATTAAGTGGAATTAAAAATTCAGTTTCTCAGCTGCCACATTTCAAGTGCCACATTTCAATAGTCATATGTGACTGGTGGCAACGGTACAGGACAGCACAGATATAGAGAACGTTTCCATCCTGCATAAAGTTCGGTAGGACAGTGCTGTTAGAAAACATGCAAAATTATGGTATTCAGGAGAATCAGATGAGTGGTCACTGGGGGTTGGTGGCAGGGTGGGAAGGAGTGGAAAGACTATAAAATGGCACAAAGGCACTTTCTGAGGATGGTGGAAATGCTCTCTATCTTGATCGGGGTGGTAGCTACCCAGGTGTATACTCATTCAACAGTATACATTACCCCACATCAGCTTTTCAAGCAGACCACAGGGCTCATTTCATTCCCACTTCGACTCTCAGCCAGGCACTTCTGAGCACTGAACAGCTTGCTCAGCTGTACAATGTGATGCTGAGAGAGCACCAGGATAGTGGAAACATTCAATCTGAGATTGTCTCCATTTGACCTTGCTAAGGCTTAGTGTCTATATCTATAAAAAGGGCGGGGGGGGGGGGAGTAAAAGTTTCTCATGTAATACTCACAATAATCCTAGGAAGTAGAAATCCCTCAAAAAACAGTACCTTTTACTCTTATCACTATAAAAACTTCTGCAGAGTTTTCATATATAACTTCCTGATGTAGGACCATGTCTGTTTTCCTGTAAATCACCTCTGAGGACTATAATAATAGAGGCTCAATAAATATTTGCTCACTTACTGCTTTGTGTAGAATATTATTTGTACGTTAGCATGAGATGATTTTCCTTAACTCATCCAGTGCATGCAGCTAAATGATTCTTTAAGTTGTACAAGTTTACTGGGTGCTTAGCACATGTGCAAGGTAGTACATGACTTCACAGGAAGAGAAAGGCACAGCCAATGCCTACAGGGAAATCATTTGTTATTATAGAGCTACAAGGAAAAAACTTAGGATATGAGCTATGATCATGAAATACTGAATGGTACAGTCCAGCCAGTTAAAAAGTGGGGGGATCACTCAACAGTGTGTACTAATTGTGCACCAGATAAAAAATGAAGATACAGATGGCAGAATCCAGAATGAACTCAAGTCACAAGTGAAGAATTCCTAGAAAATGTCAGTCTTTAAAAGAGGACTCTGCCCTGGGAAGCGAGGCCAGGGAGAAAACGGAGGAGAGAGGGAGAAAGGAGTCTTGTCTTGGAGATGGGATGGAAAGTCATGGGTTGGCTGGCACATGGAGGCTACTGTGCCCTTGCTAAGCCTAACTGCAACAGAAGCAGTAGAACCATCCTGGACAATTCATTCTGGGGTTGGAAGTTCTCATACCAGGTCAAGGCAGCACATTTTTGGAAGCCATGTAATGAAGAGGAAGAGGAAAGTGGGAAGGACCCGGAGCCACTTCCCTGAAGGTCTTGCTTTACCCAACTAATGCATCAAAAATATAATGGGCTTCCCCAAGCGGCCAACTGCCACCATTTAGCTGGGGTACCTGGAGCTCATGTTACAAGCAATTTTTCATTAACTGATAGGCAACATCGACACACCCATTCGCTAAATGTTTTTTTCAAACTGGTATTCTACAAGTCATTCCTCAATTAATGTAATTGTCTTTCCAAAGAATTAAAAATACATGTGATGAAAACAAACTCACTCTGAATGAGATAAACATAATAGGACTCTTCTACTACCTAACACATTCTCATATTACAGCCTCTCAGTAAAACGATCCTGATTTAATCAAAATAAGATATGATTCAACTCCTACAAACTCTTTTCTTTGTGGCTGTGCTTCTTGCTCTCCCTCACTCCTGGGGTCCGTTGCATCTGATACCTAGCCTACATTTCATCATCACACTGAGTAAAACATTTTCCAGACGCAATAACTCTCCAGTTTCACAGACGTTCCCCCACAAAGCCCTAGCAGATGGAAAGCACTTTTTTTTTTTTAATGCTTGGCTTTTTATTTGTTTATTTATTTATTTATTTATGGCCGTGTTGGGTCTTCATTTCTGTGTGAGGGCTTTCTCTAGTTGTGGCAAGCGGGGGCCACTCTTCATCGCAGTGTGCGGGCCTCTCACTATCACGGCCTCTCTTGTTGCAGAGCACAGGCTCCAGACGCGCAGGCTCAGTAGTTGTGGCTCACAGGCCTAGTTGCTCCGTGGCATGTGGGATCTTCCCAGACCAGGGCTCGAACCCGTGTCCCCTGCATTAGCAGGCAGGTGCTCAACCACTGCGCCACCAGGGAAGCCCGGAAAGCACTTTTAAATCCACATACTTAATGCATAGGATGGCTATTTTCATTTTTATATTTGCATTATATTTAATACCAGCACCAATGAAGGTCTTCAGAGGTCCTCTCGTCAACAAACTTCAAAATTATTCCTGTTCCTCATGGCTGCCCACCAATGACATCAAATTCTGGGTGGAAGCCCAAGCCAACAACTGACTCAAACAGTTGATATCATTCTAATGGCGCTTGTTTTCAGCAGAGTTAAAACTGCAAATAGAACACCTCATTAAAACTCAAAGTTCACTTTAGCTGTGCCTCTGATTTACCACTGAGAAGTCATCATGCAAAACGGAGAAGCAATATCATTCATACTTTTTGCCTGATTGAAAAAAAGCGAAGTGAACAAGTTTTCTGGGTTCTGCTGCTCTTGTTTTGTTGTTGTTTGTTTTTAATTTGTTTAATCTATAGGACAATACCTTGGCACTTTTGCTATTTTTCAGAGCAGTGTAACCCAAAGTACAGAGCTGTTTGCTGAGTCCACAATCCAAAGCAAGCAGGGCTGCTCTGACCTGCACTACCAGCCTTCCGGCCATTCCTGAGCCTCTGACAAGGGTGGAGGGGGAGTGGAGTCGGTATTCAGGGAGGCTGAGGGATGTGCAGGTGGAGGCAAGGAGCCCTGACATGGCCAATCGCAGTATCTGAATGGTGTGGGCTCCTCAGCAGATCAGCTGTGTCACATGACACAGGTAGTACTATACCTGGTAAGGTGTAGTTCATTTTTGTTATCATTATGTCATTATTTCAAGTATCAGTTGTGATTTTTATGATGAATGCCAGGGATAAGAAAACAAAGCAGGCTTTGGCAAGAATGTTGTACCACTTTCTATATTAATGAACAAATAACATGTTATATTTTTCCAATTATAAAAGTAATACACATTTACTGTAGAAAATTTGGAAAAAGTCTGATAAGTATAAAGTAGAAAAGGTAAGATCATTAAGTAAGTCCTAATTTTGTTATAACTTCTTTCCAGTTTTTCCTCCATGAACACAGATCTTTCATGGAACTGAAATTATACTGTTTATACCATTTTTATCCTGCTTCTCTTGTTTAATATTATATTGTCTAAAAGAATAACTTTGGGACATAATGAAATCTATATAAACATTAGCAATCTCTTTCCCAACATTCTAAATCTTATTATAAAAAGGAGACTATCTGGAAAAATCACATTCTGTGCCTCCCTGAAATCACGCATCATCTCATCTGTTTGATATATTTGTAAACACCGCCCCATTCTTGGAGTACAACAACTTCCAAATTGCTCAATCTTTCTTCCAAGGGCTGGCCAACCAAAGGGTAGGATTCATCCACTCACTTATTCAACAAATATTTTCTGAACACCTACTGTGTGCCAGATGCTATGCTAGGCACTGAGTACAGATGGTCCATAAGACTACCAGGTCTAATTGAAATTTATTAAAGGGATATTTGCTAGGTTTAAGTGACATATTAAACTAGGCCAAATAGAGCCAGGTTTGAGGGTGATCTGATCAAAACTAGTCTTTCCAGTTCACCAATTTGACACCCACCTCAGCCAGGGTGGTCTAGCTCCTGTTCCCTGAACCTGCCTTTTTTTTTTTTTAATTAATTTATTAATTTATTTATTTTTGGCTGCATTGGGTCTTCATTGCTGCGCACGGACTTTCTCTAGTTACAGCAAGTGGGGGCTACTCTTCATTGCGGTGCACGGGCTTCTCATTGCGGTGGCTTCTCTTGTTGCAGAGCATGGGCTCTAGGAGCGCAAGTTTCATTAGTTGTGGCTGGCGGGCTCAGCAGTTGTGGCTCACAGGCTCTAGAGTGCAGGCTCATAGTTGTGGCGCACGGGCTTAGTTGCTCCGCGGCATGTGGGATCTTCCCGGACCAGGGCTTGAACCCGTGTCCCCTGCATTGGCAGGAGGATTCTTAACCACTGCACCACCTGGGAAATCCCTGAACCTGCCTTTCACCTGACTTTCTGTGTCTTGCTCACCACTCCTGAGAACCCCTACCTTCCTTTCTGCAGAGCCACATTCTATCCAGGAAGCTTTTCTGAACAGTGACTACGAGCCTCACTCTCAAACAGTTGCTGCACCAACCATCCAGAACCATCCATTCTGTAGACAACCTTAACTGCCCTTGCTCCCAAGTGGGGTGGTGGTAGGTATCCGGGACAGGCACCAGAGCCTCATTTTCTTTATTATTTCCCTCAGCTATGTACTACATGCATCACTACTAATCACCTAACCATTCCTCTCAGGAACTTCTCCAAATGAATCCCGTCTCTGAAAGGATCTTTCAGGAAAAACATTCTACCCTCTCAATTGCCACAGGGTGCGTGTGTGTATGTGTGTATAAATATATATATATATCTCCTTAAGAAAACATAACTACTTTACTTGGGTCACCTCACCACCCTTATGCCACATCAAGACCTGAGATCTTCCACACAAGGCACCAATCTGAGCTCCTTGTGTATAATCTTATTCAGTCTTCACAGCAAGTGCGGTGAGGTACATGCTACGACCACAATTTCCAGTTTAGAGAAAAGAAAACTGAAGTTTGGAGAGATTAAGCAACTTGCCCAGAGTTATTCAGTTAGCCACTGGTGAAGTATTCAAATCCACGCAGCTACTTCCCCATAGCAAGCTTTTTCTGCCCTGGCGAATATTCTTCCTCACGTGTTCTTCCCATGAGGCTGAAACCAGTAATTCTCACATTTTCATCGGCATCAGAATCACACAGGGGACTTGGTAAAAACACGCTTGCTTGGGTGCCGGTCAAGAGATTCTGGTTCAGGAAGGAGGGGGAGATCTGTATTTTAACAGGCACTCCCCCCCCCAACCAAGTGACTCTGGCGCCAGCTGTCTTCAGACTACACTGAGAGATATGGTTTTAAACACTAGGAGAATAAACCCATCAGAGGAGAGGCTTTTGGAAAATGGCATTCGTTTTCTCATTACCCATGATCCATCAGGGCTTTTTAAAAAAATTTAACTAAAAATATTTTTTAAACATTTTTATTTTGTATTAGAGTATAGTTGATTTACAATGTTGTAAATGCTATACAGGTGTACAGCAAAGTCAATCAGTTATACAGCAAAGTCAATCAGTTATATATATACATATATCTATTCTTTTTCAGATTTTTTTCCCATATAGGTTACTACAGAATATTGAGTAGAGTTCCCTGTGCTACACAGTGGGTCTTTGTTGATTATCTATTTTATATACAGCAGTGTGTATATATTAATCCCCAACTCCTAATTTATCCCTCTCCCCAACCTTTCCCCTTTGGTAACCATAAATTTGTTTTCTATGTCTGTGAGTCCATCCGGGCTTTTTAAAAAGTGGCAGGACTTATCGTTGAATAGGTACAGACTGTCACCTTGGAATGATGAAATAGTTCTGGAGACGGATGGTAGTGATGGCGGCACTACAACGTGGATATACTTAATGCCACTGAACTGACACTTAAAAATGGTTAAAACGGTAAATCTCATGTTATATTTTACCACAATAAAAAAAATGGCAGGATACCCAACTCTCAGCTGTCTTGTAGGTGTCTCTGACACCCTTTCCTGCTGATGTGGAAAGAGGTGAGGTTTACTCCTGAGGGATGGATTCCTTGGGAAAGGGACAACTGAGAGTAAAAGGTGGAGAAAGTTGGCCCTCTGGTGGCCCCTCCCCAGCTTCGGGCTGGCTGTGACACTCAAAGTCCGGGAGACAGTTCGCAGCACTCTTAAGCACACCTCATCCCCTGGCCGCCCGCAGTCTGTCCCTGACATACTCATGAGTGTCCCTGGACAGAGTAAAGAGGGAAGAGAGGAGCTCAAGGGACGTTGGGGAAAGAGCCTGCTTCAGGGCTCCAGGGCCAGCTCCACCCTGGGACCCTCAGCATGTCACCGCACCTCCCTCGGGCGTCACCTGGCCTGTTCCTTCTCACCTTTCAGATTTCAGCTCAGATGTCATTTTCTCAGAAAGGCTTTGCCTGCCCTAAGGCAGCCCCTCCTCCCCTCCCACTCATCATTTTCTATAATACTACCCTGCCTGATGTTTACCATCACTGGAAATTCTATTTACTACTTATTTGTACACTAGTTACTTGTTGGCATTGCCTGATTAGAACCAGAACTTCCTGACAGCTGGGAATGTGCTGGTTTTGTTCACTGCCATATTCTTTTGCTGGCGATATAATAGGAACTCAATGAATATTTGTAGAATAAATAGATTAATCAGGCTTATTTGTTTCACTGTGTATAATCTGTTCCTTCTACCTCCCAAGGTGATTTGTAGGAAAGGTCAAATGAGATCAGGTGTGCCAAGGTGCTTTAGAAGGAAAGACTCCACACAAGGTGGGGTTATCATACATTGGGGTAGGAGGGAAGGCAGCTCATGAAGCCCTGAGCACCCAAGGTGTCTCCTCCACGACCTGCACAGTAGGTGCCCCCCGCTCTTCTCCACTCCTCCTAGACAGAGACTTGTCTGGAATCTAAAAATTATGATGCTCCACCCTGCAGACCATCTAAACACAATGCAACCCAATTATTTATTACAAGGCTAGGCCTCTCAGTGAGTTTTCTCACTAGTGGGGCTCAAATAAAAAGATGCTACTTAGGAAGGCAGAGATATGCCAGGAGGGCAAACCTAGAAGAAGAACCACAAAGATGCTCCCTGACCTAAGTCAGTGGGGTTCAACAAGCCTGAACTGAGTGTCCAGCATATTCCAGATCCTGAGAGGTGACGGAGACTATCACAGTGGAGTGGCGGACACAGATACTGAATTGAAAACTCAAAGTCAATGAGGTGAATCTGGCATGGGAGGAGTCAGGGAAGGCTTTGTAGAGTGACTGACACCTAAACTGAATTTAAAGGACAGAGGAAAGAGGGATGGGTAAGAGTAGGCAGCCCAAGGTGAGGCACAGAATGGAGAGACCATGTGTCGTGTTTAGGGAGCTCCAAGTAGTAAATGCATTGGGTGTTTATTGCTGGAGTGTCTGGTGTGCCAGGGGACAAGTGGGGGCAAAGGGGCTGCGAGATGTACCTGGAAAGGTGGGTGGCGGCCACTCTCCCACGGGCAGCAGATCAAAGCTGTTTCAGACATATGCCCTTGGAGGCCTTGAAGAGATGAGCCTGCTCATTGGTCCAGTAGCCCAGAGGGCCGGTCTGGCTTGGCTGGGAGTAGAAAAAGGCGAAATGCAAAAAATCAACCAGACTTCGCTGTACTGCAAGCAGGGAGGGCTTGACTTGGGAGGGGCTAGGCTTGGAGAACTGGAGAGAGATTCCAAGTTAAATTTTTTCCCAGCCAGACTTGTCGCACGTGCTGGAGGACTTAGGCTGCCTATGTCATGGATTCAGGGTTGCCTGTGGAGCCCTGCTCTTGGCTGTCTCGCACAGGGACAGTGCAGCTTCCTAACAGCCTGGCAGAGCTTCGCAGCTGCTGTCAGGGCTAAACAGCGGGAAGAGGGGAAAGAATAACCAGTGTGACTCCCTGCATTTGATCTGAGCCAAAGTGGAATCTCCTCTGAGCCCTGAGTAAAGGCAGCAGAAAGGAAGAGAAGGAAAATTAGGGCCCTGGTATTTTGCATAAAATGTATATGGCCCAAATTTGCTCACGAGAAGTGATATGATTCAGAGAGAGCATCAAAGACAGGAAAACCAGAGAGAGAAGGGATGGGTGGGAGAGAGAGAATGGCTGTGTTGTGATAAAGCAGGTACAGGAAAGTGTTCCCCCTTCCTTTCCTTTCCCAGTGATCCTTACACTCAAGAAATCTCATGCATTCAAGAAAAAAGGGGAAAATGTACCAGTGTCTCACTGGGGGATATATTTACAGGGGTTCCCAGTGAGAATTAAAAACTTTGTGTATTAATTTTGATGATATTTGTAAAAAGAAAAATGTTCTCAAACCCAACCCACCCCTCCCCAAATCAATCACTCCAACTTTGGCTTGGACCTGGGGACAGAGGTGAAAGTCCCCATCTCATTAGCATACACTCACCTTTTCCCTTTCTCCACACTACTTCCAGCTCCTCCAGCTTAAGGCAGAGAGGATCCTGGCAAGGTTGAACACAACAAGTGGCTGAGCCTGAAACAAACTCCCTGCCATAAGGTCAACAGCATATTAGTAGTTGATCCCTTGGGGGATGGTGAGACTGGAACACCAAGGGGCAATAGACTACACCTCAATCATCCATCCGTGTTTCTATCCTACAAAACCCAGACAAAGAGCTCAGCCTCTCTCATCTACTTCTGCATCCCCACACGAAATAAGGTCTCCTTCCTCTAAGCCACCACAGCATGTGGCAAACTTAGGAAGCAGCATTTTCTGCCTGTCCTCTTCCTTACATGCTTCTCCTTGCCCCTGATAGCCTGCCAACTCCTGGTTTACTATTGCCAGTGTATCCCAGTTTCTGCTGGGCAGTCTCCTACACATTGCAAGCAGTAAATATCTGTAGAATGGACAGATGCAAAAGTTGGAAACAAGATATAGTGCCTGCTAGAGAATGGACTTGAGGACACGGGGAGGGGGAAGGGTAAGCTGGGACAAAGTGAGAGAGCGGCATGGACATACACACACTACCAAATGTAAAACCAATAGCTAGTGGGAAGCAGCCGCATAGCACAGGGAGATCAGCTCGCTGCTAGAGGGGTGGGATAGGGAGGGTGGGAGGGAGGGAGACGCAAGAGGGAAGAAATATGGGGATGTATGTATATGTATAGCTGATTCACTTTGTTATAAAGCAGAAACTAACACACCATTGTAAAGCAATTATACTCCAATAAAGATGTTAAAAAAAAAGATACAGTGCATCAATAAGGAAATGATTACATAAAACATAGCACATTCATACTCAGGAAAACAGATTTTTTTGTTTTTGTTTTTATGACTTAGATACATTTACCTAGAAAGAGTTCCAGAGTATATTGTTTCATTTTTTAAGATAAAAAGAAATTGAAGAACCAAACACGTTAGGAGATCACTTATATAATACAAAACAAAACCACACACACAAAACCAAAAGTATATCTTTATGTGTATGTGTGTGTACAACTGTATAAATGCATAGAGAAACGTTTGTAAGAGCACCTGTCCAACTAGGAATGGTGATTACTTCTGAAAAAGAAAAAGGAGAACTGGAGATGAATTATGGGGGCTTTTACTTTATCGGGAGTGTTTACATTCTTTACAACCAAGAATGTATTCACCTATTGTGTAATTAAAAATAAATCAAGGGGCTTCCCTGGTGGCGCAGTGGTTGAGAGTCCGCCTGCCGATGCAGGGGACGCGGGTTCGTGCCCCGGTCTGGGAAGATCCCACATGCCGCGGAGCGGCTGGGCCTGTGAGCCATGGCCGCTGAGCCTACACGTCCGGAGCCTGTGCTCCACAACGGGAGAGGCCACAACAGAGGCCTGCGTAAAGCAAAAAAAAAAAAAAAAAAAAAAAAAAAATCAAAAATATAATTCTTTGAAAGTCTTAAATTATTATATGAGATTTTTCATCCTGTGAAAGTTTGTTTTAATCCAATAAAGAGCCTGTGGAAGGCAGCAGAACTAGCTCTCGCTTGGGCAAGGGATTGTTTATCTTGCTTATCTCTAGTTAGAGCCAACAATGCTAATGATTCTGAATAGCACTGGACACTCCTTGGCCATCCCATCCCCTCCCACTCACGGCTTCAACTATCACCTCTATGTGGATGACTCCCAAATGTCTCTTTCCAGACACAGCCACTCCCACGAGCTACAGTCCTGACTTTCCAACTTCCTGTTGGATACAGCCAACACCTCATGTACAAAACCAGACTACTGTCCTCCCTTCTCTCCCTAATTCAATTCTTCTGCCTACCTTCTTCCTTCCTCTTAACTGGCACCTCCTCCTTCCCAGGAACTCAGAAAGGAAACTTCCCAGTTATCACTAGTCCTCTTAATCCACACACCCAGCTAGTTATCTGTCCTATTCTGGTGATTTTTCTAAAAAATTTTTCCCAGCTGTTAGCCACTGACACCACCCCAGGTCAGACCCTTTCCATCCATCACCTGGACTAGTGGAATCGCCTTCTAAATGGTCTCCTTATAAATTGGGAGACTGGGACTGATATATACACACTACTATATGTAAAATAGATAACTAATAAGGACCTACTGTACAGCACAGGGAACTCTACTCAATATTCTGTAATGACCTATATGGGAGATTAGTCTAAAAAGGAAGTGGATATATGTATATGTATAACTGATTCACTTTACTGTACACCTGAAACTAACACAACATTGTAAATCAACTATAATAAAAATTTATAAATAAATAAATAAATGGTCTCCTTGCCCCTGACTGACTGCTTTGATCCTTCTGCTAGATGTCCAACTTCCCACTTGGTGAAGGCCCAACATTCCAGCCTGTTGAGGTCATTTTGAGCTTCCATTCCATCACCCTATTGTATTAGCTATTTTCCCAACTTTGAGTCATCTGCAAATTTGGGAAATATGGCTTTTTGCCTTCATCCAAGTATCTGACAAAAATGTTAAACTGGGCTGAACCAAAGAAGCCTCTGGACTATAGATCTCTTTCTCAGGGAACCCAGAGCTTATCACTGGAGGAAAGAAAGTAACTTCAAAAAAAATTAGTGTCAGACACTTTTCATATACGATCTCATTTATACCTTAAAATAATTCTGGGTAGCAAGTACTGTTATCTTAATTTAGAGGTGTAAAACTGAAGTTGAGAATCATTAGGTAACTTGTTAAAAGCATATAGCTATTAAGTGGCAGAGTTTTGATTTGTACCACAAGTTTGTGTTGGTTCCACAGCTCATGGTTTTTCTACCACACAGCTGGAACTTTTCATGAATCCTTGCCTTCTAATAGAGCACACACTTCTTAAACTGCATCGAGGGACTTTCACATTCTAGCTTCAAACCTACCTTTGTAACAGTAAAGACTATACCATTTGTCAAACACAGTAATGTTTTACATGCTTTATTTCATTTAATCTGTGTCAAACCTATGAGATAGGTACCATAATTGTGTCCTTTTTACAGATTCAGAAGCTGATACATAGATTAAAAATAGCTTAATCTGTAAATTAAAGATTAACTCAAAATAAATTTTTTAAAAATAGCTTCATTAAGGTTACCCAGATAGTAAACAGCAAAGCTGGATTTCAAACTGGGGTCTGCCTGACTAGAGAGATACTTAGGAGGGAGAATGGACAGGAAGTTCAATTCATACAGTCAATGAACATGTATTTATGGAGCACTTGCGTCACAGGCTCAATATTGTGCTGAGGCTGGAGATCACAGAAACGACCTATGCCCCTGGCTTCATGGAGTGTATACTTTATTGGGAAAGACAGACAGAAATAGAAGGTAGCAGAGTGAGGCGAATACTGGGAGGAAGAAGCTCAGAAGGGTTAGTCTCAGAGGGCTGAGGTTCCCGGGCTTGGTGAGTGAGTCTACAAAGGTTCTATTCATTGTGATGGGGAACACGGAAGAAACAGGTTTGGGAAAAGATTTAGTTTAATTTGAGACATGAGTTTTGAGGAGATGTCTCACAGGCAGCTGGATATGCAGGTCTGGAGCTCAGGAGTGAGGCATGGACCATGGAAAGATCTTGAATCATGAATGAAACAACTCATGGAGATGGATTTACTCTAAGGATCCACAATATGTACCTGGGGCGAACAAGGAAAAAGAAGACCTCAAAGGAGATGCTGCTCACCTGGCCAACTACTGCACTCCCATGAACAGCCTTCTGAGGATGGCTTCTCCTCTTCCCAAGCAGAACAACTTTCCATCCATCAAGCCACACCCAGCTTCCTCCAAGCCCTCGCACTGCTCCAGAAAACTCCAGCCCAGAGCTCCCTCTCCTAGACTCAAGCCATTTAACAGCTGGCCAGGGACTCAGCCATTTCTTGGTAAGGATATTGAAAATTTCAGGTATTTGTGCCATCTCCCTGATTGGACTGAAAGATCTCTGATGGCAAATCCTGGGTATAACATTAAGAAGGCAGTCAACATCCTCTTTACAGAACCAACCAATAGTACTCAGTTTCCAAAAGCGTAAGGAAGCAATAGCAAAGCATTTATGTGGGCTAGTTACTCCAGATGAACCTAAATGCCTTCCTCAATACAACAGCAAGCACGTCCTGGGCACTCTCCCAAGTTTCCCCCTGAGCCTCTGCACTGAACAGAGCTGGTCAAGGTGAGCATTCCCTGCCTCTCCTTGTGCCTTCTAATCTATTCCTATTCCCAAGAGCCCTTGCTTCCAGAATTCTTCAAGTTGAAAAGAAATTTCTTCAGGACAGAAGAAACGAGGAAGAAAACGTTTTACTTCAGAAAACACCGAGTAGCAGCAATAGAAGCCTCTTTTCCATGAGTCAAGTCACAGAGTTTTAACCAAGATCCTTTAACAAAATATTGTCTAATTTTACAATTTATAAATGATTCCTCATTTGTGATGTTTTATACTATCCTTCTATAAATAAGCAAATGTCTGAAATACTGAGAAAGGGAGACAGTAACACCTTGTTTCACAAATTACAGAGACTGTCAGATTCTCACTTGCATCATCACCTGGCTCAGGTAAGCTCAGGTGGGCAGTAGCCATGGGGATCTTGCTCACCATTGTCCCCCATCAGCTGGCACAGTGCCTGACTCATGGGAGTGACTCAGAAGGACTGCTGAATGTATGAATGTTGAATGGATGAGACAGTAAAATTGGGAAAAAACAAAATTGTAGAAAAAACAAGGAGACAGGGAATGAGGGGCAACATGGAAGTAGCAAGAGTACAAAGAAAGCTGAGGCAAAGAAACAACCAGCCACCTCCTTACATCTTAGGCTCAGGTTCTCCGCAACTTCTCCACAAAGACACCCACACAGCAGCTAAATCTTTGGGTCAGTTTCTCAGTCCTATAGCTGTCAAATGCACACTTACAGTACTGGCCATTTAATATTTTTAAGTTTTGTAACCGCTTTCTCTCTTCCTTTCTATATGCCTTAGGAACACTTGTTTTTTTTTAACCTTTCACCTAAACTAAGACTTGACATTGCATTTGACTCCTACTAGACTCTAAGCTTGTCTTTCAGGTTTGCTGCTTTGCTACTTAACATCCCATATTAGTCCAGAAAAGGAGACAGAGGTCACATTGTGTCTGGAATTGTAAGGAACAGTGCCTAATCCTCTAATGGTAGTTCCAATTCTGCCTATCTTATGAGGATTGCAAAGAAACAAGAGTGTCCCAGTTAATAAATAAATACATACATACATACATACACACATAAATAAGTAAATAAAGACACTACATTTTCACTTCACAGGAAGAGCCCCAAGTAACCAATCTACGCTTACTCTCTCCCCTCTACCCTCTGCACTTCGTCTCCCTTACTCTCTTCACTCTACAGTTTGCACTTCTCTCCCTTACTCTCCCCCTCTACCGTCTGCACTTCGTCTCCCATACTCTCTCCACTCTACAGTTTGCACTTCTCTCCCTTACTCTCTCCCCCTCTACCATCTGCACTTTGTCTCCCTTACTCTCTCCACTCTACAGTTTGCACTTGTCTCCCTTACTCTCTCCCCCTCTACCGTCTGCACTTCTTCTCCCTCACTCTCTCCCCCTCTATCATCTGCACTTCATCTCCCATACTCTCTCCACTCTACAGTTTGCACTTGTCTCCCTTACTCTCTCCCCCTCTACCGTCTGCACTTCGTCTCCCTTACTCTCTCCCCCTCTACCATCTGCACTTTGTCTCCCTTACTCTCTCCACTCTACAGTTTGCACTTCGTCTCCCTTACTCTATTCCCCAGGAACAGTATCTCCAGCTCCTCACCACATTTGAAGCTGCCCCTGTCGCTCTGAGGAAAGCACAGGCGGTCTCCAGGAATTCAATCTATGCAGACTCAGGAGCAGCAAGCTAATTTTAATATCAGTCTTTGATGGTCACGGCCAAAATAAAGTCAACTTAAAAAAAAAAAAAAACCAAGGAAGTAAAATCTAAATGGATTCTAGATTGATCTCTACCTTATAGACAGAATTCATTAACACAATGATAATACTCTGCCAGCAAGATTGAAAACATGGTTTAATGATGGGAAACTTGTTAATGTGATATAATAAACCAGTAGGTCAAATGTGAAAAAAAGCACACAATCATCTCAAAGATTACCTTTTTGACTTTTGATAAATTCAAATCCCTTTCATTAAAAACAAACAAACAAAAACTATGAATATAAAACTCCTTCCAGGGCTTCCCTGGTGGCGCAGTGGTTGAGAGTCCGCCTGCCGATGCAGGGGACACGGGTTCGTGCCCCGGTCCAGGAAGATCCCACGTGCCGCGGAGCAGCTGAGCCTGTGAGCCATGGCCCCTGAACCTGCGCGTCCGGAGCCTGTGCTCCGCAACGGGAGAGGCCACAACAGTGAGAGGTCCGCGTGCCGGAAAAAAAAAAAAAAAAAAAAAAAAAAAAATTCCTTCCACAAAGTGATTTAAACAATTTTAAACCAAAAGCCAACATCATACTCACAAGTGAATATGAAAAGCATTTCCAATAAAATCAGGAATAAAATTCAAAGGTCTATTATCCTCCTCTTAGTTATCAATATTCGAATTTCTGATTTAAAAGAGAAATAATCATTATTTGCAGACGATACAATTCTCTACCTAGAGAGCTCAGGAGAATCAGCTAAAAAATTAAGTTGATTAAATAAAAACCTAAAACAAAACCTAAAACATATTTAAAAAATAAGTAAGAAGTATATGATTTACATGAAGACTACTACAAAACTTCACTAAGAGATATAAAAACATTTGAGTAAATTAATAAACATACCAGTATGGAAAGACTAACTACAGTAAACATAATAATTTTTCCTAAATTAATATATATTAATATAATTACATATAATGTATATATTATATATAACAAATCTATATTATATTATATATAACATATTATATATATATTATAGTATATAATAAATATATATATTTATTATAATCCTGATCAGGATATCAATAGATGTTTGAGATTTTGACAAAGTGTTTCAAAATTTAACTTATAAGAATAAGCAAGGGGCTTCCCTGGTGGCGCAGTGGTTGAGAGTCCGCCTGCCGATGCAGGGGACACGGGTTCGTGCCCCGGTCTGGGAAGATCCCACATGCCGCGGAGCGGCTGGGCCCGTGAGCCATGGCCGCTGAGCCTGCGCGTCCGGAGCCCGTTGCTCTGCAACGGGAGAGGCTACAACAGTGAGAGGCCCGCGTAACCACAAAAAAAAAAAAGAATAAGCAAGGAAAAATAAGGAAAATTTTAGTAATTATAATTAGAGAGAGCTTGCTCTGTGTGATATTAATATATGTTATAAGGCTAAAATAACTAAAGCAGTGTGGTATTCATTCAAGAATTTACAAATAGATATCTTAGGCCTAAAATTGACTTTAGAATATACAAAATCAGATTAGGAATTGTCTAGGATTATCCAGTAAGTATATTATTTAAGGAAATTATATAAGGAATATAAATATATACATGAGGAAATAAATACATTTTGAAGGAAAATGAAGTATTTAGAAAACAGATTAGGTCTTCAACTCATAATATGTACAAAAAAAAACTAACTTCAAATGAAAAGTTCATTGTAACTAAAAGCCTAAAAAGCTAAAAAACACAGTTAATCACAGAAAGTAGATAAAGAATACAAATTTAAAAGATGTGGAAGTAATCACCATGGAGGACATAGACCTATCTGGGCATGTGGAAATTAAAATTTTCTGTACATTAAGGAACATGATAAACATTTCAAAAATATGATATTTCATTAATATTTATATAGAGTATCCCATAGTAGGATAAACGTAATTCACTTGATTATGATTAACAAAGTTAGGTGAAAAGTTATAAAATGTGAAAGCATGATCTCAATTTGGGAAAAAACAAACAGAAGAAAAAAAACTAGAAAGTCATGAACCAAATATTGGACTTCTTTATTGTGCCTTTCTGTTTCCCAAATTATCCAAAATTAACTTGTATTATTTTATAATCAGGAAAAAATGCTAGTTGAGAAAAACAGCATCAAATGACAATGATATGTTATAGTCTTAATTCATTAAGAAGTCTCAAATTAAAAAAAGACAAATGGACAAAGAAAGTGATTTAATAATTAACCAAGAGAGAGCACATTGATGAGATATCAATGTTTTATTGTTTCCAGTAATCAAAGAAATGCACATTCCAACTATGAAGTACAAAGTCCGGTATCTCTTATTGACATACCACTGGAAAGACTACTCCAGCACATCATTAGTTGAAGTGCAAACTGTTGCAACCTTTTTGGAGAGCATTTTGACAGTACATATTTCAAGCCTTTAAAAAAGTTCTTCACTTTTAGTAATTTCAGTTCTAGGACTCTGTGCTAAAGAAAGAATTACAGATCTAGGCAATGGAGAGTTAGAAAAAATTGGGGATCAACAACTAAATGCCCAACAAGAGGGGAATGGGTAAGCCCCTCCACAGTACCACATGACAGAATGAGACCCAAACACTGAAATCAAGGTTTGGAAACCTGTAATGGAGTGGGAACATCTTTTTTTTCTTTTTTTTTTTTTTGTGCTACGTGGGCCTCTCACTGTTGTGGCCTCTCCCATCGCGGAGCACAGGCTCTGGACGCGCAGGCTCAGCGGCCATGGCTCACGGGCCCAGCCACTCCGTGGCATGTGGGATCTTCCCGGACCAGGGCACAAACCCGTGTCCCCTGCATCGGCAGGCGAACTCTCAACCACTGAGCCACCAGGGAAGCCCTGGAGTGGGAACACCTTAATGATGGAATGTTAGGCAAAGAATGCAGGACTGAAAATTGTGTATTATGTATCTATACTATGGTCTTAATTTTGTTTGAAACAAACAAACCTCCCAGTTCTGCTGCTCCCCAGCCAGGCAGCTTTGGTCAAATCTTTGAGTCCCTGAGACCAATTTCTTCAACTCTAAAAGTGAGAAGGGAGGACTTCCCTGGCAGTCCAGTGGTTAAGACTCTGCGCTTCCCAACTTAAGTGTCCATCGACAGATGAATGGATAAAGATGTGGCACATATATACAATGGAATGTTACTCAGCCATAGAAAGGAACAAAACTGAGTTATGTGCAGTGAGGTGGATGGACCTAGAGTCTGTCACACAGAGTGAAGTAAGTCAGAAAGAGAAAAACAAATACTGTATGCTAACACATATATATGGAATCTAAAAAAAAAAAAGGTTATGAAGAACCTCGGGGCAGGACAGGAATAAAGACGCAGACGTAGAGAATGGACTTGACATGGGGAGTGGGAAGGGTAAGGGGAGGGGGAAGGGTAAGCTGGGACAGAAGTGAGAGAGTGGCATGGACTTATATATACTACCAAGTGCAAAGTGGATAGCTAGTGGGAAGCAGCCGCATAACACAGGGAGATCAGCTCGGTCCTTTGTGATTACCTAGAGGGGTGGGAGGGAGACGCAAGAGGGAAGAGATATGGAGATACATGTATATGTATAGCTGATTCACTTTGTTATAAAGCAGAAACTAACACACCATTGTAAAGCAATTATACTCCAATAAAGATGTTAAAAAAAGACTCTGTGCTTCCACTGCGGGGGGCATGGGTTTGATCCCTGCTCAGAGAACTAAGATCTCACATGCCGCAGGGTGTGGCCAAAAAGAAAACAAAAAAAAAACAAGTAAAAGTGAGAGGGGAACATTTGGATCCCTCAATTTTCACTGTTGCATGACACAGCATGTAATAAAAAAGTAATAAATAAATCATAAACAGATGCATAACGTCTGCATTAATAATTAAAAGATAGAATTTTAGTTGTTAAAATTTTGAATTAAAAATTCTTTTTTAATTAATTTTTTATTGAAGTATAGTTGATTTACAATACTGTGTTAGTTTCAGATGTACAACGCAGTTGATTCAATATTGTTACAGATTATACACCATACAAAGTTATTGTAAAATACTGACTATATTCCCTGTGCTGTACATTACATCCCTGTGACTTATTTATCTTATAACTGATAGTTTGTACCTCTTAATCACCTTCACCTATTTCGCTCCAACCCCTACCCATCTCCCGTGTGGTAGCCACTAGTTTGTTCTCTGTATCTGTGAGTCTGTTTCTGTTTTTAGATTTCACATATAAGTGAAAGCATACAGTATTTGCCTAAAAATTCTTTACTTTTAAACTAATAACTTAAACAAGTGACATATTTTAGACTTTACTGCTTAGTGATAATTCATTAGAAATAGGCTGCATGGCTAGAAATAAGCATGCTCTCTGATCCTCTGTAACTAATTTGATATGGGCTTGCCCGCCTGAGTCAGGAACACACTTCACCTGTTGTCAGCCATCCCGTGATTTGGCACTGGTGAGGCCCTCAGTCAGCAGAGGGTAGTTAGTCAAAATCCTAGATCTGAGAGATGCCCCAGAAGAACCTGCAAGGCTGTCTGACTGCTGTTGCACTGAGAGCACAAGAATCACTTTTTGGAGTTCTTTTTACAAATTTATGTAGTTTCTGCACATAGCTCAAGAAGTTCTTGCCATCCTCTCAGATTCAAATAATATTTGAGCATATTTCTTTCACAACTGCCTGGAGCTTTACCAATCCCTCCCACTGTGAATTTTAGGACCCTGCTGGAGGCACGATGATGAAAGAATAACCAGGCTGAGTTAGGGACTACTTAGCCTGCTAAGCAGCAGAGAAGTGAATCTGAGTTTGCTCGGACCACAGCAGTTACCAAAACTGCAAACTGAATGAGGCTCACGCTCTATCCTGTCATCCAAATTCATTCTGCCTTTGGGGGGAAAAAGGAAGATAATTTCATGCCAAAAGCATTTAACTTCTGTGAATTTTATCCACCTCCCTGAGACTGACAAACCAGACTATTAGAGAATGCTTCAGTTCCTCCAGGCAAACAGATCATAGGTGAAAATATGTTCATCAATGAAATCTGAGTTCGTGTTGTTAATAGTAACAAATGAATTAAAACTTTCTTTAGAAGTGACAGTAACTTGAACTAACTCCAGTGATATCCAAATTAAACTGTGTTATATGATATTTTAATCCCAGATGTGTCTAGTATGCACTTGGTCACACGTGTTTTTCCCAATGATTTTTTTTCCATTCTCTAGATTTTCCATAGTCAGTGATATTATATAGTTTAAACCTAAAATAAAGTCATCAAAACAGAGTCTTTCCTTGCTTCTGCCTCTTTCCTAATTCTGAATATAGCAGCCTTACTGTTTAATTATTAAAATGTAGCTGTTCCTACAAAGCAATAAAATTCATAAATGCTAGCCGCATTTTGTTATAGCTTTGAACTTGTGTGCACGTGTAATCAGCTCTTCTGAAGGAGACGTCCCAGTATTTTTATAAACGGAGCACATTTCACTGGGGCCACCACACAGCAGACCACTTAACGGAGCCAGCAGCAATGCCATCACTGCAGATAATGGTACTGGCCAGCACTGCTCGACCAATAACCCAGTCAAGCACGGCCACCCTGTTGATGTTTATTTTGTTTTGTTTTCTTAAGCCTTAAGGGTAGAGGGGAAAGGATGCAAGAGTATTAAGTCTGCCTTATAGACTCAACGCTGTGAAGAAGAAGCAGGGAGGAGACTGGGGTTCCACTCTGTCCCCTCTCGTCCCAGGCCCCACAGATGGTGGGCAGGGGAGGAAAGAACAAATGTCCTGCAGCTCCTGAGAGCAGAGGGGACCCTCTTCCTTGCAGAGGCAGAGAGACATCAGAGACCTTGGGGAGGTGCGGCTGTGCACCCATAAGAAGCAGCCTTGTGTCACTGCACCTGAAGTCACCTGTGGTCAGGGACAATGGACATTTCAGTGGCAACCAGGCAGAGAGAGGAGTAACAGAGTAAGATCCCCAGCTGCACTGGGGGAGAGCACCAGGGGAGAGCAGAACCCTGTGAAGAGATGATGCTAGATTCTCCTTCCGCCATTCCACTGGGAGACTCAGTCAGAATAAAAATGAGCCTAAGAGCCAGGATTTGTTGAATCCTGATTGTATATCAGGCGCTGTTCTAAGCCCTTTACACGAACGATCTCATTTATTAGGTGCTACTATTACCCCTCCCATTTAGTGAATGAGGACCCATTTAGTTTAGGCCTCAGCAGGACCAGTATTTTGCATGAGGTCACACAGATTGCTTATAAACAGTGGAGCCAGGTAAACAAATCCAAGCAACCAGGCTCCAGATCCCCAACTTGTAAAAGGCAATTAGAGAAAATACAGCGAGTTCTATTTCCTGCACATCCAAGTCTTTGGGTGAAAGGTCATACATAGTGTGCCTTAACTTGGGGTTTAGGTTTTCTCAAACTTCTCTCTGTCTCTCTAGCAACAGAAGTGCCCTTTCATGCCAAATCTAAGGCAGGACCTCACTGTATAAATAAAATGAGTAAGAGCGGGCTGCTCATCAGAAGCGGGTTGAAGGGCTGAGATCTTCATCTGCCTGCATCTCCCTCACCTGACAGAGGCCCCAACACCCCTGGAGCACAGCTGGAAAATCAGTATCACTCTGAATTGTGAGCTTGAGAGACAAAAGCAACACAGCTAGAAAGCCAACAACAGCCAGCTAAACCAAAGGAAAAGGAAGATATAACCACCCGCCACCCTCCCAGCAGTCACAGAGGTACCTCACCATCCGGGCCCTGACACAAATCATCTCAAGTTTGAGCATTTGAAGGGCCAGAAGGAGGTGGAATTCAGGGCTGGAGCAGAGAGTCAGGAATGAGGCAAATCCAATAAACAGGCAGAGGTGGGAAGCGGAGCCAACAGGGCGCCGGGGCCAGCGGTCTGTGGTGAGTGAGCAGGGCTGCTGTAGGCACAGAGGTGGGAACCCGAGAGGGAGGCCAGCACAGGAACTGCTCCCAGAACCAGCGTCCTCCAGCTTCAAGCTGTTCACACATATTATATGAGATAGAAATGGCAAAAGCTTACCAAGTACTTTGATACACATGTTTCTTTTTTCTTTTCTTTCTTTCTTTTCTTTTTTTTTTTTTTTTTTTTTTGGTGTATGGGGACTACATCACCCTCCTTCTTGCCTGTTCAAAAACTGCTTTTTCCTTCTTTACAGTAACATACCACTCAGTGGCCGGTACTGTCAGCCTTAGCAGACAGAAATGCCTGCTTTGGGGAGTCATGTGAGTAACAATTAAGAGTCCCAGACTATGTGGATTCACATCCCAGCTCTACCCCGTACTAGCTGTGTAACCTTGGGCAAGTTACCTAACTTCTCAGTGCCTGAGTTTCGTCTTCTGTGATACGCAGATAATAAAAGTAAGAGAATTGCTGTGAGGATGACAGGTTAATACACACAAAGTAGTTAGAACTGTACCTAGCAAAGTTCAAACTAAATGCTAGCTATTACTGTTCTCTTATTTTGACAGCTTTCATTTCCCTCCTTACCACTTTCTGTTTTCTCTTCCCCACTCTATTAGTTCCCTATTGCTGCTGTGACAAATTGCCACAAATGTAGTGGCTTAAACAATACACATTTGTTATCTTACAGTTCTGGAGGCCATAAGTCTAAAATGGGTTGGCAGGGCTGACTTCCTTCTGGAGGCTCTAGGGAAGAATCTGTTTTCTTGCCTTTTCCAGCTCCTAGAGGTAGCCTGCATTCCTTGGCTCCTGACCCCTTCCTTACATTACCCCTACCTCCTGCTAGGGACTCTGATCCTCTTGTCTCCCTCTCATAAGGACCCCCTTGATTACACTGAGCCCACCCAGGTAATCCAGGATAACCCCTCATCTCAAAATCTTTCATTTAATCACATCTGTGAAGTTCCTTTTGACGTGTTAAGTAACATACTTACAGGTTCCAGGGATTAAAACTTAGACAACTTTGGGGGACCACCGGCATTATTCAACCTACCACACATCTTTCCAAAGCCTAAAGTTGCATACTGGCAAGACTTAGGTAGGTCCAGAGGGAAAAGACAATATTAGTAGCTAACTTTTTGAGCACTGACTATGTGCCTGGCACTATGCAAAGTGCTTTAGGTGCATTATCTTACTTGGCTCTCAGAGCAACCCTGTAAAATTACTATCTTACAGAAAGGTTAACTTCTTGTCTAAGGTTGTACAACTAGTAGATGGCAAAGCTTATGTAAAACTAGGTAAATTTGACTCTAGAGCCCTTGTACTTGACCAAGAGTGCCTTATCCCTACACCTTAAGCTATTATAACTGGAGTCACCATGACCACTAGGGGCCTTGGAGACTATGCCACGAGAGGTACACATGCTCAGGGGACACAGGCACATAGGGGTCCTGCAGAGTCCATGCTGTAAGGTCCACACAGATGGTGGAGCCTTCAGAACATCTTCTTACACTCAAAGGAGAAAGCCTGGGGTTACTAAAGAGTTTCTTCAAATGCAGATTTGGACCAAAAAGCCAAGAAGGGACCAGTTGAAGAGAGAAAGTGAGAAGTCCATTCCTGACCCCAGCAGACCAGCCCTGCAGTTCTAATCAACCTCCCAGAAGAAGAGAGAACCTCACAGTCTTCCCTGGAGAGACTTCCAACTCAGAAGACCCAGATCCAGATTGATCCCGATCCTCTGAAACCCTACCAGGAAGTTTCAGAACCCCAGCTACTAACCAATTTAGCTATAGTCCTATCTGAAACTTTCTAATGAGGCACGTTAAAGCTATTTGGTTTCACTCAGCAGAAAAAGGGCCAGTCATTTGTTTTGGGTGATGAGCCCAGAGGTTGTTTCAGGAAAGCACAATGGTCAAGGGAACGGAGTCTGGAGCCGGCCTGCTCTAACTGAATCCCGGCCCTGGCACTTTCTTGCTCTGACTTCAAGCAAGTTACATGACCTTTTAGTTTCTCAGTTTTCCCATCTTCAAAAGAGGCATAGTAAGGGAGATCCATATGTCCTTATCCAAAATCAGAAGGTTTCTGGCTTTCGTAATGGTAAAACAGTACATGTGCCATATATTAAATAATGCTATAGGTGGGATCTGCAGCAAACATGTCCAATTGTTTCTGAAATTAAAATGTATAAATGTTCTTACCAGGTGAGAAAAATAAAGACCATAATAACCTCAAGACCAAATTTTGTAGCCAAACTTATGAAAACCACAGTTTTGAGAGTTGTTTTTTTTTCTTTGTTTGTTTTAACTTTGGAATTGCAGGTAAGGGATAACAGGTCTCTGGCATTTACCACCTAATGTTGCTGTTAGGATTAAATGAATTAACAGATGTAAAGTGCTTAGAACGTTGCCTGGCACGTAGTAAGCACTATATAAGTGTTAGCAACAACAACTACTATTATTATTCTCATCTAAATAGACTTGGTAGGGGACTATGAACAGGAAATTGTTAATTTATGACTAAATTTGATTTGAAAATTAGTACACTGGAGATTAATAGTCATTAATCCTTTAGAACAATATCCCAGGGCAGATTTCTGAGATGATGGAAATGTTATATATCTTCCTTGTCCAGTACGGTAGCAACTAGCAACATGTAACAATCACTTGAAATGGGACTAATTTCATTTAATTCTAACTAACTTAAATTTAAATGCAAATAGCCCTATGTGGCTTGTGGCTACCCTACTGGACAGAGGGCCGGGTTCCAATCTGGCTCATGAAAACCTATTTAAGCCACAACACAGATGAATTACAGCATTAATAAAAACAAGCCTGAGTTCTAGACCGTGGGAGCAGAGAAGACCCCATGATGCTGAAGAGAGTTTTCTCTTCCTTTCTAGGCCCCATAGTTGGCCCATGGCAAAGTGCATCTTTGATATATTCTTCTTCTTTCTCTACTCCCCAGTTCCCCATCTCCAACTCTCCTCTTGGGGAGCCTCACATAATTGGGCCACATGCTCCCCTAAGCCCCCCCATCAATACCTCCCAGCCCTTCTACAGCAGTGTCATGCTCCCTAGCCACCTGCCTTCCCTCTCCCAACCAAATTCCCACTTGCTCAATGCCAAGATCTCAACCAAGTATCCAGAGGAAAGCAACTTGTTCAAACAAATCGACACTCTAATCAGTTACTGCTTTTTCTCACGTCTTCCCTGCTGCTCCTTCTGAATCCGAAGCTCTAAATTGTTGTGCTCCCCTGGACCCCTTCTCCCCACAAGCAGAGGGAGCCGAGGCAGAGAAAGAAGGAGTCCAGACTGAAGCAGTTGTTGTCCTCTACAGGCCGATTGCCAGCCAGGTGTGTGGAAGGCAGGCACCACCAACACACATGTGCACAGCAGCCTCGCTCCCTGCAAATATCTCCTCTTGCCCAGGCAGGGCAAGCATTCCCTGCTCTCTGCTTTAGAAAACAGCAAGCACAATTCTTTTCAATTTTCCTTTATTCATTTAAAAATTTGTAGGTAACAAATTGCACATCAAATGAATTGTTTAAAATACACGACAAAAGCCCAGGGAAGACTGTGATTAAGAACAGCTGCAAATACAAAAAGAAAACCGACCACCTTCATTGGAATCTAGCTTCACCACAATGCACTGGAGCATGGAAATTTTAATGACACAGGTCAACCTTGGAGTACATCCAAGGAGCTTATGTTACTATAAGGACTGGAAGACTGTCCCTCCAGCTCTTACTTGATCCCCAGGCTTGGACCAAAGATGATTATTATGCAGGGCTCCTAGGTATAAGGAAAATTTTCCCTGTGAGGCTGTAAATGGAGGACAATTTGAATGGTAAACATTATGTTCTTCTCTGAATCCTTTTGGTTATATTATCTCCTTTTCCAAAGTAGAGATTTGTATTGAAGAAACAAAGTCGTAACACTATTTCTAGAGGGCCTTCTAGGTGCAAGCTCTGTGCCAAGAAAGCCACAGTTAATTCCTTCAGTAGGGAAAATGAAACATCTACATAAATAACTCTCAAAGAACGCTGAGAGAAGAAAGGCTAGGGAGGTATTCAATAAAATGCTGCAGGCATCAGAGCTAGAGAATGTCGACTATTTGGGGCTGGGGTATTAGGGAAGGTCTCACAGCAGCAACAAAAACTTAGTTTGAAGGATGGTTAGGATTTAAAGTGGTAAAATGGAGCAGGAAGGGCACTCAGGAAGAGCAAAGGATGTTCTAGAAGACAGCATCATCAGGCATCCTTCAGCAACTATCCACGAAGACATGGCTACACACAGCATCCAGAGATAGTCTGCCACCCCTTCACCCCCAATGCCAACTGGCCCTGTAAGGGCATCTACAGGGTCACCTGCATCCACCTCCCAAGACAGGCTCTCAAAAATTCTTCCTGGTGGGGTGCAGCACTCTTGGCCTCGGCTGCGTCCATTCTGCGGCAGTGGCTCCACCCTATCCCTACCAGGGCTTCCTACCAGAAACACAAGGAAATTCACTAATCCTGCAGAGATCTAAATGACCTACTGGCAAATTTTGCATGATGAAACTAAAATTAAGAACCATGTGGAAATAAAACTTTTCCATCAAGTGAATCCTACCTAACATCTATTGAGGGAGCTCCCTCTTTAAAATGAGGCTGCTAAAAATCTTTGAATGATGGATCTTTCTTACACCGAATAATTAGTTGAGTCAGTTGAACCAAGTGTTCTCATGGCTTAAATACCAGGCAAGATGTGCGGGGGGAACCGTAAATTTACACTGTGCGTTTAACATTAGACACAAGGAAGACTTTTCCTTCTAGGTTATTCATTATCACAGCATTAGAGGACTTGAAGAAAAAAGACGTAGCCATTCTAGTTACCAGTGAAACTGAGACCAGGTCCAATATTATATTTTCTAGGACCTGATGTAGCTAATCGCTCCAGGAACAATCTCTTGAGCACTTGCGTGAAATACTGGCGGCTAGGGGGCCGCCTCAGCAAGAGCTTACACTTTTCTTCTTTGTACTGCACACACAAAATGCAGTGGAGACCCAAGGCAAACATCTGAAGGGGCGAAGGAAGCACTTAACAGGGTATCCTCCAGCCCATGTGAGGGCTGGCCCGCGCCCCCTAGAGAGTCGCCTGCCTCAGTTCTCCCCTGGGGAGGGGAGTAGCTACCTGTACTCCCGCCAGGTACGCGGAGTGAGGCTGCTGCCCCTGGCCGGATCTACTGGATTCAGAGATTAAAAGCCTATCTCTCCCCTTCTCCAAGCCTGAGGAACCGAGCCACAGAAACACCTCCTTACCTTTCCTCTTCCGGCCGGTCGCGCCGGAGTCCCCAAGTGCAGCGTCCCT
Source organism: Phocoena phocoena (assembly GCF_963924675.1). Classification (NCBI taxonomy): domain Eukaryota; kingdom Metazoa; phylum Chordata; class Mammalia; order Artiodactyla; family Phocoenidae; genus Phocoena; species Phocoena phocoena. The sequence continues at coordinate 32,842,620 of NC_089234.1, forward strand.
CTGGGACGCGCCTGTCGCTGGCGGCGTCGGGTGTCCTCGCTACCGTGTGTCAGCGGCGGAGCGGACGACAGGAGCGCGCAGAGCCGGGCAAGTGCCCGGGAGGCAGAGCCCGGGGCGCGCCGCCCGCAGCCGCCGCCGCCGCCGCCGCTGCCGCCGCGCCCACCGGTCCCGCGTCGTCGTGTGCGCCCCCGCCCGGCGCCGCTCCCTCGCTCCGCGCCCGCAGAGCTCTGCAAGCTGCCCGGACGGCGGCACGGGCGGCAGCGGAGCCCCCACCCTGGGCCGGGCTTTCCCAGAACTCGCCCGCCCGGGGTGAGAGGCCGCGAGCGCCACCGCGGGCCGCCGGGCGGCCGGGGCGCGGCCTGAGCTGGGCCCACCCCCGGGCGCGGGCCGCGCTGAGAAGGCAGGCGCGAGGGGCGGTCCCGGCCGCCACCCACGCCCCGGCCGCCACCCACGCCCTGGCCGGCGGCTTCGCTGAACTTCGCCAGGCCCCGGCCTCGGCCCCGGCTTCGGCCTCGGCCCCGACTTCAGCCTCGGCCCCCGGGGGCTGCCCAACGCCTGGGGAGCCGCAGTGGGAGCTGGCGAGAGCGCAGCGGGGTTGCCCGGCTCCGACTGGAAGTGGGGAACTCGGTCCACCTCAGGCCGCGGGAATTTAGTCTCACACTTTACGCCAGGGACCGTCCCTGCTCGACACACACGGAAACAGAGGCTCTTGGAGGTTAAATTACTTGACCAAGGTTACTCTGGTAAGGGCAGCACCAAGTCACCAATCTGTTCGGTCATTCATCATTCAGATATTTACTGTTGTGTGTGGCGCCGTGCAGTGCCAGGCTCAGGAGATACCCCTTTGACTGCTAATAGTGACCGTCCAAATAGTGACATCCAGGTCTGTGGACTCCAAATCTAGTGGCTTTCGCTGCTGAAGCAAACAAGAGGTGTTCAAAGCTGCCAGAAACTGCAGGCTCTGCACGGAGCCTTACCTAATCGTCGAGGTGGTTTTTGTACCCAGCTGGCCGTCAGGAGAGCCAGGCACCTGAGGAGAATCGAAATATCATCCCCCTCCCTTTCCCCTAAACCCCCCTCCCTCTTTACCTATTTTAATGGACTAACCTGTTGCATAGGTTTCACCCTTCCTCTTATATTCAATCAGGACCAATTCCGGGGGGCCCCTAGCCCTCCCGTCTGTCCACTCCTTGGAGCGAAGCATCCCTCACAACACAGCCATATTATTCTTCCTCTTCTACAGCTTTAATCTGTGCAGAAACCTTCACTGGCTCCCTGCTGCCTTCCAGACTAACTCCCCACGACTGTAGGAACCCAACATGGCCTGATTATTAGGGACCACCCAAGAGGATGCTTCTCCCACTCTGAGCCTCTACCTGGACCATGACAAGCACCTCCCACACCCTTTCCTGCTGCTCAAGTATGACCCTTTCTTTCAGGTCACTGTTGAAAGTGGCCTCCCCTCCTTTGAGCCTCCAGGCGCAGGAGGGGCACCAAAGAATTCTGCCTGTAAGAAAAATATGCCAGCCTGGTCCTTAAACTGTTTTGCTGTTTTCTCACCACTAGGATTTTCCTGAAAATCAACGTTACCTCCTTCCTTGAGAGCCGGTTTTAGAAAGCTGTCTGCAGAAGCCTCTGAGGAGACTCTTTGTTCATGAAAAGCTTGAGACCTTAGCCCTAGAGGACCAGGGAGTAGTCATTTACTCTGACCCATTGCTCGCACAGTCCTGGACAGGTGAATGGAGGAGCCAGGAAAAAGGAAGCATTACTGACACTAAACAAGGTAGGCAATTTATTGAGTATACAGTTGTGTGTTATGGTCTTATAATGCATTTAATGAATTAGTAATATCAAATATCATTAATCACCTGGAGCCCTCAAAGACTTGTTTTGTGTTGTTAATTAGGCACATGGGAATTAGGCTTGCAAACTGGTGGATGCACAAGCAGTTAACATTGAATCCTCCAAATGAGTCACTGCACCATTAGTAACCAAGGAAGGTCTAGGTCCGTTAGGCAGGAAAGTTATCTGAGTGTGATAATCAGTATCACCTATCCCTGGAATAGGGAGCCGTCCCCAATTTTTTGCAAAGAGAGCAGGTCCAGATCAATGTCCTTTGCTTGCCCCCCTCAATCCCTCTCTAAATGAGACTGGAGGGAGCCATGTCCCTGAGGCTGCCTCACCGCATTGGAATGTCTGAGCTAACAGTGCTTCCAGAGGGTTCATTGCTCCTCTGAACAGCACTGCCCAGACTTTCTGGAGATTTTAATTCACTCCCCAACCTCGCCAACAGTTGCACACAAGGTGCCTTTTTTACACCCTGCTCTCTGTTCAGTGAAACACAGAGACCATCTCAGGGGAACAATGGCTCCATTCAAGACTTTTTCAAAAGTACAGCGTATAACCTCCACACTGTGGGTTGCTGCCAGCTATTATCTGAAAGAAGAAAGACGGTCAGATAAAGTGCTTGTGAATTGGGGGAGCACTGGACAGTTTCCATGGAAAATTCAGCTTCAGTAAACTAAGTTATGCATCTTTGTATACAAGACCATTTTGCATAGTCAAAAACAAAAGTCCCAAGAAATAATGCTGTGGAAGCTATTTAAATGTAGTGCATCTTTGACATTTCAGAAGAAAGCACACATCTCTTTTGAACTTGTTACATAATGGTCTCCATTTGATGGAAATTGATTTAAGTTGTAAACATTGGGACTAGGGAACTTAAGTCGTAAAATCATTTTAAGAAATGGAATCACGTCCCTACTTTCTTCCTCTCACATCCCGTAATTTTTGTGATTGGTGGGGGGTGTCTCTGACTTCATGGTTGTTGCTGCCAGTGGGAGGCCCCACACCCCCTACTGCACATACTGCAGAAAACAAGATTGGCCCTTTGCCACACTCAACAAGCCAGCCATCAGTTAACCCATTTATAAACAAACCTTAAGGTTGGGAACTGAGTAGTCAGCACAGGCACCATTGACAAATTTATTGATCTCTGTTCAACGGTAGCTAATTGCTAAGCAGAGGAATTTGCCAGCAGACTTCTGGGTAGCCTTGGAAGCCAAGGAAGAGCTGAAGGAACAAGGCAGCCCTGAGTTCAGGAGTTGCCATTTCCTCTCATTTGAAGTCAGTGTATCAGATTATACAGGGTTTACCAGCTGTGTTCACATAGGCTAGTGAGTTCAGATAGTGGGGACAGAGCCCAGAGTTATCTCATATGTGAGGGTAGAAGTACTAAGGCAGTTCGAGGTTGGTGAAAAATACCAGTGTTAACTGTTAGAGCAGCAGGTAGCTCTACTTCTGTTGGGTGGTAGGAATGTGGGTGAAGGAAATCTGTCTCTCAACACAGCTGGAATTAGGGGCACAGACTGATGTGGGTCCACTTGAGTTGATAGCCTCAATCCACCTCCCAGGTGTGAGCCCCTGAGCAAGTTACTTACCTCTCCGTGCCTCGTTTTCCTCATCTGTAAACTATATCTGCCCTTCATGGTGGTTGTGAGCAGTGAGTTCGTCTATGTGAAGCACTTAGATTAAAGATATACAACTCAGAACTCTGTTTTCATTTATATTTACGGTATTTAAAAACTGTGATCTCCTTTGAATATTGCAAATATCTTGTTAGTGTTTTGACAGAAAGTCCATCCATCTTTTTCCCTTGAAACATTCTGGAATCCCATTGTAATATCTGGTTCAGTTGCTATCAGCAAAAGGCAGGTGTAGCTCAAATCATCTCAAGGAGCCATAACTAAAAATTATAAAAGCACAATTTAAAAAGTTTTAACTGTACTAGAATCCCAAAGCATAGACATTGGAGCTTGAGACTTCTCTAGATGTAGGTTTTAAAGTTTCATGTTGTTCTAAGTGGCCAAAATGTTGAAGAGGAAAAGAACTCTGGTATGATCATGGAACTCAAAGGAAAATAATATTCGCTTGAAAAACATCATGTTTTCTTCAAGCTTTGCTGGAGCTAGTCTGCTAGGAAAATGGCTGTGGCTCCTGGGTGATCCCAAGTGCTGTGAATTGTCCATAGATTGGACTGGAGGGTGGATGACATGAAGGCAGGTTTGCATAGGCTAATTTGTTCACTGATTGTTTAACTGTTGGTGCTGATTAGCTCTACAAGCCCCCAACAAGCTCATTCTTTGGTTTCTCTGCCACTTCTCCTTCGCTAATGTTAGCATGTTACTATCTGCTAGCTTTCCCAGATCCTTTTATTAACAATTATCATCCTCAACCACTCCTTATGCCAGAAAATGATAGTAATGATAACAGCAGCTGCAATTGAGTGCTTACCATTGTGCTGTTCTTTTATTCTTTTATGCAAAAAATATGTATTGAGCACCTACTATGTGCCAAGCATTGTTCTAGCTACCAGAAATACAGCAGTGAACACAACAGTCAACAAAGTCCCTGCCTTCATGGTGCTTATGTTCTGGTAGGCATAGATAGACAATGAACTATATAAAAGTAAAGCATATAGTATAGTAGAAGGTGATAAATGCTTGAGGAAAGTAAAGCAAGAAAGGAAGACAGGGAGTGCTGCAGGGCTTGGGGATGATTGCAATTTTAAATACAATGTCCCAGGTAGGACTTCATTGAGAGGTAACAATGGAGTAAAGGCTATAAGAGGTGAGGGAGGGTGGAAGACACTGCTTATTTCCCTCCAATATCCATTCTCCATTGTTTCTTTTACCTATAAAACAATTCCCACCTACCCTGTTTTCTCTGGGCCCATGATTGCCCACTACTTTCCCAACCTCCCTTGCATCTAGGCTAAGTTCATGGCTAAGTTTCATCCAATGACATATGAACAGAAAGTCAGCAGGCAACATCCAGTAATGTCCTTAGAGCTGAAGCTGCTTGCCTCTGATTTCTTTTCTCCCTTCCCATTATTTGAGAATTGGCAAGGTCTGAGGCAACTGTCTTGGCCCAGAGATGGAAGCCCTATGCAGAGAAAGCAGAGGTACCACAGCAGCTTGGACCACTCACTTTGGGACTGTTATGTGAAGTCAAGGGAGGCTTTTTTTCAGATGGGAGAAATAATAGCATGTTCCTGTGTTGAAAGGATTGACCCATGAGAGAGAGAAAAATGGGTGATACAGAAGAAAGAGGCAAGTATTTCTGTAAAAATGTCGTTGAGTGACTGAGAGGGGATGGGGTCTAGTGCGCAAGTCAATGGGCTGGGCTTGGACAGGAGCACAGTTCATTTAAAGAAAAAGGGGACGAGACAGATTATATTTTCCAAACGTGGCCACGGCAATATTTCCAGGCCCACATACTTTTCCAGAACTTTGCCACTGATAACAGGTGGAGTCCAATTCCCCTTCTTGTGAGTATGGGGCAGCCCCAGTGGCTCACCCACTTCTTATTCAATAGAAAGTGGCAGAAGTGATGCTACCTGGCTACAGTGGCTATGTCACAAAAGTTGAGACAGCTTCCGGAACTCTCATACTAGGAATGCAGATGCCATGTTGTGAGGAAGCTCAGGCCACATGAAAGGCTTATGTGTAATGTTCCAGCTGATGATTGCAGCTTAGGATCCCAACTGACAGCCTGCATCAACCCTGGACATGGGAGTGAGCGTGTCTTCAGTGGGTTCTAGGCCCCAGCCTTCAAGGCATCCCAGTGATGGCAAGCAGAACAGATAAAAGCTATTCCTGAGAAGCCTTACCCAAATTGCAGGTTTGGGAGCAAAATAAATGTCAGTTTTTTAAGCCATAAGCTTTGGGGTAACTTTTTTAATATAGATTTAGTAGATGAAACAATAGGTATGGAAGCTAGGAGGTGAGTAGAGTTGGTAGAAGCTTGTGAAAGTTTTCTTTAATAAAGTGGTAAACAGTGTTATCAGGTGAGAGTAAATAGGGTATTTTGAGAGAGAATATAGTTCTGAACAAATAGTTTGAGAGAGAATATCTGAAATACTCATTTAGAAAAGTGGGAGAGTCAATGAAATAGGGAAATATAATGCCAGGTATTGTGTCCAATTGTGGTCACAAATGTAATGTGAGCCCAGTCGTTATGATTGTACATTTTTCTTTGGACAGATTTATGGGTATGTGGGAAGAAAAAATGGAGAACTGGATTTAGCAAGGGTTATTAACCAAACAAGAAAGAAGCAAGGACTTAGGATACATGCAAGGGAGTGTTTATAATGATCAACCATAACGTTAAGCCAGGAAAGGAGGAAAGGAAAATCAGTGAGGGTGAAGGCTTACCATGCACTGTGCTCAGTGCTTTCTATACAATATATCTTGTATTTATTGTACAGTCTGGTTGCTAAGCCATACTCTTACCCCAGCCTTCCTAAGATACCTGAATTAGTTCCTTCCACACTGAGCCCACCTTGCTCACCCCAGCACCACGTCATCCCTGAAGTCCTCTGCAGTGAAGGCTACCTTTTCTTCCCTAGTTAACAGGGCAGAAGGAAGAAGGGCTTGTTAATTCCTACCACCCTTTCCCCACCACTTAAACCACTCCCGCTTTTCCCAGTGCCTTCCCTCAACAGTCTTCTTTCAAAATTTATGCCACTGGCATGTTCCAGTTTCTTTCCATCTTCACCAAAGCCTTCTATCTACCCTTCCTCTCCAGCCTATTTCTGGTATTATCCTAGAGGATTCCACATCCATGCTCCCTTCCAATACTGAGAGCACATATGCCCTCCATGAGAGCAGGGCCATGTGCACACGACATCCCAGCATGGAAAACCATAGCTGAAAAATGCTAGTTCTCAACAAATCTAGGAACCTCCTTGCCTCATTGCTTTCCAGCGCTACTCAAACTCAGCTGTTGGCAAGCAAGGTCACACCTCCAAAGTCTCACCTCTGAAATTCCCTTCTCTTATCACAGTTTTCTCTTCTGTTATTAGGCTGACACTTCTTTTTCTTCATTCTCATTTTCCAGAAGCAGCTTCTCACCCTATGCTATCTACCTCGCCCTGACAAAGATGTTGTGAGCAGTGTATGCAGTAGTCTCCATCAGCCAGAGCTCTGCACGTCTACAGTGTGTTCCAGATCTGCCCTCCTGAGCAACTGTACTTTCTCTAAAGTCCGTATTGCTCTTCTGACTCCTCTCCTTTTCTCGCCTTTCCTCCTACTCTCCCAGCCCTTCCAATATCCTTTTGGTCTCTTCTCTTTTCTCTCAATCACTGTCCCTCCCACTAACATGGCTTATTCTTGTGACTTGTTTTTATAACAGTTCTCTAGGCCTGATTTTATTCATTACTTTAGTATAGATTTTACTAATATGATGAAAAAAGCTAAGAAACTTTTTTATAACATTTGCAATCTGCACATAGAGAATATATCTTCTCTTCCAAGTTCCATGGACATTTACCAGAATGGGTCAAGAAAATCTCAAGAAATTCAGACTATATTCTCTGGCTAAAATGCAAGAAAACTAGAAATTAATATTAAATATTTTAAACAAAAAAGCATCAACTGCTCAACAATGTAAACGTGTTCTTCTAAGTAATGATTGGGTCACAAAAGAAATCCAAACAATAATTATAGATTTCTTGGAACATGACAAAAATGAGAATATTACATAATCTAAATTTATGAGATGTGGCTAAAGCAATAATTAGAGGCAAATGTGCATCTTTAAATGTTTTTTTATTATTAAACAAAGTGTAAAAATATATGAACTGAGCATTCATATTTTTAAAAATACCAAAGACAAGTCCAAGAAAAATAAAATTTAAAAGATAGTAACAATGAAAGCCTACCCAACTAGAAGAAAAATCAAAGAGCTGGTTCTTTGGAAAACATAAAATGCCTTCGAGGGGAGCGTTAAAAAAGAGTAACACTTCTGGAAAACATAATCAAGAACAAAAACACTGGGACTTCCCTGGTGGTCTGGTGGCTGGGGCTCCGTGCTCCCAGTTCAGGGAACTGGATCCCACATGCCGCAACTAAAGATTCCGCGTGCCACAGGAAGATGCCACATGCGGCAGTGAGGATCCCGTGTGCAACAACTGAGACCCATTGCAGCCAAATAAATATTAAAAAAAAAAAAAGCTAGCAAAATTATAAAAGGGAAATAGAACACTATAATAAAGGTGTGACACTTTCAATTATAAAAGAATACTGTGATAAAGTTTAAGCTAATCAATTTTTTTAAATCTACATGAAATTGATAATATTCTGAGAAACTATATTACCACAATTGATCCAAGAAGGAGGAAAGTCTGTATTTCCTTTGGAACACCATTGCTGGGTTTGGGGAATTTTGGGTTTAAGGAATTCTTCCTTACAGTTCTTGTTTTTCCAAGTTATTAGCCATAAACCATGTTTGCTCAGCCTCCTTTGCAGCTGGTACAGTGACATGTTACCTAGCATCATCAGCCAGGCATGTGTGTGTGAGACTTAGATTCAAAAGTGAACAATTTGAAGGGGGAAGGTCTATAGAGAATACATTTTGCTGGCAAGAATGAGAGCAGAGCAACTCAGCTTTCTGGGGTGTCTGTAAAGCTGTATTCTTGGTGCCAAGGTGGCTTTAGTGCTGGTAGCAGATGGAATTCCAGAAAAGTTGAGTTCCTGGCAGTAGTGCTAACTTATAGCCTCCAGTGCCTGGGGAATTATTTGGGGCATTATTCTTGGAAGCCTAGCTTTGAGGCTGACTCTCCAGCTCTCAACAATTCTGTGAGCTACTCAGATTCCTTTTGGTAAATTGCTTTCCTGCCTAAGTTAGTTTCTGTTACTTGTAACTGAGAATCCTGACTGACCCAATAACCAGTGAAAAATAGGAAAGTAGTTAATTGATTAAATATTTACTGAGTGACTTTTAAGGTAGGAATTGTGTAAGATACTAGGAAAATGACAGTGACTGGGAAGGACTGACATAATCTCTACCATCATAAAGTTGATAATTTAATGGAGTACTTAACAATGAATCCTCACCAAAGAAAGATTTAGCATGGTATTTTCAAAGTGTTTTTACCCAATACTAGTTCATCAATAAAGAGGGGCTCTGTGGCCAAATACATTTTAAAGTGCTGGAGGCTTACAATTCACATTGACATACTGAAGATTATGAGAAGTCCCAGATAAATAACTATTTAACTCTGTTTAACCCAGAGATTCCCCAGTTTATAAAATATTGCACAGAACTCTTGCTGTGAAGTGCTGCCCATGGGCCATGGGCCAGATAATTTTAACTATCGGTTCTCACAAACTTTCGGTAGACATAATCAAATGCTCATAAAATATTTTCCAAAGCAAAGAAAATATCATGAAATATCACTTATAAGCCTAGACATGAAAAATCCTAAATAAAATATAATTAAATCAAACTCAGTGGCATATTTTGAAATCATCTACTCTGTGCCAGTCAAAATTTATCTCTGGTTCAAAGACACTTGAATATTAGGTAATTTATTAATGAAAGGATGCATGTCAATAAATCAAAGGAACCAAATTATCATCTCAATAAATAACCAAAAGACATTTCATAAAATTAAACACCACTTTCTACCTGATATAAAAAGTCTTTTTAAAACACATAATAGAAGTGCATGTATGTACTCTACTATCTTTCACAAATAACAGCCATCATCACACAATATTCCTTCCTGAAAGACTTAAAGATTGAAGATGCCAGGGCTTCCCTGGTGGCACAGTGGTTAAGAATCTGCCTGCCAATGCAGGGGACATGGGTTCGAGCCCTGGTCCAGGAAGATCCCACATGCCGTGAAGCAACTAAGCCCATGCGCCACAACTACTGAACCTGTGCTCTAGAGTCTGTGAGCCACAACTACTGAGCCTGCGTGCTACAACTACTGAAGCCCACACACCTAGAGCCTGTGCTCCACAAGAGAAGCCCCTGCAATGAGAAGCCCGTGCACTGCAACCAAGAGTAGCCCCAGCTTGCTGCAACTAGAGAAAGCCCGCGCACAGCAATGAAGACCAAATGCAGACAAAAATAAATAAATAAATAAAAGATTAAAGATGCCAATTTCTACTATGTTAATATTTAACATTTAACAAAATTCCAATGGAATTTTTAAAAACTTGCTAGAAAATGCTGATGATTGCTGAAACTAAGGTGATTGTCACATTTAATTTCATTATAATATTCTCTCTACTTTTCTTTTGTTTAAAATTTTCCATATTAAGAAGTTTTGGGGACTTCCATGGCAGCCCAGTCGTTAAGACTCTGTGCTCCCAATGCAGGGGGCACAGGTTTGATCCCTGGTTGGGGAACCAAGATCCAGCATGCCACATGGTGTGGCCACAAAAAAAAAAAAAGTTTTTTAAAAAACTTGACTGAAAATTTCCCCAAAAAATCATTAAAAAATGATTAGCTACAAGAATGTTTGAAAAGAAGGACAATGACAGGGTAGCAGAAGTGACATTTCAGCACCAGCAGTGACTATTCCCAGGTAGAAGCCACGTGGTAGCAGTGTGTCCAGAGAAAAGCCAGAAGCTGGTCCTAAGCTGACTGTTCCTGTTATGTGAGCTTGGCTGTGTCTTGCCCTCCTTGGTTTCAGCCATTTTCTGAGCCTCATTCTTCAGACTTCCCAGTGATTCTGATATAATACATTACTGTTCCACTTAAACCAGCTAGAGTTGATTTTTGTTCTTTGCACCCAAGAAATCTGATTCAAACAGTTTATAAAAGAAAAAACATACTTCTAAATAATCCATAGGCTAAAGAAAAAATCATAACAGAAATTCTGAAATATTTAAAATTGAATGACAATTAAAAAACCAAGCTACATACCAAATCTTATTGGCTATAACTAAACAATACTGATGGGAAATTTATAACTTTTAAACGCATTTATGAGAAAAGAAGGGTGTGTAATGAATAGCTTAAGCATTCAACACAAGAAACTCGTCAGAGAACAGCAGAGGAAACCCCAAAGAAGAAATTGTACATATAAAAGGAATTATTTAAATAGGAAAAAAAAAAGCTGGATTTTTGGAAAAGACTAATAAACTAGGTAAACTTCTAGCAAGACTAATTAAGTTAAAAGAAAAGACGTAAATACATAATGTAGAAAAGGTAATAAAGTTTATATTTATTGAGAAATTACTTAGTGTCAAGTAGTCTTCTAAGTAATTGACATGACTCATTTAATCCTCACAACAAGGCTTGAAATGAATACTATTATAATTATTATTTACATAATAGGAAACTAAGGCGCAGAGAGGCTATTTGCTCAAGTTTCATGATCAGTTGAAAAGACCCTAAGCAGAGTCTCTATTCTTGACCATTACTAAGCTAAAGGAGGTGAACATAACTAGAGTAGAAAGTAAATGAGTACATGACAAGTCTATGGAAAAATTTTATGCCAAATTTAAAAAGAATGAAACGGACAATTTTTTTTTCCTTTTTAAAGAAAATTTGTTTATTTAATAGCTATCATAGGCAGTGTGAGTCTTCTACCTTTGTTCTTTTTCAATGTTGTTTTGGCTATTCTGGGTCCCTGGCATTTCCATAGGAATTTTAAGATCTGTTTTGTCAATTTCTGCAAAAAAAGCAGCTGGAATTTTGATAGGGATTACCTTGAATTTGTAGATCAACTTGAGTTGGTTTGTATCTGTAAATCAGGAACATGGATAAAAATTCAAACAGTGTAAAAAGTAAGTTTCTCCCTCATTATCCTCTACCATGCATTTAGGTATCCTCCCAGGGCTGTTCTATGCATATTCAAGCATTTACTTGTAACTTCTTTTTAAAAAAAATTGATAATTTGTGTTATATGTACCTTGACTTTTTCAGCTAACAGTGTCTCTTAAAGATTTTCCCATGATAGTGTATACAGTACTATCCCCTTTATTAACGGTTATACTCCAGTGTGTTCCCATCCCATTATTTACTGATCCAGTCCTCCACTGATGGAAATCTAAGTTGTACCCATCATTTTGCTGGTAGAGAAAGGACTGCAATGAATAGCCTTTTATGTATAACATTTCACTCATGTAAGAGTAATATTTCCACAGGAGAAATTGTTAGAAGTTGAATTGCTAGGTTTCAAATTTTTTTAATTAAGAAAGACTGCCAAATTGACCATGATAGGGTTGTAATGATTAACAGTTCCACTGGCAATGTAGGTAAGTACTCGTTTTCCCACTCCCTCCAACAAAGTGCTTTTCAAACTTCTTGAGGTTCTTCCAACATGGGATTATTGGATTTCCCTGTAGGGTGTTATTTTCTTTGGCACTTTGCCTCCTTTGTGGGAGGTTTGCAGCCTTGGGTGTCTTCTTTAGGAATCTTCCCACACCTGTAGCCTTCCTTGTATTTGGCATCCTTTCTTCATGTGTCTAAGAGATGTCTGAGGCCAATCTTAATTTACTTGTTTTAGATGATGTAATCATTTTCCTGGGTGTCTAAAGGACTATTTGTTTTCTCTGACGTTTAACATACAAGAGCCAAGATGACTCTGGGACAGTAAAGGAAGGGATGTACTCTACCAAATACAGAAACTTTATAACTTTTAGACAAAAATATAGGATAATGTCTCTGTGGTTTCAGAGTAGAAAAGGAGTTTTTCAATAAGGTTCTTTAAAAAGTTAAGGAATAAGAGAAAATCAGTAACTTTGGCTTTAACCATATAACCTATATAACCATAGGTATCTTTAACAAAGTTAAAACAAAATCTAAGGACTGAAAGAAAAAAGTTGCAACGTAATACCAGACAAATCATTAGTGTCCTTTAAAGAATGTCTTGAAATCAGTAGGAAAAATAGAAAATGGGCAAATGTTATGAACAGGTAATTTATAGAAAAAATAAACCAAAAGGACAAAAAACATATGATAACATGCTAAACCTCATTTATAATCTAGAAAAAACTAAAACATTTTAAAATGGGATAGTTTTTTACACCAAAAAACTGTCTCAGCTACTTGGCCGAAAGTGTTCTGAAGTCTGGCAAGAACAAATGTTAGAGGCCATGGGGATTTGTACACTGTTGCTGAGAGTGTAAATCAGTACAACCTCTTTCAAGAGTCACTAGACAATATCTAGTGAAGTTGAAGATCCTTACACTACAAATTCCAGTTCCACATCTGTGTCTATACATAGAGGAATTTCTGCACATATACATAAAGAGACATACTGTAATTTCTTTGCAGCCTTGTTGTTAATTGCCAAAATAAATTGAAACAAGCCTGAATATCTGAATGTTTGTCTATTGGTGAATGCACTAATGTGTTTGTTTTTTGTTTCGTTTTTGTTTGTTTTTGAAAGAATGCTATACTATAGTATAAGTGAATAAATTAGATTGTGAGTATAAACATAGATATATCTCAAAAATATAATTTTGCATGAAAAAGAAGAATTACAGAATGACCTTTACAGTATGATAGCATTGCTGTAAATTTTAAAAACAAACAAAATAAGATTATATCTGCTTTATGGGTACATGTGAAATGCAGGTGTTACAAACATGGACAAGATGTGTACACATGAACTTCATGACAGGGATTTGCCTCTAGACAGGTAAGAAAATGAAAGAGAAGGGCATAAAAATCAATTAAATTACATCTATAATATTTTTGGCTTTAAAAAATATCTGAAGCTTGACTTTATTAAAATTAAAAACTTCTGCTCTGCAAAATACACTGTCAAGATGTTGAGAAGACAAACCACAGACTGGGAGAAAATATTCTCAAAAGATACATCTGATAAGGGACTGTTATCCAAAACATACAAAGAATTTTTAAAACTCAACAATAAGAAATGAACAACCCAATTGAAAAATAGGCAAAAGACCTGAATAGACACCTCACCAAAGCAGAAATACAGTTGGCAAGTAAGTTTATGAAAAGATGTTCAACGTCATATATCATTAGGGAATTATGAATTAAAACAACAATGAGATACCACTACCTACCTATTAGAGTAGCTAAAATCCCAAACATTGGCAATACCAAATGTTGATAGAGGATGTGGAGGAATGGGAACTCTCAAGCATTCCTGGTAGGGATGCAAAATGGTACAGCCACTTTGGAAGATAGTTTGGCAGTTTCTTATAAAACTAAGCATACTCTTAGCATGCAATACAGGAACTGGACTCCTTGGTATATACCAAAATGAAATGAGAACTTAAGTCCACGTAAAAACCTGTACATCAGTGTTTATAGAAACTTTATTCATGGTTGCCAAAACTTGGAAACAGCCATGATATTTTTTAGTAAGTGAATGAATGAATTAACCTGTGGTATATTCAGACAATGAAATATTTTTTAGTGCTAAAAAGAAATGAACTATTAAGCCATGAAAAGACATAGAGGAGGGCTTCCCTGGTGGTGCAGTGGTTGAGAGTCTGCCTGCCGATGCAGGGGACATGGGTTTGAGCCCTGGTCTGGGAAGATCCCACATGCCTCAGAGCAGTTAAGCCAGTGCGCCACAGCTACTGAGCCTGCACTCTAGAGCCCGCGTGCCACAGCTACTGAGCCCATGTGCCCGCCTGTGTGCCCCAGCTACTGAAGCCCATTCGCCTAGAGCCTGTGCTCTGCAACAAGAGAAGTCTTCTCAATGAGAGGCCCATGCACCGCAACGAAGAGTAGCCCCTGCTCTCTGCAACTAGAGAAAAGCCCACGCGCAGCAAAGAAGACCCAACACAGCCAAACAATAAATAAGTAAAAAATAAATTTATTTTTAAAAATAAGAGCAATTGAAGGAATTTGAGTGAATGTTTAAAATATATAAGTATTTTAAACGTTTACATGTTAAAGTATTATGAATAATTAAAAATACAAAAACCAAACTGCAGAGTGAGCAGGTATGATTTTTTTTTAATAAATTTATTTATTTAATTTATTTATGTTTAGCTGTGTTGGGTCTTCACTGCTGTGCGTGGGCTTTCTCTAGCTGTGGCGAGAGGGGCCTACTCCTCTTTGTGGTACATGGGCTTCTCATTGCGGAGCACGGGCTCTAGGTGCACGAGCTTCAGTAGTTGTGGCACATGGGCTCAGTAGTTGTGGCATGCGGGCTCTAGAGCACAGGCTCAGTAGTTGTGGCGCATGGGCTTAGTTGCTCCACAGCATGTGGGATCTTCCTGGACCAGGGCTCGAACCCATGTCCCCTGTGTTGGCAGGCAGATTCTCAACCACTGTGCCACGAGGGAAGCCCCGCAGGTATGATTTTTATAGTCCAAAAATAAAAGCAAAACTGAAGCTATGCAACAAAACCTTAAGTATCTCCCAGTCAGCCTTATGCTGCCTCCTTACCCAATTCATTTCACTGCACAATTTTTTCTAGTCACCAGGCTTAAAATTCCCAGGAATCTTTAACTCCTCAAAAGCTTTCTCTTCACCTCCATCAATAAATTGCAAAAAGATTTTCAACTGCCACTTATTATGTGTTATGTATCAAACACTGTACTAGGTTCTTTACATTCTATGTCTTATTTAATCCCCAACTCTATAGTATTGGCATTATCTCCTCTTCATAGATAAGGATCAAAGTTCAGAGATATGAAGTAATTTTTCTGTAGTTCACCTGTGGGTGGGATGCAGCTTGTTAATGGGTCGTGAGATCCATTTAGTGGCCATGGCTAGCAGCTTTAAGAAATGAAATAGAAGAGAAAACATCAGAATACATCATGCATATTAAGGGTAGGAGCTGTTTCATTAACCTTTGATTCAGGAGCGTGTGTGTGTGTATGTGTGTGTGTCTGTGTGTGTGTGCGCGCGCACGCATGCACGTGCGCATGCTGGAACAAACATAAAACGTTTTTCTTACTGTGTGTCATGTTTAGAAAAATTTGAATGCCACTCTCTTAACTAGTATGAGGTAGAGGATTCACACCCAGGCTGTGGGTCTCTGAAGGCTATAGCCTTGCAACTTCACCACTTACTGTTCAACCTGGTATTCGAGGCCCTCCATCACCATCCCCTTCCTATCTTTTCAGTCTTATTCTCTACTCTACTTCTTTTGCCCAGCCATGGACTATCATCTTTCCACAGTATTTTCTCAGAATGCTATGTGGTTAAGCCTTGGATCAGACTGTTTTTGCCACAGGTCTCTTATCACATCTACTGGATAAAAAACCTCCAGAGAGTCACCGTGTCATCTTTTACATGAGCCATACAACCACATATTTTCCCATTTTGATTTTAGAGGAGGAACCATTCTTACAACTAAGATTTATAAAGTGCATGCTCTTATGTTGCATTATACTTTGGTGGAAAGTTAAGCAGCCTTCGATGCTTTAAGGTCACTATGATGCCACTGAGTAAATCTGTGATAAAGGACCAAGAGTGGCACCAGTAATAGCTAACATTTATTTACTATGTGCCAGACTCTGAGCTGACTCTTTTTTTTTTTTAATAAATTTATTTATTTATTTATTTTGGGCTGCATTAGGTCTTCGTTGCTGCATGCGGGCTTTCTCTAGTTGCGGCAAGCGGGGGCTACTCTTTGTTGCAGTGCACGGACTTTCCACTGCGGTGGTTTCTCTTGTTGTGGAGCACGGGCTCTAGGCGTGTGGGCTTCAGTAGTTGTGGCATGCAGGCTCAGTAGCTGTGGTGCACGGGCTTAGTTGCTCTGTGGCATGTGGGATCTTCCCGAGCCAGGGCTCGAACCCATGTCCCCTGCATTGCCAGGCGGATTCTTAACCACTGTGCCACCAGGGAAGTCCCCTGAGCTAATTCTTTACAGGCATTACCTCATTGAATCATTAGCCCCATTTTACAGATGAGAAGTTTGAGACTTAGAAGGGGTGTAATTTGCCCAAGTTTGCATAGCTAATAAGTGGAAGATCTACTTTTCAAAGCCAGGTGGTGTTTTACCAGAAACTGCTTGGTTAACTGCCATTACTATACTGTCTCTAGACTGATTTCCCTGAAAGACACCCTGAATGCTTAGTTTCAAGTTCATGAAATTTGATAGGGAAAGCCTGAGGGATGGAGGGGTGTTCACACGGGTAGTGCCTGGGGAAAAAGCTGCTTCGGAGGGTTGAAGTGAACTTGGAGGGGAGGGTTATGTGATCTGGTGTGAGGCAGCAGCACAGCTAGGACAGAGAACAAGAATTGCTGTTGAAAGATCCAGGGTCATTGGGGTTAAACCTGAAGGTTTAACCTGAACGTTAAATCTAAAGTTAAAGACAAGAATCAAAATGGAGGAGTCAGTAGCCAGGAGAAGGTGGTTCAGAACTAAGGCAGCAACCAACAAGCTCATTCATGTATGGGAAGCTCCTTGCTTGTACCTGGGGACAAGGGACTTGAAGGTCATCAGCAGTCATGGGGCAGTGTCTCCCATATGCCTCGCTAGGGAAACACTGGGTGCCTTTTCTGCCAAGCAGCTCACACGTGCCAGGCACTCACCCTGGGGCCAGGCAGGTGATGGTGTGTAGCCGCATTCCTTTGAAGAAGGAACACTGCCATTTGTCATTGCAGTGAACCTCGATGTGGGACCCAGATGACCTTTCTATCACCGGCCCTCTAACCGTAAATATTTTAAACAGACCATTGCTCTAGTAAGTGAAACCAATTGCTGTGTATTTGTAACTTTTTTTTTATATCTTTATTAGAGTATAATTGCTTTACAATGGTGTGTTAGTTTCTGCTTTATAACAAAGTGAATCAGTTATACATATACATATGTTCCCATATCTCTTCCCTCTTGCGTCTCCCTCCCTCCCACCCACCCTCCCTATCCCACCCCTCCAGGCGGTCACAAAGCACGGAGCTGATCTCCCTGTGCTATGCGGCCGCTTCCCACTAGCTATCTACCTTACATTTGGTAGTGTATATATGTCTATGCCTCTCTCTTGCTTTGTCACAGCTTACTGTGTATTTGTAACTTTACTTGCCCAGTGAACTCAGAACCATAGAGGGCTGGGCATTGACAAATAATGAATAATAACAATAATAATACATATTTATTGTGTATCTGCTGTATGAAGGTCTTTTAACACATTCTCCTCTTTTGCCCTAGAAAGAACAAACAAGCTAATCTTCAGAGTTACAGGGGGGAAAAAAAACTCCAGGCTCCATCCAGGTCCTCTCTTTGAGCTATGCCAATGCTTCACAGTTGGAAAGGCATTTCTCAAGACTCCTTCCCATGTATGGAAGGTGATCATCCTACAGGGCGATCAATAATGAGTTTTTAAAGCTTATTTCATATTTTACCACATCCCACATCATCCTATTTTAATTTGCTTCTGTTTTCACATGTATTCCTCTGATCTTCCTGTCTCCCTCTTATAAGGACCCTTGGGATGACCTTGGGATCACCTGGATAATCCAGGATATCTTCCCATCTCAAGATCCTTAACTTAATTACATCTGCAGAGTCCCTGTTGCCACTTAAGGTAACATATTCTTAGGTTCTGGGGATGAGGAGGTGGATGTTGCTAGGGTCCAGTGTTCAGGCAGATCTTAACCGGGAGAAGTAGTCTTGGGGCTTCACCTTGTAAAATATAGGCTCTTTTCCAAACTGATCCCTTGATAGCTGTTCTGATTTACCTTATCTTTGTTCTACTCTTTATGATATTATCATGTAATAACACAGTATGTCAGGTACTATTTTATGTAACCCACACATTTTAGTTCATTTAGTGTAAGTACAGGAAGATTAAGTAATTTAAGTGGCAGAATCAGAATTTGAACGCAGGCACTTGTTCCCTAGAGTTAATGACTATGTTGTCCTGATCATTGGTGACCCAGCTTCCTCCTGAGCACCCTGGTGCTGAGTGTGGCATCTCACTTAAGCCATTTGACATCTCACAACATCTTCTTCAGACTCTGGCTCCCACAAGGATACACCAGCATGGCCTCTGCTTTGGGCCACATACACCTTCAGTCAGGCCAGAAGCTGCCTTCAGCCTCTGAGCAACTTTGGGTCAGTAACCAGATTAAACCTCTGACCCCTCAAAGCCAAGGACCAGCCCTTGGCCATGGTAACTCTACAAAGGATCAGTCCTTAAGGTCCAGCTGGTTGCATTTCTGCAGACTTTACTACAGTATTCAAAAGTATTGCTTTGGGCTTCCCTGGTGGCGCAGTGGTTGAGAGTCCGCCTGCCGATGCAGGGGACGCGGGTTCGTGCCCCAGTTCAGGAAGATCCCACATGCAGCGGAGTGGCTGGGCCCATGAGCCATGGCCGCTGAGCCTGCACGTCCGGAGCCTGTGCTTCGCAGCGGGAGAGGCCACAGCAGTGAGAGGCCCGCGTACCGCAAAAAAAAAAAAAATAGTATTGCTTTTAGAATTGGGAATGTGACTCATACTTCTATTTTTTATTGAGTACATAGAAGCAACATTTAATGCAATTTGGTCTGAACTCTGAGCATAACTGCACTGTTGAAAGAGCAGTCATGCTCAGATTTATTAGGGGCTGGAGGCTCTGCTATACTTCCTTAAAGTTTTTCATTATTCATCTATATTAAGATAAACACATTCTGGTATGTCAGACAACACAGAGCTGCTGTTCTGATGAGACAATTTCCTTAACCCAGGATACTTAGGAGGTCCATAGATAGGCTTCAAGTAGTCTGTAGATGCACCCATTGGTCAGTGATGTGTTTCTGAGAGGCAAGAGCCACCAGGAAACAAGCAATGAGGCTGTTATGTGCCCCAAAGATGGCGTTCATCTCTTACCAGCTGCTTTGGCCAGAGCCACCATCACCTTTTACCTGCTCACCTGCCAACAGCCTCCTATCTGGTCTGTCTGCTTCTGCTTTTGTCTCCTACCATTTACTTTCTGTACCACAGACAGAATAATCCTCTCACAGTGTGAGTCAGTCACATTTCGTGACTGAATCACATCCTGCTTCTATTTAAAACCCTCCAGGGGCTCCCATCTCACTCAGAAGTCCCTCCTTGGCCTGTAAGGCCCTACTTCATCTGGTATCCCTGACATCTCTTACCTCTTCCCTTCCACTTTCCCTACCTTCTTGTTTTTGAATATGATGGGCATTTTTCTACTTCAGGGACTTTATACTTATTTTCCCTCAAACATTTTCCATGGTTTCATCCTCACTTTCTTTAGGTTCTTGCTCAAATGTGGCCTAATCAGTATATTCTTTCCTGACAAACCTTAATTACAAAATAGCAACCCCCACTGCACGCATTCCCCAGCATTCTTTATCCTCTTTACCCCATTTTATTTTTCTCCATAGCATTTATCTCCAGCAGACATATTGTAGACTGATTTCTTGATGTGATTAATTTCTGTCTCCCCATTGAAGGCTCCATGAGGTCAGTGGTTTTGCTTGTTAACTGGTATCTGTAGTACCTAGAATAGTATCAGGCACATAGTAGGTACTCAATAAGCAGATATAGAATCATGGTGAAGGTGCAGCCTGGACTTTGACTACCTTGGTCTCAATCCTGACTCTGCACTTTATTGCTGTGAGAACTTAGGCAAGTTCATTTACCTGTGGCTCTGTTTCATTATCTGTAAAATGCAGATAATAATAGTATTCACCTCCTAGTGGGGTTTAGTGTTCTTACAAGAAGAGGGAGAGAGACCAGAGCTTGCTCTCTCTCTACCATGTGAAGATATAGCAAGAAGGTAGTTGTCTGTAAGCCACGAGGAGGGCCCTCATCAGGAGCTGAGTCAGCCGGTACCTTGATCTTGGACTTCTGAGTCCCCAGAACTATGAGAAACAAATGTCTGTTGTTTGAGCCACCCAGTCTATGGTAGTTTGTTACAGCAGTCTGAGCAGAATATGACAAGCCCCAAACTAGAAACAACCTAAACACTCATCAGCAGATGAATGGATAAACAGATTGTGATGTAGCCATATAATTACTACTCATCAATTTAAAAAGGAACTATTGATACATGCAACAATGTGGATAACTCAAAATAATTACGCCTAGTGAAAGAAGTCAAAGTTTTAACAGAATATAAAAAGGATATATTGTATTATTCCATTTACATGTAATTCTGTAAAATGCAAACTAATCTGTAATGACAGAAAACAGATTAATGGTTGCCTAGGGACAGGGTGAGAAAGGGGAGACAGGGGTCAGGAATTCTCTGGCGGTCCAGTGGATAGGACACTCTGTGCTTCCACTGCCTGGGCCCGGATTCAATCACTGTTCGGTGAACTAAGATCCTGCAAGCCACCGGCGTGGCCAAAAAAAAAAAAAAAAAAAATAGACAGAGAGAGAGGTGATGGACCTGTTCATTATCTTGATTGTATTGGTGGTTCATAAGTATATACTCAGGTCAAAATTTATGAAGTTGTACACTTTAGATATGTGAAGCTTATTACATGCTATTAATACCTCAATAAAGCTATTTAGGAAGAAAGCAATGTACAAAAGAACATTTAAATATTGCTACCTATTGTATTAAAAGAAAGGAGAAATAAAACTTGTGGGTTTTTTCACTTATTTTTGAAAACGCGCGTGCACACACACACAATTACAATGGTTTCTTATAGGGGAAGGAGAGAATAGAATGAAAAGGAAGAGATATTCAGCAGGTTAAAGATACCACAGATTTTTTTTGACATCTTCCTATCAAGAGGTGGAATCTGTGTTCCTGATTGAATATAGGCAATGGAATTCGGTGGAAGTAATAACTATGCCAGTATGCAGGCTTGGGTCTTAAGAAAGAGCTTTCTCGGGCTTCCCTGGTGGCGCAGTGGTTGAGAGTCCGCCTGCCGATGCAGGGGACACGGGTTCGTGCCCAGGTCCGGGAAGATCCCACATACCGCGGAGCAGCTGGGCCCGTGAGCCATGGCCGCTGAGCCTGTGCGTCCGGAGACTGTGCTCCGCAACGGGAGAGGCCACAACAGTGAGAGGCCCGCGTACCGCAAAAAAAAAAAAAATAAAGAAAGAAAGAGCTTTCTCTTACTGTCTCTAGGAACACTGGCTCTTTGGAGCCCTGAAATGCCATGTAAGAAACAAGTACTATGCGGTTGCTATATTGCTAGGAAGCCTAAGCTAGTCATGAGGATAAGCCATATTTATATACACATGGGGGAGGTACCCAGACAGTTCCCAGCTGTTCCAGCCTCCCGCATTCAAATCATCCTTGCTGAGGTCTCAGACATTGTAGAGCAGCGTCAAGGCTTCGGTGCTGTGCCTTTTCTGAATTTTTGATCCACTAAATCATGATAAATAATAATAAATTATTGTTTTAAGCCTATGGTAGTTTTTTTTTTTTTAATAAGTGGTCTTTTTTTTTTTTTTAGAAGTTTTTTTTTTTAATTTATTTTTATTTTTATTTTTTTTGCGGTACGCGGGCCTCTCACTGTTGTGGCTTCTCCCGTTGCGGAGCACAGGCTCGGGACGCGCAGGCTCAACGGCCATGGCTCACGGGCCCAGCTGTTCCGCGGCATGTGGGATCTTCCCGGACCGGGGCACGATCCCGTGTCCCCTGCATCGGCAGGCAGACTCTCAACCACTGCGCCACCAGGGAAGCCCTATGGTAGTTTTTTATGCAACAATATCATTAAGACTTCTCCCAGTGTGTGTTTTATTTTACTTATCTAATACAGTGTAATGCCCCAAACTTAGTGGCTTAAAACAATGACAGTTTATAATTTCTCATGATTCTGGCGTGGTTCTTTTGCTCCATGAGGTGTCAGTTGGAACCACTCCTATGTCTGCCTTAAGCTGGAACCTCTACTTGGCCTCATTCTTCATGTGGTGTCTCATTCTCCCAGGTCTTTCTATGTGGTCTCTATCTCCAGCAGGATAACCTGTACTTTCTTACAGCTTTATGGCTTGGTTCTAAGGAGTGTTCCCAGGAGACAAGTCCCAACAAGAGCTAATCAAGCTTCTACTTGGTCTTGCTTGCTAGGGTCCCAATGACCACAGCAAGTCATATGGCCAAGTGTACTGTCAATGTGAGAGAAAACTACACAGGCATGGAAAACAGAGTTCATACTGATATTTTAAAGGGGGGATATAGCTCATTTATACAGAGGTATATCAGCTAATCTGTAAAAAGGAATAATAATTGGATTAACAATACCATTTGTAGGGACTTCCCTGGTGGCGCAGTGGTTAAGAATGCCCCTGCCAATGCAGGGGACATGGGTTTGACCCCTGGTTCGGGAAGATCCCACAGAACAACTTAGCCCATGTGCCACAAATACTGAGCCTGTGTGCCACAAGTACTGAAGCCCGTACACCTAGAGCCTGTGCTCCGCAACAAGAGAAGCCACCACATGAGAAGCCCGTGCACCGCCACAAAGAGTAGCCCCTGCTCGACGCAACTAGAGAAAGCTTGCGCACAGCAACGACCCAACACAGCCAAAAGTAAATAAATAAATAAGTAATTAAAACAACAACAACAGCAGCAAAATACCATTTGTAGCCACCAATGTAGTAACTAATTAGGAAGTGTTGTCAAGGAATCCCAAACCCTCTGGGTGAAATATTGTTGGGGAAAGAGATAGTCACACAGTCTCCGAGTATCACCTCTATAGATTAATTATTAATTACAAAGGGAAAAGCTACTTTCACAACAGACAGTACTTTAACCCAGTGATGAAACTTAGCATGACCAGTAACTGGACAACCTGACGTCATGTGCTTCCTGGTGAGATGCGGTGAGGAGCACACGTATAGTGCTCTTGACCAAAATGTTGGACCTGAATTTAATCATGGGAATACAATGTGGCAAATCCAGCTTGTGAGGTATACTACGAAACAATTGGTCAGGACTCTTCGAATAAAAGTCAATCTCTGAAAGAGTTAAACATATGGCAGGGCACTTTTCTAGACCAAAATAAAGCTAAAAGATGTGACAGAGAAATGCAATGTGTGAACCTTGATTGAATCCCAAATTTTAAAAAGCACCTTTAGAAGATATTTTGGAATTACTGGGGGAAATATGCTTATGTACTGTATATTAGATACTATTTTGTATCAATGTTAAATTTCTTGTGTATGGCAGTGGTATTTTGGTTATGTAGGAGACACATGATTGAGTATTTAAGCATCAGGTATTATGATATCTGGAACTTTCAGACGGTTCAGCAAAACGAAATTGTGTGTGTGTATGTGAGAGAGAGGGAGTGTGCAAAAGAGAGACAAAGAGAAAGAGAAAAAGCAAGTGTGGCAAAATAGTCACAATTAGTGGATCTAGGTGTAGGGGATATAAGGATATTATTCTCTCAACTTCTCTGTAAATTTAAAACTATTAAATAGTTGGAAAAAATAGAAAAATAAACAGTTCAAGAAGAACAAATACCATTTTATGCCTATTAAACCAATTCCTCCCACTTCACTGTACTTTGTTTTTTAAAATAACACCCAGTACTGCCAAGGTTGTGGGAAGCTGGTAAGCTGACTTGCCAGTGGCATGACCGTAGGCTCAACCTATGTGGACTAGACTATAGCTGTGCTTACCAAGTAGAGAAGCACATTCATCCTGGCTGAGGCTGTTATTGCCCTGAAGACTTTTTTCTCCAGGAATTAGACTGACAAAAGTACATGCTATGCCTGAAAATTGGAAATGGAAACAACCCAAATGTCTAACAATAAGGGTTAGCCTTAGGAAATTATGCTCTACCACTAGATGGAATATTATGCAAATAATAAACATCAGTTTTAAGACTTCCTAAAATGAAAAACAAGAGATCGTGGTTAGTATTTTGTTCTTCAAAAAAAAAAGAATGCAAAACTGTGTGATTCTAACTTTGGGGGGAAAAAAGCATGAATATATATGAACCAAGACTAACAGGTAGTATGCAAACATTAAAGTCACTGTATTATAGTGTCAGAATTATGGATGAGCTTTTCTTTAAAGTCATTTAAGACAATTGCAGTTTATGAAGTAAAGAAAAAATAATCTCAATGAAATTAAATGTGTTTCTATATAAACTTTCACAGAATGGTAAATAAAGGCATCATACTTTAGTGTATCCTGGTTGTGTGGGTATTCTAAAGATCAAATGACAAATTAGTTAACCTTCAAAAAATATTTATGCCAAAGGTATGGACTGGAAGGAAAGAAAAAAACTCAAAACCATGTGCCAATGTGGTAGGCTCCTGAGTGTTTTTTTTTCTCTTGATATTATTATTTTATCAGTACATTAAAAATAATTTAAATAAGAAACAAATAATGAAACATATAGTCCCCATTCATTCAACACATTTTACATATTTGATCTCTTTTAAGCTATGGACTCACTCTTTAAAGTAGGGGCTCTTCTTTCATCTCTCACCTGGCTGGCTTCTGTATCTTCATTGGGAGGCTCCTGTCATTTTGGTTCTAGCATCCTTTCTCCCTCCACTGGTAATAGCACCTCCAGCCTTGCTCTAGGGGCACTACCCCTCCCCGGTTCTTAGCCATATGCTGTGTGTGTATGTGTGTGTGTGTGGCTAACTTTATACACTGCTCCATAAGCAAAAAAACTAGCTCATAAGAAACCTTAGAGCCTTTGCCTGTTTCTCTTGGAACACTCACTCTTGGATCTCAGTGCTGCCATGTGTGAAGTCCAACAATCCTGCTGGAAAGATCACGTAGAGAGTCCCTGAGCCCACATGGAGAGAGAGAAAGGCTTAGCTTCCAACTGTCCCTGCTAAGGTGCCAGACAAATGAGTAAAGTCATCTTAAAAGCCACTTCCCCACAAGACCAATTCAGCTACAGGTAGGATGCCCCCTAGTGATCCCAATAGATGCCAAAAGGACCTGAAGAATCACCCAGCAGAGACCTGCCCATTCTTTAGACTCTTCTAGTGTCTGTAGAGCGGTCATTAAACTGTTTTTTATTTCCTGTGAGCAACAGAATCTAGCTTTGGTTAGCTTATGCCATGTATTAGTTTCCTGCTGCTGCTGTAACAAATTACCACTAATTTAGTAGCTTAAAACACAATTATCTTACAATTCTGAAGGTCAGAAGTCCAAAATAGTTCTCAGTGGGCTAACAGTATTGGCTGTGTGCATGGGAAATTCCATTCTCTTGTCTTTTCCACATTCTAGAAGCTGCCTACATTCTTTTGCTTGTTCCGCCTTCTTCCATCCTCAAGCCAGCAGTGTTTCATCTTCAACTCTCTCTCTGACTCTGCTCCCATTATCACGTCTCTCTTCTGACCCTCCTATCTCCCTCTTTCCCTTATAAGGACCCATGTGATTTCCTTGGGTCCACTCAGATATCTCCCTATGTTAAAATCTTTAATCACATCAACAAAGTCTCTTTTACCATGTAAGGTAACAGATTCATAGGTTCCAGGGATTAGAACATAGATGTATTTGGGAGGCCATTATTCTGCCTACCACCTGCTATAGAAGAATATTTTGGAAAGAACACTATATTATCTCATGAAAGCTAAGGAGAAGTTGAACCACAGAGATTAGGGAGGGCAGAATCCTTGTCATCCCTAGAGACTTGAGCATCAGAAATTAATAACAACATTAATAAGCAATCACAGTTAGGAAGCTCTTACCACACATCGGTCACTGCCCTAAGAACTCCACGTGTATTAACTCATTCAATCCTTACGTGAGCTCTATGATGTAAATACTATTATCTGCCCCATTTTTAAATATGGGGAAATTGAGACACAAAAACCTTCTCACTAGAGCTACACCATCGATAGAAAGAAGCTCCAAAGGCTTTCCAGCTTCTGTCTTTTAGCTTACAATTGCAAATTTCTGGGACAGATCAGCCAGCTTGGTCAGAAGACCACCCTGGACTATGGCTACTGAGAGGGTCTGATGGCAGACATAGCCACCGTGTACCAGTCTCAGAGAAGGGATTTGTATGAGCCACACAGCCATCCCAAGAAGTGTCCACTGCAAGAATAAAGATTGCTCTCGAGGCCTTCTTTGGAAACAAAAAAAATCTGTATGAATAACCTAAGTTATATTTGACCCATACAGTGATCTATGGAAATCTGTAGGATAAAGAAAGTTTTTACTACCTACAACACTGTGTAATTCGATTTAGCAACTGTTTAGCTAATTAGGAAGTAAGAAATTGGGGCTTAAATGTTGCTTTAAAACTGATAGAATGATTTATTACTCCATTTTAAGTTGAGCAGTCATTTCCAGATACTGGAGAACAAAGATTTCTGTGGTCAAAAGGTTGGGGAAATGTGACATGTCGCAGAAATTTACATCTCATATTAGCATATTAAAGATTAACTCAAAATAAGCTGTTTTACTGTTTATTGGTTAAGCCAACAAACCTGTTTTCTTAGCACAACTATTAACATATCTTCCTCTGTAATATTTTATCTTAATACCAATTTGGGTAGCTCTAAGGCGGGAGTGCAAATAAACTGAAATATTTATAAAATTTCACCTTTTCTCATCATGGTGGCTGAAATGTAAATTCTATTCAAGTACAATTTTGTTTCTTGGCTGATAACATAGCAATTTTTAAATGCATAGACCAGTAATTCTCAAAGTATGGTTCTGGGACCGCCAGCAGCTGCATCGCTTAGAAACTTGTTAAAATGCAAATTTTCAGGCCCCACCTCTGACCTCCTGAATCGGCACCTCTGGGGTGGGGTTCAGCAATGTGTGTTTAACAGGCTCTCTAGGTGATTCCTATATAGGTTAAAGTGTGAGCGCTGCTGCAGAAGAGTCTTCAATAGCTGTGCTTCATAATACTCAACTTAAATGGGCCTCTTAAAGACCATGAGTCCCGAAGCAAAAAAATTAGCTTAGAGTGACCAACCATCCTGGTTTGCCTGGGAGTGATGGGTTTTCTAGGATGCAGGACTTTCAGCTGAAACTGGGACAGTCCCTGGCAAGCTGGGATGGCTGATCACCCTCTTCCAGTCTGTCTCTCCCCATTTTACAGATGAGGAGACAGAGGTTAAGGGACTCACAAAAGCCCTAGAGCTAGGACGTTGTAGAGGTAGGACGCAAGGGCAGAACGTTTAGTGCATGTTGGGTTCTTATCCATCATACTACATTGCCCGCTAAATGGATGAGAACCCATAGCTGCTTGCTGTTCCATGGCAGAATGGTGGCTGACTGCGCTGGCTTCTCAGAGCTCAGGCTGCGAGTCTTTCTCCATCTGAAGGATACCCCACTTGGGGTTGAAATGAAGTTCCATTCATGGAGATCAGAAAAAGACAATGTATTCTCCATCTCCTACCAATAGTTTAGTATGATGTAGTGACAAAGGCCTGGCTTTGAATCCTAGCTGGACTTACTAGCCCTGTAACCTTGGGCAAACAGCATCCTCTACACCTCAGTTTCCTTATTTATAAAACGGAGATAAAGGTGGTACAAGGACCAAAGGATTAAGTGTGTGAATGTACATAAGGCTCTAAGCACAGTGCTTGGCCCACAGTGAGCAGTCAATACATGTAAACAAGAATCAGGAGGGGGCTTCCCTGGTGTTGCAGTGGTTGAGAGTCTGCCTGCTGGTGCAGGGGACACGGGTTTGTGCCCCGGTCCGGGAAGATCCCACATGCCGCGGAGCGGCTGGGCCCATGAGCCATGGCCGCTGAGCCTGTGCGTCCGGAGCCTGTGCTCCACGGCGGGAGAGGCCACAACAGTGAGAGGCCCACGTACCGCAAAAAAAAAAAAAAGAATCAGGAGGGAGATCACTCTCGTTCTTTGCATTCAGGCCTTGGTACCTAACCCACTCAGCAAGGTTTCTTTTCTACAGTACTGCAGAAGATGGCGAAGAACCAAAGGATGGGAGACTATTCCTTTAGCAAGCAAAAATGATGATTAGCTGCAGCACCCTCCATGGTACCTAGCACACAGTAGAATCCCAGCACATATTTTTGAATGAATGAAATGCCTGCTATAAGTCGTGTATGATACCAGGTCTTGAGGATATAGAGATAAACATGATAGGCCAGACTTTGTAGAAACAATCTAATAGGAGAGATTTTTAAAGAAAAGATAGTACCAGAGTACAATAGTCATCACGATAGGAAGATGCAAAATGGAATTGGGTAGACACTGAAGGAGCATTGAGGAAGGACTTAACTAAGTGCCAATGAGAGGTTAAGAAAGGCTTCCCAGGAGGATAACACAGCTGAGTCTAGAAGGACAAGCAGGAGTCAGTCTTGAGAGAAGGAATGTGTGGGTGTTTCAGTAGAGTGACATATGGACCAAGGCGAGAGGTATGAAGACCATCATTGTCTTATGAAATGAACAGAGTTGAATATATTTTAACAGTTGATCATTGGAGAGACTGTTAGACCCAGCATGTCCAGGTGGGCTGGGAAGGAGTCTGTATTCTCCCTCCTCTCAGCACATACATGCACTGCACTGGGTCTTCTGGTACAAATGTGGCTGAATGGCAGGAAAATTAGACAGGAGAGTAAATGTCCCTGTTCTCACCTTCAGGGAAAATTTATTCTTTATTCATTTTTGTTCTCTAGTGCCAAGTTCAAGCTTCTGCAAAGACTGGGTGTTTCTCAAATGCTTCAGACAGACTGGCAGAGTAGCAACACAGGCAGCCAAAACTGTGAACAGGCTCCCCAATTGTTCTGGGGACTTGCTGTTCCCCAGCTCTTTACCCTGAGGGGCTCTGGAGGCTGGGATATGCAGGCCTGGTATTATCCGACTCGACAGAAATAGACTCCCAGGCATGGAAGGCAAGGCACACAAAGGGAGATACATACCCAGCTATATGGGTGTGTACCCCTAGATGCATTTTTACCCCTAAAGTAGAGATTAGATATTTCTGACTCTTTTCTACAAAACTGAACTTGGACTAAACTGCATGTAAACACATTCGTTTCTTCAAATCACTGTCTTTCATCATTTCACAATTAGATTGCAATTTACTGGTTTCTAGAATTAGATTAAAGCAGTCTGTAGGCAGTGACTCTTATTAAACTAATATCTACCAAAAAGAAAATCTCCAAGTTTGTTTGAACTCCAAATGATTCAAAATGTGATATCCACATCTCTTCTCTGACCTCCCTTTTCTAATCCTGTTGAACTCGGTCTGAATTTTATATAAGGTTTATTTGTCCTGATCAGAAGCTTAATAGACTAAAATGTAATTACTATACTTAAGATATATGGCTGTGGCAATATAAAACTTGTTTTCTTCCTTATATTTCAGCTCAATTGACTTAACTCCGATAGCCATTTTTTTCTTTCCTGGGGAGGTCAAGTGGGTTTCAGTTGCAGAGAAGAAAACAAAAGTAATCTCTTTCATTAAGAAAGCATAATGTTAACAAAAATAAAGCAAGACATGTCTGAGTGACCTCTCAGAACAAACCAACACTATTTCTAAATGACTGCAACAATTTACAAGTTATTGTTTTAACCCTCTCTTCCATTTTACAGTGGCAAACATATAACTTGGGCGTAAATGTGTTCACAAAAGGGAGGTAGAATAGTTCAACAGTTTCTAATCCTGGCTCTAGCCTCTTACCACTAGAATATCTGGGTCTCCTTTTCTTTGCCTTTAAATGGGGCATGAAAGTACCTGTGCTGAGAGTAGCTTTGTGGTTGTTCAGGGTGGGCGGGAGGAGGGAATAGAGATGACTTCTAATAGGTTTGGGGTTGCTCTTTTGGGATGATGAAATGTTTTGGAATTAGTTGGTAGTGATGGTTACACACCTTGTGAATATACTAATAACCATGGCATTGGGTACCTTAAAATGGTGAATTTTATGGTGTGTGAATTATGTCTCTACTTTTAAAGAAAGTACATGTGCTACTTAACAGGACTATCATTAGGAGGTATACACAAAACCTTTGTAAAACAAAAAGTATCATTTTTAGTGAGGAGCAGTTGTATTAGTGGGGAGCGTTTTTTTTTTTTTTGTTCTTGTTTTTTTTGCGTTATGCGGGCCTCTCACTGTTGTGGCCTCTCCCGTTGCGGAGCACAGGCTTCAGACGCACAGGCTCAGCGGCCATGGCTCACGGGCCCAGCCGCTCCACGGCATGTGGGATCCTCCCGGACCGGGGCATGAACCCGTGTCCCCTGCATCGGCAGGCGGACTCTTAACCACTGCGCCACCAGGGAAGCCCTGGAGAACGTTTTGTTGTTGTTCTTTGTGTTTTGGTTGCATGTAATAGAAACCTAATTTGAGACTTTACTGATTCACATAACCAAACCACAGGATGCCATAGGCCCTGGAATTCAAGATTCCAAGTAGGCCACATTCTCTCCACTTCTCATCTTGGCTGTTCTGAACATCACCTCGTTCCTTCCCCTGTGGCAGGGGAATTGGTATCTTGGCAGCCAGACAGGAAGCTTCTGTTTTGTCACCAGAAGGGTCAGAGTCTTTAGTTCTCTGGCCTAAAGTATAAAACTACTACAGAATGACTCCCGTTGGCCCAGTTTGGGTAAGTTATGCCACCTTAGACCAGTTACAGAGGCGTGGGAGATGCCTTCTGTAAGAAGGTTGGCAGGTCCCACTAGAATCACCTGGGTAGCAGGGAACTTCCCAGAAGAGGTGGACAGAATGCTGCCTTCAACAGACGAAACGATAAATGTCCCACAGTAGACCCATGACCCAGGCCTCCCCACGTTGGAGTCAGAAGGAACTTTATAGTTTATTAGTTATTTATTTTTATTGAAGTATAGTTGATTTACAATATTAGTTTCAGGTGTACAATGTAGTGATTCAAAATTTTTATAGATTATACTGCATTTAAAGTTATTATAAAATATTGACTATATTCCCTGTGCTGTATGGTATATCCTTGTAGCTTATTTATTTTATATATAGTAGTTGTACCTCTTAAACCCCTACTCCTATCTTGCCCTCCCCTCCTCCTTCTCCCCACTGGTAATCACTAGTTTGTTTTCTATATCTGTGAGTCTGTTTCCTTTTTTTGTTATATTCACTGGTTGGTTTTATTTTTTAGATTCTACATATAAGTAATAACATACAGTATTTGTCTTTCTCTGTCTGACTTATTTCACTTAGCATAATACCCTCCAGGTCTATCCATGTTGCTGCAGATGGCAAAATTTCATTCTTTTTTTATGACTGAGTAGTATTCTGTTGTATATATATAATATACATACTATATATATATATATATATATATATACACACCCACACATATATTGATATATATATATACCACATCTTCTTTATCCATTCATCTATTCATGGACACTTAGGTATCTTCCATATCTTGGCTATTATAAAGAATGCTGCTATGAACATTGGGGTGCCTGTATCTTTTCGAATTAGTGTATTTGTTTTCTTCAGAGAGAGATATACCCAGGAGTGGAATTGCTGGATCATATGGTAGTTCTACTTTTAATTTTTTGAGGAACCTCCATACTGTTTTCCACAGTGGCTGCACCAATTTACATTCCCACCAACAGTGTGCAAAGGTTCCCTTCTGTTCACATCTTGGCCAACATTTGTTATTTGTGGTCTTTTTTTGTTTGTTTTTTTTTGCGGTATGCAGGCCTCTCACTGTTGTGGCCTCTCCCGTTGCGGAGAACAGGCTCCGGATGCGCAGGCTCAGCGGCCATGGCTCACAGGCCCAGCCGCTCCGCGGCATGTGGGATCTTCCCAGACCGGGGCACAAACCCGGGTCCCCTGCATCGGCAGGTGGACCCTCAACCACTGCGCCACCAGGGAAGCCCTATTTGTGGTCTTTTTGATGATAGCCATACTGACAGGTATGAGGTGATACCTCACTGTGGTTTTGATTTGCATTTCTGTCATGATTAATGAAGTTGAGCATCTTTTCACATGCCTGTTGGCCATCTGTATGTCTTCTTTGGAGAAATGCCTATTCAAGTCTTCTGCCCACTTTTTAATCAGGTTGTTTAGGTTTTTTTGATTCTGAGTTGTAGGAGCTGTTTATATATCTTGGATATTAACCCCTTATCAGTCATATCATTTGCAAATATTTTCTCCCATTCAGGAAGCTGTCTTTTCATTTTGTCGATGGTTTCCTTTGCTGTGCAAAAGTGTTTAAGTTTAATTAGGTCTCATTTATTTACCTTGTTTTTGTCTCCTTTGCTTTAGGAGACAGATTTATGTCAAAGAGTGTTCTGCCTATGTTTTCTTCTAGGAGTTTTATGGTTTCTGTTCTGACATTTAGGTCTTTAATCCATTTTGAGTTTTTGTGGGTTTTTTTGTTTTTGGGGGGTTTTTTTGCGGTACGCGGGCCTCTCACTGTTGCGGCCTTTCCCGTTGCAGAGCACAGGCTCCGGATGCGCAGGCTCAGCGGCCATGGCTCATGGGCCCAGCCACTCCGCGGCATGTGGGATCTTCCTGGACCGGGGCACGAACCCATATCCCCTGCATTGGCAGGCGGACTCTCAACCACTGCGCCACCAGGGAAGCCCTTATTTTTTTATATGGTGTGCAGAAGGGACTTTAGACACCTCAGAGAGCATCTAATCCAACCTCCTATGTCGTAGAGGAGGGAGCTATGTTCAGAGAACTAGTTAGCAGAACCAAGACTAGATCCCTGATCTTTTAACCAGCAACCTAGTGAACATAGATTGGTAATTCGAAAATCCATACCACAGCGTAAACTGAGGAACTTGTTAAAAATGCAAAGTTTAAGGATCTCATTTGAGACCTAAATAGGAATTTGGGGGACTAGGGTATGTGAGTCTGGATTCAGTTACAAGTGCCCCAGGTGATTCTGATGTTTGGGATCCACCCTTAGAAAAGAAAACAAAATACTAATACCTGCATCCCGCTATCCCCCGAGATGCTCATGCATTGATCTGAGCTGTAGGGGGTCTCTCATGTGCAGCCAAGGTTGAGAATCACTAACTTAAATTAATGCACATTAGAATCACTGGGGGAACTTTAGTAATACTTCAAGTGCCTGGGTCCAGCCCCTAGAGGTTCTAATTTAATTTGCCTGGGTCTCGGGGCAGTGATATTTTTTCAAACTCTCACCAGGTAATTCTGAGGTTCCGTCAAGATCTGAGAACCATCGACTCAAATCTTACTGCTTTCCTTATACAGAAGTTGTAAAAGAATATGAATATGGAAAGTTATTGTCAACTAATGTTGCAAAGTGGATGATGACAATGACTAAGCTATTTCATGAGTGCTCACTATGTACCAGGCACCATGCTCAGCATGGTTTTAGCATATCTCATTTAATCTTCAACAGCATTAGCCTGCTAGTGTTATTTTCCCTTTCCCTTGATTGTAGCGTATCATTGGTTGAAGACTATCTGTTTAATAACAGTTATCAGAGAGTGTCTCTTGTTACTTAACAAGAAAGTACGGAAATTTTATCAGTCCTTCAGTGACAAAGGTTTGCTTTACTTAGAATAAACATAAATGTATAGTTATTTAAGATGAAATACAATAAACGTGTATGGTCCTATCAAATGCAAATAACTCATCTGAAGTGATATGAAATGAACAGATACCTTCTATAATATCTGCTAACTTACATTCACAAATGACAGTTATATCCCATTCTGAGGCATCCACACTGGGCCTGGCAGCTGGCAAATTTATTTAGACACATCCCATTTCAGAAATAGTAAAATGTGGGGGAAAAGGTATATCTTAGAGTCACGGAAATATGGTATTTATTATGCCTATTTTCAGATGAGATTTTAAGAGATTAAGTGACTAACCTAAAGTAACATGGTTGATTATATGGCCAAGCTAGAAATACAGTCCGGCACCCCTGATTAGAGTTCTTAAGAAGCTCCTTGACTAACAAACTGTAACTACAAACTTTCCTTGACAAGAAAATAGCAATTTGTCAGAACAAAATCTTGTCAGCTCTGCCTGCAGCCAACAGTTGAACTTAGGAGTCCCCTGGGCCTTGCAAGGGAATGAACGCAGTGGTGGGCTTTCAAGACCTAACCACCCTCTAGAGTAGAGCTGGTATGTCTTTCAGTGCAATGCAGGAACTGATTTTAAAGTATTTTAAAGCAGGTACAAAAACTGAAAATTCAGAGTCCAACAAGATATAAATGCGTTTATCTTTGAAAACAATAATTTAAAAAGTCAAGACAGTTAAGAAAGGAAAACAAGTTGAGACTATAGAATGGGGATGAAAATGATTTGTTGGATCAGTTTTATGCTTTGAACGGGCCATTGTCAAATTGTCAGTATGACCAAATTCACCTGACATTGTTTGGTTCTTTTTCTTTTAAAATTACTGTTTAGTTATAAGAAAATTTAATGCTGATTTTAAAAAAGAAAGCAACAAAGAACAATTCAGAAATAAAAATAATTAAACATCTAATAAAAATAAATTAAACATTTAATCTCCCTCCCCACTCATGTAAGAGATAATCAGTTTGGGGCGTATTTTTCTAGAATATCCATGTCTAAAACAATTTTTCTTTATTAACATGGGGTCATTATGTGTAGTTTATAACTTGCTTTTTTTCAATTTAACAATATACAGTGACCATCTTACCTTATTTTAACTAGAGGGTAAATTAAACAACCTTCTGTAAGCACATTGAATTTCTTTTGTAGCTCCAAATATTTGTTTGGCATCACAGAAACATTCTTAAATGCAGCCCTACTCTCCCAGCTTTAATAAAACCCTGTAAGTCAAATCCAAAGTCACTGAACAAGATGGCACATTGTTCTTCTCCGCTGGTACAGAGAAGACTCAGTTTGTGGCTTCCGACGTTTGTGAGGTGCTAAACAGCAACCTCCCTCCCCGATTCCTCATACCTACGGTCAGCGCTAGGCTGGTAAACCAGCTTTGGGTGTGGGTAAGGAGTAGTAGTTCCTCGATATCCATGGTGTAAATACTCCCACTATGGCCAATTTCAAGTACAAAGAGTTAACAATTAACTCGCAAAACTCTTGATTATTTAACAATCGGCTCTGAGCTGCTAAAGCACATGCGTGTCAAGTCAATCAACGATTAATGATGGCACCTATAGGACATTTTAATCTGATTTCCTACGTATGGTCACTGCAACTAAAAGAAAGGCAGTATAACGGAGCAAATGACCAAAGGCCAAAAATGGGAGGAAAAAAATGAATCAGAGGAAAATCCCCCTCATATTTCTGTATTAACTTGGAATTTCTGGAATATAACCTCTGAGTATAATGAGGTCCTTTTGTAGATGTACAGTATGTATATTATTATGCTAGCATTTTTTTCTTTTCCCAGATAAAAATAAAGTAGCTCACAAGTCTGGTTTTATGTACCATTAAAGTTCTTTTGCAATTTTCCCTTTCACAGCTGTTGAATAGCTTATACCTCCAATATTTTTTTCCTGCATAATGATTTTTATGGAAGCGAATATAGTAAGCATTTTAATATCGTAAGAACCAGCAGTGACAATAAAACAATGGGACTTTTAAAATCCAACCATGCATTTGGAAAGATAGGAAAACCATGAATTTATTTCCTGGGAAACCACACACTCGTTCTGTTGAGGATACAATTGCTCAAAGTGTTTTGGAAATCCTCTTTTTAAATTGTCTTTAACACAAGATTATTAGGTGTGGATGAAAATTAGCTAGGTT
Source organism: Phocoena phocoena (assembly GCF_963924675.1). Lineage (NCBI taxonomy): Eukaryota > Metazoa > Chordata > Mammalia > Artiodactyla > Phocoenidae > Phocoena > Phocoena phocoena. The sequence goes on from NC_089234.1 coordinate 32,878,873, forward strand.
GCCCTATTGTGCTGCTTCATATGTTTTAAACAAAATAATAGAACCTCTGATATAGGGTGAAAAGCAATAGATTTGAAATCAGATCTGAATTCAAGTCCAACCTCTGTTTTATAACTTCGCATATTCCTTAACTTCTCTTAACCTCACTTTTTTCCTCTGCAATTGGAGAATAAGTGTCTACAGCAGGGGTTGTCCTGAAGATTAAAAGAAACAAGGCATTGTTACAGCACGTTGTGATATGAAACCCACTCTCCAAATGTAAGTTATTGTTGGCCCAGCTTTATTAGAACTGAATGGGCTTTGCTATTTCCAAAACTTAGATGTAACCGCTGAAAGCACCAATGTTCCATCATTTGAAAAGTATTCGAACGAATATGGAAGAGGCTCTGATTCCTCATTTGAACCCAAATGAGGACTCAGCTGGGATCCAGAGAAATTATATCCTGGGTTGAAGCCTTCCTCACTCACCAGGTCCTTAACATTCTCATTTCTTCCTGATTCTCTACTTCCCTGCACCTACTCCATTGGGTGAGAGTAGGGAGTGCTGGCTAAATTCAGGGTATTTATGAAATGAGATTTGCAAGGATCCTGGCTGGGCTTTTGACAAGAACATCATCATCCCTTGTACACCTAGCAGCCTGAGCCAGCCAGCCCTTCCTGCTCTGAAATGGCTGACTCTAGCACTGCTGCTATTCTTGCCACATTAAGAGAGCCTCAACCTGAGGGGCAGGACCACAGATTCCACAGTGGAGCACAGAGCATGTACAGTCTGAAGCTATGAGTGAGAAATTAACTGTAAGCCCCTCTAAGCCACAGTCACCCGCACTGCTAAGCAGATCCCAACCCTCCCACCCTGAACCTGCTTGGTCACATGAATGAAATATTTAGCCAGGTTACCCCAAGTTTCTTGCTGTAAAACTAATCCTTTGTGGTTTGCTAGAGTAATTACTGAAGTCTATCATCTGCAATACTTCTTTCAAATCTAAAAGTATTCTCTCTTTTCATTTTTCATGTTAATCAGAAAAAATAAACGGCCATCACTAAGGTATTCCAACAATGCTTGCACCACGTGTAGTCTACAAAACAGAACAACGGATAAATACATATCAGTTTACTGCATTCTGGATCGTTTTTTCTTTTTAGTTTTAAAAGTATGCTTTGATTATAAGAAAATAAGGAGGGAAAACTGTTTAACATATGAGGAAAAAAGAAAACCTCTCACATGCGGCTACAAAATTTTCATTTATGGTGACGAATTGTCCTGTATGAGGACCGCCTTATCCAAAGTTTTACTGTGGGAACCCTCTCTAGATTCCACAGCCTGACAGTGCAGGTCTTTGTAGTTAATGCAAGTTAAAGTATGATCTGCTTTAAAAAAAAAAAAAAAAAAGGGCAGGGGCTTCCCTGGTGGCGCAGTGGTTGAGAGTCCGCCTGCCGATGCAGGGGACACGGGTTCGTGCCCCGGTCCAAGAACATACCACATGCCGCGGAGCGGCTGGGTCCGTGAGCCATGGCTGCTGAGCCTGCACATCCGGAGCCTGTGCTCCGCAACAGGAGAGGCCACAACAGTGAGAGGCCTGCATACCGCAAAAAAAAAAAAGGCAATCACAAATATAGTAATATTTGAAACAGTTTATAAGATAACAACTGTTCCAGTGACAGATTAAACATAGTAAATACTCTGGCCCAAGAGTTGGTTATTCTTTGGTTGGAGCCACCACAGATGATTTGAAAAAAAAAAAAACAAGCAAACAAACAAAACAAGCAAAACGCCCCCCAGCTTTTTCTTTTAAGAATTCCTTGAAGTGGAGGAATCTCAATGTGATAACTCTATTAGTATTCTGTAACTGTCAACTTTGAAGCTGAGTATTTGATGTTTGAAGGTAAATTAGATACTAAAGTAGCAGAGCAAATGTTCAGATGTTCTCACCTAGTACTAATCAGTACCTCAGGCCCATTTTGTAAAGCATCCGGTTATGTATTTCTTTATTTGCTGTTGCTGCCTGTAAACATTAGCAAAATGTACACCCCACCATAGCTCCTGGTCACTTAGTCCCATCAGTTTTTAGTTTCTCAGGGTCAAATAGAATCTTTGAAGTCTTAGTATTAATGTTAAAATAAACTACTTAATTGGAAAATGTTTAAGCAATGATGAGATTAAACATTCCCTTTTTTCTCCTAATGGAGACAATAGGCTTTCACAGTGAGTATCTTAAAAATATATAGTTTTTAATTTTAAAAGTAACTCAAGTTCACAGAATACAAAAATGGAGGTTAAAAAAATGAAGACATAAGTTACCTGTAGTCTGACCACCAAAAGAACAACTTAACATTTTGCTGTTTACCTTTTAAGAAATACTGTATTGCAATTGAAAAATATTGGGTTGGCCAAAAAGTTCGTTTGGGTTTTTCTGTAAGATGCTACGGAAAAACCCGAATGAACTTTTTGACCAACCCAATATCTGTATTGAGAATTTAGTATGTGCCCAGAACTGTTTTGGGTGCTGAAAGAGATGAACAGGGCAAGGACTTGTCTCCAAGGACTCACAAAGAGGGCGTTCAAGTTATTGACCAGGAGCTCATTTTCAAAGGGTTAGCTGACATTTGAGAGTTTTCCATGTTTTAATATTATGGTTTTAAGCCTAATTGAAAACAGTTCTATCTAAGGTATGTCAAAGTCTACTACGACCTCTTTGAGTCGACAACTTCATTCTGATACACACACACACACACACACACACACACACACACACACACAGCATACTTCCCAGACTTATTTACATATGAAGTCCTTTTTTCAATGAAAACATTGCTGTACCCAAAAGGAATGAAAGTACATATCCACAAAAAGGCTAGTATAAGAATGTTCATAGCATCTTTTTTCTTTTTTTAAGAAATTTTACTTTATTAGTTTATTTATTTGGCTGTGTCAGGTCTTAGTTGCGGCACGTGGGATCTTTTGTTGCGGCACACGGGCTCTCTAGTTGAGGCGCGTGAGCTCAGTAGTTGCAGCACACAGGCTTAGTTGCCCCGCGGCATGTGGAATTTTAGTTCCCCGACCAGGGATCGAACCCCCGTCCCCTGCATTGGGAGGCGGACTCTTAACCACTGGACCACAAGGGAAGTCCCCAGCATCTTTATTTATAATAGGAATGAACTAATTCACACAACAACATATCTATGAACCTCACAACATGAACTACTGATTCACACAACAACAGAAACATTAGGCCAATGGTAAGAAACAGGCACAATTTGGTACACACTGTATGGTACCATTTATATGAAATACAAAATCAGGCAAAACTAAGCTATGGTAACAGAAATCATTTAGAATATTGATTCTAGGAGAGTCTAGGGGTAACTGGAAAGGAGCCCAAGGAACTTTTTGGAATGATGGAAATGTCCTCTATCTTGATTTGGGTGATGGTAACACAAGTGTATCCTTCTTAGTAACTTTTAATTTTGTTATACTTTTTAACTTACAGAAAAGTTGCAAGGCTAGTACAAGGAACTTCCACATTCCCTTCATCCAGATCACCAACTGTTGGGTGTATACATTTGTTGAAACTCAAGGAACTGCACACTTAATTTCTGTGCATTTTACTGTGTGTAAATTTCATTTTATAAAGGGGGAATAATGCTATTTTAACTGAAAAACTTCTCAGAATTTGTTAAATCTTCAAAAGAATGTTGGATACTTTATGCATTACTTCCTAGATTTTTTGGGTGTGAAACCCAGCATTCAGTAAAAACCTGCTGTACCAGCATTCTGAGGGAGGCCTGTTGGGACCCAAGTGCTCTAGGACAGCAGTTCTCAGCCCTGACTGCACGCTGGAATCAGCCACTTCAGGGAGCGTCTAAAACTCCTAAAGTCCAGGCTGCACCCCCACACTAACTATATTAGACTCTCCATTGGTGGTGTCCAGGTATCCGCCTATTATTAAATAGTCCAGGTGCTTCCAAGGCACAGCCATGGTTGAGAACCAATGTCGTACAGAAACAGCACCTCTCTCTTTTTTTTTTCCAAAATATATTAGATTTGGTTTTTATTGTAGAGCACACACATCTCTCTTTCAAGCATCTGTACTTGCCCAATTAGAAGATGACTCACATTTAATAAATATCACCACCAAGTCCAAGGACCTGGCATCCTCCCTTGTAGGGTATCACTGAGATCAGAGGTCTATCTTACTGGCTGGTGCCCACCTGGCTGGTTTTCTGACTTCTGGGATTCTGGATTCCAGCCTTTAGACCCCCAGTTCCTGCCTGCTGTGGGTCTGGTACCCACATCCACCTATGGTATTTGCCCATTTTCTTCCAGTCCAGCCTGTGCTACTAATGATATGATTGGTTTCTGGGCCCCCTGCCATCTGACCAGCATTCAGTGAGAAAATGCTTTTGTCCCTGGGGCTGTGCAGTCTTATCCTGAAATTTCTCAAGCCATCCTACTTCCCACTGTGTTTCCAGACCTGTGTCTGGTCTCTTACCTCATTCTTGACCACAATCTCAAACTGACCTCTTGGATTTAGCAGCTGATTCTGCTCCAGTCCTTGCTCCAAATGGTACTGCACCCCATGCATCTATCACAGTAGCAACCTCCTCTGCCCCCTCTAGAACTAGTACCTTCCAGCCCAAACCAGGACCTCTCTCTAGTGCCAGCTGGGTGAGCCTTAGCTTGAGAAAGGAGATGGGGCAGTTTCTCCTGCCTCAGCTAATGTCCCCCATCTCACCTTAATGTGCAGTTTGGGCCTGACCACTCTGGCTTGGCTGGTCTGACCCTCTGACCCAGCCTGGCCATTTTATTCTTCTGGACGTTGCAAAGAGCTGGAATTAAATAAGAGAAAATGCCTGGACATGCATTAGGCTGAAGCCGCTGTATCAGGTTTCTGTGTGCTTCAGAGGGGCTGGTGTCTGCCCTGCATTCCATTCCACTGACCATGTGGTACATTCTCGGTACAGGCGGCCGGATGAAGTGCGTATCAGAAAATACAGCTGCTCACCCTTCAGAACTCCAAGTGCCCTCTCCTGTCATCCGCCTTCCCTGGCTCCAGCCTGCCCCTTCCTGGCCTGGGCTGTAGCTTTGATCCAGGGTTTATCCTCATGTCTATTCATGGTTTGGATCTGTCTCTAGCTTCAAACCCATGTCACAGATCCCTCCAAGGGGATGGAGAGGCCAAATTCCTGACGTCAGGTTCACGGACATCTGTTGCTTTTGCCTGCTCAGCCTCCACTCTATTCTTCTGGTAATAGCACCCAACTTGGGCTTGGGGAAGTCTGTGCTCGTCTCCAGTCAGAAATAACATAGATCCATCATGTGTGTGAAGTGTCCCTCCCTTGGCTAAGGTGTGGGCAGAAATCCCAAACTAAATCATTCAAGTGCTCTCTGAATGGAGCAGAGCAGCAAAAAGCTTTACCAAGGCCCCAGACAGTCAAACCTACTTATCTCGAATGTAATGCTTTTTTTTTTTTTACATCTTTATTGGAGTATAATTGCTTTACAATGGTGTGTTAGTTTCTGCTTTATAACAAAGTGAATCAGTTATACATATACATATGTTGCCATATCTCTTCCCTCTTACATCTCCCTCCCTCCCACCCTCCCTATCCCACCCCTCTAGGTGGTCACAAAGCACCGAGCTGATCTCCCTGTGCTATGCAGCTGCTTCCCACTAGCTATCTACCTTACGTTTGGTAGTGTATATATGTCCATGCCACTCTCTCACTTTGTCACAGCTTACCCTTCCCCTTCCCCATATCCTCAAGTCCATTCTCTAGTAGGTCTGTGTCTTTATTCCTGTCTTACCCCTAGATTCTTCATGACATTTTTTTCCTCGAGCCGCTGAACTCCCTAGTTCCTGCACTTTTCTAAGCTTCATTCTAAAGCTTTTTGTTCAATTCCCAGAGTTCCTTAATTATCATTATTATTTACAATAGTAAGAATTGGTTCTGTTGTTTGTGGCCAATAGATACAACTAGCTCTCAGGCAACATTTTTTTTTCTTTTTGTAGGATTTTATAGAATTATTCTGAAAGGGCGATTTGTATCCCAGGATCGCACTAAAGGACTGTAGATCAGATTAGATTACAGCTCTTCCCATACAGTCCTCACACTGTACAACCTAGACTTTAGGAACTGAGGTAATACGCAGTGCCAAAGACTTGCTGTCTTTATATTAGGGGAACTATCTATTAATCACTTCCAAAGGATGGGTTGGGGGGGGCATTTATTTAACATTTAGAGACATCCATATGAAATGTGAATAACTTATTCACCTAAATTTTCTTGAAAACAGCATCTCAGAGCTTCCAAAGTTCACTAGAGTTTTTTTCTTTTAAAGAGATGTGCTATCACTGAATGTTTTATATTTTAAATATTCTTCTACCTCATGATTTTTAATAGTTGCCTGGTATTCCATCATATAGCTATCACTAAAGTTATGTCATACTTTATAATTACTATTGCTAGATGCTAGACATTTAATTGGTCTTCTTTCTTTGGTTATTATAATAATTTATGTTCTTGTATATGAATTTTTGTGTGAATGTTTATTTTTAAATTTTCATTTGGTTGCACTGGGTCTCAGCTGCGGCAGCCGGGCTCCTTAGTTGTGACATGTGGGCTCCTTAATTGTGGCATGTGAATTCTCAGTTGCAGCATACATGTGGGATCTATTTCCCTGGCCAGGGATCGAACCCAGGCCCCCTGCATTGGGAGAGTGGAGTTTTATCCACTGCGCCACCAGGGAAGAAGTCCCTGTGTGAATGTTTAACTATCAAGATAAATTTCTGGAAGTGGAACTTCTCAAAAAAAAAAAAAAAAGAAGAGATACCCTATGATTTCTATTTGGTAATTGAAAATAATGGAATTTGATCAAATTTTTCAAGTTTCCACAAAATTTTCTGGTTGCAGGAGGACAAAATATCCTCTTTTTTGGTTCTGAAAGGAATTGTTATTATTATCATCTATTATCTCTAATATATATTGTGCACTTCATATGCAAAGGTAACATCCTAGATCCATCATGAATGTAAAGTAAACAATTAGAGTGGTTTTTACAGGGTGAAAAGAGTGTCAAGTCTTTGGGGGCCCACAGACTTTGTATCTATGTATCATCTGTGTCTCACTTGTATCATCCTAGCCAAGGTAATTGTTTTACATCTCAGAGCCTGTTTCCTCATTTATTAAACAGAGCATGCCAGTAATATCTATTTCATGGAGACCCAGTACAGGTTGGATGAGAACAGCTTTCAGGCTGGCATGTCATAGGCAAACAAACATTTGTTGAATTTGTATATTTCTTCCCAGGTCCACTTTGCTCTCCCAAAATGCTTTCTTAAAATTATACAGTAGGCAGATGATACAAAACTGTCCCTGGGACTTAATCATAGAAAATATTCCTGACAAAGTACATTTTGGGGTATTTGGTCCAGGAACATAGCCAATGGTTTTGTAAGCATTGTCTCGCCTTTGTACAATAGAACCTCTTATTCCTTTGGCTTCTTGACTACTTTGGATTGCTCTACTTCTACATATGCTCAGGTTCAACCTGGAAAAGACCAGGGTCTAAACTCAAAACCCATTATCTTACTGAGGAGAAAACTGAGGTACAAGGGAGACAAAATGTGTGGCTTGCCCATGAACACAATGTTAATTAGAGGTCCAAAAAGGCTTTTTAACTCTCTTACTCTCTCTGTCCCCCAACATTTGAGGAATTGTGCTAAGTCAAGGAATAAACTAGATGGATAAAGAAATGATAGAGAAGCTTGTCTCATGTCAGGCAAACTTTCAGTCTGTGGGCACTTTGAAAAGCACGAGAAGAGGTAGGAAGTGCTGATGGGGAGGGCTTGGAATGCAGACTGTAGTCCTGTACACAAAAGGCACAGCCAGTCAGTCCACCTCACTGACTCTCTGTTTCTGATAATGGATGCATTTTGTACCTGTGTGAAATTGGAAGACACTAAAATAAGAAATAATAATAAATGTATGTTGATACTGATTTTTTTGGGGGGGGTCTTTCAGTTCCTGCCTATGTCTTAGAAAATTAAAATAATTAAGAGATGGTTTTCATTTAAAGCCCAACTCAGCTGTATTTTTGGACACAAGTGAAAAAGAAAAGAAGAAAAGAAATTTAAATCAGCAAGGGTGTAATTATTATCCAAATAATTGTAAATGTTTGATTGTAAATGTTGTATATTGTTGTAAATTGTAAGTGTTGATATGCCAAATAAGACATCTGAATAGCATCTGGCTTATGAAGGCACTTAATAAATATTTGTTGAATGAATGAAAGATAAATATTTGTATGAGCAAATCAAGTCATTTGTTAATTTTTAAGTTATATTATGGCATATGGAGCTGGAAGGAGCCAGGAACATTGGTTCAATTCTGACATTTTACAGAGGTCACTTGGGACTTGCTTGCTGATCCAGTGGTTTAGACTCTGCACTTCCAATGCAGGAGGCACAGGTTCAATCCCTGGTCAGGGAACTAAGATCCCACATGCCGCATAGTATGGCCAAAAAATTAATAAAAAAACAGAATCACACAGCTTTAAAAAAAAAAAGGAAAGAAAGGAAAGGTCACTTGACTAAGGCACAGGCTACTGGCAACTCTGGAAATTTTCTTACTTCCCTGCAAGTTGTCATTGCAAACCTCTTCCCACAAATTGGCTTTTAATGTGTACACAGTCAGCTTACTGACTTAATAGGTTTCCCCCCACAGTTTGCCCCAATAATTTAGCATTCTTTCGTTCATACAGCATATATTTATTGTATGCTACTGTGCCAGGCACTATTCTTAGCAGTGAACAAAACAGACCAAAATCCTGCCTTTGGGGAGCTAATATTCTAGTGGGGGAAAGGCAGGCAATAAAAAAGAAAGTAAACGTGTTATATCAGATGGTAATAAGTTCTCAAATAAAGAAGGATAAAAACGATGTGGATTCACTTCTAGGTGTATACTCAAAAGAAATGATAACATATGTCCACACAAAAACTTGTACCAACTGTTCTTAACAGCATTACTCACGATAGCCAAGAAGTGGAAATAATCCAAATATCCATCAACTGATGAATGGAGCAATAAAATGCGGTACATCCATACAGTGGAATATTATCTGGCAATAAAAAGGAATGAAGTACTGATACATAGTACAATGTGGATGAACTTCAAAAACATTATGCTACTAACACAACGTTGTAAATCAACTATACTGCAATAAAAACAACAACAACAAAAATTATGCTAAGAAACCAGTCACAAAGGACTATATATTGTATAATTCCATTTATATGAAAAGTCCAAAATAAGCAAATAATTTAGAGACAGAAAGTAGATTAGTGGTTGCCTAGGTCTGGGAAGTTAGGGTGATTGAGAAGTGATGGCTAAAATGTGCAGAATTTCTTTGGGGGACAAGAAAAATATTCTAGAATTGATAGTGATGATGGTTGCATAAGTCTGTGAATATATTAAAAGTCACTGAATTGTACACTTTAAATGGGTGAATTGTGTAGGAGGTGAGTTATATCTCAATAAAGCTGGTTTTTTTTTTACATCTTTATTGGAATATAATTGCTTTACGATGGTGTGTTAGTTTCTGCTTTATAACAAAGTGAATCAGTTATATACATATGTTCCCATATCTCTTCCCTCTTGCGTCTCCCTCCCTCCCACCCTCCCTATCCCACCTCTCTAGGTGGTCACAAAGCACCGAGCTGATCTCCCTGTGCTATGCAGCTGCTTCCCACTAGCTATCTATTTTATGTTTGGTAGTGTATATATGTCCATGCCACTCTCAGTTTGTCACAGCTTACCCTTCCCCCTCCCCATATCCTCAAGTCCATTCTCTAGTAGGTCTGTGTCTTTATTCCTGTCTTACCCCTAGGTTCTTCATGACATTTTTTTTCTTAAATTCCATACATATGTGTTAGCATACGGTATTTATCTTTCTCTTTCTGACTTACTTCACTCTGTATGAGAGACTCTAGGTCCATCCACCTCATTACAAATAGCTCAATTTCGTTTCTTTTTATGGCTGAGTAATATTCCATTGTATATATGTGCCACATCTTCTTTATCCATTCATCCGATGATGGACACTTAGGTTGTTTCCATCTCCTGGCTATTGTAAATAAAGCTGTTTTTAAAATAAATATGGAAAGTACTAGGGTGAGAGTGGGCTGCTGCTCTTTTAGGGAATTTGGTCAAGGAAGGTCTTGTTGATAATGTGACATTTGAGTGGAGACCTCAAGGAACTGAGGGAGTGAGCCTGTGGATATCTGGGGGAAGAACGTCTCAGGCAGAGGGGACAGCAAATGTAAAGGCCCTGTGGTGAGTAAAAGATTGAGATGTTAGAGGAAAATCATGTGGCAGTTGGAGAGAGCAAAGGGGAGATGGTAGAAGAGGAAGTTAGATGGTTAATAGAATGGAGTAGGGATGTGCTGGTGGGATTTGCTGGCCTCTGAAGAACTGTGGCTTTTCCCTGAGTGAAATTGGCAGATACTGGAGGCTTTTGAGTGGAGGCATGACATGATTTCTAGACAAATCACGCTGCTATCCTTATCATAGATCAGAAAATTAACTGATTTCACAACAGTATTCAAAGGAACTTCTGACTTCACTTTTGGGCTTAAAGTTCAGAACATAAGTGGAACCACAGGTGGGGGTAGTGGGGTCTCTTACCCAAGCCTGCTGAGAGCATTGCTTAGTCTGTACTGTCAGAACTAGAAGTTAGGGAGGAGCTTGGAACTCTGAGGCTAGATCTGACATAATTTCATCTGGTTTTATAAAAAACTTGCCACGTGAGAAGAGACAGCCATCAGATTAACCAGTAACTATATTTGATAGTAAGAATGCCAGGCCATAAAAGGATGATCTGATATAACTGGAAGTTCCTATCTGATATAACTCAAGGCCAGTGGTAGAGATTAGCAGTGGAAACTGACTTCTGAGTCCTTGCCTAAATCAAAGGGTAGACGGAGGGAAGATAAGTTACTGAATGCACAGACTTCAGAATCCATTTATCTGTCCTTAACTTCTGCTCTCTTTGCTTGTGCTTTTTACCAAGAGACACTGCAGAATCAGTGGCGGCAAGAACGGGTAGAGGGAGGAAGTGATGAAATTTATTTTCTTTAATGATGAAATAACTCCTTATTGTTTTCCAGGACTAGTTATTTATTTATTTTCTTCCTCCACATTTCAAATCAAACTATTAAAAAATGCATATTCTAAAGTATCCTATTTCTGTGGGTGAAGTTTAAGGAATAGATTTTTGGGGGGCTCTTTCACTTTGCTTAGCTAACTTCACTGTTTTTATTTACTCAAATAAAAGAAATAACATGGCTTAGTACAAGACATTTTGAAAGAACAACTAGTCTGTATACTAGAGAATTATGTTGCAGGAAGTGAGAAATGCCCTTGAGTCAGTCGTTCTTAGTATCATAGATGACATTCAATAGGAAATCAGGAAATGCCAGTTGAATGGATGAATTCTTAAAGCGCTAGGTATGTATTTTTTTCCAGGCTCCTAAAAATGAGCTATTCCAAATGCAACCAATAAAATCATGCACTCTAGAAAAAGATCTGGATCATTGAGGCAAATAATCTATTGTGGGAGATTTCTACCCTCAGTGTGCTCATTGTTCTTAAGGGGATTGAGATACGTTTGGGGAAAAAAGATGCTGTAGCTGGTTTTATCAGTGGGTCTCAGGGGTTGGATCCATAGCATCAGGGACCAGACTGAATAGACTAGCTGTGCTGGAGGCTCATGGAGCCAGGGTTAGGAGCGGTGGCGTTGGCTCAGTTAGCGTGTAAGATGAGTTTGCAGACTAAGGTTGTTGGAAGTCTGGGGAGTGGTCTGAATAAGGAATCAATGACTTTTGGGTTTTCCCCTCCCATGTCTGAGTACACTTCTCTCTCTCATGACCTCTCTAATCCTCTTTCCCCCTTCCTTTTGCCCTTTTCCTGCCATCTCATTTTCTCTGTCTCTCTCCATGTGTATTATTATACTAAACTGAAACCTGTTTTTACTGACTGATGTACTTACTGAGTGAGGTTTTATGTTCTTATGTTTATTTTTTCATTCATTCTCTTGTAGGCTACATGAGAAAGGAAAACAAAAACAAAGAACAGTAAGCTCTACGCTTACTTTTTAAAGTGACTAACTTAAAAAAATTTTTTTAATGGATTCCTTTTCGGGGGGGGTCAGTGGATTTTGATGGAAAAAAGAAAACTTTCCCACTGACTCCAAATCTATACAAAAGTGCTCAAAAAGATTCCTTTGGTCAAGAAAAAAAGTGGTAAACCAAAAAGGGGGAAAGACCATCCTATTTATGTATCTTATATAATAGACAGAAATTGATTTTTGATAAGGAAGCAAGCAGCTGCAAATACTGAAGTGCAGCTTTTATGAGAAATGGTTGCTCTATTTTAGGGTTCTTGCCAAAGCTGGAACAGGTGCTGATTTTTTTTTTCTTTTCTAATCACTGCTAGCTCACAGGGGTTTAACTGGCTAGAGGGGGGCCTGCACTCCATAGACTTATGCCCACATGGACTGCTGTTCAGACAGCATAATGCTCCAACCAGCTTGATGCTCTGATACAATTCCCAAAGCCCTTCTGGAATAGTGGGCTAAGCGGACTCCCACACGTATTAAAATTAGAATTGCACCTGCCATGTCCAGCATGTGTTAAGTTTCTGAAAATACTAGAGAGGGAAGATGGCAGAAATATTCATACCAATGTCCTTAAAGAGGTCATAGTGCTAGGACATTGCTGGTGGGGATAAAAGGGGAGGGAGTGGGAATAAGCAGTAGATTTTGCTGCTAAAGTCTTCTAATTAATGCAGGACTATGGGACTTCCTTGATGCAAATTGTGGCAAAACATTTGATTACACCTCTTTAGTTTATAGTTTTCAAGCATAAGCTTAATTTTGCCAGACTTCTGAGTGCCTTCTTTCTAAAATATTTTAAATTTTACTTAAAATTTTGTTGAGAACAGAATACAACACAGAAAGATTCAAAAAGGAAGGTGAAGGCGCCACGTGTGTTTTCAGAGGTAACTTCGGGGGATACACAGTCCGCCTATGCTTGTCACAGGTTCAGATGCCATGGAGCCCATGGTCACGTAAAGGATAGGCTTGGCCTAGTTATAAGACAGCCAGGAGTGGAGAGGGCTGTCGTGAGCTGCAGAGGACGTGCTCTCTGAGAGGTTCCTCAGCTCCAGCCAGTTGTCACCACGTGAGAACGTGGGCTCAGTGTTGCCAGATCTCCTGAGTTTTCGAGATAAGACAGAAGTCTGGATGCTATATAAAATTTCTCAATTTTTTAAACCCTGGGGAAGTCAAAGAAACCACGTCCGCCAGCTTACATAGCCGTGGGCTGCTGATTTGTGACCACTGCCCTCTCTCCCATCTGCGGCTCAGCAGGCCCCCCTTCTGTGCGAGTGTGCATCACTGGTTCCAGTGTGGCCTGGCTTTGCCCCATCCTGCAGCTACCCCATGTCTTGCCAGGGCTGGACTGTGTCCCCATCCTCCCTAAATCCCCTCCCTGCCACCATCCCTCCTCGTAAAGTCTTACTCAGTCGTCACTTTCCCTCTGACCTTCTCTGATGACCTTTCTGGGCTTCCTCAGCGCATTTTTCATTTAACTCATCTTTTTTTTTTTGCGGTACGTGGGCCTCTCACTGTGGCGGCCTCTCCCATTGCGGAGCACAGGCTCCGGACGCACAGGCTCAGCGGCCATGTCTCACGGGCCCAGCTGCTCCGCGGCATGTGGGATCTTCCCGGACCGGGGCATGAACCCGTGTCCTCTGCATCGGCAGGCAGACTCTCAACCATTGCGCCACCAGGGAAGCCCTAACTCGTCTTTACTGATGCTTTATTATGTGCCTGACACTCTTCCAGGCGTGGGAACAGATCAGTGAATTGGACAGGAAAGAGGCCCTACCTTTGTTGAGCTCCCCTTCTAATCTTCCCTGATGGCTCCTTACCCTAGGATCCACAGAACTTGCAGGGAACTTGAAGCTTCATCACACCTCTGGCACCTACGGGCTAGGACAGATCCCTAGTGAATGTCTCCAATGTGTAAACTCTCTTCTTGACTAAAATGGGAGCTTCTTGCCAGCAGAGACCATTCCATCTTGGAATTTCACAAGATCTCCCCTAAGTGATCTTGAACTAAGTGTCTAAAAATGTCCACTGCTGGATTGAGTAAATGGATTTCATCATGACCAGTGGAATGGAGCATGTTAGAGGAAGTCATCACTTATCACTGCTTTTCAGAAAAGATTAATGGAACGTTCTTTACTTGAAATTTCATATTATAACATTTTATTTTGAAATGTAGGTTAATTAACCTTAGAGAATAAATAGCTTGGACTTTGGAGATCCACTGTGTGGACTTTGTGGTGTCTGTCAGTTTCGTGCCATGAGGCTCAAAGAGAAGCTAATCAAAGGGGACAAGGGCAGAAGGGAGAACCCGGCTGCCTGTCTCCTCTCAGGGGTGATGTTCCAAGACTCTGCATGACTCTGTGCTTTGAAAAATTTGAAGCTGCTCATTCCAAAAAGCATGTAGGTCACACTTGAGAACACAAGTTTCAAATCTGCCCATCAGCATTTTTCATCCTCTCTGATCACTTAAGTCAGTTCCGTGAGATTTAGTAGTGGGAGTGTATGGAACAGTTGGACAAAAATATCTTTATTTCTGCTGAACTAGAGCGCTATGTGAGTCCATCCTAAGGAGAGTCATCTCAAGGGAGAGAGTAAAGCCAATATAGAGGAAAATAAGGAGGAGAGAGACAGAGAGAGAGAGAAGATCCTGATGACACTGATTGAACTTCTGGATCCAGCTATACCTGAAACAAGTATACCATTCGAGTTTACAGTTACATTTTCTGACTTCCTTTGTCAGAACTTAGGTAATTTGAACTGGCTACCTTATCACTTGCAATTCAGTGATTCCTGATTGGACTTTGTCATTTAATTTAAGCATTTAGTAAACATTTATTGGGCATCTACTATGTTGCAGAGATTATTTTGCTAGGAAGTGCTGGGGATACAGAGTCGGAGTGAGATAGTTTCTTTATAAATTAAAAATTTGAAAACTTCACCTTTTATTAGCAATTTTATGTATTTGTTCTCTCTCTCACACACACACACACACACACACACACACACATTCTTCTTTTTTTCAAATTAAACACTTGAGGATAAGTTGAAGAGATCAAGACCCTTTACCACTAAAATGTATTATCTTCTTAGAATTAGGGCTGTCTCTTATTGTCAAATTTAGGAAATTTACTATTCATCCAATATTTTAATCTAATACGTAGTCTGTATTCAAATGGAACTGACTATCCCAATATTGAACACAGCAACACTTTTCTTCACCCGTCCAGGTTTTAATCCGGAACCACACATTGCATTTAGTTGTCATTTCTCTTTAGTCTCCTTTAATCTGCAATGATCTGTCAGCCTTTCACTGTTTTTCAAGACATTAACATTTTTAAAGCGTGCTTGCCTATTGTTTTACAGAATGGCCTTTATTTTAGGTGTGTCTGAGTGCCTTCTTGTGACTTGGTTATGGTTATGCATTCTTGGCAGGAATATGACAGGAATGGCGTGTTTCTTTCAGTGCATCACAGCAGAAATCATCTTGATGTGGTTCATTCCATCTTGGGTGATGTTAATTTTGATCATTTGGCTAATGTATTATCTGCCATATTTTGGTAAAGGTACCATTTCTTCCCTTGTATTTAATATGTAATCTGCAAGAAGATGCTTTGAGCCTATATAAGTATTCTGGTCCCCAACAATTTTTCCCCAGTAAATTTAGCAACTATTGATGATGCTTTCCTGAATCAGTTAATAAGATGGTGGTTGAAAAGTGTTGATTTTTAAAATTCTGGTGTTTCTCATATATTTTTCAGTTAGCATCCTTCTGTAAATAAGAACTTTCAATCTCACTCTATTCCTTTATTTTTGTCTGTTTGTTTTAGTGTAAGTATAGACTCGTGGAATCTTTTCATTTTTGAAATAAGTCAAATGTAATGAAATGCTGTTGATTTAATTTTTGAATATGTAAAAACACCAACATGGTTCCAAAAATCAAAACTATACAAAAAGGTGTACTCAGGGAAGTGTCACTACCTCCCCTCCAGCCTTTCCCACTTCTCCCTCTGTAGGGGACACTATCATTAATTTCTAGTTTATCCTTCTTATAATTCTTTTTGCAAAAATAAACTAGTGCATGCATAGTTTTATCTACTTTGTTTCTCACATGTGTATTATTAAATTGCACCTTGCTTTTTAAACTGTATATACTAGAATTACACCTTTCAATGTTAAAGAGCTCTTCCTTATTGTTTTAGTAACAGTTTTATTGAGATATAATTCACTTACCATGCAATTCACCCATTCAAAGGGTACAATTCAGTGGTTTTTAGTATTTTCACGAAGTTGTGCAACCATCACCACAATCCATTTTAGAACATTGCATCACCCCATAAAGAAACCCTGTAGCCTTTAGCAGTCACTCACCATTCCCCCCAATTCCACCAACCCTAAGAAACCGCCAATCTATTTTCTGTCTCTATAGCTTTGCTTATTCTTTCATGTAAATAGAACCATACAATGTATAGTCCTTTGAGACTGGACTCTTTCGTTTATCACAATGTTTTCAAGGTTCATCTATGTTGTATCATGTATCAGTATTTTGTTTCTTTTTATTGCCAAATAATATTTCATTGTATAGAAATACCACATTTTGTTGCTCCATCCTTCAGTTTATGAACACTTGAGTTGTTTCCACTTTTTTGGCTGTTATGAATAGTGCTGTTATGAACTGAACATGTATGTGCAAGATTTGTATGGACAAATGTTTTCGGTTCTCTTGGCCATATACCTAGGGGTGCAATTGCTGAATCATATGGTAAGTCTATGTTTACTTTTTGAGGAACTGCCAGACTATTTTCCACAGTGGCTGCACTGTTTTACAATCCCATAAGTAATATACGAGGGTCCCAGTTTCTCCAGGTTCTTGCCAACACTTGTTACCATCTTTTTGACTACAGGTATCCTAGTGGATATGAAGTGGTATCATACTGTAGCTTTGATTTTTACAACCCTGATGCCTGATGATTCCTTATTCTCTTTGACTGTAGCATAGTACTTCCCTGTGTGATGTATCATAATGAGGAAAGCAATTTCTTACAGTCTTTTGCCCTCTGGCGAACTCATTAACCAATAGGAGAGACAGACAGTTAAACTAATAATTAGAACACATCACTCATACAATTATTTGAGTAAGAACAGGCTACTCCAGAAGTAGAAAAGAAGGAGAAACTCATTCTAACTGGGAAGTGAAAGGCTTAAAAGAGGGGTGAGTGTGAAAGGCTAACTCGGAGGTGGGGAGAAGAGCCTTTGAGAAAGTAGAGAAGCTTCCAAGAGCTTGTGTGTTTAAGGCGATACTCCTTTCCTCCTCTAGTTTCACTATTCTTACAATATCACATGTAAGCTACTTATGAAAGTGAATCCTTTTTTTTTTCCTGTACAGCTAATTATTATTTTTCCTTACAATACAGGAGGTCAGTGAAGGACTGGTAGGAACTTAGAATTTTCTGTGGTCAAGATGGCATGTCAATAAATAAAGCCATAATAAAACAAAACATTGAATGACATGAGATGTCTCAATCATAATTAACTACTTTGCAATCCATGCCAAGTTTTTCCCTTTGTGGGTATAAATACGTAATGATAATCTAGATTTTGTTGGCATCTGACCATAATGAAGTAAACTTGGATTGCTTTCCTTCCTTAATCAGCTTCCAAATTCCTGCTAGGTATACCACAAGTTGGCTGGCATATCTATGAGAAGAGCAGAGTCCTGATTTATTCCCAGTGTGCAGGTGGCTGGCTTGGCCAAAGGAATCCTTCATCTCACCAGGTGGACTCTCTCCTATTTTTCTTTTCAAGGGATCTGTCTGGGAGCCAGGTCTGGACCATTCAGGGCCAGGTTCATTCTGTCACCATCCCAGGTGCATCATTGTGATGGAAAGAGATTTGGTCCCTAGCCTGGTTTCCAAGCCTTGCTCCTTGGATCATTTGTGGGCATTGGTCCAGTTTATGATGCTCCTTTGCTTGGCTCTACCCAGGGACTTTGCGGTGGCTGAGGTAAGGGGTAAGCAGAAAAGCCAACCCCAGTCCCTCTGGGCCTGCTGGCCCTTTTGACCATGGCCTGCTTATTTATTCCAGAATTCCATTTTCCAAATTCCATTCCAAATTCTGCTAGGATGCTGTTTGCTAATTCCTTGTGCTGACCCTGGTCTTAACCAGAAAGACATGGAATCTTCTTATTCCCTTTGGTGCAGCATATCCTGACACCAGACTTTGCAAACACTTGAATGAGATTATTTCATTTGGTCCCATGTCCGATGAAGATGACCCAGAAAGGCAGAAACCGGTAGTTTAAATGGAGCAAGGGACCAGGACTGGAGGTGTCTGGGAATAGGAAACTTAATGTTTTATTTCTCTGAACTGTGCAATTTTTTTTCTTTATAAAGTATACATATTACTTTCATGAAAAAAGAAGACAAAATAAATTCACTGTGAATTTTAGCCAGGAAACAAAGCTTTTCCTTCGGATCAGGTTGACATCAAAGCCCCTCTGATGGCTTTTCTCAGTGGCCAACAGCAGGAGTCTTTCCTCTGTTAACGTTTGCCTTCTCTTGTACTTAACTTTAAGAACTTCCTTAAAAAAAAAAAAAAAGCCTTCTTTCCCTTCTCCATGCAAATTTCAGAAAGGAAGAAAAATAGATTTGATGGAGGGCATCTTCCTGCTGGAAATGGATACTCACTGTGAGCTCATGCAGTGAAGTGGCTAAGAGCACAGTATGCAGGGGTTAGGTAGGTGGGACAAGGAGGTCCTGACAAGCTACTTGTGGTTCAGGAAGACATCTGAGAAGAGCATCCTTCATCTTGATCCCAAGTGGCTTTTGCTTCTCCTTTGTTTAAAACATAATAATTCTTAATACTTACTCAGCATTAGGCATTATGCTAAACTCTTTACTGCCACAAGCTCATAATTCTTGCAACATCTCTGTTATTTGGGAACTAATAAACCCATTTCATAGATGAGGAAACTGAGGTTCAGAAAGGTGAGGTTACTTGCTCAAGGTCATCTAGCTAATGATGAAGCTAGGATTCAAACTTGGGTCGACCTGACTTCTAACCACCATGCTATACTGTTCTTTGGTATAACACACTTTTCAGATGTATATTGTAACATTACGAGATGTTCAAACAAGGCATTTTGAAAATATTCATACTCAGTGCCTGTGTCCATCAAACACTTGCTTAAAGTTTCAAAACCATCCCATTTCACTTGTTTTATAGGTTGAATAAAAGAATATTACATGTAAAATTTCACCCCTGGAATTTTATTTACACTGTAAGACTGGTATAATTGTGTTTCTGCCTTGCCAAACTGAGCTTGGTTAGCTCAATTTGAAGCTGTTTTTAATAGGATTTGTTAAATAATTAAACATCTATATCTACGTCTGCCTGTCTATCATTTGGCTTCTAGTTCTTAGGTTACTAATTTCACCTCTACCAAAATAAAATAACATTTATAAAATTAAAAGCTAAACATAAATGTCCAAAACTTATAAAAACTCTATTATAAGTATACAGAGTTAGACAGGCAAGACACCAAAATTATAAGAACTAAGCCTTTATGTAATATAATACAGTCATGTTAAAGCAGCTAGGAAAGCAGCTCTTGCTATTGCACAGTTTATAGTTATGATGTGATGAGCACCTATGCAAAGTAGGTGGACCCATATCTTGCTGGACATTTAATGGAGGGAAGCTCCCTGGGCTGTGAGAGCATGCTTACAATTCCATGTGAGTGGTCCTGAACCGTTCCTGAATTTTTTCGAACAGTGCAGAGCTACAACCTCCATAATTAGTTTATAAGAAGTTTGAATAATTGCTCCAAGATGGAAGAAGTCTCATTCCACATGGTTCACAGAAACAATTTAGCCTAGTGGTTCAAATTAACATATTAGTAGTTTTAATATATGTGTAAGTTTTCAAAAGAGTGAGGTGTAATCTTTATGCTCTGACATGGAAAATGTCCATGATACCCTGTCTGGACAGAAGTTGGAGGACAGTGTGTTTAATATCATGCCATTTTTGTAAGAATCAATCAATCAAACAAATCTGTATGTATCTATATAAAAAAGAATCCACTCTACTACTTAGCATCTAAGGAGGTAAATTGGGGAGCTGAGCCTTCCATTTATATTTTACATCTTTATATGTTGCTGAATTTTTAAAGTATTACTTTTGAAAGAGAAAAAAAGTATAAATCTTTTAAAAAATATTTTAAAATATACCCAAAGGCATTTGAAAGCCACAATGTCTTGACCATCTAGATCTAAACCACAAGGGGGTGCTGTTGGCCTTTGGATGAGTAACCTCAGGAGCGCCTCAGTTTCCTCCTCGGTACAATGAAAGTAAAGCCCATCTCACAGAGCAGTGGTGCACTTGTAGCTGCCTTTAATTTTCCTAAATCTGAACAGGGGTTGAGGGAAGATGAATCCTTCTTCTAATTGACTGTATTTGTAAAACCAGAACAAAGAATTTTATGTTTAATTTCCTCCTTTGACTTAAGTCTCTTCTCAATGCATAATCAGAGTGCTGGAGGGGAAGGAAGATTGGAAGTTGGATTTCTTGGGTCACTCTCTCCTTAAAGAATCTAATGAAAGGTATGCATTTTAATCCCAGAAAACTGCATGGAATTTTCAGTACAATTCCTGGAGATATCCTGGCCCAGATTAAGGACCATTCATTGATTTAATTTTACCCAGGAGGAAGACATGGTCTAGAGAAATCAAAGCCACCAAGACTATAGGGAGGGCTCAACCCTGCTTCCTCACTGCTCTTTTCCATACATTTGCAACCAGCCAGAGAGCCAGGTGACCAAAGCATGTGGAAACAGTAGATGGTGACTGTTGGGGAAGGGGACACTCTGTAATTGAGCTTTTGCATTGCAGCTGCATTCCCACTCGAAGAGTCAGATTTGTGTATGTATTTAAACATAGGTGTGTTCTTTAAAAATCAGTAGCTGGTTAACGTTAAAAAAAGAAAAGCTACTGTTCCTTGATGGGTCTTGTGGGTCTACAACAGTGACCTCATTTAATCCTCACAATGGCCCTAGATGGCCTGGTGGACACAATGGGGCCAGGCCAGATCCCCTTTGCTGTTGCACCCAGAGCCCAGCTGCTGTGAACTTGGCAGGTCAGTGATTCCACCCTGCTCCACCCACCCAGAGCTGCTATTGGGATTCCAGCCACCTTCAGTGCTGTGGTGTGGTAGGTGCTCCAGAGCACCTCTGGGTCAGGTGGAGACTAGACTTTACCTGAAACCCTATCCTGGCTTGCCTCTCTCCTCCCTCATCTATTTCTCTCAGGCTCTCACAGGACTTTCCTGAAGAGCGTGTCCCCAGTAAATCACACACCCTCATCCCTTTCCCAGGCTGTGCTTCTAGGGAATCTGACCTACTACAAGGGGTTAGTGTTACTGACCCTGTAACTCTATAGTTTCCAGAGAGTCATGACTTATGTGATGACAGCACACTGGTAAGATTCACTTTATAGAATCACACTTGGGGCCTCAGAGATCGTCTGTCTAGTCGTTTTACAGAAAGGACATGTATGTATATATACTTATATGTATATATAGATTTTATGTGTTTTTACTCATATTTACTTAAATATATGCACTCCCTTGCTTTTCCATTTAGTATTATGCCACAATTTTTTTCCCTTATTTCTATCTTTATAAACATAATTGTGAAAAAATGCATAAGATTCTAATCTACGAATATAGCTTAAAAAAAATTAATATTGGGAGTTCCCTGGCGGTCCATTGGTTAGGATTTGGTGCTTTCACTGCCATGGCCCGGGTTCAATCCCTGCTCAGGGAACTAAGATCCCACAAGCCATGCAGCGCAGCCAAAAAAATAATATAATAATAAAAGTAAAAATAAATTAAAAAGCCTAATATACTCGAATAGGGAAATAGTTGTTTACATTTTTATTATTATAAATTATAAAATGAAATATCTTCATGTAAAGGTTTTTTTTTTTTTTCTGTGTCCTGATTACTTTCTTAGGAAAGACTCCTAGAAATAGAGTTACTGGGCCACAGGGTATAATACATACTGCATATTTATTTTTTAAATTAAAAAAAATTTTTTTGGTGGCACCTTGCAGCAATGTGGTATCTTAGTCCCCAACCAGGGATCGAACCTGCGCCCCCTGCAGTGGGACCGTGGAGTCTTAACCACTGGACCGCTAGGGAAGTCCCTGGATTTATTTTCCAAAAGATTTTACCAGTTTATACTCCCAACCATGGTGCCATCTGGCAATTTGAACCCTCTTGCCAATCTTGAATATTGTCGTTAAAAAAAACCAAAAAAGCAAAAAACCCAAAACTTAAAGTTAAAAGGACTCATTGCTCTGTTATTTGTAGTAAAGTTGAAATTTTTTTCATATATTTATTAGCCATTTGTGTTTCCTATTTTGGGAGTTTTTCCCCTTGTTTACGGCTTTAATAATGAATTTATATATGGTTTTTGAAAGTCACTCTGGAAAAATACACTGGTTATGGGCTTGGTTATTAAGCCCATTTAGAGATATGGATTTAGAGATATTTATCCTTTAATTTTTCCAGAGCAACATTTTCTACCTGCTCTGAGGCAAAGTGGGTGGGGGAAGATTTGAATCTGAAGAAATTCCATTTAGTAATTAACACTCAACTCACCAGATTTACCTCCCCCGCCAGAAGCAAGATGGAATGTCTCAAAGAGAGGATTTCTAAACATAAAATGCAATGAGATAATTTAACAAAATATTTTAAGTGGAATAGAGCAGAACTGAAGTCATCCCAGTGGAGCCAGAAAATTTCTACACATTTACGAAGAAACACAAAGCAAGCAGATGACATTGTTAAAAATGTAAGGATTAGGGCAATAAGCCCACATATCTTGAAGATACAAACACAAATGTCCCTAAATTTAGGTTTGCCTTATAATTTCAACTTTGGCTTTCAAAACGTTTCTTACTTCATTGTTTCTTTATTTCAGAAGTGAGGTGACAATAAGAACTAGTACATTGAATAGATAATCAACACTGAAAGTGAAGTAAGCATTTCGGCCTTCTTCTCCTTAATGTAGTATTATCAATTATATATTTTCATGCTAAAAAATTTTAAGTGCTCACAAATTTTCAAGAAACAAAACTAAATTCTGAACTGAAATTCTTCAACCTTGAGCTCTAGCCAGAGGTGAACTTTATTTTGGAAAATCTGAGAAAATAAGCTGCATTAATTCTGAGTGGAAAGGATCCTGAAATACTCCTTGCTTCTCCCAGACATATTATTTAACCTCGCACATTCCTCACAGCAGCTGCTCCAAATCTTCTCCACTTTCTCCAAATCCTCCTGAGCTGTGTAGAGAGGACAGAAGCTGGGTGACCTTCCTCATTCCAGTTCCTCCTCATCTCCACACACCCCATCTATACTTCCACTCAATTACAATTTCTTCTAGGGCACTTGGCTTTCATGCCTTTATATTCCCCTTCTCCTAGCACACAGCAGAGTGCCTGTTCATAGGCACGGCTCAATAATGAAGATTTTTTAAACGAATGATTCAGGTAAGGTCAACTTTTTAAAAGATTGAGATATAATTGACATAACATTATATTCGTTTTAGGTATACAACATAATGATTCGATATTTATATATTGTGAATGATCACCACAATAGGTCTAGTTAAAAATCCATTACCGGGGGGCTTCCCTGGTGGCTCAGTGGTTGAGAGTCCGCCTGCAGTGCAGAGGACTCGGGTTCGTGCCCCGGTCCGGGAGGATCCCACATGCCGCGGAGAGGCTGGGCCCGTGAGCCATGGCTGCTGAGCCTGCGCGTCCGGGGCAAAAAAAAAAAAAAAAAAAAAAAAAAAAAATCCATTACCGGTATTTCCCTGGTGGCGCGGTGGTTGGGAGTCCGCCTGCCGATGCAGGCGACGCAGGTTAGTGACCCGGTCCGGGAGGATCCCACATGCCACGGAGCGGCTGGGCCCGTGAGCCATGGCCCCTGGGCCTGCGCGTGCGGGGCCTGTGCTCTGCAGCGGGGGAGGCCGTAGCAGTTAGAGACCCGCATAATGCAAAACAAAAAAAAAGAAAAAATCCATTACCATATATAGCTACAATTTTTTTTCTTGTGATGAGAACTTTTAAGATCTACTCTCTTAGCAACTTCCAAAACTAAAATACAATATTATTAACTATAGTTACCTTTCTGTACATTGTATCTCCATGACTCATTTATTTTATAACTGGAAGTTTGTACCTTTTGACCACATTCACACATTTGACCCACCCTCCATCCTCCACCTCTGGCAACTACCAATCTGTTCTCTGTATCTGTGAATTTAGGGTTTATTATTATTATTATTTAGATTCCATATATAAGTGAGATCATACAGTATTTGTCTTTTTCCATCTGACTTATTGCACTTAGAATAATGCCTTCAAGGTCCACCCTTGTTGCAAATGGCAAAATTTCCTTTTTACAGTTGATGTGTGTGTGCGTGTGTGTGTGTGTGTGTATATATATATATATATATATATATATATATATATATATATATGAAATGCACCTAGGTTTCTTCCAGTCTTGGCTATTATAAATAATGCTGCAATGAACAAGGAGATGCAGATAGCTTTTCAAGTTGGTGTTTTGTTTCCTTTGGATGAATACCAAGGAGTGAAATTGTTGGATCATATGGTAGTTCTATTTTTAATTTTTTGAGGAAACTCCATACTGTTTTCCATAGTGGTTTTACCAATTTACATTCCATGAACAGTGAACAAGGATTCCTTTTTGTCCACATCCTCACCAACACTTGTTATTCCTTGTCTTTGTGATAATAGCTGTTCTAACAGGAGTGAGGTGATACCTCATTGGAGTTTTGATTTGCACTTCCCTGATAATTAGTGACGTTGAGCATCTTTTCCTGTACCTGTTGGTTATCTGTATGTCTTTGGGAAAATGTCTATTCAGATCCTCTGCCTATTTTTTAATCGGATTGTTTGCTGCTTTTTTTTTTTTTTTTTTGCTATTGAGTCGTATGAGTTCTTTATGAATTTTGGATATCAATCCCTTATCAGATGTATAATTTGCAGATATTTTCTTCCATTCATAAGTTGCCTTTTCATTTTGTTGATGGCTTCCTTTGCCATGCGGAAGTTTTTAAGTTTGCTGTAGTCTAACTTGCTTATTTTTGCTTTTATTGCCTTTGCTTCTGTTGTCAGATCCAAAAATCATGATATCAAGATGCTTACTGCCTGTTTTTTTCTAGGATTTTTATGGTTTCAGGTCTTATGTTCAAGTCTTTAATCCATTTTGTAAATTTATTTATTATATTTATTTATTTTTGGCTGCATTGGGTCTTTGTTGCTGCACATGGGCTTTCTCTAGTTGGGGAGAGAGGGGGCTACTCTTAGTTGCGGTGCTTGGGCTTCTCATTGCGGTGGCTTCTCTTGTTGTGGAGCACAGGCTCTACGCACACGGGCTTCAGTAGTTGTGCCACATGGGCTCAGTAGTTGTGGCTTGGGGCTCTAGAGTGCAGGCTCAGTAGTTGTGGCTCACAGGTTTAGTTGCTCCGTGGCATGTGGGATCTTCCCAAACCAGGGATTGAACCCATGTCCCCTGCCTTGGCAGGCGGATTCTTAACCACTGCGCCACCAGGGAAGTCCCTTTAATTCATTTTAAATTAATTCTTGTGTATGGTGTGTAAGGTAGCGATCCAGTTTTATCCTTTTGCATGTAGATATCCAGTTTGCCAATACCGTTTATCGAAGAGACTGTCCTTTATTGTATACTCTTGGCTTCTTTATGGTAAATTTACTGACTATATATACGTGAGTTTATTTCTGGGGTGGTAAAGTCAACTTAAACAATGTGACTCCGGATTTTATCTGATCAAACACTAATAGAACCTGTTGCCTTGGAATAACGACTAAGAAAGAGCACAGCAGAGTGCTTTACACAGGGCTAGGTTTGACTCTTGTTCTACCATTCATTGACTGGGTGATCTTGGATAAGTTGTTTAACCACTCAATCCCCCAGCCCCATGTTTTTCAGACACTTCATCTCTAAAAATGAGGATAATAAAATTTCCTGCCTCACAGAGCTTTTGGGAGGATTAAATCAGATAAGGGACTTGGTACAGAGTGTGCCCCTTAGCAAGTACTCAAAATGAATATAATGCATATTATATATAATCAGTATCAAACCTCTGAATAATATGACAGCTTTGTAAACTGCTTGCATAATGTCTTTATGTCATGTGCAGGCCAACCTCTGCTAAAAAAAGGGAAAGTGGGTGTTAAATGAGCTAGTGGGAATTGTTTCTTGGCCCCTTCTCCCAGATTTGAGAACTTGTGTCTGACTGTGGTGCCAGGAAAATCTACCCCTTCCCCCTTTCACGGATTGAGGACAGAACAAATGGCCTCTGCTTCACTTTCCCATGGAGCCCTAGGTACCACATCTCCCGCTGTTTCTAGTAGAAGCTCGCTCATTGCTGACATAGGAGGGATGCAGTTAATGTCTGCGAAGTCGAATTGCTTGAATTCTCATGCCCCATCTCATGAATGGACTCTAGACAAGTTGTTTTCTTCTAAACTTGTCTGCTCATATCTTAGAGCTCATTTTTATTTTGCAAATTCTAAAGCTTTGCCTCTGACATTCCTATCAACATAACTCAGTCACAAAGATTTCAAGGCAGAATAATTAATATACATTGATTATTCATTAATTCACTCAGAAAACACTTATTAGATGCCTACTGCGTTTTCTTTAAAAAAAGAGCACATGTTTAGGCGTAGAAGAGCTTGTTTGCTTCTCCCCCTGACAGCCTTTAAATGCTAATGAGGTCACCTTTATCTTTTTCTAAAATAATGTCTGACTATAGCGACATCTACTGGTAAAACTGAGTTCTAAACCAAGGGGATCCTGTGTGTATAGCCTCAAAGGTATTTTGACAATTCCTTTTTCCCTTAAGTGTAGTCCAGGCAGACATCCAAATCAACATTCTTTGATAATGAGTACTAAGCCACTTCACTAAATGATTTTCTGTAAATGATTTCAGAATCTTTAAAGCTTTCCTGTTTGAAATACTTCTGCTATCTTTGCTGAAAAATCATAGACCAAGCTGCCAGGCAGCCTTTTGAAAGGACCATACACAATAAAGTGCACAGAATCTTAGAAAAATATTACATTAAAGTAATTCATGTTGATTTGGAAAGCTGAGAACCATGACTAACAGAGCACTGCCATTAACTGATGGTTCCCGGGACATTCCAGTGCAAATTATTATTTAAAAGCTAACTTGTGGGCCCTTGGAATTCTGTCTTAAATATAATGCCATGTCCAGTGGTTAAATTCTTATTTTTTAATTATTTAATTTATTTATTTACTTTTGGCTACGTTGGGCCTTCATTGCTGTGCGCGGGCTTTCTCTGGTTTTGGCGAGCAGGGGCTACTCTTCGTTGCTGTGCACAGGCTTCTCATTGCGGTGGCTTCTCTTGTTGCGGAGCACGGGCTCTAGGCACACGGGCTTCAGTAGTTGTGGCTCGCGGGCTCTAGAGAGCAGGCTCAATAGTTGTGGTGCACGGGCTTAGTTGCTCCACAGCATGTGGGATCTTCCCGGACCAGGGCTTGAACCCATGTCCCCTGTATTGGCAGGCAGATTCTTAACCACTGCACCACCAGGGAAGTCCCCAGTAGTTAAATTCTTAAGGTATCCATCAATAGCTCATTTTATACAACATAACTGAAATAATGTGCATTTGCAAAAAATGGAAAAAAAGGGAGGATAAGAAATAATGCTTTGCAATATTAGTAAATAATTAGGATGTTTAAAAATTGAAAAATAAAGTTTTTAAATAATGGATTTTTTTATTACCTTGAATACTGGGGGGATAAATGACTAATTGTCTGATAAATGATTTGCTAGCTTGCAAAATGTTAACTACCACTCATAGTGCCATTGAGTTTTATCAGTCAATGGATGCCTTTGGCTGGATGTCCTCATGGTTACAAGAGGCTGCAGTGGCTCCAAGCATCACCTCCTTACAAAGCAGAAAAGGTTCTTATCAGAAACCTCATTGTGAGAATAAGAAAATCTTTCCCAGAGATATTGCCTATAAACTTTCCTTCTCATTTCATTAACCAGCATTGTTTTCTTTGCCCCTTTCTATGCCAATCACTGGCAAGTGGATTAGATCATCATGGTAATTGAAATTCACTCCCACCCTAGCCCCTCTCCTGAGGTTGGGTTGTGGGTCATTATCCCTGAGCAAACAAAATTGGTGATATTCAAGCAAGGAAAAGGGACATAGATGGATTTGGTATCTACTAAACTGAGGAATAAATGGGGTGGGGAGGAGGAATATGAGACAGGTGTGGGTGATTCTTTCTAGAAGTCTAAGTTTGGTGGGAAGAACTAGGATAACAGCAAAAAGGAAAGGTTGGACTTAGAAAAGGATTCGTTTGCTTTTGTTTGGCTTGAAGATGGGAGAGACATGAATATATTTATATGCAGAAGGAGGGCCAATAGAAGTGGAAAGCTTGAGGAATTAGAAAAACAAGTTCTTAAAGCATATGAGAAAGGATGGAATCTCTAGCCAGGTACCAGACTTTGGGATTTTGAATATCAAATTCCAAAAATTGATTGAGTCCATCAGAGAATGGCCAACTTTTAATTTCCTCAATTAAAAGCACTGAAAAAATCAACAATCCTTTCATTAAAATTACTTTCTGTGTAGCAGTTTCTGACTTGTAAACATTTTTCTTGTTCCCTTTATAACTGTCCATATATTTTTTTTTTTGGCTATTGGGAAAATTGGTAAAATTTGAATAAAGTCAGTATATTAGATATTAGCATTATATTGATGTTAATTTCCTGATTTTGCAAATTTTACTGTGGTTATTGAGAGAATATGCTTTTGAAGGAAATAGACAATGCAGAATTTTAGGGATATGATGGTTAATTTTATGTGTCAACTTGCCTAGGCGATGATGCCCAGTTGCTGGGTCAAACAACCATCTAGATATTGGTGTGGAGATATTCTTAAGATATGATTAACATTTAAATCAGCAGATTTTGAGGAAACCAGATTATACTCCATAATGTGGGAGGGCCTCATCCAATCAGTTGAAGGCCTTAAAGCGTAAAGACTTAGGTTTCCCAAAGAAGAAGAAATTCTTCTTAAGACTGCAATGTAGACAGTCGCCTGATTTCTAGCCTGTTGCCCAGCGGAATTCAGACTCGAGAATGCGACATCAACTCTCACCTGAATTTCAAGCCTGCTGCTGCCCTACATATTTCATGTTTGCCAGCCCCCATAACTGCATAAGCCAATTCCTTAATCTAAACTGCCACCCCCCACCCCGTGCCCATACATCTCCCTCTCAAGATATGTATATATCTCCTATCGGTTTGTTTCTCTGGAGAACCCTGAATAATGCAAGGGGTAAATGGCATCACGTCTGTAGACTCTCAGATGTTCACTTTTGGGGAATCTGGGTGAAAAGGTAGTGGGAATTATTTGTACAGTTCTTGCTGTGTTTCTGTAGTTCTGAAATTACATCAAAATAAAAAGATAAAAGAAAAACAAAATGTATTTGAAAGCCAGTTTGGAACATGGCTTTTCTCTTACACAGAGCTTATGAACTTGTCTAAGTTCCCAAGGTAAACTGACAAAGGACTATTTAATGTAATACTGGGCCCTCTGAAGGTGATTAGATAGGAAGAAGGCAATAGTGTTTTAATGGTGATTCAACTAGAAGGGAAAGCATTATACTTGAATAATAGATTTTAATTAATCCTTATTTTGGTGGAGAAACTATTGCAAAATGTTTTAATATTCAATTGCCAGTGTGAAATATTAGAGGGATAAACAGTTGGGGGGTTGAGGAAAGAATGGAAGTTAAAGAAGAAACCGGTGCTCAGGTGTATCTAGAGAGGACGGGAGGAGAGTTTAAGGAGGGTTTCATTTGATTTGGTTTACTTGGAAGAAATTTGAGCATATTTATGCACTGAGGGGATGGAGCTAGGGTAGAAGGAGTAGTTGAAATTATACCAGAGAGAAGCAAAATCTGGTACACATGAAAAAGGATGGAATCTCAAGCAGTGCTTTTTTGATTTTATATACCACTAAAATGTTTTTAAATGATAAAACTGGAGGACCGATATAAAATTGTCAACTTCTACATTTGCCAGGTAAGGACATAAAAATAAAGATAGAGAAAGCCATCCAAACAATGGGAATCCACTATTACCATCGTTTCGTAAATAAAAGACATTTAACCTCTAAATATAGAAAAGGCATAATGTAGGGATTTAATAAATTTAGCATGGTGTTCTCCTTTCATTGAGGACTGTTTATATGGATTCTTGCTTTTGGCATTAGTTCTAGCCGAGCACATGTAAGCAGCTGTGTCTGTCTTGGTAGCTGGTACAGAGCCTGCCAGACGTGGTGTTCTAACAGCACACCCTGGATGACTGCACATCTTTGTCTCCATTGTGACCTTGGCTCTTCCTTTGACTTGCTTTCCACAGTCGATCCTGATAACCCCTGACCTGGCCCCAGGCTCTGGTTCCTCCTCTTCCCAAGAGCAGCTTTACAAGTAGGACCTGTGGCATCCACTTCCACTTGCTTTATTGAAATTGCATGTTTATCTGCCAAGGTTGTGATTATTTTTATATCACCAAATTTTGCCCTTTGTTAATGTTCAAACTCACTTATCTCTTTCTGGTTAGCATAGCTTTCCTCTTCTCTTCACTTTGTTCATTCCCTCACCATTGCTTCTTGAAGAATATTGTTTTGCTGGGGAAGTTTATTAGCACCTTGTTTCTGCTTCACTAATCTGCATAGTAGGTGCCTCTTTGCTTTCACAGGGAATGCCTTGTTTGGTTGCACACCTCACTGGTGATATTAGTGCCGTTCCTTTGAGCTTTGATTAGGCCCTGTGCTGTTTCATGACCTTTGGGGTGAAGTCCAGAGGAATTCATCTTCTTGTATCTGTAAATGGGAAGCATGAGATCAGTTAGAAAGTGCTTTGGGTCAGATCTCTGTTCTTTGCTAGTTATGTGACCTCACAAGTCTCTTAAACGCTCTAAGACTGTAAAATAGGGAAAAGAACATCAATCTTATAAGGTTATTCCAAGGATCAAATGAGAGAAATGTGTAAGGAGCTTTGAAATATGCTGGCACGTGGCAGCTACAGTAACAATGGTAGCTGTTACTGTAACCCTCCTTTCCTCCCAGCACTTTCTAGAATTGTGCTGTCAGACAACTACTAGTTACATGTAGCCACTGAGCACCTGAAATGTGGCTGGTCTCAGCTGAGATGTGCTGTAACTGGAAAATATACACCACTTAAAGGGGAGACTACAGTGAGCTTACAGTTTACATCAGACTGTGATGTAACTAAGAAATAAAACGCCATTGACACATCTCTGAGATTTGCGGGGTATGATAGCAGCTAGCATAACTACCATGAGTAATACAGGAGTATTATTTACAAGAAAGGGGACGAGGGATGCTGGGAATACAATATATTTCTCTGGGAAGAGTCACAATAACCAAGTACATGGAGACATGTGTGGAACATATGCTGGTTTTATTAATATACAGTGAGAAATAGAACAGTTTAGGGAGCTAGGTGCTCAATCTTTTGCTTAGTCCATTCTCTGTTGTACTTAAGGTATGTGATAAGCCAAGTTATAATCACATGGATACTTGATAAACTATGGATATACAAGGAATAAGGGGTGTTTATTTTATAATTGTAGTGTTAGTAGCTTGGGGGCTTGACTGCTTCATCTTTGGATAATGTTTCTTAAAATGAAGTTGAAGGGCTTCCCTGGTGGCACAGTGGTTGAGAGTCCGCCTGCCAATGCAGGGGACATGGGTTCGTGCCCCGGTCTGGGAGGATCCCACATGCCGCGGAGCGGCTGGGCCTGTGGGCCATGGCCGCTGGGCCTGTGCGTCCGGAGCCTGTGCTCCGCAGCGGGCGAGGCCACAGCAGTGAGAGGCCCGCGTACCGCAAAAAAAAAAAAAAAAAAAAAAAAAAAATGAAGTTGAAGAGTCCCATGGGCTATATGGCAGGGTGTCGAGGGTACACAAACCCAGGGTAAACTTGACACATTTTCCTAGGGTACCAGAGATTTAGGGGATAAGAAGTTAAATAACCGAATTAGCCATTTAAAATAATATCTTTACACTAAAACACACCGATATATTATTAATTAGGATGCAAAAAATTACATACATTTTTTAAAAAGCATGAAGCCTCAAAGAACTTTTGAGCTTGACATGGGCAGCTTCAGGCTTGGGGTGAGCAATAGAGCGGCAGAGTCAGGAGCAGAGGCTTGGGGATTGACACAGGAGGATTTTAAGACCCAGGCTCTGCCACTTATTAGCTACATGACCTTGGACAAGTCATTTAACTTCTCCAAGCCTCTGTTTCCTCAACAATGAAATGAAGTCAATAAACAGCCTTCCCCACAGCACTGCAAGATTCAGTGAGCCAGAGCACAAAAAGCAGTTAGGACAGTAGCCGACACTAGAAGGACAAAATAAAGGGCAGCAGTTATTGTTGCTATGCTTATAACTATGCCTTGGACTCTCCTCAGCTATTAGGGGTACTTTAGGGAGAAAAGCTGGGAGCTCCATGTCTTGGTGCAGCCCATCTCTACAGTGGGAACACGTCTGCCACAGCCACCATCCTTTCCTGCTTCTGAGGCTAGCCAGTCCTCATGATTGGTGTGTTACACCCTTAGAAATGTTCCTAGTGCATCTAGGGAAGTTATGGCTGAATGCAGCTGGCCCAAGGTTCAAGTCTGTGTATTTAGGCAGCACTGCACAGCTCTGGTCTTCCCTTCTTTGAGGCCTCAGGAGGCTATCTCATTTCTAGGTGCTTGGGCAGTATCTTGCTGTAGCCCAGGTGTACTGATTACACAATGTGTATATATGTCATGTTTGCATGTCATTTTGAGGGCTTGACAATATTTGATGTTTCCTTGTTTTGACTGTGATTATACATGGCTACTGCTCAATAACTATTGATTAATAGATTGAAAGAAATAAAACTAAAATATATGCAGTGTTGTCACCACCTTCTATACTCTCACATCCAGCTCTTGCTACATGAGAGGGGAGGAGATAGGAGAAGGGTATACATACCTCCAAATCCCCAAATCAAGAAACAATCCTGGGCTTCCCTGGTGGCGCAGTGGTTGGAAGTCCGCCTGCCGATGCAGGGACCATGGGTTTGTGCCCCGGTCCAGAAAGATCCCACATGCCGCAGAGCAGCTAGGCCCATGAGCCATGGCCGCTGAGCCTGTGCATCCAGAGCCTGTGCTCCGCAACGGGAGAGGCCACAGCAGTGAGAGGCCCGCATACCACAAAAAAAAAAAAAAAAGAAAACAGTCCTTTTGGACTTCCCTGGCGGTCCAGTAGTTAAGACTCCGAGCTTCCACTCCAGGGACACGGGTTTGATCCCTGGTCGGAGAAGATCCTGCATGCCATGTGGCACAGCCAGTAATAATAATAATAAGTAAAAAGAAAAAAGAAAGAAAGAAAAAACAATCCTTTCACCACAGTGACAAACACCACGGTGTTTCCCTGTCCTGTATTCTACCCCAGCTAGGTAGGAGATGTGAGGTATTGGAAAGGTCAAGGTCTTTGGGATAAGACAGACTTCGGACAGTGGCTCAGTTCCATCACTTGCTAGTAAGGGCACTGGAATTTACCAGGTAGGTGACCCCCTTCAACCTCTTTGAACTTTAATTTCCCAATCAACCCATCTCCCAGGGTTGGCAAGGATTGAATGAGACAAAGATCAAGAAGCTCTTGTCCTGGATGGGACATGTTCAATAAATATTACTTTCCATGTAAAAATAATTTTGGGGACTTCCCTGGTGGTCCAGTGGTTAAGAATCTGCCTTCCAATGCAGGGGACACGGGTTCAATCCTGGTTGGGGAACCAAGATCCCACATGCTGCGGGACAACTAAGCCCTCGCGCCACAACTACTGAGCCTGCGCGCTCTGGAGCCCGTGTGCCACAACTAGGGAGATAAGCCTGCGTGCCACAACAAAAGAGCCCGCGTGCCGCAGCTAAGACCCAACACAGCCTAAATAAATAAATAAATATTTTAAAAAAAATTTTTAATTAAAAAAATCATTTTGGTGCTGTGGAAAGGCAGATATTTGTCTCACAGCTGGGCAATGTTTTTGGGGATTTAGGGAAAATTCAGATTTTTCTTTTGTGTTTTCTTCAGTCATGAAGTAGGAATTAAAGTCTGATTTGTAAGCTGGATAAGGGAAAGAGGAGAAAGTAAAAGGAAGTCAGTGATGGTGAGCCAGGTGATAAATCAGATTGAAACAATAAACATTTCTCTATGTATGTCTGTATGTATGTATATATATCTTTATTTCTCTCTTTCATCCCCTCCTTTCTTTTCTGTCAAGTCATCTTATTGGTTTTGTTCTACCAGTTTTATTTTCTATTTTATTTTTGGACTAGGTTATATATCCACATAGCTCAAAATTCAAAAGGTATAAAAGGGGATGCAGTGAAAAGTCACCTTTCCACCCTGTTCTTCAGCCGCCAGATTCTTCTCCCTAAAGGCAACCAATGTCACCAGATTCTTGTGTATCTTCCTGGAATATTGTTTACCCTCTTTTTACACAATTGATCACATACTCTGCTACTATCTGAAATCTTGCTTTTTTCACTTAATCTTGAAGATTATCCCACATCCATGTATGCAAAGCTCCCTTGCTCTCTCTTAATTTACTTTTTTTTCTTAACATCTTTATTGGAGTATAATTGCTTTACAATGGTGTGGCTTAATTTACTTTTAATGCCGTTGTATTTTGTGTATGTACCATTACTTGTTTAACCAGTACCCTACTGAGGAACATTCAGGCTAGTTCTGTTTTTTGCTATTAAGTAATGTTGTAATAAATAATCTTGTATATGTCATTTTTCAGTAAGCAAGTATATCTATAAGACAAATTCCTGAAATGGAATTTCTGGGTGAAAAAATATGTGCATCTGTAAATTAATCGATGTTGTCAAATTGCCCTTCATAGAAGTTGTATCAATGCATGTGCTACCCTACAGAGTAGCAAAGTCTTCTGAGTTTTCTAAAGTACACATACCAAGGAACCAAAGCACATATATAGGAAGTAATGGAGACAATTTGATATGACCCGATGACCATGGGCTAATTGGATTCTCATTGTTCCTTTGCTCTCTCTCGGGTACATAATCTGGACCTCTTATATAGATTTAGAGTTATTTAACGTCACAATTCTAAAATTAAACTCCACATTAAAGAGGTTTCTAATTTACAAACTGATATTTAGCTGCATTTCAGACTGTCAGAACCTCATGAAATAGAAGGGATGGGTTTAATCTTTGTTTTTTAAGGTTTCAAATTTGATACCTCTATGAAACCTATGGCTCAGAAAGCTTTTGGTCTTGTACCCCTTTACTCTCTTAAACATTTCTGAGGACTGGACTCCAAAGAGCTTCTGGTTCATGTGGGATATATATATTTTACCATATTTAAAAGCAAAACTAAAAAGTTTCCATTTGTTTATTTAAAATGATTCCATTATAACATAAATAATAACTTTTCTTATGAAAAGTAACTATTTTTTTAAATTAGTGATAAAAATAAGCATTGTTTCATAGTGTTGCAAATCTGGCTTAGGAGGTGATAGCTGGCATAGCACCTTGTGGAACCCAGTGGAACCTTTTCTTGTGGACTGGACTCCTATGGTAAAACATTTTCTGCCCTACCTTGACACCAGATATGTCTGCTCCATACCCTCCTGCTATAAATCCTCACCCACCATTTCCAGGAAGTGATGGGCAGTGTCAAGATTCATGGGTTCTTTGTGAACTGGTTTTCCAAATCTGGTGTTCAAATAGGCTAAAACTTGAATGGGTCTTTGTGGATCACAGAGGGTCCCTCTTGCAGAACTCTAAGTGAATATGGTAGCTGTATTAGATTTGATGTAAGGGACCAAAGGGGTCATATAGTGTTTGGGGTAATGCCCAGGCTTCACATGCCCAGCCTACACTGTAATTACCAAATCATCATGCCCAGTACTGACCATGGCTCCATACACCTAGATCAGAGGCCAGCATGTTATCAAAGAGATCTGGCTCTTCCTACTGGATTACCCTCAGTAGACTAATTATGCTTATTGGGTGAAAAGATAAGAGGCTAGAAGAGCCATGCTGAGTTTGAAGAATGGTGCATGTGAAACACACAGAGAATCAGGCTCACCCCCTTAGTCAGAGCCAAGTGTGATACTCACAGAGCTAAAGCCAGAACTGGAAAGACGGTGACACCTATGGGTAAGATAAAAAGACTGGTGACCATTGGCAGCCCTACATGGGCAGATCAGCCAGGAAATTAGAGCTGTCCAACAGTAGAATTCTGTGCCAGCAGGAGGGAGCCAAATGAGGTTTGTAATCCAGAAAACTGTTCATACCATTCCTGGTGAGACTGCTCAGGGGGAAGGACCCTGTGCTAGGCATCATTTTGAAGAGGAAGTGAATGCTCAACTCTACCATAGTAACCACAGTTCAATACTTAAGTGTTCTTGTCCTCCTTTGGGGTCTACAAGTCCTTCTATGACACTTATTTGTAACATGGGTTGGGGCAAGTAATATTTTTCTATTTAATAATTGAAGCAAATGAGGAAAACAGGCTCAAGGACACTAAGTGGAAGGGCCTGGCTGGAAAGTGATTACACCACACCCAGATCTTCAGACAGCTAATCCAGTGCTTTATCCATTCTTCCAAGGCGGACTAGTATGGGTGGGAGAAGCTGGAGACAGTGGAAGAAACAGAAGCTCAGCTGAGCCGTTGGAGACTAAGAGGCTTTAGAGGGCAAAAAAGAGAGGGCAAAGAAAGCAGGCGAAACACAAAGGAAGGGATCTCTTGGCAAATGTGGGAGTTGGTGGGGAGACTGACCCGAGTATCGAATTTGTATTGGGACACAAGAAATCAAGTTGGAAAAGTAGGAATAGCGTCAGATGAATAATTTGGATGTGATGTGGTACATAAGAAGGCATTGCTATGGCTACATAAGAACCGGAGTAACAATGAAAGCAGGGCCTTAGGAAGATTAGTCTGGCAGTGGAACAAGGATCTGAGTGGAAGAAAGAGTCTAGAAGCAGATAACCAGGATACTGTTGTGGTGACTCAGGTGTGAGGTGATAAGTCTCGGACTAAGACGGCAGCAGTGGAAAGGTGAGGAAAGAAGAATTCACAAGACAATAAGAAGACAGACACTCCATGACTTAGTAACAGATTAGCTATAGGAACAAAAGCTGCTCCAAGCTCTGAGGATCTAGAAAAATAAAGGCCTCACTGGAACATAAGATTAGGACCTTTATTTCTGAGACATTAGATTTGATGTAACAGTATCAGAGAGACAGATAAATAATTTGAAACTTATTACATCATAACTGAATGGCCAGAGGTCAATCTCTTTAAGAAGTACATTTTGAAGCACATGGATGAAAAAAGAAATAAGGTATATTAGCTAGCACATATGCTATAATCATAAAAACCAAAATATAGTTTTCTTTCATATTAATTTTATTAGCAATTATAAAATAAAACCAGTTTATGAAAATAGTTCCCTTTTCAAGATATAGGAACTACAGTCTTTGCAAAATATACACACCCATAATTGTTACAATACATATCCTTGTATATACCCTGGACATTATAAAAGTATTTAAGAGTCACACCCTGTAAAAGTTGGGAGAAGAAACATTTTCTCCAACTTTGGTCATATATTGTGACATTCAAGCACTTAAACCACACTGTTGAAATAAAACATGTCTCTAGTGTACAGGCCCAAAGGCATTTAACTTTCAAGGTCCCATAGGTTCTTTTATTGTGCAAGGTAAAGAACCAGGAGAGGGTTCCCTGAGAGTTCATTTACCTTATGTAGCTCAAGCAGTGGTTTACTTTCCATACTTAATCATGGAACTAAAGGAGGGATCTTGGGCAAGTCCCCTCCCTAGCATCCCTAAACATGGAGCATGTCTCCTACAAGGGGACTCTAACCCTTGAGCCCTAAGACACTCTAATTCTATAATTATCTAACATACTTGCAAAATGATGCTTTTGCAACTCTAAACTCTAATATTGCAGATTAGGCTAAAGTTATAAAGATAGTGTGACTTTCCTAAATAGACCATTTAGGATTTATCTGGTGGGAAGCACTTGGGAAGATCAGCAAGCCAAAAATTTCCTCTTGGAACTACTGGAAAAGATCCTTTTCTCACCAAGGCATAAACCTCAGAAGCCCAAGTTCTTTCTTACTTAGGAAGAATTGTGATGAAACAGTGGGAAAGAGCCTATAATCTTTCAAATCTGTAGGCTTAAGATAAGAGCTCTGACATAGTAAGAGCTGGAGACCATTATAGCCTCACCAGTAAAGGGTTCACTGTCCATTTGCATGTACTCTCTACTTCCTGATTAACCTCCCAAGGTTTCCTAAATATTACATTCTCTCTTTAACTGCAGAATACTGGCCTGATGAAGTTCCAGACATAAAATGTGTTGTTTGAATTCATGATGTTAGTATCATGGTGCAGCACTGACACTTAATATCATACTGATATACTAGAATTTAACAGTGATTTTGTTTTCCTATTGAAGAAACTACAAAAATCAATCGACCATGGATTCACAGGTCTTTACATTTACTATATAACACGAAGCATTATTATATATAACTCCATAAGGGAAAAAGACTACAAAAAATAAGTTTACTAGGATTACTGTATTTTAAAAAGTAATTAAAAAAATATATACTCCAAAGTCCCCTAAGTATTTGGTTTAGAAGGTAAGAGAGGTATCTTAATAGGGTGAACCATAAGGAACTATGGTTTTTGTAAGTTAAAAAGGTAAAAATCTCATCAATTTCTTATGGTTCAACCTAATAAAGCCCTGAGAAAATTTTATTTGGCATCACACCATAAATTCAAGGAGAATTTATAGAAAATCACATTTCTAGTATAGGGAAAACACTTCAGGATGGAAATGTGCACACTGGCCATGGCAAGATTTCTTTCTTATGATTTTTAAACACCTTAACTTAGAAAGTTAAGAAAAATTTAGTGCAGTTTCAAAAAAACAGAGGACAATTAGACTTACAGAATGTAGCTACAGATGGTAATGCCACTAAAACAGAAAACTATTAGCCAAATTTGGTGATTTAAAGATTTTTTTTAAGTTTATGTATGAAAATTTCAGCATTAGAGTGAAAAGGCACAAATATGGGTTAAAAGAATGACAATAATTTATAAAAGCCTTGAAAATAAGGCTAATTCATTTGTTTTATTAATACCATTAAGTAGGCACCTACTCCAGCTTTGGCCTCCTAAATGGGATTACATTTCAAATGAATTCTCAACACAACACTAATTATACAGCAGCATTATTATCAATAAGTTTCTTAGCCTCTACACTGCTAAAGGAGAATCTAAAATTTCTTCCCACCTATATCCCATCAGTACCAAAAATACACTTTTAAAAATTACATATATTTATACTTAAGAGTCATAAAAAATTGTGCAGTTTTTCTTCAACTAATGATGTGTTCTCTTACCAAATGCCACCCCAACAACCAAAGCCAAAACCAAAACCAAAAAATAACTGACACACACAAAAAATAATAATTGCTACACCCAACTGACTGGCTATCCTCAACTAATTAAAGACATACCATATTCAAAAATGGTACCTTAACTATGAAATGTATATAGTCAGTGAAGTAAATGCAGATTTTCCAGGTGTGTATGCGGGTGGTATGTCTCAACTGGGTGATGGCGTACTTTAAAGAAATATACATTTCAGCAGTGATGCTTTATTTGGAGCTCTGGTACCATTTACGAACGGCCGCTCCAATGCTACTGGCTACTACGCATAAGGAGCCACCCACTGTCCACCACGACGGCACATCATGAAAGAAAATAATCTGAAAGATAAAAGCGAAGACCACATCCATAGTCTTCATTAATGCTACTAGCCCTGCTTTTTCTATTTGAATGGCTTTTGCGAGAAACACCTGACCTCCCAAACCAAACAGCCCAATTAGTATGAGAAATAGCCTGTCCAACCCACAGTGCGGCAGACTCCACTCTCCTAATATAGAAAGGGCAATGATGCACTCGGTAAGGCCGGCTACTACATAATACCAAATGCTCAACATGTAGTCCACAGATGTCCCTATTTTCCGTAGGATAACTAAAGTCACGGCAGCAAACACAGCGTGTACAAGTGCTGCGAAAGCACCCTTCAGGTGAACTGAATAGTCTTTATCCGTCTCCACGACTTCGGAACCAAACAAAAATGGCGGCCTCACGATAAGGATCACTCCGGTGATTGTGAATGCAGTGAAGACAGCGTCCCAAGGGCTATACTTTTCCTTGAGAAATATGCAAGCAATTATAGACGTAAACACTGGACAGCTAAATGAGATAACCGTGGCGTCAGCGAGGGATGTTGACTGGTAGGCGTAGTATAAAAGGATCATGGCACTAGAACCAAGGACTCCTCTGAGAAGGAGGAAGATTCGTTGACCTTTGGGGCCTATAAACCCAGTTCTGTAAATTCAAAGGAAGGAATGCATATTAAATGAACTCGGTATTTGTTTTCAAATTACATTTTTAAATTAAGCATTATCTTAAAAGTCCTATCAGAAAACAAGGCAATAGTAAATTATGTCTACAACTATTATACACCTTTTAGAAAGTGTTTCCTAAATATAGCTAATGACATTAAAGTGTTCACAGTAGAATCAAAAATAGCACAAGAGAAATACATAAATAGTATAAGTCAGCAAATATAGATATTATTTTCCCTAGGTATAGGTACATGCCTGCAAAAAAGACAAAAAGGAAAATATACTGAAATGTTCATCATGGTTATATCTTAATAGGTCGACTCATAGGTAATTTTCCTTT
Source organism: Phocoena phocoena (assembly GCF_963924675.1). Taxonomy (NCBI): domain Eukaryota; kingdom Metazoa; phylum Chordata; class Mammalia; order Artiodactyla; family Phocoenidae; genus Phocoena; species Phocoena phocoena. The sequence goes on from NC_089234.1 coordinate 32,920,017, forward strand.
CTATTTATTTTCCCCAAATTTTCTATAATGAAAAGTGTTATTTTTATAATAAATACAATTTCATTATTTAGCTGCCCTGTATAAGAAAACTTGGGAATGCGAGCGTGCATTCTCAATCTTAGTGAGTTTTTCTGTTACAGCTGAAAGCAATGCTAAAGTTTACTTCAGCCATTGAACATAAGACTACTTTTCATTGTTCTCCTTAGGAAAAGAGTTAAAATACGCTGGAAAAGAAACTGTAGCATTCGGATAAATATAATAACTGCTGCTCAAATGCTTTACAATTAAATATTTACGAAGCATAGTACTGTGGAAGTTCCTGGCTAGGTGCGGCTCACTGGTCTGTGCCAGGGCTGGCCTCTTTAGAGCAGCGTCTAGGCTTGATATAGGGAGCCCTTGGTCTCTGGAGTTAGAAATGCAAGTGTGGTCACCTTTGGTCCATACTTTGGAAAGCTGAGAGTTTTTCATGATAGTGAAACATAAAATGGGCCAAAACAGATTAGTGCCAACAATTTAAGAAAATTCTTCTAAGTGCCTTCCGGCCAATACCTTTACTCCAAAATGGAGAGAATGATTGTGTTAGCGTCAGTGGTCTGTTGCCACCTTTAGACATTTCTGAAGTCTTACCTACCATCGTTTCCTAAAATATTGTGACTTGTCCACACCTACACGGGAATTTCTGACAATATTTCTGATCTTAGAGGATTTTCACCTTTTTCACCAAAGACTTGGGATAAGGAGTGAAACTATTCTAAGTAAATCTGCACTGAGTTATAGATACAAAGAGACTTTGGTAGCAAGTGACTGAAGCTTTTAATCTGGAGTTTAAGCATCTTTACCCAAAGAGAAAAAGAGCCAGACAGCCACCAGGAACCCAACAGGCGCTCCTCCCAGGCGTCTAAGTACACGGGGGTCTGTAGAGGTTACAACAGTGTCGGGGAGGTATAATTTTCACCTGGGGAGGGTGTGTGTATGGGGTCCATGTGGAAGGGGAAGGGAGGCTGGGCGGGGAGAGAAGAGTAAGGATGGGGACTACAGTTTTCGTACAGGGTAGAGGACAAAGGATATCATTCCCTCCAGTTTACAGATGAGGACGCTGAACAAGAAAAGAGCTAAAAAGGCCTTTCTCAAGATCCCCTTTCCCCTTTCCCATGGCACCCTAGTGGGAAGACCTAAATATTATTACTGTAACTTTCTGTCTGCCCTGGTAGGAGAGCAGCCTGTTCTACTTAAAGAAACCTCTGACACTAGGAGACACTACTGTTTCCTCCCGTTTACTTTTTTCTTCCAAATACTAGTTACGCCAAAGGAAAGAGGGAGGGTGGTACAAGATGGGGGGAATTGTACAAGGAAAGCTTTGTTCTCAAAATAGGGGGTGGTAAATAACTGAATCTCTTTCCCCTCCTTTGTTTGGGCATGTGGTTGGTGCTTATGAGAGCATCTTCTGTGGGTGGATCCTTGTGACTTTTCATTAATCTGAGCCAAAGGGTGTAGGGACTGGTAAATCTATGAGAGGGATAAAGCAGAGTCTGTAGAGTAGATAATTTAAGCAGGTCAAAAGATTTACAAACATTTATTAATACCTTCTACTTTGCAGGTAAGAAATACTTACTTTCTGTATATTAAGCATGGGATAATGATTAGCATTTGGAACACACATCGGAATGCACTAATTTCTACAGCGTGGATGTCTTGCACTTTTTTAACAAATAAAGAGCCCACTGAGAAGAGGAACGCAGACAATAATGTGTAAAACAAGCCAAGTCCAGGACAGGGTGCTTTCTTCTCAGCTTCTGAAAAAGATTAAATTCTGGTTAGTCCTTGCTTCCAAGGGTATGTTTAATCACTTTTACTTAGAAATTGAGAAAAATGGAACAATATTAATAGCTAACAGCCTACAAAAATTACCTCCTAAGCATATCCGTTCTCTGGATCTGAACCATTTTCCCCACGAAGAATAAAGAACCATAGACAAAGGGCAACAATTTAAACCTACCTTTTTAAAATGCAGTTCACCCTATAAAATGGATCTCTTTGTCTCACTGAAGACTCATCCCTCACTCCTAAAGTCAAAAGGAAGTAGAAAGCTTGCCAAGATGGTGAAAGAAATCTTTAAGAAATGCTTATCAAGATGGCTAGAGAAAAATGCTTCCAAGTGATATTTTATATCATCTCATTGGTGAACTCGGCTTTATGTAGAAAGTGTTCTTTTCTGGAAAACAGGTCCTAACTGTGTGATATGGCTACTTCTTGATTAGCTGACTTCCCCCAGAAGCCTGTAAGCTCCTCCAGGGCTAAGATCTCAGCTGCCCTGTTCAGGCCTGGCCCATGGAAGACCCTGAATAAATAATTGCTGAAGGAAATAATATAAGAAAATTTCGTGGAAAGATGTAGGGTCTAACACCACAGGCAAAAGCATAATCTGAGAAGGCTCTCTGTTTAGTTATTTTGAACAGTTAAGGAGATCTTAAAGTTTTCACGGTTTATGACTTATCTTCCACTTAGAACATAAACTCTTTGAGGCCAGGGGCTAGGTTATCTATCCCTCTGACTTAGTACTTAAAAGTGCTTAAAAGTGCTTAAAAATTAAAAAAAACAAAAAACAGGACTGCCATCTAATTCTTGGTTTGATCTGAACCAGGAAACTTCTGCTTTCTCCAGGGCATCAAGTATTCCATTAATGACAGTCTGTAGGAGCAGCCACTGCCTCTGTCTTAAACAGCTGCCTAAGACAGGAGTAGAACCTGCTTTCAATCTCACCCCCATCATTCAGAGGACAGCAAAATGCAACAGGGTAAGCAGAGAACTTAAAAGATAGGCCACACACTGAGGAATTTTTTTTTTCTTTTTTGAAACGAACACAAAAACAAGGACAGAATAGGAAGGAAACACCGTACTGGCCCTTGTTAGTTAAGAGCATAGCAGAGGTGAAGGATGTGTAGGCACATGCAATTTGTAGTAAAACAAGGATTATCATTCCAATCTAGGAATTTACAATGGGTTACTCAGCCATAAAACAGTATTGCACAAAGTTTTTATTTTAATGCCCTTTTCTGATAAACACAAACACCAGGTAATACATTTCAACATCCTCATGTTAATTAGATACCTTTGCCCACAAGTGACAAACAGTTTGCAAAGTGGGACCAAACTCTGATGATGCACAATCTTCCTGGAGGTACACTACAGCCTTTGTAGTAAAAGATGCCATTCTGGTCAGTGGTCTCCACCTTTTCCTGTTCCAGGTGTACTGCTGAAGAGAATGACTTGGAGCTAGCAGTCATCACGTAATAGGTTATCCATTATAAGTACCCGAATCCTCCACGCTGTGTTCTGTATCTATGTGCTCAGATACTGTAGGAACCAAACTGCACATACCCACTCAGCCCATGAGAAGGAAGCTTTAGAAGACTTCCAAGTTAAGCACCACAAGGTACATGTATTGGCTCTGGTCAGCCTTAGAGGTCAGTTTCTGAAATTTCAGAATTCAGGTCCAAATAAAATAGTTTTCTTTCTATAAATTTATTTATTTTATTTATTTTTTATTTTTGGCTGTGTTGAGTCTTCATTGCTGTGGGCGGGCTTTCTCTAGTTGCGGTGAGCAGGGGCTACTCTGCGTTGCGGTGTGCAGGCTTCTCATTGCGGTGGCTTCTCTTGTTGCGGAGCACAGGGTCTAGGCACATGGGCTTCAGTAGTTGTGGCTCGCGGGCTCTAGAGCGCAGGCTCAGTAGTTGTGGTGCACGGGCTAGGTTGCTCCGCAGCAGGTGGGATCTTCCCGGACCAGGGCTCGAACCTGTGTCCCCTGCATGGGCAGGCGTATTCTTAACCACTGTGCCACCAGGGAAGCCCCAAAATAGTTTTTCTTAAAAGAAACCCAATCCTTACATAGAACCTACACCCTCAGAAAGAACAGAATAGGAAGATCGAGGACAGAAAACATCTCCCTGGTCTATATTTCAAGGATCTTTGCCAACCTAAACTTTTTTTCCAGGAATATTTTAACTTAACATGATATTTTAACTCTTTTAAAACTTTAAGTTACAAGGCCTAGTTTAACTTGATTATTTGTTATAAGACTGAGGACTGGTTCTCCTCAGGCAGACCTCAGTCTCTTACAGAATAGTAATTTCAATTCTCTCTGTCAAAGGAGATGGACAAGAGAGTAGCATAATCCAAAGAGGCATCTGCCTATGTAATATGCTTCCATGATCATGTTCCACTGAAAACATATCTAATAATTTGGCAACTCTAAATAATTCAAGTTAAGTAAGTGGTCACAGTGCGATTTCCTGAGTCAGAAGAAAACTGAAAAGTTGCTCACTTTCTCTATCCTCTGCTTTAAACTGGTGATTCACTACCCAGGTTGGGAATTAGAATCAACTGAGGAACTTTTAAAACTTCAATGCCAGCCCTACCCTAGACCCACTGAAATAGGACCCCAGTCACTGTAAAAAGCTCTACTGGTTTCAGGGCCACTGCTACCCTAAGGAACTCACTCCTTCCAGGGGGGATGTGAGGCACAGACTTAAGACAACTTCTTCTCCTTGCTTCAGTCTAAGACCCACACTGTCCCTCAAGAAAATAAACAGATGTCTTAGGATAGCTGTGTGCTGTCTGGGAAGGTTATCCAAGAATGTAAGAAAAATGGGTAACAGTTTCAACCTGAACTTGAAAATGAACTTTCTTGAGATAACCAATTGGGTTAAGAAGCTAAAATGATACTGTCACAAAGTTCAATAACCACAGTACGGTGTGGGGGGGTGTTAAAGTGTTTCTATGGCAATCCCATTTTTGGAATATTATCTGGTCACCTTATCTAAGTCTTATTATTAGCAACTTTCTTTGAAATTAAAAGACCCCTCAAGATTCTTAGGTGCAACTGCTTACGTAGGTTTTGCCACCTTCTGCCTGAAGTATGCCTCTTTGGTTCACAAACAGGGGAATCATTTAAAAGTTTGCAAGGACTAACTCAGCAGTCCATCGTAACAACATTCAGCCATAGGATGCTAAGATGAGAAACTGACTTCTTCAAAGCTGGACATCTGGTCAGCTCAGCTGAAGGTAACCCTTACATAAATAATCAGAAGCCTGATCATTTCTCTTAGCATTAAGGACAAAAATGCAGCAAGAACCATCTCCCTGGGGTTTGTCTCTCTACAAAATGTGTGAATTTTCTGACTCTCAAGAAGTGCAGACAGAAAGCGGGGTCAGCTAAGAGACATAGAAATCCCAGGTCACACTTAAGGGAGGTGATCCAGAGGATGAGGTGGTGCAGACTGTGTAATTTTGTCTTGAAAGGACATCTGCCTATTTCTGTTTTCTTTGAGGAAGCTGCTCCAGGTGGGTGGTGGAGTTTAAGGAGGAATGTGCTTGGGGCTAGGAGAAAGGGCTCTGGGCTGGGTCGCTAGCAAACTGGGATCCTATCCCTGGTGCTGCCCGGAACTGTGAAGTGTCTCATCCACACATGCTAGATCTTCGAAAAAACAAAACAAAACAAAAAAACCCTCCCAAAGCCCTCACCTTCCCAGGCCTCAATTTCATCATTTGTGAAAGGAAGACATTGAAAAAGATAAAGGGTTTCTCACACGGGGTCCCTGGCTTTGGAGGCGGGTCCGTGAACCTCTTACCCGTGTTTGTAAGATTGTGCCTCTGTCTCATTTTGCATCAGTTGCTACAAATTCCTTGTAACTCAAAAAGGTTAAGAACCAGTAGTAGTCCCACTCAACTCTGCCTTCCCAAGATTCTAAAACTCTGAGACAAACGTTTTTCTAGACTCGATGCTTTTCAACTTCCTCTTCAAGCAACACCGTTTACATTGAGATCAGTTTTCTTGCTTAGCTTCCTCCCAACCTCGGCCAGCTGCGGGATGGCCTTTCTCCCTGACTCCCAGTCTCGGGCAGGGCACACCGAACGGCAATCTGACTCCATGATCCTGCCCGCAACACTTTAATCACTTTAATTATAAGAACAGTTTCAGAATCCCAAATGGGTTCCAAAACAATCAGAAACTTTCTCCGCTCTTCCCACCGACGGGGGCGCGGGGGGCTTCTGCTTTACAGCCCGCACCCCCCACCGCCCCCAGGTGACAGCACGAGGGTGTTCACGAGCTCCGAGCAGGGTGGGAAGGGGGGGCGCGGTCCACACGGGGCCCCCGGCCGGCGGCTACGGGGACCCCCGCCGCTGGCGCCCGCCCGGTCCCCCACGGGCGAGACCCGCACCAGGGTCCGTGCGCCGCACTCACCCTGCTCCGCGCGCGAGCCGCACGGCAAGGAAGGACACTGCCAGCACCCACCGGGGCCGGGCGTCTCCGCTACCTCGGTGGCCGCCGACTCTTGCCTGGAGCCCGAGGGCGGGATGTCCACCAGCGGCAGCCCGGACTCCAGCCGCTTGGCGGCCCCAGTGTCGTCCACGGGCCGCATCGCCCAGCCGGCGATCTCCCCGCGGCCACCGCGGCGTCTGGCGCCGGCAGCCGCGGCTCCACTGCTCCGCTCTTCCGGCCCGCGGAGGTGGCGGTGCGGCGCATGCGCGTGCGGCCCTTTCGCCTCCCCACCCCCTCCACGGGGAACCGCGCTCGTCCTCTGCTACCCTCTCACCTTCAGGTCCCCGAGGGGAAGGCCGGCCGCCTCCCAGGTCAGCTGCGGTGCCCGGGCCTGGCCCCAAGGCGTCCACCCCTCTGCTGCAGTCTGGCTAGACTGGCGAGCGGCTTGGAGTCATCCTTGCCAAGGCACACTAGACCTCTTTCTGTCATTGCGAAAGGAGGCAGGGACCCCCGCGGGTCGTGTAATTTTCTCTTAGGGCGGCCAGTCGGGAGGTTAGGGGAGTGTGCATTTATTTCTCCGTGTGGCGCCGCATGCAGCACCTCTAGGACACCCTGAAGACCTTGCCAAGCACTGTGCCTGTCTTTGAAGGATCGTGGGTTTTACCTGTTTTCTGTCGTTGCCACTTATCCAAGGAGAGGAGAATTCTACTGGGTTTAGGTTTAAAAAAAAAAGACTAGCACGTAACCATACGGGATATGTATCTATAAGACTGTGGCAGAACCCGTTTATATGTTTTTTGTAACCGTAGGCATTCATTATTGATCTTTATTGTCTGTATTTCTGTCTGCCCATCTCTTTTCCTTCCTCATTTACTTCGTCCTCCCTCCCTTCCTTCCTGTTGTCAACCAAGTCATCCTAATTTGGTTAGAAATAAAATTCCAATAACCTGATATAACTGCACCTGGTAAAATCAAAGATTTATGTCATTTGGCCCTAGGATTCACTAATACCCTCTTTATGTTTACGTAATTCTTTTTTCATCTCTTTGTTTGCTTCAAATGTGAAAAGAGAGTCTCTGGGCAAGGATGAACCTGTCTAAACTGTTCTAGGTCCAAGTTCAAGCAGGTTACTAAACAAGAGAATGAGGTTTGCTTTTACTTAGATATTTGCACAAAGGGATCCACAGCTGAACAATATTGGACTTGAAATCAGGAGTCCTGGGTTTTGGCTCTGATTCTGTCACGGAGTGCGTGACCTCAGACAATCACCACCGTGCTACCTGAAGCCAGCCTTGGTTACTTCATTTAATTGACAGAGATAAAGTGTTTCCCTTCCTACTTTGCAGAGTTGTTGTGCAACTAAAGTGCAATGATGTGGGTAACAGCACCGAGTCACCCGAAAAGCACTTTACTGGGAAAGCAAGGTGTATTTTTAAGTAGGGAAAACATACAATTTATCCTCCAAACTGGGACTTTTTTTCTTTAGAGTAAAAAGGGGAGCTCGTTTAAAAATTATGCAGGGCAGTAGGCACAAACTGGTACTGCCCTAGGCAAAGTGGGACAAATGGCCATCTGAATTCTAACTTAATTAACATATACCTTTGCCTTGTTCTTAAAAAGAATTTAAGGCTGCTTGCAAAAATACTTGCACCTGATTTTATTGGTGGTTGTAAAAGTGTTTTGGTGGGGAAATTGTAGGGAGGGCTGGTGAGGGTGGTAGCTCATGGTTATGAAGGAAGAACCAAGAAGCTCCTCCAAACATCTAGAAATCAAGTGCAATTTCACAGTTGCATTCTGAGATTTAGATGTGCGGAGCATCTGAAGAGCCCATGAGATGTTGTGATTTATAAGAAATATGTATTTGGCCACATTCAGATAACCAAAATATATTTCTCACATATATTTGATCTTCACCCTGGGTTTCTGGCTCATAGCTCTTAAAATCCTTGGAATTTCCTGAGCAGTAAGAGCAATGGGAACATGTTTTGTTATAATATTTGGTTTCTTGTCCTCAGGTCCTGAAATGGCTTCTGAGCCTTAGAGGTGAAACAGATGTCTTGTTATTCATAACAAGCTTCTTTCCACCACAACTGGGTTTAAGTTAAATGGGGTAACTTTTAAAAAGCACCTAAGGATGGGGGCCCGTTGCCAGGGTAACCAACCCCGGAATTAGAGGGTTAGCACTTTCAGTCCCACCCTCCACTCTCCACTCTCCACTCTCCACTCCGGGAATGGGGGAGGGGCTAGGGGCTGGAGATTGAGTTCAATCAGCAATGGCCAGTGATTTAATCAATCATGCCTATGTAATGAAGCCTTCATAAAAAACCCAAAAGGTGGGGTTCGGAAAGCTTCTGGGTTGGTGAACATGTGGAAGTGCTGGGAGAGTGGTGTGGCCAGAGAGGGCATAGAAACTCAGCATTCTTTCCCTATACCTTGCCTTATACATCTATTCTATCTGGTTGTTCCCGGTTGTATCTTTTTATAATAAACTGGTGATCTAATAAGCAAAATGCTTCTCCTGTTTCTGTGAACTGCTCTAGCAAATTAATCAAACCCGCAGAGGGGGGTCATGGGAACCTCTGATTTATAGCCAGTTGGTCAGAGGTACAGGTAATAACCTGGACTTGCAACTAGCATCTGAAGCCCAGGAAGGGAGACCTTGGAACCTCCAGTTTATAGCAGGTTGGTCAGAAGCACAGGTGATAACGTGGGCTTGTGACTGGCATTTGAAGGCAGGGGGGCAGTTGTGTAGGACTGAGTCTTTAACCTGTGGGATTTACCTGTGCTATCTCCAGGTGACTAGTGTTAGAATTGAGTCGAATTGTAGGACACCAAGCTGGTGTCCAGAGAACTGTTGTTGGTGTGGGGGGAACCTCCACCCCACCATGGTGGAATTGGGTCCCGGAACACTTTTAATCTCCCTCTGGAAGTGATGAAGATGCTGGTTAGGAAGTGAAAGGAAAAAAGAATTGGATGAGTTGATCAAGAAGTACCTTAACTACTTCACTTTGATCACCATCCTCAAAAAGGGAAAAGAGAAAGAGAAGAAAATAGGTACCATACCAATGTTGACTAAGGTGACAAAAGGGTAATGGAACGATTTTGGTCTTGGAGTTTATTCATTTAACTTCCTTTCCTTCTGCTGCTGACCTTGACATATGAATGATATCAGTTACAGTCATTCTTGTTTGCTAAACAAACAAGAGCCATGTAAACTTAAAAAGCTACTGGTAAGAAAAGTATAGATCAGACTAGAAGTAAGAAGACATGGCTCTGTTGCAGCCCCACCCAGCAGAGGCTTGGAGTGGTTAAGTTCTTCTTTGAACACTGTTATTTCAAGGCTCCGGTGACACTGACATTGAGCTGGGGAGAGATGGATTTCCCCTATAATATGAAGGGTGGGGTAGAAATCTTTACTGTCGGGGAGACCAGCTCAGCCCATTGCAGTGGTCTAGGTGAGATTTTGACCTCAAGGGAGAGGAGGCAGGGAGGAAAGGTAGATTCTGAGTTAGATAAGGATGGAATGGACAGAATAAGTTGACTAGATGTGAAAGAGCGTTGCTTCTGTATGCAAAATCATGCAGTGTTCCAACTGAAATTCTTCTGTTCGAAGGAATTCGATCTTCCAGTGAAAACAGGAGCTCTTGACATGATGCCAGCTAGCCACGGTGGTGGTGGCACCCCTATAGTTCTGGTGTCAAGAAGAAAGAAGGAAGATGAAAGTAGAAGAGAGGTGGGCTCTAGCTGTCCCATTAACAAGTGAGAGTCCACAGTCCTCATAATACCAGTGGTGGCAAACAGAGACCTTCAGCAACTGCAGGAGTTCAACTCCTGAATTCCACTATGGTTTGAATGTCAGGGATGTTCTTAAGTGAGACATTTGTAAATCAGGAGCTCTTTTCCTGGTATGTCTACCTGCTGCCTACCAGGCTGGTATCTCGGTACTGATTTGAAAGACTGCACATTTTTCCTCCAAAAAAGTTAGTTTCTTATTCTTTTAACTAATGCAACTTATGACTTGGAAAATGGCAGCTTGTTCCAAGGAGTGAGGTTCAGTGTTTTTGTTTTGGGGAAAATGAATACTGTGGAACATAAGATCATAATTCTAAATGCCTTGGTGAATGAAAGAGAGAGCAAGCAAAAGAGAGGTGTTTTAGTAGAATTGTAGGATAGTACATCAGAGAGGCAAAATATACTGTTTCAATAGACGATAAAGAACTGACTCTGGAAATATACCAGGAAGAAAAATGCCAGGGTTGGTTCTTCAAAAAAATTAAACATAGAATTATGTTACAAGCCAGCAATTTCACTTCTGAGTATATACTCAGAAGAATTGAAAGCAAAGAATTGAACAGATATTTGTACACCAATGTTCATAACAGCATTATTCACAATAGCCAAAAGATGGAAACAACCCCTAGATCCATCAATGGATGAATGGATAAAGAAAATGCGGTATATACATGTAATGGGATAGTATTCAGGCTTAAAAAAGGAATGAGGGCTTCCCTGGTGGCACAGTGGTTGAGAGTCCGCCCGCTGATGCAGGGGACACGGGTTCGCGCCCTGGTCCGGGAAGATCCCACATGCCGCAGAGCGGCTGGGCCCGTGAGCCATGGCTGCTGAGCCTGCGCGTCCGGAGCCTGTGCTCCGCAACGGGAGAAGCCACACCAGTGAGACGGCCGCGTACTGCAAAAAAAAAAAAAAAGGAATGAAATTCTGACACATGCTACATGGATGAAACTTGAAAACATGCTAAGTGAAATAAGCCAAACCTAGAAGGGAAAATACTGTATGATTCCATTTATATGAGGGACCTAGAATAGTCAAATTTATAGAGACAGAAAATAGAATGGTAGTTGCCAGGAGCTAAGGGGAGGAAGGAAAGAGGGGTTATCGTTTAACGGGTACTGTGTCAGTTTGGGATGATGAGAAGAGTCCTGTGACGGGCCGTGGTGCTTGTTGTACAGCAATGTGAATTCATCTAATGCCACTGAACTGTACATTTAAAAATGGCTAAAATGGTAAATTTTATGTTATACATATTTACCACTATTTTCAAAAGTTAAAAATATGCCAGGGAAAACCAGGGTATTCAGTAGACAGCTAAAAAAAACAGCAATGTAAATCCAAAGTTGAAGTAAACCCGGGTCTGCCTACAAACTGAGGCATACAAGACATTTTCTCCAGCACTGGCCATACCCTCTCTTAAGTTCTGGCTCATAATTATACAGAGGTAATAACTCATTAAAAAAAAAAAAAGGAAATAATAAGAGGAAGAGAGGTAGCATGGTATTGCATATTCCAGGCTTCTGAAACTTTTCCATCCAAGTATCCCTCACAGCTAAGAAGTGGGAACTTGGAACTCTAATTTCTGGAGACAGAATTTAAAGCCCCAGAAATGGGAAGTTTCTTTGAAGTTCTGTGTCCCATCTTCAAAATTTATGCCAAGTTTCTATTCTATTCCCTAATATATTTATGTTTACGTTAGTATCATTTTTTCATGTAACTCATTCAACTAATGTTGTTTCAGTGCCTACCCCTGACCGTTCACAATTCCTAGCAGGGGTAGAGTGGGGGACAAAAGAAGCAAGGCTGCATTTCTTCTAGGGATGCAGTGGGGGGTGATGGAGGAGTGAAAAAGGACGCCAGCATGACCCAGAATCAGGCAAATCCTATGCCCAGCTATGTGAATTTTGTTTAGTTTCCTGCTCCCTCCCCGTTGGACACACTGACCAGGGAGTCAGAACAGTGCTCTGTGTGGTTGTGCGAGTCTGGACGCATGCGCTGGGCTCTCTTCATCTCCGTTTCCTCTGCTCAGAAGTCACGGGGCTGGATCCCCAAGCCGTCACTATTGGGCAGAGGGGAGCCCTGCAGGCCTTAACATGGTCGGGACTTTCTCCAGCCATCCCTTGCTTTACTACTCTCCTCTGTTCCCACGCTGCAAAGGATAGCTCCCATATAAATGATTTCTGGGGCTCCAGGGAACCTGTTTCCTCCTGAGGGAACTTGCTTTCTGTTTACGGATTATCTGAGAGTGAGGATGTCTGAACTTTAAACTTGGCTGTATATGATTAAAGTACAGCATAATCCACTTTACTACCAAGTCTGTTATCATTTGGGATTTGGATTCCACCCAGCTCTCTTAAATAATTACTCTAAATGCTCAAAATACACCAAGCGCTATTAAATGCATCATTACATTTAATCTCAGGTGAACTCTATCAGACAGTTTAACAGAATAACTGAAAGCAGGGCTCTGGAGTCAGACTGCCTGGCTACCCTCCTGGCTGCCTTACTTTCCAGCTGTGCGACTTCAGACAAGTGACTTAGCCGCCTCCCTCTGAGCCACTGTTTTCACGTCTATAGACCGGGATAGTAATAGTATCCAGCTGCTATGATAATGAAATGAGGTAATAACATGTAGAACACCAGAGAGCAAGTACTTTTTTGAAAAGGTGAGCATATTATTACCCTCATTTTACAGAAGAGAAAATCGAGGCTCAGAGATGTTAAACAACTTGCCAAAGTCACGCTGATAGGGAAGGGCAAAGGTAGAATTGGAACCCAGGACATCAGAAGTTCAAGTCCATGATCCAGACGATTACTCATCCAGAAGACAATTACCAGGATTGCTGGCTTCCAAGAGGACCTCATTAGAGCACAGTTTCTTTCACTTTATATCCTGGCTTTGACCTTAAGGCCATTACTGTGGCAACATTCCATGACTACATTCTACATGACAGTGATGCTCTGTGGCTTGTCTCTCTAGCTTATGGTGTCTCCCTAGCATCTTAACTTTCCCAATAATGGGATTTAATGGGAAAAGAGAAATAGAGCAGACAGCAAGAGAGTGGAGGGAAAATAGTAGAGTGCCCCAGACAGGCAGAGGATTCAGGAAGGGACTGAAATCAGGTCTGTGTTACTTGTGGGGACCTATTCACTTTGCAAATTGCCTATGAACAAACCCTCACCCCTGCCCTGAGGGTTCTAGCTAAGACCCCAGCCTTGGACAACAGAAGTGAGTTAGGAAGAGAGCAGAGCTGTGGACCCTGGAGTGTGATAATGAGATTATCATTATGGATGAGATAATAGGTTGGCTTTGGTTAATTTTTTTTTTTTTTTTTCCGGTACGCGGGCCTCTCACTGTTGTGGCCTCTCCCGTGGTGGAGCACAGGCTCTGGACGCGCAGGTTCAGCGGCCATGGCTCATGGGTCCAGCCGCTCTGCAGCACGTGGGATCTTCCCGGACCGGGGCACGAACCCGTGTCCCCTGCATCAGCAGGTGGACTCAACCACTGTGCCACCAGGGAACCCCTTTGGTTAATATTATTATAAAAATTGCTTTGCTTCAGAGCATTCTAATTTTTAATAATATGAGTCCTCAAGGGAGGGAGAATTAGGCAAAGGGTCAGACATCAGGGACTTCCAATATTAAACCATAAAGCATTATTTACTTTACAGACAAACAGACGTATGGACACACACACAGAGTTCTTGGCAAGTACAACCTTACGGAGGCCAGCACTGGTTTTCTGGAGCATTAGCAGTTTCTCCCTCAGTGGTGGTAAGGATGGGAAGCACCCAAGAAGTTCCACTTCACACAAATCCAGGTATATTTGTTTAACCTTTCTCCTTGCTCCATATGTACATTTTACATTATAAAACTAGGTTTTGAAATTTCATGCAATATTTAATGCATGATAACATTTTTGGTAGTACAAAAGGGTATACAATGAATAATAAAAACTTTTCTCTCTTCCCTCAATCCCACTTCTCAGAGGCAATCACTGTAAACAATTTATGTTTGTAACTCTTCTAGTGATTGCCTTTATAACTAGAAATGATTTCAGCTTTTCACCATTGAGTATATTAGCTATGGACTTATCATATATGATCTTTATTATGTTGAGGTATGTTCCCTTTATACCCACCTTGTTGAGATTTGATCATAAATTGAGGTCAACATTTTTCAAAAGATTTTTTCTGCATCTATTAAGATGATCACATGATTTTTATTCTTCAGTCTGTTAATGTGGTGTATCACACTGATTGACTTGTAGATATTGACCTATCCTGGCATCCCTGGGATAAATCCCACTTGATCATGGTGTACAGTCTTATTAATGTATTGTTGAATTCCGTTTGCTAATATTTTGTTGAGGATTTTTGCATCTATGTTCATCAGTGATATTGGTCTGTAATTTTTTTGTGTGTGATATCACTGTCTGGTTTTGGTATTAGGGTGATGGCGGCTTAGTAGAATAGTTCAGAAGCGTTCTTTCCTCTGCAGTTTTTTGGAATAGTTTGAGAAGGATAGATGTTAACTCTTCTCTAAATGTTTGGTAGAATTCACCTGATTTTTTTTTCTTTATTTATCTTTTGGCTGCATCGGGTCTTAGTAGCAGCACAAGGGATCTTCGTTGAGGCGGGCTCTTCGTTGCAGTGCACAGTCTTCTCTCTAGTTTTGGGGTGTGGATTTTCTCTCTCTAGTTGTGGCACGTGGGCTCCAGGGTGTGTGGGCTCTGTAGTTGCGGCACGTGGGGTCCAGAGTGCATGGGCTCTGCAGTTTGCGGCACACTGGTTCTCTCATTGAGGTGTGCAAGCTCAGTAGTTGTGGCGTGTGGGCTTAGTTGCCCCATGGCATGTGGGATCTTAGTTCCCTGACCAGGGATCAAATCTGTGTCCCCTGCACTGGAAGGCAGATTCTTTACCACTGGACCAACAGGGAAGTTCTAAAATTCACTTGTGATGCCATCTTTTCTTGGACTATTGTTTATTGGGAGTTTTTTTTTTAATTTTTAAAAAATTAATTAATTTATTTTTTGGCTGCGTTGGGTCTTTGTTGCTGCATGTGGGCTTTCTCTAGTTGCTGTGAGCGGGGGCTACTCTTCATTGCGGTGTGCAGGCTTCTCATTGCGGTGGCTTCTCTTGTGGCGGAGCACGGGCTCTGGGCATGCAAGCTTCAGTAGTTGCAGCATGTAGGCTCAGTAGTTATGGCTCATGGGCTCTAGAGCACAGGCT
This sequence comes from Phocoena phocoena, assembly GCF_963924675.1. NCBI lineage: Eukaryota > Metazoa > Chordata > Mammalia > Artiodactyla > Phocoenidae > Phocoena > Phocoena phocoena. The sequence goes on from NC_089234.1 coordinate 32,935,299, forward strand.
CAGTAGTTGTGGCGCACGAGCTTAGCTGCTCTGCGGCATGTGGGATCTTTGCAGACGAGGTATCAAACCCGTGTCCCCTGCATTGGCAGGTGGATTTTTAACCACTGCACCAGCATGGAAGTCCTGGGAGTTGTTTTTTAAATCACTGATTCAATTTCACTGTTGGTAATTGGTCTGTTCATATTTTCCATTTCTTCTTGGTTCAGTCTTGGGAGATTCCTAGGAACTTGTCTATTTTTCCTAGTTATTCACTTTATTGTCAAATAATTGTTTGCAGTAACCACTTTTGATCCTTCTAATTTCTGTCGTATTGGTTGTAACTTCTTCCTTTTCATTTCTGACTTATTGATTTGGGCCCTCTATCTTTGTTTTCTTGATGAGTCTGGCTGAAAGTTAATCGATTTTGTTTATCTTTTCAAGGAACCAGCTCTTAGCTTCATTGATATTTTCTATTGCTTTTTCATCTCTATTTCATTTATTTTTGCTCTGATCTTTATGATTCATTTCCTTCTACTAACTTTGAGTTTTGTTTTTCTTTTTCTAGTTCCTTTAGGTGTAAGGTTAGGTTCTTTGAGATTTTTCTTGTTTCCTGAGGTAGGCTTGTATTACTATAAACTTCCCTGTTAGAACTACTTTTGCTGCATCCCACAGATTTTGGATTGTTGTGTTTTCATTTTCATTTTCTCCAGGTATTTTTTAATTTCTTCTCTAATTTCTTCAGTGATCCACTGGTTGTTCAGTAGCATATTGTTTAGCCTCCACATGTTTGTGGGTTTTGCAGTTTTTTTCTTGTAATTCAGCACCAGTGTCCAAGTGGTAGAATGAGCTCCCAAGAATTGCTGCCACCAGTGTCTGTGGCCCCAGGGTGAGCTTCTGCTCCTCTGGGAGACTCTCCAAGATCAGCAGGTGGGTCTCACCCAGGCTCCTTTCAAATTACTACTTCTGTCCTGCGTCTTGGAGTATGTGAGATTTTGTATGCTCCCTCTAGGAGTGGAGTCTCTATTTCCCATAGTTCTCTGAGTCTCCCAAAAGTAAGCCCTGCTGGCCTTCAAAGTCAAACCTACTAGGGGCTTTTCTTCCCAGTACAGGACCCCCGGACTGAGGATCCCAATGTGGGGTTCAGACACCTTGCTCCTTGGGGAGAACCTCTGTAATTGTAATTACCCTCCCCTTTGTGGGTGCCCATCGGGGGTAGGAGTCATGACTATACCAGGACTCCGCCCCTCCTATCCATCTGTTGTGGTTCCTTCTTTATATCTTTAGTCGTAGAAAATCTTTTTCTGTTAGATGCCCGTCTTTCTCATCAACAGTTGCTCTGTAAATGGTTGTAATTTTTTTTTTTTTTTTTTTGTGGTACGCGGGCCTCTCACTGTTGTGGCCTCTCCCGTTGTGGAACACAGGCTCCGGACGCGCAGGCTCAGCGGTCATGGCTCACGGGCCCAGCCGTTCCGCGGCATGTGGGATCTTCCCGGACCGGGGCACGAACCCGTGTCCCCTACATCGGCAAGCGGACTCTCAACCACTGCGCCACCGGGGAAGTCCATGGTTGTAGTTTTGGTGTGCCCATGAGAGGACGTGAGCTCTCTATCTTCCTACTCCACCATCTTGTTCCCAGAATCTCTTCCACAAGAAATGTTTTTAAAAGTTCCTCAGGCTAGGGCTTCCCTGGTGGCACAGTGGTTGAGGACCTGCCTGCCAGTGCGGGGAACACGGGTTCGAGCCCTGGTCTGGGAAGATCCCACATGCCGCGGAGCAACTAGGCCCATGAGCCACAACTACTGAGCCTGCGTGTCTGGAGCCTGTGCTCCGCAACAAGAGAGGCCACGACAGTGAGAGGCCTGCGCACCGCGATGAAGAGTGGCCCCCGCTCACTGCAACTAGAGAAAGCCCTCGCACAGAAACGAAGACCCAACACAGCAAAAATAAATAAATAAATACATTAATAAAAAAAAAAAGTTCCTCAGGCTAAAGGAAAATGATACCATATAGAAACTTAGATCTTCACAAAGTAATGAAGAGTGCCAGAAATGGTGAATATTTGAGTATATATAAAAATTTTTCTCCTCTTTTTTATTATCTTTAAAAGATAATTGTCACCCACAAAATAACAAAGGTATCTCTATATGAAGAACCTTATAACCTTCTATTTTTCCTCTCCCATTCTTTAACATAACACTGTCATATATTTTATTTCTACACGATAAATATGGATACACATGAACATGTGCACACACACACACACACACACACACACACACTTAACTTGCATAATGAAGGAACTATTCACCTTGGCAGAACTAGACTGGCCTTAAGGCATTTGTTATTCTAGGGCAGTAATGGTTAAGAAAGTCGGCTTGGGGGACTTCCCTGGTGGTCCAGGGGTTAAGACTCCACACTCCCAATGCAGGGGGCCCAGGTTCGATCCCTGGTCAGGGAACTAGATCCTGGATGCCGCAACTAAAGATCCCTCATGCCACAAGGAAGATCCTGAGTATCACAACTAAGACCTGGCGCAGCCAAATAAATAAATAAATATTTTTAAAAAGAAAGTGGGCTTGGGTGTTAGAGAGTCGAGGCTAGGTCTAACTCCAACAGTCATTAACTATAGGACTCTGAGCAAGAAACATAACTAGCCAGAACCTAACTTTATGTATCTGTAAAATGGGGGTAGTGCCTCTTGAGTAGCATGGGTCTGAAGATTAATTATATTACCATATATAAATTGATAGTGCATTGCCTGCCTGGCAAGAATGCAGGTTTGACAAAGGGCAACCATTTTTATCCTAAAGTGAAATATGTCCCCATCTTGGCAGATGCCAACTTGGCCAGACACCAGTTGATCAAAAAGATATGACAGGAACAAGGAAAAGTAGGAGGTGGTAAAATACACTAAAATTCTTCATCTTCCAAAGCAGAATAAAAGAAATCATCTAAAGTTAATAAATCAGTAGAGACCTAAGAATGTGTAAGAGTGAATTAGCCCAAATGGAAATTAAGAGAATGACCCCATTTACCATCACATTAAAAAGAATGAAATACCTAGGAATAAATCTAACTAAGTAGGTAAAAGACCAGTATTCAGAACATTATAAGACACTGATGAAAGAAATTGAGGATGACAGAAACAGATGGAAAGATACACTGTGTTCATGGATTGGAAGAATTTATATTGTTGAAATGACCACATAACCTAAGGCAATCTACCAGTTCAAGGCAATCTCTATCAAAATATCAATGGCATTTTTCACAGAGCTAGAACAAATTTAAAATTTGTATGGAACCGCAAAAGACCCTGAAGCAACAGCGAAAGCAACCTTGAGAAAGAAGAACAAAGCTAGAGATATGGTTCCTGACTTAAGACTATACTACAAAACTACAGTAATCAAAACAGCATGATACTGGCACAAAAATAGACAAATAAATCAACAAAACAGAATAGAGAGCCCAGAAACAAACCCATGCATTTATGGTCAATTAATCTATGACAAAGGTGGCAGGAATATATAATGGAGAAAAGACAGTCTCTTCGATAGTGGTGCTCAGAAAACTGGACAGTTACGTGTAAAAGAATGAAATTGGAACATTTTCTCATGCCATATACAAAAATAAACTCAAAATGGATTGAAGACCTAAATGTAAGACCAAAACCCTTAAAACTCCTAGAAGAAAACATAGGCAGAACACTCTTTGACTTAAATCATAGCAATATATTTTTGGATCTATCTCCTAAGGCAAAGGAAACAAAAGCAAAATTAAACAAATGGGACCTAATTAAAATTAAATCTTTTGCACAGCAAAGGAAACCATCAACAAAACAGAAAGAAAAAAGACCCTACTGAATGGAAGAAAATATTTGCAATTGATATGACTGACAAGGGGTTAATATCCAAAATACATAAACAACTCATACAACCCAATTAAAAAAAATGCAACCCCATTAAAAAATGGAGAGGACACCTGAATAGGCATTTCTTCTTTCTCTCCTGAGAAAGACTCTTATGCTTTGCTCTATGCCAGAATCTAAATGCCTATAACTTAAAGCTGGGCATTTGCAGGACTTACCTCATTTGTTTCCCTCCTTCAGAGGTTACAGTCCTGTGAAGCCTGTTGTTCATTATCTAAAATATATGTTTTGAATATTTTGTCCATATTTATCGATATTTTATTTATGGCCGGGTGGAATATCAATTAGTTTATCACAGATTGCAGTCGAAGTCCTCTATCCTCAGAATTTTGATCTAATAAACTGAAGGTCCGTTTGGTGATAGTTGTACTGAAAGCTTAGAAATTGAGATAGTCTTATCAAGCTACAAGGCCACTTTGGGTTTGGTCCCATGCAGATATACAGTTACCAGCAACCCCTTGAGTCTTTAGCCAATAAACCAACGAAGTCTCTCACACCTTCTGAAATCCATCAACTTCTTCCTTTCACTATCCTTTCTTATTGGTTGTTTAGTGTAAGTTCAACTACTTGCTTAATGCCATGTTCTTATTTGTGGAGACTGTTTTTTAATGTTATTAGTTATAATTATTTTTGTTAAGTAATATTTTATTGAAGTATAACAATCATACAGAAAAAATGCACAAATGATAAGTGTACAGCTCAAAGAATGATCACAGATTTAATGTGCCCATGAAATAATACCCAAATCAAGAAATATAACCAGTTTTCCAAAAGTCTCCCTGTGCCTCCTCCCCATCAGTACACCCCTTCCAAAGATAACTAATATCCAGGCTTTTAAAACTATCCATTAGTTTTGCTTGTTTTTAAACTTCATATGATTGTAATTATACAGTATGCATTTGTTTCTGTGTGGCTTCTAACTCAATATCATGTTTGTGAAATTTACCCTTCTTAGTGTATTGTGTATAGTGTTAGTTTAGTTTGTTCATTCTGTATGACATTATATTTTTTGAATATATCATGCATAATTATCAATATTGACTATTATAAGGGGCACTGCCACATTTAGAACTATAGTATCTCTTGCCCATTTAACATATTTCCTTTGCAAAACCCTGGAGAGATTACAGGACCCTAGTTTCAAAAAGTGTTATCATACTTTGTTTATACTGAACTTTAAAATTCATATTAATTCACAAATATCTATCAGTTGTGAACTATGTGCCAGTACCAGGCTAGACACCAGGGGACCTTTGAGGATTTCACCATCTAGTGAGAAGAAGTAGACATATAAGTAGATAAGCACAATATACTGTAGTAACATGTTAGAGAGAGCCATAATTATGACTTAGTTAAAATTACTTTAAATGATATATATATTTTAAACATTCAGTTTTCACAAAAGGCTTCAGCCTGTATTAGTGGACCAATCTTCTGGAATTCCCAGAGGTGTCTTTACATTTAATTTAGACAGATTTAGAAAGATTAAAGAGAGTCACTCTTTTCAAAGTGTCTCAGTGTTCAGTCAGTTGAGATGATCCTGTTATGCATCAAAGCCAATGTCATTCCCATAGGCTTTCCTTCCTCCGTGTTCTCCTTAAATGACCTCAGCCCTTTTCATTTCTCACTTATGTCCTCTCTCAACCACCTCATCTATCCCCTGGCTTTAATTACCACTTGTATCTGTCCATGACCCTTAAATCTTTAACCATACTCCAGTCCTCTCTCTGAGCCCATATTTAACTACCCTGGTATTTAACTACCTTTCAGGTACCTCTGCTGGCATATCAGTTCAACAGGTTCCTATCTTCATGGTTCTCCCCTACCTCTCTTTCCCATTCCAGTGGAGCCACAGTTATTCACTCAGTCTGGGAGCCATTTGAGACTCTTTCTCCTGCTTTACCCTCCACATCCAATCAATCAGTAATGCTTGTTAATTCTACCTTGTACTATATCTTGAATTTGTCCACTATCTTTATTCCCATGGCCACTATGCTGATTTAAGCTCTTGCCATCTCTTTCTGGATTGCATTGCCTCCTCCCAGATCATCCTGACTTCAGTCTTGTTCTTCATACTAATCCATCTTCCATGCAATGACTTAGAATGCAAATCTTATCATATTACTTCCTAGAGTAAAAATCGTCAGTGAGACTCTATTACCCATAGTAGAGCTTCCTAAAAGATGTGTGCTGCAATGAATTAAGATATGCCAAGTGTGGCTAACATTGGTCCAGGTGTGTGGCCAGCCAGCCACAAGCAGCCTCAGTCTTTTGCCCTGGTGTCCAAATGTGTATTCATTTTCCATGTATGTCACGAGTGGAATGGTAAGAAAGGACTGGCTACAACTTTAGGTTCAAACTACAGACACTTGCTAAGTTCTCCAGTCTCAAGTCCAGCACTTACCACCTCACATCTTATTCTCTGATCAGTGCCATTTTCTGCCACATGCCAAGCTGTTTCATGCCTATATCATTGCACAGAGGGTAAGTTCGTCCATCAACTTGGGATGAACCTCTCCCTCTCTCTAGCTGGCAAATGTCTACACATCTTTTAAACTGTAATTCAAGCTTCTCCTTCTTGGGTAGCCTTCTCTGAGTTTCCAGGATGGAATTGGCCATTTCAGGATGGAATTGGCCATTTCAATTGGCCTTTGTGCTTCCACTATAACTCCTAATCTACCCTATTATGGGATCATCTCACTGATGAGCATCTTTTGGTTAATATGTTTGTCTCCCTTGCTAGTCTGAGGCTTTTCATCTTTGCTTCCCTAGTGCTTGGCATGAAGGAAGCCTAAGAAAAGATTAGGTGAACCAAATGCAATGTAATAATTTACATCAATCAGGATGGGCTAGGTTATGCTGCTACAACAAATGACTTAACACAGTAAAAGTTTAGTTTCCAGTCATGCTGTAATCATTCAGATTGATGGATGTTCCATATGTAAGCTCCTATGTGTGTATGGTATATAAATATATATAACATATATATTTAAATTATAATATAATGCACATAACATAAAATTTAGCATTTTAACCAAAGTGCACAATTCAGTGGCATTAAATGTATTCACAATGTTGTGAAACCATCACTACTATCTAATTCCAGAAATTTTCATCACCCCAAATGGAAATCCCACACCCATTTAGCAGTCACTCTCCATTCCCTACCCCCCCAACTCCCACTGCAGCACCTTGCAATCACAATCTGCTTTCTTCATTTGTTATTTTCTGTGTATTTCATATAATTGGAATCATATAATATGTGGCCTTTTGTGTCTGGTGTCTTTCATTTAGCATGTTTTCAGTTTTCATTTATGTTGTAGCATGTATCAGTGCTTCATTCCTATTTATGGCTGAATAACATCCCATTATTGTATATACCACATTTTGTTTATCCTTCATCAATTGTGGACACTTGGGTTGTTTCTACCTTTGGCAATTGTAAGTATAGCTGCTATGAGCATTCATGTAAAAGTTTTGTTTAAACACCTGTTTTCAATTCTTTGGGGTCTATACCTAGGAGCAGAATTGCCGGGTCATGTGGTAATTCTATGTTCAGTTTATTGGGAAACTGTTTTCCACAGCATTTACACTATTTTACATCTTTTTCCCAACAATATTTGAGGGTTTCAATTTTTCTACATTTTCATAAACCTTTGTTATTTTCCATTATTGTTGTTGTTATTATTATCGCTGCCTTACATTGTCTTAACACATTCGCGTCACTCTGCTCATATTTTATTGGCCAAAGCAAGTCACACGATCATACCTAGTTTCAAGATGGGGTGGGAGGTGCCGTCCTACCATGTGCCAGACACAGGAACACTGGGTGTTTGTGAATATCTCTAATGATGTCACAGAGTTAATATCAAGGGACATGAGAGATTAGCTCAAAACAGACCCATCATTTCTCTGCAATATCATGTGCACAAATCAGGCCAGTAACTCTTACTTAAATATTATAAAGTGTCCAGAAAGAAGATGAACAGAGAATTGCTGAGAGTGGTATAGATGTGAGTTAAAAGAAGAGGAGGGGAGAATAAAGGCCAGAAGGAAAGAAGAACAGAAACAAAAAATTCCTAAAGAAGATTTCCTAATTCTGTTAATTGTTTTTTTGTTTGTTTGTTTGTTTTGGCGGTACGCGGGCCTCTTACTGTCGTGGCCTCTCCCGTTGCGGAGCACAGGCTCTGGACGCGTAGGCTCAGCGGCCATGGCTCACGGGCCTAGCCGCTCCGTGGCATGTGGGATCTTCCCAGACCGGAGCACGAACACGCGTCCCCTGCATCGGCAGGCGGACTCTCAACCACTGCGCCACCAGGGAAGCCCTAATTCTGTTAATTAATTATAAATACATTTTGTTTCTTTGGAGAAAAAATAAACCTCTTCTTTTTAGTACAATATAGTGTAGCGAAATACCACCCAAACTCTGGTAATTTAACTTTCGTACCGGAGTTGATTCAACTCTCAGCGGCTTTACAAGTAACTGCTGTAGTACATTTTGTTAAATAAAATAACGAAACAATCATTTTCTGATGAAGCTACAAAATCAGCCTGAAAAATGTAGAAATAAAAATCCGCATGGAAGGATTTTCCTGAAAAGGAGCACTTCATGTCAGCCAGCTTCTCCTGTCACCCAGCAACCGCTCCTTTGGAGTTCCCTCTAATGGGGTAATTTCAGCCGGCAGCTGGTGCAAACTTGAAATGATCCAGTTTGTTTTCCTGCTCCCTGATCTGTAGAGGTCATTGCTGATTGTAATGTGGTTGCTACTCAGTATTATCTAGAGTGTGATAACATGGCAGCGTTGCCTCAAAATGCTCTTTTTTTTATCTTCACATTGACTCTACATATACAGTTGGGTCACACTAGATGCACATTTCAAAGCCTAAGGATATTTACATTTTAAAAATAAGAACGGCCAGCATGGGTGGGGGTGGGGTGGGGGGGGTGGGGGGGTGGGATAAGCATTGTACTTTGTCTAGTTTGTAGCTGTTCAATCAATAAATAAACATTCATTATTCAAACTGCCTGGGTTTGAATCTCAGCTCCACCACTAACTGGGTGTCCTTAGGCATACTTATTAACCTCTCTAGGATGTACTTGAATCATCTCTAAAATGGGGCCAATGGTAATAATTACCACATAGATGTGTGAGGATTAAATGAGCTCAAACATGCGAAGTGCTTAGAAAGATGTCTGGTACACAGAAGCCCTGTGGAAGCAAAGGCTTTGATTGTTTTGGGATCGTGTTCCATCTTGACAAATCACTTTTCTTCTTCCACCCCTCCCTGACTGGGTTAGGCACCCCTGCCGTGTGTCTCTCTGGCATGCGGTTCTTCCTGATGGTTAAACGGCAATAAAACGGAATTATAATTTAATTTTGTGTTTAATTACCTGTGTCCCCCAATAGCCGGAAGCTCTAGGTAGGTAGACGCCCGGTCCATATCATGCACCACTGCATCCCCATGCGTTGGATGACTTACCTGTTGTGCTTTGAGCAAGGTAGTGTGAGGATACAAAAGTTGCCAGCCTAAGCTACTGGGGAACAAGGAGAGGGCAACAGCTGGCTGAGATTTGCCAGGACTTTGCAGGGACTCAGAAGAAAACTGCCAAGTCACAGGCATGCATTTTGAGCAGGGAATAATCTTAATTTGAGGCCTTGTAACATTGCTGCTTGGGCGCGAAGCAGCTACTGACTGGCCCACTGGAAAACAAAGGCACACAATTCATTATCTTGTCTTTGAACCCTTTCTTGCAAGTAATGGGATTCACTTGAATTAGCTTCAGAAAGTGCTGGTGGGGGAGGAGGGAATATATGTAAGGATATACTTGGTGTGTCTCAGAACCCAAGGGCAGGAATGCAGCTGAGGCCCCTGCAGGACTCCCATCAGGATCTAAGGCACCCTCTGATCCCTCTCTCTTTCTGGAGCTAGATGGTTCCTCGACACTGGATCTCCCTGCCCACCTGCTTCTTCTCTTTCTTCACGTCTCTGTTCAGCTCCTGTGGTTATGTGCCCCTCAGTTCCAGGTGCACCCTGAGAATAACTAGCAGCTCCTTAGCTGCCAAACTTAATTTTCAAGGAAGAATATGATTGGTTCAAATTGAGCCAGATGTCTCCCTGTATCTGATTTATAAGTTGCCCAGGATCATCTATCACAAATAAAGTCGCCAGGAGTCTACTTTCATGGTTGAGCAGTTCACTGTGAATGGGTTCACTGAGAAATGGGCAGATACTCCAGTAGGCTTCTGTTAAAACAATGTCATTCAAAGTAGTCTGCAATGTTCTACAAGGTGGGGTAAGGGAAATAACATTATAGAGTACAGAGGACATCTTAGCTAACCAGAAATCACTGGCTTTCGGTAGCTTTTGAAAATTGTCCCTTTAATGGTATTAAAAATATATAAACAAAACTTCTTTTGGATGGGACTTCGTTCGAAATGAACTACACAGTTCTCTGAAAACAAGAGGACACATACCCTTTGCCTGGAACTTTCTTCCCTCCTTATACATTGAACTAATCCCTAATCCCTACCCATCTTTCAGATCTCCCTTTTACATATTCCCCAGGTGGAGAACATGTTCTGGTTTTTTTCCCCGCAGGGAATTTATTTGGCCAGACCGGGGAGGGGGAGAGCCCTACATCTACAAGAAGGTGTTGGGCCTCTTGGTGGTGCGTGTGGCTTGTGCTGTGCAGGACCCACGGGGGTAGCAGGAACTTGATCTTGGTGTTGTGAAACTGCGTGACTGCTGGTCAGTGGCACTTTGCTGGCTGTGATCTCTTCCACCTTCGTGGTCTGAATCAATTGGGCCATGCCAGGGGTCCATGTCACGGTAGCACTGGGTGACAGCACCTGCAGAGTTCAGGTCTGAGTACTGGCAATACACCTGCAAACTATTTCACCAAAATCCTGGAGAATATGTTTGATGCAAAAACTCAGGTATGCAAGATATGAGCACATAGCTTTCCACGAATGAACTTGATTTCTATTATGAGCCCTTGTTCTGATTTGAGTGGTAGCCAGTTTATCTTAGTCAATCAGGGATTCCCCACTTTCCCAGTGTTGTATTAAAGTTCTGGTATTGCGTGTCAAAGTACAGCAGAGGATGGTGGGGTGAAGGAAGTCGAATGCCTAGTTTCTGTTTGCTGGCATCTGCTAGGAAGTCCTCATTCTCACCTGGTCTTCAGTTGTTAATCCACATGGGTCCCAATCACCATCCCCGCCTTGGATCTGGGGCTCTCTTAGCTCAGGGTGCCTTCTTAGGAGCACACAGCTCCTGATTTTCAACATGATGCCAGGCCCACATGAACCCCGTGGCATGGCTGCTGCCCTTTCCTATGCCTGGGTTGTATTCAGAGGAATAATTTACTGTCCCTATACATAGCTGGGCATAGACGACCTCAGGTAACATTTCTTGGGTCCACTTGCCCATACCACCACATCCATTTTTAGTCTGAGGGCTTGCCTCCAGTACCCCCTGAGCTCAGAACCCCAATCTTATTTAGAGTTTCTGCTGGTTTGCCCCATCAGGGCTCTACTGAAGAGAGGCAGCTTAGGTCCCCTCCACATTTAGAACTTCAAAACCTCTCTGGGATCTCGATCCTTCCCCTCCTCCACGCCCAAACAGCCCATGGGAGAAGCAGGGTAAGTGTTCCTCTCATAGAACCAAGTAGAACCAACCTACTCCCTAGCCAAGGCCAGAGAAACTTTCTCTAATCTGGGGATGGCAGGTAGAGGAGGGGGTAGGATGGAAGAAAGGGAGGAACAGAAATAAACAAGAAACAAATGCAGGAATGGACAAAACAAAGTTTTAAATGGCTTTCTATGCCTTTATTTATGGCAAGATTATAGAAAGGTCCACTTAATAAATCCTTTACCCACTTAGAAAACTGAGTAAAGTGGTCACTGGGAGTCAACAAGAGTTTACTAGTTAAGTTAACCTTATTCTTTTTTGTTGATTTACAAAGCTGCAAGATCAAGGCAGTGCTGGAGGCAGCGTTTGCAGATTTCAGCAAGGCAGGTGGAAAAGCAGTGGTCACTGGGAGCCGATAGGAAACCTTAGCATTAATAGGTACGTTTATGTACATTTCATTTAATCCTAAAAATAGCTCAATGAGTGGAAGAAAAATATATACCAAATGTCAATTATCTAGTGCTGTGTGATATACAGCTCCATAACTTTGTAGCTTTAAAACAACAACCATTTTATTTATTTGCAGTATGGACAGGGCTTAGTGGGGAATGCTTATCAGCTGGGTCTGGAACATCCACTTCCAAGATGGCTCACTCACATGGTTGGCAAGTCTGTGCTGGCCGTCGGCTGGAATGATGGTTAATTTTATGTGTCAACATGACTGGGCTCAGGAATGCTCAGATAGCTGGTAAAATATTATTTCTGGCTGTGTCTGTGAGGGTGTTCCTGGAAAAGATTAGCATTTTAATTGGTAGACTGAGTAAAGATCAGCCCTCACCAATGTGGGTGGGCATGACACAATCCACTGAAGGCCTGAACAGAACAAAAAGGCAGAGGAGAGGTAAGTTTGCTGTCTGTGTTTGATCTGGTACATCCATCTCCTGCCCTTGGATATTGGCACTTCTGGTTCTTGGGGCTCCAAACTCAGACTGGAATTTATAATATTGGCTCCCTTAGTTCTCAAGCCTTTGGGCGTGAACGGGCACAAAAGCATCAGCTTTCCTGGGCCTCCAGCTTACAGATGGCAGATCATGGGACTTCTGAGCCTCCATAGTCATGTGAGCCAATCCCTTATAATAAATCTCTCTGTATTTGTATAACCTGTTGGTTCTGTTTCTCTGGAGGACCCTGGCCAATGCAGCTAGGTTCCTCAGTTCTCTTCCTTATGGTTCTTCCACGCGGTTAGCTTCATAGCACGGTAGTCTCCGGGTAGTTGGACTTGTTATACAGTGGCCGGTTTCCAAGAGTGCAATAGCTGGAATCTTAAGGCTTAGGCCCAGAACTTGCACAATGTCATTTTTACCATAATTTATTGGTTAAAGTAAGGCAGAGGGTCAGCACAGATTCAAGGAGAGAGAACACACAAGGTATGAATACTGGGAGGCACAGTTCATTTCAGGTTACTAAAGTACCACAATGGGCTTGGGATTTAATGGCTCACATTAATGTCAGGTCCGAGAAGTATAGCTGACTCGGGAATGCCAGTAACAAGGCACTCAAGTGAGGTCAACGGGAATATGCTTCTCTTTGCTTCTCACCCATGTTCCCTCTGTGTCAACACCCATCTCAGGCAGACTCCGTGCTATTGGTGGCAAGATGGCCACAGTATTTCCGACTTTCAAGGATCCATGGAGAATGGTGTGTCCATCTATCCAGGCACCTATCCTGTGACTGGGCAGATGGAATATGCTGATTGGCTGGTCTGGGTCATGTGCTTATCTATGGCATATGCTGTTGATTAACTGCTTACCCAGCAGTATTTCCCAGCTCTCTTCTCCACTGACTGAGAGTCTGAAAAAGCCAAATACTCAATTTCTCAGCTTCCTTTCCAGCTAGGGATGTCCATGTGATTGACTCTGGCCAATGAAGTGAAAGGGGAGGTGATCTTTCAGATTTCCAGGGAAGATTTTTATTGAGAGTCTAGCTATTCCATGATATTGCTGCCTTGGCATCTATTTTGTTTGGCTAAGCAGCCTGTGGGAGATGTAAACTAACACTACCCCCTTCATGCAAGCTCCTACCCTAGATGATAGCCTGCAGAGTCACAAGTAAATGTCAGTTCCTGATATGACTTCCCCAGTAGCCTTTGTGATAAGTAGTCTCTCCCACTTTCCAGGGCCTTGCGCTTGTGCCCCCGCCTTCCGCCTTAGATAAGACCCCTGTGGAACTTGTGAAAGCCTTGCTCTTTTGAATGGACCATTTCAGCCTTAGCCTGAGAACCCCAAGGCACTCCATCCACAGACCCTGATAAATGCGTGTGCCCTGGGGTCCTACCTCTCTCTGTCTCTGCTTGCACCCTGCCTTGACTTCCCTGTGTGGCCAGTCAAAGAGTGCAGTGTTCTTCCTCCGGTACCTGTGAGTAATAAACCTCTACTTCAGTTCCTCTTGTGGTCTTTTGTTGAACACCGGCTTACCATCCACCTTCCTGGAGGTCTACTTAATAAATATTAATTTAACAAAGTCATAACAATTTTCTTCCCCGATTAAATAAGAAACTAGTCTTCCTATGTGTATAAACCACACCCCACCCAGCAACTTCCTACTTTGACATTAATGTGTGATAATGAAAAGGCTGGAGTGTGACAATGAGGAGAAGGCCAAGAGAATCTCAGAGATGCAGGCCTCGAGCCCGGCATTATTCAACTGATCCAGAAACCTTCTATACCTATACTGTAAACATCTCTATAGTTTAAAGTCACTTGTAATTGAGTTTTCCTTTGCATCATAATTAGACACCATTGCTAGGGCTGGGGAGGGGCTTTGAAGCTTGTTAAACCACATGGACTGAGAGTGTAGGAAGGGTAGTTTCCCCAGAAGAAACTCTAGTACTGTTACCAGAAGAAGGAGGGGTAAGTGCGTGCTTGGCAGTGAAAAATGTCCATTTTAGCTCATAAATCCTGGATCTAGGAACAGGTCTCAGGTTAGTCTGTCCTCAGAGGCCCATGAAATCAGCTTGCTTTATGTCTGCATGTATGTATTTAAGGTATAATTGATTTACACTATTATACACATTTCAGGTGTACAGCATACTGAGTCACAATTTTTAAAGATTATACTCCACTTATAGTTATTAAAAAATATTGGCCATATTCCCTATGCTGTACAATATATCCTATTTATTTTATACACAGCAGTTTGTAACTCTTAATCCCTTACCCCTATCTTGCCCTCCCCCCATCCCTCTCCTGGAACCAGCATTAATATACTCATTTTGCACATGGAAGAAACTGAAGCTGAAGGAGACTGGGAGATTTTCTCCTTGTCACGGAAGTACCTAGTGGCAAATCTGGGATCAGTACCTGGTTCCTTGATTTTGATGTTATTACTCCGCTCCTTCCATGAAATGGCACAAAGCAGTAGGAATAATTTATCACCTTGAATGAAGATTAAACGCCCAGAAGATTTTGACAGGATAGAACAATGTGCTAAATCAGCAGAAGGTGAGAGAAAAAGACAGAAATATTATTTGACCATAAAATCAACATGTGTCAGCTGGGCAATATGACAGTCAAAATAGTCAGTGTGAGGAATTGTCCATGAAAAAATAATCAGTCAATCTAAGAAAGAAATGGAGAATTTTATTCAAGCTGAATTTGAGGATTATGACCCGGGAAGAGTGTCTCAGAACGCTCTGAGAACTGTTCTGTCCATTAGAAGTCAAGGCAGAGTTGTATAAGTTTTTTGCGGCAGAGGGCTGTACATCAAATGACGTACTATTGACAGTTTACGTAATCCACATTTAAGTGTCATCATGATGGGTCATGTGACCCCTTACAAGATCAAGAAGGAATGTTATCTTTTTTTTTTTTTTTTTTTTGTGGTATGCGGGCCTCTCACTGTTGTGGCCTCTCCCGTTGCAGAGCACAGGCTCCGGACGCGCAGGCTCAGCGGCCATGGCTCACGGGCCCAGCCGCTCCGTGGTATGTGGGATCTTCCCGGACTGGGGCACGAACCCGTGTCCCCTGCATCGGCAGGCGGACTCTCAACCACTGCGCCACCAGGGAATCCCCTGGAATGTTATCTTTTAAGGAGTTGTCTCATTGATGCTAGGAGAATGGTGCTCTTTATGGTTAAGCACTATGGTTAAGAAGTTCCACCATAGGCTTTTTTAAAAGGGCTTTTGGGGTTTCCTCATGACATGGAAGCTGGATTTTCCCAGAGCGAGTGACCCAAGAGCAAGCAGGGGGACTTCCCTGGTGGCACAGTGGTTAAGAATCTGCCTGCCAATGCAGGAGACACGGGTTCGAGCCCTACATATATATATATAGAGAGAGAGAAGCCACCACAATGAGAAACCCGCGCACCGCAAGGAAGAGTAGCGCCCCCTCACCACAACTAAAGAAAGCCTGCGCACAGCAACAAAGACCCAACGCAGCCATAAATAAATAAATAAATAATTAATTTTTTAAAAAAAAAGGCAAGCAGGAAACTTCAGTGCCTTTTATGAGTTAGTTTCTGGAGCAGCATCCCGCTACTTCTTTTCTTTTCACTAGAAGCAAGTCACAAGTGCAGCTCATACTCAAGGCGAGGGTTTCACCTTTTGAAGACAGTGGCAAAGAATTTGTGGACATATTTAATCCACCCTCCATTACCATTGGCAAGACCATACATGAAGCAGCTTATATGATTCTGGGCACTGAAATTTAAGAGAAGCATATAACCCTGCAGTTTTTCTTGATAACACCTATCATTGTTGTCATCTTTTTGTGTGACTACGTACACAATATTTTTCTCTCCTCCTAGATTGTAAGTTTCCTTAGGACAAGAATGTAACCTATTTTTCTCATCACCTTATTCTCAAGGTCTAGTTTACTGCTTGACACAAAGCAAGTGCACAATAAACATTTATTGAATGTTGAAAGAGTTCACTGGACAAAGGTCCAAGGGCACTCTTCATGCCACATGAGGAATAGCTGGAGTAAATTGAGACTTAGCCTGAGAAGGAAAGGCTTACTGGGGAACATGAGAGCTCTCTTCGATCCTGCAAAGTAGAAGAGATTCATTATGGATACCACCAAGGGAGAGAGTTGCAATTAACTGGTGGAAGCTCCAAGGTAACAGATTTTTATCTGACTATAAGGAACAACTTCGTAACAACCAGAAATATTTTACAATGGCTAGAGGGCTTAAGGAGGGACTAAGCTGAGTGCCTGCTGAAAGATCACTTGTTGGGAATATTACAAAAACAATGAATGTATTAGATAGGGTGTGGGATCAGATGACTTTTATGGAACTCTGAGATTATGTGATCTGTGATCTCAGGTTTATGCTAGTTTACCTAATTTTAAATGTCAAAACAAGCAAACAGTACACTCGCTGCCTGTCCCCTGTGGTAAACATCAGTTGCTTTATTTATCTAGCATGTACTCCCATTTCTTTTTGAAAATGTATCCTCCCTTTGTTTTGAGGGACTGCTCTACCCGCCAACCTTGTGATTTTAATGGGCTCTGCTAAGCAGAGTACTCTGCCTCTTGCCTCCAACTAAAGTAGGGATGTGACCCCACAGATCCATCAGAGTGTTACAGGGACTTTTCTATTGGAACTGTCATCTCTGGTGTGAGAGTGGGGAGGATGTGAGCCTGGGAAATGGTGGCAGATGTATTGCAGCTTCATGAATGACATGAACCCAGAAGGGAGAAACAGAGATGCAGACGGAGAATGAGATGAACTTCTAGTTCCTGCTGCCAAATGTTTTTGAGTCTCCCTGTCACACCTGCTTTTTCGGCAGTTTGCTTTCCTGAACCAATAAAGTCTCTATTTTTGTCCAGAGACGTTCATATTGTATTTCTGTCACTTGCAATCAAAATCCTGAGCAGCTGCTTCTTCTCTCCTGACTTCTCTATTTCTGTTAATGATACTGTTCATTATCAAGCTGTGAAACCCCCAAGACTTCTTTTCCTTGCCTCTGAGAGTCTTGCCAGTACCACATGCTGTGAGTTCATCCTTCACCAAGTCATGAAGTTGAATGCCTGAAAACACTGCTTTGGACAGTAATTTGCTCCAAAACCTCCAAGGATATATATACCTTATTCAAATTCTGCTCAGACCATGGAGTGATAAAATGAAAGTTTTTACAAGATGTCATCAAATTCCTTGCTAATTTTTTCTAACATATAGTTTCCTCTCCCTTGAATGTCCTACCTACTTCTCACATGAATCTCACCCCACCTTCCAAGTTGAGGTTGAATCCCACCTTCTTTGTGAGGCTTTCCTGAGCACCCCAGGTCAAAATAATCTCTCCTCCTTCTGGACTTTTGGAATATTTTGTCTCCTCCAGTCATTTGTCAATTTAATTATACACAAATCTCCTATTATTGCCTTTTGTCTTTATTTCCTATTTTTCCAATTACACTAAGATCTCTGAATATGAGAGTGGTGCCTTATGCATCCTTGCATCCCTACAATTGTTGGTGTAGAACTAACTTGTACAAAATAAGTTCATTCATTTATCAAATATTTATTTGGGTATCTGTGATGTGTCAGGCACTATTCTCAGCTCTGGAGATATAACTGCAAATAAAACAGTTGGAAAAATAATACCTCTATCATCAAAAAGAATACAAATAACAAATGTTGCTGAGGATGTGGAGGAAAGGGAACCCTCGTGCACTGTTGGTGGGAATATAAATTGGTGCAGCCACTGTGGAGAACTGTACGGAAGTTTCCCAAAAAACTAAAAATAGAACTACCATATAACCCAGCAATTCCACTCCTGGGTATATATTCAAAGAAAAGGAAAACACTAATTTGAAAAGATACATGCACCCCAATGTTCATAGCAGCATTATTTACAACCGCCAAAATATGGAAGCAACCTAAGTGTCCATCAACAGATGAATGGATAAAGAAGATGTGATAGGACTTCCCTGGTGGTGCAGTGGTTAAGAATCCATCTGCCAATGCAGGGGACACAGGTTTGATCCCTGGTCCAGGAAGATCCCACATGCCACAGTGCATCTAAGCCCACGTGCCATAACTACTGATCCTGCATGCCACAACCACTGAAGCCAACATGCCTAGAGCCCGTGCACTGCAATGAGAAGCCAGCACATCAAAACCAAGAGTAGCCCCCCCCTTGCTGCAACTAGAGAAAGCCCACACAGTAACAAAGACCCAACACAGCCAAAAATAAATAAATTTATAAAAAAAAAGATGTGATATATATAAACAATGGAATACTACTCAGCCATAAAAAAGAATGAAATCTTGCCATTTGCAGCAGCACAGATGGACTCTGTCTGACTTAAATGAAATAAGTCAGACAGAGAAGGACAAATACTGTATGATATCACTTATATGTGGAATCTAAAAAAATGCAACAAACTAGTAAATATAACAAAAAAGAAGCATATTCACAGGTAGAGACAAAAAAACTAGTGGTTACTAGTGAGGAGAGGGAAGGGGGGAGGAGCAAGATAAGGATAAGGAATTAAGAGGTACAAACTACTATGTATAAACTAAATAAACTACAAGGATATATTGTACAACACAGGGAATATAGCCAATATTTTATAATAAATATAAAGGGAATAAAACTTTTAAAAATTGTGAATCACTATGTCGTACACCTGAAATTTATATATTGCACATCAGCTATACTTCAGTTAAAAAAAAAATTCTACCCTTGGCGAGCTTGTATTTTAATAGAACACTAACAGAAAATAAGTTATCAAGGACAATTATATTAAAAAAATACAACTATGTTTATTAAGCCATAATGGAAAATTATATATATGACATGGAGTATGGTAAACAGTGCTAAGTGTTGTTGACAAACAGAACAGGGATTGAATTGTGTGGTGGAGGATGTTACAAGTGCCCCCAAAATGTGTATTCATTGATTTTTCCCCTCAGATATTTATTTAAATTATTTTCACCAACTTTGCAAGTCTGTTTGATGAGGTCACACTTCCCTTACCATAACACCTGTGGAATCTGGACGCTGTTCCTTCTCAAATATTTCCTCCATTCATTTTTCAATTATTTTTTAGAGCTGTAATTAATCATTTCTTTAACATTTTGTAAATGTATTCTTAAAGTTGGCCCTAAGATCTCTAAGACCAGGGGTTGCAAACCTGAATGCTCCCAGGGCCAGGCTGAGCAAGGGGAACAAAGAGTGGGAGCCTTATTTTGTTGCCAGGCAAGATTTCAGGCCCAGTGTCGCCAGATGTTTCAAGTGAAACCAGAAATCAGATCCTGAAATCTGCCAACTAATCACATTAAAAAAATATATTGTGCAGGCCAAACAGGACAGCTCTCTCTGAGTCTGGCCTACTGGCTTCCTATTTGTAACTTTTGACATGGGGAATATTGCCTACGCTCACCACTTCTGCATTGATCACTCCTGCTTTGGGGGGACACTTGCCTTAATCAAAGGCTAGATTTCATAATATTATTGTGCATGACTCCGGCAGTAACTGTCAGTAACTCATGTGGGGACATACTGGCTGTAATAACTTAAGAGCCAGTGTTTTCTATTAACACATTTCATATTCCTCAGTCCAAGTTTCCTTCTCATGGGATTAAAGAGTCAGAAGGGAGCTTGCAGAAGCAGGGCTGAGGATTGGGGTTGGGGGTGGAGGTGTCCTCTCTTTCAGCCCCTCACCCTTCTTTCCTAGCAGATGCTCCTTCAGGCTCATCCTGAGATTTGCCACAGGTAGGCAGCTCACTGTCCACCAACAATGGGTGGACGTAACACATCAACACAGGCCACTTGCAATTCACATGCAGTGATCCTGACCTTGTTCTTCTCAACAGCACAAAAGGAGTCTACTCAGTCAAAATCATAAGGACAAAAAAGTAGACTGTGGTTGCCAGGGGCTGGAGGGAGTGAGGAATGAGGAGTTACCATTTAATGAGTGCACAGTTTTGGTTTGGGAAGATACAGTTCTGCAGATGGATAGTGCTGATAATTGCACAGCAATGTGAATGTCCTTATTGCCACAGAACTGTACACTTAAAAATGGTTAAAATGATCAATTTTATGTTATGTACATTTTACCACGATAAAAACAAATGGCTTTTACGAACGAGCAAAAATGGACTCCTATCCATGTGTCGGTATTTCAGAGTTCATAACATTTATTTTATTTAAGACCCAGCCTATTACGCTGCTAATACTGCTAAAATAAAATTAAGTCCACTCTCTTTTTCACATGCCATGATGATCTGCAAATGATTGACAAACAATGCGATACTAGACCTGGGAAAGTAGTTTGGAGTGGTGCCGTGCTCCAGACGCAAGCCAGGAAAACAGGGAAAGGAGAAGCATGGACTGAGGAAGGAGAAAAGAGGAAAGAAGTAAAATAGCTAAGAATGGGAGATGGTAGGAGAATTTAGCCCAGACAGAGGAAGAAAGAGGCGTATAAGAGTTATACTGGGGCACACTTCTTAGATGTAAAGGATGCAAGATAAAGGGAGAGGATAGAGAAGCTGGACTTATTAGGAAGACAGGACAAGGGCTGGGACTCAGATTAAGCAGGGCAACATTGGAGAGATACAACCATGAGAACTGCAACCATGGCAGGCTAGACTAGTGAAGGAAGCCTATAACTCTAATTCTCTCCTGCGTGCCTCATGGAGCCAAGACGTCCTCATTCTACAGCAAAGTTGCTGGGCATATGTTGGTGGAACATGCCATTATGGGCACCTGGGGTGCCAGAAAGGTGTATGGGGACAAGGCTCTAGGTTGAAATCTCAACAGAATAAGACCCCTTAAGAGAGTATACATAAAAGGATATTATAGGAGACTATGTAAATGTAAGGTGTTTGTCAGGGTTCTGGCAGGAAACAGATGGAATGTAATAATTTGTCATGTCAGGGTTAAGAGAATCAACAAGGGACTATTGGTAATAGAATGCCTTTACTACCCTTAAGCCTGAAGGAGCAAGGGAAGGAATGGTGTTAGTGGTTACCAGTAGGAGAGAGGCTGAAAGCATTTCCAACTCATACACTAAGCCTCAGTTTCCTAATTTTAAAAATAACTATTTATTTCAGACTATCACTGGAAAGAAAAAACAAAGTAACAATAATTAACATTTGTATAGCACTTGGGACATACCAGACATTGTTTTGAGCACTTTACATATATAAACTCTTTAAAACCTTACAAGATCTCTATGCTGTAGGCTCTATTGTTATCTACATTTTAGAGACAAGGAAAGAGAAATTAGGTTATTTGACTAAAGTCACAGAACTTGTAAATAGCAGAGCCAGTATTGGAATCCTGGTTGTCTAACTCCAGGGTCTGTCTACTTATAAAGCGCTTAGCATTGTAGCACAGGGTAGGCATCCGAAACGTCTCAGCAATAATGTTGATGATTAGGTGCCACAGGAATGCCCAGAAAAGGATGCAAGGGCACATCTGTTTGGTGGCTTGGAGGGTGGTTCTTTTCCAAAGTCTAGTTTAAAAATGGAGGGACTTCCCTGGTAGTCCAGTGGGTAAGATTCCACGCTCCCAATGCAGGGGGCCCAGGTTCAATCCCTTGTTGGGGAACTAGATCCCACATGCATGCTGCAACTAAGAGTCCTCATGCTGCAACGAAGACCCGGAGCGGCCTAAATAAATAAATATTAAAAAAAAAAAAATGTGCACCTGGAATCCCAAATGAAAAACTGAAGGAGAGGCAGAAGTTCTGGGGTCAATCTGATGACATTTCAAAAGCCACCCCAAGATTCTATTCCTTAGGTCTGTTCTCATTCTTGGGTTTCTGTTTCCCAGTGGCTATACTTCCATCTCTCTGAAGCCAGGGTTTTTTCCCCCTTCTGTAGGGGAGCAGGACCCTTTGGGGCCTTCCCAGACAAACCCCTGCTCCCGTGTCCTGTGCTTTAGCTCCTCTCTGAAGTACCTAGGTAACAGTATCTGATGCACATTTCCTGAGTTGTTTTACAGATGCTAAAACCACCACTAAACGATGACCATGAGCACGCAGCCCCCAGACGTACTGGAGCCTGAGGATTGATAATGTGACACTGCCCTGTTACCTCACCACTCATCATCAACCAATCAGAGAATTGTCCGTGAGCTGATCACAAATCCTGTGGCTGCCCTCCCTCACCTGGCTTTTAAAAATGTTTTCCTGAAACCAATCAGGGAGTTCGAGTGTTTTGAGGACTAGCTGCCCTGGACTCCTTGCTTGGTGCATGGCGCTTTCCTTCACCACAACCCGGTGTCAGTAGATTGGCTTTACTGTGTGCAGGAGAGCAGACCCAAGTCTGGCTTGGTAACACTTCCTCCACCAAGCTTCCCCCTTCTAGAACAGAGAACATTTCCTTTTTTTTTTTTTTGATTTGTCAAAACATTTCAAGCATTTAATATCAAATTTGGCCAGTAGGTGTCAGCATCTATCACAAAATGGGTGATTGCTTACGCCATCTTTTCATTTAAACTCAAAGATTAATTTTTTTTTTTTAAGTTTTATTTATTTTTGGCTGCGTTGGGTCTTCATTGCTGCACGCGGGCTTTTCTCTAGTTTCGGCGAGCGGGGCTACCCTTTGTTGCGGTGTGCGGGCTTCTCGTTGTGGTGCCTTCTCTTGTTGTGGAGCACAGGCTCTAGGTGCGTGGGCTCCAGTAGTTGTGACTTGCAGGCTCTAGAGCACAAGCTCAGTAGTTGTTCTGCGCCATGTGGGATCTTCCCAGACCAACACTCGAACCCGTGTCCCCTGCATTGGCAGGCAGATTCTTAACCACTGCACCACCAGGGAAGTCCCAAAGATTAAATTATGTAAAACCGATTTCCTACTTTATTAATGTTTAGAAGGCTGTAATTCCATTTCCAGACTTCCATTTTGCTGGATATATGTACAGAAATTACTTTTTTTTTTTGCGGTACATGGGCCTCTCAGTGCTGTGGCCTCTCCCGCCGCGGAGCACAGGCTCCGGACGCACAGGCTCAGCGGCCATGGCTCACGGGTCCAGCCGCTCCGCGGCACGTGGGATCCTCCCGGACCGGGGCACGAACCCGTGTCCCCTGCATCGGCAGGCGGACTCTCAACCACTGCGCCACCAGGGAAGCCCCAGAACTTACATTTTAAACGTTAAAAAATGTAAGGAAAAGTTTGAAGATAAAAGCTGCCTGCTTGATGAAAAGATTAAGAAAATAATTTTCATGTAAGATCATCAATTCATTGGTCCATCTGTCATTTATTGACTACTGTAATCTGTAATAAAGAAGAAGCAAGGGCTTCCCTGGTGGCGCAGTGGTTGAGAATCTGCCTGCCAATGCAGGGGAGACGGGTTCGAGCCCTCGTCTGGGAAGGTCCCACTTGCCGCGGAGCAACTAGGCCCGTGAGCCACACTACTGAGCCTGCGCGTCTGGAGCTTGTGCTCCCCAACAAGAGAGGCCGCGACAGTGAGAGGCCCACGCACCGCGATGAAGAGTGGCCCCTGCTCACCGCAACTAGAGAAAACCCTCGCATAGAAACGAAGACCCAACACAGCCAAAAATAAACAATCAAATAAATAAATTTTTAAAAATACAATTTAAAAAAGAAACAAGACTCTTGTAGCATAGCATCCTGCAAGCTATAGGATACTGAAGTTTCAAATGATGTATTTTGGCTACTGGTGCCCCTTTTGGTAGATGTTTGCCTTAGTTCTGGTGTTTGCTCCTGCCCCAATCTATAAGTATTTTGCACAACATACCAAGTGTGCCCTATTTAAGAAAATGGAGCATACGAAAATCTGGATCATTGAACTAAAACATCCATTGAGCACCTATTTTCTGTTCCTTAATGACACCTTGGGCAGATCCCAAAGCTTCCTAGTCACACTCAGGTATTAAAAAGCCAAGCTGGGTCCAGCCCAATGAGAAGCTTCAGTTTCATATCCAACTTAATGCTCTGTCCCTCCTCCCCAGCTTGGGTATGACCAAGGGGGCTTGCAAGGGGTAGGGGACATGTCTACTGTAGGGGAGCAAAATATGCCATTCCAAAATGTGTCTCTTTGGCAAGCAGATTATTTAGAGCTGAAAACAATCAAGGCTCAAAAGACTAAAACAAACAACAGAAAAACACCTTTGATCTTTCCCCTAACGGCCTAAAAGAATTTAGATAGAGGACCTGTTCCCGGGAAGGAGCTATCACCATAGATCATTACAGTATGAACTAGGTATGAGATATTTATAGTATGAAATATGGTTGTAGGTAGGGAGGAACATAGCAGTCTGTTTGTTAAAATTCCTCTCTATGTCCCACTGTTTCTGCATAGCCAAGCAAATCTTTTTAAATTTTTTTTCAAGCAAACATTTTTTTACTGAATATTTATTTTTACATCTTCATGTCAATTGCCTTCCTCCCCTTTGAAGTCCCAAACCACTTTTGTGTATCCCCTTTTGTCTTTAGCTGAATATGAGTGTTTCAGCCATTCTGGTGAGTTAGTTTTCCTGGGTCTCTCCCATGTATACACGTTATTAAACTTTTGTTTGATTATCTCCCGTTACTCTGTCTCATGTCAATTTAATTCTTAGACCAGCCAGAAGAACCTAGACAGGTAGAGGATAATTTTTTCCTCCACAACACTACTCTCACTCCTTCCCACTCTGCTTCTGCATCCACCAGAATTGGAGAAGGCAGAGGAGGGACTAAAGAGAGAAAACAAAAACCTCTGTAGCAAAAGAGGCCCTGCAGAGTCTCTGTACAGCATAGATGCTACACATCTCATCAGCCAGAACTTAGCACATCTAGGTGCAGGGGAGGATGGGAAATGTAGTCTCTATTTTGAATGACCACGCACGCAAGGTTAGAGGATGTTTTCCAGCATAACATTTTCTAACCATCACCCTCAGCCCCTTCTGGGCTGCGGGTCCTCTCACTGGCAGGCAGCTGCCTATTAAGGGTACCAATGAGAAGGCTTAAGTTCTGCTAAATTTGTGGAATCAAGTGCATCACAGGAAATACAAATATCCTTGCTTGAGAAGCTTCCGCATCCCTCCTGTAGGGTAATTCTACTACTCTGGGAATATTTTTACTCTTAATTTAGGCTTTAGGGAATGATGACATAAAAGTAGCAGGACCTCTTGGATTCCTCCTAGTTCTATGAATGTACCTAGCACCTATTTCCGTCAGCTTTAGGGCTTTATGTACAATCCCAAGACAACACGGAAAGTTCCATTCAATATCCTGTGACCCAAGGTCCTGTAAGAAAATATCAGATATGGAAATAAAGACCAGCCAAATGAGAAAAGCAAAGGCTCTTTAGTCAGAGCTTGCTATAGCAAGGGAGTCAGCCATTGTCACTTGTGTTTTGGCAGAAACTCAAAGGCAGGCAGAGGAGTGGGAAAGCTTTTTAGGGAGAAAAAGGAAGACTTCAGGTATGCTCTAATTGAAGGATGTTGACACGAGGAAGCTGTAGGCTGCCTACCCAGAAGTAGAACGTCCTGTGTGACTAGTTAAGGGCAGATATTTGGTTTTCTCTGATAGCTCCTAAATTGGAATTTATCTTTCTCTGACAGATTCCTAGTTGGATAAAAATTAGGAAAGTTGTCAGTTAATAAAATCAAGTTCTGGCCATTTGGGGCCGATTCTGACAGAGGTTATTGTTTAGCTTCCTGGATTGTCATCAGAGAAAGCAAACTGGCTTCTTGCAAGTCTGCCTTAGATCAGGCTGGCTTCTTACACTGCTTACTGTAGATAAGGGGTTGGTTTCCTGAGCAGATTGCTGCAGATCGTTCTATTTTTATATATGGTCAGGCTGCTGTCTGTATATTTGGTCCCTCAGTAGCAAGAAGTAAGCTTGGTTTTGCTTTATCAACTATCGTAGTACCTCATATTTATACCATGTTTTACATGTTATAAAGTACATTAATGTGTATCTCCAAGACTAATAAGTGTAAAAGGTCTGTAGGACAATGTTATCTTCATTGTAAAGCTGAGAAATGGGCTCAGAAAGGTTAAATGACTTTCCACAATCACAAAGCTGCTAAGGAGATAAGTAGCATTGTAAGCAGATAGGGTAGGGAGTCCCAAGAGAAAGAAAACCAGGCATGGCTTTCTTGACATAAGAGAAGCCATTTTTGGCCTAAGCCATTTTGTGATCTAAGGCTGGCCACAATGCTTGCCCTTGAACAGGTCCCAGTAATTAATGATCTTAAGGGAACAAAAGAATTTGAAAGCCAATGACTGTTATCAGGCAAGAGAAGAAACAATAGCAAAGATAATATATCAGTTGTAAAGACTCCCAGTTCTGTTTCAGTGGTAAAGATTAGCCTGAAGTCCTCAAACAACAGATCAGCTCGAACCTAAGGGATGATGATGTTGACCTTTTCTGGCCCTGGTGACTTCAATCAACTAAAGGTTGGACTCTGTTGACCACCCAATCTCCTTCAGTGATATGCATATACCCTTAGTTTGAAACTTCCCCAATTTTGCTATCTGGGGAGACACTGATTGGGGAAAGATCCCCGGTGTTCTCCTTACTTCTTGCAAGTAATAAATCCTTCCTTGGCTTGGTTGTGTCTTCTGGCTCAACACTCACTAAGAGACAAACACTGTTTTTCAGTTAACAGCATGGTGACCATTTTCCTAAGACCGTCTCAGTTCTTTTATCCTGACATCCTATACAGTTAGCAGTCCCTTTTACTCTTAAAAGTACCCTGGTTTGAACAATAAATCATCTGACTATATTATCCTACCCAGCTGGGACTTGAACACGCGACCTCTGAGTTCCATGACCACTGCTCTGTTCACCAGGTTTTATTAACCCCAGGCTCCCTAGTCACAATCTCTCCCACCTCCAGGCCTTTGCCAAGGCCACTGAGTAGACTCCAGTCCAGTGATCTGTATAAACAAAAGTTCTTTTGAAATCTGCCCCATTGCCCACTGGTTGATAAAGGTCAATCACAAAAAGCTTCTATTAAGAGATAATTAACAGAATGAAAATAGAAATGTGAAAATAAGACTTGGCATTTAGTAGTTTATTATCCCTAAAAGAACCACCCGCAGCAGCTTGAATGTTTGTAATAAATGGGAGAGAAGGAGGCTGTGCATTGGTGTCAATGTTTAACATCTCGCTCAGGTCAAGCTTTACTTAACTGAGGCCTCTGGATTTTAAAATC
The DNA here is from genome assembly GCF_963924675.1 of Phocoena phocoena. Taxonomy (NCBI): domain Eukaryota; kingdom Metazoa; phylum Chordata; class Mammalia; order Artiodactyla; family Phocoenidae; genus Phocoena; species Phocoena phocoena. The sequence goes on from NC_089234.1 coordinate 32,962,947, forward strand.
TCACTGAATCCTTTAAAATAACAAAAATTGGGAATTCCCTGGAGGTCCAGTGGTTAGGATTCTGTGCTTTCACTGCTGAGGGCCTGGGTTCAGTCCCTGGTCAGGGAACTAAGATCACACAAGTTGTGGGGTGCGGTCAAAAAAAAAAAAAAATTGTGTAAATGAACTGGTTACAAACTCATTCAAGATTATTTCCCTTTAACAGTACTTGGAGCGGAAAGTCAGCTAATTCAGTTAATTAATTCTTCCTTTCTTAAGCTGAATGTCTGATTGCCTTAAGCAACCCTACAGAGAGGCTTTTTTCCCCTGGAACAAGAAGCTGGCTGCATAGTTTATGTTAATGCAAACCAGCAGGTGGCAAGCGACTGCTCTTTGGAATGAAGGCATTTGGCCACTTTGAGACTATTGTGATGCAATAGTGTCTGGATTTGAGAAAAAGGAACCGTTGAAGCAAGAAATAAATTGGTCACCCTGTGATACCTTTGTGCTCCTTGGGTTCTCCAGCCCAGCAAAGCCCTCAGCCAACCTCCCTCTCCAAATTCTCCTCTCTGCTGTGATCCTTGAATTAGCAAGGATCCTTTAAATCGGTGTTAAACCACCCCTACTCCCAAAACTTTTCATAAATCATTCAATGCAGAAATTATTCACAGCAGGACATGAACCTCTCTTGAGCTCAGCTTTAATCTTACATCACTGTTGGAATTGCAAGATACAATCTGGTCCATTCTCCTAATGTCTGGCAAGGAAGCGTGTAAAGGTGGTACGCGCATTCTGTTGAGTTATCTGGGTCTCTATGGATGAGATGAGTGTCAGAGTTGGGATGTTCTGAAACTTCATTTGGGTGTCCCTTGTTTGGACCTTGGGACACATTTTCTTCTGGAAACATACTTGTTTAAATGTTTACTGGGTTCTCAGGCCAGTTAAAAACCCGTGTCATTGTTATAATTGTAGGAGGGCAAAATTTGCTACGCCAAAGACATGGGTCTCTTTAGCAGGAGGATTATTTTAGGCTGGTTATTTCTAAGTAAAAGAAGCCTCAGGTAGTCTTTCTTTTTACCTCCCCCTTAACTGCCTAAATTAATTTGGATAAAGGGCCTGGTCCAGGAAGAGCACTCTCACCAGAGATATCTGCAAAGAATGTGGGCTGGGTGTGGTAAGGAAAACTTGGAGGGCCTACAGACCAAAGTCCTCCCTGTGTCCATTGTCTCTGCAAGGCAGAGCAAACCTTTGTTTACCAAACATTTGTTTTCTCAGCTCCAGGTTAATTGCCTTCCTCCCCTCTGACTTTCCAAACTCTTACCCACTTCTCTCAGATGGTGTCAATCAAAAACTAATGCAAGGACTTCCCCTGTGGTCCAGTGGCTAAGACTCTGCGCGCCTAATGCAGGGAGCCCGGGTTTAATCCCTGGTCAGGGAACTAGATCCCACATGCCGCAACTAAGAGTTCACGTGCCACAACTAAAAAAAGATCCTGCATGCCCCAACTAAAAGATCCCGCATGCCGCAACGAAGATCCCACACTCAGGAATCCCGCATGCCACAACTAAGATCCAGTGCAGCCAAATTAAACAAAAACAAAAACAAAAACTAATGCAGGAGGCTGCAACTAAGAAAAGAGTTTATTTGGGGTCTTAAGAATTGCAATTCAGCAGATACAGATAGGGTAATCCCCAAAATGTCACCAAGTCCAACCTCGTACCTCTCCCCGCCTGAGACAGGCCAATGAATCGAGAGCCGAGCTGTTGGGGCAAGGAATAGCCACTTCATCCAGAAAGCCAGCAGACCAAGAACATGGTGGAACTAACGCCGTAAAGAACCATCTCACCCAGGTTTGGATGCTAGCTTCTTTTATGGAACAAAGAGGGGGAGCTGAAAAGGTAGAGTAAAAAGGCTATAAGTTGCTGTAAATATTTCCTGGTTCCGGCCAGACTCTGGAAAGTATGTGTTAAATTCTTCTTTCTGGCAGCCATTCACAGGTGACCTGGTTAGGATGTTTCCTGTGAACTAAACAAAGGTATTTTAAGTTAAGGCTCAGGCATGGGAGGCAGAGTTCCTGGAGATGGGCCATTGTGTGTACTTTAAGCTATAGGCAACAACTCTTTATTTTTTATTTATTTATTTTTAAAATTATTTTTGGTTGCGTTGGGTCTTTGTTGCTGCACATGGGCTTTCTTTTAGTTGTGGCAAGCGGGGGCTACTCTTCGTTGTGGTGCGCAGGCTTCTCATTGTGGTGGCTTCTCTTGTTGCGGAGTACGGGCTCTAGGCACACAGGCTCAGTAGTTGTGGCGTGTGGACTTCAGTAGTTGTGGCACGCAGGCTCTAGAGCACAGGCTCAGTAGTTATGGGCACGGGCTTAGTTGCTCTGCAGCAGTGGGATCTTCCCGGACTAGGGCTCAAACCCATGTCCCCTGAATTGGCAGGCGGATTCTTAACCACTGCGCCACCAGGGAAGCCCTTAGGCAACAACTCTTTAGTGATTAACTTGTAGCAAACGCAATAGAATACAAAGGTTAAAGTACAAGTAACAGATCCAGTATGGAGTCAGATTTGTTCTTACCTATCACAAAAAGAGTATTCTGGGGAAGAGAATGAGTACGGGGCTTATAAAGACAAAAATCCACAAGGCTGTTAAAGTTGCTTGGTGAGAATTGTGATTCTGACACAATTCAGAAAATATTTGTCCTTACGTAATCACAAGTTGTTTAATGGTAGGGGTCCAATAAGTAGATAGACTGTCACAGTTATTTTAGGATAAGGGTCTGATAAGTATCTTGAGTTTCTAGCAGATGTTCTGGATACTTTCATTAGGATAATAAGCAGTCAAAAGGTCAGATTCCTCCCAGGCTGAAACATGTGCATAGGTCACACTTCTTCACTAGCCTTCCAGCTCTATTGCAGAGAGCTCTTTTAACGATACTGACTCCATTTTGATTTTCCTTTCACTATGGCATATAGGCTTCAATCGCCTAGTGTGTCCTTGGTCTCTTTTTTTGTTTTTTGGTAGGGCCCCCATAAATGTGTGATGGAATTTGATTTTCTCCTGTTATCCTGTCTCATGTCAATTCTTAGACCAGCTGAAGAACCTAGAAAGGGTGGAAGGAAATTCTTCCCTTCCCCAACACAATCCTTGAAGCAGCCCAGGCCCTCCTAAAACTTGAGTGCTGGGCCTGACACAGGTTCCTAAGCTTTTCTGAAAGCTACGGCTTGAGGTCTAGGGGGAACTTTAAATGAGCTAGGCTGTAGGGAAAGAGGCTTAGGCTGATGGAGGAGCCAAGATTGGGGCATTGCCAGGAGGCTTAGGGGAAGACTAGAAGAGAAGGTGTCTGTGGGGGATCTTTGGCCATTGTGGATGGGAGATGGGGAGAAAGGGAGTTTTCAGGGATGGAAAGAGTCCATAATGAGCTCATGGGAGGCCAGTGATGGAGGAGGAACAAAGGTTATTTTACAAGCTGTTCCTTCATAAATTAGGTAATCTGATAAGTTGTGAAATGCGTATATGAAATTGGGGTAGTGTTTTGGAAGGGGTTCTCTTTTTTTATAGCAAAAGAGATGCCAGGAACTCCCCTACTCTCTTCTAGAGTAAATCACTGGATTACATCAGTGTATCAATTGAAGGCAGCCTTCTCACAAGATAGCTATGGGTCCCCAAGGTGGCTGATGCCAGATGCCAGCCTTCTGCAGGTTGACTTCCCCCCAGGAGGTACCTGGATATGTGAGCTGAAAGCACTGAGCATCAGCTCTCTTGGAATCCCAGGTGTGGGGCATCCTCGGCTGAGCTGGGCTCTGCCTCCAGGACCTCCTGAAGTCTTGGTTGAGATCTGGAACACATTGACATCATGGCAGTGGGAGACCAGCATGACCCCTTGGACTTTATAAGACCTATTTTCAATGCTGATGCCCTAGACAGTGAAAAGCCATAGCTTGCTGGACTCACTAGACTCTGGGATGGTTTTAAAATATAAATTTTATTATTGTTCAGGAATGGGGAGGCTAACAGATCAGGAGAGGATTGCTGATGAAATGATTATTACTCACAGTTCCCAAGAGGAGTGGGGGTGGCTTACCATAGTGTGGGGAAGTACCAGCTTTGGTTAGAAGAAAAATGAACTTGAGAAAAATGTGGGCAAGAGGCTTTATTGTGGTTTCTGTGGAAAGAAATAGACAAGGCAGTGTAAGCAGGCTGAGGATTGGCTAGATGAATAATTTCAATGGTCTCTGGGTGTTCTCTAGTTGTCTAGTACTGGCCCTGGGGTGATTAGGGCAGGGGAATAGTGGCCCTGAGGATGAGAGCCTGATAGAGTAGGTGGGAGGGGGTAGGCTCTGGATTGGTTAGTTGGCATATGAAAAGTACTAATCCCAGCTAGTCTTTACTATCTCTAGGAATTGGCTAGCCCTTGGAGGGGCAGCCATCCAGGATCAGCAAGGTCCCAAGATGTCAAAGGATTGGAAATGAAAATAAAAAAACATGATTAGAGTGTGGAAGCTACATGGACTTCCTTTTTGGCTGAAGTGAGATGCCCCCACCCCTACCCACCACTCTCCCCCATGGTTCTTAGATAATTTAGGGTAGGAGATACTGTGCTTCTTGATAGTAAGGCAGATGGGGCCTCAAGCAAATAATTAGAAAAGTGGTAGAGATGTGATCATGTTTGATCTCCAAATTTGTGAAGCATTCCATGCTAGTTATAGTAGTGAGAACTCAGTTGATTAGGCTCAAATATACAGAAGGAATTTTAAACAACTTCTATTTTAAAACGTCTCTGCAGCTCTCATTATCCTAATAAAATGAAAGCAAAAGGGAAATGGATGAATATTTAAATCAATTTAAAATGTATTAGCCTGGGCAGACATAGGGTTCTTTGGATAATTCTTCAGACACTGCACACTTTCAAAGAACTACAACTGATGGGGATCAAACCCTGCAATAAACATATGAAGGCTATCAGAATATGCCATTCCAAAATATGTCTCTCTAGGATATGGATTATCTTGAGTAAAGGCCATTGAGAACCAGCATACACAGGAAGAGCTCTTTACTTCCCTTTAACTGCCTAAAAATAGAGTATAAATTTCTTCTTTTGTAAAGGAAATCTACATTTATATATATATTCCATATAAAGATGTCTCCATACCAGGAAGAGAGCGACTCCCAGAGACAACTCTTATTACCTGAGAGACTCTTATCTGCATAACATCCCTCAGAAGCACAGCGAAGGAGTGATTAGCCCTAGCTCTCCCCTGAGTGAAGTAGTCCCCTACTCTACCACCAGTAGGACCCAGAAGCATGTAGCTGAATAGTTGAGATGCAACGCTTATTACAGGAAAAAACACCAAGAATGAAATGTGAAGGGAGAAGCAAGGCCAGATCTTGGAGAACAAATGTGGGGCAGGTTGGGGAAGTGGTTCAGAACTCCATTTCTGAATGCAGGGGGAGCCCTGAGATGCTGTTTTCAGACAGCCTTTGGGACATGCTTTAAGGCTGTGTTTGATGGTTGACAGTGACCGATTAGGGCTACACATGGCCAAACCCCTCAAAATCTTATTCTAGAAAAAATCTTCTAGGAAAATACTGTCAATAACAGAAAATGTGTAGTGATAGCAAGTTTTAATTGAAAACCTAAGGACCAAGGCCTGGTAGAACTGGGCTGGAGGGAATTAACAGGAATAATAATCCCATCAAAATATTTATTGAGAGTTTACTAAACTTCACATACATAATTTCATTCAACCCTCAACCAAGTCTAAGAAGTAGTTATGATGATCTCCCTTTATAGATGGGAAATCGAGGCTTAAAACTATGAAAGACAAAATGTAGTGGACAATTAAGGATCTAGTTTTACCCAGCCTACTGCAATAGGGAGAAGGTTCACTAACACGGATGATCTCAATAAAGGGAAGGGGCCTGGAGTTTTATAGAAGCAGATAAATAAGGAAATGCCTCTTGGGAATCCTGGAAAGGGTGGAGATAGGTCTTGGAAGCTGCAAGGTCAGGTTGTCCTGTCTGAGATAGCCATTTCCTGGAATACAAAAAGGTAGAGGGATTTTGGAGTACAAAGGGATGGCGGGGGACTTCTTAACCCTCCATGTTTTCTCAGGGCTCAGGTAAAATTCAGTGGTCTCAAAGGTTGAGAAACATATTCAAAGTCAATCAGCCTGTAAGTGGTTCAGCTGGATTCAGACCCAGTCTGACAGGTAAAATCTGTTCTCAATTTGTGGCCAGAACATCAGTTAATGTAAATAGAAAGAGAGAGAGGGAGAGAGAGAGAGAAAGAGAGAGAGATTGAGTAGCATTCAGCCAGGAAAAGCCAGGCCAGGAAAGATTCCAAAGAGCAAGAAACAGCCCCAGTTATCCCATGAGCCTGGATGTTCTAATTAAATAGCTCTAGGATCAGCCTTTGAGGAATCCCGCAAACCAGGGTCCAGGATGAGGGTCCCAGGTTGGGAAAGTGGGAACAAAGTCTCAGTCTTCCTATAGGCAAGAAGAACAATCAGAAACTGTCAAAGACCCCGAGGTGGAGGCTGTCTCCGTTCTCCTTTCACCTTAGATACTCCTCTGGGCTTGTGCAGACATTGGGGCATATATGCAGGGGCCAGAGAGAGGCCTCTTCCCCTTCCGAGGAGCTCTTCAGGTGATCCTCGCAGCTAACTGGCAGAGCAGCTAGGCTGCTTCACATGAATTAGCCATCATTCTCATGCACTCATTAAGCAAGTTCAAGGACCTTTATCACTTTGTTGACTGAAGGGTAAAATGAAAATGAGTTTTTTACACTTGTACAGCTTAATAGTTAAAAGTCAGAGAGGTAGTTCTGTGCTTTCTCACTTGCGGGGCCTCAGATAAACTTTCCCTAGGGCTGCTAATGCACATGAAGTGTGCTAGCCACTGATGCAAGCTATTCAGTGATTAAAACAGAAAATATCCTTCCGTTTCTGATGCTTACAAGCTAATGAAGGAGATAATGAACACAATAAATAAGTAAATTATGGAGAATGATAAAACATGATATGTGCTTTAGAGCAAGGTGAAGGGACTTGGAACTACTGGGGGTGGGCTTTGCATTTTAGATAGGGTGTTTGGTTGAGAAGTAGATATGTGAGCCTTGCAGATGTAGGGGAAAGGGTGCTTTGGACAGAGGGAGGTGCAAGTGTGTTACGTGTGTTCACGGAACAGCAAAAAGGTCTGGTTGGAGCAAAGGAAGGAAGTATGAAATAAAATTCATATTTTCTAGCAAGACAAGAAAAATTTAAGCCTAAATTTTTTTTCTCTGCCCTTTCACCTCCCCTCCCGCCTCTACTATGCATTGTGTATCTGCATTATGCCTGGACCAAACCTCCCCCAACAGCAGAAATACCTGCTCAGCCATAAAGAACAACATTCTCCTAGCACCAACAGGACAACTTCTTAAAAGATAACATTCCTTCTTGATCTTATAAGGGGTCACGATGACCCACCACGTTGTACTTACAGATCTGGGTGTGCAAACTATCTATGTCATTTAACATACAGCCCTCTGTCTCAAAAACCTGTATAACTATGCTTTGACTTCTAATGGATGGATGGATGGGACAAGTCTGAATTATGATGGAAAGTTTGAATTAGTGTTCCTAGAAGTTAGCAAAAATGGGGGAAATATTAAAATGCATCTTTACTCAATAATTCGACAGTGAACAAAACCCTAGGAGGCAGAAATTATCTGTCTGCAGTTGAAAGGATGAGGGAGGAGGAATGTGGAATAGGCAAAGAAGGCAATAATCCACCTGGATTATTACCAGGTGCGCTAACATCCCCTCCTTTGGCTCCTGGGCTCACTAGGAAGCTCACTCCCAGTCTCTGGAACTGCCAGGCGTCATGGCCAAACCTGCTTGCTGGTGGGGGGAAGGTTGGGGGGAATGGGAGGTTGTGCCAGGAAGGCTTCTCAGAGGAGATGAAGTTTTTTTCTTTTTTTAAAAAATAAATTTATTTATTTATTTATTTTTGGTTGCATTGGGTCTTCATTGCTGTGCATGGGCTTTCTCTAGTTGTGGTGAGCAGGGGCTACTCTTTGTTGCAGTGTGCGGGCTTCTCATTGTGGTGGCTTCTCTTGTTGTGGAGCACAGGCTCTAGGCACACGGGCTTCACTAGTTGTGGCACGTGGGCTCAGTAGTTGTGGCTCATGGGCTCTAGAGCACAGGTTCAGTAGTTGTGGCGCACGGGCTTCATTGCTCCACGGCATGTGGGATCTTCCCGGACCAGAGCTCGAACCCATGTCCCCTGCATTGGCAGGCGGATTCTTAACCACTACACTACCAGGGAAGCCCTCTTTTATTTTTTTGAGATATAATTCACCTACAGTGATATGCACCGAGTTTAAGTTATGGTTCATTGGGTTTTGACAGAAAAGGTGAAATTCTGACTTGAGTCTTGGAAGGCTAAGGGTCAGGAGTACAGAGCACGTGCAAAGGCACAGAGAGCTAAGAGGGCATTCAGTTCCTGGTGGCGGTAGTTTGTACCAAGAATAACATGCTGCTTAGGTACGACCAATAGATAAGGCTGGAGAAAAATCCACACATGTACATGCAAGAACTAGAAACTAGTTTACAGTTCAGAGTTTTATTGCTATTGTTGGGACCCAGGGTCAGCCACCCCAAAATGTGCCTCAATGGCACATTGATTATTTTGAATGAAAGTTACTTAAGAAATGGCCAGTGCAAGAGGGACTAGCTACTCCTCCTCTCTGCCACCCTAAAAGCAGGAAATAAATCTCTCACGTGAAAGGCGCCCTCCCTGCATCTGGAGGTAGAAGGACACCCTTAAGGAATTTGTGGCTGAGAAGCCCAGATAAATAAACCTTGTTACTTTAATTTAGTCCCTAAGCCCAAACTCTGTTTAGATTCTTCGCTAATTGAGCACCCAAAACCCAATGTTTCTTTGTCCTGTCAATTCCTCATAAATTTGTTTGTCTAAAAAGTATAAAAAGCTGCCTGCTTTGGCCACTTCTTAGGTCCCATTTCTCTGAGACCTCTGGGCACAGGATTAAAATCTGTTTCTTTTGCTCCTGTTCATATGTCTGTTAATTTTATTATTAGCCCAGCCACAAGAACTCAAGAGGGATCGAGGAGGAAATTTCTCCCTCCCTGACACCATTTTTGTGTGTAAAACCTTAACTCCCAGTAGCAAGACCTCTGCCTTCTGCTTTCTCTTTGGAATTCTTTGACCCCTTCCATTTCATACGGTGCCACATCCACACAGCTGCAGGTGGTGTTGCTGAATTCCCACAAATGCAGGCTACTACGTTACCCCCTACGTATCCAGCCAGCTGGCTTCCCAGCCAGTTTCTGACAGTGCAGAGTCATTTATTCTTGAGGATGTAAATATGCATATCAGCTGATCTGGGATTGCTATTTTTGGCTGTGAATAAGGACATCATTCAAGAGTTATGAGAAAGGACAAGATTTCTACAATATAAACACACCAGCCCCTCAGTGGAAGAGACATCCCAAACATAGTGAGAGCTGAGAAACTAATTGACCATGGTTCAGTTACTCAATACATATGAGTGCTTTCTATCTGCCTGGTGTGCCCCTACTTGCTTCCCAACTTTACTCAAATGGCGTCTCTCCTTGAGGCCTTTTCCGGCCTCCTCCTCCCGTGCACAGATTTCCCGTGTACCCTTCTCTGCTTAGCTTTCTCCTTAACACCCATCACAATCTAGCAAGAGTACACTTATTTTACTTATTAATATTAGTAAAATATTAGTAAATATTAGTAAAATATTAATATTTTACTTATTAATCCAGAGTACACTTTACATTTTACTTATTCATTGTCTGTCTTCACCACTAAAATACAAGCTCCAAGAAGGCAGGTGTCTCTGTTTACTGCTATTTCTGCAGTATCTAGACCATAGCAGGCACTTAAAAGTATTTGTTGAATGAATGAGTTGTGCTAAATTCTGTAAGCAGCAGAGGCTCTGAAATTGATGCACATTATCTAGTGATAGACAGACACAGAACTCAAATAACATTAGAAGGAAAGGAATGAAAAACAAATGAACAAAGGCAAACGTTTTAACATCAATAGTAGAAACTTAAATAGCCTGCTTTAAGCTAGTTAATCATCTTAGAAATTTGACAACCTCAACCAAATTCCTGAACATTTCTTTAAAAGGCACAGATAATTTAGCTGTCTCCTTCTTAAACGCAGGGCATAATTATAGATGCATAGACTTTGGAAGGGTAAAGGATGTACAGATCCTATTTGCCTATTTTTAGAAAAATTCTGCTCTTTGGAGAGTCAAAGAAATGATGTTTTGTGACATTCAAAACAGGAGAATTAGACCTAGAGATGCAGATAACTAAAATTTTGAATATTATAATCTTATATGTTAGGAAGTGGTATGCAATTTCACTGACACCTGGGAGCTTTTATGATTCTACTTTCCAGGTCTTTTATCCTTGACTGAGCTCTGACTTCTTAGTGATTAATTGAATTTGATTTCTTCTCCACGTAAATTTTAACAAAATACTTCATTGAACATGCAGATTGTGGCAAGTTTTATTTAGTTTTAAAAATGAGTTTTTATTCATTAGAAAGACTCATTAAAGTCTACTTTTTCTGAGATAAAATTTAAGAGAAATACATGCATCTATCTAAAGATTTTTTTCATGCTTAAGGCTTTCAAATGTAATGTTCATGAGTAATTATTACCTGTCACCTCTTGAATTTCTGTTGGGTATAGGCTGACTTGCTGATTTCCCCCTAAATGTCGAATCATAAAACCCTGTGCAACAATTTGGTAAAGACTTTGCAATGCTCAACTTTTGTCTTTTTCTCCACAGAACTTGTCAGTGGCTTTTCAAATGTAGTTCAGAATTAACAAAACAGTCCACGTGAGCCCCAAGGAACAGTGCAAACTAAGGGTCCCTATGGCATAGATACTTCTGTCATCATAGCATTTGTGCTTACGTTTCTGTTATGGATTAACAAATATTCATCATGTTCAATGAAAAAAAATGTAAGTTCATTCATCCATTCAACAACCATTTTATGGCGTACTTAAGGAATGCTAGGAATAATGCTAGGCGAGGGATTACAGCTGTGGACAAAACCGACAGACTCAGTTCTCATGGAATTTACATTCTCGTGAAGGCAAAGATAGCAAACAAGTAAATAAGTAAAAAGCAGCATAATTCTAAATATATGAGCAGCACACTAAACAAGATGAAACAGTGTAATGTGATGGAGAGTGTCAGAGTAGGGAGGGAGCAATTTTAAAACTGGTGCTTAACGGGACTTCCCTGGTGGTCCAGTGGTTAAAGCTCTGTGCTCCCAATGCAGGGGGCCCGGGTTCAATCCCTGGTAAGAGAACTAGATCCCACATGCCGCAACTAAGATCCCGCATGCCGCAACTAAAAGATCCCGCGTGCCACAGCAAAGATCCCGAGTGCCGCAACTAAGACCCGGCACAGCCAAATAAATAAATAAATAAATGTTAAGAAAAGTAAAAATAAAATAGGTGCTTAGGGATGGCTTTTTTGTGGAGGTGACAGTGTGAGCTGAGACTTACAATAACGTTGGTCTAGAAAGATGGGCTGAGAAGATGAACTGTCCCTCTTAGCATACCAAGGCTGGTAAATTGCTATCAATGATCCGAACTTATTCTTCACTCTTCCCCACATGCACCTGCTGCTCTAGCCAGGTGTGTGCTCAGAGTGACTCCCCCACCTCACCCCTCCATGGAGGTCGCATATTCTTCATCAGCCCCAAATCACCTTGCACAAATGCCAAATGCCTAGATGCCTCTTACTCACAAATCCTGTTGTTCCTTAAATGATAAAATGGGAGGGAGAGGAAAATTTTATGATATTGTTTGGCATCTGGGGAAAACCACTCACCCATGCCATGCACCTTCGCACCTTCATCCTGTGGGGAAGAGAGTAGAATGTTGTGTGAGGAGGACTTGGTCAAAGTTATGAAATTTGAACATGAGCTTTTGGACTTCAGGGTCCAGCCGACTGGGGCACCAATCTGGGAACTCCTGGCAGATGATCATTTAGTTTTTGTGTTGACACATTTGAGATCTGAGTAAACCCTGTAGGAAGATTCCTCTGCTTATTTCCAGAGGGACATCTGACAGCAGAAACTTGAAACTGTGTTTGGAGCTAGAGAGGAATGTTCCTGAAGTTGCCACCTAGATCCTGAAGCAACGTGTCACTGAGATTCAGGCACCTTCTAACAGTGAGCGTCTCCTCCGGCCATGCTTCTCCTGCTTCTAAGCCTGTGGAGTCTATAATTCTGGAATACTCAGACCTTTCCAATATGCCCATGCAATCCTGCCTGTCATTCAAAACATCTCTTCCCTAATGCCTTTCCCAGCCACTCTGGCTTCTCTGAGGCCCTCCCATGCTCCCCATATTACCCTCGGAGCCTCTGATTTAGTAGATCTGAATTCTTATACAACTCTTCTCCCAGAGATTATGACGATTAGTCTGGTCCAAGAACTTACTTTCTATCCAAAGGAGACTCAAGAGGAAAGGGAAGGAGACAGGGCTCGTCCCCTGTTCTCTACAGTTCTTTGGTGACCACAGAGAGAGGCCTGCTCAATTTGGATAAAACTGTTTTTTCTAGTTCAAGGCCACCATTCTCAGTGTAGAAGTTTCTCAAACCTTAGAGGACAGAAGAATCTTCCAGGTAGCTTGCTACAAATGAAGATTTCTAGGGACCAGCCCCAGAGGTCCTCCTTCACTAAAGCTGGTGGGGCCCAGGAATCGGCATTTGTAACCAGCATCCTCAGGTAGTTGGGCTGTTGCTTATCTGTGGACCTTTTGAGAAATGCTCGCAGAATGGAAAGTAGGAGACCATTGCCCACCTCTGCCTTCTTCCTTGTATAACAGGGCATTCTATTTTAAAATAAGGTCCTAACATTCTCATTCATCCAACAAACATTTCTCTAAGCCAAGCACCATACTAGGCATAGGGAATAGAGCCAAAACAATATTTGAGATGTACTTATACAGATGGTCCCTGACTTAGAATGGTTCGACTTAAACGATTTATTTTTAATTGGGTATAGTTGCTTTACAATGTTGTATTAGTTTCTGCTGTATGGCGAATCAAGTCAGCTATATGTATACATATATCCCCTCTTTTTTTGGGTTGCCTTCCCATTGAGGTCACCACAGAGCACTGAGTGTTCCTTGTGCTTGAGAACAGCAGGTTCTCATTCGTTGTCTATTTTATACATAGTAGTGTATATATGTCAATCCCAATCTCCCAATTTATCCCACCACCCCCTTTCCCCCACTGGTGTCCGCACATTTGTTCTCTACATCTGTGTCTCTATTTCTGCTTTGCAGATAGGTTCATTTGTACCACTTTTCTAGATTCCACATATATGCGTTAATATACGATATTTGTTTTTCTCTTTCTGCCTTACTTTTCTTGGCTTTACAGTGTTGTGAAAGCAATATGCATTCAGTAGAAACTGTACTTAGAATTCTGAATTTTGACTTTTTTCTGTACTCACAATATGCTGTATGATGCTATAGTGATGCTGGCCAGTGGCAGCTTCCAGGCAGCCACGTGATCATGAGGGTAAGCCACCAATACACTTACAACCATTCTGTTTTTCACTTTCAGTACACTATTCAATACATTTCATGAGATCTTCAGCACTATAGTATAAAATAGCTTTGTGTTAGATGATTGTGCCCGACGTTCAGCTTATGTAAGTGTTCTGAGCATGTTTAAGGTAGGCTAGGCTAGGCTATGACGTTTGGTAGGTTAGGTGTATTAAATGCATTTTTGACTTATGACATTTTCAACTTATGATGGCTTTATCTGGATGTAACCCCATCATAAGCCGAGGAAGATCTGTACTGAAAAGTTATCCATTGTTTATCTGAAATTCACATTTAACTGGGAGTTCCATATTTTATGTGGCAGTGCTAGGTGGCAGTGGGCAGGAGTTGTTGCAGGTTGGGCCCTCCACAAGCACACTCTGAGATGGAGTTTAGTGTGCAGGATGTTTACAGGAAGCACCCTTGAGATCAACACATGTGGCAGGAAGGGGAAGGAAGCTGGACTGGGCTGAGAGAGAAGGTGGACTAATATGTAGGTCCACCAGCCTCCACTAACCCTACAGGCAACCCAATGCATCTGAGTTGTCCCATGTTGGGCCGAAATGGCTGCGACTACATAGCCCGGCTCCCATCCATCATTAGGTATAAGCTGCCCCAGGAAGGGTGTAGCCTTAGGCAAAGGAGCTCTCTGTAGCCATTCTAAGCCTGACCATTCTAAGTCAGGGACCATCTGTATAAGTATTAGGCTGACCCTGAAGGGGCTGACAGCTGAAAGTTCTCTGCTGACAGCACTCCCAGCAGCTGGGCAAGTCCTTCCTTGAACAGAGACCTGGGGATTCACCATCCCTGTGTCCACTGCAAGAGGCTAAGATCTAGCAAGAGCTCAGTGGTTCCAGCCATTAAAATGCGGACATGAAAAATTAATGTGATCTTATTTTATGCTTGAGAGGCTGCAATACCTGGATACAGTGGTTAAATTTGTTCGAAAGGAGACCTGTGTCCTACAGCCACATATTATCATTGGCTTTTTTGAACTGCTTCACAGGGTGATATTTTTATAGATGCTAACTTTCAGACTTCCACAGCACAGAAAATAAAATTCTGAGAAGTGAATGAGTGATTCACAGTGATATTTCTCCAGGTTTAAGAAACAGAGCTGATGAAAAACTGGGATCAGTGGCTAATCATCAGGTGATGAACCTCTTTAATTCCTAGAATCCATGCAAGTAGTAAAGCATGACCTGTTTACCCAATACAATGCCAGGGTCACCTTGTCTCCCATTCTGCATTCATTCATTCATCCAACAAGTACGGATTGACCTTATCCATAGAAATAAGGGCTCTTATTCCCCAAATTGTGGAATTGTTGAGAGCTTTCCGTTGGTATGTTTTGAGTAAAGGTGGAAAGGCTGTTTTTATTACTTGATTTGTTCAGGTTTTTAAATTTTTTCATATCTTCCAATGCCTCATTTGTTTTCCTTTGAGATAAGCATCACTGATTCTCTTTCCTTTACATCAATAATTTATTAAAAAATACACTGGTTCCCATAACAACTTCAAAGGTTAACAGCTCATTTAGGCCAGGGGAATCTCCAGAAAACTGTTTGTGATAGAATCACTAGGTCTTCCAAAAAAAAAAAAAAATGCTTAAGACATTAAAAAGCTTAACACTGTGTGAGAATACACACACACACACACACACACACACACACACACACACAGATTTGGCTGATGGTGTAATGTGGGATTTTCTGCATTCTAGCATCTTATTACAGTGTAAGAATGGGGCAGAATTCCCTGAGAGAGGTAGGGACTCACCATGCTAGGGGATGTGGGGCTGGAGAAAAGGAGTGGCCCTAACAACAGTGAGAATAATGTTTTTCTGCTGCAAAGTTTCAGGGGGTCACAAAGCTGGAATTCCTCATCTTTGCCAGATGTTAGGAGAATGCTGAAGATCTGATGATCATATCTCTGATTTTGTAAAGGAGGGATAGAGGCTCAGAGAAAAATGATACTTGGGAGAACAAAGGCAGAAGAACAGAAAGTAGAGACAGAGAAGGGGTGGCTGTGAAAATGTGCCACTGGATTTCCTACTGAAGAGCAAAATTGCAAGCCGGTCCCTACTCCTGCCCCTCTATCTCCACCACCAGTGGGCTGAGTCCCGCTTCCCTAGGCTACTTGCTCCAATGATTGAGCACAGCAGAGGGACTGAGGCAAGCCCATTCCATCAAGAGGAGTGTGACTTTGGCTTGAAAGCTCCTCGACAGCTTGCCTGAGACTCTTCCATCCCAATCTTTCTTCCTTTCCAATTTTTAAAGTTAAGTAGTCTATCTTCTCATTATTGAGTTATAAGAGTTCTTTTCATATTCTGGATAAAAGTTCTTGGTCTTATGTATGTATTGTGAATATTTTCTCCCATTACATGGCTTGACTATTTCCTTTTTTAATGCTGTACTTGAAAGAGCAGAAATTTATGATTTTGGTGAAGTCTAATTTATCGGCTTTCTTTTATATTTTGTGCTTTTTTGTGCCTAATCTAAGAAATCTTTGTCTACCCCAGGGTCACAAATATTTTCTGGTACGTGTTTTCTTCTACAAATTTTACTTCTTTAGGTATTATGTTTAGGTTTATGATTCATTTTGAATACATTTTTATATATAATGTAAAGCAATAGTTGAGATTCATTTTTTAAAATTAATTAATTATTTTACTGCATTGGGTCTTCGTTGCTGTGCACAGGCTTTCTCTAGTTGAGGTGAGTGGGGTCTACTCTTCGTTGTGGTGCGTGGGCTTCTCATTGCGGTGGCTTCTCTTGGTGCGGAGCACAGGCTCTAGGCAAGCAGGCTTCAGTAGCTGTGGCACACGGGCTCAGTAGTGTGGCTTGAGGGCTCTAGAGCGCAGGCTCAGTAGTTGTGGCTCACAGGCTTAGTTGCTCCACGGCATGTGGGATCTTCCCAGACCAGGGCTGAACCCGTGTCCCCTGCATTGGCAGGTGGATTCTTAACCACTGTGCCACCAGGGAAGTCCCATACCCTTTATTACATAATAAACTGGAAAATGTAGTAGTAAATGTTTCCCTGAGTTCTGTGACCTGGTCTAGCAAATTATTAAATCCAGGGAGGTGGTTGTGGGAACTTTGATTTATAGCTGTTTAGTCAGAAGTACCAGGGACAACCTGAGCCTTGTGATTGGCATCTGAAGTGCGGACAGTCTTGTGGGACTGAGCCCTTAACTTAGGGGGATCTGACGCCCACTCCAGGTACATAGTGTCAGATTGAACTGAACTGTAGGACACCCAGCTGCTCTTGGAAAATGGGTGATGTGGGAATAAACCCACACATCTCATGTCAGAAGTGTCAGTGAGTATAAAGGTAAAGGAGACACAGGGAGTTTTTCCTAGACAAGTCTATAGTTCAATCTGGGGAGAATCGACATCTTAAAATATTGAGTCTTCCAGTACATGAACAGGATATAGATCTCCATTTTGAATTATAGGGTTAAATATAAATTGTATTCCATTGTTTTACATGTCTTCTTCAGGAGTTCCAATGATTTGTATCCTTAATTTTCTTTGTCTTCCATTTCAACCACTTTCTGTCTGAATCTTTTTAGTTCTTTATTTCATTTTTATTTTCTTGTTTACTTTTCTGCCTCTCCTCAATATGCTTTATTAAAATTTCATTTGAGTCTATTCTCTGTTGGGTACTTAAAATTTAGCCTTCATTCCAAAAATAATTTTGTCTTTTTTTCCCCAAGTTTATTCAGTTGATTGCTCAATCACTTTATCTATCTATCTACCTATCACTTTGTCCATTTCTGTTCTTGGATTTTGAATTTTGAATTTAAAGCGGCTTTTCCTATTTCCAAATGCTTGTTTGGCGATATTAATCCATTTGGAATTTTGTGGTTTTTTGGTAAGAATTTTCTCCACCTAAGATTTTTTTATTCTCGGGGCTTCCCTGGTGGTGTAGTGGTTAAGAATCCGCCTGGCAATGCAGGGGACATGGGCTCAAGCCCTGCTCCGGGAAGATCCCACATGCTGTGGAGCAACTAAGCCCGTGCGCCACAACTACTGAGCCCTCGAGCCACAACTACTGAAGCCCGTGTGCCTAGAGCCCATGCTCCACAACAAGAGAAGCCACCACAATGAGAAGACCTCGTACGGCAATGAAGAGTAGCCCCCGCTCACTGCAACTAGAGGAAGCCTGCACCCACTAACGAAGACCCAACACAGCCAAAAATAAATAAATTTTTTAAAAAAATATTTTTTTATTCTCATTTTTTTCCCCTTAGAGTAGCTTTGTGTTGATTTATGCTGCTTTGTTTCATTTTATGGATTTGGAGTAATTTGTCATTCCTAGTTCAAGATCACCCTCTTCTGTCAATGTCGTGAAGTACAGTTCCTTTAAGGGATGGTTTTATTTTTAAGTTGAGGGATGGATAATTTTTTAATGCTCTTTTAAATTATTTACCTATTCCAGTTTCATAATCTATTCTGATTTTATTGATGTTATCTTCTTTTATTTTTTTGAAGATTTTAAGCAGATTCATTTCAAAGTTCTTTTAAGATTCTTCTTGTATCTCTGTCACCTCAGGATATAAATCTCTCCTTTGGGACTACTTCTCATTGTGCTAAGTGTGTTTTCAAACCTTTCCTGGAAAGCTCATTTTGCATGGGAATTTTCTTTCACATGTCCCTTGTCTGTGAGGCAGTTTCTTAGCTGCCTTAGCCTCCATCTCATGGGTTAACCAGACTCAACCCATGTCATATGTGTACAGCTCAGTTCAGAGCTCCCCATTTCTGGAGTGACAGCTCTCCACAGTTCGTATGGCACAGAGCAGAAGGGACTCTGCCGTGGACACTGGCCCTGAGCAAGTAGTGTATTTCTGCTACAATTCTCCATGCCTGGGTGGAGCTATCTTGCCCGCTCTTCTTGGGTAGGAAGCCCAGCTCAGAGGTGCATTTAGGCCTGTCTGGGAAGGTATTTAACTCCAGCCCTGCTTGCCTGGCTCCAGCTGCTTCCACCTGTGGTTTAACATTTTGCTTATTGTTTAGGTTTTACATGAGCTGCTGAGATTTTCCTCTTGTATTTTGTTTTTGTTTTGTTTTGTTTTGTTTGCGGTACGCGGGCCTCTCACTGTTGTGGCCTCTCCTGTTGCAGAGCACAGGCTCCAGATGTGCAGGCTCAGCGGCCATGGCTCACGGGCCCAGCCGCTCCGCGGCATGTGGGATCTTCCCGGACCGGTGCACGAACCCGTGTCCCCTGCATCGGCAGGCGGACTCTTAACCACTGCGCCACCAGGGAAGCCCTGTTGTATTTTGAGAGAAGCATATAAATACATATTTTGACATCTTATCCCTCATTCTTATGGATTTAGAGCACAGGAAATAGTATCATGAGTGTATTTACTTTGAGGCATTATCTAGAGGTTTTCATGCCTTTTAAAAAGTGAGAATGACAATATGTATCTGAACTCAAAAAATATATATTATCCTTTGATCCAGTCATTCTGCTTCTGGAAATTTACTTGAGGAAGTAATACAAAAGGAAGAAAATAAGCTTCATGCACAAAAGATGTTCATAATTATCTTTGGTTATAAAAATCTGGATATATTACAAATATTTCCCAACAATAGGGAAATATTTCATAAATATATCCACTCAATATAATTTTGTGCAGCTTCTAAAAATAATAATTTACAAAGAATGTATAATATTTAAAAAATGCTTGTCAGAATGCAAGAGAGAAAATTGCCCTTAGCCATTTTTTGTTTCATACAAGTGTGCTTTAAAAAAAAAAAAATAGAAAGATAGAAAGGAGAATGGAAAGAAATGACACCAGAGTGTTAAAAATGGTTGTCTCTTGGTGATTTTTTCCTTTTATTTTCTTCTTTATTTCCAAAATTTCATGTTATGTGGATGGATCATTTTTATAATAGAAAAAGACCTAAGTAAATATGTTGTCCAGAAAGCTGAATAATAGAAGACTGAAATTTAAATAGGCGTGCTTCCTGTGAGAGAATGGATTGGGATGCCACAAAATCATTGATTACAAAACATGGTTCTGATGGGCCACAAACAGCAGAGGAAGCTTTTGGGTTATAGGATTATTTGTTGTGATCAGATCACTTTTCAGCATCAGGGGACAGGTAACACCAGGTTGGAGATACCTAGCAAGGAGGCAGGACTAGGGGGGGAGGCAGGTGGCAAGAACCTACAATCTGTGGGCAACTGGCCAGGAGCCAGGCTCCAATGAGGGAAAGGGCAAACTAAGAGATGGCACTGGAGGTCAGCTGGCAGGAGGCACAGTGGGAGCCAACATTCATTGAGTTTGTGTCGGGCATCTGAACATACAGATAGAGAAGACTGATACAGTTCCTGCCTTCATGAAACTTACAGTCTAGAGCAGGGGTTGGCAAACTTTTATGGGAAAGGGGCAGATAGTAAACATTTTAGGTTCTGTGGAGCCATGCAATCTCTGTCACAACTTCTCAGCTCTGCCACTATAATGCAAAAGCCATCTTAGATGACATTAAATGAATGGGAGTGGCTGAGTTCCAATAAAACTTAATTTACAAAAACAGATGGTGGCTGGATTTGGCCAGTGGGCCATCATTTTGCCAACTCCTGATCTGGGGGGAAGACAGACATTAAACAATCACATCAACGTGAATACCGGATTGTGATCACCGTCCAGAAGTAAATAAAGAGGGTGTTGTGGTAGTGAACTACTATAGGTGGCCCACTTTATATTTTAGCTTTTATTGAGACACGACATCCATAGAGCAAAGCATACAAATCTGGAGGTATAATATAGAATATTCTTAGCCCCCCAAAACTGCATTCTGAAGGATCAGAATGATTTATCCAACCAAAGATCTGGGCAGAGGGCAGCATTCCAGGCAGAAGGGAAAGCAAGTGCAAGATCCTGCAGCAGGAAAAGACCTGGCATTTTCCAGGAACAGAAAGTGCTTCCATGTGACTGGCCGGCAGTGAGCTTGGAAAAGAGTGAGATGTGTGGGTGGAGGAAAATCATACAGACTTCACAGGCCATTGTGAACATTTTGTATTTTATTCTCAATGTAATGAGAGAGCAGTGGAGGGTTTTAAATAGAACGACATGATCTGACTGAAGTTTTAAGATGATCTGTGAGCCAATTTCTTGTCTTACTTCTGGTCTTTTCTATAGTGGTGTTAGGTTAGGGCTGGGGGCTGGGACCTGCAGTGGGATGTGTGAGAAAAATCCATCAAAGAACACCAGGACCACTCACCATGTGCGGAACCACAGACATCGATCTCTTTTTTGAAACATTTCTTTGAAATGTTACTGTTACAGGATTTTTTAAAAATAAATTTATTATTTATTTATTTATTTTTGGCTGCATTGGGCCTTCATTGCTGCACGTGGGCTTTCTCTAGTTGCGGCAAGCGGGGACTACTCTTCGTTGCGCTGCGTGGGCTTCTCGTTGCGGTGGCTTCACTTTTTGTGGAGCACAGGCTTCAGTAATTGTGGTGAGTGGGATCAGTAGTTGTGGCTCGCGGGCTCTAGAGCGCACGCTCAGTAGTTGTGGTGAATGGGCTTAGTTGCTCCAATGCATGTAGGACCTTCCTGGACCAGGGCTCGAACCCGTGTCCCCTGCATTGGCACGCAGATTCTTAACCACTGCGCCACCAGGGAAGCCCCATTACAGGGTTTATTGACACCTGTCACTTAACTAGTCTACACCTTAAGAATTGTGTCCTAATCACAGACAAGGGCCTGAGAAAAGTGCAAGCAGGGAGCTCAGAGGTGGGGTCAACCAGCAGGTGTAGATCTGGCAGCTGCAAGAAAGGTAAGTAGTGAGGTCAGTTCAGAGGCTACGGGTGAGGCTATATGGGGTGTTGTAATACACTATTAGCGCCTAGGCAAAGACACTCTGAGTTTGTAGGAGCCGGAGAGGTTTGGTTTGATTGTGTGTGGCTTTGTTCTGACTTGATTTTTTGAAGACATATTGTGGGGACTGGTTAGGAAGTGTCCTGTGATGGTGAAGAGACAGAAGAGCAAGAGGGGGTGGAGTGTGGATAGGTAATTAGAGAGAAACTAACCATTTGGGGTTCATATTTTCTCTTCCTCCCTTCCTTCCTTCCCTCCTTCCTTTTTTAAATACATGATGATGAGAGATCAAGAAGATATTTAATCAGTGAGAGCCACCCTTCTTAGGGTTGTCAAACACACTAAAATATTAGGGAACAGAAACATACTAAAAGATTATTCGCCATTTATCTGACATTCAAAATTAACTGGGCATCCTGTATTTTTATTTGCTAAACCTAGCCATCCTGCACTGATGGCTTTGGTTTTGCTGCTTCAGCCTCAGGGAGCGGATCTTCCGTAAGACAGCCACCACCAGGAGGCAGCCGGGTGCTGTGCTCAGGCGAGATGACGCGTGGTCTCTGGGCTTCTAGGTAGCTCTAGGTCTGTCTGCCTTCCTCTTCAACCCTCCCGACACCCACCCCCGATTTAACCACAACTTTCCACTGTTCACTGCTAATCTTGCTTTGTTACAGTAGCTAAACTCCAAAGAAACATTAAAAACCCTGTCTAAACGTAAAAAGAACCCATGATATAACGTGCATCCTGCCTTCTCAATTAATTGCAATCATAAATTAATTGTTTCTTCCTTTAAAAACCTGAATTTAGCTTAAAAGACTCAGAGTTCCCGTCACTCACCCCCTTGACCTGGGTGTCTTCTCCCCTCCCTGCGTCCCCTCCTGCCCTCTATCTGCACTGGCTCTTTGCTCCCTCCCTCCCACCCCTTCCTGCCTCAGCTCGTCACCATGGTTACGTGGGGAGCTGTTTCTGTGGTGCCCTCTTCCATAGCCTGCTTGTGAGGTAATTTCCCCAGTGAATTCCAACTCTTCCTAGTTATCTCTGCCCTTATCCTCTTTCGATGAAAGAAAAAAAAAAAAAATCAGACAGAGAGGGAGATGGCAGGAGAAAGAACCCCAGCAGCTCAGATACCAACATTTTTTTCTATCTGTAACCAGGAGACTTTCTCCAGCTGATGTTACCTCTTCTTTCCGTTTTCCTTCTTTGGCAGGAAAAGCCACTCCTGATCCTATGCCTCATACTCTGGTGTAAAACCTAGTGCATATTTAACACTTAGTTAACTAAGCGCCTTTGGGCCTTGTGGCTGTTTTCCTCTTTAAATGCCTTCAGTTCTGGAAGCTAGAAGGGTCCCTTTAGGACAGAAAAAGGAACTGAACCAAGAACACCAGCTCTGTCACGTGGGGGAGACATGAAGGTAGGAAACATCAGCCCAGGCCACAGTGAGAGGTTTTTTTTTGTTTGTTTTTGTTTTTATTTATTTAATTTATTTATTTTTGGCTGTGTTGGGTCTTCGTTGCTGCACGTGGGCTTTCTCTAGTTGAGGCAAGCAGGGGCTACTGTTCGTTGTGGTGCGCAGGCTTCTCATTGCGGTGGCTTCTCTCGCTGTGGAGCACGGGCTCTAGATGCGCGAGCTTCAGTAGCTGTGACTTGTGGGCTCAGTAGTTGTGGCTCGCGGGCTCTAGAGCGCAGGCTCAGTAGTTGTAGCACACAGGCTTAGTTGCTCTGTGGCATGTGGGATCTTCCCGGACCAGGGCTCGAACACGTGTGCCCTGCATTGGCAGGCGGATTCTTAACCGCTTGCACCACCAGGGAAGCCCACAGTGAGAGGTTTTAAAGGGCAGCCGGAGGCAAGTAACGAGACGTTAAAGCCAAAGGCCTCCAGAAAAAGAAACTTTCGAAGCAAGATGGAGTGGAAATGTCTCCAACAGCTTTAAAGCAGCAAAAATGATTCCAGAAAGCTTTAGGTGTGATACCAAGGAAGGGAAGATCAGAAATAGCAAGGTTTTGATAACTATTTGTCTTCCGGTTTGCTTGGTTGGGGGTAACTTGAGATCCTGTGTGTTGGGTAATTTTCCGTGTTCCTCACGAGGTTCAGAATAACCTATTTGGATTATGCAAATGCTCATTCAAAGGAAGAGGCAGAATTATGTTAGTTTGTCCTGTAATTCTATTGAAACTATGATTTATAGGGCCCATTCTCAAGGAAGACTTGTTTCAAATGAACACAGGCAAGCAACATTTTTTTGTTGTTTTTTTCGGTACGTGGGCCTCTCACTGTTGTGGCCTCTCCCATTGTGGAGCATGGGCTCCGGATGCGCAGGCTCAGCGGCCATGGCTCACGGGCCCAGCCGGTCCGCGGCATGTGGGATCTTCCCGTGCTCCGCGGCTGGAGAGGCCACGGCAGTGAGAGGCCCGCTTACCGCAAAAAAAAAAAAAAAAAAAAAATTTCCTTTACTGTCCTGACCCACTGGGACAGTCATCTCAACTAGCAATAACTCTGAGTGGTACTTGGTACTTGACCCTACACACACGGGGCTTGATGGGTCTTGCTGTATTTAAGGGCAGTAAAATTCAACTACACATAATCATCTCTGGCTTAACCCAAGAAGAAAGGGAGGCAACCAAGCAGGCCCCCTCTATGTGTACATGACCCTCACCATGCTCACCATCACCTGAGTGAGAAAACTCACCTTCTGGAGAAGAAGATAGAGGGCAGGAGGTCTGTTATCTCTCTTTGTTGTGGAGGTGGTGGACATTGGTGACACAGGCAAAGCAATGGTTAGTCTGTTCAGACCTGCTAGGTAGGATAGGTGGTTGTTTCAGGCTGAATTTAATTAATTGCTTATATCTTGGCTGAGTCATTAGGAGTTTATGTTCTAGTCTTCAGCTTTGCATGATCCAAATTGCTGTTCTCATGGTTCCTCTTGGGATGACCGGGCTTTGGAGGATTAATCCAGTCTCTCAGGGGGCAGGCCAGTGTATTGATTTCAGGGGAGAACATTGCCTTGAAGAAGGACAGATTTGGGGTGCTGCTTTCCCACTGAGAAATTCTGTTTACAATACTAAAGCAAGATGCTATTTAAATATTTTTCCTCAATTGCAGATTCCTCCTCTGGCCTCTGCTGCCTTCCTCATCAGGCTGAAGCAGGACCTTGGCAAAGTTTATTCAGCAAAAATTTAATTATTATTCTAGTTCTTGAACCTTGGTAGCCCCTGGACTCTGTTCTTGGAATTTCCAGAACAGCCTCAGGAAAGGAAATCTCTTTCCCCAAACCTCCTTTCCCACTTTAGCTGCAACTTTTCCGGGGACCACCCTTCATGGACCGGATCCCCTGGAGCTCAAATGTCCACAGTAGATGCCACACAGTGTCTGGGGCCGCCTGCAAGGGCAGTCTGGTTCTGCTGCCCTCTCTGACCACAGTGGGCTTGTTCTGTCTGTTAACCATTGGGTCACATCCCCCTCCCCACCAAGGTTGCAATTCTTACCCTCCACCTCTCCTTCCTCATTTGTCCTTAACAGGTACCAGACCCTCTTATTATTAAGGAGCATGGCATGAAGCCATGTTGCAGCTTCCGGGTAGAGTTTATCTCATAAGCCCCGTGAATGATTCTGGCACCCATCATAAAGAATAATGGGTTATTTCTGGGAAGGGCCCTGAAATATGACCAGAAAATGTCTGAGCTCATCACCTCTGCCCTGCCTCTCATTCAATTTGTTGTCAGACGGTAATATCTCTTGACCTTGCTCCCACATTTTGCAATAGTTCCTATTTGGGGGCCTCTAAACGCGAGACTACTCACTACAGCAGAGTAATATTATAATTGTTATTGCTATGCTTTATCTGCTACAGCATCCTTGAAGTGGTAGCTGAGCATTGCAGAAATTTCAAATATCAGCATCAGGTTGACCCTTTAAACAGAGAGCAAAGGGGAAAAGATTTAGAAAGATGCTGTTGGGGGTAAAATTGGGTATCCTAGAAATAAAGGAGCCTAGGTTTAGATACCCCAACATGCTGGGTTATTAGGGACCATTAATACAAGTCAAATTTTATTTTAGAGTGTAGACTTCTTCAGTCTTGTGCTGATCCTTCCCAGTACACTAATGCAGGCTAGCAGTGCAGGATCTGGGAAGTACTTCTGGGAGGATCCACCTACTACGTAGCCTTTTTTGTTTGCCATGGAAGAGCATTTTAGCAGATGTGTGTATTTAAAAGTGGTCTGCACTCTTCCCCCACACCAGTGTAAATATTGTAAGCATGAACATCTGCCCCATATCATTGATGACTACAGGGCAAATTGGCCTTCGATTAGGAGGATGAGACAGCAAAATCCTCATCAAACCAATAGTGGCATCTCTAAGAGTTGGCTGGGGTCAGGCAGTAAGGGAGCTTAGTCCCCTTTAATCTCCATTTTTGGGAAAACTTTTATTTAAAACGGTTATTCAGGTATTATATGAAAATAGTTTTTAAAAAATCGAATAAAGGAATTCCAATAAAAATAGTAGTAGCAGCCAGGGCATGCTTTGTTGGGGGATTTTTCCCCTCTGATACAGTTACATAGTAATGTCCCAAGCAGTTGCTATTCCATCAATGCACGCATCAGTATATGAAGATTATGTTGACTTGGAATAGTGCTCTCAGTAGCATGAATAAGAAAGGAGTCTTTATTATTTTAGGCAAGTAATATTTGAGCCCTACCAAAGGATTGCATGTACCCCAGCCTATCCTGACTGATACAATCAATGCAAGTACAGTGGTCAATCACTAGGGCTCTGATTTCAGACAGACCTAGATTTTTTTTTTTAAGTTTTGAATTATATTTTATTTTTTTATACAGCAGGTTCTTATTAGTTATCCATTTTATACATATTAATGTATACATATCAATCCCAATCTCCCAATTCATCCCACCCCCCCCACCACTTTTCCCCCTTGGTGTCCATACATTTGTTCTCTACATCTGTGTCTCAATTTCTGCCCTGCAAACCAGTTCATCTGTAGACCTAGCTATTTTTTAATTGAAGTGTAGCTGATTTACAATAGTGCATTAGTTTCAGTTGTACAGCATAGTGATTCAGTATCTTTGCAGATTATATTCTATTATAGGTTACTACAAGATAATGGGCATAATTCCCTGTACTATACAGTATATCATTGTTCATTATCTATTTTATATACAATAGTTTGTATCTGTTAATCCAATACCCCTCATTTGTCTCTCCCCACTTCCCTCTCCCCTTTGGTAACCACAAGTTTGTTTTCGATGTCTGTGAAAGACAGACCTGGATTTGAATCCGGGCTCTGCTGTCTCCTAGCTATATGCCTTAGGTAGACTTCTGAACCTCTCTCAACTGCAGTTCCTTCTCTAGAAAACACTGATAATAGGATTGTTGCAAGGCTTGGATGACAAAATACATGTAAAACATTCAGCACATGAGTAAGTGCTCAGTAAGTGGTAGCTTTCAATGATTAACAGTGTTTTTAGCCTATTTAACATAAGTTCACAGGCAATATACATACAGGAGGAATGTGTGTGAGCTGGCAGAGTTATTGCACTAGATGGAATACTGCCTTTTAGGAGATACAGAAAGGAGTAAGTTCTTCAAGCTTTGTGGTGAAAATAAGTGCACATATGACTATTTTGTGATAGTGGAGGGGAAGGGGCCTTTATTTTTGGTCTTTTAAAATAGTATCTCTGCTTGTTCACACTCCATTCAGAGAACAAGTCCTTTTTACTAAACCTTGATGAATTCTGTGCTAAAAATATTCCATTCCCATTTGGTGCAGTGAAATGTCATATCCATTAAACACCAACATACCAAATGCTGCATGCAGATCCTCAACCCAGCAAATCCAAGCTAACAGGAAGCTGTGATCATCCTCAGCTTATTCATACTGTACATCTCAGCAGATTATCCTGAAGGATTCTCTAAGGCTTAATTGTTATCTTAGAGCTATTTTAAATTATAAACATAAAGAACTCATGTACTACAACAAACTCATTTTTAAAGAAAGAAAATTGTGGCCCAGGGAATGAAAATGACTTCTCAAGGTCACAAAAATATAAAAGTGCTGGAACTGGGCCCAGATCTCCAAACTTCCAAGCTAATTTTTTTTCCCCCATTATAACAGAGAGCTACAGAATTTTCAGAGCTGGAAAGACCTTCAGGATGACCTGATCCAGTTCCAATAAGTTATAGAGGAAATTGAGGCCAAAAGAAACTTAAATGTCTCACCCAGGGTAATACCTAAAGCTAGCACGTGCTAGAGTTTGGGGCCAACTTTTGTAGCCATAGGCTTGGTGCTCTTGACATGCCACTGGTCAGTCCAATGTGGTTATTTAGAGTAGGGGACCCCAAGTCCCAGTTAGTGGACTGGGAATGAGCTATCAACATCAGAATCACCTAAGGGATGTTTAAAAATAAAAATTCCTGGATCCCAGCCTTTGCAGGTTCAGTTTTAGTGGGTCTGAGGTGAGGGCCCCAGAATCTGTATAGTTAGTTTGCTTTCTAGGTGATTCTGGGGGACATCCAGATTGGGGAACCATTATTATTATTATTATTATTTACATCTTTATTGGAGTATAATTGCTTTACAATGGTGTGTTAGTTTCTGCTTTATAACAAAGTGAATCAGTTATACATATACATATGTTCCCATATCTCTTCCCTCTTGTGTCTCCCCCCATCCCACCCTCCCTATCTCACCCCTCCAGGCGGTCAAAAAGCACCGAGCTGACCTCCCTCTGCTATGCGGTTGCTTCCCACTAGCTATCTACCTTACGTTTGGGAGTGTATATATGTCCATGCCTCTCTCGCTTTGTCACAGCTCACCCTTCCCCCTCCCCATATCCTCAAGTCTGGGGAACCATTATTAACAGAAGCCAGCACTTTATATTCTGTTCTCTGCTGAGACTGGCCGATGATAATTTCCAGATGATGACGAGATACCTATGGGAAAGCTTAGTCAGGGAAAGTCCTGGGCCATCAAGGAGCCTCTAAGATTTTAATCTGCAAAGCCAACCTCAAGATAACTAGAGCAAGGAGAGAACTGCCCTCGCCAGATGGAGATTGATCTGAAGTGGAAACACATCCAGGAGAAGAGAAAATGATCTAGGAACGCTTGGTCTCATCTCCTAGGCATGGGTGGCCACTAAATCAGAATTGGCAGCTTGACTTCACTTGGGAAAACATCCTTTTAAAATAAAGGTTATCTGTTTAAATATTTTAAAACAGAATATTTGAGAGAACACCATTTAAAAATGTATATAGAAATTGTACCAGTGAATCATCATGAATAATAGACAAAGATGGGAGGTTATGTTTTGTCAAGTTTCACAAAATAAGAGCTGGAAGGGCTCTTTGAAACCTTTTAGTGAAGGGATTCTAAACACATCTGAAGCCGTGGCTTCTCCTCTGGTTACCCTGTCTCTCTAAGTAGAGGATCTCAGTAGAGAGCACACCTCTTGCTGATGCCTGTTGTTGTTCTGCCTATGCGGCATCCTTTCCTCCTTTTTAACAGCACTCTAATTTTACTTTAGGGAATCACCCTTACCTCACTCTCATTCCACGTGGTTCTCATCCGTGGGTTCCAGGGGTGGGCACATGTCCCAAGCTTAGCCAGTCAGAGCACTCTATCCTTAGCCAAAACAATTACTTCAGGTGGGCACTCTGGCCATTGAGCATCATCCTCCAACCTGTGCTAAAACTACTGAGAAAGAGGTCTTGTTACTGGGCGTGGCTAGACTGGCAAGAGGCAATGTCGGAGCTGCTGGTGGCTGTCTCTTCACCGTGAACGGAGAGACTGCCTTAGGAAGAAGTCAACATGGAGGAAAATAGAGCCAAGAGTCAGAGAAAGACAGACTAATGAAAATATCACCTGAGTTTCTGGTCTAGGTTTTTCTGAAGCTAGATGCATTTTTATGTTGAAACTAGTTCAGTTGGATTTCAGCAACTGACAACCAAAAGAATCCTGACCACCGTGTCTCCTCAGGGATCAGAAGCTGGGGTAGAGAAATGGTTGTGTGTATTTAGAAATACACCCACGGATAATTCTGATACACCCATTGAGAGTGAACAGAGTTTGGAGACAGGAAATGGGACTATGCTTTTCCTCACTAGACCACTACTGGTTGAGAATGACTTATGCTAATTGAGGAAGCTTGACCAAAGTCACCTAGCCTCAATAGAGTAAACCCCTTCTGAACCTGATTCTGTCTTCTTTTAGAAAAAAAAAGAGAAACATTATACACTTAAAAAAAATAAGGGCACATATCACTACAAACCCATTCTATGTAATCATTATACACATTTTGCAGACAAGATTAACTTACCGAGGGTCACAGAACTAATAAGTGGCCACATTGAGATGCAAACCCAGGTCTGCTTGAGTCTAAAACATATTCTGTTAACCACTGTGTCTACTGCCCCAAAGCGAGAATTGACGTGGGCACCATCAGGCTAGACCTACAGGCAAAAATGAGAAAACGTGGGTCACATCTCACTTTTCCTATAGATCTTACTTTTGCCTCTTTTATGTTTTTGCATGCTGCCTTTTAGAAATAGCCCCAGTGGTGTGCAAATCCTTTAAGGGTAGGGACAATTTCTTGCTCATTTTTGTTTTGTTTTTGTCATTTATCATAGTGTTTTGCACATAGTAGGTGATCCATAAACATCTTCAATGAAATTGCGCTTGCTGTGTCCATAGGTGTAGGTATCTGATAGCCTGAGGCTACTAGGAACACTCTAGGTTCCTGAGTGGTATATCTGTCTATCTGGCAGTTTACAGAGTTTGGAAGTTTTAATATGTTTTGTCTTTAAGCACTTCAATGCATGGTGTCACTGATGAATACTATCCAAATGAATCTTGACTTTGCTTCTTAACTGGCTATTTGACTTGGGCAAGTTACTTAGCTTTTCTAAGACTCAGCTGTCTCATCTGTAAAATAATACTATTATATAGAACTATAAAGGATAAAAATGATAATGCAGGTAAAGCACTTAGTATATTACTTGGCTCATAGTAAGTGCTCAATAAATGACACCCATTATTATAATGAAATTAAAATATTAAAGAATATTTCCTAAATTAAAGGTAGAATTGTTAAACATGTGTGGGTAGACAAGGTCAGGGAAATAAAGGACAAAGGACAGTTGTCCTGAGATCGGGTACTATTAAGAGGACTGATTTCTGGGATACAGTTTTGCTGGGAATTATTGTTCAAAGCTTCATCTAGGCAAGATGCTTCCCCTTGGCATCTCTGAGTAGTGCTGACCATGGATGTGGATCCTTACCTGGGGATAAAAATTGTAAAGGGCATAGAATTTCCAGGAGTATCAAACTTCTCATCCTTAGGGTCTCCATGGATTAATTAAATCATTATTTAAATTAAATAAATAAATAATAAATTAATTAAATAAATTAAATCATTAATTAAATTCCTAGCCTTCAGTTTTGTGGACTAGGTTTTAGGTAGATCTGCAGTATGTGTTTTTAATGACTCTGGAAAGAAATTATGTCTCTTTTACCTCCCATCTCACCCTGGTTACCCCTGGGGAGCAGGTGGGCCTATGCGGGTCTGCTCTTTTGGGGTAATCCATGGCGAGGTAATCCATGGGACTGGAAATTTACCACAGGGAATAGGGAATGAGGCTGCTTCTCAGATATGTGAACATGAAGGCTGAAGCTGCTGGGCTTAAATCTATTTCATTCCCACCAACTTTGTGTTCTCTCTAAAAGTGGGACTGTTCTAGGAGATTGAGGGTGGGGTGGCATAGAATGATCATAGCTGCCTAGGAGACAGTCCTGACCCTCAGGGATGTGTAACCTGGTGGGAGAGATGGACATACCAACAACTAACCAAACGGCAAGGCAGAATGAATTGTGAGTCTTGCTCATGGTAAAAGCAACGTGCTGAGAAAGCCAGAGAAAGGAGAAACCCTATCTAATTGGTTCGATGAGAAGGACTAAGATTTCAAAAGGTAAAAGAGTAAGGAAAGGGCATTGTAGGTGGTTGCAGCAGCCTGGGCACGGAAGCATGTAAGTGCTTAGATAGGCAGGGATTGGCCAGTTGTGTGGGTAACAGGTGGGTGGGTGAAGTGGAGGATGCTAGAGTGGGAGAAGAAGCTGGGTCAAATTTTGAACTCCACGTTCAGAACTTTATAGGGCCATTGTAGGTCTTCCTGGGCCTGTGGTTTCTGTGGATGCCCTGATGCCCTTGATAACAATCGTATGAAAATGCGTCTACATTCCACATTAAGATTGACATATAACTGCAAGAGCTGAAATGAGTGAGTTGAGCTCTCATTGACTAGTTCAGTTTACCTGTAGATGTGGTTCTAGGACCATTGCCAGTCCAAGAAGACTGTGGAATCCATTTGGGATGAGATAAGTCCAGAACTTGAGAGGAAGCGCTGAGAAACTCTTACAGCAATTTGACATTGCCACAATAACCAAGCGCGTGATTGTTTTTCTAGTAATTCATTTTTATTCTAATTTCCAAAAATATTGGTCCACAATATAAATGGAAATACGTTGGTCTAAAATACATTGGAGATTTTAAAATTTCCATGGTCCAATTTTTTTTTTAAACACTGAAAATATTTTTAGAAAGTTGAGAAGCTCTGAGCTAGTTGAAATAATACTACTTTTTAAAGAAATTTGTGGTCAGAGATGACAGAGGAGAGAGTCAGTGGATTTGAATGTAGAGCAATAGAAATTATACAGTTTGAATAGCAGAGAGAAAAGAGATTGAAATATCTAGTACTCACCACTGTATCTACCTTATAGTACATTGTGCCTAAGTGTTCTGACTTGGTCGAAGATAATTTTGTGGCAAATACAGAAAACCACACAAACTAACCTAAAGCAAGACAAAATGTGTGTGTGTGTGTGTGTGTGTGTGTGTGTGTGTGTGTGTGTGGTGGGTTGTTATAAGAAGGTTACAGAGGTATCTCAAGGAATTCAAGGACAGGGAGTGCCATTGGATATCATGAGGGATGGAGTGGAAAATGAACAATCACTAGGAATCAGGGCTGCTTCTCCCCATCTCCTCTCTCCCACTCTTACTCCTCACTCCTTTCCCTCTGGGATGGATGCTGATCCTCATTCAGGAATAAAGGACTTATTTTCCCAGCTTCTGGGAGTACTAACAGAAGATGGGTCTCTACTGTCTGCCTTCTTTGGGGATTGCCTTGGCTGAAAAAACAGCCTCACCCAAGGCCATGCTTTCTTCCAGGGACAGCCCACGTCCAACGGAGCTATAAAGGTCTGATCCCCTTGCTCCAACTTGGGACAGCTGAGAAAGGACATCTCAGCTCTAGAGCTCCCTACAGGGTTGCTTTTGCTAGAACTGCATCACAGTTCAGCTGCTTTCTTTGCCAAATTCTAATTCCTTCTCCCTTCCCAGTGTTGGTCTCAAAGGTACTACCTAATACATGTACATTAACTTCCCAGAGTCTGGTTCTCAGGTGACCCAAGCTGGGACACCATGCCTCCCAATCTTCTTCCCACTCTCCCTCCTCCCTTCCTTTTTACTCTCTCGTTTCCCCTCCTTCCCTCTCCCTTTTCTTACCCCCTTTCTCTCTTCTTCCCTCCTTCTTTTTCCACTCCCTCCCTCTCTCTTGACTATGTAGTTTCTCACCCCTCCTTTCTGAGTGTCTGCTTCATTCTCTTCTCACCTTTCAGACCAGTTCCCTCTGCTCTTCTGGTTCATGGACCATCATGGCTGCTCCAAAACAGAGTAATGCCTCAGCCACCATCATTGTAGCGTATGCTTTCGGTCACCCACCCAGGTGCCCTTTGCTAGGCTGGTGCACCCATCCTGCAGTGTGGGTGTTGGTTAATGACTGCTTACATTGGTACCCTTCTCTGCAGGATTACCCTTAGCCAATTGCAACCTTCTCAGCTGGAGATGCCTGAGAGGTTATGCCACACATTCTTCGGTCACTGACTGTCAGATGAGGGATATAAATGTCCACATTCCTTGCTTCAAGGCAGGACACACTCTGTAGTACCATTCACGCTTTAGAGTTCCACATGGGGTCAGGCTGCAGCTGGACTTCTCCTGAAAGGACATCTTTGCTTGACATCTTCCCCTGCCCTATGCGCCTCTCTCTCCCTTACCTGAGAGCACTCCTTCAGTAAATCCCGCTGCTTCGAGGGAACCAAATTTAAGATCATCACCTTACAAGTCTGGTGCCTGTGGCTAATTGGCCCAGACTCTGCTGTCCTAATTCCAGATATCCAGGAAGGAGAAGGGATTGGCTTAGGCTGAGCCTAGCCCAGCTTCTGGATTGAGCACCTAGATTGAGAGTTCACTCCAGGTCCAATCATTTATGGCTGGAGAGCGGGCAGAGTTGCATAGTATAGAGTAGATGAGGGTTACAGGGAGAGAGGGCAACTCTCAGAAAACACTGGTCAATTCCTGCAAAAGTGGACCCTACCATATGTCCTCCTTCTCAGTCTTTCTCAAATTTATTTTCTCGGTCAACCTCTTCACTCCTCACCTCTCTCCCCATCTGCAATCCCAGGTTCCAATGGGAGGGTTTTGAAAGGTAGCACCATGTGATGGAGAAGGGACTGGGCCAAGTGTCAGGAGGCCTGGACCGTAGCTTACCTCACCTAGCTTGCTTCACATCTCAGGGTCTCAGCTTCGAGGTAAATTAGACAGTTGGTTTGCTAACTTAAACAGCTAATGCTTCTATGAAAACAAACAGGGCAGAGTCTAGATCCACTATCTCTGCAGCCCTGAAGTCAGCAGAGTACCTGGCACAGAGTCGGAACATACTGAAAACAGGAGATAGCCTTTAAAAATGAAATGACAGGTACTTCCCTGGTGGCACAGTGGTTAAGAATCCGCCTGCCAATGCAGGGGACACGGATTCGAGCCCTGGGCCGGGAAGATCCCACATGCCGCAGAGCAACTAAGCCTGTGCGCCACAACTACTGAGCCTGAGCTCTAGAGCCTGCGAGCCACAACTACCGAGCCCGCGTGCCGCAACTACTGAAGCCCACGCACCTAGAACCGGTGCTCCAAAACGTGAAGCCACCGCAATGAGAAACCCCTGCACCGCAAGGAAGAGGAGCCCCCGTGCGCCGCAACTAGAGAAAGCCCGAGCACAGCAATGAAGACCCAATGCAGCCAAAAATAAATTTAAAAAAAAAAAAAGAAATGATGGTGAATTATATTACAACAGTAAGGTAGAGCATGACCCCAAAGCATACAATATTCTGAGTGTGGAGCCCATTAGTAATAGCTAGCACTTGGTGAGTGCTAACTTGTGCCATTCTGTGTTAAGCACTTCCCATGCTATTCTTTACATGGTTACTACTGCAGTATAACAAATCACCCCAAAACTTGGCCTTTTAAAACAACCATTTTATTATGCTCTTAGATTCTGTGGGTCAGGAATTTGGACGGGGCATCATAGGGATGGCTTGTCTCTGCTCCATGATTTCCGGATCCTCACTTGGGAAGATTTGATGGGCTGTGGTGACTTGACAGCTGGGGGCTGAAATCACCTGGAGCCATCTTCACTCACAGGACTGGTGGTTGATGTGGCTGTTGGCTGGGACCTTATCTGGGGCTGTCGACCAAAGCTTGGGCTTCCTCAGAATGGTAGCCTCAGGCTAATAGGACTTTCTATGCAGCAGCTCAGGCCTCCCAAAGGGATTGTCCCAATTTCACAAGGCAGAAGCTTCATTGTTTTTATGACTTAGCTTCAAAAGTCAAACTGCATCATTTTTACCACGTTCTGTTGGTTACAAGGCCATCCAGATTGAAGGATAGGGGAATTAGGCATCACCTCTTGATGGGGTTGGGGGAAGTTCTCATAGAGCAAGTAGGCTGGGAGATATTGTTGTGGCCATATTTGTAAAATTCAGTCCACCATGTGTGCATTGTTTCATTTAATCCTTCTGTTGTCCTTTGAGTAGGCATCATCGTACCTTTACAGATGAAGACACTGAGGCTCAGAGAGGTCATGTCACTTGCCTGTGGACAAAATCAGGACATTGCAGGGCTGGACTTAAACCCAGTCTGTACCAAGCAGGTGTTCTCCAACACATATGTGCTGCTTATAGGACAAGGGAGCAAAGAAAGTCAGACATTCAAAGGCCAGGTCTCCCTATGTGTAGGATTGGGAGCGGGTAAGTCTTCTTCTTGTCCCCCCATAACCCTGATGTCAGAGTTAGTATCTTCCCCATGTGGTAAAGGAGTCTGGTTTCTATGCATAACTCCCCAAGGTGTTGCTTTCCAGAGACTATGTAACTATTATGTGTACCTCTGACGCCTCAAGTTCTCCAGGCATGTGCTGCCAGTGGAGTTGCTGTCTGTCCCACCTGCCCCCACGCCCCTAGTCATTTGGCAAAAGATTCTGGGGAACAATGAGTTGGAGGGAGCTCTGATCCCTTCTGTGAAGGCAGCACACAGAACCACATCATGCCAAGAATATCTTCTGTGCCCTGATCCCCTTTTGAAATCATGTCTTCCCTTTAAGTTCAAACAAGGACCACTTCTTGCAGGAACTCATTGTGGCTACTCCCCCGATACTTAAAATCAGAATGTTCAGGTGAAATTTGGCACTCACTGCTAACTGTAGTTTTTTGTGTCCTAACCCCCCATTAGTCTTCTAAGCCCCCACGGATCAAAGACTATGCCCTCCTCTTTCCTCAATTTTCCTCCCCAAACCAGAGGAATGATACCCCGTTCTTAATAGGTACTCAAATCAGTATGACTGATTAGATCAAAGGGCCTCATGAAGTTTATTATTAAGTTTATGACAGGAGGACACGTGCATCTTCGAAAGTAGTTTTTAAGAGCCTGCTCTATCACAGGCATTGTGCTAAGTGCTAACATACCGTGTGATCCAGGAGCAGGAATTTAGAAAATCAAATATGAGCCTCGTAGGCACTCTGCAGTATGTCAGTAACGTATCAGAACTGGTGTCTAGAAGTGAAGCATCCTTGGTCATATTAAGAGGACTTCATATGGGATACATCTGAGACAAGTGCTGTAAGGTTACAATCTCTGTCAGCTGTCAGATGATTCCAGAGTCAAACATTTAGAAAGCCCCGGAATAGGGCTTTAAAAATCCAAAATCTTGACTTTGGCTTCTTCTCTAAGTTGTCTGAATGATGTTTTTAGCTGGAACTATCAGATAGAAAAGGATGGGTCTAACTGTCAAATTAGCCTTCTTGTAACAGGCAAATTTCACTACCTTTCTTTCCATTTGTCACCATTTCACCTCAAAATGTTCCCCAAAGCCATGCCCTTTAGAAACACCTTTGAATGTTCAAACTCAACTGATCGTCCTATTAATAAATGATGAGTAATCAGTATCAGTGTTTATCTTCACTCATTATGCACACCATAAATTCTTGATCCAAATATAACCCTATTGTATAAAATTCCTTCCTCAACATACCATCACCAAGAATAAAATAACTCCTGTAAATAATTACCTTTGGGATATGAAAGAAAATGTAAACATTTTATTTGGCAGTTGTTTCTGAACACATGAATAAATAAATGGAAAAGTACATATTCATATTTCTTTTTGGAGTAACAGATACCATTAAACGCTTATTTACACATCTTCACTGCAAAGAACAGTTACACAATTCAATTTTGTCTTATAAAAGGTAACTTCCCACACCACTGGACTGGACAGGAAAGGATGGAGATTACGGGTAGTGCTTGGTTCTAGCAGCCTCAGTGTTTGAAAGGCATTCATTTGCAAGTGTGATAAGAAGAGTCATCATGCATTGAGTTCATCCGGATCATATACTGTAGAAAGTTTCCGATGGCAGCCACAGAATTTCGTGTGTCATGCGCTTAAGTCAACTATGACATGTTTGTAAATCTGTGTGTTTCCCTTAAAACTGGAAGCAAAAAGAAAATTACGCTTATTAATGGACACATGCGTGAATGATCTTGGTGCCTGAACATTCAATTCCTGAAATTTTACAAATTTGGCTTTCTCTGCATCCCAGTTATACACTTGAGTAAAGGAATAATCACTTCCAAGAATTGCGTATTGATAGTTATTTATCTGAAGAGGCTGGAACACCATGGATCCTCGCGATGGCATCCTCTGAATATCCTGAAATGAGGAGCCTCCCCATTTCATTACTTTGGAATCACCAATGAATCTTGTCAAGCAAATGTACACGTCACCTTTCACTGAGAAGTGCTTAACGGCATATACATCTTCCATGTTAGGAATGTCGGTTTGGTTAGTAAATAATTGTATTGCTTTGTTCCACTGATAAATTACAGGACGCTGGGAACTACTGGACAGGATTAAATGAGGCGTTCTGAGTGTCTGAGGTGTTCTGGCTATTTCTAGATATTCCACATCAGTATCCCTGTACCACGCATGTAAAGATTGATGGGAGTAGAATCCATTTCCGTTCCATTTATAAATGGTAGTAAAACCAGCTTTTGAACTGTCAGCAACCACAAAGTACCAGTTGTTTTCAATCTTGAACGTTTCAATGTCATTGGGTTTTCGGATTTTGAGAATTTCAATATCCTGGATTTTTATGAATTTATTTGCAAAACTGTCTCTCTTATAGATGTGAGAGCCACCGAACAGCTGGGCCACAATAACATAGAGCTGAGTTTCAATGACTATAGGCTTGCACACTACAGTGGACGTGCCTGGAAAAGACAAATGAGAGATTAGGAGGATGGCCATCCTCTTTTGGACATGTTAATACACATGCCGAAGCCATGCAACTGCCACCAAAATCATTTCCTTGGTTGATTAGGCAAAAGGCCAATTTCCTAATCAGGTCCAATGGCAGTGGGATCCCGAAGTTCTGTGCCTTTGTACCTCATGGAGCCTTGTTATCAATAACTGAGTTGTCATGTCACATCCAACGTGTACTAGACGTTCAGGACGTTCAGGATACATGGCTACAGCCTGAGTTTTCTCCTCTCACTTTTTTTTTTTTTGGCCAAGCCATGTGTGGATCTCAGTTCCCCAACCAGGGATTGAACCCGTGGCCACAGCAGTGACAGCACCAAGTCCTAACCACTGGACCGCCAGGGAACTCCCTCTCCTCTCGCTTCTTACAGAAAGAAAGCATTGCTTTCTCTGACATATCATGAGTTGGAAACTGCCATTTATTGAGCACCAATTTGCTTTGCCAAATCATCTCATTAAATTTCCCAACAATCTTAAAAGATAAATATTATCACCCTCCCTTTTGCAGATGAGCAGACAGAAGCTCAGAGAGGTTCGGTGCTGCTAGGAGAAGGCAGAGTTGGGATTCAAACCCAAGGCTACAAGCATCTCTATGCTTTTAACCCAACCTGGGGTGGGCAGTTAGCTGTACAAGGACTTCCAACTTGGCCAGCATTCCACAAGGTTCTAGAAGAACCTCACAAAGTTTTGAGCGGTAGTCTGGGCAGCCCACAGCTCTACCTGCAATTGGTTTGCTCTATGTATAAACTGCTTCTTGCTCTAGAATAAACTGACTTTCTCCTGAGAAAGGAGAGAGATGCCACTTGTGAAGCTTTAGGTCACTGGCGGCAGAAAAGAAGGAAGAGAAATCCTTGAGAAAAGTGAAAGAGGGGTACAGTCATGGGCGAAGCTCCTGGATGTTACTTTGGGAAATCTCAGAAAACTACATGGGAGTCTGTCAGAAGCCTAGCTCAATATCCTTTGTTAAGAGTTTAACATTTATCAATAGATTCTGATCTCATAGAGGGAGCTTGGCTCTAGGAAATCCAAAGAGAGCCGGGCAAATCTGGTCCCAGGCTTTTTCTGACTGCAGCTCTAAGGGCTTTGAGGTAATAAGTTCCAGATCAACTCTTTCTATTAATCGGCTCCATCCATAGGCAAAATTATTCTAGTTGTGACACTTTTCAAGGCTGTGTAATTCTGTGACCTTGGGAAAATCACTTCTCTGGGATTCAGTTTTCTCTTCTGTACAATGAGGGTTGGAACTAGATGAGAGATGGCCACTAGTTTTCAACCATATACCAATATTGATTGATTGATTGTGACTGCCTGGAGAACTGTGTTAAGAAGGATTCTGTCCTCTGCAAGAAAGAGCATCATGATACATTAGCGATGTCTGTCTGGGGTGAGGGAGGGGATAGTGACTGTATATATGACACATATTCGTCATCCTAGACTAGATGATGCCATCTGAAAGTCTGCAAATACATGATTCATTTTTCATTTAAGTGCTCATCTAAAGATTCATTCAAAGCAATTGACAGACTGTACACATGTAAGAAGAACCTTACACAAAACTAAGGTTTAGATTTCACAAAGCCCTGCTGCAATCCATTGGAAAACTGAGGGGACTGCAGGAGATCTCCCATGAACATTTTGCAGAAGTAATGTTTTTGCCGTAAAGTTTGAGAGTCATTGATCTAAAATAACCTCCTTATTTTATAGTTAAAAAGAGGGGCCCAGTGAGGGTGAGTGGCTTGACCAGTTAGCTTGTGGCAGAACCTAGATTAGAACTCATAATTCTTAGTCCAGTACTTTTTCATTGAAGAAAAATAACCCACCTTTTATTGTATATTTACTAAGCTAGGTCCTATGCTAAGTTTCTTGAACATATGCTCCCATTGTTTTATAACAACACTGAAAGTTAGGTATTATTATTCCCATTTTACAAGTGAGGAAATTAAGCTTTAGGGAACAATCCCAGGCACTCAGTAAATGGTAGATTTGGGATTCAAATGATTCTCAACCTGCCCAAAGAATTCCCTGATATCATTCATCTTTTCCTGTTGCCCTTGGCCCAAGTGGCTTAACTTTCCACTCAAAATACGATCAGGCTTTTCGTACCTGTAATGTTGTCATAATTCCGGAAGGTCTTTTCTACGTGGTCCCATTCAAGGAAAATGCACTTTCCAGTGAAAGGCTGAGCGATGACTACATACTCATCGTTCATGTAAGAAAAAGTGTCTATGGACAGTGATTGAAAAGGCAGGTCTTGAGACTTTGCAAACTCTGCAAAAATTGAAAATGATGATGAGTAGCTGTGCTGATGCCTCATTCCTTGGCTAGATCTCAAATGTCCACAAGAAATATATTTATTCTAGAGAAACAGTGAAATGACAATTTTACTTTGCTTTTAAACACATGAATTTTAATGGTTCATAATATTTTTAAATTGCTCAGTTGGTTTTTAATATATATATTTAAAGAATCAGTTCCTGCATATGTAAAAAATTAGCCCTTATTCTAATTATATGAGGTGGAATGATTTGGAATACATTACCTGTAATGATGCAATCAAAATCCTTGGAGGAGAGACTATTGATTTTGCGCTTCTTGTATTCTGGAGGGCCTTCACAGTAGATGTCTTCGACAGTTGCATTGGTGTGGCCTAGCCATTCCACCAGCCACTTCAGTTTACAGTCACAATTAAATGAATTACCTCTCAGGTCCCTGAAAGACAAACTTCAGCTGCTTTTGATATACGAGGGCCCTTCCTTCCCAGGCATGACTTTTACTTTAGCAATTAACATGTGCAGAATGACCTCACCTGGCTTTATATAATGTCCCATAATCTACCTTCAACCTGACTGACCATTCACTTTGGGCTCAGAGAATGACCACAGTGTGCCCTTGCAGGCCACCCCAGTCAATGGAACCTCATCCGTATAACTTATTCCCTCTTGGATTTGAAGGTAGCTCAGTCTAGAGCTGTGCTGTCCATAGAAATACAATGTGAACCACATATGTAGTTAAAAATTTTCTACAGACACATTAAAAAACTAAAAAGAAAGAAGTGAAATTATTTTCATAGCATATGTTATATAACTCAATACATACAGAATTTTATCATTTTCACATATAGTCATATAGAAATTACTAATGAGATATTTTACATTCTCTTTGTATACTAAGTCTTTGAAGTCTGATGTGTATTTTATACTTACAGTATATCTCAATTTGGAAAATAAAATTTCAGCAGAAATTCATGATTTGTATTTAGAGTTAACAAAATTTACAGTTGAAAAAAACAGATTTATACACCCAAGTTGTTCCAAACATACTTAAAACTCTTCCAATGATTGAACAGAGAATCAGTTTTTAAATTTAAATTTAGTTTTGTATTTAATTTTTTAAAATTATGTAAAATTTAAAATTCAGTTCCTCATTTACACTAGGAACACATTTCAAGTGTTTGGTGATCACATGTGTGGCTACCATATTGGGCAGCACAGGTCTAAAAGAAAGATGTAGTGATTGTTGTACCATATTTAATTACATCGAGTAAGCTATTTGCTTTTCTTCTTCCTCACAGGCATAATTAACCCTGATCCTATTCCATGGTCTACAAATTCAATTTTAATAGGAAATGACTTCGACACACCCGAGTTAGTGCAGACATACAATAATAGCTCATGTCCATAATAAACTGTACAGCATAGATAGTTTAAATTTCCACATATGATCCCAGCTCACCAAGTTCTCTGTTTATTTGCATTGCTTCTGTTCAAAAACTCTATCTCTTTCCTAAAACCATTCTTGGTCACACAAAATTCCTAAGATAGGTACCACCTACTTTTCACACAGCATATGAGTACTTTTTAAACGTTGAAGCATTTAAAAATGTGTTTTGGGGGTAATTCAAGAAACGAAGAAATCTACTAAAAGGCAAGTCGGCATGGATCCTTGCACTTCTTAGATGATTCTTGGTTTGGGCATATCAAGGTAGGCCCAAGAGGCCAAACCCATTATGGGATTCCTTGGAGAGACTGAGCCAATTTCAAGTGTTTTTTCTTTTGCTAGTGTGGGGTATAGGCTGACACAAGGTTGGGCCAGAGGGTCCCCAAATCCGCTGTATCCCCAAGTCTGCTATGGAGAATCATCTAACTTCCAAGACATTCTCTGGACTCACCTCATATCTCAAGAATACTCTGACCCAGAATAATGAGTGTCAACTTTTCTGGGGTATTGTAAACCAGAGCGGTAACTGTGGTCTGTCCAAGACTATTTGGAAGTGTCCTGATTCTGACACTCTCTTGGAAATAAACCATCTTTCAGGAATTGGGGTAATAGGCGTGGAGGAGGGGTGGGGGGAATACTACAAGGAACAAAGGAAGTTTTTCATAGCTTACTGATTTGAAGTTAAATCCTAGGTTTAGGAGAAAATTCTTGACTCAAATTTTTGTTATTGGAGAAAAGTTGTTTTGAATATATATTCTGTAGCAAAGTACCTGAAAAATAAGAACTCCTTTGTTTTCATACATCTTTTGTTTGTTCCTGTTTTCTACCTTGTGACATTTAAATACCTTTCCAATGTTCTGGAAGGCACTTATTGAAGCTAAATTGCTTTTAAAAGGGTTAGGCATATATTACTTGCTTTGCTTACTACAAAATACACAAATTCCTTACAAAGATCTTTCACTCTGAGGCTTAAAAGTCAAAGTTTGAAAGCTCTTTTGTTTGAAAAAGGGTCAAAAATAATTAAGTTCATTCCCTTCCTGGGGCTTAAGCCAAATTCCTGGGGATTAAGCCTAGAGCTGTTGTTCAGTCTAATGAGAGAAAAGGCAAACTTTCCTCCCTTCTCCCACTTCCTGCTCCATTTCTCTCTTGACAGACCAACCCATGGGTATAAAACTTTCATCTTTATTCTGTCAGTTTCCCAGACTTCTTTATGTTTTTCCTTTGTAGCCCCATTTCCTGGACCTCATGAGAAAAAAAAGGCATCTTGAAACCTCTATCTAGCCCTCCTCTTCCTACCCCCTCCAAGTCCCTTGTCATCAGTCCCTGCCATACAGGCACACACTTTGTCAAAGGCAAACTTGGGACTATATTTTCAGAATATAGTGGTAAATACCATAGGAGACTCAAACATTAGTCCAACTAAATTCAAATTTTAAGCCAATTTAAAATTAAAATTTAAAAATTCTCATTTAATTTAAAGCCAATTAAAAAATTTAATAATCCACACCAGGCTTCTTTGTTAACGACTGCAAATTAATTAATTAATCAGTGATTTCTTAGGTCCTCTTACACATTTGTTAAAGAATCCAGGCCTTTGAAAATGTCTTTTGGGAGAGTCTGGAGGTTGTTGTTTGCAAGGCTCCTGGAAAAAAAAAAAGAATGATGTAAACTGTAGTCATAAATGAAATAAATGCATTTTATGACCCCTTATGTATTATGGTATTAAACAAACAAACAAGCAAACCCTCCAAAATACGAGTAACAGAATGATGCCTGGGCATTGGTCTTT
Source organism: Phocoena phocoena (assembly GCF_963924675.1). NCBI lineage: Eukaryota > Metazoa > Chordata > Mammalia > Artiodactyla > Phocoenidae > Phocoena > Phocoena phocoena. The sequence continues at coordinate 33,006,594 of NC_089234.1, forward strand.
CTACTTAGCACTGAGTATGAGCATCACACACTCAGGCATTCCATCTAAGGGATGCCTCCCTATGTCCATGGTCTCCATGTGCTCTCTCTCCTCTCACTCAGGCTGCCCTTCTCCTCCCTCCCCCCACCACCCCACTTGCTATAGAGAGCAGCTCAACCTCCAACTCTTAGTTCCAACAGCTCTCAAATTTGGAGGCCTGTCTGATCTATCCCCCTTCCAGCACATTCTTTTTGTTTCCTCCTTTTTCTACATTTTTCCCCCTTTAGCTCCATTCATTCATTCCTCCTTAGAAAATAGCTTCCTTATAAATATCCATCTATTCACCCATCCATCCATCCATCCATTCATCCATCCATCCATCCATCCATCCATTCATCCTCTTTAATCATCTCCTTTTCCCTTCTTCCAATTCTTGCCCTATTATCACAGGAATTGTTTTCTCCTTCTCTTTCTATTTGTTCTTTCACTTACCACTAAAATGATTCTGATGCTAATCAAGGGTAATAAGTAAGAAACAGTCCTGATAGTATCAAGGAAAGGGACATGTGTCCATACTGCAGAAATGTGCACATAACAAGGAGCAGATACTGTATGACAGGGAAGGGTACTAGGTACTGGTAATTTTCTATTTTTAACCAGCATTATACATGTACCTATTATATACTCTTCTTAGGAGTAGTTTTAATTTTCACAATAAAAATTAAAAACTAAAACTAAGGGCCTCCCTGGTGGCGCAGTGGTTGAGAGTCCGCCTGCCACTGCAGGGGACACGGGTTCGTGCCCCGGTCCAGGAAGATGCCACATGCAGCGGAGCGGCTGGGCCCGTGAGCCATGGCCGCTGAGCCTGTGCGTCCGGAGCCTGTGCTCCGCAACGGGAGAGGCCACAACAGTGAGAGGCCCGCGTACCGCAAAAAAAAACAAAAAAAACAAAACTAAAACAAAAGAGTCTATGCTGTCAGCCTCCAAAGCCCTTGAAAATTCTCTCACATTCCATTTAAAACACTCTCAAAAGTCTTCTATGTTTTCCACCTCCTTTAATTAATACAAGATTTCTCAAGTGCAAGCATTCAGAACTTTTAAAATCTATTTTTAAGTCATATATGTTGTTTTTCTGAGTTTTAGAAATTACCACTAGATTAGAAAGCTTTTTTTCAATGAACCTCGACACAGAAGAAAGGGAACTGAATCAGAAGTTTCCAGTCTCAGTGATGGTCCATTTTGTGACAAAGAGCACATCTTTGGAGTCATTCTTTCTGAGCTTGGTTTGAATCCCGGCTCCACTATTTACAGGCTGTGTGACTTTGGTTAGCTACCTTCTCTGCGACTCAGCTTTTTCATTTTTTAAGTGGAGGTAATAATACCTCATATCATAAGAGTGTTAGAAAAAGTAAATGCGGTAACTCAGGATGGTAGTTGGACTACTCTCAATAAAGGGCAGCTGGGAGGAGTGGGGGTGGGGGACAGGAAGGAGAAAGGCTTTTGTGTGGTCTTTGCCCAAGAAACATTTAGAAAACTGACCATACAAATGAACTGCTGTGACTGTCCGCCTATGCAGAATTAATAAAACGCTGCTAAAGAAGATTATTCCAGAGAACAGCTCCATAGTTCTTTTTACTGAATGGTGGTTAAATGAAGAGATTTCTTGGGTCTTGGACCAGTCTAGAATCTCTCTCAAGTTATGTGTCTCAATATAGTTGCTGGCACAATGTGTCCTGAAGTCCTCATGCTAACTTGTAAGTGGACGTCCCTCCCCCGGAAACCAGCACGAAGTGCAACTGGCTGCAGGGCATGAGCTTGGAGGAGGCTGGGTCATAGGACAGTGGGAGTGAAATGATGAGAGTCAAGTCCTGAATTACTGCAGCCACTAGGGTTACACAGGAAGAGGCACCATGTTTTTATTGCTGCCCTGGGCAGTTCTTTTAAACAGCAGGTGAATCTGAGAGTTCCCGCTTCCTGCCCAAAGAACAGAGCTCTAAGCCTCACATACCCAAGGTGTTAAGAGTCAGTGAACTTCATAGATACAGAGAACAAATTGGTGGTTGCCAGAGGTGGGGTTGAGGGGATGGGAGAAATGGGTGAACTGCGGGGTTTTCTGTTTGTTTTTTTTTGGTTTTTTGGTTATTAAAAAAAAAAAGATTAAAAAAAAAAGGAATTCCAAAATTAAAAAAAAAAAACTCAATGAGCATCACCACCTTAGGTTTTACTATGGGGTAGGAATGCACTGTATCTGGGTAACTGATGAGGGGTAGAACTGATTGGGAGAGAGCGAAAACAGGCCAATGCGAGGTTTGAGAAAACATGCATCAATGTTAATTTTTTTCTAGGATGACTTTGTAGTGAGTACTGGAAGGATGTTTTTCTCACCACTGTATCCCCAGTGCCTGGCATAATATAAGTCCTCAACAGCTACTTTTACATGAATGAATGAATGGGGCAGGCTGGAGTTGATAAGAAGAAGGACATCCATCCAGACAAAGAAAAGAGCAGAGAATGCTTCTCTTAGGCCCTTGTACCAAGACACCGAGTTAGGGAGAAATTGCAAAGCCCTGTGAATTACCGTTGCCCCACCTCCACGATGCTCACAAAGTACCCTCCCTCCTCTGAGCCCTCACTGTGGTAATAAGCCCTAAACAATAGGACGACTTTTCTTTCTTTCTTTTTTTAATTTGGCTGAGCCGTGAGGATTCTAGTTCCCCGACTAGGATTCGAACCCAGGCCCCAGCAGTGAAAGCGCCGAGTCCTAACCACTGGACCACCAGGGAATTCCCTAGGAGGGCTCTTCAAAGTGTGCCTGCCACTAAGCTCCATTCTCTAGGTCCTGACTCAGAGTCTACCTAAGAAACATTCTTTAAAACACCAGGGAAACGGCTGAATTGAGCACCTAGCTGCCTTGAGACTAGCTGAGAAGGGTCAAGCATTCTCAGTGGCAGGCAGGCTTTCCTACCCAATGGAATTGACGACCATTCCCTCCACTTTGGTGTTTTCATGGTTTACCTGAGAAAACCTCTAATTATGGAGTATGGAACCTACTGGAAAGTCTTCTCTCTAAGGCAGACCAGACTGGCTCAGACAGCACGTTTGTTTCAGTGCCACTGGGGTCTGCTGCTAAGAAAGCATCGCCCACGGCCATCTGGGGTGCTCCCAGGCTCCCTGCGGTGCAGATTCTCAGCTTGAGTTGGTGTCTCACTGAATTTGCGGTACTTCAAGTGCAGTTATTTTAATTTCATACAAAATGTTTAAAGGGGATAAATACACTACAGCATTCGGAGTCCTGATCCAGGACCAGCGGAAGTTAGGCAGTGAGGTTTAGTTTATTCCCACGTGATGGTGTTTACTGCATAGCACACTCTGTTCTAGGCACTTTGCATAGATTAACTGACCTAATCTCACGACAACCTTAGGATCTAGGTACTCCTAAGTATTTTATTATCCCCACCCCCATTTTTACAGATGATTATTATCACTTCCATATTACACATAAGAAATTGGAGGCACCATGAAGCTTAGTGACCTGCCTGATGTCCCACAGCTATTAAGGGGTAAAGCCGTGCTTTGAACCCAGGCAGTCTGGTGGCAGAGATCCCCCTCAGCCAGTATATTTACATGCATGTCATTGTAAAGGCCGAAATGAGGACATCCTGCCTGACTAACTGGAGACACACAGGCACCCTGAGCTTGGAGACTGCTGTATATATCTTTTGCACCTCCGCAGTGGTGAGCAGCCAGTAGGTGCTCCCCAGCAGGTAGGCATGGATGAGATTTTCCCCAAATGTCTTTATACATGCATGCAAAGAATCTTGCCTCCACTGGGCCTTAGCCACGAGGACACTCATGTGACGCCCAAGGGAACCTTTACGAAAACTTCATGGGTGTTAACAGAAACCAGTACAAAATGTTTAGAGATTTTGTGATCATTGGTCATAAATGATTTTTTAATTCATTTTTTCCCTGATTTCAGAAGTAATACATGGTCATCAGGAAAATTCAAACCTTTCTGAAATATATAAGCTATTCAAACACTTAAGTTAATCATGTATAATATTACAGTCATTCAGAATAATCAAGAGAGGGTCCCAGGATTTGTAAGGACTTAAATATAAGGAATTCTCTTTTTTTTTGAGGGGGGGTTGGTTTGAGGGGGAGAGGAGTCTATAGAGTAAGTTTTAAGTTGGCTATTAATGTCTTTTTAGAAGGTAAGTCTACTGAGTTAGATGTATAAGAAGGTGAGATAAGTTCATTGCTTCTTTAGGAATGAACTGAATTTATATCAATGCTCAGGCAAGTCCCTTGGAGAAGCTTTAGTGTTAGGCCAGGGTGGGAACCAGTTGGATCTAAAAGTGTATGTCTAACCCCAACTATTTGCATTTGGAGACTACAGCGAGGGTAGGGCTCCTCTCTTCAGGATCTTCTCTTCCTTCCCCAGCCATATTTGCTCCTCAAATGATATCCTGTGGAAGGATCCAGCCAGCTCCATAAAGCTTTCTGATCCTGCTATAATTTTTTTTCCCTTTTTCCTTTCTTTTTTGGCCACTGCATGGCTTGCGGGGTCTTAGTTCCCCAACCAGGGATTGAACCCAGGCCCTCAGCAGTGAGGGTCCGGAGTCCTAACTACGGGGCCACCAGGGAATTCCCCGGTCCTGTTATAATTGACATGGTGGAGAGGGCACTAGATGTCTCATTAAAGACTTCGGGAAACTTCTAACTTTTACCGCTACTAACTGGGGAGCAGCTTAAACTCAGGGTGTACCTCCGTGTTCTCATTCGCCAATGGGGATAGTGCCTGCCTTGTATCTTTCATAAGGTCATCAAGAGAGTGTAATGAGGTCAAGAATATGAAAAAGATTTGTAAACTCTTTCTGTAGGTTAGAGGGTGAGGTGATAATTCTTTGCTACTTGAATGTTTGCCTTTAATTGAGACGAATTGGTCTGAGGTGGAGGAAAGTGCACTTTGAAACCTAACACCTCTAAAATCTTAAAAAGAAAATTAATGGCTCAAACAAATGTCAGATTTATTTATAAGTGATAAATAATGGAAAATGAACTTGATGTGCTGAGCCGTCAGAGGGACATTTGGGCTTCAAATCTTCCCTACCCATCTCTTCTTGAAAGGAAAAAAGGAAAGGAGAAAAGAAAAAAGGAAAGAAGGAAGAAGCAGAGAACTACACCTGGAGGAACAGCATAATTAGAAAGGAGATCATGACCTGGGGACAAGGCACTCAGTGAGAAGATATATGTTCATCTAATTCCTCTTGCTAGACTGAGCTCTTCCAGGTTGGAGCTGGATTTTATTCATTTTTGTGTGGCACATCCTAGAGACTATTTAGGAGGAACCATATGGCAATGCCATTTTTGCAGATCCAAAAGAGTCTCATATTGGCAATACCACACGAATCAATCTAAGTGTTTGATAAAGATGCAAGAGATCTAAGGGTCATATTCAATCGACTTTAACCTGTTCCCTCCTAAAACCTCCTTCCTACCTCCAGCACCGGTCAGACAGGTGGGACTTCCCTTTCATTGTCTGACTCTTAAGATTCACGCCTCTCTCTTTGAAGGCTGCCTTTTGTGTTCCCTTAAGCTTGAAAATTTCTAGGTATTAAGCACATGCTGTACCAGTGCCTTCTTCTTATACTCTTCATACCTCTAAAGAAGGGGCCTCATAATGACCCAAATTTATATTTCCATTTTATTTGATGGGCATAATAGGCTCTAGTCAAACAAAATAAATGTTCTTCACTAGGATGTTGTATAAATTTTTTTCTTCCCCACTTTCCTCCCTTCCTCACCCCTCCCCTCTTTCCCCCATTCATTCCTTTCTCTCTCTTTCTGCCTCGCTCCCTCCCTTCTTTCCATTCTTCCCTCCAGGTGAGGTAGGACTTTAGGCTGGAGAGAAGATATACTCGATTGAACTAAGGGGCACGGCAAGGCTATGTCCAGGTTCCCAGAGAGAACACCAGGGTCTTACATCCTTCCTTCAGCCCCTCGTGATGCTGAGCCATTAGACACAGGCCATGTTGAATGGATTTATGTGAATCAAGTAGATTTCAAGTTGAAGTCATGAACTTCCATTTATCTTTCCATTTCTTCGTTTCTTTTATTTATTTTTGTCTGAAAGATTAGGCTTGGTGGTGTTTGGCTCCGTAATCAAATGGCATAGCATTCGTACCATACACAGCCAGGTTTGCAGCACATTGTAACACTGATGTGAAAAGCAGTGTTGCAAACTGTTTATTTTATAAACAGTATTTTCCTCATCATTTTATAATGACTATATACAGAAGCCTTGAAAGGTGCAGTGATTTCGTAAAATACATCTGGCCATCAGTTCCCTGTTGCTACAAATCCAAACAGCAGCAGAGACAGGGACTAGTAGAGGCAGCATGATGACCACGTAGACACCCTAGAATAAAGGTTCAAAGGGCAGGCATTTTTATCTGCCTTGTTACCTGCTACCTCCCACGGTCTAGAACAGAGCTGGAAATGAGGTACTGTGAGGCAACAGGTTAAAATCGACAGAATGGGGCTTCCCTGGTGGCGCAGTGGTTGAGAGTCCGCCTGCCGATGCAGGGGACATGGGTTCGTGCCCCGGTCTGGGAGGATCCCACGTGCCGCGGAGCGGCTGGGCCCGTGAGCCATGGCCGCTGAGCCTGCACGTCCGGAGCCTGTGCTCCGCAACGGGAGAGGCCACAACAGTGAGAGGCCCGCGTACCGCAAAAAAAATCGACAGAATGACTATGATGCTTAGATGACTTGCATCTTTATCTAACACTAAAGAGACACATATTAGGCACTTGAGAAACAGTCCCTGAATGGATGAGTAGCCATAGCAGTTCAGCTATTGAGTTGATGTTATCATAATTCCATAACTACTCAGTTCACTTGTCACATATCCCCTCCAGGCTTCTGTTTCCTCATTTCTAGAATGGGGGTTGTGTGACTCTGGCAGGATCGTTGAGAGGATTAAACGAAAATTCACGTAAAGCGCACTGGCCAACACAGTAGTAGGCACTTAACAAATGTTAGTGCCATTTCTTCCCATGCCCTTCTAGTTTCCTTAAAAGTACATCTGTCTGTGAGTGTGTGTGTGTGTGTGTGTGTGTGTGTGTGTAGGGGGTGGGGGAGGGTAAGGGGAAAGAGTTATTTGGTTCCTGTTACTCAGGATTTCCCAGCCTCAGGACTGTGCCCTTTTAGGCTGGATAATTCTTTGTTGTGAGGCTGTCCTGTGCATTGCAGGATGTTTAGCAGCATTGCTGCCCTCTACCCACTAAATCCCAGTTGCATCCTCTAGTTGTGACAATCAAACATGTCTCTAGATATTGGTGAATGTTCCCTGGGAGGTAAAATTGTCCCGTTAAGAACAGCTGATGTAGCTCTAATCATCCATTGAATAAATATTTCTCTTATAAAAAAGTTGTTCAGGTGCTGTGTAGACATGGCCTGTGGTTCCAGTATATGTTTAAATGTATATGAAGTCAGGGATTGTACAGAAAGAGGAACACAGAATATCAAATTAAGCTATATAGTCAATTCATGAAGTGAGTAATGATGTAGATAATTACAAACGTTATTTCAGTCACACAATTTCCCTGCAGTAGATTGTTTTCCTAATTATTGCTGGTTTGGGCTAGTATTAATAGTAACTGGTTTCCTGGACACACACTGGCTGATGTCAGGGAGAGAAAGCAAATGTGCATGTAGGGAAATCATTTGGCTTTCTTAAATTTTCATGGATACCCACAAAGTGGGTGCTTTAACCACAGGTTATCAAGTTGCATTGCCCACTGGCAAGTTTAAAAAGTAATAGCAACATTCATACTTACAGGTGAATTAAAGACTTTAGTCCCCGGAAAGTATGTCTTGAAATGGACTTGATGTTGTTGTTTTCTATGAATCTGCAATAGGTTATAATATTTTGGGTCAGACAGCTGTAGGAACCTCAGAGCCCTTGTACTGAATCATTATGTTAAAAAAAAAAAAAAAAGATTATTTTACTTACAAATACTCTAGATGTGGGAGACCAATAAAAGCATCATCACTGATCACATCAAATGAGTTCGATGTGAATAACCTGCCCAGAAAAAGTTCACAATGAAACGGTTAAACTGACAGATTGTCAATCTTTGCTGCTTTTATCTCTCAGAGAAACGAGTGGGAGTTGTGCATGGAAAAATGTCTGGATGTCTGCCTTCTACAGTGTTACTTATTCAGGTAATTTTTGCAGCTTTTTTTTTTAACCGTCAATTATCTCATCAAATGCTCATTGAGGGGTGCCTTGTGCCCCACTCCTCACAGGGATGGATGTCACATGCCCTGGGTAACATTTTGAGATACAATAGGGCAAGTATGGCAGTCGACAGCCAAATCAACATGTTGCAGGTTTCCATGCAAAGACACTAGCAGAAGCTCTCCCTCTTGTTCTAGAAACTTCTGGAACATTCTGACCAGGCCAAATAATGGTGTCATGGTTTCAAGCCTGGGAAACCTAGAAAACTAGCTCCGTGTCCAGTTATGCTGTGATATCTCATAGTAGATAAGCCACTGACACTGGCTTAATAAAAATCAACTAACCTCCTACTTTGAAAATAGAACAGGCTGAAGATGGGAAACCATGAGGCTTAGGAAGAGTCTCAGACCCATTTTATTACTACATAGTTGAAAAGGAATACTTTTACTTGGACAAATTTATTTGCAATTTCAAAATCCACAGGGATTTGGTTTCAAAATAACTGATGAAAAGGAACATCAACCAGCCGTCCCCACATCCTGTTGAATTTCCCGAAGAATTTTTTTTTTCTGAATGGGAGGCTTAACAGAGGTGATTATAGGTCAAATAATACAAAGTTATTTTTTTAGAATGAGTATTAATTTATGGAATTCATTAGATAAAGTGTTGATAAAAACTGAAAATAAATTTTTCATGTACTGATGACAAATTTATAATGAGTTCAAGTGACATTTAGTCTACATGTTAAGGTTTTCATATGGGAGAACCTCATATTTCACTTGTACTTAGAGTCTAAAATGTGACCGTGGTCATGGGACAGACCAGAAGTTTGACATAGTTTGACAACTCATGTCTCATACATACTGTTTAATTGTACTATGTAAAGTCCAATATTCTCTGTTAGTAAACTTTTTGACTTTTATTTTTGAGGTGTAGGGGTTAAAAATAACTGCCACTAACCAACTTAGTGACTTACCCTCTCTGAGCCTGTTAACTAAGGGGATTAAAACTAGGAGATGTCACTTTCTAAACAGTTGTGAATAACTTATTTGACATCTGGGATTCCTTCAGAATATTGAGAGGAGAGGGTAGCAGTGGGTTAGAGATGAACTGAGCATGAGGTGGTAATTTCTGAAATTGGAGGCTGGGTCCATGGGAGTGAATTTTACTATTATCCCTACTTTTACATATGCTTGAAAATTTCTGTAAAAATGGGGGAAAACACAAACAAAACCAGATGATCTCTTGCATTTCTTCCTAAGCTATCATTCCTGGAATGATGTTGGATTCTCTTCTATCCCTCCTCCTTCCAACATCATATGTAGCTTTATACTCAAGTGATTCACTAGACCCTGAAGAGTCAACACTATCGAATAGTCATACGTATTAGATGCCCATAGTTATTCAAACAAATTCAAAGTTTCATGATTTCAGTCGCAACTTTGGCAATTGTCTCTTCTTACTTCATGGTTCTGGGAAACAAGAGGATTACGCAGCCTTACTCCAAGGTAAGCTACCATCCAAAGTCTTCCTTGGGTTCCAGATTTTCATTTCATTCTGTATAAGCAGCATCAAGGATGGAGAGAGTGAAATAAGGCAGAAATAGATACAGAGAAATACCTCCCATGCTCACTGGTTTGCAAACTGTCCCGTGGTTGGACCAGTGACTTCAAAATCACACTCCAAGTCACTGGAAGAAATGGCTTCTAACACTAGTTCTTCTTATGTTGAATCATATGCATAACAGGGTAGGATATAGATATTAGTGGGCAGAATTAGCCCGCACATGTCAGGGAACTAAAACAGGGTTTCCACTAGAATTTTTATCTGCTTGTTCATTGCTTATCCCTAGCACCTGTAATAGTGCCTGTCCCATAGTGGACACTGAATAAACATTTGTTAAATAAAGAGGGATTTACTTTACATTAAATTCTGATCATTACTAGATTGAATGTTCCTTACAGCAGGGGCTTATCTTTGTTGACTTTTGTGTCCTCAGCCCTGAGCATATTTCCTGGCTGAATTGTGTTTGCTGAACTAGCTCGTAAGGATCAAAACCTCTGGCTAAAACTACAACAACACGCAAGAATATGGGTGAGTCTCACAAACCTAAGTCCAGGGAAAGAAGCCAGAATGCAATAAAGTAATTCCCACATGATTGCACTTATATAAAGAACAAAACCCAGCAAAACTAATCTATGCTGGCAGAAGTCAAGATAGGGTTTACCCTCGAAGGTGAGTGGTAACAGGAAGGGGGCACAAAGGGAGTCTTTAGGGTAATGATAATGTTTGGTTTCTTGACCTGGGTGCTGGTTATAAGGGTGTTAACTTTATAAAAAATCATGGCAGGGGTGGGAGTGATGAATAGGCAGAGCATAGAGGATTTTTAGGGCAGTGCAAATACTCTGTATGCTACCATAATGATGGATACATGTCACTGTACATTTGCCATAGGATGTACAGCACCAAGACTGAACCCTAATGTAGACTATGGACTCTGGGCGATCAAGTAAGTTCATCAGTTGTAACAAACATACCACCTTGGTGGAGGAGGCTGGTGATGGGGGAGGCTATGCACGTGTCACGGTAGTGGGTCTGTGGGAAATCTCTGTGCCTTCTCTTCAATTTTGCTGTGAACCTAAAACTGCTCTAAAATAAATTAAGTCTTAATTTAAACTATCAAGATGTACGCTTAGGATATGCACACTTTTCTTTACGTAAATTATATTTCAATAAAAAGTTTTCTTATAAAAGCTAGAACAAATCCCTCTGGCTAAGATAATAATGAGTATCTAAATTCTAATATCTAGATTCTAATATCTAGATATTCTAATATCTAGATTCTAAATTCAATTGTAATTTTCTTTGGACAAGGATTCCATGGACAAAGATTTGTAAATTTATACATACATTCTAAAAATAGTTGAGCAGGCTATCCATTTTATTATCCTATATATACTTAAAAAAACTTAAAAAGGTCCTGTGCTATAAAGGGGGTAAAATGCCAATCTTTAATTTGTATGGGTTCCTTTGTAAATGTTTGATTTCAGTATCATGATTTGTTATTGAGCCAGAGGTGTTAAAGAATCCCAAAGTCCCTGTTAAGGGAAACTCTGTCACCCCACCCCATCTTCACACAAAACAGATCTGGGGCAGACCAGGGTGGCCAGGTTTTATACCTCATGACCTCTGTCCCCTTTCAGAAGTTATGAGACCAAGAAGGACTCCGTTCTTCATCCAGAGTAGCTGGTCCTGAGGTCAGTCAGCATCCCATGGCCCAGCTAGTCTGGTTCAAAAAGGTGAGTGGGGCTAAAGATGAACCCCTTCTTGGGGATTTGGAATCACAAACAGATGGAACCAGCCAGCAGAGGAGCTGAAGGAGAAAAGAGGACTTAGGGTTGAGTTAGGCATGGCATGCTAACTCATGCCATGGCAGGCAGACTGTGCAAGGCACACTCAGAAGAGAGTGGAATGCAGAGGAGACCTCACAAAGGGCAGTGTGTGTGAAGGCTGGAGCAGGGAGATGCCCAGATCTGTGTTAGATCCTACACCTGTGCTTCTCAATCTTAGTTGCACTTGGAATCACCTGGGGAGCTTTAAGAATACTGACACCGGGTTCTCGCCCTCAGGGATTCTGGTTAAATTCTATACCTGGGGTGTGGCCTGGGCATGAGAGATTTAGAAGCTCCCCAGGTGTCTCTTACACACAACCAGGGCTGCATATGGTAAACTTTCTTGTCAGCCACAATAGCCTTCCTTTACCTGTGGTGACCGAGGGGGGCTGTGCTCCTTGCGGCAAGTGTGGCTGGAATAGTTGCTCTGGTACACAGAGGTGCTGTGGATTGTCCCGTCTCCATAACTACAGGCAGCAGGAGTCCACAATAATATGACTCAGATTTGACAACTGCCCTCACAAAAGTAGCACATGGAGGGGTGGGTGGGGATAAGTGTACTGTCTGAATGAACTGGTTACCCTGAGCTGCAAATCAGAGATCTCTATCCATACACTTGCCAAGTGGCCATCCAGTAGGTTGGTGCAGAGATAATGTAGAGTTTGCCGTCTGCCCCTGATCCTGTGGGAACATTTGAGGTCTCTGCCACTTCCTCTATTCTTAGAGAGGGAAAAAGGCAGGCACTGTTCCCTAGAATTTTGGTGGAGGTGGACACAGGGATGCACCTTGTCCTTTCTGTACCCTCCCCCCAAGGGCTGTGCCCTTAGGTCTCTTAGCCATCAGTCTCATGAGTGCAGTACGAAAACAACGGAGTGTAGGAGGTGTGGGGAGGAGTTTCTTCCTCTGCAACCGAGGGAGTGTGTATTTCCTTATCAAGAAAGACATTTAAGACCATACATATCAACTGTCAATACCCTGCAGGCAATAGCTCATTCTTTAAATGATGATTGTTGCCTCCATAATAGCCTGTATTTCATAGACTCCTGCTGCATTGTCTTATTTGGTCTTTGAACCAACTCTGTGAAAGTGGTAGAGTAGGTGTTAATAGCTGTTTGGCAGGAGGAAACTGAGGCCTAGAGGAATAGTTAAAAGCTTTGACCAAGGTCATGAGGCCCAAGACTCCTGGTCTACTGCCCTTTCCACGCACTGGGTGGTCTGTCAGTATAGGACCCGGATCACGTAGTGATACAACATCCACATTCTGGTAGACAACCATAATAACACTACTCAGCTTATGCAGATTTAAGAAATAGAATTAAATCAAAATTCCTTTTTTAAAGGAATTAATTACTCAAAGTTAGCAGCCTTAAAGTCACATTAAGATCATGTCAACTTGTATTTTTTTCAAGTCAAGAATTTTAAAAATCTGAATGCGGTTCGGTGTATTCTGCTTAAGGACGCTATATGCTCAGTGTAGAAATTCTGGAAAATAAAGAAAAGCTTAAAGAAGAAAATAAAGATCACTGTAGTCATACTACCTAAAGATGTGAATATGTGTATATATAATAAATATATGATATATACATGTATAGATTTATAAAATTGGAATAATAATTTTTATATTGTTCTGTGTCCTCCTTTTCATGTACTTATTTTTTCAAGAATAATTTCTCAGGACAATACATTTTCAATATATAATTTTAACAGATGAGTAAGTTTTGTATGATGGAGATATCGGGATTTAACTTTTTTATTGTTGATTCCAATTTTCACTATTATAAACACTACCATAACCACCCTCTCATGCAAGTATTTTTCCATATTTCTAATTCTTTCCTTAGAATAGACTTAGGATAGATTTTTTAAAGTAGCATTATTGGATTGTATATGGTTTGTATGTCTCTAGTTTATTACTAACTTGTATCAAATTACATGTTCAATTCTGAATATAAAAACGCCTGTTTTTACCACATCCTTACTGACATTTAGTATTATCATATTTGTTTCTTCTTCTATGAAATCATGTCCTTTGACCATTTTTGTTGCTTTCTAAGCACCTTTTATTTACTAAGGATATTACCTATTCTTTTCCTTTCTTATTTGATGCTGAGTTTTTCTCTACTGATTATGATTTGCCTTTTGAATCATGATTTTTAACATATAGACGTTTTACATTTTAACAAAATATATCAACTTCTATTATATATTCTTTCTTTGCTGTAATTCTTAAAATGTTTTTTCCTACCTTGATATTAATGAAATATTACCTAAACCTCCCTCCTTAAGCTTTTTTTTTTTTTGACTCTAATTTATTTGGGACTTACTTTTATCTATGATGTGAGGTGAGACATTGCCTTGATTCCTGCCTAGATATTTACCCAAATTTGCCAAAGCCTGTTGTTGAATAATTAATGCCCTCCCCTGCCCCGCCACTTGCGAGTACATATTACTTCCTTCAAATGTCTGCGATTTTATTGGGTTTTTCCAAAAATGAAATCTTGGATTTACTTATTCCCACTGCTTCCTAATTTATTTTTTTTCTGTTTATTATTTATTTTCTCTTGAGCTCCTTAGAATATGTATTGTTTCATGCTCAATTCATATGTTTTTTTGTTTTTTTTAAATGTTTTTATTCTTTCTGATTTAAAATGAAAGTATCAATATTTAGAAATAACTTTACCTCTACGTAAAGCATCCAGTAAGTTTTAAATGTAATCTCTTAAAATTGCATATTTGATTTCAACAAATATTTAGAATAATATTCTTAAAATTTCCTGTTGATGATAGTTTTTTTTTAAAGCTTTCATAATTTAAAATTAATATTGCACTGAGACCAGAGGATGAGATCTGTAAAATGTCTGCTAACCCTGAGCTCCAGTTCTTCCTTCTGACTACCTATTTTCAACTGTCTGTAGGAGTGGGTCGCATCTCTCCATAAGCAATAAATTAACACCAAGGCTGAAAGGTTATTAGGGGGTTCCTAGTTGAAAAGCTAGGACCAGCAGCACTTAATTCAAAAGGGGTAGAGAAGTGTGTGATAGGGTTGGCATGGAGCTCAAGTGCTGGGATCAGCAACAGAGAAGTAAAGGAAGAAGCAGAGGATCACAGAATGAGGATCTAGCTACATTAGAAGGTCAAGACTAAGGCTGCCCAACATCCAGCTGGGGGTCCACAAGAGTAGAATAACTGGGCAGGAGGGACATGTGTCGATTCCAAGGCTGATGGGCTGCTGAGGCGGTTTCTTGCCCTGGCTTCTCACCTCTTCTAGGGACCAGGGAAGGAGCATGCTGCAGAGGGAATTGCAAAGCCTGGGTCTTCATTCCCACTTGGCCATAAATCCTCTGTGGCCTTGAGCACATCACTTCTCCTCTCTATGTTGTCAAATGAGGGGCCTAAACTAGCTTGAAAGATGTATGCGTCAGGCTTGTAGCGCTGCAGGCTTCATTCATGGAAGAGTAGGCATGGCCTCTACATGAGGAGTGGGGCATAGTGGGGAGGCAGGTCTGCAGATGGCTGAATGGGAGGAGTAACCCTGCTGGGAAAATCTCCCCTTGTCTCAAACCAGACTGCTCATCTGGTCACATCAGGGCCCCCTGGCTCTAATGACACTTCTTCAGACTCTCTCTAGTCACCCGTGACATCTTAACTGCCATCAGAATTGTCATTGTTCCACAAGTGGTCTGCATTTTATCTTCCAGCCCAAAGCAGATTCTTGCAGCTGTGGGGGGGGATGATTTAGGGGGCTCTCCCATAAACCACCCCCCTCAGTAAGGGCTACTCTGGATGAAGAAGAGTGGGCAGCCAGCATTGGGCTGTCACTTAGAGATGGCACTGATTAGACATAGAATAGAGAATCTGGTTTCTAAGTCTGTGGCTGCCACTTAGTATGTATATGGTACATCAAGGAGGTAAACCTATTTCAACATCTGTTAAAATAGGAATGATAATAACAAAAAGATTTCCTGGAAGATTCTAAGAATTCTATGAGATAATGTATAAGAGCATGTCTCCAATGCTTCTGCCAAGGAATCGCTCAGCAAAGAGCATAGACATAAAATATCAGAGCTGGAAGAGCTTTTAGCTCTAGTGAAGGACCTTAGTTATATAGAGTGGGAAACTGAGGTCCAGTGAGATTGTCACCTACCTAAGAGATCTGTTATGAGCGTTGTCCAGGGAATTAGGCAGCCGTGGGCAGTGTTGCGTAAACATACTTCCAAGTACATATGTGTGCCTGTGTGTGCATATGTGCATATATATGTAAATGAGAGAGCAAGATGCATGGGTTACAGTTGTTGGAAGATTCGAGGGCGTAGCTGGAGGGGCTGGCCAACTTGTTTAGAGCTGCCTCTGCTTAAATGATTCAGACCTGCGAGCTGTTACTAATATTCTCCTTTATCCAAAAGAATAGGACTGGTTGAATGAAATAATAATAGGCTGATGATTAACTTTAGTTAAATGCACACATTCTAAGTGCATGTGCCACGTGAATAATTTACATCTGAATATTTTAAAATATGCTCTTAAGATAGGAAAGCATTAAAATGGGAAACATCACATATGAGCGCATTATGTCACAGTTCTTTTTGACTTTCATCCTTGGAAAACATTTTCAGTGTAATTCAGCTGATCCTTAAGTAGACCACCACCTCTTTGACCTGGATTGATGGAGAGTAACCTTACTTTTGCTCTCATAAGTCTGAGGGGGGGCACCCTAGAGAGATATACCATTCAATTCCTCAGGTGAGGAAACTGAGGCCTGCAGAATTAAGTGACTTATTCAAGGCCACATCTTTTGTCAGCAGCAGCGCCAGGTTTAGAATGTAGATTTTAGATTTGCAGGGATTCCCTGGGGAATGTTCTTGGCACGCACACTAGCAAAGGCTTGAGCATGGACCCACCCCTTTGGTTTTATAGTTCATTACCTCTCCTCCCAGGATAGTCAAAACTTTTCCTTTATAGACATTGGCATAACTAGTCAACAGCCCACCCTTCCGATGTTGTTTGTAAATTCAGTCTGTATTTCCCTGCTCCTAAAAAACAAAGGAGGAGGGACTTAAATTTTATTTAAAGCCTATTCTATGCCAAGCCTCATCTTTATCAGATTGCCATCTATTAACTCATTTTAATCCTCCAATGAACACTGTCATGTAGGTTTTATAGTCTCCATTTAAAATACAAAGACCGTGCTTCCTCTTTTTAGTCCTATCAGATCTGCTCAGTATCTGCTACAAATCTAGGAAAGCCTTGCCCAGTAGTTCCCCTAGTGTAGTCCCTGGAACACAAGGCCTTTACGGGGTTGAGAGGTTTTACATGAACAACAACAGAAAAAAACAGACAAATAAATTTGGGGAAAGTGGGTAAATGAAGTTACTCGGGGTTCCTAATTACACGAATCTTTCTATCCTTAAGTAAATTGAGACTCTTCAAAAGGGATTTAAATATGCAGCTCCCCAATCTTATTGACAATGGGACCCTTTTATCATTGAGTTTTACATACAGGGTGTATACCCAGGGAAATGCTGGATTAGCCATTTGGGAAATAGCTGTGAGGGAATCCTCCCAAAACAAAAATAATGAGAGTGTAAATTTAAGCTCAAGGGTTTTTTCCTATTGAATGGGCTGCAAGTGATAATCTACTTCCTCTGAAAGATGGAGCTCCACTGGGAGGTCCCCAAAGAAGCAGAGTGTGCCACGCTGCTTGACCAGGTAGAGAGCCTGGCAGTGAGTCACTCCTTATATGGAGATAGATGGTTTAATGGATCCTTTAAGACAGGATTCTTTCTACCCACCCAAGCTCTGTTAGCAAGCCTCTCTAGAACAAGCTGAGGTATAAATAATTAAGCTAATAAATAAAGCAAGGGACTTCCCTGGTGGCGCAGTGGTTAAGAATCTGCCTGCCAATGCAGGGGACATGGGTTCGAGCTCTGGTCCAGGAAGATCCCACATGCCGCGGATCAACTAAGCCCGTGTGCCACAACTACTGAGCCTGCTCTCTAGAGCCCGAGAGCCACAACTACTGAGCCGGTGTGCCACAACTACTGAAGCCCGCACACCTAGAGCCCGTGCTCCGCAACAAGAGAAGCCACTACAATGAGAAGCCCCACACCGCAGCGAAGAGTAGCCCCCGCTTGCCACAACTAGAGAAAGCCTGTGCACAGCAATGAAGACCCAACACAGCCATAAATAAATAAATAAATGAATAAATAATAAAAATAATAAAAAATAAAATAGGGCTTCCCTGATGGTGCAGTGGTTGAGAGTCCGCCTGCCGATGCAGGGGACATGGGTTAGTGCCCCAGTCCGGGAAGATCCCACATGCTGCGGAGCGGCTGGGCCTGTGAGCCATGGCCACTGAGCCTGCGCGTCCGGAGCCTGTGCTCCGCAACGGGAGAGGCCACAACAGTGAGAGGCCCGCGTATTACAAAAAAAAATAAAAATAAAATAAAAAGAAGCTCTTTAAAAATAAATAAATAAATAAAGCGAACAGCGAAGGCATAGATTCCCAATATCCTGTTGTAGGTTAAGAAAAGGAAAACAACATAAAATAATTCCAGAGACTTTTCTAAGCCAAGGTGCGTTGTGAGTGGCCAAGCAGGGATAGAATGAGTGGTTTCTCAAATTTATTTGAGCACAGAACTCTTCTTTTTTTCCAGGACGACTGTTCTATAGGACACGAGTTTAGAAAACATTGGTCTAAGCTATAACTTTAAAGTATATAAGTCCCTTTCCATTTGCTCTTTTCTTCACTCTCTCTCTCTTTCAAAGGAAGGAGACCAGAGTTTACACATACAAAGAGAGTTGAACCCTAGGGAAACTCAATGTTCTTGCAGCGGGCCACTCTTTCAAAGGGCTTGTCAACGATTGTCTCCAGGAATGAGGACACATCCCCTGCATATCCTCACTAATGGCAAAGGTTGACCCTTTGAGAGGCGATTCGATTTGGGGAACAAAGTTATGCAAAGTTAAGCCCAGTTATTCATGTTCAAGAGGAAGCAGCGAGAAGTAGTTAAAAGTGAGGATGTGGGTTTACACTCCGGCTCTGCGACTTATGAGGGGTGTGACATCGCCGAGGTTACCTAACCCGTCTAGGATTCAGTGCTTCATCTGCAAAATGGACATAATCACACTTCCTCACAGGGTTATTGTGATGATGAAATAAAAAATGAGACACAAACAGTGCTTGGCATCAGGCAATACAAAAATGACAAATGTCCCCTAACAAAACTTTGCCTGGTTTTATTGTATGACTTGTAAACTGGCAGTGAAGACAATTCTCAAAGATCTAGAAATGTTCAGCTATAGAAGCAAAGTTAGGAAGAATCTCTGATCTCCTGTAAGGAATTCTCTGCAAGTCAGGAATTACTTGTGCATATAAATTCTAGTCTGTTTATTTTTTAAAGGCTCATTGTATTTTAATCACAATTTACACAGGCAAACACCTGTCATCCTGCCATGTAAATGGGCTCAACAATTCCTTTCCAGTCCTTGCCCCATGGGAGGGATATTGAAACATTGTTTTACCATCAGCCATCATGGGAGGTCCTGGTAAAGTCCCAGTGGACCTGCTTGGGAAATTATTATTCCCAAGCTACATTATTATTCTAATAATAACTTTATAATAGTCAATTCCATAGAATGAGGCTCTTTCATTTAACAATCTAATTTACTGGTTTGTTAGAATTGATATAATAAATTTTGTCCTTTTCTTTAACAAGGCCATTTTCTATATTATGTATTCTATCCTACAAACAGTACTCTGTTTGTAGAATAGAATAGAATACAATAGAATTATTAAGCAGAAAGAGACCTTAGTTAATTGAACATGAAGGTCTCAAAATGCCAATTACATATGTTTTGTTTGGTCTCCTGAACAAATTTAAATTTTCTCCTGAAAATTTAAAAAGTAAGACCGCATATTCATGTGTGGTCAGCAATAATCAGTTGAAACTGAAGATGTCATTTTTAGGTAAGACATGTCTTGTCTGGTTTACCCCAGTCACTACCACTCCCTACTGTCTTATACCCAACTGTTTCCTTCATTTACCTTATCACCCCAGCCCCCATTGGGCATTTGAGTTTGAGAACCATAATTTAATCTATCTCTGATATTTTCTACATATAAAATCTGAGGCCCAGGGATACTTGGTCACACAGCCCGTTACTGTCTGAACTGGATTTCAAACCCAAGTCTCCTGACTTCTACTTCAGGCTTCTTTCCATCTTACCACAAAACTACGCATCTGAAGACTGGCCAGTGTTAATTATTTTTAACAAAACTTAACATGTTTACAAAATACAGTTCCAGTTGTTTTTTCATGAGGAAGAGTGAAAGGGTTCTGCTTCTCTTTTCCCCTCCCATTCTCAGAAAGGTAAATAGTTCATGTTCCTTGTGAGAAGTATTTGAAGAAAGATTTCTTAGCAGGTTCTGATGGAGACCTATGCGTAGAACAATAAAATTTTAAAGCTAGCACTGTAGGCAAACCCAAACTATACAATCAGATGCTAATCTGATGTTAAGGTCGTTCAAATTAAAGTGATTTTCAGAACTATAATGAAAGCTAATGTTTATTGAGTTACAGGAGCCGTGCTAAGTGCTTTACGTGTACTGTTTCATTGAATCCTGACTATAATCCTGTGTAACAGGTACTATGGTTATTGCCCACTTTGTAGATGCAGATAATGAGGCTTGGTTAAACTTGCCCCGAATCACAGAACTAGGAAGCAGCACAGTGAGGATTTGAACCCATGTCTATTTGACCAGAAAACCTGTCTTCTTTGCTACTTGCCACATTGCCAGTTCACCAGGGTTAGCCATTTTGACATCACAGCTGTCATTGTAATGCCCTGTGATCATTTTGTAGCCTATATCAGCCATAGGCTCAACAATGGGCAAGAGTCACCATCCTCACCAATCAACTGAATATCATTTTGAACAAAATGAGAGAGCTTATCATGGCTGCCTTATGATACGGTCTTTGTGTTCATAAATTTGCTCTTCATCTTAATAATGCTTAACCAACAGTTTTCTTTGGATGTCCTGTCAGACTGGATGAAGGGGGACTTTGAACCTTCACAGGAGAGAGGCTAGTCAAACCTGGGAGAGAACCTGAGTGGCAAATATGATTTTGTACTTGTCAAAGACCTAGAGGAAATCAGAGTGAAACAAAAGGGATTCAGCAGGTGGGTCTAAAGAAAGATTTTGGATGCTTTGCCTTTTAAGTTCCAGTACACTGGAAATATCTGTTGAAGAAGTCTGACATCATGTCATGAACAAATATCTCTTCATGGTTTTTTTTTGGTTCAGCCCACTTTCCAGACGTCCACACTATTAATTCACATGAAATCTGATTGTGTATACAAAACATACAAAAGAGCAGGTACATGACCGAGACTACCTACTGATAGGAGAACAGGAATCTCTAGTATAAAATCTATAAAAATATGAACTGAATTCAACAAACATATAGTAAGCTTATAACATCCAGGCTCTTTTCTAGGACCTTGGCTATTGAGAATCCTCCGTGAGAAACAAGGGCAGACACAAGCACAGTTAGCTCTAAAAATGACAGAAAGAACTATAGACATCAGTAAAATCTACAGAGCTTGAGAAAATAGAGGTACTTCAGGCTGGTATGGATGGATCTTACAGTGTGTGGGTGTCTGTGTGTGTGTATGTGTGTGTGCGATCAATACTGCGAGAGATGACCCTAGACAAATAGCCAAATTCTATTAATACCAACTCAGGTGTTCAGATGTTTCTCTGTTTCTAGGGAACCATTAAAGGCTTCCAAGCATGAGGGTGACATGATGAGATCTGCTTCAAGAAGGTAACACTGATGGAGGTGGGGAGAATAGGGACCGGAATCAGGGGGACCAGTGCAGAAGCTCCCCAGCAGCCTGTGGAACAGTGATTGCAGCCTCACTTAGGGCCATGGTCCTGGGGTGAAGAGGAGATGGCAGATTCTCATGCTGTTTCCTGTTGAAAGTGGACATGAGGGAGAGGTAACTCCTAAGTTTCTTGCTTGAATAATTGAGAGAATGAAATACACTTTCAGAGAAAACATTTGTTGTACAGGGCTGTGTGCACAGTCACAACAATTAATTAATTAAGAAGTTAAAAATCAGAGCTATGGGTCATCGGGCAGATTGTAGACAAAACAGCCTAGGTGATTGAAATTTTTACTTTTTGGTCCCTTGTGGGCCATCAACTGGGCACAAACCAAAACATGCTCATCCATAACCAGCCAATAATTCCTCCAGAAGCCCTCTTAGCTGATAGATTTGGCTTGAGTTGTCACTAAAGATTGCTAAATGTTTCTTACATTTGTCATATAAGGAGGAATAGAAAAAGAGGCTCATCGCTGTAAAGGTGAGAGAGGCTATGGATATTTTTCCCTGGACAAATCATATTTTGAAGAACTGAATGATAAAATCTTAGTAAGGATGGACTTATGATTTATCATGTTCATGCTGTTTGCTTTTCTGTTTTTTAGTTTTTGATTTCTTATGGGCTATATATTTATGTATTGATTGTGGATTAATAAAAGAAATGATGATATTTTTTCCCCAGAGGGATCAATTCTGTTGCTTCAGACAAGATCAAATCTCACTGGAATAAATAGCATTTTTTCTGGTTACACCAAATTCTTATATAAAGATTTTTTTTGTGTGCAAGATACTAACCTAACCCTGTAATTTACTCCCTGCAAATAGAACTCTCTTTAGAGTTGGATAGCTTTAGTTTATTAAAAATTTTATCAACAAATGGCAATGTGGCCACATTTTATGCTCTTAAATTTAAAGTTTACTTCTGTAATGAGCCTACATCAGTGGGGATTTTAGTCTGTGGTTGAGAAGAACAGGACTGTTCTGTGTGAAAACACATTTCTGTAAATTGCCTTCGCTACAAGTACCACTCGCTCCTATCACTAAAAACAGACTAGAATGAATAATCATTCCCACTGGTTATGTTTCACAGCAGGCCTATGGAAACATGAATGAAATTACATTTGCTTGGGAAAGGTTTTGTTGCTGTTGTTTAAAACCATAGGTGTTTTTAAAAAAAATAGGATTGTATAACTAATCTGATGAATTTTTATTGGATAGTTTTATTCTTCCTCTCTACAGAGTGTGGGCTTTTGTTTTTCTTGTTCTCCAACACACATTGCCAGCCAAGGCCTACCAGGATCTTTTCCCCCAAAACATTATATGTAACTTAAGGAGGCACTACGTCTGTTTCCCTCAGTACCCCAGGCTGACATTTCAAAAAGTACTTCTCATCATGCCTTTTGCAGAAGGTCTGAAAAAGCATTTGGGGCCATAATGAAATTATCAGATTGTTAGGGTGGGCGACATGAATGGGTCATTTCTTTTCTCTTTTCCACCACTTAGCAAGAAACCAACTGCCTTTGTACATCAATCAAGCAGAATCGATTCTGAAGTTTCTCCCTTCACAGGATATGACAGGTCAGTTTGGTAATCCGCGGTCACGAATACCATTAGAATTCATTGCAAACCCCAAGCAATGGTTGGTGTGATCCAGGTCTGGTCTGATGGCAAAAGTCATGCAAAGGCAAATAAGACCCCTGGGTCTTCATGTTCCAGTGTGGGGTTTTCAGGGCAGTGGATGGCCCTGTCCTACAGAAAAACTCTTTCTGTCTGTGAGCCATGCATTCCCACCACTGTTATGATTATGGCACTATTCATACTTGGAGCCTTTTCATTTATTTTCTCCTCAGTGAAAATGCGCTTATTAGACCCTTTCCCGACGACAGGAGGAAACAGAGAACACTGGACAGGAAGAATGGGGAGCAAAATCTTTAGGAAACAGGATCCTGGAGATCAGAGACAAACTTTGACCCTGGACAATTTTGCATAAGATCAGCACGGGCACAGATCTGCCATGTTGAGGTTAGCCAGTGTGAGTTAAGTAAGGACATCCAGGGCAAGAATTACTCGCCCTTTTGTTATTTCTGAAAACTGAACTGCTTTTAGAAATAAGGGCTGGAATGTTCCATAGGAACTCAGAGCATGGAACGCAGGGGCATGGCACACACACTCCGTGTGGGCTATTTAAAAACCAGTTCCTTGGCTTTCCTCTGTGATTCTAAATACGTGTAATCACATTACCCTGCGGCAGCCGGTAACTATTTCTATAACATTGTCCAGCATCTGTGTTTGCTGAGGCCGGATCCACCCAGCAGAAACACAAAGTAGAGAGGTGCTAACTGATGAGGTTGATTGATCCAGGCTTTCTGTGTCACAGCTAATGCCCATCCAGTGTTGGCATTTGAGTAGTATGTGTCGACTGACACTTCTCGAATTTTAAGGACTGATCTATTTAACTCTCCTGGGGAGAGAGAGGTGCCTTAGCTCAACAAAAGGATGCTTTTAAAATGAGCCGTTTATGTATTTAACAATTAATAACATAGGCACAACTGATCACTTTCTCACATACAAGCAATTCTTATCCTACGGAAGGATCCCAGCACTGAAGACTTTGCCCCTTTATGTGCTAAAGACTGTCTTTTTTGAATTTGTTTGATGTACTAACACTTCCCCTAATCACACTATTAGCCATCAGTCAAACAGATAAATCACTTAGGAATATTCTGCTCAATTGTTAATCATTCAAAGACACTAGCTAGTAGAAGGACAGTAGCCAACATTATTACATAATGTCAAAACACCTGATCAGGTTTATGAAATGAAATAGTCAAACCAGTTTGGGGATTTCATATAGACGAAACAATAGATTAAGTGATTTTTTATTTAGCTTTTTTAGCTTTATGTAAAAAGTTAAAACCCTACCATTTATAAAATGTGTAACCATTTGTCACATCCTATACCAAGCATTTTATCTACTTAAATCTTATTTATCTCTGATAACTCTTCAAGGTGTCATCACCTCCATTTTACAGATGAGGAAACTGAGGTTCAGAGAGAGTTAGTTATTTGCACACAATTTCACGTTTAGTTTCTAGGGAGTGGTAGGGTGAGATTTACACACAGGTCTCTCGCATTTCAAATCCATGCTGTTTGCCTCTGTATATAAAACCTCAAACGGCCAAAATGGCCAATTAAGGCAAGAAAACAAAAACAAGCAAAAAAACTTGGGTCCAGGATCATGCAGTTAAGATAACTACAGCTCAGTTGATGGACATTTGGCTGATTCCCCCCCTGGAACCGGTAACTACAACCCAGTCTGTGGCCTGACACCTGAGAACGGGGTTGGGGGGGACCTCTTGCCCCCGTATGTGGTCCTGATCTAAGAACTAACACTCCAATGGCCAAACGTTACACGTCAGAACAAATTATCCATGTTACATTATGACTGTGGAGAGATCTGATTTCTTAGTCAAATATTATTTTTTGACTATTTTCAGACATAGACTGAATATATGGTTCCCTCATGGCTAACTTAAAACACATAGCAAAGACTAATCCTTTGCACTATCCTATATTAATATTTTCTTTCCCTCCTTATAAGGGGATGAGTTATAAATTAGATGAGATTAGAAAGCAGTCACTTGAGAATGAATATTTTAAGGAATTACCTAGAAAGAACTGAGATTTTTCTTCCCCACATGGTAAATCATACAGAGTAGCAGCCTGCCCCAGGTCCCCGAGGACAACATCTTGAGCGCATATGTTATGCTGGGTTCTGTATTGACTAATTCAGAAACTCCAGGGTAAAATAACCAAAGTTCCCAAGTCAAAAATGAAAGTAAAAGGGTGGAATGAAATGAAGATCATTGTTGCAACATTCCAACAACTTCATAAATAGCCATGAAAGTAGCTAGCATTACAGGTTAGCAAATTTACAATTGCAAGCATCAATCCGCACCGTTGGTGTCAAGTCGCAAACAAACCCATCTACCTCACTTTACTGATATTCCTTTCCTCTCCAGAAATATAATCACATTTGACAAAATTAATATTGAGATCGTTTTACTAGAGGGTTTATCCAAATATATGCTATATTAAAAATAGTCATGATATAAATATTTCTCACAAGAGCTGCAGCGATGGTGTGAATAAAAAACTCCCTTCTGAGATTTCAGTAAAACCAGATCTCACAAAGGATCTGAAAGAAAACAAAACAAAACAATAAACAGACACACACAAAGAGACACACACACAGAACAAACCTTATGTTAATCCAGTTTAGCAAAGCAGTCACTATTTGACACTATTTTTTATGAAATACGATACTGTTCCTTCCCAGATGAAGTAGGAGAGATGAATCTGCTACAGGTTTCTCATAATAATGTTCAGGGGTGGAAGATATCTAAGCATGTTCTGTAGCAGCTAATAAAAATCAAAATTTCTAAATGCAGCAAAATGTTAGCCCTGTCAAATGGCCAAGCGTGCAAGAGGAATCTCTCCCCATGCCCTTCTACCAATACATACAAAGCCCCAAATACATCGGCTGGAATTTTTAAATTGTAAATTAGATACCAAAATGCTTACGGGCCTTACAATGAGATAACGTCAGGAGGAACGGTGCGTGGAATGGATCTGGCATTCTCACATAAAGCATTATCTTTGGTACAAGTACACACGGCAGGGCATTTTGGCTTCGCTGGTTTCTTCCCCTCAGTCAGCAAAAGCGCAGATAAGAGACATAGGCAATAAGCAATTCTTTTCAGGGGGTTGCAGGCATTTCCCATCCTTTGGCTTCTCTCTGATTCCATGCAGTCGAAAAAATATCCCCAAACATGAACAGGGCTTCTGGAATTCAGATGGTGATTGTCTTGCTTTAAGACCAGGTCACATAAGAGTCCACCCTTTTCCTCTGCCTCTGTCTCTCTGCTTTTCAAAACAGGAACCTGCAGCTGATTCGTGAGCTGCTCCTCGCTCCAGCGATGCACTGCTCGAGGAAGAGACCTGTGAGGTGCTGCGAGATGGGAGGGATCCAACTGCTCGAGGAGAGAGCGGACTTGCATCACCACGAAAACACTGAGCACAGACCAGCCTTCGAAGGCAAAGCGAAGTGATGTAACAGAAAATAAACAGCTTTCTGCTTGCACCGGGAGCCCTTTAATTGTTACCAAAAATAGGATGGCATAATGTCTTATTAGTGGGTGGGTGGGCCGGTGGGTGGGAGCAGTCATCTTGCATCGGATCTCAGCAATCTCAGAAACCTTTGGGAATTTGCTTTTCATGTGGCAAACAACCTAGTAAGGAAAGCTAGCTTTGGAGCCAGCCCTGGCTGGAAATAGGAAGTGAAATGAAACTCTCTCCCTTCGCAGCTTTTGGCTAAAACCTTGGTATTTCTTGCTGAGTCCACCTGACTGATGCCATCGCTGAAAGACAAGCAAGAACACATGGAGAATGTGACTTTCAGGGAATGAATGTGAGTAAATACTTTTCTGACACTTAACTGTCATAAATTATTGATTTTCATAATCCACCCCGCCCCCTCCCCCCCCCATATGTAAGCCGTTCCCTCCTCCCATGGTGAGGGAGGGAGATAGAAGCAGTTCGTTGACTGCCTCTGTGTATAACCCGCCCTCCTCACCTCTCACACTCCCCTTTCTTCAGCGCTGGAACCAGAAGCCTGGAAGGAACTCCCTGCCAGCAGGAGGCAGCCAACTTTGGTTTCCAGGGCTCTAGAAAGGTCTGGCTGAACCCAGGAGGCTGAGATACGGTGGGGGAAAATGCCAACCTAAGAGCCAGAGACCTGGCTTTTTAGGGTCCAGTTCTGCCATGAACTAGCTGATGGTGCCTCTGGATCTGTTCTCCTGTCTGTAAAATGGGCATGATAATGCAGATGTTCCATAAATATTACAAACATTAAATCCACATGGTAGGGACTTCCCTGGGGGCACGGTGGTTAAGAATCCGCCTGCCAACGCAGGGGACACCAGTTTGAACCCTGGTCTGGGAAGATCGCACGTGCCGCAGAACAACTGAGCCCGTGTGCCACAACTAGTGAGCCCGCGCGCCTAGAGCCCGTGCTCCACAACAAGAGAAGCCACCGCAAGGAGAAGCCCGCGCACCGCAACGAGGAGTAGCCCCCACTCGCCACAACTAGAGAAAGCCCACGTGCAGCAACGAAGACCCCATGCAGCCAAAACTAATTAAATAAATAGATAAATAAATTTATTTTTAAAAAATCCAAATGGTAGGCTATGTTACTGTCCTGCATCATGGGAAAGAGGATGTACCCTTAGAGAAGGAAACTCATTTAAACAAGAGAAAAACAAGAGGCCCTGGCTTTGGAGCAGGGAGGTATAATCTATGTGGGCGTGGAGATGCTTAGGATGGAGGAATAGACGCTTGGTCTTCTTACCACGCCACAGGCGGCCATCCCTCAAGCTGGCACCGTTGGCCAGTGATGTCAGTCCACAGTCCTTTTTCTCTCAGCTTCTTAGACTGAAAGGAGTACAAGGACTATTTAAGCACATATGTGATTATGACATAAACTCATCCTGCATGGAGCTTGAGGCGTTGATGGTCTAACCTTTCCCTCTTGTAGGGAGCTCGCCCCTCGTTTACTTCTCTGGAAGCTCTGCGACAGGAGGGCGGTGGCAGTCATGGTCATTCCCGTATTTGATTGCTGTCTGTTTACCCAGAAGACTGCAGGCTCCATGAAGGGAGAGACCTCTGGGTGAATCCAGTGCCTGGACAGCGCCCTGCTCAGCACCGTGAACAACAAGCGTGCCCTCATGAGCAGCCACAGGGCGCGGAGGCGTGCCGTGATCGGGACATGCTCATCCCAGGAAACTCCAAACAGCTCCTCAGAGCTATCATAAAGGAAGTTAAGGACAGTTCCCTGGAGAAGCAATGATCCAGCTGAGTTCCAAGTTAAGGGGGAATGACAGAGAGAGTTGGCGGAAGTATTCCAGGTGGAGCGAGCAGCATTTGCAAAGGCCTGGCCGCCACCCAGAGAACCAACGTTGCCTCTGCAGAGTTTTAGGCAGCAGAGTGATAGGATATGGTTTGTGTTTCAAAAGGACCAGTAGGTTATTATCGTTAAACCAGTTTTGGGGGGCTTGTAAATATGTTGGTGTGTGTGTGGGTGTGTGTGTGTGTGTGTTTTGTTACAAAACAAGGAAAGGAAAAACTAAGTCTAAGAGAAGTAATGATTTTAGAATGCATTCTACTCTTGCTTCGCTGTCTAGGACTCTATGGAGGAAGGGAGTCTATCACAGTGATTTTAGAAACCATGACCTATGGGCAAGCTCCACTTGAAACAGTAAAAGTGTCACAAAAGTTGGCTGCAAGTCAGATGTTTGTAAACTGAATCCTGCTTTGAGTGCACAGTGGAAACTTGCTCCGTGAAATAATTATGTGACGAAAATTTTATA
Organism: Phocoena phocoena; assembly: GCF_963924675.1. Taxonomy (NCBI): domain Eukaryota; kingdom Metazoa; phylum Chordata; class Mammalia; order Artiodactyla; family Phocoenidae; genus Phocoena; species Phocoena phocoena. The sequence goes on from NC_089234.1 coordinate 33,035,525, forward strand.
GAAGATGGTTTTTATTCAAACAATCACCTACGCCCTAAGTTCTCTGACTTGTAAGTGATGTGTTTTGTAACTATAGAATAAAAACTCTGAGATCTTTTAGGGACCTCAGAGTGCTCGGCTCCAATCACTGCGTGTTTGCGTGTTACAGATGGGGAGACTGAGGTACTGAGGGGTCAGTCACACAGATGAAAAGTGGCAGGGCCACCACTCTGCATGGGGTGACACTCTGGCAGATGCTTGGTTAAACTGACCTGTGTAGGCAAACAGAATACTTCCCTCCCCTCTGATACACTTTCAAATGTATCAGATTATCAAGATGGCTTGATCAGCCCTTGGCTTTGTGCTCTGTAGATGCCATCAAGGAAAGGGTGAGCAGTCTTTCATGTTTGACTTGGTTAAGCCAGGAGACCAAATGAATGCGGGAAAGAAATCATAGCCATAACTTCACTTTGCAGCTGTATTTATCTGGCGGTTCAGTTTGTCGGTTCAAGTGGAAAAAGGACCATAGCGGGTTGTTGGGGGCGGTTCTTTAAGGAGAAATTACAATGGGCATTCTGAAAAGACAATAACTTTTTCTTTTGCTATGGCATTTAAAGCCCAGACTTGAATTTCCTATTCACTTAAAGCACCCGCTAAGATCAGGCACAATTTGAACTGTGTAGTAACATATTGCTGATGTTCATCTAGGGAAGAGAAACATTACAGGTTCCAGAATTGGACTGAGGAGGGAACTAGTGAGAGGAGGGCAGGTTGCCGCTATATTGAAGTCTTTTGTTTATTTATTTATTTATTTATTTGGTTGCACCAGGTCTTAGTTGCTGCTCGTGGGCTCCTTAGTTGCAGCATGTGGGCTCCTTAGTTGTGGCATGTGAACTCTCAGTTGAGGCACACGTGTGGGATCTAGTTCCCTGACCAGGGATCGAACCCGGGCCCCTTGCACAGGGAGCGTGGAGTCTTATCTGCTGCGCCACTACGGGACTCCCTATATTGAAGTCTTGCGGGGCCTGGGGAGGGGGCCCTGTCGCTGACCAAGCTTCCCTGCCCTCCTTCGGGAAGCCCTGGTAGGGCACAGAGAGGGTGTGGGAAGTGGGAGGGTAGAAGCTTAGGGCTTTCCACCAGCTTGGAAGCCTTTATATAAGTTTTGGCAACCCACCTGTGCATTACGGGGGGGCCTTGGGAGACAGGCTTAGAAAGGATGAAAGCAGAGCTGGAAGGAGGCCCAGGGAGGTTGGGAGGCCTGGCTGAGGCAGGCTCACTGCCCAGTTCCAGCTCTGGAGGAGTAGCTGAGGGGATCCAGGGCTGGCTCTGCACTTGGCCAGCCATGTGACCATGGGCTAGCTATCTAACCTTTCTAGGTCAGTTTTCTCCTCTGTAAAATGAGGAGTATGTATAACAGTACATATCACATAAAGTTGTTGAGAGAATGAAGGACAATACTGTATCTAAAGTGCTCAGCATGGGGTCTGTTACACGAAAGATTTATCATCATCATCGTCATCATTGCAATGGGACTTGAATTCTGAACATGGAACTTCTGATATTTGGAAAGCAAATTTCTCAAATAATAATGGGTTTATCTCAAGTGTATATTCACTCCAAGAAGCAGGCACTTCTGTGCAGGATGACAGACTGTGGCCTTGCCAAGAGTCTCTGCACATGAGGGAACCAAGAATCCTCCTGGGGAAGAAAGAACTCTCTCCCAGTTTGGGTGAGAGTAGGAGCCCCCAAGCTCGGTCCAAGGATAAGGGCCAGGGCTGGAGAAAAAGAAGGTGGTTTTGAACATGGGATGGAAATTTTTTTTCTTCAGTCCATTGCCCCTGAACATGTGTAATTTTGAAGGCGTAAGAAGAATCTACTTTGGGATCCCTGTAACAGAGAGTGTTCTCTCTAGTTTGGTGGGCACCACACACAGTGCTCTGGCATCCAGAGCTGCTATAGAGATATGAGACCAATAGTATCTCCATCCAGGTCCATGCCTCAGACATCACCAGAATCACTGGATTTTCCACCAGGAGCAACTCACCCTTACTGTCCCACAGTAGTGACAGCCCCACAGACATAGGAAGTGGCAAATGATCCCAGCAGGGAGCCTAAGCGGCAGAGAAGGGAAATGAAGATGTTTGGGAGCGCATGTGCGACTTTCCCTGGCATTCTCAGAAACTGAAAGGGGTCTTTGAGGAGGGGCTGGCAATTCTGGGAGAGTTGATGAAAGCACAGAGAGAGAAGAACAGCCTGTGCTGTGGTTCTGATCCCAGTTTTCCCCTCAGGCTGGTGACCTAGGAAACACACATCGTGCAAGTAAACAAATGATTATTATGAGCCTTAAAAGATCCAGCTTGGCCCTGCCTCCTTTTACACTCAGACATGCAAACTGGTGTCAGTTTAAGCAGCTTTCTCAATAGAGCAGGGTTTTTGAAGCAGCAAGTCAGCTGCATTAGTGGGTTGCAAAATCAGTCTAGTAGGTCAAGCAGAATTTTAAAGAATAAAATAGTTTTGAATCCAAAATTGGACTGTACTGCACCTATAAGAGTAGCTGTTGCCTTGTGAAGCCTTTGTTTCCATTCTTTGGATATGTATGTGTGTGTGTGTGTGTTCAGGGTTGCAATATAAAATGTATTTCTTACAATTGGTTTATAACCTCCCCCCCCCCCCACACACACACAAAAAGAAAACATTACCTTACAGGATGTTGAAGAGCTTCACCCACCCCCAGGAGTCTGTGAAATGGCAGAGAAATGTTGATCTCAATTCCAGTAACTTTCACTTACTAATTGAGAGCAGCAATCAGACCTGTTGGAATATCATTTCTGTTATTTACTAGCTGTGTGACCTTGGGCGAGTTGCTTAGCTTCTCTGTGCCTCATTTTCCACACTGGTAAAGTGGAAGTAATACCTTCTTTGCATTGTTGTTATTAGGATTAGTAACAGTGCACGCGGAAGGCATGTCACAAAGAAGGCGTTCAATTTCTGATAACTCTCCCAGAATTAAATGGGAAGAGGGGGAGAGGGCAGTGAGCAGAGGGCCAGATCTTAAAGATTAGAAGTAGTGTGTCACCAAGGACTCTTTGGTAGAGAGTGATGGACCCTGACTCTGCCCATCTAAGCATAAAAGGACCTTACTGGGCTTCCCTGGTGGTACAGTGGTTGGGAATCTGCCTGCCAGTGCAGGGGATATGGGTTCGAGCCCTGGTCCGGGAGGATCCCGCATGCCGCGGAGCGGCTAAGCCCGTGTGCCACAACTACTGAGCCTGCGCTCTAGAGCCTGCATGCCACAACTACTGAAGCCTGTGCGCCTGGAGCCCGTGCTCCGCAACAGGAGGGGCCACCGCCATGAGAGGCCCGCACACCACAACGAGGAGTAGCCCCCACTCGCTGCAACCGGAGAAGGCCAGTGCACAGCAGCGAAGACCCAATGCAGCCAAAAATCAATAAATAAATATATTAAAATAAAGGATCTTACTGCCATGGTGATGGAGTGACTCACAGAAGGGCTGTCCAAGCAGGCTTCAGAAATAGAGAAATTTGTGGGAGCTTGGGGATCTAGGCAGCAGGAGCTAATGGGCAGTGTCCTCTGGTGAATCCACTCCTACCAGTTCTTATCCACGTGTTCCTGCTGAAGGAGAGAGTCCATTGGGCTCAGCTGGAGTCAGGTACCCTCCCATTTGCCATGGGAAGCCAGGGCACCTTGACTGGCAATCCCACCAAGAGTGCACACTGTGGGAGAGGGGTGGCTCCCCAAAGGAAACTAAGGTGCTATTACCAGAAGCAAAGAGGATGGATGCTGGGCAGGCAAAACCAAGGTACACTCACTACAGGACGTGTGCCAGCGTCTGTTAGGCTAGGGCAAAGGGAAATGATAGCAGCTCTCATCCCAAATCCATCCTCAAGATTTTAAAGTGCAATGACCAGGGGACAATTTAGACAAACAAATGAATAATTTCCCAAAAGTCAGCTAAACTCTTATGTCCTGACTGTGGAATCAGGGGATTTTCAACTCTTGTGGTCCAAGAGAACAGAAGTTTGGCCAAGAGGGGAGTTGGAAAGGCAACAATAACAAAAACTGAGACAGGATGCATATCATGTGCCAGCTGCTGTTCTAAGCACTTTATGAATATTAATTCATTTAATCCTCGTAACAATCCCATGGGCTAGATATTATTATTATTATTATTTTCTCTATATTTATAGGAGAAGGAAAGGAGGTCCAGGAGGTTAGAGAACATGCCCAGTGTTCCGCAACTAGTGAGGAGTGGCAATGGGATCTAACCCAGGCATTCTGACTCTGCCCAAGGTATTAGTCGCTATTGGACACTGCCTCTCCAAAGGGCAGTGTGGGATGTGGGATGCTGGGGGCCGCTTTGGAGGCCCATAGCGTCTCCCTGGCTAGGCACCGCTATTGAACTACAATTCCCAGCATGCAACTGGGCTATCATCTTAACCTCTTCCTCACCAAAAGTTCCTCACTGTCTTGGGTAAAAAGTTTTTTAATGGCAAAGGTGGCAAAATCTGGTTTCCCTAAAGCATGATTATGAGATGAGAGCATAAATGCAGATGTCAGTGGGAGTAAATAGAGGAGAGGGTAATACTCTAGGTTAAAATATCCTCTGCAGTTTTTAGTGTTTGCAGGAAGACATTGGAGGTCAGCATGGGAAAGACTGTTTTTTAACTTGGAACTGTGTACCAGGAAAATGGCAATAAGGGTGTTTTAAAGCACCCATTCTCAAACATGGCTGCACTTTGGAATCAGCTGGGGAAATAAAAAAAAAAACGTAATGCTTAGGTTACATCCCTAGAGGTTCTGATTTAATTAGTCTGGAGCATGACCTGGACTTTGAGACTTTAAAAATCGCGTTAAATTCTAAAGTGCAGAGCAAAATTTGAGAATCCTGGTTTTTGAAGGGAAATATTCAGGTGTAGTCGTGACGATGAATCAAATTGTGACTAGCTCAAGGAAGCGTTTAAGAAAAAAGAGAGGGAGACACTCTAGGCTCTAAAAGCAGTGGTTCTCAGCCCTGGCTGTACATTAAGATCACTAAGGAAATGTTTTCCAAAAAATACAGATACCTCACCCCAGACCAAGTGAATTAAAATCTCTGGGGATGTATTTTAGTGCCGAAGCAACCCCATAACAGTGGTTCTCAAAGTGTGCTCTAGATTAGCAGCATCAGCATCACCCAGAAATTTGTTAGAGATACAAATTCTTGGGTCCCACCCCAGGGTTTCTGGGGTGGGGCCCAGTAATCTGTGTTTTCATAAGGCTTCTAGGTGATTCTGATACACTTTCAAGTTTTGAGAACCCCTGCCTTGGGATGTAAGCTCCAGGCAGGAACCTGGTCTAACATGTTCACCAGCAAGCCTTGCAAAGTTTTAGAATGTGCTTTTTTTAGTCTGTTATGTTAATGGCGCTCAAGGAACCACACATCCCAGTGTCCATGCCCTGTGCCCCCTCCCCTGGAAGCCAGCCAGGCTGGTCCTCCTTAACCAATAAAATGTGGCAGAAGTGATACTGTTCCAGTTCCAGGTCAGAGTCCCAAGAAGACCCAACAGCTTCTGCTTTGGAGCTTTTAGGAGCCCTGAGGTGCAAGGTAAGATGTCAGGCTCCTTGTGAAAAGACCATACAGAGAGTTAGAAATCCTAAGACTGTAAAGAGAGATCCAGCCACCCTATCATCCAGGCTGAGTTCAGCCCCAAATAGATCTGCCAGGTGAATGCAGCCACAAGAGTGACCACTGGCAAGACCAGCAGAAAAAACTCCCAGCTGAGCCCAGACCAGATCAAAGAGCTGTGAGCAAATAAAATGATTGCTGTGTGAAGCCAGTGAGTTTTGGGTGGTTTGTTAATGCAGGAACAGGAAAAAGAAAAAAGAAAAAAGGAAAAGAAAAAGAAACACTGCTCAATAAATAGTTGTTGAACTAATGGGTAAAAGTGCTATACGGACATGGAGCTGGAACATAGCCTCTCTCCTTAGTCAAAGGAGGAAAAACAGGAGTTGGAAAGAAAGCAGGGATATTCTATCCAGTTGATGAAGAGGGTGGCTAAGAAGGGAATTTTGACCAGAAGCCAATAATGCTATACTCATACCCAGACAGCAAAGGCCCACAATGCCCAGCCAAGAATAGAAGAATTAAAGGTACTCTTCTTTTTGAATTTTATTTTATTGAAGTATAGCTGAATTACAATGTTGTGTTCATTTCAGGTGTACAATGAAGTGGTTCAGTTTTATGGGTATGTATACATATATTTGTATATGTGTATATATATATTCTTTTCAGATTCTTTTCCATTATATATTACAAGACATTGAATACAGTTCCCTGTGCTATACAATAGGAACTTGTTGTTTATTCATCCTACATATAATAGTTTGCGTCTGCTAATCCCAAACTCCCAATCCATTCCTCCCCCACCTCTCCTCCCCCTTGACAACCACAAGTGTGTTCTCTATGTCTATGAGTATGTTTCTGTTTCATAGATAAGTTCATTTGTGTCATATTTTAGATTCCACATGTAAGTGATATCATATAGTATTTGTCTTTCTCTTTCTGACTTACTTCACTTAGTATGATCATCTCTAGGTCCATCCATGTTGCTGCAAATGGCATAATTTCATTTTTTTATATGGCTGAGTAATATTCCACTGTATATATGTACCACATCTTCTTTATCCATTCCTCTGTCAGTGGACATTTAGGTTATTTCCATGTCTTGGCTATTGTAAATAGTGCTGCAGTGAACATTGGGGTGCATGTATCTTTTCGAGTTAAGAGTTTTCTCCGGATATATGCCCAGGAGTGGGATTGCAGGATCATATTTCAACTCTATTTTTAGTTTTTTGAGGAACCTCCATATGTTCTCTATAATGGTTGCACCAATTTACATTCCCACCAACAGTGTAGGAGGGTTCCTAAAGGTACTAACTCGTGCTACCACATATTGAATACTGATTATGTGCCAGGCATACAGATGAAACTTTTTTCCTATATTAGTGTTCACTAACAATATTATATATTTATAATATATATTATACATATACATTATATAATATATAAATAGTGTATTATGTATAATATTATGTAATTACATATATTTGAATTATATATTGATTCTTCTCAACAAGTTTGTATGATAAGTACTATTATTACCCCATTTTACAGAAAAGGAAATGAAAGAGCGAAGAGATTAAATCACTTGCCCAAAGTCACACAGCTACTATTAATTAGAACTCAACCCGTATTTGTCTGATTCCCAAATTTAAGCTTTTAAGCACACAGTAGGGCCAACCTATTCAGAAAAACTGAATAGTGACCCAGATTGTAGAATCTGATAGATCTGAGTTCAAATCTCAGTATTGCCACCACTGGCTGTGGGATCTTGTTCGAATCGCTTAACCTCTCTGGATCTCAATTTCTTTGTGTAAAATGAGATTAATAATGCTGACCTCACAGGCTTTTGACAAGGTCGGGTGAAATTGTGTCAATGAAAGCATTTGATATGAATAAGTTATCAAATAAGTATGAGGGGTTATTATCCTGTCCTAATCTCATTTACTGAGTTAAATTCCATCCTCCCTCCCCAACTGGCTCTTGTCTCTGATTCTTCCTCCTCTGTTTTATCTCCCTTTGTTGTGAGGGTACCCAAGATTTGTTTTAATCAAGTGTGATAAGACATGCAGACATGGAAATAACTGTCATGAAGGAATAAGTTGTGATAGTTTCCTGGAGTATAAAACAGGAGGCATAGCACACCATGCAGGGGGGCCATGTGGGGAAGCACTAGGTTTGGTCAGGAGGCAGAGGGAGTAAAGGAAAAATGTGGACAAGAGCCTTTATTGCACTAGTTGAATAATCTCAGTGGGCTTTGGGGCACTGGAGCTGTCCCTAATTATCTGGTACCTGCCTCTGAGATGACTAGTGGTCTGGAATGTGAGAGCCCAGCAGAGGAGGTGGTTGGAGATACGGGCTCTGCATTGGTTGGTTTACATGTGAGAGATATGTTCACAGGTGAGTCATTTACTATCTCTAGGAATTGGCTAACCCTGGGAGGGGCAGTCCTTCCAAAGTCAGCAAGGGCCCGGATATCAAACCTTTAGAATAAAGAAAATAAAAAGACATGCTGAATACATCCTTCCAGCCACTCCTCAACAGGAAGCAACTGACTGTGCTCTAAGAGCACTGGGAACAGCACGGAAGCCTGGAGTGGTGGTCTGCAAGGAAGGGAGTAGGAAGGTCAGTGATTCCGGGAGAATTTCAGCCCTGGCACTATTAGTTTACCAAAATTCCAAGCCCATCACAGAGTGGAACCTAGGTAAGCAGGGTGAAAGGCAGCAAGTGGTACTGCTTATGAAAGCCTCCTTGAAGGCAGGACCCACGATTTATTTATCTTTCTATTTCCTTGAATGAATGATTATTCAGTAGGAAAAACAGCTAAAATGGCCTTATAAAAGAGAAGAGATAGAGCTGTGGCTGGTACTTTTCTTTACTCTAAAAAAAAAAAAAGAACTTTGATTTGCTTAATTTTTTTTTGCGGTATGCGGGCCTCTCACCATTGTGGCCTCTTCCATCGCGGAACACAGGCTCTAGACGCGCAGGCTCAGCGACTGTGGCTCACGGGCCTAGCCGCTCCACGGCATGTGGGATCTTCCCGGACCGGGGCACGAACCCGTGTCCCCTGCATCGGCAGGCGGACTCTCAACCACTGTGCCACCAGGGAAGCCCTGATTTGCTTAATTTTTATTCCCAAAGGTAAGTAAGCTGAGTTTACACATTTTCATAACTCTCTTCAATATTGAGAAGAAACTGAATTAGCTATGGATTGGAGAACGTTGCTTATGTCCCCAAAGGAAGAGCCCCTTCTGGCTCATGATGGTGGGAGAAATTGAACCAGCCGTGCTTTCTTTCCCTGGTTAAATTTTCAGGTGAGGAAAAAGGATGTAATTGATGATGAAGATGTTGGTGATAAGGATAATGATGATGATGATCTAGTGATAATGACGATGATGACAACTGACACTTAACAGGTGTTTATAATGTGCCAGTCACTGTTGTAGGTGCTTTAGAACCATTACTCCATCTAATCTTAACTAATACATTGTTTGGCTATTATTGACTCCCAATTTATAAATGAGGAAACTGAGACACAGAGGCTAGGCAGCTTGCTCAAGATTAAGAGATTAATCTGGCTTTAAACTGAGGCATTCCACGCTGTAATCACTCCACAGCACTGTTTCCTTGCTTCAGAGTGGTTTCTTGAAACAAAGATGGGCTCAGCTTATTCACACCCTGGCAGGCAAGAGGTGTGTACGTGCAGAACCCCAGTGAGGTGATGTGTATTGAGCCTTTGTGCTAGCCTGGGCATGTAACCAGGGTTGATCCTTGGAAGAGCTGTGGCGTATGGGAAGTTTGTCTCTGGGACATGGAAGGAAGAGAAATGGGCTAAGATCTGGTTCTGTCACGGATGAGTTGTATGACATTGGGCACAGCTCTTGAGAACTAGGTTCTGGTTTTCAAAGGAAGCTCTTGCACTGGATGATCTCGACGGATCCTGTCCATGTCAACTGCCCCTGCCAGAAATCCTATTAGAGGCTAGATTATTAGAAAGGCAAGGAGAGTGTTGAGCAGGTTCTTGAACATCCAAACATAGTAGGTAATGGCTATTTGGGTGCCCTGAGGAGGTCTGAAAACCTGGGGCTTAGTTGCCTCCTGCTTCGCTGTGTGCTATACGCTTGTAGCTGGCGAATGGATAACATCACTCGTGGCTATTCCTGTATGCTCAGAAAACGTGAAAAGAAGGAAGGAATGATTATTTAGTGAGAAGAATATTACAGAAGACACTGGGGAGGGCAGGGGAGGGAGGGAGGACTTTTCATTATTTTGGTCTTAGAACACCCCAGTGGATATCGACTAAGGGCAGTACTGCCTTCCTGGGAAGTGTTTGGAAATGGATAAGAGCATTTCTGTTCTCACCCTGGCTGCAGTTGTTGGACTGGAAATGCTAACATCCTGAAACTCTTGGGACCTCCACACACAACGAAGAATTGTCCAGGCCAGCATGCTCTGAGCGTTCCCACTGAGGAAGAATAAAAGAAGTTCTCATAGTGGGGAACATAAAAAACTTCTTTGTGCATTTTTCTGAACGTTAATCAATAATCCATTAACTCGGGGAAGCTGAATGCTCTTCACAGAATCCAAAACAAACTGACAGATATCCTCCGGCAAGAACTCTGGAGAGGCTGTGTGGCCTTGGACCAGGCGTTTCATTTCCTTAGGCCTCAGTTTCTCCATCTTTATAGCACTAACATTCTATAACTTCCTAATTCCTCTCCTCAGAAAGGAGAAATACCTTGTAAAAATCGAGGCTTGGAAAGCCTTTGTTTTTCTCATTTTGTGTATGGCAGATACATGTACTGTAGTTAGCCGAAATGCATATGGCAAAGTTTAAATCAAAAGTATACAGAAGCATACTTTACTCTACTGACTATAGTTAATAATACAGTGTTGCATATTTGAAAGTAAATCTTGTAAGTTCTCATCACAGGAAAAAAATGTTTGTAACTATGGACGTTAGCTAGGCTTATTGTGGCGATCATTTTGCAATATTTACAAACATGGAATCATCATGTTGTACACCAGAAACCATACAATGTTATATGTCAATTATAACTCAATGTTTTGTTTTCGGTACGTGGGCCTCTCAGTGTTGTGGCCTCTCCCGTTGCGGAGCACAGGCTCCGGACGCGCAGGCTCAGCGGCCATGGCTCACGGGCCCAGCCGCTCTACGGCATGTGGGATCTTCCCGGACCGGGGCACGAACCCGTGTCCCCTGCATCATCGGCAGGCGGACTCTCAACCACTGCGCCACCAGGGAAGCCCTATACCTCAATTTAAAAAAAGCATTCAGAAGGGACTTCCCTGTTGGTCCAGCGGTTAAGACTCCATGCTTCCACTGCGGTGGGCATGGGTTCGATTCCTGGTCAGGGAACTAAGATCCCGCATGTTGCATTGCGCAGCCAAAAAAAAAAAAAAGGTATACAGAAGCAAATGATCCCAGACTGTTTTTGATAAAGTATGATTTTAGCTATTTAGCATTTTCTCTGGAAATATATTTGAATTTTTCAGAGTCAAACAACAAAAATGTAGGCAAGACCATGGTAGGCCAACCTTCTTACTGGCTCAAAAAACAAAAAAGTTTATTAGGGAATAAAACAAGCATAATTTTAAGTCACGGTCAAGGTGAACATAATTGGTCAGACAGCGGTGGCTCTAAGAGGCCTTGCCCCGGAGTGAGACTTGTTTACTAGGATATAAACTTTAAAATAGGATTACTCACCTTCCTTCTTCTTCTATCTTATGCGTGAATTATTCCCAAGGTAGTTATTAGCAGTCTTTTTTTTCTTAAAAGAGACACTCCTTCATCCTTTCAAGGAGACTATTAACTGCCTTGTTTGTTTGTTTTGCTTTGTGGCTCTGAAATTAAAAGGAAAACATGTAACTAGACTGCTCATGCTGGAGACTTGAACTTCATGATGTTGGATTTCAGGCTTGTTGTTTTAGTCTTATCCCTTTAGAAAGGCTCCGTTTAGTTTGGCTTTATATTCTCCTTCTGGAAAAACTACGAGCTTTCCATTGCTATCCGTGACTTGTGGCCTTTATTACTGAAACTCATTCGTTTCAGTAGAAATGATGACCCAAGAAGGTTGGAATTTGACCCCAGAAAATGACAAGGGAATGACGGAACTGGTTTTGACCATAGGATTAGTGCCCTGCTGGTCCAGGGCAGGATGGGCATCAACAGTGGAAAAGCACTGGGCTTTGACGCCAGCCCCGCTCTTGGCCTCACATTTGCACTGCCCCTACTGCTCCCAGCAGTGGAGCGAGGAAGATGGAGGAATCAGTACTTGCTGGGCCTCCTATGGGCCAGGTGCTCAACTGATCATCTTACCTGGCTTGCAAGTGAGGCATTATCATCCTTACTCTGAGGAATCAGGAGCTCACAGTGATTAAACAACTTGCCCAAGACCATACAGCTTGGCTTCAAATTGACTTCTATCAGTTTCCAAATGTTTATCATGTAATTTCTTCCTTTTGATGTATATGAAATTATATAGACAGTTCTTGAGGCCTTGTCTGTGTGAGGCAAGTATTATGTAAAATGTCTGTATGACATTGTTTGTATATATATATATATATATATATATATATATATATATATATTGTATGAGGCACAGAAGTGACCGAGGCTGACCCAGCCCTGGCTCTGGAGGCTCTCTGGGGAAACCTGGGGGACTCCTTGGTCATCCCAATCCAGTAGGATGCAGTCTAGTGTTGTGGCTACAACTCAAGTCCTAGCTTTGCCACTTACCATCTAAGTGACCTTGGGAAAGTTTTTATACTTCGTCATCCTCTGTTTTCCTCATCTGTAGAATGGAGATAATACTAGTACCCACCTCACAGGATTGCTATGAAGAGGAAATGAGATACTGTAAGATATGTTTAGCATAGAAAGTTATTTTCATTCTGATCTGTCTCCTGCTATTCAAGGTACCCTTATAAGAGCCTCCACCTCCTGAAGCTGTCAGAATGACTGAGGGAGGGGGATGAGAGGAAACATCAGGCCTGAGGATGGGGGAGAAGAGACTAGAATGGCAGCCTACCTGACCCAGACTATATCCCTCACCCCCAGGCCTGGGTAATAGGTACCCTAATTCTAGTCTGAGGGTGAATCACAGCCCAGAGATGGCACTTCCTTCTGTCCCCCTCCTAGAATAGAGCCAGATGTCAGAGGGACTCTCAAATGAGAGCATCAACACGCTGAGATGATTGTTTAAGTTTTTTTCAGGAAAACAACACTTTCCCCCTTTTGTCCCTCTTCTGGACCAACATTGAAGTGAGTTGTGATGGACATAGGCTTAAGTGGAGTATCCATCATCTGACATTTGACTGTAATTATATTGCTCAGATTAGAACTAAGTAAACACTGGATTTTTTTTTTTTTTTTTTTACTATGGACAAACGAATCTTATGTCTTACTCAGCATATTTGTCTCAGCTGACTCATTCAATAAGTGTGTATGAAGTGTGTTCTCCATATGAGGCACAGCATGGCACCCAAAGAGCTCCTGCCCTCAAACATCACACGGTCTAGGGGAGGAGACAAGAATTAAACAAGAGGAAACAAGTGAGGTGAAGGATGAGTTAGGGGACATTCAGGCTGGTGGGGCAGCAATAGCAGCAATAGAATCCAGACTAAGGTGTCAGGAAAGTTTAAACTAAATAAGGGGCTCCAACTCTGCCTTAATCTATAGCAGCCTCCCCAGGGGCCCAGCTTCCCTGTGGATGTCAGATGGCTGCAGCAGTAGAGTGTCTCACTGCAGGCCCTCTGCTCCCAAAGACCTGGGAAACCTCTTCACTCTTTTGCTTCCAAATCCTCACAAAGATGGCCAAGGTTCTAAGAAATAGTTTCTAGGGAAAACCAGGGAACAAGGAGAATAATGCCAAAAAAAGGTTGCAAGAAGAAAAAGTTTTCATGCCTCTGTAGGGAAAGATAAACTTCTCCTCTACTCTCTTAGGTTCAGTACCTGGATGGTGCAAATTAAACTGACAAAAGGCAGTTTAATAAGAGTGAAAAAAAGTATTTAATTACATACTTATGCACAGGCGTTCACAAAGAAATGCGACTCAAGGAGGTGTAAGAATTTGGGACTTATATATCTTCTTAATAAAGTATGGAGAAGAGGCTAAACAAAGTAAAAAGGGGTTTGGGGCCTCTGGGGGGGTGGGTAAGTTCTGGGAAGTGACTAGGGCATGTGTGGTAGATAAAAGTTGTTTAGTACGGTTTGTTATGCAGATAAGGGTCCTCTCAGGTGATAAGAATTTTCTCCCTAGTAGTTTTTTCCATGGTACTAGAGACAGAGACACATTTAGAAATGGAAATTTATGTTACCTTTACAAAGGGAAATTTATACTCTGCTTTTAGGTAGGAAGGGACAGGGCAGAGAGATAATTGCTCTCAGCTCAAAACAATGCTAAAAAAAGTGGCGTATTTTGGGGTTACATACTCTGATCACCTTCATTGGGCCGTGTTTGGGTATTGGGCCTTGTGCTTAGAACCTTTATATCTATATTACATTATATCATTTCTTTTTTCTTCTATTTTCATTTCCAGTTTTATTGAGGTATACTTGACATACAGCACTGCATACCTTTAAGGCATACAACATAATGATTTGATTTACATACATCATGAAACTATTACCACCATAGGTTTAGTGAACATCCATCATCTCATATAGATACATCACATGTCATTTATTTTTCACAACAACTCTATGAGGTAGGTATTATTGATATGCCCATTTTTTTCAGGTAAGAAAATTGAGGCTAGAGAGGTGAAATGAATAGGTCATAAACCTAGCCAACGGCAGAGCTAGGATTTGAACCTAGGAAAAAGAAAAAATTAATTGATCATTTCTTAGTAAGGGCAGTTTTTTTGCAGGAGTGGAGATGGGAGATATTATTGTTCCTAAAAAAGGGGTCTTTAGGGAGAATGAAGAAAGGGATCCTTGGGAGGAATTGTAAATCCTTCAGCATCTGGTAGTGCTGGTCACAGAAGGAGCCCAATAAGTATGAATGGAGTAAAACAGTGAGGGAGGGCATGAAGAACAGAGTGAAGGAATGAGTCTCAGATGGTCTCTCTCAACTTATCAGGATCCATGCAGCCTTTTCTCCTACCAATCCTAGTCACAGGCCAGCTGGCTCTATCTTCTTCTCTTGCATGTTGCAGCTCCCAGGAATTTGGGAAGTATGGTGGTTGGTTTCCCCCACTCTCTCTGGTCCCTGAAATTCTGACTTTCACAGTGCTGGCTGTGGCTGGAACTCAGTCTCCATGGCTTCTCCAGACAATGCTTCCCTGGAAGACAAGACCATAAGATCTTTCATTTCAAGCATGAGAAGATTATAATAAAGAGCAAATATCAGGAAGTTATAGAGGCTGTGTAACCTTAACAAGATCCTCTGGAAATGGCCCACCTTTAGCTCCTGACGTCCTATAGCATCGTCTTCCCAGAGTCAGATGACAGCCTTGCCACTTGCTACCTGGATGATCTTGGGCAGTTATTTAACCTCCCAGACCACGTCTGTAAAACGCTCCCACTTCTTCAGGTTGGAGTTACCACTCAAGAAGTTTGTATATTTGAAAGTCTTAACACAGAGAAACTGCTAAATAAATGTCATATAGACTGAATTGTACCCCCCGCCCTCCAAATTCAGATGTTAAAGCCCAACCTTCAATATGACTATATTTGGAAATAGGCCTTTAAAGAGGGAATTAAGCATAAATGAGGTCATAAGGGTTGGGTCCTAATCCAGTATGACTTGTGTCTTACAACAAAAGGAAGAGACACTAGGGGTACGTTAACAGAGAAAAGACAATTTGAGGACATAGTGGCCAACTACAAGCCAAGGAGAGAGGTTTGGGGGAAACCAAATCTGTTGATACCTTGATCTCGGACTTCTCACAGTCTCCAGAACTGTGAAAAGACAAATTTCTGTTGTTAAGCCACCCTATTTGGAATATTTTGTTATGCAACCCTAGCTGATGAATGCAAATGTTAATTACACTTCTTTTTCTTTCCTTGTTTTTTGAACACACTCAGACATTCAAAGGCAAATCAGAATTTGAACTAGAAAAATTTGACCTGCTTGAGCCCAACTTGAGCCACTAGGACTCAAAACTTGGAAAGACAGCAAAGGGAGGGCAGTCTGTCTTCTCAGTGTCATAGTGAAACACTCTTTACAGGCCTGCCAAGAATTACTGAATGATCTAGGCTGAGTAGTGGGCCTTTGCTTGAGTTTCTGTTCACTATTGACCAAAGGCCACTTTGAAGTTACACCAGAACCTATAGACTTGTATCCTGTAGAGATGTAAATGAATCATGAAAGGTAGAAAACATAATCCTCAAGTTATGGCTCTATTGCTTGTAGGACAATCAATTTTTTGTCTAATCCAACCATCTCATGCCAACATCCTTTCTCCAATGCCTGTATAATTCCAGTTCCTCTAATTCTCTTTGGAATCAGTTTTACCACCCTTCGCTAATGAATTGAATAAATCTCCAACATGTGTTCATTCTATACTTGTATAAGAGTTATATTTTTGACTTTTTGAAGAGTATACTTTAAGTGCAAGGAATTCTAGTATTTCTAGAATATAAAGATCATACTTCAAGGCAATAGAAGGCCTTCTTGGATTGTAATTTGCTTTTTTATTTCTAGGTTTTCTGTTTCCATATTAGCAGTTTTAAAGCACTAAGGTTAAGGAAGCATAATAATCTATTAGTTACAGAAGAATTTGATTCCCTCAATAGACAGAGCAAACCTGAAGCCAAATGGTTTTCATCTTTTATTTACTCCTTCTCTCCTTCCCACCTTGCCATGTACTGACAGAGCCCTTTAATCTGGGCTTGTTATTCTACTTCTTTGTCTCAGGTGGTGGGAAATATCTGATAGGATACAAGGTATGAATGACAGCAAGAGGTTCCTCCAAGGCCAGTTGTATTGAAGTAGGGGGTGGAAGCTTTAACCTAGTGGCTTTTGGACTGTAGTTCTTGGGCTTTGCATCTACTTCCCTAAACTTTCCCTCTGTGCCTCTCCTCCCCATAAATACACGTCAGCCAGAACAACTCCATTCATACACTAAGATTCAGGTAAGATTTCATTTGAACGATCCGTTTCTTAGGAGATTCATTTAACCCAAAGACATGAAGTTTTAATGATGGCAGAGGCAACTGTGGTATAGCGGAAAGAATCCTGAAGTTTAGGACACATGGTAAGTCCTTGCTTTGCCCTTTACCACCTGTGTAATCTTGTGCCGATTACTTGATTTCACAGTCTTGAGGTCCATATTTATAACCCTACCTTGCAAAAGAATTGTGAGTGTTAAGAGAGATCACGTAAAGTGACGTGTGATTGTGAAGCGTCGCTATGAACAACTTTTCAGGCATTGCCAACATGCAATGGAGGAGATGTTTGGGGACCATAGGAGGAGCCCCTAGAACTCCTCAAATCATGCCAATTAGGTGGCCACCTAGTCATATGGCTATTGATTTTAACCTTAGCATATGAGCAATTGCTCCCTCACTAACTTATATTCCTTTTGCCACCCATCTGGTTCTCCAGTTTCTACTTAAAATTTGGAAGTTTCATGGAAACTCGGCAGGAACAGTTTTTATGAAATGTTTTCTCCAGTGGAGCAGATTGTGCTGCTCATCCGAGTCAGTTCTCAAATGAATTTAACGCTCAGCCCTGCAGCCGTCATACGGAAAGGCAAGGAAGGCAAAAATGGAGGTGTGATGAACGGTGCCAACTGGGCTGTCTCATGCTTCTGAGTCATTTCAGAACCATTATCATGTCAATAGAAACATCCCCTCTATCCCCATATTTTTTGCAAGGAAATGCTATTAGTAAAACAAGGTCGAGAGAAGCAGCCCATTAACACTGTGCTCAGGCTTAAAGACAAAGCAGGGATAAACATACAGAGATACCCTGGTCACTGGATGAAAGGGAAGAAGTAGCATTGGAAAGATGGGAAGGGAAAAGTCTATGTACATAAAGTAGGGCAGATATCACACAATAATAAATAGCTATTAATTACTAAACATTTACTATGTTCCTGACACTCTGCTTAGACATAAATTATCTTGTTTGATCCTCACAATTGCTGTATTAGTCAGGGTAGGCTAACTGCCATAACAAACAATCCCCAAATCTCAGTAACTTAATAAGGTAAAGGCTGATTGCTTACTCACATCCCCATCCTCCCCAGGACCTTGAGGTTCTTTACTGGACTCCATATCCTCCAGCAGGTGAGGGGAGAGGGAGAGAGTGCTCATGGGGAGGATCCCATGGGAGGGTTCTTTTTTTTTTTTTAAATTATTTTTTTGGCTGTGTTGGGTCTTCGTTGCTGTGTGCGGGCTTTCTCTAGTTGCTGCGAGCAGAGGCTACTCTTTGTTGCTGTAAGCGAGCTTCTCACTGCGGTGGCTTCTCTTGTTGCGGAGCATGGGCTCTAGGCACGCGGGCTTCAGTAGTTGAGGCACAGGGGCTCAGTAGTTGTGGCTTCCGGGCTCTAGAGTGCAGGCTCAGTAGTTGTGGCACATGGGCTTAGTCGCTCCGCGGCATGTGGGATCTTCCCAGACCAGGGCTCGAACCTGTGTCCCCTGCATTGGCAGGCAGATTCTTAACCAGTGTGCCACCAGGGAAGCCCATGGGAGGGTTCTTAAGGTCGAGGCCTGTATGTGGCGCACATCACTTCTGCCCACATTCCATTGGCCAGAGCTCAGTCACATGGCCCTACCTAACTGCAAGGGAGGTTGGGAAATGTCCACTACGCATATGACCAGGAGAAAAAGGAAACAAGGCATGGTGAACACATAGCGTCTGCCATAACAACTCATCATTACCCCCATTTTACAGATGAAACTTGAGTTTTAGACAAGTGAAGTAACTTGCCTAGTAGCACATAGCAAATGAGTGGTAGAACCTGGATAAGTTCTTGGTATGATACATTCTTGGTAGAGCCCAAGAACATGACTACAGATTATTAGACTTTGCAACTAGAAAAGAAACTGTCTCTTCTCCTGAGCACTTTCCCTAAGCTTCAGCATCTCCTGAAATTTGCAAGGTAACGTGGACATTATGGTTTTCAGGACTGTAATGGAGAGACAATAGTGGGTGAGGACAAGCTAATCCAAAGGTGGTACCTTCGTAACGTACTTGATTCCCTCCAAAGGTGCAGGTCTGGCTCCCTGGCTTGGTCCCAGGTGTTAGATGATAAAATTGAGCTCATCTTGTGCTGCTGCAGACCATGAACCCTTAACCATTGTACATTTTCTCAAAGATTTCTTTAAGATTCTCTTGTTTAATAGCATCTGCTGTGATATAGGTGCAGGCACATCTACCACATTTTAGACTTGAGGACAGGGAATTAGAAGCTACACCACCACTTCCATGTCCCACTGAGCAGTGGTGTCCCAAGTGTGTCACCTGAGGCTTTTACTTCCCTATTCTGTGTTCCAGGCATGTAGAACTATGAATATCTCCATAAACTCACCCTGTTCTCCAGGCCTTCTCATTCATTGTTTCTTCAGCCCAGATGGGTCTAGAATCACTGGGGTGGGCCTAGACACTGGAAATTTTTTTCACTCCCTTGGTGGTCCTATTTTATGGCCAGGGAAGAGGACAAACGAAAGGATTGGTCTAAGCTGATCGTGGCCAGTCACATTCTCCTTGGCCAGATGGACAAATGAATGTACTCCTTATCATTCAAGATAGATAAGACTTTGAGGAGTTCACTCTCATGACCACAGTTATTTTTCTGACTGTCCTAGACTGGCTTGAGTATCTTTCCAAGGGCTCCTATAATACCTTTAACCTATTCCTATCATAGAACTAATTAGTCCATATTACACGATAGACCAGTCTAGGAGATGCTACCTTACCAGTTTGGAAGACTGTCTATTCCCAGTGTGCTTTTGTAGCTCTCTAAGGCCTCCCTGAGGCTACCACTGTTCTACAGAACACAGAAGTGTTGGTGGTGGGTTCTGGTTCCTTGCCCCAAGTCTAAAAGGTGGTACAAATGGCACCTTTCCAGGGTATCTTTATATCCCATGGAAAGAATGACAGCTTTTAAAAATGTTGACCCCTCTGTATTCCCCTATGTCTCCCAATTTTAGACCCCTCCAAATGGCCCTGCCTTTCTATGACATCCCCAGCTCCCTACTCCTGCATGAATTCCATGTCCAAATGAATGAAGGTTGCTTGAGGCCAAGATTACCCAGTACCTCACGGAGGAGAAGGCCCAGGCTGGTGCCATCCCCAAGGTCAGCGTTGTGAGGTGTAGATGCCTGGGCAGCCCCCTCACTGGGGAACCATCATATATGTAGGACTCACAGATTTCAAGCCTGGCTACTAGATTGTTGTCCACTATGATGAGCCACCAGGGGAAAATGATGATAGTGTGAATGGGAAATAATTCTTTGAATGCCAGGCCAAGTATGGCACCCTTGTCAAGCCATGAGTTGTGACAGAAGGGGACTTCCCCGTGAGGACTATGGATTGGATAAGATGTGATGCCCAAGAAAGGACATCCCCCTGCTCCAGGTCCTGACCCATCCACTCATTGCCCCTCCCTATGTGTGCCCAAAACCCATTTTTATTTTATTCCCCTTTCCCTTACCATTGACTTTTTTTTTTTTTTCAATTTATTTATTTAGTTTTTACGTGGGCCTCTCACTGTTGTGACCTCTCCCATTGCGGAGCACAGGCTCCGGATGTGCAGGCTCAGCGACCATGGCTCACGGGCCCAGCCGCTCCGCGGCATGTGGGATCTTCCCGGACCGGGGCACGAACCCTGTCCCCTGCATCGGCAGGTGGACTCTCAACCACTGCGCCACCAGGGAAGCCCTACCGTTGACTTTTGAGACCTATGCATTCAATTTGCCAGAAACCTGGGGGAAAAAAACCTACTGTCTTTGGTGATACTGTTTGTTTTTCTAGCATGCCCACCTCCTCTTCTCCTTCCCAGCCTTGAGGTTCTGTTCAAATGTTATCTCCTCGAACTTGAGCTCAGAGTTTTTAAGCTGTCCAGGGAGAAGAGAATCAAGGAAAGGGTTCTGGGAACATTATAAGGCTGTTGCTGGGCCTGCTGATCCAGCCACCAGGTACCGTTGGACATGCCTTTGAGACAAGGTGGCTCTGTGTGTGTGTGTGTGTGTGTGTGTGTAAACTGAAAATTCTGGGCGCTGTAACACCAGAAGCACAGGCCTGTTTGGTGCAGAGGTTGCAAGGTGGGCGCAGAGAAAGAGACATTATCTCCTGATGCTCCCTAAGCATCTCTTAGGACTGTCAATGGTTGGCTGTCTTGGTACTGTAGCAATATCCAAAATATACAGAGGCTCACTCTAGACAACTGAACTTTACTTCTTTCACGCTAATGTAAAGCAGAGCAGACAGCAGAGCCCCTTGGTAGACTGACCAGACTTTCTGTTTTCTTCTTCTGTCAGGCAGTATTAACTAATTAACAATTAATAGGTTAACCACTCTGGACTGTGTTCTCCCAGAGTTCTTGCTCTTATTAACGGGACAAGTACACTAGCAAGAGTAGAATAGACTCTCCTGATCAACAAGACGAAACTTTAGAATCGTTATGGTTTGAGCACTGAAACAAATGTGGCTTCATTTTGCACCAAAGGCAGATGAAGCAACACATGCCAATTAAATTGATGAAACAAAACCCCTTTAATGTGATGTCTTATTTTCTTCTTCATATCGTCCATGTGCTGAACTCATTCGATGAACGTAGACTGAGTGCTTGTTATGTGCCGAGCACGCTTGTCGGCACTGGAATGTGGCAGGGAACAGATAGAGACGTTTCTGCCCCCAAGGAGCTTCTTGACTGTGAGTGGAAGTTCTTACTCCATTCTCAGAATCTCTCCTTTGTGGGCATATCTATCTGTGTTAGAGGGAATTCAAAAGCAGCTTTAATATTTCCCCTGAACAGGTAATCAGTATGGGAGGAAAGGAATTGTGACTTTGACCCCTACGAATGGAAGGATGGATGTCTTTGTTTCATGTCTGTTTTCTACGTGTAAGAAGCAATCAGCTTCACTGATTATGTACTGTTGAGGGTGACCTTTCCATTTTTCTGTCTTGGAAACGCATTATTTAATGTGAAGCATGTACTGGTGGGCTGCAAGTACAAAGAATTCTCAGGATAATGTGCTTGATTTTCCCCCTTGAAATCAATTCACATTTATTAAGCATCTTTTATAAAAGCGGTATGGAACAAGGTGCTTCACATACATTATCTCATTTAGTCTCATTTAAGCCTCCCAATCACCTCTGATGTAGGCATCATTAGCCAGCGTTTTCAGACAAGATAAAAGGGGAACGAGGAAATGTGCACTCAAGGTTCTGAAAAGTGCTAATTCACTTCCAGGGGATGAATACGCTTCCTATCCAGTTTCTATTAGATGGATTTCAATAAACATTTTTAATATTAATACCTGCTTCACATTTGCATAATCCCTTCAACTTTTCAAAGCACTGTCACCTCGTTCACATCTCATCTGATGCTCATACAAGCCCTGTACTAACAGTCGAGAACTATTTGATGGCATCGTTTTTTCGAGCCTACATCTCTGCAAGGGAACTTGCTTTGGTTGCCATAGCTAATGTTCATGATGAAGCCAATAGGAATCTTGCTTCCAGAAATCGAATCCACATCTTCATTTGCAGGGTCTCCCTGGGAGGGTGTGATCTGCTGTTCAGTACAGCAGTGCACATCGGTACTCTCCTACCAGAGCTAATCACTATGGTTACATCTGCCCCCAACATTCCCTAAAGCTCTAGATTTTAGAAATTTACGTGTCTTTACTACCCTGTCCTTGTCTGGATCTTCCTGCCATTCAGTTTGCCCCAGTTAATGACAGCAAAAAAAAAAAAAAAAGAGAGAGAAGGGAAAAAAGAGGTTTGTGTGCTTGTGCAATTAGGTGCATTTATTCTCCAAAAAACCAGAAACCAGCCTAAATGAAGCAGGGAGGGGGTGACAGCAGATGAAGCATAAAGCAGGTGCTTACTTATTGCTGCAGCTGTTGCCAAGTATTTGGCATAATTTTTCTCCTCATTTCCAATTATTGGCACTGGTGCTTATTTAAATTTTTAGCTGAAGCATCTGAGAAGAGTCTAGGAACTGCTCTGCCCCTCTTTTACAGGAAAGCAAGCAGGCAGTTTCCTTACAAATAGTGTAAGTAAATACAATCCTGAGGATTTTTCTTTTTTCTCTTTTTTGCCTCAAAAGGACTCATTGATTATGGAAAGGGAAATTGGTTACATGTCAATGTCAGATTGGCAAGTGGACATTTTATTTGACTCTGCCCAAATTGCCATGGGTTGAATTTTTAATTTGTTTCCCAAGGCTTGATTCCACTGTTCAGACTCATCTGTGAGATTCAGATTTCAGAACTGTGGGTCTGAGCCCACAGCTCCCTCAGGTGTTTTCTTTAGAAGTCACGTTGTTAAATTCACCAGTTGATGTGGCACGTTCATTTCACTATTGGACTTTCCTCCTTTAAGTGGTGAAGGGAAATGTTGCAACAATATTGAATGCAAGTCATTTGTTGCCCTGTCATTCCACAAATATTTACGAAGAGTGAGCACTGTGCCAAAACCTTATGAAGAACAAACAATTGTGCTCCAACAATACCGAGAACCAGGAGGCACGCAAAGATAAATACAATAAGGTCTTTTCCTTTCAGCGGGTTTGGTTCTGAAAGAAAATGAGACAAGAACAAGGAACAACACGATGCAGTTCTAAAGGGAGGAAGGGTAATATGATAAAGAAAAGCACGGGGATCAATCACTTCTGATGGCAGACATAGCATAAAGGGAAAAGGTCTTCGTTCCCCCCCATTAAGGTAATTTGACTTAGAGGATGCTATTCAATTACTGTATTTAAGGTGATATTTGATTTCTGTGTGTTTACCGAACCTTTATCTCCTTCTATTGGCTCTAATCTGTGTTTGAATATGTATATAGTACAGTTATATACACACACACATACACACACACACACACACACACACACACACACACAAATGTATGTATGTATACAGAAAAAATATATATAGTACAATTTTGAACTGACTTTTAAAAAAATTTTGGAACTATATTTCAGGTTGCATTTGAGGGAGGGGGAATGAGAGAGGAGAGGAAGTTTGTAGTTCAGAGAAGGCATCAGGAGACGTGGGTTCCGGTCTTCTTTTTACCTGGGTCACCTGTGTTCCTGGGTCCCTGGGGGCTTAGCCTGGGTGACCCCCAAGATGCCTTTCAGTCTAAATGATCTGAACGTGATACCTCTCGTCTCGTGCTGATGGGAGCAAAGGACACTGGAGGCTTGAGGGCATATCAGAGGTGCTGGAAGTGGGATAGAAAGAGTGGTATTTGGGTGAGACACTCTCAGCCTCTCTGCTTCCTCAGCTTCCTATTTAAATGCCACATCATTTGTAGAAAGCCGTAAGTTCAGAACCACTCATAGTTTATAGTGGGCCTAATTCCTTTCAGTTCCCAGTGGGTATAGCACTAGCTCTGAAGAATGTAGAGCATGGCCTAGGAAAACATGTCTAAAAGATCTACAAGCGGGCTAAAGTTTGTGCTGAGCTGTGTCCACAAATCAGCCTTGAAGGCAAAGAAGTGAATTCTGAGGAACAGACAGAAGGAAATTGGGGAAAGTGTGGCGTGAGGGATGCCATATCTCTCCATAGTTCTTTCCTGTCTCATTTCACAGCCATTAATTGGGCGCAGGCCCTAACTGGCCACATGCCCAGAGGTTGCTGCTGGTTCCCCAACAATCCCCTCCCTTCAGACTCCTCCTGTCCAGTTCACACATTAGTGTCCTTCCTCAGACATGCCACTCACCCTGTTGCTTCCCTGCATGGCGATTTATCATGAGTCCCTGTTACCTAGTGCATCTCATCTCAGCCCAAGTTTCGGGGTCCTTCATCCAAGAAACATGGTATTAAAACAGGAGCCCTGGGCTTCCCTGGTGGCGCAGTGGTTGAGAGTCTGCCTGCCAATGCAGGGGACACGGGTTCGTGCCCCAGTCCGGGAAGATCCCACATGCCGCGGATAGGCTAGGCCCGTGAGCCATGGCCGCTGAGCCTGTGCGTCCGGAGCCTGTGCTCCGCAACGGAAGAGGCCACAACAGTGAGAGGCTCGCGTACCACAAAAAAAAAAACAAAAAAAAACAGGAGCCCTCACTTTAGCCTTGGCTTTTGCAGCATTAAAGCTGTGTGACTTTGGGCAAGTGGTTAAAGTTCCCTTGCCTTCATTTTCCTTCTCTGTAAGATGGCTGGGGACTGAGGTCTCCAACTGTAAATGATATCTTGGAATTATTGATCCAACGTGATGGCCCTGGTCTCACACAACCCAGGAGTGCCCAGATTCAAATATGCTGACCCACAATCCCAATGACATCTATAAACTTGGCAGGCCTGGGGTCCCAGGTTTTGGTTTTGGAAAGGTCACCATGCTGGCTTTCCAAGGCCATCTCCTATTATTCTCCATAGCGTTCCTCTGTTCCAGACAAGTCTGTGGTCTCAAGAGCTCTGAATAAACCTGAATGTTTCCATCCTATCTGCTCTGGCTCTGAGCCACTGCGACTGCCAGGAAGCTGCCCCTGGTCCCCTACACCACCCCATGGCAGTCAACTTCCAGTTTAAAGCCCAGCTAATCCAGAAGCCCTCACCAGTACCTACACCTAACAATGGCCACTCCTTTCCATGGTGGCAAACTCAATAGCCGTATCCTTGGTCTCAGGGGCCTTTGGCAATCTATGTATTTAAAACTTCCAATCATTCCCCCAAGAGTGCTTTTTTAAAAAAAACATAATTGTCATTGTGCAATAATTCAACAATGTATCATAGACGTTTTCTCTCACTGTCTCAGTCTTCAGAGGGTGTTACTGATGCCTTGGGACTCTGCTAATTCTTCCCCTGTTATTTTTTATTTTTATTTTTATTTCTTTTGGCTGTGTTGGGTCTTCGCTGCTGTGCATAGGCTTTCTCTAGTTGCAGCGAGCGGGGACTACTCTGTTGCAGTGCACGTGCTTCTCAATGCGGTGGCTTCTCTTGTTGCGGAGCATGGGCTCCAGGCACATGGGCTTCAGTAGTTGTGGCGCGCATGCTCAGTAGTTGTGGCTTGCGGGCTCTAGAGCACAGGCTCAGTAGTTGTGGCACATGGGCTTAGTTGCTCTGCAGCATGTGGGATCTTCCCTGACCAGGGCTCAAACCCATGTCCCCTGCATTGGCAGGTGGATTCTTAACCACTGTGCACCAGGGAAGTCCCTTCCCCTGTTATTGTTGGGCAATTGTTTAGTCTTTCAATATCATAACTATCTCAGTACATATGACTTTTTGAATATTTTACATTATTTTCCTAGTGAACTCAGATGCATTGTTATTGTAAGACATAAACTTTTTGTGGCGTCTTGTAGTTCGGCAACACTTGCACGTATCTCTAGCTGACTCGCGTGCGTCCACCTCTAACAGGTGTCCCAGACCTCCTTCTCTGTGCCTTCAGCCTCCACGTACTCCCCCTGCCACCCTTACACTCAGAAGATGGCCTTGTCTAAGGCACTGCATGACTTTGCCTCCAAGGTCCCGGCCTCTCCAACTATTGCCTGATTCAGTTGTTCTCAAACTCCAGGTGCATTGAATTGCCTGGAGGGCTTATTAAAACACAGATTGCTGCCCCCTTCCTTGAGTTTCTGACACAGTAGGTCTGGGGTAGAGCTGGAGAGCTGCATTTCTAACAAACTGCTGTGGTACTGAGGCTGCTGGACCGGGGCCCACACTTGGTGAACTCGTGCTCTAATTCTTTCCTCAGATATCAGGGGAAATAGGTTAGCTTCTCTAGCTTGTATCCACCCCACTACCTGTCCTCTGAACCTCCTTCCCATCTTCTCCAGGACTGAACTCCTACTCCTAATCTGTTTTTTTCTAGTGTCTTCAATCTGCACCATTGAAACTTCCCTTACTCCATCCTTCAAGCCCCCTCCCATCACTGCTATTTTATTTTATTTTATTATTTTTTTAACATCTTTATTGGAGTATAATTGCTTTACAATGGTGTGCTGGTTTCTGCTTCATAACAAAGTGAATCAGCTATACATATACATATACATATATCCCCATATCCCCTCCCTCTTGCGTCTCCCTCCCTCCCACCCTCCCTATCCCACCCCTCTAGGTGGTCACAAAGCACCGAGCTAGTCTCCCTGTGCTATGCGGCTGCTTCCCACTAGCTATCTATTTTACATTTGGTAGTGTGTATATGTCAATGCCACTCTCTCACTTCATCCCAACGTACCCTTCCCCCTCCCCATGTCCTCAAGTCCATTCTCTACATCTGCGTCTTTATTCCTGTCCTGCCCCTAGGTTCATGAGAACCTGTTTTTCTTGGATTCCATGTTATATGTGTTAGCATACAGTATTTGTTTTTCTCTTTCTGACTTACTTCACTCTGTATGACAGACTCTATGTCCATCCACCTCACTACAAATAACTCAATTTCATTTCTTTTTATGGCTGAGTAATATTCCATTGTATATATGAGCCACATCTTCTTTATCCATTCATTAGTCGATGGACACTTAGGTTGCTTCCATGTTCTGGCTATCGTATATAGTGCTGCAATGAACGTTGTGGTACATGACTCTTTTTGAATTATGGTTTTCTCAGGGTATATGCCCAGTAGTGGGATTGCTGGGTCGTATGGTAGTTCTATTTTTACTTTTTTAAGGAACCTCCATACTGTTCCCCATAGTGGCTGTATCAATTTACATTCCCACCAACAGTGCAAGAGCGTTCCCTTTTCTCCACACCCTCTCCACCGTTTATTGTTTGTAGATTTTTTGGTGATGGCCGTTCTGACCGGTGTGAGGTGATACCTTATTATAGTTTTGATTTGCATTTCTCTAATGAATAGTGATGCTGAGCATCCTTTCATGTGTTTGTTGGCAATCTGTATATCTTCTTTGGAGAAATGTCCATTTAGGTCTTCTGTCCATTTTTGGATTGGGTCGTTTGTTTTTTTGATATTGAGCTGCATGAGCTGCTTGTAAATTTTGGAGATTAATCCTTTGTCAGTTGCTTCATTTGCAAATATTTTCTTCCATTCTGAAGGTTGTCTTTTCGTCTTGTTTCTGGTTTTCTTCGCTGTGCAAAAGATTTTAAGTTTCATTAGGTCCCATTTATTTTTGTTTTTATTTCCATTTCTCTAGGAGGTGGGTGGAAAAGGATCTTGCTGTGATTTATGTCATAGAGTGTTCTGCCTATGTTTTCCTCTAAGAGTTTTATAGTGTCTGGCATTACATTTAGGTCTCGAATCCATTTTGAGTTTATTTTTGTGTATGGTGTTAGGGAGTGTTCTAATTTCATTCTTTTACATGTAGCTGTCCAGTTTTCCCAGCACCACTTATTGAAGAGGCTGTCTTTTCTCCATTGTATATTCTTGCCTACTTTATCAAAAATAAGATGACCGGGCTTCCCTGGTGGCACAGTGGTTGAGAGTCCGCCTGCCGATGCAGGGGACACGGGTTCGTGCCCCAGTCCGGGAAGATCCCACATGCCGCGGAGCAGCTGGACCCGTGAGCCATGGCTGCTGAGCCTGTGCATCCGGAGCCTGTGCTCCACAACGGGAGAGGCCACAACAGTGAGAGGCCCGCGTACCGCAAAAAAAAAAAAAAGGTGACCATATGCATCACTGCTATTTTAGTAATAACCTTTCTCCTACCAACATTACCCAGTTCTAACTAACAAGCCAAATGTCTTTCCTCCTGCTGCAAATTTTTCTGAGCTTGAACTTGATCTTCACTTGCTGCTTCTACTTCTTACCCACGTATTTCCTTTTTAATTCCCGGAAATTTCCCAAGCTCCACTACTGAAACTCTCTGGAAAATTTAAAATTACCCTCTTCCCAAATCCAGTGGCCTTTCTTCATTATGTAATAATAGCAGTTAACGTTGATTGACTTTTAACTGTACTCCAGGCATTGTGCTAAGCACTGCCTATATATAATATATATATAGAATCTCATATGAAGATTGTCCTTATATCAATTCTATGTAGAAGGTATTATTTCAGATTTTAAGAAGCTAGGGCTCATAGAGGTTAAATAATTTGCCTAAAAGCTGAAGCGAAGGAACCAGAATCAGACCCAGCTCTAATTCTACATCCCATGCCTTTAAACACGACTTGGAACATATATACCTAAGCACCTATTAAAATGCCAATTCCTGGCTCCAGAGACAGAGGTTCCAAACCAGGTGTGGCTGAGGCCTAGGAGTCTGAATTCTTAATAACCCCCCACGTGGTTCTGAGGTGGGTATTCCTAGAGGCACATACATTCTGAGAAACGGTCCCTCTGTATTGACATAATGGGCCACTTCCTTTCTTTAAACACTTCCCTCGGTTGCTATGATACAACATTTTTCTCTGGCTCTGTGGGCTCTCCTAGTCTGCTGTTCTCAATCTCCTGCTTCCTCTCCTACCCAGATCAATGCCTCAAACTCTGCCCTCTGCCTTCTCCTTCCTCTCCTGCCTGTCCCTAGGAGCCCGTTCACTTGCAGTGCTCCAACTTGGGCAGATGGTTCCCAACCTTGCCCTTCGTGTGCCAGCATCCTGGTGAGAGTCATGGAGCAGCACGACATGATTTTGGAACAGTGATGACCTATTGCCCAGACCCTGGACAAAAAGGTGAGGCAGGTGCCATTGATCCTGGTGCCGCATTGCCCCACACCACCCTTGGACTTTCCTCTTGCCTGGAAGATCCCTGTGTTTTGCAACTTTCTGATCAAATCAGTTCAGCAAAAGAGCTGATTATTTTACACAGTCACAGTAATGTGTTAATTCTCCCACTCATTTGCATTGTTAAAGCCGTTTCTCTCTTTTTCTGGGTTCAACTGTTGTTTGCATGTTGACATTTCAGGCTTCACTTAGCAGGTAGGGGGTATTTAGAGGAAAACTGGGACCAAAGAGGAAGGAGGGTGAGTTGGTTTGGGAGGGCTCCTTCTCTTCCCCTTGAAAATTTTTGAACCTGAGACTCAAAGGCAGCTGGGAGGGCAGGCTTTGGCCTTTCTGGCCTCCTGCACACCAGGGCAGCGGTAGACAGTAATAGCGGCTGCTGCAGACCTGTCCTAAAAGTGCGGAGGGTGAGGACAGACTGCAGAGCAGCTACTTGGCTGGCTTCCTGCCACACTCCACACTCGGAATGGCTGGCTTCTCTTCATCTTTCAAGTATCAGCTTCAATGTTCTCCTCCGAGAGATCAGTCCTGACCACCCCGCTTACGTAGGCCCCTCTGGGTGATTCTCTGTGATGGCAGCTGTTTTCCTTCATTGTATTTTTCACAGTTTGTAATTATCCTACTTGTTTATTCATTTGTTCTTCCTGTCCCTGTTTGGACAGTAAAGCTCAAGAGGACGGAGACTATTCAGCCTTGTTCCCCGCTGTGCTTGTAGCATAATGCTGGCTCACAGTAAATATTCAGTGTTTGTAGCAGGAGTGCCTGGATAGCTACACCTCCGCCACCTGGCCCTTAATGACTAGTCCTTGAACTGAACTAACTGCCCCCCGCAGCTATCCCAGTGCTGAAAGACTGGAGGCAGTTGGAGAGCAGCTTGTTCACCTCACTGCTGGGATAATGCTGGGAGTGGCCTGGGGTGGCATCGGGAAAATTTATGGAAGACTTTGAAAAAGGAAAATGGATTACTAGGTATCCTGTCTAGCACCCAATCAAGTTATGAGACTTTCATTGTCTTTGAGCTATTTTATACAACTTTTTAAGTTGTATAAAACTGATAGCAATACAAATGAGTCATGTCAATAGGGACGCAAATGAATTTTGTCTAGTGGAGGTGCAATTGATTATTGCCCTGTGGGTACTGATCAGTTTTGCATCCATTTGTAAATTCATATTAACTTTCCTGATTGCCTATATATGTGTGTTCTCTAAATTCTCCTTTGAACTGGGGGGTAACATCTTGCTGCTTGCCTCATGAATTAGGTAAGTAAAAATCTCTGATGTGCAGTAATTTTACATGTGTACAAGAGTCATGATTTTAGCCTTTTAAAAAAATTATCTTTTTAAATTGGATTTTATCAAAATCAAGAACTTTTGTGCATCAAAAAATACTATCAAGAAAGTGAAAAGACAACTTATAGGATGGAGAAAATATTTGCAAATTGTTTATCTGAAAAGAGATGAATATCTGGAATCTATAAAGAATTAAAACTCAACAACAAAAAAACAAAAAACCCAATTCAAAAGTAGGCAAAGGACTTAAATAGACAGTTCTCCAAAGAAGGTATTAAATGGTGAATAAGCACATGAAAAGATGCTCAATATCATGAGTCATTAGGAAAATCAAATCAAAACTACAATGAGATACCACTTCACACCAATTAGGATGGCTATAAAAAGAGAAAAGAAAAACGGGGGGAAAATAATGTGTTGGTGAGGATGTGGAGAAGGTAGGAATATTAAATGGTAGCTGTGTGGAAAACAGATTGGTGGTTTCTCAAAGGTTAAGCAGAGAACTCCCATATGACCCAATAATTCTACTCCTAGGAATATATCAAAAGAATTGAAAGCAGGAGACTCAAACAGATATTTGTATACCAGTGTTCATAGCATTATTACTCACAGTAGCCAAAAGGTAAAAATGACCCATGTCTGTCAACAGATGAATGGATAAACAAAATGTGATATAGATAGATAGATAGATAGATAGCTATGATGAATATTATTAAGCCATTAAAAAGATATAAACTGGGGGCACATAAGCATGTAGATGGTCCTCTGAGCCATGGGAATGGCTGATAGAGTAGGGAGAGAAGAACACCCAGCCCCAACCCTGCAGAACATCAGAGCCTATGAAGGCATAGGCTGAAGATGAGGAAAAACTTGAGTGTGGTATCATGGAAGACAAGACAGACTAGAGACCTTACTCCTGACGTCTAGCGTCTCACTGCCAAGTGACTTGGGGTCACTTCAGTGGCTGCTTAATTCTTGTCCTGTGAGAGGGCATCATTCACCAGATAATAATTCTGTTCATAAACAATATTTTATTTTTATTATTATTTTTTTTTTGCGGTACGCGGGCCTCTCACTGTTGTGGCCTCTCCCATTGCGGAGCACAGGCTCCGGACGCACAGGCTCAGCGGCCATGGCTCACGGGCCCAGCCGCTCCGCGCCATGTGGGATCTTCCCGGACTGGGGCACGAACCCGCGTCCCCTGCATCGGCAGGCGGACTCTCAACCACTGCGCCACCAGGGAAGCCCCATAAACAATATTTTAAACAGCACAATTTATTGTCAGAAATTGTGCAAAATATTTAATATAGGATGCATAAGGACATGATCAAACAAAAAACAAATCTTGACTTAGCTGGGAGAGACGTTTTTCAAAAAAATTTTGCAAGGGTGGGTAGAGGGACTATTGTGATAAGGAAGGAGGGAGGACAATTGCAACAGGGAGAACCTGCAGGGGTCTCCAGGGTCATGCAAATACAGGGTTTTTTGGCTTGCTTTTTGGTCTTATTTTAATAGAGAGGCACGAACAGGGCTGGAAAGAACCAAATGTGGGAAATTTGAATGAAAGGGTGGCACGATCAGACTGTAGATCAGAGAATATTTTATGCTGAGCCCAGTCTGTTCTCTGTATGCTGGCTCAGGCTGATGGTGGGCCAAAGTTCAGGGGCTTGGAGGGAGGAAAGCAGCTCAACCGAAGTTTGGTTTACAAGCATTTCGATCCAGTTGATCAGTGGGGATGAGCAGTTTAGTTCATCATTTATGAGGCAAAGAATGGGAATTTGCGGGGGTCTGTGTGTAGCTTTGTCATAGGTTAAACAGGGGGCACCTGAGGCTTATTTAAGTCATATGGGAAAGAGTGGTTCTTTGCAATAAGCTCTCTTCCAGATCACAAAATCTGGGAAATTCCTTTAATTGGCCCTGTTTTCCAGGAGCAAAGGGCTCAGGCAAAATTCAGCATTGTCACTGTGTGCTGGGATGTGAGTTCCATGCCCCCAGTCGGGGTGACACCCTGGGTCTCTCAGTTGGCATAGATATTCCTCTCCAGGGACTTACAGATTACCCCTTGCTGTGAGCCCCCTTTCCCGAGTGTTTATTTAAGTCTTTTGATTCCTTCCTTGAATGAGTGTCCATGCCTGACTTACCAGGAACCTGTCTTATTCTCAAGAATGCATCCAAAACAGGCTCAGAACCTCTGCTTGCAAACCACCACCGCCGAAGTGCAGTCCTGAGGTCGAAGGATTACCCCTTGGAAATCTGCATCCCATGGGCTGAATTCAGCTCACAGAAGCGCTTTGACCCAAAGGGTGTTTTGCTTTGATTTTCAAACTTGAATTGGATGCCAATATTAAAAATCAGAATATTGAATCTAAAAATCCAGATTGCCACCTTCTCTAGAAAAATGGATTGCTCTAGCAATCCTGGCCTACATTTCTATTGTATGCCTCCTATACTATTGAACAAAATTCCTGACAATAAAGTATGCTATTGAGAAAGTTCCGTCTATGGATCCCAGTATTACTTTGGGTGCTGTTGCTTTTATATGGCCCTCCATCTCCTGTTTACCACTGTTCCTCAGAGCCTATTCAGTCATTTAGCTTATCCCTCTGTGTTTAAGTGTTTCCATTTCCAACTATCAGTTATCACCTTCAGTATCAGAACAGCTAGTCAAAGAGGCTTTAGTTTCAGAGAATATGTTAATTAAGGGATCATTGAGGAAAATTGCTTACTATTTACATCTGGTTGCCTGACCCCATAATAATATGTATCCTTAAATACACAACAGACCTACTTCACTGGACGTTTCACTTGACTATACAACACACTCTCTACACAGTTAATTCGTGTTCACAAACTGTGAAGTCGTGTGATATGTATTCTTATGAAACCTTGTACATATGTAATTAAATTTGACTTTCTCCTGGTAATCTGTCTCACGTCAATTTAATTCTTAGACCAGCCAGAAGAACTTAGAAAGATAGAGGTTTTCTTTCCTCCTCTATAGCCTCAATGGGGGGAATTATGTCTTTTCCATGATTATAGGCCCAGCCAGCCCTGGAAGAAGGATCCAGAGTTACAGCAGCCAACATCTTTCATTATTATAATGTCTCCCTACTTTGCAGTTTCCTGAATGAGGCCTGAAATCTTGATACCCACAGATATTATATGACAAAAAATAAGTGCATCAGTTTTCCGGTGACATTTAGAAGTAGATGGTCTCTGCTTCTCATCTCATTGACCTGGTAAGTGTCTCCCTATCTCTTAATCACAAGGCTCCTTCTCCACCACTGCCTCAGAGAGGCGTTTTATAGACATCCTGTCTCTGATCTCGCCTCCTGGGAGCAGGCCTAGAAATGACAGTCAATTCATTTGGCTAACTGGTATATTGCTCTCTACTTTGCTTCTCAACGTCCATCCAACCACAGTGTTCGTGCTCTGGCTGCCTCTTCCAGGCACTTACACAAGCGAGTGACCAACCGCTGACCAGATCACAAAAGAAAACAATTAGATTGTGTCTCTGTTCACGGGCTGAGCTGTACTACAGAGGTTGTGGAGCTGCCTTCTGCCAGATCCTGGCTTATAAATGTGCAGGAAGTAGAGCTGACCGTGCCAAGTGTTCGAGGCCTGGGCAATGTCAGTCCTTTGGGTGCTGACTAGGGTCTTTCTCAGCACTTACAGAGCCCCCGTCTGCCTCCATCCTGGTGCCTACAGGAAATTTGTCTTTGGCTATGCAAGCATTTATGTGGCATGAATTCTGAGACCCCAGGAAATCCCACCTATCTACTCCCTAACGTATTCTGCCATGCCTGAAATCGCTTTAATCACCAACACTTCCATTGATCAATTAGAGTCAAAGTTATAAAAACTCTAGGAACCGTTAAATTTTGTGAAATGTAAATTCTTTATTGAAGCACAGCATACATACATAAAAGTACACAAATCATAGGTAGAAATGAACCACTCATGTAGTGAATGCCAGGGTCAAGAAACATTTCCCCAGAAGCCCCGTCCCGCCACGGCCTCGTGCCCCCTTCCAGTCACCTCCTCTATACCCACCAGGGAAATCATTATCCTGACTTGTCACAGATAGATTACTTTTCCTGTTGTCTTTTATATGAATAGGACTGTGTCATATGTATTCTTTTGCACGTACAATGCTTCTTTTGTTCAGCCTTACATCGATGAGATTCATCTGTGCTAATGCATGTAGTTGTGGTGTGTCTGTTTTTATTGCTGTATAGTATTCCATTGTGTGAATAAGTCGTAATTTATTTAACTATTCTAATGCTGCTGAACATTTGGGTTGCTTCCAGTTTTTGAACTATAAATAGTGCTAGTGCTTTCTAATTCAGGTCTTTTGATGAATATATGTTCACTTTTCTGTTGAAGGTATTCTGAGGAGTGGAATATATGAGACATAGAATATACCCACATTCAGCATTAGCAGATACTACTGAACACCTTTTTCAAGGTGATTGTACCAACTTACACTCCCATCAACAGTATATAATAGTCATAGTCATACGACATCTCCATTAGCACTAAGTCTGTCTTTTCCAGTTAGCCATTCTCGTAGGTGTGTAATGGTGTGCATTGTGTTCTTAATTTTCATTTCTGGTAACTAGTGAAGACAAGCCCTTTGTTTTATGTGCATTGGCTATTTGGACATCTTTTTTGTGAACTGCCTATTCAAGTCTTTAGCGAATTTTTCTATTGGGTTTCTGCCTTTTACTTATTTTTAAAGTTCTTCATATAATCTGACAATTTGATAAATGTGTCTACTGTAATATTTTCTCCCACTCTGTGACTTAAATTTTTTTCTTTTTTTTTGGCCACGATGCATGGCATGTGGGATCTTAGTTCCCTGACCGGGCATCGAACCCCTGTCCCCTGCAGTGGAAGCATGGAGTCCTAACCACTGGACCACCAGGGAATTCCCCTTAACTTTTCATTTTTTAATAAAGTCTTTTAAATGAACCGAAGTCGGTAATGTATTTTTGTCCTTTATGGTTAGCCTTTTGTGTGTCCTATCTAAGAGAATTTCTCCTGCCCTAATGAAGAGATCATGGAATATCATGAAGAGGTTTTCCTGTGTTTTCTTTGAAGGTGACTAATATGTATGGTGTGAATCAAGTTAGGAATTGAGGTTTTTTGGGTTTTTTTTAACCGTAATATTAAATTGGCTCAGAACTATTTATTGAAAAGTCCATACTTAAACCTATGCCATTAATCATAGGATTATATAAGTGTGGATCTGTTTCTAGGCCATACTCAAGAAGAAGTTAATTTTTAAACTAAATCACAAGAATTCCCTCAAGAAATGCTACTTTCCTCAAGTAGCATTTATTATATTCTTATTATGAACTATGCATCATTCTAGGCATTTTAGCTGCATTGTTTCATTTTAAACCTCATAACCCACTATGAGATAGTTATTACTATTATCTCCATTTTATAGTTGAGGAAATAAAGACTTACTCAATTAAAATCGTGCCCATGATCTCCTAGCTAGTAAGTGACAGAGACCTAACTTGATTGTGGGTCAGGCTGATTTTGAAGTGGAGTTCTTTATTATGCTGTTTCCCAGAGCAGCATTTCTTTTCTGGGGGTGGGGGGAAGGGTGGCAGGGAATAAGGGTGTGTGTGTGAGAGGAGGGTGATGGCGTGGAGTGGGGACCAACTTCCCTCACCCCCACCACATATCTATCGTAGTATTTTGTTGCTTTATTTGAGTTATATAACATTGGTGTCCATGTAAATTTTCATATTCATTAAAATAGAACATTTTATAGATTGGGAACCATAGGTTCATGCCATTTACCAGGCACTTCATATATGATAGAATATTTTATTGTTTTTTTTCTACACATTCGTTCTTTCTTACTAGTCAGCCTTTGAGAGTAAGGAGTGACTTTTAGATATTTGTAACCCTGATGATTATGACAGTTCTCTGTCCAGAGCAGGCCCCTAATAAATATTTGCAGTTTTTATAGTTGTTGAGCTGTAATTGCTAACTTGATATTTCCTGATCAGGTAGGTTGTCTATCCTGTATTAATTGTTCTTAGTTCAGATCATGTGATCTATCCCTAACATATATTTTCTATTTTCTCTCTTTCAATAACTGCTGCCTCAAAGGGAGAAATGCAGATCTTTGGCTGAATGATCTGGTAGCAACAGATCTGAAATTCTTAAAGTGTTAGAACCAGAAGCTATTTCTTACACAGTTGATGAGTTAAAAAGAGAGAGAGAAAGAAAGAATTTGGGGCTTCCCGGTGGCACAGTGGTTAAGAATCTGCCTGCCAATGCCAGGGGACACGGGTTCAAGCCCTTGCCCGGGAAGATCCCACATGCCGCAGAGCAACGAAGCCCGTGTGCCACAACTACTGAGCCTGCGCTCTTGAGCCCGCGAACCACAACTACTGAGCCCGTGTGCCACAACTACTGAAGCCCACGTGCCTAGAGCCCGTGCTCCGCAACAAGAGAAGCCACTGCAATGAGAAGTCCGTGCACCGCAAGGAAGAGTAGCCCCTGCTAGCCTCAACTGGAGAAAGCCCGCACGCAGCAAACGAAGACTCAATGCAGCCAAAAATAAAAACAAATATGTAAATTTAAAAAGAAAGAATTTGACAGAGAGAGAGCCACAGAGAGAAAACAGGGTCTTGTAGAGAATCAAGTATTCCCAGTTTCTAGACCCTCACCAGGCCTGTGGCTCTGAGTTCTGTGCTTCTATTTTTTACGTGCAAAATGGGGCTAATAACACTGCATGCAGCACAGGCTTGTTGTAAGAGGAAAATGAAACAACAGACGAAATATATTAAGAATGGTAGAAAATGCTATTAAAGGTCACATATTGGTAGAAAGGAAATGAATACCAGGTACAAGTGTGTTTGGTTTTATCAATAATAAATAAAAGAACAGAATAGATATTTTAGATATTTACTAAAAAAGGAACCGCTTGACAAAATAATTCAATATAGTATAATGTTAAATCGTGAGGCTTCCTACTGCTTTAAATATTTTAATAAACGTTTTTACTGAAGTTTAATCTGATTGCATTTTGAAATAATTGAATTTATAATAATCTAACTTACAGATTTTTAAAGATCATATTTACTGCATTGGGTAAAGCAGGTTGTATCTGTAATTTACTGTCAGGGATAGAAGGAGGGCTTGAACTGGTATATATTGTTATCTACTGTTTGGTGCAAAAGATGTAAAATGAATGTTACGTGCTAAGGTTTTCACTAAAATGAGCACGCTGTGAAAGTCAGTGGCGTGCCAGTTCAATTCAACAAATATTTAATTAGCGCTTTTGATTTCCAGGGAACCGTGTTGGGTACCGAGGAGGAAGCAAAGATGAATAGCATCAGCCGGAGGGAGACACGACACGAACCCAGTAACTAGGCTGTAAAGCAGAATGGGGCATCCTAATTTAGAAAAGGTAAAACACAGGGAGAACCCGGCAGAGCTTAAAATAATTTAACTTTTCCTGCCTGCATTTTTTTCTTTCCTTCTTTCTTTTTCTTTTCTTTCCTTCTTCCTTTTTTTTTTTTTTTTTTTAGTAACTATTGTGGATCTCTTTTCACCTGTGCCAAGTCACTTGTCTGCAGAGGATTCGCGACCCTGTGAAATCGCTCCTATTGCCTCTCCTCGCATCTTCGATGAGCTCCTCTGCCACCAGCACTGCATTTGGAATGGCATCTACTGTGTGGGTGGTGAAGCGATGGAAAGCTATTTCTGTTCTAATTATGAGAACTGTTTTATTGGGAGGAGTGGGGCAGAGGGAGGAGAGGCAGATCGGAGACTGAGACGCTCACCAAGGTTGCTCCGAGGAGCCGTTTCTAAGGTTACTAGAAAGAGGACGGCAAGTGATATCCAGGCAGGGTTTTTTCTAAAACGAAATAAAATTTCAAACGAGGGGCGTGGGCTTAGTATGAGCTGTGCCACACGAGATTAAATGTTGGGCTTCCCAGAGGGTAATGGAAGAAGGCCCAGGAAAAAACCGAGCGAGGCGACTTCGGTAAAGCTGGGAGCCTCCACCTTCCCTTCCGGCCCTGTTCTCCCGCGGCCTTTGTTTCCCGGGGCTGTTTTGGCTGTAACTCAAAGTCGGCGCGCCCGGGAACGGTGTCATTTAAGTGAGACGCGCGGCCGAGCCGGACCGGAAGCAGCGCCCAGCTGGGACCCGTAGGGAGAGGCGGGGAGCGGGCGGCGGCGGCGGCCGTTGTGGCTCTGGCAGTGGCGGTGACTGTGGTGAGGCTACGCAGCCGGAGCGACGGGTTTGGTGCCGCAGCAGCTCGCTCAGGCCGTGGGTCGTCGCTGCAGACGCGGGCAGAGGAGGGAACAACGACTCAGCGGGAGCACTTGGCAGAGGAGGGGAAGGGGTGTGTGAGAAAGGCCATGAGTGCTTGGGGTCGGGGAGAAAGATCTCGAAACTTGTTTCTCATGTGCTACTAGTTGATTTTTTTTTTTTTTTTTTTGATGGCAGATTCAGAAGACACCCCGCGTCTCCCTTCTCGAATTTCTCTTGGTTCTTGTCAGTTGATTCGTAGCCTGAAGTGAGTGAGAACTTTTTAATGCAACTACTGAATTCAGATGGGTATGGGATGGACGAGAAAAAAACGAGACGGGGGGAACAAGGGTAGGAGGTGCTGCCCCAGGGTGTAGGAACATCATGAGGGTAATAGTAGTTAAAATTGAGAGGGTTGTACTGTACCAGACGTTGTTCTAAAACCCTTTATATGCGGTAACTCATTTAATGCCCAGTTCTGTGAGACCGGTACTTTCTTTCATTAGCCTCCCTTTATGGAGGGGGAAACAGGCTCCTAGAGGTTAAGGAGCATGCCCAAAGAAAGACATGAAACGTGCAGAGCCAGGGTTTGCATTCTGTCAGACTGACTCCAGAACTTATCTCTAAGCTCCCCACAGTGGTTGTCCCCCATCAGAATGTGAAGAAAGTGAGGACATAAGACAAGATGTGAGAGGCTGGTATGGTTTGAACAGATGTGATAAAACAGCGGAAGCAAGGAGTTGACATGATAAAAAGGTGTGCGATCCAGGTGTGACTTAGTGAGAGTAGAGTTGAAAGTGGCCTAAACCTTCGCTTCAACCTTGGCTAGGGCCCGCCTCTCTCGAATTCTGTGGGGCAGGGAAGAGAGATACGCACCCATACACGTAAGTTTGAAAATGGAATTATGAAGATCACAGACTCATAGGATTTAAAGATTGTTTGATGTAGCCACCTTATTTAGCAGATATAGTCAAATAATCCACCCATCCGCCATCAATGTATATCCCAAATTCTGTGTAATGCTGAAACCAGGAGCTGCTTTCTAACACAACTGAGTGACAATTGAGATCTTTCAGTATTTCTAAGAATTTTGATTTAAAAATGAATAGAAACAAGATAAAGTTATCTAGAACAAAGGACAAAGTGATTTACCTTGAAGAAACTGTTTCAAAGAAAAAGGAAATCTTGAAAGAAGATAGGAAAATTTTTATCAGTTGATTGTACTGTTCACAAATCTATTAAGTCTAGTGGAATAGAGTAATCAAAATGTTAGCATATTCCAGAGAGTCAGTTTGTAGTAGTTGAGATCATGGGCTTAAGAATCAAGTAGATCTGCTTAGCCACGTATTTGCTCTATATAATTGATTTACTTAACTTTGTCCTTGATTTCTTTATCTCTAAAATGAAGGTAATAGTTCCTAACTTGCAGAATTAGAAGCAGTGTTTGTAAAGAACCTAGCATAATGTCTGGAACAAAGTTGATAAATACCAGCAACCATTATTACTCTGAATCAAATAAAAGTAAAGCATTGCTGAACCTTGTATGCAGTGACATGGCAGCTTCTAGACCTGGTTTTACATGGAAAGGTCAAAGAGTAATCTCCCTTGTTGGTAATTAAAGTGAAAAACATTGATTCATTTTCTGAAGGGTAAGTTTGTTACTTCAAAGTGATTGAAAGTTTTAGATGGCTAGATAACCCCTGATATGCCCACCACAATCCTTTAAAACTATTGTGGCTTTTAAAGATAACTTATTTTTGAACTATTCTGTTTCCTGAACTGTGGGCAATTGAGGTTCTAAGTAACTGACTGTACTCCTTTACAGATGCATGGTCATGGAGGCTATGACTCTGATTTTAGTGATGATGAACACTGTGGAGAATCTAGCAAAAGGAAAAAAAAGTAAGTAATTTTTTATTGATCTCTGCTTCCGATCCTTTCTAAATTGAGATGAGGTATAAATAATATTTAAAGTTTTGGCATTGTGTTTACATGTGAAGACAGCGATGCTCTACTGAATGAATTTTTGTTTATTAAACTGTAATGAATTGACTCAAAAATTTGAGAACAGTTATGTAAAAGATAAGAAAGTAATGTTTGTGCTGTGAAGGGATTTATGGAAAGGGAAGCATAAGGAAAAAACGGAAATCAGTTAAAGTTCTTAGATTTCTCTGTTGCATCTATTTTTCATTCAACTGTCAAGGACTCTGCTTGCAACTGTCATAGCTAAGAAGGGGCTTGGTTGGTTGTCCCTTTGCTAGTACTTGACTGCAAAGTGCGGTTACTGTGATGCAGCACAATTCTTAGGATCTTGTGAATGAGCAGACTAAGTGGCCAGAGGAAGGAGTTCATGGAAGTCTTTATTTAATGGAAGAGGTAAGAACTCTTAGCAGATAAAGCCTGAACCTTACAAAGGAGGCCAGATCTTGGTGGAGTAGCTGTGTTTAGGGAGGGGCATTGTTTTCAGCCTTCAGTGCTTAGAAACTTGATTTTATCCATTAACTTAGGAGTGGTTGACTGATTCATATTAACCAAACTTATAAAAATTGGTTTATTATTTGACACTGAAAACAATATATAAGCATACTAATTGGGGCTGAACATTTTTGTTGGGTACTCAGTCTTCATGGATAACCAAAAGAATAGAAATAATTATATAATAAATTACATTTTTATGTAATGAAATTAAAATGCTTTACATTTTCAAGGTTTTTCATTCAAAAATATTACTTTGTAAGAATAGAATTTGAGCCAATCTAGTTGGGTAGTCTTGTGTGCTCTAGGATTATATCTATTTAAGTAACTAGGGCTGATCACCTAAAGTCTATATCATCTATAATCAGCCCTTCTTTTTCCGTTATCAGTTACTGAAAGCTTTGTTATCTCTACTTTGCAAACAAGGAAATTGTGGCACAAAAAGATTAAGTAATTTAAGATTAAGATAATGAATGACAGAGCCAAAATTTGAACCAAGGACCCCAGGTGGTGTGACACCAGAACCCATGCATTTGTTAGTCTCGTCTTCTCCATTTTATAGGTATTAAATAAAGTCAAGATATTAATTAAGCTGTTAAAGGAGATGTAAAATATCTCATTGAAGATCAGTGAGTCTTTAAGAGTTGAATTCTTTAAAACATGTTCCAATTATGAAAATAATAAAGAAATAGGAAACACTCTGAGAAAAATGAACTCTTCTAATAATTTTTCTTCTTAACAAACCAGGACAGTTGAAGATGATTTACTGCTCAAAAAGCCATTTCAGAAAGAAAAACATGGAAAGGTGGTCCATAAGCAAGTTGCAGCAGAATTGCTGGATAGGTATGGTACTTCAATGTACATTACTTTTTTTTGGTTTGAGATGTTGGTGATTTGATTATATTAATTAAATATAGACATTTGAATTTGCTTGAAATAAAATTTTTCTTAACAGGGAAGAAGCAAGAAATAGAAGGTTTCATCTCATAGCTATGGATGCTGTATCCTTTTATATTTCTAGATTTTGTGACTAATACAACTTTTTTTTTTCTAATACAACTTTTTAAATCTATTTTATTTCATAAAATCTTGTGAAGTCAGATAGACATAAATTTTATATTTAAAGATAAGTGTTTATTGATATGGAATTTTGCCATATATACTTCTGAGTACAATTCTCTTTTACTAATATATAAGAAAGATTTAGAGGCAAAAAATAATAAAAAACATATTACTAATCTTCTATAAATAGGTTTACAAAGTCCATGTACTTGCAGATATTTTTTCCAATCCATTTTTGTCAAGCTGTCAATATTTCTCATTTTTATACTATTATCTTCAGTCTCATTTTAACTCTTACTCTTTTTTCCTACCTGGTTCTTGGCTATTTAATGTCTTTGTAAAACTGTGTTTAATAATAGGTCTGTTTGATCATTGGAGAAATGCAAATCAAAACCACAGTGAGGTATCACCTCACACTGGTCAGAATGGCCATCATCAAAAAATCTACAAACAATCAATGCCAGAGAGGATGTGGAGAAAAGGGAACCCCCTTGCGCTGTTGGTGGGAATGTAAATTAATACAGCCACCATGGAGGTTCCGTAAAAAACTAAAAATAG
Organism: Phocoena phocoena; assembly: GCF_963924675.1. Classification (NCBI taxonomy): domain Eukaryota; kingdom Metazoa; phylum Chordata; class Mammalia; order Artiodactyla; family Phocoenidae; genus Phocoena; species Phocoena phocoena. The sequence continues at coordinate 33,078,543 of NC_089234.1, forward strand.
AATTACCATATGACCCAGCAATCCCACTACTGGGCATATGCCCTGAGAAAACCATAATTCAAAAAGTCATGTACCACAATGTTCATTGCAGCACTATTTACAATAGCCAGGACATGGAAGCAACCTAAGTGTCCATTGACAGATGAATGGATAAAGAAGATGTGGCCCATATATACAATGGAATATTACTCAGCCATAAAAAGAAATGAAATTGAGTTATTTATAGTGAGGTGGATGGACCTAGAGTCTGTCATACAGAGTGAAGTAAGAAAGAGAAAAATACTGTATGCTAACACATATATATGGAATCTAAAAAAAAAGGTTCTGATGAATGTAGGGGCAGGACAGGAATAAAGACACAGACTAGAGAATGGACTTGAGGACACAAGGAGGGGGAAGGGTAAGCTGGAACGATGTGAGAGAGTGTCATGGACATATATACACTACCAAGTGTAAAATAGGTAGCTAGTGGGAAGCAGCCTCAGCCCAGGGAGATCAGCTCGGGGCTTTGTGACCACCTAGAGGAGTGGGATAGGGAGGGCGGGAGGGAGACGCAAGAGGGAAGAGAGATGGGGATATATGTATACATATAGCTTATTCACTTTGTTATACGGGAGAAACTAACACAGCATTGTAAAGCAATTATATTCCAATAAAGATGTTAGAAAAAATAAAAATGAAAAAAAAAATAGGTCTGTTTGTGGACTGTCTCAGGCCTACTGTGGCTTCAGCTTTCAGGCATGAATTGGGGCTGTCTTTAAGTTATACCTTGTTTCCCTGTGATAGCCATCTCTCAGCTCAACTTTTTGGTAAGACTGTGGCTTATTACACAAGCTGCTACCACTGGCCATCCATATTACTGTTGGGAATATTGGAGAGTGAAAGTATTTCTGGGTATTTATTACTGCGGTCAGGATAAGGAGAAGGAGACGACGTCAATTAGATTATACCCACTATCCTGTAGTCACCACTTTCACTTTATTGTTCCTGATCCTTTTCTTTAAGTTATAGAAGTTCTCTTGTCACCAATTTATTTATTCCTCTTATCTCCTAACCCAATAGCTTAGCTTTCCCATGGATCTCATCTGCCACTGCTCCTTTAGCATTTCAACATCTGCTCCTCCTTCTATCACACCACTCAGTTGGGGATGTTGGGGCATCTAGTTACAGCCTGGTGAGGGTGAAAGTCTAGATCCCCTTTTCTTGCATGGCTGGAGGTGGGGCCATAGATTTTCTGGAGTGTTTGGCTGGAATAGAGTAGTTACTGCCTAAAAGTTATCTTTCCTGTTAGGCTGCCTCTCTCCTGATTATTTTGTTACAGGGAACAGACTTTTGTTGGCACTTCTTTTGTCTGTGCTTGTTGGTATTTCCAGCTATCCAGCTTCTTCACCTCCAAGTCTGGCATTCATTAAGCAAAAAGAAAACCTGGGGAACTCAGCACCATGTCATACCATGGGTCCTGAGGTCCGTAGCTGGTCTGCCTTCTTCTCTCTACCTTTCAGAGTCTTCTTATGTTTGTATTATATATAATTTCCAAGGTTTTTAGTTCTCAGTGGGAGGAATAGGGAGAAGTGCAGTTGACCCTTGAACAACACAGGGTTTGAACTGTGAGGGTCCACTTATACAAGGATTTTTATTTTACTATATTACTTGTGTAAATATGGGTATTTATTTTACTGTAGTACTAACGATCTGCAGTTGGTTGAATCTACAGATGCAGAGGGCTGATTATACATTATGTGCAGGTTTTGGACAATGAGGAGGGTGGGTGTTCTATCCACCCTGTTCAGGGATCAGCTGTACATCTTTGCTCCATCTTCCAGGAAGCAAAGTCCCACCTACCACCTGCTTTTGTAAATAAAAGTTTTATTGGAACACACCTGTGCTCATTCATTTAGGTGTTATCTGTGCCTACTTCCATGCTAAAGTGGCAGAGTCGAGTAGTTTTAACAGAGACCGTATGGCCTGCATATTTACTATTTACAGGAAAAGTTTGCTGACTTGAGCTCTTGAAAGATTTAAGTGACTTGCCAGTGTCACATGACCAGTTTGTGGTAGACCAAGAGCTAGAATCCAGATCTCTGGGTATCTGGCTTTTCTCTTTTTTCTTTTCTGAAATGTTAATTGCTTTCTTGCTCGTTTCAGAATTATGTTTTGATTCGCTATTCTGCTGGAACACATTGTGATCAATTAAATAACTGTTTGTCTTTAATATAATAGGCTGTAGTCACAGACAATATTATGTCAGTTCCGTTATGTGTGTGTTCAGCTCTAGAGAGAGTACCATGGAGCTTTTTAAAACAAGTAAAATGCTCATGTGTCTTGTTGTATTGCACTGAAAACATGACTGTAGCTTCATTGAATATTAAAAGAGAGTATAAAAATAACATGTGATCTCGTATATTTACTTCTTTTTGAAAGCCTCATGTTAGGATTTAATATAATAAAAGTTACATCTTCTATTTTGGAGGCTTTATTGTTACTGAAGTAGCTAAATTATATTTTATAATGAAGAAAAATTCTACTCACCTTTAACTTTGGAAACTATAATTTGTTATAGTTATAGGAAGCTATAATTTATAGTTATAGGAATAACTATAATATATAGTTATAGGAAACTATAATTTGAAACTATAAAATGAGTGGTGGTGTGAGGCTGTATATAGGAAGCTGTCCTTCTCTCCAGAGTTATTGCTTGAAAATGTTCAAAAATATAGAGTATTCAGTAGGAAGTGAAAGCCCCTCTACTGTACCGTGTTCACTCTTAACAGTTTAATATTTACCCTTTTTTAAATTTATAAGCATGTATAGTATATATTTGTATATTTTTAAAAAACTAAATAGACTCATACTATGTTTTTTTCCCTACTCACTAATATGTCATTGATACCCAACTATTGAACAAATTAAATCCTTAATTTTTTGCATTTCAGTATCAAAGGCATACAAAGTTTGTAAATGACTATATTTTATACTATGGTGGCAAAAAAGAAGACTTCAGGCGATTGGGGTAAGTGTCATAAAGTTTATTTTACATAATGGGAGGTAGGTATGGGTATCTTTGAAGACTCACAGCTACTATATCTTCTGATTCTGTCATGTTCTCCTGCTTTCCATTCCAGTTTTTTTGTTATAAGGTGGAGAGGCCATTCGAAGCTTCTAGCTAAGCAACTCATCATGACCCCCATTTCTCTGGCAACAGGCCTCAGGCAGCCTGCTGATTCTGGCAATAACAGGATTGTGTGAGGAATACTCACATGCCTGATTATGCAGTGATTTTTTTTTTTTTCCCCCCACAAGGATCTTTGAAATAATGAACTCTTTAGACCTCAGGTTTGGGATTGCTTTTTAAAAGATAGGACAAACAAGAGACCTCACTCTAATAATTCCCACACATGAAATTCCTTCTTATATCTGAGGCTCTTCTGTCAGAGCCTCTTGGTTTTGTGTGGGTTTTTTTCTCTTTACTTAATGATTTTCCGAGTTGATAGTGCCCTAAAAAACTTTATACCAGCTCATCAGCCCCAAACTTAACTCTCCTCTGAATTTAGCCTGTATTTCTCAACAATCCCTTGTTCTGTCCCCAATCTGTTATCATCTTGAAAGATCATCTCCTTCAGTTCTCTTCCTTACTCAGTCTTCCTAGGAAGATGTAGTAAAATGAGGTGTGAAAAAATTTTTTATATATTTTTAAAATTAGATCACAATAGGATGGTGTTACTTATTTTAGATTCTGAAACTTATTTTCATTCATCTTCCTTATCCATTTAGTGTTCATTCAGATTTCTCATCCTAGTTTTGGTAATTTAGCACCCTTTATATAATTGAACCAGCTCTAGAGATGGGTGGATTCCTTATCCATTTGTTTCTGTAGCAGCACTCTTTATAACTGCCTTTTGAAAATACTGAAATACTTTTTATAAATATACATACATACGTACATATAAAACTATCTTTGTGTATCTTATTTTTACTCAGGTGCTCAAAAATCTCACACACTGTTTAACTTAAGTTTGACTAATTTTGTTTTCATATTGAATTTAAAATTGTTTTATTTCAGGGAAAATGACAAGATAGACATGGATATTATACGAGAAAATCACAGATTCCTATGGAATGAGGAGGATGAAATGGACATGAATTGGTAATTGTACCCGTGTGAGACATAATGCATCAAATGCTATAGTCCTATCTCTCCTGCTCCCTGAGTGTTTTCTTGTTTTGTCACCTGTCCAAAGCATTTGGCCCCTGCATGGAACAGTTCTGAATCGAGAACATAAAACCGTGCCTCAGATTATTGAATCTGGTTTTGATTCTTTTGGTAATTTTTAACAATTTTAACTGACTTCTTATTGCTTGACTTTGTCTTTAAAAAATAATTTGTAAAATTTTTACAGTATTATTTGTTGTCTAGTAGTACGCTTCTTTTTAAATTTTAAAAATATTTTGGGAAAACGTAAAACCTGAAAATGGTTTTAAAAATTCAAACATTACAGAGGGTAAAAAGTGAAGGGTCAGTCTCCTTCTCATCTTTGACTATTAGTCTTCCAGCTTCCCTCCCTAGAGACCCACTATTAATAGTTAATATTCAGATATTCTATGCACATGTAAGTAATGACCTCTTTTAAAACATTAATGTTTATATCATGTGTTATTTATTTGACATTGCCTCCAAGTAGCAAACAATGGTTGAATTTCTAAATATGTAAGATTTATATTTTTTTAATGAATCTAGGGAGAAGAGACTTGCAAAGAAATACTATGATAAATTATTCAAGGAATACTGCGTAGCAGATCTCACCAGATACAAAGAAAATAAGGTATGCCTTCCAGATATTTATAGAAGAAGGTTCTTATTCACGTATAGTATTACTTGTTAATATACTATTGTGCCCTGTATTCTTTTAAGATGCTAATTCAATTCTAAGTTGTCCTCCATCTATGAAGTATCAATTGGACCATTTAACCTCGATAGCTGTGGAATTTACAAAGGGCCCTGAAGTCAAGGGTGACTCTTTGTGAGCTGAGACATGAAAAGTCTAAAATGAAACACAGGTGCCTACTGAATCTTGTTTTATCCTGACTCTAATCCAGAGCCTCAAGTGATTATGATTTGACACTTTGAATGATGTCTTCTTTCACAAATGATGTTTGAAATTGATAGGCTTTTTTTTTCAAATGGATTACCATATAAAGAGGCAGATGCACATCTTCTGTTATGTAAATATCTATTCTAGTAAAAATAGCTCTTATCAGTGCCAATTAGTAATGGCAAATTTCCCTTCCCGCTTTACATTTTACTTTAATTTTTTTTTTAATTAATTTTATTTATTTTTGGCTGCATTGGGTCTTCGTTGCTGCATGCAGGCTTTCTCTAGTTGTGGCGAGCGGGGGCTACTCTTCGTTGCAGTGCACAGGCCTCTCATTGTGGTGGCTTCTCTTGTCGCAGAGCATGGGCTCTAGGCGCACGGGCTTCAGTAGTTGCAGCACGCATGCTCAGTAGTTGCGGCACATGGGCCCTAGAGCACATGGGCTTCAGTAGTTACAGTGTGTGGGCTCAGTAGTTGTGGTGCGCAAGCTCTAGGGCGCGCGGGCTTCAGTAGTTGTGGCATGTGGGCTCAGTAGTTGTGGCACACGGGCTGTAGAGCGCAGGCTTGGTAGTTGTGGTGCACGGGCTTAGTTGCTCTGCAGCATGTGGCATCTTCCTGGACTAGGGATCGAACCCATGTCTCCTGCATTGGCAGGCGGATTCTTAACCACTGCGCCACCAGGGAAGTCCTATTTTAGTTAATGTTAAAGTGATTTTTAAAAAATAGAAGTAGAGTTGATTTACAATATTGTGTTTCAGGTGTATAGCAAAGTGATTTGGTTATATATATTTTTTCCTTTTTCTCGATGCTTTTCCATCATAGGTTATTACAAGATATTAAATATAGTTCCCTGTGCTATCCAGTAAATCCTTGTTGTTTATATTATATATGGTAGTGTGTATTTGTAATCTCATACTCATAATTTATCCCTCCCCCCATATTCCCCTTTGGTAACCATACATTTGTTTTCTGTGTCTGTGAGTCTGTTTCTGTTTTATAAATAAGTTCATTTGTACTATTTTTAGATATCCACCTATAAGTGATATCATATACTTGTCTTTCTCTGTCTGTTTTACTTAGTATGATCATTTCTGGGTCCATCCATGTTGCTGCAAATGGCATTATTTCATTCTTTTTTATGGCTAAATAATAGTCCATTGTATATATATACCACATCTTTTTTATCCATTCATCTGTCGATGGACACTTAGGTTGCTTCCATGTCTTGGCTATTGTAAATAGTGCTGCTATGAACGTTGGGGTGTGTGTATCTTTTTGAATTAGAGTTTTCGTCTTTTCCAGACACATGCCCAGGAGTGGGATTGCTGGATCATACAGTAACTTTATTTTTAGTTTTTTAAGGAACCTCCATACTCCATACTGTTTTTCCACAGTGACTGCACCAATTTACATTCCCAACAACAGTGTAGGAGGGTTCCCTTTTCTCCACAACCTCTCCAGCATTTATTATTTGTATACTTTTTGATAATAGCCATTCTGACTGGTGTGAGGTGATACCTCATTGTAGTTTTGATTTGCATTTCTCTAATAACTAGCAGTGTTGAGCATCTTTTCATATGCTTGTTGGCCATCCGGATGTCTACTTTAGAGAAACGTCTCTTTAGGTCTTCTGCCCATTTTTTGATTGAGTTTTTTGGGTTTTATTATATTGAGCTGTGTGAGCTGTTTGTATATTTTGGAAATTAAGCCTTTGTTGGTCTCATCATTTGCAAATATTTTCTCCCATTCCATAGGTTGTCTTTTCATTTTGTTTATGGTTTCCTTTGCTATGCAAAAGCTTTTAAGTTTAATTAGGTCCCATTTGTTTATTTTTGCTTTTATTTCTTTTGCCTTGTGAGACTGACGTAAGAAAATATTGCTATGATTTATGTCAGAGAACGTTTTGCCTATGTTCTCTTCAAGGAGTTTTATGGTGTCATGTCTTATATTAAAGTCTTTAAGCCATTTTTAGTTTATTTTTGTGTATGGTGTTAGAGTGTGTGTTCTAACTTCATTGATTTACATGTGGCTGTCCAGTTTTCCCAATACCACTTGTTAAAGAGACTGTCTTTTCTCCATTGTATATTTTTGCCTCCTTTGTTGAAGATTAATTGACCATAGTGTGTGGGTTTATCTCTGGGCGCTCTATTCTATTCCATTGATCTGTATGTCTGTTTTGTGCCAGAACCATGCAGTTTTGATTGCTGTGGCTTTATAGTATTGTCTGAAGTCTGGAAGGGTTATGCCTCCAGCTTTGTCCTTTTCCCTCAGGATTACTTTAGCAATTCTGGGTCTTTTGTGATTACATATAAATTTAAGGATTATTTATTTTAGTTCTGTGAAAAATGTCATGGGTTATTTGATATGGATCACATTAATCTGTAGATTGCTTTCGGTGGTATGGCCATTTTAACTATATTAAGTCTTCCAGTGCAAGAGCATGGTCTATCCTCCAATTTCATTGAATCATCTTCTGTTTCCTTTATCAGTGTTTTATAGTTCTCAGCATATAAGTCTTTCACCTCCTTGATTAGGTTTATTCCTAGATATTTTTCTTTTTTTTTGGATGCGATTTTAAATGGGAATTTATTTTACTTTCTCTTTCTGATATTTCATTGTTAGTATGAAGAAATACAGCAGATTTCTGTATATTAATGTTGTATTCTGCTACCTTGCTGAATTCATATATCAGTTTTAGTAGTTTTTGTGCAGAATCTTTAGGGTTTTCTATATAGGGTATCATGTCATCTGCACATAATGACAATTTTACCTTTTCCCTTCCATTTTGGATACCTTTTATTTTTCTCATCTGACCGCTGTGGCTAGGACTTCCAGTACTATGTTGAGTAGAAATGGTGAGAGTGGACATCCTTGACTTGGTCCAGATTTTAGCAGGAAGGCTTTCAGCTTTTCACCATTTAGTATTATGTTGGCTATGTGTTTGTCACAAATGGCTTTTATTATGTTGAGATATGTTCCCTCTATACCAACTTTGGTGAGAGATTTTAATCATGAATGGATATTGAATTGTACCAAAGGCTTTTTATCTATTGAGATGATCATGTTGTTTTTGTCTTTTGTTGATGTGATATATCAGATTGATTGATTTGCATATGTTGAACTATTCGTGTGACCCTGGAATGAACCCAACTTAATTATGGTGTCTGATCCTTCTTATGGGTTGTTGGATTCGGTTTGCTAATATTTGTTGAGGATTTTTGCATCTATATTCATCAAAGATATTGTCCTGTAATTTTCTTTTTTGTTAGTGTCTCTGTCTGGTTTTGGTGTCAGGGTGATGGTGGCTTCATAGGATGGCTTTGGGAGTGTTCCCTCCTCTTCAGTCGTTTGGGAGAGTTTGAGAAGGATCAGTATGAGTTCTTCTCACTATGTTTGGTGCAATTCCCCAATGAAGCCATCCAGTCCTGGACTTCTGTTTGCAGGGAATTTTTTTAAATTACAGATTTTATTTCACTTCTAGTGATAGATCTGTTCAAATCATCTGTTTCTTTTTGATTCTGTTTTTACAGGCTATTTCTAGAAACTTGTCCATTTCTCCTAGGTAGTCCATTTTGTTGGCATATAACTGTTCATAATATCTTATGATTTTTTGTATTTCTGTAGTGTCAGTTATTATTTCTCCCTTTCATTTCTTATTTTATTTATCTGGGTCCTCTCTCTTTTCTTCTTGGTGAGCCTGGCCAGAAGTTTGTTCATTTTGTTTATCTGTTCAAAAAACCAGCTCTTGCTATTATTGATTTTTCTGTTGTTTTTTAATCTTTATTTTATTTATTTCTTCTCTGATCTTTATTATTTCCTTCATTCTGATGACTTCAGGTTTTATTTGCTCTTCTTTTTCTAGTTCTTTTAGGTGGTAGGTTAGGTTGTTTATTTGTGAATTTTCTTGTTTCTTGAGGAAGGCCTGTATCGCTATGAACTTCCCTCTAAGGACTGCTTTTGCTGCATCCCATAGATTTTGTATGGTTGTGTTTTCATTGTTGTTGTCCTGAGATATTTTTTATTTCCTCTTTGATTTCATTGTTGACCCCATTGGTTTTTAGTAGCATGTTGTTTAGTCTTCATGTAATAGTTTTTTCCCTCGTTTCTCTTTGATTTCTAGTTTCATGTGGTTGTGGTCAGAAAAGATGCTTGAAATAATTTCTATCCTCTTAAATTTGTTGAGCCTTGTTTTGTGTCCTAGTATGTGGTCTATCTTAAAGAATGTTCCATGTGTGCTTGAAAAGTATGTGTTTTCTGCTTTATTTGGATGTAGTATCCTGTAGATTTCAATTAAGTCTAACTGTTCTATTGTGTCATTTGGGATCTCTGTTGCCTTATTGCTGTTCTGTCTGGAAGATCTGTCCATTGATGTGAGTGAGGTGTTAAAAGTCTCCTACTATTATTGTATTCCCATCAGTTTCTCCCTTTATGTCTGTTAGTATTTGTTTCATGTATCTAGGTGCTCCTGTATTGTGTGTGTATATGTTAACCAGTGTGATATCCTCTTCTTGTATTGATCCTTTTATCATTATATAGTGTCCTTCTTCGTCTTTCTTTATGGCCTTTGTTTTAAAGTCTGGTATGAGTATTGCTACCCTCGCTTTCTTGTCATTTCCATTTGCATGAAATATCTTTTTCCATCTCCTCACTTTCAATCTATATGTGTCTTTAGCCCTAAAGTGTGTCTCCTGTAGGCAGCATATTATAGGTTCTTGTTTTATTATCCAATCTGCCACTCTGTGTCCTTTGATTGATGTTTTTAGTCCATTGACACTTAAAGTAATTATTGGTAAGTGTATTTATTGCCATTTTAAACCTTGTTTTCCTGTTGATTTTGTATTCTTTGTTCCTTCTTTTTGTTTTTCCTTTTGTGCTTTGATGGTTTTCTTTTGTATTACGCTTGAGTTCCTTTCATTTTGGTTTTTGTGAATCTGTTGTATGTTTTTGATTTGTGTTTACCCTGATTTTCAAGTATGTTAACCCATAACTCTATCTACTTGCTTTAGACTGGTGGTCATAACAGCTCAAACACTTTCTAAAAGATCTATATTTTCTTACTCCCCTCCTCCACATTTTGTAGTTTCGATGTCCTGTTTCTCATCTTCATGTTTATTTTTTTGCTGTTCATTGTGATTATAATCGCTTTCACGGAATTTTTTGATTATTTCTTTAATCTATGTACTGCCTAATTTAAGTAGTCTTCAATCTTTTTATATATTTACTTTTCCTATTGTGATTTTCCATTTCTTATAGATTCCTGCTTCTTTTCTATTTAGAGAACACCTTTCAGTATTTCTTTTAGAGTAGGTTTAGTGTTGCTGTATTCTTATTTTTTTCTTGGAGAAATTCTTTCTCTCTCCTTCCATGCTTAATGATAATCTTGCTGAGTAGGGTATCATAGGTTACAGGTTTTTCCCTTTCAGGACTTTAAATGTATCTTGCCACTCCCTTCTGGCATGCACAGTTTCTGTAGAGAAATCAGCTGATACCCTTATGGCGGTTCCCTTGTAACTGACTCTTTGTTTTTATCTTGCTGCCTTTAGAATCCTCTCTAACTTTTGCCATTTTCATTATGATATCTTGGAGTAGGTCCGTTTGGGACCCTCTGTGCTTCCTGTGTCTGGATATCTGTTTCCTTCTTTAGGTTTGGGAAGTTTTCAGCCATAATTCCTTTGAATAAATTTTTGATTCTCTTTCCTCTTTCTTCTTCTGGGATTCCTTTTATGCATAGATTGGCATGCTTTATATTATCCCATAATCTCATATGTTGCTTTCATTTTTTTCTTTCATTTGTCTTTCTGTCTGCTGTTCTGATTGGGTGATTTCCATTATTCTGTCTTCCAGATCACTTATTCATTCTTCTACCTTATTTAGTTTGCTATTTATTTCCTTTAGCTTGGTTTTCATCTTGGCAGTTGGGTTGTCTAATTTTGATTGACTCCTCTTTATAGTTTCTAGTTCCTTGTTATGGTGATCTGCATTTCTATCAATAGTCTTTCTTAATTCCTTCAGCATTTTTATTACCTCCTTTTTGAGCTTGGGGTCGGGTAGACTGGAGAAGTCTGTTTCATTGTTCTTTCAGGGGATTTCTCTTGTTCTTTTAATTGGAAATAGTTCCTTTGTTTTTTCATTTTACTTATATTTCTTTGACTATGAATTTAGGAGAAACAGTTATCTACTGTGGCTGTTTTTATGTCAGAGTGACCCTGTGTAGACTGTGGGAATCCAGTATTCTTGGTGCAAGGGTTGTTTTTGGTAGGATTCTTGCCATATCTTTTCTCAGGGTGTGTTGGCCTTTGTCCCCTTGGTGGCAGTGTGTTTGGTGGTGTTGTGATCAGAGCCTGCACTGGATGTTGAGTAGGGCCTCCTCTTTGCTCTGTGGTTGTCACAGCCCTGTCAGGGGCAGGGTCTGCTTCCCAGTTGTAGGAGTAGAAGCCCCCACCCAGGTCAGGTTCTAAGCTGCAGTGTGAGGTAGGTGGGACTGGAGCACTCTCTCTGGGAAAGGAGCTACTGTGTATTCTTCCCCAGGAGCTGTCCACTGGGACGTGCAACTGTGATGCTGCCTGCCACCTGGTGCATGCACCCACAAAGATCAGTGTTGTTGGCCCTGCCTTCAGTGGCTGGTTCCTCTGTGGGAGCACTGGTAATGGGCTTGGAGGTCCCTTAGGCACGTATGCATGCTTACAAAGCCACTGATGGAAAACCTCCTGAAGGTGTGTGCACTGTGGGAGCTCCGGTCACTGGCTCAGACTTCAGCCCTGCCTCCGCCTGCGTGCACCCACAGAGTTTGCAAAACCCGCAGTGGCCGGAGCTATGCCCCATTGCAAGCATGCTGATAATGAGCCTGCTGTGGCAGAACCACTCTCTGTCCTGTGCACACCCCCAGTTTTGGCCCAAGCCACACTCCTGGCCCTTCAGGCTGTCTTCACGCAGCCAAGCCAAGTCCTCTTCCCAAGTCTGTCCACTGAAGCCCAAGTTTCACTACCCAGTTGCTGTGCACTTCAGGCACGTGTCTCTGGCTAGGAAGTGCAGCGACATGGCGGGGACCATCTATACTGGTCTTTCTTTACCCTGCAGGGCTGCAGACCAGCTCCCATGCTCTTCTCTCGAGCCTCTGAAGCTCCCTATCTGTCCCAGCAGACCTCCCAGCTGGTGAAGGAGGTTCCCAGGGTGAGGGGACCTTTCCTTTTTCACAGCTCCCTTTCACAGGGGCGTAGGTCTCATCCCAATTCCTCTTCTTCTCCCTGTTCCCTTTGTCTTCCCCAGTTATGTGGGGATCTTTCTTTCAGCTCTGGTTGTATAGGATCTTCAAGCTTTCAGTAGGTATTCTCTGAGAATTGTTCTACGAGTAGATGTATTTTTGTTGTATTTGTGGGAGGAGGTGAGCTCCATGTCTCTCTGCCATTTTGATCGCCTCCTCTAGGATGATTTTTATTCCTATCTCATTTTTCACATTTTTACCTACTGATAGATAAATTGACCCAGAAACAAATGAGCTCAGTTTGAAATGGGAGGGGAAGGAATGTTGCATAAATCTGTATGTTTTGGATAGTGTACATCTGTATTGTATTAAGAAAGACAACCTATTTTAAAAGTTTTTTAAAAAAAAAATTAATTTATTTTTGGCTGTGTTGGGTCTTCGTTACTGCTCACAGGCTTTCTCTAGTTGGGGTGAGTGGGAGCTACTCTTCGTTGCGGTGTGTGGGCTTCTCCTTGCAGTGGCTTCTCTTGTTGCGGAGCACAGGCTCTAGGTGCGTGGGCTTCAGTAGTTGTGGCTCTCGGGCTCTAGAGCTCAGGCTCAGTAGTTGTGCACATGGGCTTAGTTGCTCTGTGGGATCTTCCTGGACCAGGCCTCCAACCTGTGTCCCTTGCATCAGCAGGCGGATTCTTAACCACTGCGCCACCAGGGAAGTCCCTAAAAAGCTATCTTAGATTTGTTTATCCGAAGGATTTCTTTTCATTTTAATAGTTAAATCTCAGAACCATAATTGGTTTAATAATTTTTCACTAGTGCCTTTAACATGTGGGTTGCTTCACAATATTCTTATAGATAGTAGTAGTGTGCATTTTTATAACCCCGTTTACAAACCCCAGCACTTGGTGTATCCCCAAAACTTCCTCAGTTTCTTGTAAACTAGCTCTCATCTCTAATAGTTATTGACCATATTGAATCCAAAAAGCATCACAGCAGTTGGAGTTACTTGAAGGTATTATACTGCAAGTTGAGGGTGAAGTATAAGTCTTTCAAGGAGCACATAACAAAACTTTTTCAACCCTGGTTCATTTGTTGATTGTCTTCCAGTATTTATAGAGGACTGGGCTGGGTGCTGTGGGTTAAAGCATGGTGTCTGCCCTCAAAAAATAACTATAGTTGAGGGAAGAAAGTGGATATAAATAAATAGTTAAATATTTGTATTCCCCATTTATTTTGTTTTCATTTTTGTGTTTGTGGTACACGGGCCTCTCACTGTTGTGGCCTCTCCCGTTGCGGAGCACAGGCTCCGGACGCGCAGGTTCAGCAGCCATGGCTCACGGGCCCAGCCGCTCCGCAGCATGTGGGATCTTCCCAGACCGGGGCACAAACCCGTGTCCCCTGCATCGGCAGGCGGACTCTAAACCACTGCGCCGCCAGGGAAGCCCTGTATTCCCCATTTATAAAAACACAGTATATTACTGGAAATCATACTTTATAGTGCGTAGGGACTTCCCTGGTGGCGCAGTGGTTAGAGTCCGCCTGCCAGTGCAGGGGACATGGGTTCAATCCCTGGTCCGGGAAGATCCCACATGCCACGGAGCTACTGAACCCATGAGCCACAACTACTGAATCCCGCGCACCTAGAGCCCGTGTTCCGCAGCAAGAGAAGCCACCGCAGTGAGAAGCCCGTGCACCGCAATGAAGAGTAGCCCCCACTCGACACAACTAGAGAAGCCTGCGTGCAGCAGCAAAGACCCCATGCAGCCAAAAAAATAATAATAAATAATTTAAATAAATAAAGTGCATAATCTTGAAACAAGTTGTGTTTTTCTATTAGAACATGATGAGTTAGTTAGATACCAGGGTAAGTGCAAGTAAGAAATCACATATGACTTGCAGGTTTTGAGTATAGATCCTAGAGAAATAGGAAATATGGAGAGAGGGACATCTTTTTTCTTAAGGCTGTTTTTTAGAGCAGTTTTAAGTTCACGGCAAAATTGAGGGAAAGGGGGACTTCCCTGGTGGTGCAGTGGTTAAGAATCCGCCTGCCAATGCAGGGGACACGGGTTTGAGCCCTGGACTGGGAAGATCCCACATGCACAGAGCAACTAAGCCCATGTGCCACAACTACTGAGCCTGCGTGCTGCAACTACTGAAGCCTGTGTGCCTAGAGCCCATGCTCTGCAACAAGAGAAGCCACTGCAACAAGAAGCCCACACACCGCAATGAAGAGTAGCCCCCGCTCACCACAACTAGAGAAAGCCTGCAGGCAGCAACGAAGACCCAACGCAGCCAAAAATAAATAAATAAATTTAAAAAAAAAAAAAAAAAAAATTGAGGGAAAGGTAGAGAGATTGCCCATATCTTGCTCCACACATACCAGGGGGATCTTCTTGGCAAAGATAATGATTGTTTTTTTTGGCATAGTATTTTGGAGAAAGAGTAATGCTGTTGACTTTCTTGCTACTATGCATTTTCTCATAGTTTTACTTACACAAAGGCAGTGTTTTATTCATTTTTAATTAACAAGCTCCTAGCTAAGTGCCTAATATATATAGTAGATACTTAGGGCATTTTTAGTGAATTCCAGCCTTTGTTTCACACCCCCATTTCCTTCTTTGTTGCTTTTTCCCTTTCATCATTGAGAATTTGGTTGGATCATTGTATCAGTTAGGGTAAGATTCAGCTACAGGGACCAGCAAGCAGTTCCAAGTAACAGTGGCTTAAATGAACTACAAGTTTGTTTTCCTTTCCCATAAAAGTCCAGGTGGATGGTCATGGAACTTTGTGTTGTCAGGAAGTCAGGATACTTCTCTCTTATTGCTTGCATGTGTGACCTCCTTGTTCTAGAGGGTAGAGTGAGAAGAAAAGGAGGCTAAGCACCACAGATGTATGGGCTTAAAAATAGAATTAAATACAGAGTTATTTTGAATTTTTTATTTCTTTTTTTCCTAGACTGGGGGATTTTATTTTATTTTCAGTTAGAATATTTTGAAATATTTCAAGCCCTCATTTGTGTTTAAAATACAGAATTGCCTAATTCAAATAATAGATGATTAAAAAATAAAATAAAAATAAGCAAAGTTAACCAGGCATTGAACGCTTCATCTGAATTATCTTTCTTAATTACAACAACCTATGAGATTAGGATTTTACTCATAGAAAGGAAATAGACTGAGAAATTAAGTAACTTTCCCAACCTCACAGCTAGTTAATAAATGATAATGATAGAGCTTGCATTGGGTCAGCATGATTCTAGAGCTGAGCTTTTAACTATATGGTAAATTGAATAGAAAACTAAACTATTTACTAAAATAGTAATTTAGCATATGAATGTGAGTCTTATAAGATAGTGGAGAAAACATTTTAACACTGTATCATTTTTAGCCAAAAAGCAAATAACAGTTGACCCTTGAACAACATGGGTTTGAACTGTGTGGATTCTTTCACTAAATACATACTATAGTACTACACAGTCTGTGTTGGTTCAATTTGCAGATGTGGAACCCTGGATTTGGAGGGCTAAGTGTAAATTTATGCTCAGATTTTCAACTGCGTAGTGGTCAGTGCCTCTAAACCCCATGTTCAAGGGTCAACTATAAAGTTATGTTTAGGAATCTGGAGGGAAATTTAACAACTTTCCACTTTAGGTCTCCAGACTGGTATCATTGCTCTTTCCTGTTCATTACTATTCTGTTGTAGTGGGAAAAGAGCTATATACCAATGAATGGTTGTGGTTGTGTTCCATTAAAACTTTATTTATAAAAATAGGCAGCAGGCCTGTAGACCATTATCTGCTAACCCCTGGTGTACTATACACCAGATACTATTATAAGTATTGTATATGTATTATTCCATTTAAACGTCTTAACCCAAAGCAGTAGTACTCGTGTTATCTCTGTATGAGGCAACTGAGCCACAAATAGATTAAATAACTTGTCCAGTATTACATAGCTGTGAAGCGATGGAGCTAAGACATAAACCCAAACAATCTGACTCCAAAGACTGTACTCTCATAGTATACTGCTTCTTTATTGTACTAGAACTTCTTTTTTTTCTGTCAGTGTCATAGAACAGTATATATTTTTTGTTAATTTACATACCTTGTGCCTGGCACCTATAACTTTTAATAAGAAGTCTAAAAGTAAAGAGGATCGGACTTCCCTGGTGGCGCAGTGGTTAAGAATCCACCTGCCAATGCAGGGGACACAGGTTCAAGCCCGGGGCCAGGAAGATCCCACATGCCACGGAGCAGCTAAGCCTGTGTGCCACAACTACTGAGCCCACACGCCACAACTACTGAAGCCCATGCACCTATAGCCTATGCTCTGCAACAAGAGAAGCCACTGCAATGAGAAGCCTGTGCACCGCAATGAAGAGTAGGCCCCGCTCGCAGCAACTAGAGAAAGCCCGCACACAGCAATGAAGACCCAACACAGCCAAAAATGAATAAATAAACTGTTTTAAAAAGTAAAGAGGATTGTTCCTTAACAGAGAAGTTGGTAATTGTTCAGATGTACTTTTAAATACCTAGAATCCTATAAGGAGAGAAAAAACTATCATGAGGGGAGTTAGGTTTACTTTTTAGATTAGTAAGTGTCATTATGTTAATTGTTGGCTCCATGATAAGATTTATCTACAATTTAAATATTGTTTAAATTTACTCTGGCATAAATTATTTTTTTTTTCTTGTCAGTTTGGATTTAGGTGGCGAGTAGAAAAAGAAGTAATTTCAGGGAAAGGTAATTCTTTTTTTTATTTTAGTTTTTAATAGGATAAGGTTATTTTGTTATATTATTGAAGTCACTGGGTAAGATTATTCCTAATGTATACAATAAGTGATTATCTACAAAATACAAAGTAAAATTAGAGAAGGTGTATTAATGATATATTGCTAACAAAGTTCAGAATATAATGCTTTAATGGTTTTTACGTTTAGAATTTTTGCTTCTAGGATATTCAATTGCAGATAAGTAGAAAATGTTCAAAGAGTTAAAAGTTTCCGAGGAAGGAAACTATCAACAGATGAATACTTGAATTTTTCTCTTTATTAATTTTTGGAATAATGTGTTGGTATTACTGTATTCCAGTCAAATCCACATTTTGCAGATAGAAATTAAATATTACTTTGAGCCTAATAATTTTCAGACAGGCTAGTTCTTAGGGAGTCACTGAGCTTGAGCCCAAATATTTAGTCTTACAGAAAAAGAACAAGCATTTGGTAGACAATCAGTAAATGCTTTTTCTATGCATTGTAATCGATTCATAAAATTTTTCTGAAAATTTAATATTTCTGTACTGTCTCATGCTATAAAATTAGCTTTGTATTATTGGTGCTTGCATTTAAGTGTTAATCTTTATACTGTCTCACGCTATAAAATTAGCTCTTTATTGGTGATTGCATTTTAAGTGTTAATGCTTCTGAAAACTACATAGGAACATTAAGGAAATAATTTTAAACTAAAAACTTTAAAAAATCTTTGAAAATAAAAGTTTCATTTTTAAATGATTAAATAAACATTTATGCTGTCAGTATGGCTCATATACATCTTCCATAAATTAAGATCAGCCCTAAAGGTACTATAGAGGAGAAGGAAAAAGAATAATTTTAAAGCTATTTTAAACTTTTCTTAGCATTACATTTTAGTTTGTGCCTTTACCTAAGACAATGAGAACTGTTGAAATGTCTATCACAATTTAAAAATTTTATACTTTTATTGAATGGAATTTTCAGGTGACGGTAAGTAATGCTGCTTTTAAAAAAAATTGATGGACATTCTCTAAATTCATGTAATTGAAAAAAGTTTTAGTTGAGAAGGGGAAAGAAAGCTATTTGCTGTGACTGAATCTTGGTGCTTTTTTAACAATAGAGCCATTGCTAAACACATACAGATTTAATGAAGTATTTATTTGGAATGAGTAAAACAATGCCAATTTAGAAAAGTTATCAGCCTTTGAACGGGTAATTTTCAAAATTCATTTTGACAGTTTCTTTTTTATGAAAAAAAAGCAGTTCCTATTGGTGCAAATTATTGAGATATAAATGCTTTTTTTTAGTTTGTGCAAATAGGTTTGATCTTGTCTTTTTCTGTTGAAGTTAATAATTGTTGAGTAGTTTTATTTTTTTTTTCCCTCTTGGATCATCAGTATTAGTCCTTTTTTGCATATGTTTTAATATACAATGGATATGATAATAAGACATTGATTTTAGTGTCAAGTGATTCTAAAATTTAGAGCATCAGGTTTGATTACCCATTCTGCTTAATCTCAAAATGCTAGTTAAAATATGTTTTAAATGTCATTTTATGCTGGTACTTAAATGCCATATTAAAAATTTCAATTTTTATCAATTTTAATATTATTAAATATTGAAAAAGATTGTCCCAGTTATAAGTGCATGTACTTTGGAAAATATACTTATTCTTTTAGGGTATTAGTGAGTACACTTTTCTAGTACTTCCATCTTCCAAAGTGTAAGATTCCCTTACACGGAGTCACTAAAACTCTGTATCTTAATATAAATAGTCAACTTGATAGTCAACTATCTATCAGGTAAAGAATTCTGGAACTGTTTTTTTTTTTAAACAGTTCATTCAGCAATTTGATTTGATTGTTGAACATACCACGATTATTGTGGTCAGTTTTTTAATGATTATTTTATAAAGCTAGGAATTTATATATGTATGTCATGTATGTTATGTATGTATGTTGAGTAAATTTCAGAGGTAATACCAGATTGTATAGATAAATATTGTCACCAACCATCATAGCTAATATTCCTTCCTTTATTTGCAGGCCAGTTTTGCTGTGGAAATAAATGTTGTGATAAAAAAGAAGGCTTAAAGAGTTGGGAAGTTAATTTTGGTTATATTGAGCATGGTGAAAAGAGAAATGCGCTTGTTAAATTAAGTAAGTTGACTTTAGGTGGGGTAAGATTGATTTCTTCAAAGTTTATCTAGTAATTTAGATTTTAAAATATATAGGCTAATTTAAGATCCAATTAAAAATTTTTAATGTATCTTCTTGGGAACTCTTTTTTTCTCAGAGCTTCTAAAAGTTGCAAGAGTGACATTAGGGGAAATAGTTCTAATGCCAAAGGTAAACCAGTAATTCGTGAAGTGAAGACCTCTTTCCATTAATTTGAGAATGTCACCAGTGCAGAGTGAGATGCAAAGTATCAGAAAAGGCAATATAAAATCTCGCATTAGCTGATAGCCATATTGTTATGGTGTAGACTTTATTGACTGTCAATAAAGAAAAAATTTTAGAAGGGCAGATTTTTCTTGATATTAGTCTTAAAAGCTTAGGATTATAACCCAGAATACAGAAGTTTCTCTTAATATACATGTTTTAGGATCTGTTGCTTATTCTTTTTTTTTCTCCTAAGCTAGTCTTTTATGTGTCAGCTTCTTCTCTGCCTCATGTTAACAACCTTCTCTGGTTCCTAAATACGTGTGCCCTTAGAGTGTCTGCCCACTCTGGGTAGAAATCAAGGATTTCCCCATATGCTACTTGGTACACACCAATGAAGGTTGGTGTCTGAGTTCTTCCTGGAAGTGCTTATGAGGAAGAGTCAACTAGTGTGAACTGAGATTAAAGCAAAAATGAGACCACAATAGAGGAACTTTTTTGAAAGTTCTTTTACATTTCAAAACTCTTAGAGTACTTCAGAGGAAATGACTATACCCACACTATTGTTATTAGATGTCTTTGATGTGAGATACAATTCTGCCTGTGAAACAGTTTGCTTTTAGAATAACTTGACAGCACCATTTTCTAAAGCAATGGCAGAATATTTTCAATTTCTCAAGCATTCTAATTCAATTTTTATTATATATATACATTTTTTGAGGTGGGAGAGAATCAGATTGTTTTCTTCAGATTATTTGTTTCCCCTCTTACAGTAAAGGAATGTAAAGAAAAATGACAATTTATGATATTAAAAGTAAAGTAGCAGTGCAGTTATTAAAATTTAGCAATTCTGTGCTGTTACTCTTTTTTTTTTTTTTTTTTTTTTAGGATTATGCCAAGAATGTTCCTTTAAATTAAATTTTCATCACAGGTAATATGATCTTTTAAAATGTGGTTGTTAATTTTAGTACTCTTGGACGTAGTCACCTGCACTGGATGTCTAAAGTAGACTTGAGTGGTTGATGGTTTAATTAGTTGGTTGTATATAAAATCCGCCATTACCATATGACCACATAAACCAGGGAACTGGAAGTTCGTCATGCCTAACTCTAGTCAAGCAGTTTTAAACGTGAAGGCCTGTGCAGGGTGGTAGATAGATGTTAGAATTTTTGGTTTGGAATCAGTGTTCAGATACTGTAATATTCTTAGAAACTTTATTGTAAAGCAGGTCTTCATAAAGTGATTCCTATGTCTCATTCAAGCATTGTTTTAATTAGAGTTTGTCATTCTTACAAAGGATTATACCTCTATACTCATTTTAGATGTTAAAGTCAGGCTCCTATTGAATGAGCTAGACTGTGTCTGCCATACTGAATGGGGAAGGAGTATCATTGTTCTGCATTGTGCAGTATATATAGATAGTAGGCTTTCCTGTGTATTCCTCTCAGCTAATCCACTTGCTAGTCTTCTTGGGCAAGCTGTGTAACTTCTGTAAGACTCAATTTTATTATCTCTAAAAATGAGTATACTAAGGTTATTGTGGGGATTAAATGAAAATGCATATAAAACGCTTGACACAGTGTCTGACGTATGGTAAGTCAAGCATAATGAAGTCCCTGGCGTTGCAGATGTTCAGACAAAATTTGTGTAACCTGGCATGATTGTAGTGGTCAAGTTTCATGTCCTGAGTAACACTTGAAAGTCTTAACAGTAAGATTCTGCAACTTTATAAAATGTATATATTAGTATATTAATTTAAAATCAGCTGTGTTCTAAATGAGCCTTATCTAGTATTTTAGCTATTAAAAATAAAAAATTTTAAATTCTTAAAATTAGCAAAGTTTTTAGATTACTTGATTTCCCCTCTCTATCAATGATACTGGAAGATAACAAAGTTTTATTTGACCTTGAGTTTCGAGCTTCATTTCAAGATTGAAATTATTCTTACAAGAGGCAAGAAGTTATTACTGTCTTAAACAGTATTGTAGTATTTGGTGTATCTTAATTTGAAAGGTCTGATAAGCAAGTTTCTTGAAAGAAATCCACTCTGTTGTCTCTTCATCCTCTTTCCCAGTCCCAGTTTCAGCATTATCACCTTTTCCTGTTTCTTTTCTTAACCAATTAAAATCAGTTGTTTGCCAGCTATGGCACTGACAACCTTGTAAACTTGGCCTAGAAGAGATAAAGCTACAGCAGTAAAAGGATAAGTGGTCTAAAGTAGATATATGAGTTAACAGTAAGCTTTTCCATCCTCATTCTATTATACCTTTGCTGTATTCCTTTATTCTTAAGAGTAGAATTTTCTATTTACTGGTGGTTGAGAACTGTTAGAGTGGTTTCTTCTTGTATGTGTTTTTTCAAAGTGTAGGTAGATATGAATTATGTGGAGGAAAATGAGATTTGATTTTGTAATTTTTTTAGAATGGCTAAATGATAAAATATAGAAAAGAAATGAGTAAAAGCTGTGATTTACATTTACTAAGGTTTGTGCACAGAACTTATAAAAAATAATCCTTTGTGTCAGAGTGCTCAGGCTTCATAATCTTACAGAATTGTTTTAATTAATACACTAACCTAAAATATTTACAGACTCATTTAAGGGTTCCTTATTATGTAAGCTACATTTTAAAAATGAGTACTTTAACTGATTTGACTTTTTTACCCATTGATTTTTATTTTTTGTAAAATTCAGTTGAAAAAGTTAACTTTATATTATTCAACATAAAGGAGAAAAGAAGTCAAGTCAAAAAAAAGAAAGGATAAAGCCAGAAAAGATTGTGAAGAGTCATCACATAAAAAATCCAGATTATCTTCTGTAGAAGAATCCTCTAAGAAAAAGGATAAAGGTAAAAGGGAATTAAAATAAAATATTTACTCATATTTCTGAACATGAAGTATAATCTGCCATATGTCACAAATGTTGAATTTAATTAGTAAATGCATTTAGAATTCTGTTTTATAGTAGTTGAAAGGAAACTGGTTGGAGAATTTAGATATGAATTTACAGTAACTTACAGGAGTTTCAATAACAAGGTTGGTTTTGATTCATTTTTGGCAGATGGTATAATATTGCAACAGCATTCTAATTTCTGGATTTGTTACTTACAGACTTGTTACCTTGAGTAAGTCACTGAATTTCTTGAGTTTCACTTTCCTCGTGTACATAGTGGTGATAGGAATACCTGCTCTCTATACTGCTGGCGCTTATTGTGGAGAATCAAATAAGGATGTGAAAGGCACTTTGAACACTGTAAACCAGTACCTAACCTATAAGTCAGTTTAACATTGTAACACTGTGATTTCAGTTATGGTCTGTGTGATTTTTCTCACTAGCTTATGAGCTTCTTGAAATGATAGAGGTTGATATGTATGTGTCCTCAGAACCTAACATGGTGCTGTGCACATACAATTAGTAAATAACTGTTAAATTCAAATCCAAGTCAACTGCTACTTCTTCCTCAGCAGTCCTTAAGCTAAGCCTTAGTTTTCTCATGTGTAAAATGGTCATGATAATCTTACCAAGTAAGTCATAGGATTTTTCAGAAGTTGAAATGAGATAATGCATGTAAGCAGTTTGCATAGTACTTGGTACATAGTTAGCTATTACGAAGGTTACTGCTAGTCGCTTTTTTAGTCCATAATAGAGTAGAGTCAAATTGACTATAACTTAGAGTGAATTGGACTTAAATTAGGTAGGTAATGGTAGATTGAATTAGATTCCAGCCTATGTTAACATAATACTTGAACAGGAGAGGACTGCCTTGCTCCAGCTATGAAGATCATAAGATATGTTATGTTCTTACGTACACTTTTTTCTTCTAACATGTCATGATACATTCAAGTATATGTATTGCCAAGTTTTTGACTTGGTAAAATCGATAGATGTTGAGAGGAAAAATACTGATATTCTATTGTTTATTGAGAAATGGTATTTGAAACAGAATACCTTTTTTGTCTCTAAATCATGTTTCAAATTTCAAAATAAATTTTAATTAAGTGTGAGAATCTCATTTGAGTTTTAAAAAATTTTTATTTATCCTCATGTGCCAGTAAAATATTTAGTGTATTATATCTAGGATTTTGTAGCATTTACTATTATATAATATATTTATATCATAGTATGATACTATGTTAATCATTGCATATTCCAAATTAAAGAAGAACTAATCCCTGCCTTATAAAAGTTTATTCAGTACCTCCAAAACAGATAATTAGGTAGCTGGATACTCAGGACTAGGGATGGGGTTGCACCCCTCAAATCATAATATATATATGCATGTGATCTTCCTTATAGATGTTTTTCCTTTAGTGTTCTATATTTCGGTAGGCGATACCTCTGTCAACCTAAAAACTAATATTGGAAATTGGGAAATTATCCTTGATGCCTTCTTTTTTTCTCGTTACTTATGTAAATACTATCAGTTTTACCCCCAGGGTATGTATTTCTCATGTTCTCTCTAGTCTAGTTCAAACTACCATGTTTTCTCATCTAGGCTACTACTATATTGTCCATACTGATTCTAACACTGTCTTGTCATCCCACCTCCCTCTCCTTAATCCATTCTCCATCTAGTAGTGATTTCCTATGTTCTTAGGATATAACCAATATCTGGACAAAGCCCAAAGGCTCTATATGATCCAGCATACAAGGCTTGTTTATCACTACTCTTCACCTTACATTCACACTCCACCCACATAGCCTTTCAGTTTCTAGAAAATGCCAAACTTCTTTCTGTTTAAGGACTGTATAGGTGCTGCTTCCTCTCTAAAACCTCCAGTCCCATCCTAACTCATCCTTCAGATTTAAGCTTAAATGTCACTTCCTCAGGGATCCTTTCCTGACCATGAATCTAAATTAGGACTCCCATTTATAATGCTTTCACAACCTTGGAACTTTTCCTTCATTACACATATGACAGTTACATAAAACACAAGGAGAACAGGGGTTCTGTCTGCTGTGTTCATTGCTTTATCCCTAGCACCCCACTAGCACAGGTAAGGCATAAATAATAAAGAATAAGAAAATGAAAGACTTGAAGATTGTTTCAGGGCAACTTCAGAGATAGAAAACCAAAGCAGAGTGGAATTGAGACATCTGTGCCTTATATACTCTTTATTCAGAGCACCTTTCATAGCAGAGAGCACAGGGTATAGTTCTTTTTTTCAGCTTCTTTGGTATAAAGCAGAAAATGACAACATCTTAGCAAACTTTTAGGAAAACCGTGTAGACCTCTTTAATATCTTCTCATCTGGGATCGATCATCTGGAATTAGGTTAATCTTGATATGATACTTTCTTGCCAGGCCACCTTAATTTGGCCCAGACTTGAATAGTAATTAGTAAATGCTTAATATCGCAGCTGCATTTGGACTGTTGGCATTCCTCAGAACAATTACTTTCTTGATCTTTTTCCTATCTTTTCAGCCTCTCCTCAGCCTCTTGACTATAATTCCTCCTCCATCTTACCCTTGTTGGAATTGCTCAAGGCTCTTACAGAGCTTCTCTTTATTCTCTCTGTTCTCCCTGTGTGATCTCATCAACCCCGATAGCCTTAGGTTACCATCATACAAAATGTTAAATAAGTAGATGTATGGATGGATAATTGGATGGCTAGATAGCTGAATGGATAGAGAGGAAATGTAAGAAAGATCAAAGCTTGACTTTGAGGACCAGTCTACTTTGGCAGGTGTGAACAGAACAGGATATTTAGGTAAATTGTCTTGGCAGGAAGTTCAAGATCTTACCCCTCCCACCTCCACCCTGCCCCCAAGCTCAGTTCCTTGGGTAGGCATTTTCTGACACCCTTCACCCCACTCCTCCAGGCAAGATTAGGTCCCTCTTAGCACATTCTGATAGCATCCTGCACTCTCCTTTAGAAATACATATCACTCTTGGAATAATTTTTCTGTGAAGGAAGGGACTGTGTGACTTGTTTAATTCTCTATCCCCAGTTCCTAAGCACAGTGCTTGCCCCACGTAGTAGGCATTCAGTAAATGTTAGGTGCGTGAGTCAGTGAAATCAACCAATTTCTCAATGTTGAAAGGAACATCAGAGATCAGCCCTGGAATCATGATCAAAAAGATTTTCTGTGGTTTCACCTTTCAAAATATGGTCCTTTGCATTGTCATCACTTGGGAGCTTGTTAGAAATGCATAATTTCAGACCCTTCCAGATCTCCTAAATCAGAGTTGCACTTTAAGTTCCCAGAATGATTCATATGTACAATAAAGGTTAAGATGCACTGCTCTTTATCATGTATTTGTTCTGCTTTAGCTTCAACACCTCCAGGGAAAAGGTACCCATTATCCAAAATACTCCTTTACATTTCAGACAGCTGTAATTGCTAGCAGGTTTCTCTTAACATTTAGCCCAAACGTACAACTTCTTCCTTCTGGTTTCAGTTGTGTCCTTTTTTTAACCTATAGACACTTGGAAGCAGGTATCATTGTTCCTTACATGACAGAGAAGATGACAGAGAAGAATATATTTCTTTTGCCATTGGAAGTTTAGCTATGTTTTTATTTGCTCTCTGATGACTAGGAAATAAGTAGGAGTGAAGAAACAACATAAAGCAGTTGTTGCAGTCCAGGCCTTGGCTTCCTTTGGAATCTTGACCCTGTAGTTCTCATACCCTCTTGTCTGGCCTTAAGGGGCCATTCATGCTACAACTTGGGCTAATTATGAGACCTGTCCAGGGAGGTTGGAGGAATTGTTACTCTCCATCTGTTTTCTGTTCTTTTTTTGAGTTAGCAGCCTTCAGAAATATTTCCCCTGAGGTCTTACTGCAGGAGATTGTATAATGATGATTTTTTTAGATTACTTTAATAGATCTTCAGTACTTTTTCTGTTTCCCTCACTGGGTAAACCATTGTAGAATTGAAAATGTTTGTTTTATGACATACTTTTTTGTGTGATTTTCAATTACAGAGAATTCTCACCTGTATATGATCTTCAAAAAAGATTAAGAAAGATTTTTTTAAATCTTTTTTTCTTAAAAGATTAAGAAAAGGCATTTATTTGTAAACTGCTTTCAGATGTTGAACATCTGTAGATAAAATATTGTTTGTATTGCAGCTAATCTATGAGGGTTTTTTTGGGTTTTTTTGTCCTAGCAACATGAGATTTTTTTTTTATAGGTGTTCATTATTTTTTATGTTTTGTGCTAGGTATTCCAGGCTGTACAAGAGCATAAAACACCCCTCCCTAAAAGAATCTAACATTTTAAATAGGGAGATAAGTCTAAGGAATGGGAAAGATTAGAAGACAGTGAAGTGCTTTCCTGCAAGTCTATACACTAGACTATTGGGAAGAATTCCAGTTATAGCTATAGCTGTTACACCACTGCAAGATGATTCTTGACAAAACAGTGCTGGGTTTTTTGTTTTTGTTTTTCATCACATTCACTGTCAGTGAAATCATGAAATTCTATCAACAGTATCAAGTTTTTATTTAATAAAAGTATACAGATTCAAGTTATTTACAGTTTAGGTTTCCCACAAACTGTAACTTGTTCTGATGTAAATTTTTGTTGTTTTTGTACTGTGTGAGAAAAATCATAGAAAAAAGAGCAAAAGTGTATTTCTTACCCATATTAGAACATTTAAAAGTTTCTTATGTCAAGTATAGAAGAGCATAAATTTTTTTTTTTTCAGTAAATACAGTGGATAAACATTTTAACTTCACATCATGAAGTGTGAAGGAAGAGAACAAGAGGGATGAAGTTGGGATAGAAAAAGAATTGGGGAGGTGGATTAAAATTTAAGAAATGTTGCTTATATTGCACAAGACTGAGTGATCTCTTATCATTTGGTGATTTTGATCGATCAAATTAAATATATGGTTTGTACATAGAAAGCAAATGTTAGCAACAGTTGTTACTGGTCAGTTTTTAATAAGTCCTATAGTTTTCATCAGATTGGATTTCATTGAATATTTGCTACTAATTTTATTGTTTCTTCCCTGCAACATTCCAAAAAGTATTCACAATGACTTACAAAAATATATACTATAAGATTTTTTTAAAGGTGAAATCAAAATAATGGAAAAATAAGAATAGGAAAGTAAAGCTAGAGGTAAAATTAATACAGACAAATATTTACCAAAAAGTCTTGCATAATTGCAAAAGTAGATCATAGATTTGTCACTGTCCTTCCTAACAACCAAACCAAAGAAAGGAAACCACCAGTAGAATGATTAATTGTACCCATACAATATTAAAGAGAACTCGCAGGGTGTTCAGTTTTTCCAGGCAGTTTTGAGAGCAGAATCTACTGTGGATTCATAAAAGGGGGTATCCATTTGTGATATAACAAACAGTAACCTTGTATCTCAACAGTAATATGATGTAGAATTTCTTAAAGAACTTGCAATAAATAGGGTCTAACAAAGTGTAGTTCAATAACATACCTAATTTATGTTATAATATCTGGACTTATAGAAATTTAGAGATTTGAGACTTCTAGCCTTACTTGTAAATTTATAAACTTAAGAGTTAATTTTTTTCTGATTTTAAAGTAATATATATTTATGTGGCAAACTCAGGAAAATATTTAGTAATTGCTCCAAATCACCATTCAATTTAAACTTTATTAGCATTTTAGTATATAATTCTTAAGGAGAATTTTTAAGTGTTTAGTAATCAGAAATTTTAGAGAAATAGAATTTTAAAGATATTTACTGTTTAAAAATTTAATGAAGAGGGAGATATCAGTGGAGGTATTCCTCTACTTTAGGAATACAACGTATTCTTTATGAATTACTTTACTCATACCATTTTGTTTTCAACATATTTGAAGTGTCCTTAAAGCACTGACACTTCCTTTCTCCCCATGTGAATCCTAATCTATCAGTAGCTCCTTCTTCTACATTAGGTTAAGTTTCCTGACAGTTTATAGAACATAGCCAGGCATGAGACGATAGACTTAAGCTATCTGAGGATGGGGTAGTAAGTATATATAGTTTTAGAAAGCATACACAGGTTAAAATGGGAAATTTTATAGTTTTTGCCAATTTCCAACTATATGTTGCAGTGAGAGGTGTGAAGGCCTATTTAATGCAAAAAAAAAACATTGCCCTTCTCCAATTCCAATTTTTATTTAAAAAATCTTTTGGGGAAAGGGCTTGACTGACTTGTTTATATTAATTCTTTCATTTGCTCTTCCTTCCTTCTCCCTCCCACTGTTCTTCCCCCAGCCCTCTCAAACCTCCCTCATTTCCCGGAAATAATCTTAAGTCTCTTCACCCTCTTCAGCTAGATCAAACTTCTGGTGGTAGGGAGAGGAGAATACTGTAGCCAACCTGAAGAATCTCTAGCTTAGATTGGTTCTTGAAGTAGAACCATTTCAAGCAGGGGACATGTACCTTGTTATAGTTTGCCAAACCCAGATATCTTCTCAGGTGGTCAGTGACCTGTCTTAGGTGGTCTTGGCAATTTTACAACTCAAATTCTGCTGTTTCTATTACATATTTCATTTCCATTTGGATAATATTCAGTTACCCTTTTACCCTCATTTAACATATGGATTATTTACACCAGATCCATAAAGAAAAACCCAATTTCTATAGGGAAAAAGAATTTTAACTTGCTTTTGTTGATTGTCAGCCATAATCGCAAGTGGTTTAGTTGTATACCTCATTTAATCGTAGTAATGGGCATATAATATCCCATTTTGCAGATAAGAGAACCAAGACCAGAGAATTTACATAAATTGCCTAAGGTCAAATAGTTGGTTAATGGCAGAGCTACGATTAAACACAGGTGTATAACTCCAGAGTCTGCTCTTTTACTTATATCATCAATAACTGTTCATCAGTGAATCAAAAGTTAGTCTACTCTTTTTTTTTTTTTTTTTTTTTTTTTTTTTTTTTTGCGATACGCGGGCCTCTCACTGTTGTGGCCTCTCCCGTTGTGGAGCACAGGCTCCGACGCGCAGGCTCAGCGGCCATGGTTCACGGACCCAGCCGCTCCGCGGCATGTGGGATCCTCCCGGTCCGGGGCACGAACCCATGTCCCCTGCATCGGCAGGCGGACTCTCAACCACTGCGCCACCAGGGAAGCCCCTAGTCTACTCTTTATACCTCAGTTTGGGCAGATATATTACACAAATCCACATTAAATGATTTGATCTGTGTCTCAGTTCTATCTGTAAAATGGGTATAAAGAGACTTGACTTCATTGGATTATTATCAGAGTCAAGTGAAATAATAAACATGTAAAGCATGTGTCTTATATGAAGTAATCTTTGATAACCTGTAGCTATTATTGTTATATCAGAGAAAACGAAAATACTGGACATTAGATTTTGTGTTTGTTCTTCACAATGGGTCAGATCAAAAGTTAAGTCTGTAAAAGTCTGACCTGTCCATTGTTTTCATAATTGGAGACTTGCCACTTCTTCAGTAGGCCAAGTTATTTAGATATGTAATATCCAGAAAAACCAAGATGGTGGACCTACTTGCATTATTCAAAGCATATAGGGAAAATTATATGCAGTTTGCATTACATTCTAAAAGGAACATTGAAAACTTAAAGCAGGTCAAGAATAGAAGAACCAAAGTGTTGTCAGAACTTGAAATGTTGTTATAGGAGGAAGGTTGAAGGAACCGTAGATGTTTAGCTTAGGAAAAAGTGAAGAGGGAAGGGGTAAGGAGGTAGACATGGAAACTGTAGATATTTTCAAGACTGCTACTATGTAGGAGACTTATTTTTGGTGGCTGGTTGGCATAACCAGAGTCTATGGATAAAAATAGCCCAAGGACAGATTTTTGCCTTAATTTAAGGAAAAATTTGTCAATTAGAACTATCTGAAGAAAGGAATGGGCTGCTTCAGGAAGTAGTGAGGTGTTTAGATTGGACAGCCAATTGTTATTGGAAGTATTACAGTAAGATGTTCATTTATTGGATAAGGGCTGGACCTCCAAGCTCCCCTTCCAGTACAGAGTCAGTGACTTAAATTCTGATCGCCGCTTGTCAATAATTACTGTGTAGATTTGACACTGATACAAATGCAAGCATCATTTTGTGTTGCCCATTGTTCTAAATGCAGTACCCTTTCCACCTCTGGCAGGTTGTAGCAGTTATCAAAAAAATGATTTGTAGTTACTGTCAACCTCATGGAATTAGGTATTATAGATTCGTAGTTAAATATTAATAGATTCATAGGGTTGTAAGGGAACTTAAAGGTCATATAATCCATGGAGTCTTGTAGATTGATTCTCTAAGGATATTTGATCACTTTTTCAGCATGTCCTCTTTCAAAGAGAGTTATTTTATAATGTTATTCTAAACTAATTGTACTTTTTAGTAAAACTGGATCGTCTGTTATCAGAAAACTGGTGTAGGAAAGCTGGCATGTGGGCAATACTCTTGAGAGGGAACAAGAAAACAGGTGGTTGTAAGGCCTTTTGAAATTAGCTGCCCACTTTCAAAGGCCTTGTAGGTTTGTTCTCTGACATCATTGACAGGATAACACCATGGTGATAACTTTACTAGGCCTAATTAGTTTTTCTGTGCTTTCTTTATCTCAGTTAGTGAATTTTCATAAAAATAAGAGCAGAAGACTTTTTTGTTTGTTTTGTTTTTGTTTTTTGTTTTTTGGCTGCATTGGGTCTTTGGTCTTCATTGCTGCGCACAGGCTTTCTCTAGTTGTGGCAAGCAGGGGTCTACTCTTTGTTGTGTGCAGGCTTCTCATTGCGATGGCTTCTCTTGTTGCAGAGCATGGGCTCTAGGTGCACAGGCTTCAGTAGTTGCAGCATGCGGGCTCAGTAGTTGTGGCTCACGGGCTCTGGAGCACAGGCTCAGTAGTTGTGGCACACAGGCTTAGTTACTCTGCGGCATTTGGGATCTTCCCGGACCAGGGCTTGAACCCGTGTCCCCAGCATTGCAGGTGGATTCTTAACCACTGTGCCATCAAGGAAGTCCCAAGCAGAGTACTTTTTTCTTTTTGCATATTCAGTTTGGGACACTGGCAGTTCCAGTGCTGGCTGTCGTTGAGTGGGAATCTTATTCCCAGAGCTTTATAATTTTATCATCTTTGTGTGTAGATCGTTAGAAGCACAACCTCCATTCCCTTTTTTATCTTTTTGCTGTTTTTGTTAGAATTTGTGCTAGAATAGATTCAGTTAGGACCAAAGTTCAGACATACATGTTGATTCAAGGATCAAAGTCCAACAGGAAAAAAGGCTAGAACCATCATGGCAAATCAGTACTGTTTTATTTTTGTGTTGTGTTTAACTAAGGTGCATTCTGTATTGACAGGCCAAATTTCTGTCACTTCTTTTCCAGATTAATGGTCATTACTGGAGAGGAATTATTTGCTAACATAATTACTTTGTGGCATATAATTTTATTGTCTCATAATACATGTTTCAGTATTTGATAATTTTTAGTTGACTAATATAGGGTGATTCATTTGAAACATGTCTATTTTATGTTTTAAAAATAAAATTTATTGTTTTTACTGATGTTTAAAGGTAATACATGATTATTGTTTAAAATACAAAAAAAAATTTGGAAATGCTTAAAGAGTAAAACTATCCCAGGCCCACAGGTAATATAATCACTGTTAAGTTTGGTTGGTCCTTACAAACTTATTTATATATATATGTGTGTGTGTGTGTATTTATATACACAAACACGCATATATAAATAATAATATATATATGTAGATATGTTTTAATACAAATTGTATTATACTATGCCTGCTTTCTGTAACTTTTAAAAATTTTGATATAGCATACACATTTTTCTATGGTAATTCAGGTGTGCTATGGAGTTTTTTTTAATAGCTGTATAGTATTTATTTAACCAAGCCTTAATCCCTAATTGGTGGGGATTTAACTTGTGTTCTTTTGCTGTTGTTGTTATACAATGGACATCTTTGTACATATATCTGAGTGCTCGTTTATTCTAAGTAATTAAATTCCTAAAAGCATTGCTGGTCAAAGGGTATCTATATTTTAAAGTGATCTATATTGCCAGATTTTCCTCAAGAAAATGGTATTTACTCCTAACAATGTATGAGAACATCTGTTTCTTCATTGAAATGGACTTCTTCTAGTTAATGTAATCAGCATTAATTTTTTTTTAAGTCTGACAAATTTTTTTTCATAATTTAACTAGCTAGTCCTATATACTAGTTCAGTTCTTAAGGTCTTGATCCTAATGTAAATACTCTACAGAAATCTTACCCTGCATGTCTTTTGTATGATCAATAAAAATAAGAAACTAAATTAAAGACAACTGTATTGCAAGAGATAATTCCTTTATAATATAGAGTTAATATTGGAATTGTTACTTTAACTCAGTATAATTTATAGAAGTTTCCCATGAGACTTTAAATCCTTGGTCTATTTGCTGAGGCTCTTTGGTATATATCAGCTTATTATTTTTCAAAAGAATTTATTGGTCTGGAAAAGTGCATTAAATTTTCAGAGAGCCATAAAAGTTGAAGCTAAACCACAGGTAAATCTGGAATTTATTTAATTGCATTGGTGGGTAGTTCAAAATGTGTTTTAAATGTAATGTGCACATTTAAAAAAATCTCTTTTAAATGAACAGGAAGCTCTGATGAGGAAGGAAGTACTTCAGAATCTGAACTTTGGAAGGGCCCACTACCAGAGACAGATGAAAAATCACAGTAAGTCCTGATAATAGTATTAATAGACAATGATAATGCATACCTTCTCCGTCAGTCTAGGAAGCTCTGGCTACAGCCATTTTTGATAACAGTTAATGAAAAACTTAGCATCATGAATGTCTTTTTAAAGCCAAGGAACACCTAGCCTGCTAAGGTCAGAGTTTATTCCCAGCCATTGTTTATGGCCATAAACAGCCAACTTGTCCAGCTGCCTCTTGGTGAGTAAATCTTTCCTCAGCTCACATTGACAGATGACCCCCTAGTCTTTGCTTTTATTGTTTCAGAGAGATACTGTTTACTAGCTTCCAGAGCAGCCTATCCATGATATTCTGATTATCATAAACCTATACAGGGGAACCCCTTGAAGATATATACAGGTGTAAACGTTTTCTTGCCAACAGCCACCTTACACCCCAGAGATACACAAGTCAACACATGCATTGTTCTCTGCTATTGGTTGGAAGAGCTGTCTGCATATAGGCTGGAATATTATCAGTTCTTCTCATATACTGGGATGTTCACCACTTGAGCTTTATCTGTTGAAAGGGGATAAAATAATACCTACTACATAGAGTTTATTGTGAAGATTTAATAGAATAAAGAATGTAAAGCACCTGGTCTGGCACAATACCTACCAATATAGTAAGTGCTCAATAAATTTTAGTCCCATTTTGTTACTCTAGGCATATTGGTTCATAATAAGAGACCTGTTGAATCAATCATAATTCGCTAATTTAAGCTGATTATAAAACATATTGCTAATTATATAATATGTTCTCAGTGTAATAGAATTCAGGTGTGTTGGAAAGAGTGTTTTTGTTTTTTTTTTTTAAAAAGGTTAGTTTTTTTCTGTGACCTTAACCTTTATTTTTGTCAGCCAAGTAAAGAATTCCCAAATGAGTTGTCATTATAGATCAGATTATAAGAAAGGTATCACTATCCTAGTAAAACTATCAACTGAACTTTTGACCATATAACTTTCCCTTGAAGAGCTGAAAATGACAGAATAGGTCTTGGAGTCAACTCACCTTTTTGGCAGTAAAGATACATGAATAAAGCCTAAGAGGGGTTTCATAATCCAAAGCTCTTTGTGACCTTATAAAAACTTGACATCAGGTACTGACATCTAAGTTCACATAGAAATTCAGCTAATTTCATATATTTAAGTTCTTACTACAATTTAAAAAATTCTACTGCATTTTGCTGTCATGCTTGGGAAAAGGGACAGTAGCCAGGAGAATACCAAATTGTAGGTAATTTTAAATCAACTTTATCTGATTCTGGAATTAATTTTTTAAAAATTTGAACATGGTTGTGGTGGCTCTATGCATTCACAATTATTTAAAGCCAAATGATGGCGTCCTATTGTGAATCTCTGATCTAAAAGAACATTTTCTGAAGAGACTGGTACACAGAATTTGTCCAGCTTGATTCTCTGTTCCCAGAAGGGAGAAAAGTAATTGTACATACATTTAATCTTTAGAACAGCTCTATGAGGAAATGTGATGTTCTTTATTTTACAGATAAGGAAACTGAGCCCAGAGAAGTTAAATAACTTGCTTGCTCAGCAAATAACTGACAGAGCTAGGACTTAAAAAACACTGTCTGACTTGAAAACCTGTGCTATTTCCATTGTACTACTGTAGCTCCTAGCACTAATGTTTATTTAGTACTTTACAATTTTCATAATATTTTAACACATTATAGTTTAATATCTCCTTTCAGAGTTCTGTTCTTTGTTTTAGACATAATCTTCACTGCTACAGATACATATTTACTCTTCTCAGAGTAATAAAATCTGCAGTCTAAGCAGATTTTCCCTATTCCTAGGAGTAAGACTTGTATTTTTCCTTAAAATAGTTTTTTTCATTCATTTTTTGATCAGGCTATAATTTGAAATGAGAATGAACAGAGTAAGTTACAAAGTTAACCAAAAAGTAAAGAGAAGCAATGACATTTCACAAAGTACTTCAAAGTAAAATCTTAGGTAATAAGTACATTTAGGGAGACGTGCCAACATATACAGCATTTTCAATTTAATCAGTCTTGGTATAGTTATGATTATTTTAGAAGCCAAGAATTATTTGATACCTGAATCATGAAATATATTGCTATACAAAAGAATCAGCAAATATGTTGGATTAAAATATTTTTATTAATCTCATATAATGTGTCACCTAGTAATTTTCTTCTCTAATTGTTGATTTTAATCAAATTGTATACTTTTTCTTTTAAATAGGGAAGAAGAATTTGATGAATATTTTCAAGGTTTATTTCTGTGAGATGGAAGAGGGATACGTACATTCCTTAATGTGAAAGTATACTTTGAAACTCTTCACAAAATTTTGTCTACAAGTTGCAACTTGAGTGATTTGTCTTTGGAAATAAAAATCCAGCTACTCTCAGGATGTCAGATGCTTTGGAAGTTTTTCAGTTTTATTGGAGGCACTTTTCCCTGTATATCTTTTCAATTGTTTATCTACAACTCTGTTCCATCTGTAGCTCCTAAAGTATGGACCTAGTACGTCCTCTAGTACAGAGATCCATTGTACCTATATTTTTGTAGGGTTTTTTTTCCCCCCACTGATTCACATTTATGTTCCCTTGCCTCAGCTTAAACTTTTAGGATTATTGGGATTTCACGAAATTACAAAGTAGATTATGTCTTCGAGTACCCCTCTTTTGAGTACCTATTTTGTCATTAGCTGCCTTTTCTTTTTTTCCTTACATTTCTCTTGCTTTTATCTCACCTCTACCACTTAACGGAGTTTGTTATAATCAAATTTGATTCCCCAGTATATGGGTAATTTATTATAAACTAAATTAATACCACAGGGGGCCAAATGAGATTCCAGTAGTCTAAAACAGCAGATGTGTTCATGAAACTTGACTCTTAGCAGAGATTATACAGTAACATAATTTAACTGAACAATACTGTGTGCATAGAGCTTGTCTCAGATATAGTCATACAGATATGGATATATTTATATGCAGAGATATATTGTAAAATGTAACTTTTTTTTATAAATTTATTTTTGGCTGCATTGGGTCTTTGTTGCTGCACGTGGGCTTTCTCTAGTTGCGGTGAGCAGGGGCTACTCTTCGTTGCGGCGTGCGGGCTTCTCACTGCGGTGGCTTCTCGTTGTGGAGCACGGGCTCTAGGTGCATGGGCTTTAGTAGTTGTGGCACTTGGTCTCAGTAGTTGTGGTTCGTAGGCTCTAGAGAGCAGGCTCAGTAGTTGTGGAGCATGGGCTTAGTTGCTCCGTGGCACGTGCGATCTTCCTGGAGCAGGGATTGAACCCATGTCCCCTGCATTGGCAGGGGGATTCTTAACCACTGTGCCACCAGGGAAGTCCAAAATGTAACTTCTTAATTTGGGGTTCATACCCACAAGAGTCAATGGATGTGCTTCAGGAAATCTAAACACTCCTGGAATCTATGTGTAAACTTCTGTAATTATGTGTGTGTTTTGGGGAAAGGGTCCATAGTTTTCATCAGATTTTCAAGAGGATATATTGATTTTTTTTTCAAAAGGTCAGACCCATTTTTATAAACAGCCAAGAGATGAATAGAGGAGAAGATGCATGATTTGGTGAGTAAGAGAGGACCTGTAAAAAATGATTGTACCATTCCAATTATTTTGTTGAAGATATGCTATTTTAAATGACATTTAAACATGGAATGATTGGCATTAAACTGTAAAATAGGCAATTATAGTATCTTATTTTTAAATAGTATCAGAGATTATCTTTTTATTAAACAGTTGTTATTCATTAAATATCATGCTTCTGTTATGTGTGAGACACTGTGCTACAAAAGTATCTAGGAAATAATTATGCAGTCATTTCTAAACCATCAGAAAACAGTAAATCATTGTTGGTTTATTAACCAACAGATAAGTAAACAATTTTGTCGTTTTCAGCTCAACTTTTAATGAAAAAGAATCTTGATTTCTGAGGAAAGTATTGAAATGTCCAGCAGCAAAACTGATATTAGTAATAGAATATATGAAGCCAAGACATTTTATGATAAAAAGTTTATTGGTCATCAGAAAATAAAATTCCTGCAAAACTAAACAGTGACTAGGAAGAATATTTAAAGACCCTTTTAAAATAGATCCATATATTTGGTGTTGCAAGTATGGTTTATGGACATTAAGTTCATTTATAAATTTAGATCATTATATGTAATCAGTGTTTAATCCATTCATACACAATGGCAGATAATGGGAGTCATATTTTAAAGGAGTCTTTGAAAAGGCCTCAAGATGATGCGTTTAAAGATTTCTTTTAATTTAATTTTTATTTTATATTATAGTTGACTTACAGCACTGTGTTAGTTTCAGGTGTATAGCTGAGTGATTCAGTTATACATATATCTATTCTTCTTCAGATTCTTTCCCCACATAGGTTATTACAGAATATTGAGTAGATTTCCCTGTACTATATAGTAGGCCCTTGTTGATTATCTATTATCTAGCGTTTAAACATTAATTCTCCAGCAGACCTATCTTAATCTTGGCTGTAGTGTAGTCAGTGGTGTTCAGCGGACCATAGGTTTGGGATATAAAGTTATGCTTTCTTACACTTGCTCTTAAGCAAAGTTCCTATTTTTGCAGACCTCCTCATCTCTGCCCCTCAGTTCGTTTTCTAGTGAATGAGGAGAGGAAGTTGTTTGAGATGACTGGTATTTTGGGGTCTAAAATTATATAAGGCTTAAAGGAAGAGGGTTTCTTATACAGTTTCTAAAATAATCCTAGAAGTGTGGTTTCAAAATTATTTTAAGCAATGAAAATAAGATGTACATATATCACCAAAGGTGATAACATAGACAACAATCATTTGGGTGTACATATTGAGTTTTTATCTCCCTAAAAATATTTTATTAACTTCCAGGCACTCTTCATTTATATCTGTTTGTTACAATATTTATTCAAAATATTATTTATTCACGTTTACTGAGTGCCTACCTTGTGCCAGGCACTACCCTAAGTGTGAGCATAGCAATGTGAACAAAGCAGACAAAAAGAGGCAAAAAATCTTTCCTCTCGTGAACCTTATATTCTAATGTGAGGGGAAGAATCTTACAATTCTAAAGTAACTGACTGACTTGTAAAAATATAACAAATGGTGATTTATTTCTCAACTGCTTAAAACTGAACACTATCTTCTCTATAACAAAACATTTGAGGTTCAGAGACCATTATAATTTAGATATGTTTTACAAGGAAATCTGTGGTATAATATTTGGTCTGTTTTATAATTTGGTCATTACAGATAAGAAAGAAATCTTCTCTGATGTACAGATGTGTACCATGTAGTAGAAGTAGTTGATTAGTTTCTCTTGACAAGTCAATATTTAGAATTCCTGGTAGACAGTCCTAGTAATCTTTTTTTTTGCGGTACGCGGGCCTCTCACTGTTGTGGCCTCTCCCATTGCAGAGCGCAGGCTCAGCGGCCATGGCTCATGGGCCCAGCCGCTCCGCGGCATGTGGGATCTTCCCGGACCGGGGCATGAACCCGTGTCCTCTGCATCAGCAGGCAGACTCTCAACCACTGCGCCACCAGGAAAGCCCCCTAGTAATCATTTTTAAAAGTAATCTCTGTTAAAAGTCCTCCTGCTGTTTTTGATAGTAAAGTTTTTGCATAATCAAATCACATGCTTCTTAATAACGCATAATATTTATTAGCTGATTTAACTTGCATTAGGATTATCCAGGTAGTTTTATAAATTGATAATTCTTCCAGTGAGAAGAATAGTTCTGAATGTAAGAATGTATTCTTAGTTACACATAAAATAATTGATTTCAGACTTGGGGGAAAGGATGGGTGTAGGATGACGATGTACTTTTAAGCTGCTACAAGTGGTGTGGTCTTCACTATTATCAAGGGTAAAAAGTGGAGGAAAGAAGCATTTCAGATGGAATAACATTTAACATCCTTTTTCTTTGTTTTTTATATAGTACTTACATACGTTACACATTCTATACTCTATTTACTCTTACATTAAGACATGTTGACGAGAGACTTTTGATTCAGGAAGGGATGTGAGGTGTGAATCACTATTATTAATGTTATGGGTTGAATTGTGTCCCATCTGAAATTCCTATGTTGAAATCCTGACCACGGTACCTTAGAATGCAGCTGTATTTGTAGATAGCACATTTAAAGAGGTAGTTAAGGTAAAATGAGGTCATATGAGTGGGTCCTAATCCTATATGAGTGGTGTCCTTATAAGAAGAATGAGGACGCAGACCCACAAGAGGGAAGACTGAAGACCAGTTGAAGACACAGGGAGAAAGAAGATGGCCATTGACAAGCCAAGGAGAGAGGCATCACAAGAAACCAACTCTGCCAGCACCTTAATCTTGGACTTCTAGTCTCCAGAATTGTGAGAAAATAAGTTTCTGTTGTTTAAGCCACCCAGTCTGGGGCATTTTGCTGTAAGTAGCCCTAGTAAATGAATACAGTTAATAAGAGCTTTAAAAAAAAAAAAAATTGGTGACTAATTTCAGGATTATATTATTTTTAATTTAAAACAAATTGGCACCAATAATGCACTTATTTTTGTCTTATTTTGCACTTCTGTTGAACTTTATTTTACCCTCAGGGCTTTTAGGCTAGCAGTATATTTTCTCATGCTAGTCACAGGGTAGCTTTTCTGAAGATTCTCTTACTCTGTTACTTGACGGTTTGATGAATGAAATTTGCTGATGTTCTTTTGAATGTTTTCTTGTTGTCTTCAAATGTAGAAACAATATTTGAAATTTAGACCAGTTGGACTGTATTACAGCATTAGACATGTTTTGGACTTTTTGTCATCACCACCACCTCCTGAATCTTCTGCAGCTAGTAAAAAGGAGAAAAGCAGTATTATTGGGAGTCAGTGGATATACAGTGTTTTTTCCTAATATTAGTGTAACTTTATAGCCTACTTCATAGTTTTAACCTACAGCAAGTACTAAGGGTTTGACCATTTAAAAACTTGAATTCATATTCAGAATTAGTCCATTTAGAAATCTAATAAATGATTAGCCAATTAACGTCTCAGTTTCACAGAAGAACCACTAAACTATGCAATCCGGGAATCTGAGTTGTTGCTTTGTGCCAAGCACAAAGCTTGTTGCCTGGAGATAAAATAATATTAGTTTACAGAGACTTCTCAGTGTAGTAGGAAAAAAATTTGGAAGTAATTTTTTATGTAAATAAGGATAGAAGATCCATATCCAATATACTGAAAACTAAAAAAAAAAAGTTAGGAGCCACTTAAAGGGCTTGGTAACCTGTTCATCATAAAATTGAGGTAAAGATGAATTGTATTAAGAAATACCTTTTCTTTTCACTTGCCCAGTAAAAATGACCATTTTTGTTACCTTTTTGAAGTGCAAATCAGATGTTATCTCTTTCCTGTTTAAATCCCTTTAAGGATTTCCCAGTGCTCTCTGGAGGACAAATCCTTAGCAAGGCCTTCAAGGCAACACACTGTCTGGCAGAGCTGCCTGTATTCCCAGCTTCATCTGGCACTTTGCCCACCTTTGTAGCTCTCTAGACTCCAGCTACACCAGTTTTTAAGTTCTTTAATTGCACCAAGCTTATTTCCACTTCAAGGCCTTTGTGCACATTCTGTTCTTTCCTCTCCAACTCCTCCTCCTTTCTCTGCTTAGGCAAAGATTACGTAGTCTTACGTTTTTAATAAGCATCCTTTAAGAAAGCCTTCCCAGTTAGCATAAGCATCCTTTAGGAAAGTCTTCCCAGATGCCTCAGGTACATACCTCACGCTTCCTCTGATAGTTATAATTAGATAATCAGTTGTTCATTTGATAGTTTGTCTAGCTCCCCCACCAGGTGGTAAGCTCTAGGAGATAAGGACCCCATGGTACAGACTACACACCCAATAAATATGTAAATGGATGTATATCCCAGAGTCAGTAACTCCTGTTTTTATTCTGTTGAAGGATATCCTTAACCCTTTAAGCAAAATGCTTTCTCCCTCTATGAATTCTTTAAAATACCACTAAATATAAGAACCATCTAAAAAGAATGTTGCATCTTTTTTTTACAAGGCCTTTCCAGGTAGAGATGATTTGTTAAACAAAAAGAATTTCTTACAAAACCTTTTGAGTGTTGAGCTCTTGAGACAAAATATAAAATCATGATATTAGTATTCCACTTTCCAGATGACGTTTGAGGCATCTGATGAACTAATAGGTGATCCTAAGCATCTTAACAGAGGCTTTCTGAAGATTATCTTCAACCTAACTGAGTGACTTTAGGAGTAGAAATTTCATCAGGATAAACAGCACTAAGTAGAGACATCTGAGGCATAGGCAAAGTCTCGGGGTGCCGGTCAAGTCACCCCAATCAGCTGACCAGCTTTACATCTTGGGCTTCCTTAGGTCTGGAAGTGAGGCTGGAGATCTGTAAAACCTTCTCATTATCTGGAGAGGAACATTAAGCTCAGACAGGTTAAGCAAGATGCCCAAAGTCTCACAGCTAATTCGTAATGTTAGGACTAAAATTATTTTCTCACCTAATCCTGATTGATCCCACTAATTGTATGGTTTTCATATTATTTCTAAAAACTCAGTACTCTGCAGAGGTACCTCAAGAGCCATATTCTAGAGTGGATGAAGAAACCTAACCCTAACCCCTACTTCAACTGGACCAATCAATTCCGTCTGGAATTACAAAGTAAGATCTTGTTTGAGGGGGATAAAAAAACCCTGAAAACCACTAATCAACTTGTAATTACCAGTCTGTGTGCAGTAAAGCAAATTTCCTGTTTGCATTTACTTTCTATGCTCTTGTCGTGAGATTAAGCTCCGCTTGACTTTCAGCTGCTTTACAAGAAGTCAAAACAGATTCCATCTTACCTTTTTCAGTCATATTTCCGTCTTCCTGCTTTTTCTTCTCTTCAGTTACCTTCATCTTTGCATCATACTCGTCAGCTAGGGATTTCCATTCCACTCTGTTATTTTGAAGACCATTCAGCATAGGTATGATTTCTTTGTGAAACCGTGAGAACTCCTAGATAGAATTTTAGGTCAGAAACTTCTTAGATCATATAGTTCATTTTTAGTACTTTTCATGTGCAGAGAAGGAGCCCTAAGGAATTATTACAGCGCTCAGAGCTGCTAGGATGAGATTAACTCGGTGCCTCAGAAGTGGGAAAGGTAGCTGTCTTCCTTCCTGCCTAAGTCTGTTCCATTTGCTTACATCTGAGTTCTCACCTTTCATTCCACCCCTGAATGAGAGGTTAAGGTAATACCTCAAACTACCTTGGAGAAACAAGGACACCCCTAATGACTTTCCTTGAGGATGACTTTGATTTCGGTTACAGTTTGAAAGAAAAATTCTCATCCAGAAGATGATATGTTTCACTCAGATAATCAATTTGTTTACTTACCTTATATACAAAAGTACAAACAAAGTCAATAAATCCAACTTGAAGTTTAGGTAGTTCATCCTTTTTGTTTCTGTCCATCATAGGCTAGAAAGAGAAATAAATTCTTTAAAGATCTTTTCCTGAGATTCAGTGAAAAAGACTGATTTGTACGGATAATTTTAAATTAGTGCATTTTTATGTCGAGGTCTTTACAATTGGTTGTTGCTGCAGCACTGTTCTCTCCAGATCTCCTTGTTCCCAAAATTCATTTGCAACCAGAAGTGCTACCTGAAAAGAAGGACATGATTCATGAAAGTGACTTGTCTGCATTTTATTGTGACATTTAAGGATACAATTTATAATTAATGCTTGAGGTGTTGTCATACCATGTGCTCTTTGGTTTTAAAAGGATGTCATTTACAGATGATATTTAAATGGGAAAAGGGTATTTCTCTTCCTACTTCACTGTGGTAGACTTATTCAAGGAGTGCCTATCTCCTATTTGCTATTGCCACCACCTCTCAACAATAAAAAGGGGAGATGGGAGATTGTAATTCCATTACATTCTGCCTCATGCTCTAAAGCTTCCCAGATCCTCCTCTTGTCCTGCTTATCTCTTAGCATCTAGCATGTATCTGCGTGTGTGTTTGTGCACATACGTGCACAGTTTAGAACACAACTTCACCTGATTATGGTGTGAGGATATTTGAGGGTTCATTTATGGTTTTTTAAAAACCAGGTTTATTGAACACCTGCTAGCTGCCTTACATTGGCATGAGCCAGGCTTACAAAGAGGAGTAACATGTGACCTTTATCTTTAAGATGCTCACAGTCTAATGAAGACAGTCATGTAAACGATGTGGTAAGTGCTGTAATAGTAACAGTATGAACTGCTGTGGATCAAGGAGAAGGGAGAAAGATAAGGGAGGTTGCATTTATGCTGTATCATCAAGGATTACTAGTAGTACAGATAAAATTCAACATCCAGCTTTTTTTTTTTCTTTTTGGCTGCATTGGGTCTTCGTTGCTGCGCGCAGACTTTCTCTAGTTGCGGCGAGTGGGGGCTACTCCTCGTTGTG
Source organism: Phocoena phocoena (assembly GCF_963924675.1). Taxonomy (NCBI): domain Eukaryota; kingdom Metazoa; phylum Chordata; class Mammalia; order Artiodactyla; family Phocoenidae; genus Phocoena; species Phocoena phocoena. Next base: position 33,122,060 of record NC_089234.1, read on the forward strand.
GCGCGCGGGCTTCTCATTGCGGTGGCCTCTCCTGTTGCAGAGCACAGGCTCTAGGCGCGCGGGCTTCAGTGGTTCTGGCTTACAGGCTCAGTAGTTGTGGCGCACGGGCTTTGTTGCCCCGCGGCATGTGGGATCTTCCCCGACCAGGGCTCGAACCCATGTCCCCTGCGTTGGCAGGTGGATTGTCAACCACTGTGCCACCAGGGAAGTCCCCAACATCCAGCTCTTGTGTGAGTAGGAGCTTAGAGTGTGAGGCGGTGACATGGGAAAGAGTGAAAAGAAAGAAACTGGGGAGTAGGAGTTAAGGACAGGTAATGACAGGCCATGTAAGCTCTGCTGAGAAGTTTAACCTGATTCTCTGGGCCAGTAGTTCTTATTCTTGAGCCATAGGGTCCCTCCAAAGTGCATGAGTGGCACAAAAATGGATGCCAAGAGAAATTTAAGCTAAAGCAACTTTACTTTTTTCTCTTTTATAAAGTGATCTTTGTACAACTTTTTGTGTGAGAAAAATAGACTTTGCTTCTTTCTTTAAAAAAGGTTGAAAACCTCCAGCACTGGGGAGTTTAGAAGGCTTTTAAGCAATGCTGTGGCCAAGCAGAGGTCTATTTATAAGCAGTCCCAGAAGCAGCTCAGAGGAAGGTTGGAGAGTTCATGGTAAGAGAGGATCACTTAGGAGGCTGCCACCATAGTTCTGATGAAAGAGGGAAAGTATTAACTAAGGTGGTAGCAAGAGTGATGGACAGGAATGGTTTTGAAATGAGGGAGATGGACTCAAGCAAGACCCCAGGTTCTGGCGTGGGTGATGATGTCGACAAAGAATAGAGAAGGAAGAGCAGGCAGTCAGTGCAGAAGGAGCACAAGTGTTTGGCTTGGGGGTTGATGGCTCCGATTATTCTGTCTACAAATAAAATCCACATTTATAGTTGAACCCAGTGAATCCTGGCGTCTTCTGCTTAGGGTTTTCCCTGTGAATTAACTGAGGGAGAAAGAGAAGCTTCTTTCATCGATTAGTAAGAAACCAAGTGGTAAATGAATGGCTCCCACTCTCACTCCCCAAAGTTGGGGAAGAACTTCCTTGGAAGACGCCCTTAAATATGACCTCGCAGATAGTGCCATCTGGTAACTGACAGCACACTGAGGAGGAGACTGTAAGTGCAAAGCCACCCTTGACAGATGAAGGCACTAATGATTCATCCTTGTCTCGTCCTTTATCTCCTCTATTAAAAATGCAGACACTCCCTGAATAATTGTATATAAACTTCTTACAGCCAGTCCAGTGATAAAGGAATTCTTTTCAGAAAGCATTTTCTTTCTAAGGTTCCCTCTATTTGCCTTGTTCTGGGCCTGACCAAATGACCTATTGTCCCACTGACATTTGTGAGCTCTTGAAAGCTGTTTGCTTTTCTTCACTAACAGAAACCCAACAGGGAACATTGTACTTTTGTCTTAACTTCTTAAATTCCTTTTTTCTTCTTCGTAAATTATAAACCTATTGTTTCAGAGGACAAGACCAGGGTGATGAAGATAATTGCTTACAAAATATATAGTCATATAACTGATAGCTATCATTAAATTCTGAGGTTGCCTGATACATTCATGTTCTCTTTCACATGGGACCTAGACAGAGCCCGAGTATGCGATAGAAAAGGGGAACTACTCGCCTGACTTTGTACCTCCCAGGGCTTGGTTATAGCTGACAGGTCGCACGCAGTCATCATCATTGCCCTTTAAAAGAAAACAAAAAGTGTTAAAATAGAAATGTAAAACAAGTTATTTTTGCCAAAAGAGAAATAAAATTCTGACTACTCACATGATAATCTCTTTTTTGGTTGGATCAATGGTTACGTATTTGATGGCCTCTTCTTCAGTTTCCATTTTTTCACAGGCATCAACAATTTTTTGAAACATCGTTCTCTTCCTAAAAAAGATACAGCTGTGCAACAATTTTAGCATATAAGACCAGAGATTAAAAGTGTCTTTAATGCATGCTTTTCAGGTTTTATGTTCCCAGTTTTCATCAAATGTTCATGTAGTGGATCAAAGGGGCTAGGGGAGCAGAACAGGGAATGGCTGTGTAACTTTGGCATAGAAAGGGTTTAAGACAGAAAAAGCACCAGCCAGAAAGGGGAAAAAAACTGTTACGTTTGAATACATTAAAACTAAGTTACATGTGACAAAAAAAAGATAACATAAAGGCCACAGGCTGTGATGAAACACTGTAATGCATAAAACCAACAAAAAATTAGAAGCCAAAATATATGAAAAGATATGAAAATACAAGTGTGAATGGTAAGATACCATCTCACACTCAGATTAACAAAATAAATAGATTTAAATGAGCCCAGATCAAGAAGAGTCCAAATATGGGATAACAGGGACTCTTGTATGCTGCTGGTGGGAGTTTAAATTGGCCTACCTACTCAGGAGCACAGCAGATTTGCAATGTGGTATAAAATTTAAAATATGGAAATGCTACAACAATCCCATTTCTAGATATGTACTTTACAGAAACTCTCATATATATACAAGGCTATACAATGTAGGCAGTGATGAAAAATTGGAAATAATCTAAATGTCCATGAATAGAAGAATGGCTAAATTATGGTATATTCACACAGGTGAATATACATTTAAAAAGAATGAACTGGATTTCCATTTACCACCAAGCTAAATCTTCAAAACATTGTGTGAAAACAAGCTGCAGAAAGGTATACACGGTATGATACCATTTATGGAAAAATTTTAAACACACTTAATGCCATATAAAAACATGAATACACAGCAATATCAGAGTGGTGGTATCTGCGAAGGAGAAGGGGAGAGGGTTTTCATTATAGAGTGGGCATGGGATGCCTCAACTGCATCACTTTTTCCCCTTTAAAAAAAAAGATGTAAGACAAAATCTTAGCATTTGTTGAATCTGAGCTATAGCTATTTGGATATCAGTTATGTATTTCTAAATAATCTGTCTTCATGTTTGAACTATTTAACATAAATTTTTAATGAAGAAGGATCAGAGAGGCACAATTTAATACTGCCCATCCAAGTTGTTAAATACTTAGATCCTATAACTAGTTCACCTTGTTCTAATACATTTTAAACTTTACAATTCACCGACAAGAAATTGTGCGGAAGCTTGGAGTATCTGGCCTCCTTGGTAATCATTATTATTATAAATAGGGTAGCACTCTGCTGTATATAAGTCCACATTTTTTGAGTTTGTTAATGTGCATCAGTATCACCAAGACTTTTCATCTCTCGGACTCTGGCAGGATCACGTGTCTGAGCCTGCAACTCTAAACACCAGATTGTGGACTACGATGGATTAATTCACCAGGACAAAAGTCACCTCGTAAGGTTTTGTAGCGTTGCTCTTCTGGCAGTGCACCTACCTTGCTGCATATTCTTTAATTCAAATCTCTTCAGGTAAACTAATATTAGGGGCTTAGGTTTTTAAAATATGTTTCCAGATGTCTAGTAAATTCATTATCAGGCATCTTAAGGGTATTCTATTGATAATACAAAAAGAAAAGAAGTGTGTGTGTAAATAAATACCTTTTAACTTTAAGGCAACAGACCATTTACGGAAGGCAGAACCACACAGAGTACAAGGGAGTTCTGTACTTACTTGAAATATAAAGCCAGGTCAGTTGCTATTATTGCAACTTCAAACAAATGAATAACTGTTTCAAACTGGCGTTTATTTAGGTTCTGGAAGATGTTTAAACTCTGTAAGATGAAAATTCACAATAAAGTGCCATCATTAATTTGCCTTTGATTCAACATACAAACCAAACAATGCTTAATAACATATAGATTATCCTATTATAGAAAGAAGAAAAACTAGGTCTTTCACTTTTTTTGCTTTCAGTTTTCTCTCTTGGATTAGGTTACCCCTCTACTGTACTTTGAGTAAGGTAATTATTTAAACTATAAAAACGGGTATCATTAGCAAATATTCAGGTAATCAATGTATAAGATTTTGGAGTAAATAAAAGTGTTTTCTTCCAGGACCATTTCAACAAAAACAATTGATTTTTTAAAAAATTTTCTGTAGTAATTGAGGAACCTTAATAAAGCATATCTGGTATTTATCCAATTGTTAGACATGTTGAATTATTTACTAGATAATTTCAGAGTGATTACAGAAATTGCTGGAAAACTTTCAGAAGCTGCAGGTTACAATAGTACTCACATACACATAGGAAAAAGTAAATTCTTCCAAGTTGTTCTTAAAATGATGTCTTGCGATTATATTTTACAAAGACTTAACTATACCTTTCTTCAAAGAGTTTCCCACTAATAATCTCTTCATACATGGATCAGCCTCAATTTTTAGTGTTCTAGAAAATGACAGTGTAAATCTGGGAGTGTTTTTTAAAAGGTATGATATTCCAAAAACACCATTTTAGGAATACAGGCCAAAGGACAAATGTATAGTGGGTTTTGCCAAATGAAGTTAACAGTTATGAAATACAGAAAAATTCCACTGGAAAGGAGGAAACAGTCTATTCACCTATGTGGAGATAGAGGCAGCATAATGTAGAAGAGAATACTGGGTCAAGCACCAAACAATAATAGTAAACACTCACCTAATGCTTACTGCTTCCCGGGCACTGTTGTAAGTGCTCTATGAACACTCTTAATTGCACAACAAACCACAGCATAGAGAGGTTAGGCAATTGCTCAAGGTTAAAACAGCTAGTACACAGCAGAGCAGGTATTTAAACCAGTGCAGCAGGGCACCACACTGCCTCTCAGCAAGGAGCCCAGGTTCAGCTCCCAGCTTCCCCACTTGGCAGTTGTGTAATCCTGAACACCTCACTTATCTGTATTTGTTACATCAAATGGGGATAATAACAGTTGCCCTAACTGCCTAGCACTCAGTCTGTGATCAATAAATATTTATGGAATGTTGATGCAAATGAGATAACTGGGAATGCATTTCAGAACTATAAGTTGCTACAAAATATACTTAAATTATTTAATTATTATATATCAGTATTACTGTTATATAAAGTTTTGAGGTAATTCCCAGGTAAAAATAGAATTGCAAACCCAAGACCAAATACAGCTCTGTCATTCCAGGAGATTGAACTATTAGCAAGAAGTAGACTAGAATTATGTGTTACTGTATACATAATACAAACCTCCATTTAAGTCATCTTTTTTTTTGTTTGTTTTTTTTTGCGGTACACGGGCCTCTCACTGTTGTGGCCTCTCCCGTGGCAGAGCACAGTTTCCGGACGCGCAGGCTCAGCGGCCATGGCTCACGGGCCCAGCCGCTCCACGGCATGTGGGATCTTCCCGGACCGGGGCACGAACCCGCGTCCCCTGCATCGGCAGGCGGACTCTCAACCACTGCGCCACCAGGGAAGCCCTAAGTCATCTTTTTATAACAGCTTCCATGACAAGAAAAATGGTATTGTACACAGCAGATATAAATAGTAGAAAAACAAGTTGTAATATTTGTTAAAATAATGAGTTCATAATAGCTATATTTTTAAATTGATAGAAGAAATGGCTGTTGGACACTATAATGAACAAAAAGAAAGTTTGTCTAGATCAAAATTAATGTCTTATTTGAGACAGTGCACAGCAGCCCCTTGGGCATAATCTCTGCACCAAATTGTCTGGATACAGGTTATTTTTAACCTGGTCTGGATTGACCAGGAAGAAGGAAGAGTAAGTGGGCCATTTGTCATTTTAATCCCACTTAACCTGCCCCTGATTTTGGTACACTGGTGGCCTGCCCTTGGACTGGTGGGGACCCAGTGGCATATTTACATCACTGAGTCACTGCCTTTATCTGTTCACTGATACACGTTATCATGTTCCCAAAATAATGTGTATTATGTAATTCCGACACATACTCCGTAGATCCAGTAGCACTTAAAGTCATCCTAGACTGCTGTACTAAGGACAAAAAGTTGGGGTCGTGTGGAAATGCCTTAAACTTTTAGACAAATTAATAGCACATGAAGTCATTTTAATCATATACTGAAAAATTTGCTAAAAGAGTGGATCTCAGGTGTTTTCACCACACACACACACACACACAAAAAGGTTAATGTAAATTAATGACTAGTAATCATTTTACTATATATGTATATCAAAACAGCATGTTGTATACATTAAATATATGTAATTTTTAAAAATTAAAACAAATATAAACTTAAAAAAAAAAGCCAAATAAAAACATTATAGAATGGGGAGAGGGGGCACACAAAGCAGGTTGCTGAGTTTAAATAAATAATCCCTTAGGATAGAACTTGAATCTACCAAACGCCAGACTGTACAGACAACACAACCATCAACCAAGTAAATCAGTATTTTTTATGCACCAGTTACTTTAATACAGGTACTTTTATTTTTAAACCTGGATACCTGTTGCTATTTGCTAAATATATGTGAGAGAGAAAAGCTATATATAAAGAGATAAAAATAAATATAACTTAATACTGTTAAACTTCATTTAAGTCATACCTTTTTCTAATCCAAAATAATAAAACAGCTATATTAAAGCAGATTGTCAAAAGGTCTTTCACTTTACAAAGTAAATCAATACTGGATTTTTTAAAAAGATTAATGTCACACTTTTAAAATTAGTATAATTAAGAAAAAAGTGTACACTCAACCCTTTTCAGTACTGCTTCCTTTGTTGATAGCACAATATTCCTTATTTTCACTCTTCTCACTCATTTTCACTTTCATCTAAAAACACTGTAGAGGCCTCTAATTGAAAAACCCTTTCTTAATATTCTATTTTCTCTTTTCCTTCTCTCACAGCTAAGATTCTTAGAAGAGCTTCTAAGTGGTTTCTTTTTCAGCTGTGGTTATAGATTCACATAAAAGATCCTGTTTCTGTTTTGTATTAGTTGCTAGAAAGCTCTTGACCAAACCTGTGGCCCGTATCTAATAAATGTTTATACTTTTCACCGTATACATTTTGGGCCTTCACCATACGTCATCTTATTTTTATATTCCCATTAGCCCTCATTTTTTTCTTTAATGTTATATTTTTTGGACACTCCATTAAAAACATTTTGGAACAAGTTGAGGATTAAACATATATACATGCATGCAGGGTTTTTTTGAGTAAGCAAAGGCAGAGCCAGTGATCTTTTAATCAGAGCAAGAGGTCTTAGGATGTGGACAGCACACAGAAGGAAGGAAGGATGTCCCTCAAAAATCCAGTTTGACAACAGAGCAGCAGCAGAAGAGGAACTGATGGGAAAGCTATGCTGACATATATCTGCACTGACTCCTATTACTTAGTTGTCTGTGCCAAAGAGAATGCCCTGGGTAACAAGAAGTGATGGCAGGAAGTTTGGCATCGATGGCCGGATCCTAACACACAACCTGTAGCTTCAAGGGCTTTGGTTAACATGAGCCTTCCCAACTTCTGGAAAGCCCAAATTAAAGAGGGTGTGTTCCCCAGACCAAAGAAATAGAATCAGTGAGGCAGTGTTTGAGACAATAAATAGGAAGCTGGGCTGTCCTCAGTGCATTTCTGCCCGTCCTCACAGGATTCTTCGGCAGATGGCAAATTCCATTAAGGAATGAGTCGTTTTCAAAACAAACGACTGCATAAAACCTCTGCATAAAGACCACAAGAACACAAAATCTATGGACTCAATGCAATTGCAACCAGAATACCAACAGGTTTGTGGATATGTGTATGTAAATTGACAAACTGATTTTAAAATTCGAATGAAAATACAAAGGCTTAATAAAAGCCAAGGCAGACTTGAAGTAGAACAAGGCTGGAGAATTTACACTGAAAGAAATTAAGGTTTATTATAAAGCTATAGTAGTTAAGATGGTATGATACTGACAAAGGAGAAACTGATCAGTGGAACAGAATAGAGAGTATGGAAGCAGTCCACCTTATTTTATAATCAGTTACCTGATTTATGACAAAAGGTCTCACTGAAGTGAAGTGGGAAAAGGGTGGCTTTTTTTTTTTGTGGTACGTGGACCTCTCACTGCTGTGGCCTCTCCCATTGCGGAGCACAAGCTCCGGACGCACAGGCTCAGCGGCCATGGCTCACGGGCCCAGCCGCTCCGCGGCATGTGGGATCTTCCCGGACCGCGGCACGAACCTGTGTCCCCTGCATCATCGGCAGGCGGACTCTCAACCACTGCGCCACCAGGGAAGCCAAGGGTGGCCTTTTTAATAAATGGTGCCGGGTCATCTGGATTTCCACCTGGACAGAAAAATGTATATTGATCTCTACATCAAACCATATATAAAGATAAGTTGTGGACTTCCCTGGTGGCGCAGTGGTTAAGAATCCGCCTGCCAATGCAGGGGACACGGATTTGAGCCCTGGTCCGGGAAGATCCCACATGCTGCGGAGCAGCTGAGCCCGTGCATCACAACTACTGAGCCTGTGCTCTGGAACCTGTGAGCCACAACTACTGAAGCCCGCACAGCTAGAGCCCATGCTCTACAGCAAGAGAAGCCACCACAATGAGAAGCCCACGCACTGCAACAAAGAGTAGCCCTTTCTGGTTGCAACTAGAGAAAGCCTGCACACAGCAATGAAAACCCAACGCAACCAAAAATAAATAAATTTATTTATTTAAAAAAAAATAAGTTGTAAAAAGACTGTGGATCTAAATGAGAAAGGTAGAACAATACCAGTTATAGAGAAAAATATCTTCATTACCTTGAATAGTCAAAGATTTTTAAGATGAGAAAAAACAGTTAATCTTTAAAAAATTGATCAAATGGACATTAAAATTAAGAACTTCTATTTATCCAAATCCAACATTAAGAGTAAAAAGGCAATTCACAGAAAGGGAGAAAATATTTGCAATACAAATTTCTGACAAAAGATATATAAACCAGAATAAAGAATTCCTACAAATCAAGTTGAGAACAAAGCAACCCCAAAACAGAATTTCAAAAGGTTAATAAACATAAACTGTAGTTCATGTTAATCAATGCTATTTAATTTGACACATTAAATTCAGTGCAATGTCACTACATTCCCATCAGAGTGACTAAAATGAGAAAGATGGAAAGTACAAAGCGTTGGAGAGGATGGAGAGCCACTGGAACTGTTGGTAAGAACATATATTAGTACAACCATTTTGGAAAACTGCTTGTCAGCATTCACCAAAGTTGAACATATGCTCATCCTTTGGCCAAGCAACTCTATTTCTAGGTACATACCAAACAGAAATGCACACGTGTATTCACAAAAAGACATGTAATAGAGAGTCACAGAACACCATACGTAACAACCCTGAATCAGAAATCACATACATGTCTTTCAGTAGTTGACTGAGTACATAAATGTAGTGTACACACACACACCCCAACCCCAAACTAAGAAAATAACAACGGAAGAAAGGAACACAAAAAGCAAATGAAAAATATATCAAAGGAAATACCCAGTGGAACATGAAAAATTCACACCAGTAATATCCATAGTTTCAAAACCATAAGAACTTAAAGAGGAGACTGCAAGGCAACAGTAAAATTAAAAGTGAACTAGCAGAACTAGTAGTAGAATGAAAAAAATGGAATTGAACATAAAAGCAATATAATTGGTGAAATCCACATTAAAGCTATACTCAAATAGAATAAGCAAGTGAACTGCAGCAAGGGACATAGTCCACAGTCTTGAGGAAATTAAAATGGAAAAGAACAAATCTATGAAAATATACAGGCATCTCCCTGGTGGTCCAGTGGTTAAGAATCCGCCTTCCTATGAAGGGGATGCGGGTTCAATCCTTGGTTGGGGAACTAAGATCCCACATGCTGTGGGGCAACTAAGCCCGCACACCACAACTACTGAGTCTGTGCGCCACAACTAGAAGGCTATGTGATGCAACTAAGAGCCCACGTGCCACAACGAAAGATCCCATGTGCCGAAACTAAGACCTGACGCAGCCATAAATAAATATTTTAAATATATATAAAGAACATAATAGAAATAAATGGTAAGAAGACTCAATATATACATAATTGGTATTCCCAGTGTATTAGAAAAATGTTCAAAGATACAATGAAAATAAAAAACTTTCCTGAAATTAAAAAAAAAAGAATTCTGTGGATCATAAGCGTAACCCATGACAAGGAAAAAATAGATGCAGAATGGTCAATACCCAGACATTCCGACAAAGTTACTAAAATATGAAGAATTAAGAATCATATGAAAAGATATACAATGGAGAAAAGACAGCCTCTTCAGTAAGTGGTGCTGGGAAAACTGGACAGCTACATGTAAAAGAATGAAATTAGAACACTCCCTAACACCATACACAAAAATAAACTCAAAATGGATTCGAGACCTAAACGTAAGACCGGACACTATAAAACTCTTAGAGGAAAACATAAGAAGAACACTCTGACATAAATCACAGCAAGATCTTTTTTGATCCACCTCCTAGAGTAATGGAAATAAAAACCAAAATAAACAAATGGGACCTAATGAAACTTCAAAGTTTTTGCACAGCAAAGGAAACCATTAACAAGACGAAAAGACAACCCTCAGGATGGGAGAAAATATTTGCAAATGAATCAACGGACAAAGGATTAATCTCCAAAATATATAAACAGCTCATGCAGCTCAATATTAAAGAAACAAACAACCCAATCCAAAACTGGGCAGAAGACCTAAATAGACGTTTCTCCAAAGATGACATACAGATGGCCAAGAAGCACATGAAAAGCTGCTCAACATCACTAATTATTAGAGAAATGCAAATCAAAAGTACAATGAGGTATCACCTCACACCAGTCAGAATGGGCATCATCAGAAAATCTACAAACAACAAATGCTGGAGAGGGTGTGGAGAAAAGGGAACCCTCTTGCACTGTTGGTGGGAATGTAAATTGATACAGCCACTATGGAGAACAGTATAGAGGTTCCTTAAAAAAGTAAAAATAGAATTACCATATGATCCAGCAATCCCACTACTGGGCATATACCCAGAGAAAACCATAATTCAAAAAGACACATGCACCCCAATGTTCATTGCAGCACTATTTACAATAGCCAGGTCACGGAAGCAACCTAAATGCCCATCGACAGACGAATGGATAAAGAAGTTGTGGTACATATATATACAGTGGAATATTAGCCATAAAAAGGAACAAAATTGAGTCATTTGTTGAGACCTGGATGGATCTAAAGACTGTCATACAGAGTGAAGTAAGAAAGAGAAAAACAAATATCGTATATTAACGCATGTATGTGGAACCTAGAAAAATGGTACAGATGAACCGGTTTGCAGGGCAGAAGTTGAGACACAGATGTAGAGAACAAATGTGTGGACATGAAGGGGGGAAAACTGTGGTGTGGGGATGGTGGTGTGCTGAATTGGGCGATTGGGATTGACATGTACACACTGATGTGTATAAAATTGATGAGTAATAAGAACCTGCAGTATAAAAACAAACAAAAAAGAATCATGAGTCTCTATGCAGAAAAATGAAGTCACATGAGAGGGAGAAAGTCCGGTTGGCCATTTATACCTCTCAGGGCAATGCTTCAATGCCGAAAGACATTGGAGCAATTTCCTACAATTTCTGAGAAAAAGAAAGTGACCCAAGACCTTTATATTCTGCCAAACTGACTTTCAAAACTAAATGTAACAAACAGATCTTAGGCATGTACTTAGCTTAGACTCTCGGGGAAAAACTACCAAATAACACAAATCGAGCTAATCAAGATAGAATACAGAGGAATGGACAAGCCATGGTAGAAAGACTGAGGTTAAGTATCAGGCCCGTTTAAAAGTAGAATTAGGAATAAACAATTGTGCCTCTTTGGTCTTGGCCACAGAAAAGAGATGACAAAGGGAACACTGTCATTTGGAAAGCATCACAATGAGACGCACACTGTGGCTCTAAGGCCTCCCACCTTCAGAAGCACACCTGTGACAAATGTGGCTGCACTACCAGGCAGAAGAGGAAGTGTGCCTGGAGTGCTTAAGCTGAGGACAGAACACCACTGGAGCAGGCAAGTGACGCACCTACAGACTGTATACTGAAGCTTCAGGCAGGGACTCTGGGGAAAACAACACCTAAGCCAAGAAAGCCACTAGGGTAGAATCCAGTTCATCTTAGGGATTTCAACCATCAGTCATGCAATAAATGCTCTGGTTTAAAAAAAATAGACAATTGTGGAAATTATAGAGCAAAATGAATTTTACAACTACTGATAACAGTAAAAAAAGTACTTTTAAGGATAATAAATACCTTACAAAATAGAGGTGGAGATGCTGGAAGCAGTATAAGTATTCTAATTGTTTCACGTTTCATAGCAGGGAGTTCATGGATGATGTAAAGTTAACAGGTATGGTCTAAAATCAAACATCTAAATGTCTGTTATAGTTTTTCACACTTTCCCGTAATCACCGGTTATTGATTTTAGGGTTCTCTTTAAGAACTAATATCTCTTGTGATAAGAACACAGTCCTCTGAAGTTCTGTAATTCTTTCCATTAAAAAAAAGTTTCTTCTGTTAAATTCAAGTAGAATTAAAATTTTCATATAAAATAAATGGACTACCACTCAGCAATGAAAAGGAATGAATCACTGCTGATTCATTCATTCAACACGAACAAATCACAAAATTATTATTCTGTATGAAAGAACCCAGCACAAAAGAGTAATTATTGCATGATTTCATTTATATAAAAATCTAGAAGATTTTAACTATAGTGACTAAAAACATTTCAATGGTTGCTTCGGGCTGGGAGGGGAGAGAGGCATTGACTGCCCGGGGGCAAAAGGAATCCTTTGGGATGACAGAAGTGTTCTGTATCTTGAGTGTGGTAGTTCCCAGGTGTATGAATAGAATTCATAGAACTTTTATGAAAAACAAATTAAAGGGATGCCGCTTATTGTACCTACATTACACTTCAATAAACTTAATTAAATAAAAACTCTAACCAAAGAAATAGCTTGGATAGTAAGATCCCATTTTTCTAAACTTGTTTCTGTCCTTCTCCCTTTATATATTCACAGAGGGCTACAATGAATTTCATTAAATGTTAATGAAATGTCTATTTCTGAGTGATAGGATTTAAAGTGATTTTTTAATATTTATCTTTGGAATGTTTCCTATTGCTTGAATTTTTATAGCGGGCATGTGTAATTTTTACAACTATTGTCATTAATTTAAAATATAGATAAGTCTATAATATTCCATTTGTTCTTCCGGGGAATTGTGCTGGACACGTGATGTAGAGACAGGTGCACAGAACAAGAAAGGAGGCCTCTGTCCCAGCCCCACTCCAGCTGGGCCCCCATCTGCTCAGCTGGTTTCACCTGCCCACAGAAAGAGTCTAACTTTGCTCCCCCCTCTACCAATAACAGGCCATTTTTGTTCTCCTAGTGCCATGAAAATGGCAATAAAATATAAGTTCTGCGTAGCACACCAAAATAGAAATGGCTCCAATTCATCCTGATGAGGGCACTCGGGAGATGAGTTCTAGTCCTCAATGTGCTACATGTGACACCCATAAGAGAAGATTGCCAACATGTTTGTGGTTTGCTGGTGACCATACGCAAGATATTTAATTTCTTCTTCATTTCTTCTTTGTATCATACAAGGTCAGTGTGAAAAGGCATAAATAAAGTTCGTGAAGTGTTTTGAATAATAAACGTGTTGTTATTTATGCTGAGCAATGCATTTTGTCATTCCGACAGCACATTGTGGTATTAAAGCTTCTATTCTGACAAATTTGGCTAACAAGACTTTTCCACCTATTCATTAGGTTAAAGGGTGGGTTTCTGACTAGTTTAGAATACAGATGGTTCTGTCCTCAAAGCAGGGAATCCAACTCTACTGGGACATAAAGATATTTTAGTTCAAAGCCTGATAATATACAAAACAAAATAAGTAACGTCCACGATATGACAAAATTGCTAGATAAATCATAGGGATTTCCCTTATGTAAAAAGATTAGTTTTAAGTGTAAATATTTTCTTTATACAATAAATAAATAAAAGAACTGTATTGTCTCTCAAAAAATGTACTGAGACAACTGTATTGTCTCAAGAAAGAACATCTGATGGTTGAAATTTCATTTTTTTTCAGCATTCAATTTGCCTGCTCATAAAATGCTCTGTGATTGCATTTATTGCCTAGCGACTCTATTTACGACCCTTAAAAGTCTGCAATTAGCAGGTCGAATAGCACTGTAGACAGGTCCTCGCCAAGGTGGTACAGATTACTAAGATGCAATATTCCTTTTTAGAAAGAATAATAAGCCTTTGTATAGCCATCAAAACCAGTTCAGACTGCAGAGTAAATAACATTAAAAAAATTAAGATGGAAAACAACAACTCTATTATAAACTCTCAAATCCCAGAAAGGAAAAACATATGAGCTACTAGGAGCCTTCCAAAGTTAAGCACTTAAACATTTGGCTGTAAAGGTTTAAAAATATATTTTGCGTTAGTAGGTAAACGTAAAATTAAATTATTTTTGATACTACCTGCCTGTGGTATACATAATCAGTGGGATGAATGGAAAGTTCTTACTCAAAAATACAAGACTGTCCCAACCAGTAAAACAAAGACTCATAACAAATTGGATAATAACAATTTACTCTTATCTTCCTGAACTACTTTCAATTCTACTCTAATTCTCATAGGACAGATATTATCATCTTTTTTATGATACTACTGCAGGGACAGGTCCTGGCTACACATGAGAATTATGAAAATTCTTATTAAAAATGCAGATTCCTGGGTCCAATCCCCAGGGAGCCTGGTAAGCGCAAGATGAAGCCCAGGATGTGTTTTTGAAAGCCTGCCCACCTCCGCCCTGTGAAATCGATCACTCTGACGCAGATGGTCTGTGTCCCCCTGTCTGGATGCAGCCTGCAATCACAGGCTGTTGAAAACATTTAAATCATGTGTTTATTTGTTTTGTTTTTCCACTCTTCTGCCTGGTTGCCCTGTCTTACAAGTTTTCCCAGTTGGCTTTTGATTATCTAGAAGAATGTAGTGTTATCTTTCTAAACTTGGACATATTTCCATATACCCGCGTCCCCTGAGCCTAAAAAAAGATTATTATTGAAACTGAAAAAAGCTCCACTCTCCCGAAGGCTTTTTTATCCTAATGAACTCGTATGATTCTAGACAGTTTCTCTGTCGAGACAAAACAGTATTCCCATCCATCTACTAATGATTCATTCTGGGTTAGAATTTTCTCAAGATATATTTTTTTAAATAAAACTAGATTATATTCACCACCTTTCTCACAAGCCTCTATACCCCTCAAATAAAATCAGTAAAAAGAATAATGACTGCCTTCTACAGAAGGTTAGTAGTACATGATATTGCATAAATCAAAGTGAATTCAAGACCAAGCTTAAGCCACTTCCTGTGAAAAGCTTCCTGATCCCGCCCCTCTTCTCCCCTGTGTCCTGCCCACTCCTGAATGTGACACCTCCCTCTGGAACTCTTGGGAGATTCACTCAGTGCCTCTGATGGCAGTTGTCCGATCTGTCTTACAGCCTGATTTCATGCCTACCCCTCAACTACCAAAGCTTGACTTTCTCAGAGATACAGACAGTGCCTTACAGTGCATACCACATGAATCAGAAAAGCAGTGGCTGTGTAGCCTCCTTTTCTCTTTACATTCATACATACCCAGGGTGCATAGAGCCCTCTCACATCCACCTTAAGCTTTTTCTTCTTTCTTCACAAACCCACAGAGATTCTGTGACTTTCCATGGCTCTTTTCTCCTCTATCTCAGCTACTTCCAACTTGGCTGTTCAAAAACTATTGCAATATAGCAATTTCTATCAATTGACTTCAATAAGGGTATATACTGTCAACCGCCAGAACTCAAGGCCGTCCTCTTTCTAAGCATTTTCTGTGGGTTAGTGCTTTGATCCAGAGCTTGTGAGCTGCCCTAGAGAGAGAGAGAGACCCACGTACCTCATCCTGCAGGAGAGTCTTACTGTACTCCAGGTGGTGCCTCTCCAAGATGGACGATCCATGAAGCCTTGCTAATGGAGATGTGGATCTAGGAGGAAAAGGATAATTTTAGCTATTTAAACATTACACATAAGGTTACATGATGCAGAATCTTTACAATCTGAGGATTTTTTTTCATTTCTTCCCTCTCCCCTAATGCCTGTGAAACAGTTGGAAGTAACATATTGGAAAAGAATCTTTAGATTTAGAACAGGAGAACACGCTCTTTTTAAAAAGTCCTTTAAAAAAAAACAACCCTAATTTGTTAAATGCGTAAAGTGATTGACTTGTTTAAACTACGAAGTTTGGTTCACTCCCTGCATCTAAAATTGTTAGCTTCCCTGGAGCTTACGGAGGTGACTATGACTTATAGAACATGTAGCAAACTTGTTGAAGCCCATAGTTTATTTGCACAGAAAGTGTATATTAAGAATTTCCAGGAACCAAAATGAAAATGATGATAAAGTAACATTTCTTTTCTCCTCTAAGACAGTGACATAAATTTAAATTTCCCATTTGTTAGTGGTGAGGTCACAGCTTTATGTAAAGTGGGGACTTTGGTACCCTGTCTTCCTGTTCAAGGAAGGGGAAGCAACATTGAAAATAAAAAGGTGTGCACAGGGAACTCTGTTCAATATTCTATAATAACCTAAATGGGAAAAATACTTGAAAAAGAACAGATATGTGTATGTATAACTGAATCACTTTGTTGTAAACATGAAACTAACACAACATTGTAAATCACCTACACTCCAATATAAAATAAAATTTTTTTAAAAAAAGAAAATAAAAAGGTGAAAAGAAAAGATGGAGAGAAGCCGAGGTGAAAGGTCTAATAGATAATATGAAGACTTTGTTACAGAAATATGGAATAAATAATTTTAAGGAAGGGAGAAATCGGAAATATGGGTGGCAGTCTCAGTAGAGTTTCACTTAATTTCAGAAAGAACAGAACTTTAGGGAGGAAAGGAGTCATTAACAGGTCACTAACAGGTCTGGTAAACCAAGTATTCTAGTTAGGGAACAATCAGACTATGTCCGATCCATATTATAATTGATCATAATTTTAATACATATTCAAATACCTACACTGTGTCAGCACTGGAGATTTAAACAAATTAAAAAAGCTCAATTTCAGTTAGAAATGAGTGGTATCTTAGTTCCTTTAGGTTTAAAAACATTACTCAAGAAAGGTTACTGGGGAGCTAGATATTCAACCAGTCTCAAAATAACACCTCACAGATTACGTATTAGTACAAAGGAGAAAATGTACCTTTGCATAAAGAGATCTGCTGAATATTACTCATAAATAGTTTAACTTAACCTTGTAGTTAATGGAACAAATTGATATCATGAGCCTGCAATGCACTGAGAAGGACACAACATCACCTACGTAGAATTCCCACCAAAAATGTTTACCCTGAATCTAGTAATCAGAAAACAACTGGACAAATCCAAATTGAGGGATATTATGCAAAACAACTGGTCTAGACTCTTCAAAAATGTCAACATTCTGAAAGATCCAAAAAAGTTAAGGAACAATTCTAGATTAAAGGAGATTCAAGATATTTGACAACTAAATGCAATGTGTGAGCCTTGATTGGACCCAAAACAGAGAAGAAAAGATAGTTATAAAGGACATTATTGGGGAAATTGGAATAAACATTCTGTATTAGATAACAGTATTGTACCAATGTTAAATTTCTTGAGAGCCATCATTATACTGTGTTTATATAAACAAATGTCCTCCACGTTCTCAGGGAATATGTGCTGAAATATTTTCGGGTGAAAGGTCATGCATGAGGCCTGAAACTATCTCACAAATGGTTTAGTTAAAAAAAAAAAGAAAAAATTATTTTTTATACACACACATCTGTTAACCCAGTTGAGTAACATCCCAACTTCCTGAAGGAATCTGAAGATGCGGGGTGGGTGTGGGCGACTATTGTCAGTATATTCTGGGAAATTTTGCAGTGGTAAAGATGATTGAAGACTGGATACAAGTAAATTTTACCCTAAAATTTAAGAAGTAGAAAATGGTATAATCTGTAGATGACAGAACAGGGAGATTGCCGTTAATCTATGAAACAGTTTAAACTGCTTCAGAGCTTGCAAGCACTTACAGAATAACTACTAGGAAATTCCAGAGAAGGTATAGAAAGAGAAAATGATGCTGAATTGATGTTATGAACACTTTTGTGATATGGTTTGTGAGAGAGGAAGGCCAGAAACAGTGTGTGTCTGGATTTCAGCAAGACAGCTGAGAAGAAGCTTCAAGATGTGTTCTGTATGAGCTGGAATATTAAGTGTGGACAAATACTGAACAGCACCACCCAGTGAGTGCTGCTTAATTAACTGTCCTCCCCAGGGAGAGGTTTCTAGCCCCAAGTCTCACAACTCGGCCCTGGCTTTGTCCTGATGCACAGTTTTATCAATGACTTGAATGAATATTGATGGAAATCATGACTATCTAATTTTCAGATGATAAAAAAGCTGGAAAAAATATCGAATCCATTGGTTGATAGACTGCTTTAAAAGGCAATTTCAATTAAGAGTGGAATAAAGAATCAGATTAACACAGCAAAGGAAACCATAAGTGAAGTGAAAAGACAACCTACGGAATGGGAGAAAATATTTGCAAACAATGTGACTGCCAAGCGATTAATTTCCAAAATATACAACCAGCTCATACAGCTCAATATAAAAAAAACAAACTAATGACTCAATCAAAAACTGGGCAGAAGACCTAAACAGACATCTCTCCAAAGAAGACATACAGATGGCCAACAGGCACATGAAAAGATGCTCAACATTGCTAATTATTAGAGAAATGCAAATCAAAACTACAATGAGGTATCACCTCACACCAGTCAGAATGGCCATCATTAAAAAAATCTACAAATAATAAATGCTGGAGAGGGTGTGGAGAAAAGCAAACCCTCCTGCAGTGTTGGTGGGAATGTAAGTTGGTGCAGTCACTATGGAAAACAGTATGGAGGTTCCTTATAAAACTAAAAATAGAGTTACTATGTGATTCAGCAATACCACTCCTGGGCATATATCAGGAAAAGACAAAAACTCTAATTCAGAAAGATACATGCACCCCAATGTTCATAGCAGCATTATTTACAGTAGCCAGGACAAGGAAGCAAACTAAATGTCCATCGACAGATGAACGGATACAGAAGATGTGGTGTATATATATATATGGTATATATACCACACAGAAAATGTGGGAGATATATATATATATGTATATGTGTGTGTATATATATATATATGTGTGTGTGTGTGTGTATATATATATATATATATATATATATATATATATGATGGAATATTACTCAGCCATATAAAAGAATGAAATAATGCTATTTGCAGCAACATGGAAGGACCTAGAGATTATCATATTAAGTGAAATAAGTCAAAGACAAATATTATATGATATCACTTATATGTAGAATCTCAAAAAAAATCATACACATGAACTTATTTACAAAACAGAAATAGACTCACAGACATAGAAAACAAACTTAGGTTACCAAAGGGGAAAGAGGGAGGGAGGGATAAATTAGGAGTTTGGGATTAACACACACACACCACCATATATAAAACGGACAAACATCAAGGACCTTCTGTATAGCACAGAGAACTATATTCAATATCTTATAATAACCTTTAATGGAAGAGAATATGAAAAAGATAGATTATATATATACATATATATGTATATATATAAAACTGAATCACTTTGCTGTATACCGGAAACTAACACAATGCTGTAAATCAACTAAACTTCAATTTTAAAAAAAGAACCAAATTAAGAAGATGAAATTTAATTAGGATTAAATATAAAGTATTTCAGATCATGTTTGGATTATTATGTCAAACCCCAAGACCCACATTTATTTTTTAACATCTTTATTGGGGTATAATTGCTTTACAATGGTGTGTTAGTTTCTGCTTTATAACAAAGTGAATCAGTTATACATATACATGTGTTCCCATATCTCTTCCCTCTTGTGTCTCCCTCCCTCCCACCTTCCCTATCCCACACCTCCAGGGGGTCACAAAGCACCGAGCTGATCTCCCTGTGCTATGCAGCTGCTTCCCGCTAGCTATCTACCTTACGTTTGGTAGTGTACATATGTCCATGCCTCTCTCTCACTTTGTCACAGCTTACCCTTCCCCCTTCCCATATCCTCAAGTCCATTCTCTAGTAGGTCTGGGTCTTTATTCCTGTCTTACCCCTAGATTCTTCATGACATTTTTTTTTCTTAAATTCCATATATATGTGTTAGCATACGGTATTTTATGTCATTTAAGGAATGACATAAAAACACTGGAGGGGGTTCACAGAAGAATAACAGATAAAATTATATGTATAGAAAATATTATATGAGAAATGATTAAAATAAAAGTTCAACCAGGTATATTCAGCCAGGAAAAGAGGAGGGGAAAATAATAATTCTCTTTAATATACGAAGGAATAGCCTGTGGATGAGAAACTATACATATTCTAACACCTTCAGAGACTTGAACTAGGACTAACAGAAGTTATAAGGAGACCAGTTTCAATTTGATATCATGAAGAACATTCAGCCATTAGAATCATTCAAAAATATGAGTCCTTTATGAGCCATCATAAAAAATAATGGAATGTAGACTAGAGAACTCGGGAAGAAATACAGTAGGGAAGAGGCCTGCGTTGAATGTGGGGCGGAGGAGGACGAGATAAATGCTAAAGTTCCTCAGATTTTTTGCTGATAACCACATCTCATCAGACACAAAACGGAGGTGAGTAAAGGAGACTGAAAGATGAGAGAATTGAAAAACTAACCAAGAAAAGGGGGATGAAAGGAACAAAGAAAACTATGAACCTATGAAAGAATGAAGCAGAAAACAAAATGGCCAGAAAAGTGAACAAAGAGAACAAAAGAACTCAAGGGGATAATAAAAATTTGAAAATGGCAAGGTTTCTAGGGCATTGCCAGAGGGCATAGTCTAAAGATGGGAGATAAGGATGAAAACCAGAACCCAGGGGGTTGGACATTCTGGAGACAAGAAATCAGACCAAGGACACAAGGTCAAGCCAGGAAGCTGTGTTCAGCGTACACCGCACGGTAGCCTGATCGGTACCACCAATATGAGAATAATAATTCAGTCTTATTCAATCTTCTGTTAACTGTTTTTACCAGTGTAATGTCTCCAGATCTTTGTGGACTCCTGAGCAATTCCCCCAGCACAGTAAGGGCACATAAGGAGATTCATCAAGTAAGACAGAAATAAAGACACAGACCTACTAGAGAATGGACTTGAGGATATGGGGAGGGGGAAGGGTAAGCTGTGACAAAGTGAGAGAGTGGCATGGACATATATACACTACCAAACGTAAAACAGCTAGTGGGAAGCAGCCGCATAGCACAGGGAGATCAGCTTGGTGCTTTGTGACCGCCTGGAGGTGTGGGATAGGGAGGGTGGGAGGGAGGGAGACGCAAGTGGGAAGAGATATGGCAACATATGTATAACTGATTCACTTTGTTGTAAAGCAGAAACTAACACACCATTGTAAAGCAATTATACCCCAATAAAGATATAAAAAATAAAATAAAATAAATAAAATAAAATGGATAACTGGGACTTCCCTGGTGGTCCAGTGGTTAGGATTCCATGCTTCCACTACAGCGGGACACAGGTAAGAATCAATAAACGTATATGTGTAACTGAACCACTTTGCTGTACACCTGAAACTATCACAACATTATTAATCAACTATACTCCAATATAAAATAAAAAGGTAAACAAAAAAAATAAAGGGCTGGAACTCTCAAGACGAAGACGTTGCTTACCCGGAACCCAGAATGGAGATTCCCTTTTCAAGGCAAAGCCTGATTGGTAGAGTTGCTGAAGGTGAAAAGTCACTGCTCACGAGGTGCATTTCATTCACTGAGTAAATTTCTTCAGCATCTACTATGTTTCACATATACAATTTCACGTGATTCTCACAGCAGTCTTTAAGAGGTCAATATTATACCCATTTTACAGTTAAGAAACAGAATCTCAAATAGATTAAATGATTTGCCCAAGATCCCTCAACTGGGAAGTATCTGGATCCCATAAAACCAGACTCCAAAGCTCATTCTCTCTAAATTGTCTCACTCCCTCTGGTACCTCTGGAGAGGGGTAGGTCATGTGTCACAGATGAAGATACAGTGTGGCCAAGGCAGACAGAGCTTCTTAAATGTCACTATCAAGGAGTTAGGCTGGCTATGGCATTGCTGATGAATTTTGAAAAGTGTCAATGACACAATAACAGTAATAATAATAATACTTAATAATTATTAACTTCCAAGAGCCAACCATGAGCTGAGTGCCTTATATATATATCTCATTTAATCTTTACAACGACCTTAAGCATTAGGTACCATTACTATAATTATTATTTTCCCAATGAGGAACTCGAAGCTTAGAAAGTTTAAATAACTTGTGAACCCAATAAATCCAAATCTGAGCTGAGGGCCTGTACCCTTATAATTGCACTTCTTTTCTTGGGCAAGAGAGGAAGATGGTGATGATGTTAAGATGCAAGGCCAGCTGAAGGTCAGTTGGTGGAAGTAGAAGGACCAGGGACGTGAGAGTCGTCAGCCCAGGAAAAAATGTTCTCTAGCTTGAGCTGGTGGGGTGCTACCCAGGTGTGTACAGGTGTAAGCCAAAGATCAATGCTCTTTAATGTATGAATTCAATACTTTGATGAAACAAAGTTGAAAAAAGAAGGAGTGAAGGCGTTTACAAATAAGGGGGGTGGGGCACCAGAACACGTTGATGTGGCCACATGTGTTCACTTACTTCATCTGATACAAGTTATTGGTGCCTCTGTGGTCAATGTCATGGCAGAAGGCAGCAGCAAGCATGGCAAAGGCTTCAAGATCCGTGTAGTATTTCTTCAGTCTTCCTGTCTAAAACAATAGACATACATATTTACTAGGATTAAGGCACCTCTGCAGCATGTGCAGTGAGGCCGGCCTGCAATGGGGAAGGGGGTCTGCTGTCTTTTTAGAGCAAGCTGGCTTTATTTCTTGAGGACTGTAGCTCATTCTGGGCAGTTACAAACCCAGCACGTAACTGAATTTTCCTTTATGGATGTAAGGACACGAGTGTCAGAGTGATAATTCAGCCAAACGCCCAGGGATACCCACATACCCTGGCATCATCTCCAGGGGGGTTGGGGGTTTATGGGACTGTATCCATGAATTCCAAAATTACTGATCTAAAGTGATGGACTGTATCCATCGCTCACCACACTCAGGAGGGAGATGCACAGGTTTATGATGACTCACAGGCTCTGCACCTACCATCAGCAAAGTGAACATCGTCTGCCCCACGTTGAACCCGTGTCGCCAGTTGTGGTAAGTGACGGCACGGTACCCCTTCCTCACCGTGTACATCCATCTGGTGAGAACCTGCCACCAAAGAAGACACCACCACTCAGACTTTGGAGGAGAATTCTAAAGGTAAGAAGGTCTGTGACAACCTTATCTGAAAAGATAGGTTGGCCTTGTTTACAGGGTTTAAGTGGACAAACTGACGAAGTTAATGATCATTTAAAATCCACACTGCAGGGAATCTTCTGAACCACAGCAAATTTTAGTGGAGTACAGCCACAGAACCACAGCGTTTTAAATTAAATACCATCTGACCTCTACAGGTACTTTGAATTTCTCCACCACATTTATTTCAAGAAACAGCCGAAGTCCACACTTAATCAGTTCGTGCTCTGTGATGGGGAAGTCGCTGAAGCGGAATTCATACAGGTCTACGGCCTGTGGGTCTGGTAGGTCCTCTTTCTGTTGAAACAAGGACCAAGTGTTCCAGATTACATTCATTTATTTCCTTTTAGTCTCATATACCCGACGTTGGACATAAAACAAAATTACAATAAAAGGATGCCACATGCAATTCACTGAGCCTCTACTTGCCCAATGCTGGGTTATGCCTTATTATCCTAACAAGCCTACACAATGATCCTCAGTTTCCAGATGGTGAAACTGAGGCCCAGCTATACTAAGAAGCTTTCTAAGTGAAGGCATTCAATTCTAAATCAGACCCCAGTGGCTATTTTCTTTCTTTGATGCAAGATAAAATGTTTACTTGCAGCAGCCTAACCCATTTTCAATACTCAACTTTTTTCCATTCCAGAAATATTCAGTAAACAGTAAACAATGGCTTAATTCGATTCTATCGTATTATCTTTACCTATTCAGTGATGCTTTCCTACTCGTCTGTGGGCTCCATAAGGATGGGATCTGGTCTGTTTTATTTGCTGTGGTATCTCAGAACCTGTAGGACCTGTCCCATGGAGGTGCTTGGTAAATGTTTGTTGAGTGAATGAATGAATGAATGCCCCGCAGTGTACTGGTACGCTTGCAGACATCTCATTTAACCCACCCCCCTGTCAGGATTTAGGACTAGGTGAAAAAACAGTGAATTAGTCCCATGAATATTGACATGGCTTGGGAGATAAAAATATGCATCTTGGCCTTAAGGAATTTAACTTACTAAAATGGTTATAAAATACAGACCAGTGAAAGGTGAGAGCTTAGAACATTCCCAGAGCACAGAGTCAGTGCCAGGGCTGGGAGAAATTGCAGGCAGGCTGGGGGAACTGAAGGAGGAGAGACTCTGGAGGGGTGTGTGTTCAGCTGATCTGGTAGAAGGCAGGTCAGAGACAGTCCCACGGGAGGAGAGACGCAGGCGAGGGCTGTGTGGGTCCAGCAGATGCAGGAGCAATTGAGTTCAGTGGGTGTTTACTGAGCCCGTTATAAATCCTTAATACTGTGCTAAGATCACGTCCCTCAGTAAGTTCAAGGTTTCCCAGAGGATGATTCATGCTCTATTTGTACAAATGTCAACACCAAACGGTATATGGCTCTTTTAAGTACAATTATGGTTTCTGTTCCCCTAGCCCCCGAGTCTGGGCTGGCCCCTCAAACCCTTGCCCTTCTCTTCAGGGAACTTCTTGGTCCTCCTGTGCCCCCTTCTCCTCAAGGCCGCTCTCAGACTGTCACTTTAGGCAGAGATCTCTCTCCTACAAAGCTACGGCTTGGAGCCAGGAGACCAGTATTCAGTTCTGGGTTGGTATTATCTATCGGGTTGGCCAAAAGGTTCGTTCGGGTTTTTCCGTAAGATGCTACCCGATACGTCAATGTTCTCATCTGTGAAATGGGAGTGACAAGAGTAACATTTTTGTCTTTGTTGTCTTAATGAAAAAGCAGTGCCAATTTTATTTGCATGTGTCAAAGAAAATTAGAGGGGATTCAACCCATGGCCCCTAGTAACACTTCACAAAACTCCTTTCTCATAGGACCTCCTGTGTCCTCTGCCAAAGCCTTCTCATCACTTTCTCTCTCCAGACCCTCCCAGATTCCTTGCCCAAAGGGGCTCTTTTTCTGCGTTCATTTTTATTCATTTAACAAACATTTATTGGTTCCTATCTGTGTTGTAGGCATTATGGATAAAGCAATGAAGAAAGCGGACATTGTCACTGCCCCTGAAACACACATTCTCGTGGGGAGAGACAAAAAATAAGCACATCTTTTAAAAAATCAGACTAAGAAAAGAATTACGGGGTACGGTGGGGGGTTCCCAATGCCCAGAACCTCCCTGCTGGAGGTCGCCTCAGTCCTGCTGTTCCCAGAGTATTATGTAAAGATCAAACGTGAAAATGCTTTTTAACGCGTTATCAGGTCAGTCACACTAAAGCGTAAATGTGCGTTTCAGCAGGAAACAAAGTAAGTTCTCAGAATTATGACTCCCAGCCCCCATTTACAGTTACAGGTGAGCCGATAAAACAATACTACAATATGGCAATCACAGGTTTTGAAAACCAGCAGTCATACAGCAGTGATACAGACAGGCTGATAGAAATAAAGGCTTTTGATTCATCTGATAAGTAGGAACTCAGGCCCCAAAGGCTGGTCGTCCCCTCCCTGAAGGAACCCACCGCTGAGGTGGAATGAGAGGCGGGAGGCTGCTGCCACCCCACATGCCATAACATGGCGCCACCTCCCTGCTACATCCCGGCTGGCTGACTCCCTCTGCTCCGGGAAGAAGCCCCTGGGTATCTGATCAGGTCCCTTCGCAGGTCCCAGTGTGCCAGGCTGCCATGGTCTTGTCCCACCGCCCTGCCAGGCCTCACGGGCTGCTCCCCTCTTCCGCTCACTGGGGCTCCAGCCATACCCAGCTGTCTTCGGTCTCCTGTGTTCCACGCCCTGGTCTGCACTGTCCCGCTTCCCCTTCCCATCTCCAGCCATCTCCAAGCCCCCATTGTCGATCTCTGCCCAGCCGATTCCTGCTTTCCCTGCAGGCCTCCATGCCATGGCCTCATCTCGCAGTCTAACATCTTCTGTGAGTAGAATCGGGCCCTTATCCTCCCCAGGGCCCTTGGTGCTCACGCCCTGTGAACCCATTCATTCAAGGCAGTGTCACTGCTTGTATTTTTTGTCTCCCTAATAAACAGGCGGCTTCTTGAACCAGGTGAAAACCAGACCACACTATCTTTTGCCCTCGAGGCTTAACAATTCCTTCTTTCACAGGACATTTCAGTAATTACTGAATGAATGAAAAACAAAACGGAATAAAGGAGGACTGAATGAGGTACTTCTCTGGGACGCCCTGTCCTCATCTCCCACGGTCTGGTAAACGTGAGCTGCAGGGCATCCGCAAGTGAACTGAAATGTCCTGGGAAGCAGAGGGGAAGATGGGAGGACGACTTTCCCTACTTCCTTTGCCCGTCACTGCACTGCTACCTCAGTGCTTCCCAGCCCAGCAACGTGCACCTGCTGTTATACCTGTAAAAGAGGACCACACCTTCCCTGAAATGAGAGTTAAAATGCATCCCTGCAGAAAATCATGGTTAAGTGGAGATGCATAAATATTTATGTAGCTTGGAAATTATGCCAATAGTTTTGGAGAACCCCTCTGAAATACGGTTGTTTCTTGAGTTAAGTTTTATGCGGCAATGATTTGGGATGAGCTTAGAGCACATTTTACATTCAAAATCGGCCGTTTTATTGTAAAGCTACTGGTTCTTTGCCCATTTTACTGCTTCTCCATCATAAGATCTTTCCTCCTCTAAATAGAGAACTAGAAAATTTCCAGCATGTCACGGATGTCAATTAAAGCTTTGTTTTACAAGAAGATAAGTTTTGTTGGGGGTAAATGAGGAGAAGGAGTCATCTTCCGGGCCAAGTGTGAGAGGAAAGTGCTCAGAGGTAAAGCCAAAGAGAGTGAGAGAATGAGGAAGAGCCTCAAGTGACATGAAGACATAAAGGTGGGAGCAGATCCCTCAAAAAGGGGTCACAGGCCACTGGCTCTATGGTGGTACAGCCAAGGGCCAGGATGGGAGGACAGAGCCCATAAAAATGGGAATGCGGAAGGTGAGATATTCAGTAATCTTAGTTCAGAAAGAAGAACATATGTCATGGATTGGAAAGGGGCAGTGGAAAATAGGATGAGGTGGTTAGGGAGGGAAGTAAGTGTGATATGATTTCAATTTTGAGCAGATTGTATTCAAGCCTCTGAAATTCAAGGTCTAGGGGCCTTGGTAATCCCAGGTTCTTAATTGGGATCCCAGAAGGGCCACGCTCTAGAAATAAGGGCTCTACCCTAGTAGCAAGAGCAAAACTGAAATAGACCACCCCTAACAAAATCTAAAACCAACTCCTTCACCTGCCAGAAGAAACTCTAACCCTTTGAACAGAAAGATAATATCACCCAGAGCCCCTACAAATCCTAATCCACAGTGTCTGGTTTTCAATTTAAAAACGATGAAGTATGCTTTAAAATGATCAAATGACTAAAACCCAAGAGTAAAAATAGACAGTAGAACCAGACATATAGGTGATTCAGGTTATCTAGATGGAGAATTCAAAATCACTATGGTGAATAAATTTAAGAAGACAGAAAGATAAAGTAGATTAAATGATGGGAAGTTTTAGCACAGAGTTGGAATTTTTAAAAAAAAGAATTAAATATACATTCTAGAACTGAAAAAGATAATCTCTGAAATTAAAAACTTACTGGATGGGTTTAACAGTTGATTGTAGAACATGTGTTTGGGTGGGTTTAAACAGTAGACACAACAAAATACAGGCTTAATGACTAGAAGAGAAGTTATTTCAACTAGATATAATAGGGGTGACCCAATGGCAACAATAGGAAAGAACTGAATTCCTCCAGGATCCAGAAGAGAAGCTAGCAATGGCAGCTGATAATGGTGCCTCTAAGGGTCTATCTACATTCTATTGTAATTCTGCCGTGTCTTCCAGGGTGGCCATGCTGTAATCCAGAGCTATTAAAATAAACCAGACCATGCTACCCCTAGAGTCTGTGCCTGCATTCCCTTATGCAGTAATCTAGTTTAACTATGATTCTAAATTACCTTTGTGGATTGTACTGTAGGGGACAAACAGAAAGAAAAGCAAGGACCCAGAAGATCACTCTGTAGAAGAAATCTCTTTCCTTTTTAGCTTTGAAAGGTGCCAGAGAAGAGGAAACTCAACACTAACTTGAAAAATGAGAACAAGTGTCCTACTATATTTTATTTAAAAGGCATTAAGGATAGAAGTAAAACACTTACCAAAATTGTGACAAGTTGGTTTTCTTCACAGTCTTCAATTACATCTATATTTAACTTCTCTTTAAATTTCTAAAATGCAAAAGCAAAGGAGGTGTGAAATTGCTATAAAGTTGATTTCTGTCTGATTCCTTTACTCTTAAAATCAGTTAAAATAAACTATGTTGTAATGAGTTCCATGAAAGATGCATTCTGGATACAAAGAAGATCTATAGCACTTGATTATTTAGAATTTTCTCTAAAAATTAATTAATCTCTCTTTTCTCCCCAAAATGTAACAGTAGCTGTCTCAAAAAAAAGAGAGAGAGAGGGAGAGGGTGAGGGAGACGTCAGTTGTTTGCATGTAGGCGAGAAAAATGAATGGCTTAGATCTGTTTTTCTTTAGTTTATAGCAATTTCCCTTTATTCTCCCCAGACATTTTCATCTTCAACATCTCAAACTCTCAAATCAAATTTCTTTTAAGTCTCAAACCACCCAGCAAAACCAAAACCAACCAACCAACCAAGCCATCAAACAAAAACACCCCAGGAAAACTACATCCACACACACTCTGAAAGCTTTTGAAATAAAGGAATAGAGACGGTGGGTGTGTTATATTTTCCCTTCATTTGGTGGTGACTAGAACACTGTTAGCGAATATCTACTTGCTCTCCAATCATCCATGATGCTGACCTTGGTCATGTTTGTACCTTGAAAATTTTAGTGAATTTGATGTGAGGAAAGAATTGAAACGAGCTTCACAGCTGGGCTTGCTCTCTTGTACTTGTCATCACCATGAGAAGAACATCTATCAGGTAGCTGCTGATCAAGGACGATAGACGCAGAAAGCAAACCAGACGCACAGCTTGGAGCCCAGCCCAACCAAGATTAGTTGAAATCTGGTCAACCCACAAACTCATAAGTGAGAAATAAATGCTTATTGTCATATACCGCTGAGAGGTTATGGTTGTTATACAGCATTACACGGCAACAGCTGACATTTCGCTCCCTAGAAATATTTTTTTCCTTGCTAACACTCTTGAATCTAGACCTCACTACTCCAGCTCCTACAGAGCTATTTTTAACAAAGTGCTATTCCAACCAAGCAGCCTGGAAATTCAGTAAGGCTCTGTGTACTGTGGACCACTCAGGTTCCACTCAACCCCTCCTTCTTTGTTTCTCCCCTCCTAGCCCAGGACTAAACCTATTCTCATTTGTCAGACCTCCGGGTAATTAGGCGAATTCCAGAGGCCATGGTTAGATAGCATCTAATGTCACAGGACAAATTCCTCACTTACCAAAATGGACTTGATTTCATCAGGAGTAGCTTTGGTGTGGTTCATGAGCATTTCCTGGGCTATGTCCTTTCTGTTTACCAGTTTATTCATTTTCTCATAGGTGTCAGTATTTAAGAGAGACCATCCAAGAAATTGTGTGAGAGTCTGAAATAGATACAATGTGATTCGATTCTCTAAACCTAAAGAAAAAATGATTTGGAGGCAACAGTTTGCATACTTTCCTATCAATCAATCTCCCTTCCACCATCAACAACCCAGTTCCTTGTTTTAATCTAAGAAAAAAAAGTACAATAATCAGCGCCATCAGCGCCAGACAATAAAACTGGCTACGCCCTTGCTTTTCAAAGTGCTCCATGCACCGTGAATACTTTATTAGAGGAGAGGAATTACAAAAATCCAGTAGATAAAGCATGACCTGAAAATCAGAGAGGGCTGGAGGTGGCAGCAAGGGTGAGAGGTGATAGAAGGGGAGCAGGGAGAAAGGAGAGAGAGACCTTTCCCCAATTCCCTAGTACTGAAAAGAATTTTGATTAAGCCAAAAGTTCACTTTGGTAGAAAATGGTAGTTTACGGAAGTCAGGAAACAGAAATGACACAATAACAATATATTGACTGCAACCATGTGTGACTCACGTCTTAATTGCCCTTCAGAAACATCATTCCAGAATAACAAATAATTATGCATCTTCTATTATTTCATGCATTTCATCTACCTCCATTATTTTATAATGGCACTTACCTCAGTGATGTGTTCATCATACTCGTCAAAAGGCTTTCCATCCTTCCTGTTGTAAAATGTAGCTACACCCACGATGTCTTCTTTCTTGTTGACAACAGGCAGGGACAAGACATTTTTAATGACCCAACCCGTCTCATCTACAGGTCCTTTCTACAAACGATAAAGACACTAAGGTTATTTTTTTAACTATTTTTTTTGAAATAACTATAGGTACACAGCAGGTTGCAGAAAATATGTACAGAGAAGTTCCATGTACCCTTTACCCAGTCTTCCCCATAACATCTTGTGTCACTACGGTACACTAACAAAACCAGGGAATACATATTGGTACGATCCGTGGAGCTTATTCAGATTTCACCAGATGTATATGTATTTGTGCACGTGCGGGGGTAGGCAGGAGTGTTTCTATGCAAATTCATCACATAGGTAGATATGTGCAACCTCCACTAGAACCAAGATAGAGAACTAATCCATCAACACAGGGCTCCCTTGCCCTACCCCTTTATAGCCACTGTAGCCCTCACTATTCCCCACTTAGGTTATTTTCAGTTTAAAGAAAGAATAATTGGGGGGTGTTAGATGCACAATTCGTATGTTGTATCAGAACATGGCTAGAACTATACAGCCATAAAAGTGCTGTAGTACATTTAAGTGTCCTAGAACCAAGTGTCTGTATTGTGACAACCCTACCCTCTTCTCTTTGACCTCTCCCGCTCCAGCCCTAGGGATAGGAAGCATTTACCTGTGTTAACTCAGTGTTCCCTGTTTATTTCTTCTGTCCTTCAAAACCTGTTTAGCTAAATTCTTATATTAAATTATCTCTGTTGAAATACCTACTGTGGTTTCTGCTTTCCTGACCGATCCATCAAGATCGTTTTTTGTTCTGTGGTGTGGTTCCACTTAGTAAACATCTCTCAATCCCCACGATGTTTCAGGACCTGGGCTAGTTGCTGGGGGTGCAAAGGCGAATAAATCACAGTCCCTAACCTCAAGATAACAGTCTAGTAGGGAATGCTGACACAGAAGTTCAGGAGTGTTTCTCAAAGTGTTGCCCAAGATCAAGGGCAACAGATTTTTTTCTTTTCAGCTTGTTTCATAATCTCTAGGCATGCATCTTAAATAGGCCCCCCAGGTAATTCTAAAGTCCTCCGAAGCCTGAGAACCATGGTGTGGTACCTGCACAGCACGCAACAAGGCAAAGGTAGCCAAGCACCCATCACACCAGGCTATTCCTTCTTCTGCCTGTCCTCGGCTTAGTCATCCTCAGAGGCTCTGGTTAAGTCTCACCTCTCCCTTGAAGCCTTCTCTAACTTTTTTCACCCATATGGAACTTTTCTTTTTCAGAACTCCATCAGCACTTCTAGACTTGACCGTACAATTTAGCATTTAGATAATTTCCAAATGCTTTGGAACTGTTGACTGTTGTCTCTGAGGCTATTTTCTAATCTTACCAAAGAGCTGTTTCATAAACTGTTCAATTCTACCTAAGTGACAGGACGGTGCTGGGCATATAACGGATGCTCAATAAACAACTGCTTATTAGTTGAAGAGCTTGCCTTTATACTTAGAACGAAAAGCAGAGAAACCAAACCTCAATTCATGCTTCCTAATGGTCAAAGCTTTGGGGGAAAGAAAAAGCAGTGCACAGTGGTTCTCAAAGTCTTCATTTTTGGAAACTACTATGAAATGTTTATATACTTATATCCTCACAAGGATGAGAGACAACATCAATAACAGAAGATAATACCTGTGTGCAAGGTAAGCACCTGTGTATTTATTTTTAAAAAGCTTCCAAAATAAGCTTTACTGACTGCCTCTGTTTTTTCAGTACATATTCAGTTGGTACCTGTTCATGTTCATGTCTCTTGCTATTAAGTCAGAGCTTGTTCACAGAAAAGTGACAGAAGGAACTTAAGATTTAAGAAAAATAGGACAAAAACTTAAGACAGAAAATTCTATGTACTTTTTCTTCTGTGAATTGGGATCACTTTAATTCATGTTACACCACTTACCCTGAAGACGTCTACTTCCTAATCCCTGGAATCTGTGAACGGGTTACTTTAAATGGGGAAAAAGCGCATTAAACCGCAGATGGAATTCAGGTTGTCAGCTGATCTTAAAATAGGGAAAGTATCCTGGATTTTCCAGGTGGACCCAATGTAATTACAAGGATCCTTAAAAGTAGAAGAGAGAGTCAGGATCAAAAATCAGAGAAGGAGATATGACAGCAGACGCAAAGTCAGGGCGATGTGACTGCTGGCTTTGAAGATGGAAGGGAGCCATGAGACAAGGCAGCTTCAGAAGCTGGAAAAGACACGGAGACAGGTTCTCCCCCAGATCCTTTAGAAAGGAACACAGTCCTGCCAGCACCTTGAATTTAGCCCAGTGTGATGCATTTTAGACTTCTGACTCCAGAACCGTAAGATAACTCAGCTGTGTTGCTTTAAGCCACTAAGTGGTAATTGTTACAGCAGCAACAGGAAGCTAATAGGTACACCCTGCCCCCAAGAAACGCAGTTTGAGAATCGTTGCCTTTGCAGGTTTGTTCTGACCACAGTTCACTTTGAATCGTTGGTTTTTTCATTAAACTTCTCAGGTGCAAGAGGGACTAGTGAGAATGGAGGTGGGTGCGAGCAGGTGGACAGAATGAGAAGGCCCAGCAGGGTGGAGGTTTGTGGAGGATGGGCACCCTATCCTGAGTCTGCCTTTTGGAATGACCCACAGGGGCAATGCCTGTGAGGGAAAACAGAGAGGGAGGCTGAGAGCCCATCAAGATGCAGTCCTGGGCTTCCCTGGTGGCGCAGTGGTTAAGAATCCACCTGCCAATGCAGGGGACACGGGTTCAAGCCCTGGTCCAGGAAGATCCCACATGCCGCGGAGCAACTAAGCCCGTGCACCACAACTACCGAGCCTGCGCTCTAGAGCCTGTGAGCCACAACTACTGAAGCCCGCGTGCCTAGAGCCTGTGCTCTGCAACAAGAGAAGCCACTGCAATGAGAAGCCCACACACCACAACTAAAGAAAGCCCACACACAGCAACGAAGACCCAATGCAGCCAAAAATAAATAAATAAATTTATTTTTAAAAAAAAGATGCAGTCCTGACCCCGGGGCTAAGGACAGAAGGAAGGATGGAGAGTTGGGTGGGAGTGTCTTAGACCACAGTGCAGTTCTGAAAGAGTTTGCAGGGCTGAAGGGGATTCCTAGGACCAACAGTGCTGGTCAGGAGTCTGGCATCTCCCAGGAACTGGCCTGTGTTAGTATCCCGGCCCACAGGAAGTGCAGCCTCCGCGCGGACAGTGGGTTTCCCAGCCCAGCAGCCATTTGATGGTCATCCTTCCTACAGTCAGAGACCTGAGAAGCATGTTTTCACGGGCACTACACTGATGTTTCCTAGGGAGCTGGCCAATTCCTATAGGCTGGAGGTTTACCCCAGGTGGGTGCCCAGCCTCCTCTGCGCCGTCAGAGCCCTTGTGTGGCTGCTCCCACGGGGGCCACACGAGGACCCCACACACACAGAAAGCACAGGCCCCCAAACCTCTAAGCGCGGCCCGATTCTTCTGGGCCAGCTCCCTGCCCTCCCTGTTCAGACTATGACTGCTTAAGGTTCAGACACCTTAGAGAGTCCTTGTCCCTTTTTCCTGCCTGTGCACTCCTTCCTCGCACCCAGTTGCCATAAACAGAGGGGTCATGGCTGGGCACCGTGTGGTCACAGTTAGGCCTTCGGAGGCAAGGAGGAAGGAGCTAGAGCAAACGCCACGTGTTGTCCGCACGCTTCCACGGTGGTGAGCAGAGAGGAGTGCGGAGAGCAGGAGGAAACCTGCCCCGTAACTGGGCGAGTGAGCACAGGTTTCCCAGGCCTGGGGGCCCCTGCTGCTGAGGGTGCGCCCCTCACCCCACCCACCCCAGGCCGGCTTCGGCTGTGCCACGTGGGCAGAGATGGGGCTCTGTGGGCGTGTCGGGGTGAGACCAGAAGACGGACGCTAGCGACCCCCACTGGGAAGGCCATCTCCACTCCCGACTGGGGCCGGGCTCCAACTGGATGTCTGCTAAAACAGGACACAGAAGGGCAAGGGCCAGAAGGAGGAAAAGGAGAGGTTGCCGGGCCAATGGTCAGGTGGGGAGGGGGTGCAAGAGGGGACAGGTGGGGAGGGGCGTCTCTGGATGTTGGAGGAGGAAAGATAAAACCAAGAGTATGACAGCAGGAGGGGCTCCCAAGAACCCAACAAGAAGTTCCTTTTCCTGATAACAGCGGCAATAAGCCTCCGGGACAGGCCCGAGAAACCTCCAAAGGGCTGAACCCAGGTGGTAGGATGTATCCAGCTAATCATTCAGGCAGAAGCCATTTACTGAACACCTGTGACGTGCCAGGGCTGTTTTAGGCACTGGGTGGGAGAGAACGGAGAAGTGGCAGCCCCCCCGCCGAATGCTGGGGTGACAAACACCCTTCTCTCCTCCCCCCTCTTCTCCTTTCCCTGAAGAACGTGTTACTTGGTGGCCACCAGCCCAGCCAGGGTGAGTGGGACATAAGCCTTGCGTGTGCCTCCTGGTCACCCCCGAGCATAAGGCAGCCTCTGGGGATGGAGAGGGTCAGTGCCGCCCCCCTCCCCACACTGACAGGGGAGGCCTGGCAGAGGGCAGTTACCTGAAATGTGAAGTATTCATCCGCTGGGGCGTTCAGCATGTTGCAGATCTGTTGCAAAGCAAGAGGAGCCATTAAGCCACAAAGCTGAACGAGAAAGAACGCGGGGAGCAAGGGTTTCCTCCCTGGGTCTCCACAGCTCGCAGGCAAATTATTCACCCTAGACCTCAGTGAGGCCACATGTGCTAACAACACGCTGGAGTCGAGGTGGGCTGGGACCTGGGCCCCCTTTACTGGAGTGCTTGCATCTGAGCAAACATCTCCTGGAGCAACAGAATACAAAGAAACTATAAGGGACTGAAAACAACTGCGTGCATGCCCAGTTGGGGCAAATCATGAACGATAAGACACAAAAAGGCCACAAACCAACTGCCACTTCTGAGGTGCCAGGAAGAAAAGCAGAGGACTGCGTGTGATCCCCGCACACAGCACGGCCAAGGGGGTGGGCAGACTACTTAAACCGCCCCTCCGGCCCGACCCACCAATCCACCCCCACCCTCGCCCCTCCCAGGAAGCAAACAAGGGCACCTGTGTCTTGTTTTTCTCCCTCAAGCTGCTGCGAGTGCCAATAAAGCCTCGCCTGAATTTCTCCTCTGGCCTCTTACCAATTGCTATTGATTAAAGACTCCAAGGACCTGGGTGGGTAACAAAGTTAGCTTCTCTTCTACTAATTAAGTCACTGGATGACATTTAGCCCCATCTCTGCTCCTTCCTACTCTCTCAGCCTCTAAGGATTCTTCTTCCAAATTCAAAGCAACTAGTTGTTCAGATCGAGGAGAGGAGGAGTCTAAGCAAAAGGGCCTTTCTGCCTGGGCAGGTGTGGCAGCAATGCTGGGAAGGCTCTGTTTGCCTTCTTTTTTTTTTTTTTTTCTGATGTGGGATCCGGGTTGGAAGAAAGTGGCTAAGGGGCAGGAGGGAAAAGCCAGACGGCCTTTTAGGTACGCCAAAGTAAATGTTCATTACGAGACATCACTTTAAGTACTAAACTCAGAGACTTGCTCACATCCATAAGGACAAGAAATCATTCCATTTTTGGGTCATTTCGGATTATCTTTACATCAGGTCAAATCACAAATGGGTCTTTTTTTTTTTTTTTAAGTAACAAGCAGTGGATTTAATTTTTGGGGGGGAGATTTTTTTTTTATTCAAATGGAAAGTCACAAAAGTTATAATCATCCTCAGCAGTTCACTGTCCCATGTAATTAATTTTTTTCATCTTGATCTTTTGTTAGCGCTTTTATGAATTCATCAGTTTTCCATTAGAGTTCTGAAAATGCTTATGCATTCAGTTCAGCAGTATAGTCAGTTACCAGAAACCTGTACTTGTCAGAGTCTTTTCCACGAATTCCTTGAAGATGAAACCCTTTTATAGGAACATATTTGCAAAAGCATCAGAGTACACCCAGAACTGTCGGTAAATGACAAAAGACTTAAAAATGACCACGGTTAAAGATGTGATGAAAGTTCATAATAATGCAACTGACAAGGAAATTTAGTTATTTCTGAGATATATAAAGCAATAACTAGAATTATGACTTATAACATTATATCAGAACATAAAAGATTTTTAGAAATTTCATGTAATGTCTGAAACATTTATATTAATGTCTTAATAAAAGACAATATCTTTCTTTCCACCAAAATTACATGAGATACTTTATTTTTGTTTGTTTTTCCAGCATCATGATTTAATTAAGGGAGCACATTCATCGTAGAGAATATATCGATGGCTGTAAATGTGACTCCTCGTTACAGCCTTAAAATTTTTGAAACACCAAAGCACAAAGATGTCAATTATATATCCAGACTACAGGTACAAAACAAATACATGCATTTTCCATGCTCCAAAACTGAGTACACACTGCACTGTCACAGGGAAGGGGTTTACCAATGAAGACCTGACAATGAAGTACTCAAGATCGATATACCAAAATAAAATATAACGTAGGAGTTTATAAAAACAAGTTTGACAATAGCAGAGAGGACCCTTTGCATTTCTGAGCAAAAATGCATTTCATTATATGTACTCTCACCTAAAATGAATAAACTGGTCACTTGAGAATGCTCTGTTTATTTCTTCTATTATACTACAACATTCTCCACGTGTTGGAAAAAAAAGTATTGTGCAGGATCTGTGGGATAAGCACGCATGTGGATGGAACAGCACAACTGCAGTGGTTCTTACAACCCACTTCCAGATAAGGAGAAAGTGTTATTCATTAGTATGGCCCAGTCTTAGCCAATATTCAGTTTAGAAAGACACTGGGTTAAGATCAGAATGACCTGAAATTCCAAGTTCTAGAACTGATGACTTTATATGCCACTGTATTAGCCAGGCAGCTTTTCTTTTTATTTTTAAATTTTTATTGGAGTATAGTTCATCTATAATGTTGTGTTAGTTTCTACTGTACAGCAAAGTGAATTGGCCACACATACCCATATATCCACTCTTCTTTACATTCCCCTCCCATACAGGTCATTATAGAGTATTGAGAAGAGCTCCCCGATAAATTAGATACTTTAAATCATAGCATTTTAAAGTTAGAAGGCACTTTAATAATTGTTTAAGCTTTTCTTTTCAAAGATGAGGAAATAGAAGCCCAAAGAGGATAAGTGATTTTGTTCAAATTCATGGGATGAAACGAGAACCGGGATCTCCAGCGAGGGTGCTGGTGGAATCACCTCTCCTGCTAGGGGGCGGGGAAAGCCCTGATTTGTATCATTAACCAATTCCATGTTGTAAATCCTCCCACCATGGAGGATTTCAAGTTGCCAACAGTTTAACAACCTGCTTACCAAACTCCCAAAAATCTACCAGTCTGGTGAGTAGGTAAGAGAAGGCCTCTCCATCTAGTGCACTAACTGTGCCGGCCCCTCTGGCCCAAGGGAAGTGCTTTCTGGGAGTGCTTGAGCCAGGTCTACTGTTTCTGTACTATCTTACAAAGTAAATGGGACCATCTTTCAAAGTTTTTGTTAGTATATACAGTCTAAGAATTTAAGGACTCATTTGTGCTATCCATTCATTTCTTTTTTATCCATTCATTTTTATAATCTAATTTGAATAAATAACATGAACTGATTGGCTGAGCATCCTTCAGGTGTGTGTAAAAGAGACAAAAAGCAGTTTAGTTCTCTTTTTTGACCTTTCCATTAACAGTAACTGCTTTGGTCCAGGCTTTTCCAGCCTTTCGAGAACATCTATAGATCGGTCAAGGTCCTCGAGGCCAAGTATTTCACTCAATATTCAAAAATCCTAGGGCTTCCCTGGTGGCACAGTGGTTAAGAATCCTCCTGCCAATGCAGGGGACACAGATTTGATCCCTGGTCTGGGAAGATCCCACGTGCCGTGGAGCAACTAGGCCCGTGTGCCACAGCTACTGAGCCTGTGCTCTGGAGCCCGCAAGCCACAACTATTGAGCCTCAGTGCCACAACTACTGAAGCCCACACACCTAGAGCTCATGCTCCACAGCAAGAGAAGCCACCGCAATGAGAAGCCCGGACACCGCAATTAAGAGCAGCCCATGCTCATCACAACTAGAGAAACCCTCACGCAGCAACGAAGACCCAACGCAGCCAAAAATAAATAAATAAATTTATTTTAAAAAAAAATCCTCTCTACCCTCCCCATCTCTCTCTGTCTCTGTTTCTGTCTCTCTGTCTCTCTCTGTCTCTCTCTAAGTTTACAGGTCATCTTGATTCCAGCTTGGTTTGATCCTGTATTTAAGGCCTCCAATTCTATAAATGTAATTCTACAAACTAATTTTCATTTTTAATATCTCATGTTTTCAACTCTAAAAAGTCACTCAACTGAAGTCTGCCGCTTCCCAGTCAGAGCTGGGATTTACTGGTTTGATGAGAACTCTGTGGGCATGTGTTCCCCAAGTCCAGCAAGGTCCAGCTGAAGGACCTCTGAGACTGCTCACCTGAAAGCCTGCCTTTACTCTATTAGAAAGGGTTTGCGAGAAAATTATCAAGGGAAAAGTTTGAAAAAGCTAAAAGGAAGTTTCAAGCAGTCTAGAGGAGCATCATATATATACAATTAATTATGATTTAAATGGCACGGCATGGACTTCCCTGGTGGCGCACTGGTTAAGAACCCGCCTGCCAGTGTAGGGGACACGGGTTCGAGCCCTGGTCCGGGAAGATCCCACATGCCGCGGAGCAAGTAAGCCCGTGTGCCACAACTACTGAGCCCATGTGCCACAACTATTGAAGCCCGCGCACCTAGAGCCCATGCTCCGCAACAAGAGAAGCCACCGCAATGAGAAGCCCACGCACCACAACGAAGAGTAGCCCCCGCTCGCCACAACTAGAGAAAAGCCTACGCACAGCAACGAAGACCCAATGCAGCCAAAAATAAATAAATAAATTTATTTTTTAAAATTGCGCGTCATTTTTATTATCCAGAAAACAGCATTTAAAGATTCTTGAAGCCCCTGTCACTTAAATAATTAGGTCAACAACCTCATTTTACAGATGATGACATTAAAACCCAGAGAAGTCAAGGGATTTGCCCAAGGTCAAGGATTTGCCAATGGATTTGCTCAAGGCAGGACTGAGTCATGGCACCCAGGGATCCTGAGTCATAGCCCGTTGCTCTCTTCACCAAAACCCACCATCATATCACAACAGTCCCCCAGGAATGGCACTGCTCTGGCTGGGTCTGCTGAAATGTTTGATATCATCCTCTAGACCAGTGGTTCTCATCCATGGGTGATTTTACCCACCAGGAGATATTTAGCAATGTCTGAGACATTTTGGATTGTCATAGCAGGGTGGTGCTACTGGCATCTAATGGGTAGAGGGCAGGGAGGCTGCTAAAAACCCTACAATTCAGAGGACAGCTCCCCACTACAAATAATTATCTCGTCCACAATGTCAGTAGTGGCAAGTTTGAGAAATCCTGTTCTATACACAAAAAAAATGTTTTTTAATAGATCCTGCCTTTTGTAAGCACATAGTATAGGATGACACATTTGGGAGTGAAAGGGAAGGCTGAATAACTCATGAGGACAACAGGTGTAAATGGAGGTTGTCCCATACAAACTGGGAGGTATGTTCACCCCAATTCTGGAGTCCCAGGAAATGGCTCAAGGTCAATTCTCTGAAAATCACTTTGGGAATGCTAACTTGTCTAATGAGCAATTTGGTGAGAAATGCCTTAAACTAGATTTACACCAATTTGCCATCTTGGGCTTGGGCTACCAGCAGAAAGGATAACAGCAGGGGTGAGGCCAAGGGCAGGAGCTGAGAGGTGAAAGGCATTAGTAAAGCAAGTGCAATGAGTCTGTGATAGAAACAAAATCTCGGGGGAAAATGTCCTCCACAGCTTTGGAATCGACTCTGGCAAGTTGGTTATATGGCAAATTGATGATTTGGCAAATGAACCATTCAATGAGTTGGCTTTTGATGCATTAGCTCTCTCCAAATTGATTTTTGGACAATAACATGTTTACCTAGGAAACACCTAGGAGAGAAGAGGTGCTTAAAAAGTGGGGCATAATAAAAAAGAATAAAATAATGCCATTTGCAGCAACATGGATGGACCTATAGATTATAATGCTAGGTGAAATAAGTCAGAGAAAAGATAAATATCATATGATATTGCTCATATATGGAATCTAAAAAAATGGTACAAATGAACTTATTTACAAAACAGAAATAGAGTCACAGATGTAGAAAACAAACATGGTTACGGGGGAGGGATAAATTGGGAGACTGGGATTGACATATACGCTCTACTATATATAAAATAGATAACTAATAAGGACCTACTGTATAGCACAGGGAACTCTGCTCAATACTCTGTAATGACCTATGTGAGAAAAGAATCTAAAAAAGAGTGGATATATGTATAACAGATTCACTTTGCTGTAGTACAGCAGAAACTAACACAACACTGCAAAGCAACTATACTCCAATAAAAAAATTTTTTTTAAGTGGGGCATAAATTTCTTTATACTGGCTACAGCAGCTTTGGGGTATCAAACTTGATAAAAACCCTAAATAGAGCCTGGCAGATGGGATGCTGGGAAACCGAGGACAGGGGCCAGTGGTCAAGCTATTTGGCTATTTTGGTGAGGCTGAAAAATTGTGGTATCTGTGGATTCAGTTAGGAATGAATTGGAATATTTTGGTCATTACCACCAGGTCAGGAAGGACATTTAAAAATATTTCAATTATAAAAAAAAAGGGGGGCGGGAATTCCCTGGTTGTCCAGTGGTTAGGACGCCACGCTTTCACTGCCAAGGACCAGGGTTTGATCCCTGGTCGGGGAACTAAGATCCCACAAGCCACGTGGTGTGGCCAAAAAAAAAATTTTTTTTTTCAAAAATTTTCAATTATTTTGGGGCAATTTTGAAAACATGACATTTGTCAGTATATATTACTGTTTACTCCTAACAGACATAAGATTGCTTCTCCCTTCTTTTTTTTTCCTTCCCCTTTGGCATGTCTCTACACTAAGAGATCATGTCACCTGGTAAGGCCACCTGGTCCTGTAAACCAACTAAGCCCAGAGTTTGGGCATCCTCCTTGAAACCCAGGGTAAATCATCCCCACACAGAAAGATTATCTTGCAGTCACAACAGAATTTTCCTTACTCTGTCACCATTCTGAACCCAGAAATGTTCACACTAGGCAGAGGCAGATTTATGACAGTAAAAGAAAAAACACTAGACAACCTAGATTTTGTTTCACTTCTCCTATGACCCTTGGGTGACTCTTTTAGTCACTGTAATTCACATGCCCCTATACTAAATAATGAAGATGCATGAACACTAGCAAAACACAATGCCAACACTAAAGAAGAAACAACTATGCAAATAAATGCTTAAAAATTTTTTTTTAGAAACTTGGGTTTGAAGGGGGAAGAAGGAAAAATGCCAACATAAAGAAACGTTAAAAGCACCGAACATTCTTGCGGGGAGGAATCTTGATGCGAAAAAAAAAAATGACACAGATGGTGGAACAGCCCAACTAGGGAGAGAAATCAGCCATGAGAAGGAAGGAAAGTATGGTCAAGGCCGAGTGGGAAAGCTACAGAGACCTGGTCCTCTGGCCCTGAGGCCTATGGGACCTACCGGAGACCTGTTGTTTGTTGTCTTCCCACCCCTGACCTTTCTCAGCCAGACCTGGCCTACTGTCCCCCCATCCCACCCTCCCCTGAGAGACCAGGGCAAAAATCTTCACTTCATCTATCAACTCACTACATTTTGCACTGCAATCAGTGGCAAAGTTCTTTCTTTATATATATTTTCCTTTTTGTCAGTAATTTTCCTTGTTTCAAAAGTCTTGACCAAGGGAACTATATTTAAGATCAAATTAAACCCAGAATGAACCATAGTCATGAACTGCCAAAGGATGTCTGAAATTTGTGTGGCCGCAGAATAAGAGGTTGGGGGATGGATTAATCTTTCTCATGTTAACTAAATATTTTCTTGTAGAGTTTAGGAGTTTCTGGTTCACTTACATTTGACTGCCAAGATTCCTCTCTCCTATGTCCTGTGCCAAACCTCACCCTTACCTGGTGCATTCTTACTTTCATAATTGTTCCCATCTCTTGGCTAATAAAACTTTCATCCAATGTTATGTAAGATTTGAATTTGTTCAATAACTTACAAATCCATTTTCAGCAACGTATGTTGGCAACCCACTAATGAGAGTCCAGTGGTCCGCAGGAGGCGTCCTTGAAGAAGATTAGAAGAAAGAAAATCATTGCTATACAGAGAAATGCACTGGATACAAAAATAAAATGGCAACTCCTGCCGCTGCCTCATGGCAATACTCACGGAATGACTCTGATCTCTTCTTTTCCGTGTAAAATGTAATCGATGATTTTATAAAACACGACTTCCTAAGAGGAAAGAAAGAGAATATGAGAAAAATCTTACTTCCCAAAGAAGACACTTTTCCTTAATGAACTTATATTTTAAAATTTAAATAACACCTTATTTCCCAACCACATTTCTCTGCATAACATAAATTACCAAACTACTCATGTCCTAATTATAAGCCTGTAATAAGACTGGAAATATCACCGGCCACTTATCTATATGAATAAGCCT
The DNA here is from genome assembly GCF_963924675.1 of Phocoena phocoena. NCBI lineage: Eukaryota > Metazoa > Chordata > Mammalia > Artiodactyla > Phocoenidae > Phocoena > Phocoena phocoena. The sequence goes on from NC_089234.1 coordinate 33,165,376, forward strand.
ATTGAACTAATTTTAGAAAGTTGAATTCAACCTAACAGCTTCTAGGGGAATCTTGGGTTTTCTTTCCGTTTCTTTCTATTGTCCAGAAATAACCGACTAATCAGTCCAGTGGAACGAGTCATGGAATTTCTCAGCCACAGTCAATGTTTTCCCTTCCCAGCTGTACAGGGGCCAGTGGTCAAGCTTCCAGCACTTGCTTATCTGAACAGGGGGCCTCAGAAGCAGGATTCAGTGGATACACTGTCAAAGCTGGAAGCAACTTGAAAACTAGTCTTGCTACTTCTTTGGGCAGATGAAGAACCTGAACATTCCATCCCATGCCTGCCCTTTCCTGTGTGCTGGGGATACCGTGGTAGAACAAGCTTCCTATGAAGCTTGCAGTCAAGGGGGAAAGTAAATCTAACCCAACCCTTCCCTGGAGATCCCAGTCCAGGGTGTCAGAAGAAGGTCCTGGGCTCAGTGTGTTTAAAAAACTGTGCAGAAGGCTCTGACGCATCCCTCCCTATTGAGAAGCACTGATCCACCAAGACTTGGCTTCACAGAAAACGAAACTGAGAAGTTAAACAATGAGTGAAGGCGAGAGCCACCCAGCTGGTTTGGGGCAGAGCTGGGACTTGAACCTCAACCTCCTTGTCTGGTGCTCTTTCTACTACTCCAAGGCCCCCCCAGGAAGTGACAGGACTAGAACCTTCTAGTCCTTCTCGAGCCAGCGCTCTTTCCTTTACGCACGGCCTCCTCTAGTTTTAGCACCTGGTACAGATATCATCAACAAAGATGTCTGCACTCACTCTGCCATCTGGTGTCTTTGGACCTTTGTAAGGCTCGACTTCTCCAAGCTTGACAGGCCACTCATCATAGAATTCCTGGAGGCAATTATATTTAAACATTATTAAGCAAACTGTTCCGTGACCTACCATATCTTATACGAAGGTCATTGGTTTGCATGTTTTATGTTAACTTATAATCCTGGAATTTTAAAGCTCTTTTTCAGCAATACCACTTATGAACTTGTGACTGTGAACAAGTCAACCTTTTTAATCTGTAAAATGGGGACAATAATAAAATTTATACTATAGGGTCATTGTGTGGATTAAATGAATAATACAGAGCACCTACCCTGACACATAGCTAAAAGTACTTAATAGATAGCAGCTCTTTTACAGACAATTAAACTAAATCCAGATAGGTTAAGAGGCTTGTCCAAAGTCATGCAGAATGGACAACAGTGTTGCTTGCCTTACCCAACATTCAATTCCCCCTCTTCCTTGCTAACAAAACCTGATTTTATTTAGTTATCAGGTGGTGATTTGTTCAGGGAAGATGGGCCCTGCACAGCTCACGAGTGGTCTATGTAAGGTGCCTGGAATTAGTTTGAGGGCAGGTATGTGGCCTGGATATGGACAGTGAAGGAGAAGTCTTCCAAGGGCCTTCTGAAGAAAGCTTTTCTTTAGACGAAGGGTGATGAAGATGACATTTGTAGGAAATGTCTCCCAATTTTGTCATGTCTATGAACCAGGTCTTGAGCTGCAACAGCCATCTTACCACCACAAGAAGAGACCTCACCAACAATGCTGAAGGGAGCAGAGACTTTACCAGGAAAAAATGAAAAGCACCTGGGACTCTGATGCCTGTACTGAGCTCTGAATTAATCAGCCATAGAACTGCCCTACTTTGGGACTTCTTGTTAAATGAGATAATAACTGTCATGTTACTAAAGATGCTTTTAGTTGGGTCTGATGTTACTTGCAGCCAAAAGCATCCTAACTAATACAGTCAGCTAGAAACTTCCAGAGCCAGGATCAGAACTCAGCCCTCCTGACACTTGGTCCCATGTTTATCCACTTAGAACAATTATTGTGAAAAGATAATTTCCAATCACATGGAGAGTAATAAATATAAAGATATGGTATTCATTGGTTATGTTGAACTAGAAGAGCTCCAACAGAAGTAACGAAGCAAGATGAGAAATGAGCATTATATTGTGTGTGAGTAATATTAAATATTTTTTAATTTCTACTTTAAAATAATTTTAACTTTTCAGAATATAAATCCTCAAACTGGTAATAAAAATACACTTTATTTTTATGCCCTAATATGTGCTGGCCACTATATAGATATAGATTTAGACATTTAGCTATAGCTAGATAGATACGGATATATAATTTCCAAATAATCTCAAACCCTCACAACTGATGAGAGAAGTCCTCATTTTACAGATGCATAAACCAAGAATCAAGGAGGTTAAAAGAACTTGCTGAAAAGAAGCACAAAGTCAAAGAACTGACACTACCCGACTTCGAGACTTACTATATAGCTACCATAATCAAGAAAGTGTGACACTGGTGGTAGAATAGACACATAAATCAATGGAACAGAATAGAGAGCCCAGAAATAGACCCACACAAATATAATCAATTGATCTTTGGCAAAGCAGCAAAGGCAATGGAGAAAGAATAGTCTTTTCAACAATTGTACTGGAGCAATTGGACAGCCACATGCAAAAAAAAAAAAAAAAAAAGAATCTAGATATAGATCTTATGACTTTCACGAAAAACAACTCACAATGGATCATAGACCTAAATGTAAAATGCAAAATTATATAACTTCTAGAAGATGACATAGGAGAAAATCTAGGTGAACTTGGGTTTGGTGGGATTTTTTAGATACAACACCAAATAATGGAAAAATTAGACTTCATTAAAATTAAAGGCTTCTGCTCTGAAAAAGATACTGTTAAGAGAAAGAAAATATAATACTCTGGGAGAGAATATTTGCAAAATACATATCCAATACAGGATTTGTATTTAAAATACTTAAAAATGAATGATAAGAAAATAACCCAATTAAAAAGTGAGCAAAAGATCTGAACAGTCATCTCCCCAAAGAAGACATACAGATGGGAAATAAGCATTTGAAAAGATGCCCACATCACATGTCGTCAGGAAATGCAAATTAAAACAATGAGATACCACTACATACCTATCAGAATGGCCAAAATCTGGAACACTGACAAAACCAAATGCTGGCGAGGATGTGGAGCAACAGGAACTCTCAATTATTGCCAGTGGGCATGCAAAATGGTACAGTCACTTTGGAAGACTGTCTGGCTGTTTCTTACAAAGCTAAACATAGTCTTATCATGTGATCCAGCAATAGCCCTTCTTGGTATTTACCCAAAGGAGTTAAAAACTTACGTCCACACAAGAATCTACACACATTAACAGCAGCTTTATCCATAACTGCCAAAATTTGGAAGCAACCAAGATGTCTTGCAGTAGCTGAATGATTAAGCAAACTATGGTGTATCCAGACAAGGGAATATTATTCAGCATTAAAAAGAAATGAGCTATTAAGCCATGGAAAGACATGGAGGAAACACAAATGCATGTTGCTAAGGGAGATAATTTAATCTGAAAAACCTACATGCTCTATGATTCCAACTATATGGCGTTACAGAGAAGGCAAAACTACAGAGGGAGTACAAACATCAGTAGTTGCCAGGCGGCTGGGGTGGGAGAGGAAGGGCTCAATAGGCAGAGCACAGAGGGTTTTTTGTGGGGGAAGCTATGCTCTATGATACTGTAATGGCACATATATGACACTATGTATTTGTCAAAATGCATAGAACAGTATAACACAGAGAGCTGAATGTAAACTGTGGACTTTAGTTAATAATGACATATCAATATTGATTCAACAACTGCAACAAATGTACCGCATCAAGGCAAGATGTTAGTAACGGGGAAAGGGTGGGGGTAGGGAAGGAAGAGGTCACGTATGGGAACTCTCTGATCTTGCTGCTCATTTTTTCTGTAAATCTAACATTACCCTAAAAGAATAAAGTCTATTAATTAAAAAAAAAAAGACTTGTTGAAGACATATAGCCAGGAAGTGGAAAAGCCAAGCTTAGATCTTTTTTTGCTCCAAAAACGTACATGTTTACCTCTATACCATATTTTCTTGGCACTGGTTCTTATGATCTACCGTGACTAGTAGTTTACGTAGCGTATCCATTTTTTTTTTAATGGATTGCATTTCATGTGATGTGCATTTTATAGGTGATGTTAGGTGAGACCAAATGTACGGAACAGTGACCTTCTCCTTGGTCATGTCCAGCAGTCCAATGGAGTATCGTTCACAGTTCAGGTATGTTCTAACAGTGTAGAGAGCTTTGTGAAACTGTCGCTCGACATCTGTGAGCTCTTCAAATACTTTGTTGGCTGACCACATGAGGATCTGAAAGTAGGTATTAAACAGAAAACAATTAGAACAAAATACAGTACGAAGAGGAGCATTAGTCAGAAGAAAGCAGGAGGTGCATCAGATAAAATGAATTGCATTGCAAACAACGCAGTTCCATTTTGGCACATGTACATGTCCAACAAATTACTCAGATTTTCTGAGCGGGATGATGAGTAGACCTTTTGCAAGGATGTGGGTTTATGAAAGGGGAGAAGCCATAATTGGTCCCCATGTCCAAATGTTTTGGCTCAAAGGGCAAGTGATCTAACAATAAATGCAGAGACAGTTCCTGGGCAGAGGGTCCAGTATTGGTGGCCCACTGGCTCCTGCCGGTCCCTATGGAGAGAAAGCCACATGCCTCCTTCCATGCATCCTAAGCTAGTCAAAGGTCTCCTTACCCGGACAGTGAGCCCAGGACGGGACCTTGGAAGTCCTCCATCCCAACCACCCTCCCACCATTGTACTCATGAAGAAACAGAGGTCCACAGAGCGGTCCAACTCAGGTATCCTGGCTACCAATGTTGTCCTTTATCCCTCTGGCTCAAGGAGGCAACAGAGGAGTGATGTGCTTCTCAAATTAATACCTTTACTATGTATTGGGTCGGCCAAAAAGTTCGTTCGGGCTTTTCCATAAGATTTTACAGAAAAACCCAAACGAACTTTTTGGCCAACCCAATACCAGGAATACATAGTTCTGCTAAAAGCTTTATGTGAACTAATTCATTCAATGACCATTTAATAGTCACAACAACCATGTGGGGTAAGTACTACAATTATCATTGCTATCTCGTAGAGGAAGAAACCACAGCTACCCAGGATACGGACTGAAGAAAGCAAGCCAGCTGTACCTACAGATAGAGGGACAGGAAGATGGGGTGGGGGGAGGGGACATAAGAGGACACTGAGGATACAAGTTTGGGGATCTTATCCATGTGGTGTGGATAGGAAGGGTCTGGGCTTGTTGCCTCTGGGTTGCTTTGTCAGACAGGTCAGCATGGAGTGGTTAATGTCACCTTCTCTTTACCTGACTTCTTCGGGATTCAATACTGTACAAGTAGTTGGTATGATGAAGCTTTAGGATGACAGAAACAAAGCTGAGGTATTTGGAAAAGACCTACAGATGGCAGAGAAAAACAAATTAGGTGTGACATCTTTCTTTCAGTTATACAACAAATAAATTTCCTGAGCCTCCTATGGGATGCCCAGGGTTAGCGTTACCTCTTCATCCCGTTTGGAAAATTCAGATGCATCTACTTTGTTAACTGCCATAACCACAGCAAGAACCTCCTTGCCCGTCACGATGGGGGCTGCCAGCAGGTTCCTGGTGACATACCCGGTTTGTCTGTCCATGAAGTCAGAAAAATGGCTGTTCTGCAAGATACATTCACACATTTGCCAAAGCAGCATAGGACCATGAGTGCAGATGTAGGAATGGCAACAGATCGTCCTCTCTAGTCCAAGTCCTACCAACAGATAACCAGGGCCGCTGCACAGTGGTCCCGACCAAACAGTCCCCACCCACCTCCCACCCTCAATTAGAGAGAATGAATGAAGCACAGAATGAAACTGCCCGTTTCCGAATGAGCATTTCCCGCCTGAACTATGGTCTATCCCGGTTAGGCTGAGGTTGGGCCAGGAGAAAAGAGGTGATGTTGTGGCCAAATGGAAAGTGAGGTTCTAAGAGGGAGGCGGGGCGGGGGGGAAGATGCAGGATTACAACAGGCAGAAAGTGTGTGTCAGAAAGAGAGCACAGCGGGGATTCCGTAGAGCTCTTCTTTTAATCACAGCAGCAAAATGTGCACTTGAAACTGCCCAACCCATCATAACACAAAGGAAAACTTATTAATCCCCCAAACTCCTCCTCCTTGAGGAAATCCACGTTCCTGCTTAGTACATCTCCTTCTATGCCTTTCTCTCTGCTCAGACAAAGGGTTTACTCTTCTTTTTTTTTTTTTTTTTTTTTTTTTTTTATGCGTTACGCGGGCCTCTCACCGCTGCGGCCTCTCTCGTTGCGGAGGACAGGCTCCGGACGCGCAGGCCCAGCGGCCATGGCTCACGGGCCCAGCCGCTCCGCGGCACGCGGGATCCCCCCAGACCGGGGCACGAACCCGCGCCCCCCGCATCGGCAGGCGGACCCCCAACCACTGCGCCACCAGGGAAGCCCTACTCTTCTTTTTTTAAATAAAATTTCCTTTTCTAATTTTATACAATCCTTTCGTCACTTAACACTACCTTACGAACTTCCGATGTGTACGATGTGAACCCATCTTCTGGATTCTTGCAGACTGCTCCACAGTGTGGGGGCCCTGGATCTGCTCAGCCAGCCTCTACTGATTCAGTCTGTTGATAGTTTTCCCCACTGCAAACAATACTGCACTAATCACTCTTGCTTTTATTTTTATGTGATGGACTCCCCAAAGTGGAAATTCCTTTTGCTGGATCAACAGGTATATGCAGTTTTTACTTAACGCTAAGGGCTTTTACAGATGGTTGAAATTCTTACCTCTCCTGGTCATTTATGAGAGGACCACCCTCTTGCCAGCACCAGATACTTTTCAGTTTCTCAAAGTTCTACCAAGTCAATGTCTCTCATTCATATTTTTTATTTCTTTCCTTGGGGAAAATGAAGTGTATCATCCCAGATACAAACTTCAAGGAGTAGAAGCAAGAGCTGACTCTAATACAAGAACCACGGAAAGGGCAGAGTGATGAGTTTGGAGAGGCACACAAATGGAAGGGCTCGGGAAGAAGGTCAAGGACAGCAGTTATCTTATTAGCTGTAATTGAGAGGAATACCCACTCTAGTTGGGTGTAGACTCAGCCTGCTGTGGGTCCTGACTGTCTCCTCTTTGAGTCTTCTTCAATTAGAACTGAACTTTCCACCTGACTTTGAGCCTCAGTGGCCAAAATTAACGTGGTGTTCCTTTCACAAGTTGTATTATGTTCATTTCTGCATGTTGATGGTGCTTCTAAGAGCAGCACAAATCGTGGAGGCTGGACTCTGTTCAATTTCCCAAAGTAAAAATGTGAGAGTCCACTGGTGTGTGGCTTCCAGGCCAGAGTTTCCACCAGAGAACAAGTGCTGCTTCGTCGACAGAATCACAGCTCTGCTCAGAGCAGGAGACCCGGGCTGTGCCTCAGAATCACCTGCAGACTGATGCAGATTTGCAGACCTCACAGCAGACCTACCAAATCCTAACTGCCTACAGTGGAATCTGTCTTCACCAGGAATCTGAACTTCTGGTGGATGAATCAGTTCTGTGGAGGATCCTTAGAGATGTGAGATGCTAAGGGATTCAGATGCAGCCCTTGACCCCAGATGTCTTCTATACCTTCCCAAAGTGAAACCACAGAAACCAACTGCTTATGTAGGAGGCAGCATTGCATAAGGGGTGAAGAAGGTTCTGCAGTCAGACCTCCTTGGCTGAAACCAGGCCCAGATTTACTAGCTGTGAGACCCTGGACGAGCTACTTAACCTCTGCATCCTCATTTTTTAGTCTGAACATGGGAACAATGAGATCATCTACTGTCTAGAGTCCCTGATGTGAAGAGAATAACATAGTGTGGGCAGAGCACTTAGAAAAGAGTCTGACACATATCAATAGTAGGTGCCCAATTAATACTAGGAAGAGAGACCTGGGACTTTGGGGGCCTCCCTGGGTGAGAAGTCATTCTGATTTTGCGTTACTATTCTGCTTCTACTTCTAGCTTTTCTAACCCATTCCAACCACTGAAGAAATTAGATGCTCTTAGCTGATATAGGCCTCCTATGCCCAGGAGCACGCTCGCTCCTGAGGGCTGAGTCTCTGCCCCACGCCAACAGAAGCCCCATTTTTTTTGCTAACTGCTTTATCTGTGACTTCTCTCTACCTCCTGCAGAACCTTCACTCGGTCCAGAACAGCTCCAGACTTTGGGAGGTTCTTTCTCTTAATCCACTGCTATAGCCCAGGCTGGCTCACTGTCCATCTTCCCTCTACCTCCTGCAGAACCTTCACTCAGTCCAGAATAGCTCCAGACTTTGGGAGGTTCTTTCTCTTAATCCACTGCTATAGCCCAGGCTGGCTCACTGTCCATCTTCCTCCTAACCCGTTATCCATTACAGAACGAGATCACTTTCACTTACTCCGCGATGCTGGGCACTAAAGGAATAACCAAAACGCCCCAAACATGCAGCATTTCTTGGCAGACGCTCTTCACTCTACAGCTTCAAAACTGGATGCTAGTTTATTCTAGATTCTAAACACAAGGAAATGTTCTTACATTCAATTGGCTGTTTTGAGAAAATGACTTAGAAGTTTCAAAATTTAATGCTTGCTTATCATGGCATCTGAAAATCCTGGATAAAACCATCTGTCAAATTATAGGGTATTTGTGCCCCGGTCCGGGAAGATCCCGCATGCCGCGGAGCAGCTGGGCCCATGAGCCATGGCCGCTGAGCCTGCGTGTCCGGAGCCTGTGCTCCGCAACGGGAGAGGCCACAACAGTGAGAGGCCCGCGTACCGCAAAAAAAAAAAAAAAAAAAAAAAAAAAAATTACAGGGTAGGGTGAGGCAAGGTTTTCCAGCTTTGTATTTTCACTGGTTCAAGCAATCCTTGGTGAAGTGGCTTTGAGTAAATCCTTTATCTTTCGGACCAACAAACTCCCCTTGGTGGTCATTCTTCAAAGAAGCCAATGAAGGCAACTGGGAACATGGTTTAGAGCAGCAGGCCACCTGGATCCCTCAGCCAATCTTAGCATTGCTAAATTCTGATTAAACATCTCAAGATCCAGAGTCAGAAAGAGAGAAGGGCAGAAAGGGAGCTATAAGCACCCTGTTAATTATTGAAAACTTAGGATTCTCGCATGGCTTTCTTTTAAACCACAGTCAGGAGAACCACCCATAGAGTTAATCACCAGCTTTCCCAATACAATAAGAAATGATTAACTTGTGGAGGATATGTCTCAGTTTCCTGTTATTAAGTTTCCCTGCCTTTAACCTGTTTTAAAAACAGGCCATAATCATTGACCCAGTTTTGGCCACCTACACCCAGCCCCCAACTTCTCTTGGCATTAATATAATATTACCATAGCTTTCATTTATTGAGCACCTACTAGGAGTCAGGCACTTTATGTACATTTCATCTGTACATTTGGTTACTCTGTTTCTCAGGTGCAGAAACACAATCCATCACGCAGTTACCTTGTCTCAGATCTGGATATATGCCCAGGTCACCTGATTTCAAAGCTCTCACCCGACACCATGTGGCTTCTCTGTTGCCAAAGCTGGAAGTATCCAGTTCTGCCTCTGGTCTATGTGTGAGAAGTCCTTCCCTCCCTGTGCCCACACTGCCAACCAGGGAAGAGTCCTGTGTGGTCAGGGCTATGGCAAAAAAAGGAGGCCTTGGAAGACCTGGTTTAGGAGCCCAGACCCAGCACCTCCTGCCTAACTGACCTTGAGAGGATTCTCACATATACAGGATGGAAATAAAAATACGGTCCTTGCCCTCTGCACAGGGTCTTGGCCAGAATCAAGTGAGATAAAGAACAAGAGAAATCTTCACCAAGTGTCAAGTGCAATGAAAAGGTGAAGCGTTAATAGAAATGTCACTTAAAACATTTCCAACTCCTTTCTCTTTGCAGATTTTACCACAACTTAAGTGCAGTGAAACTGCAGGGCTGCGGGGTGGGATGAGGGTGGGAACAGAGCGAGGAGGCCTCATCCTCTCCAGACACTCTCAGTTACTGACCAGACCCTGGACTCCAGGAGAGATGCAGCCCCCCATGACCTCAACTTCCTGTCTGCCCAAGGGAATAAACTAAAGGCTCCAGGAGCCCTTTCCATCTAATCATCCACAGTTGATTTGAAATTTACTTCCTCCTCTTAAATCTGTTCATCCAATAGACCAGCGGTTTTCAACATTGGCTGCATATTAGAATCACCTGGGGAGCTTTTAAACCGTACTCCTGGCTGTGTCCCAGCCTCTGAGAGGCTGGTGTAACTGGTCTATTGAGAGTCTCACACATCCGTATTTTTAAAAGAGCTCCCAGTTTGATTTTAATGTGCGTCCAGAGTTGAAAAGCACCATTCTCCGAGGGGAAAAAAAATGCTTAGAAGCAGTAGAAACGGAGAGCAAATGAAGTCTTTGTCCCTCCTCTGAGTTCAGGAGGGTGGGATGGCGTCTGACTTCACACATACTCAGAAAAAGGGAGAACAGAGCGAAGTGACCCCGCCTCCCCCCCATTTACTGCCCTGTGCATATGGGGTGCCCATCATGGACAGCAACACACCCAGGCCACCTGATCGCTTAAGCTGCTCCTTTCTATCATCCTGTCCTCAACAGAACTGGGCTCATTCATAAAGGAGTAGAGCAGAAGTCATTTTATCCATCTCTTCTTTAAAAAAAAAAAAACATTTTTCTGCAAAAAAAATCTTGCGTGGTCACTTTCTTAAGTTTGCTGTCCTAGTCATTTTGGAGATGGTCTCAGTCGGAGACTGGCAAGAAGCATATTCCTGTGAGAAAACCTCAGGGTGTACAGGCATAGCCTCCTTGCTGGGGATCCAAGAACTTTGCCTTAAGGGCCTTTAGTCAGCGGAAGCGGCTGCAGTGGGCCCAGAATCCTACTTAAACCAGCTGAAACGTACTGCAGGGAGGGATGGTAACGAGAGAGGACTCTCCGGTGCCCAACGGCAACCCTTGCCCCTCTGGGCTGTCCTGTGGCTGTTTGCTGAGCGTTGCTAATGTTTGACAACTTCTGCACCTTCTGGATCCGCAGGGCCCCCCTCCTGTAATCAGCATCAAGAGGCATGTAGGGGATTAGCCTCCTGCCTCCAGCTGCCCCTCCTCCACAAGCTGGCAATAAACCTCTACACAGTAAGCATTTCAGGGCCAGCTCCCAATCGATTCTGTTCCATCATCGTCCAACTCTCCCCTTTGTTAATAGCAAAACAAAATGGTGGGACGTGTGTGTAGGAAAAGGGCAGGCAGGAGAAACTCCAGGCTGGGACCTACGGCTATTGCTGAGGAGGGGGATTATGGGTGATTTGCATTTCCTTCTTTTTGTTTATTTGTATTTTCTAATTTTTCTAAGAGGAACAAACATTACATTGGTTAGGAGAAAGTTAATTTTTCTGCTTTTAAAAGAGCATAATAATTTATGCAATATACAATTAGTCTTCAGGAGGGTCCAAATGTCCCATTTACAAGATTGGAAATTCTTGATAGATCTGAGTTATGAGGGGTTGAGATGGCCAAATGTACTTAATCATCACCTAAATTCACATTTTTAAGGATCCAGATGGCAACATCTGAACTTTCGGAGGGTATCCTTTTTCTTTTTGCACCTTTGATCTATAGGTGAGAGGATCATTCAGGAGCCAATTCACCCCCAAACAGCTGAGTGTCTTCAAAGGATCGTGGGTGAGAAGCGGTTCAGGGGTCTTGGCATCTGGTATTGGCTGATCATCTCACCAGTGAGCGGCCTGCTTTGCCCTGTTGGTCAGGACAGTGCCCAGAGCACAGAGGAGGTGCAAGGGAGCAGGTGTGGACTGTACCAGGCCCAGGTAAGGCTGCCCAATAAAACACCCAGCATTCCATGGGGCACACATTATCCCCTGTTGATCTCAAATTCAGATAGAACTGGAAATCTTGTAATTTTTTTTTTTTTTTTTTTTGCGGTACGCGGGCCTCTCCCTGTTGTGACCTCTCCCGTTGCGAAGCACAGGCTCCAGACGCACAGGCTCAGCAGCCATGGCTCACGGACCCAGCCGCTCTGTTGCACGCGGGATCTTCCCGAACCAGGGCACGAACCCGTGTCCCCTAGCATTGGCAGGCGGACTCTCAACCAACTGCACCACCAGGGAAGCCCTGAATCTTGTAATTTTATTTGCTAAATCTGGCAACTCTCGGCCCAGGTGCTCCTCTTCCCCACCACCCACTCCCCAGCCAAGCCAATGTCACGAGGATGGCCCCTGGACCCCCGCTCTCTTTCCCAGTGTTCCTCCCCGACGCCACCAAGACCTCCTCTCCGCTCCACTGTCACCATCAGGCCACTTACCTTTTTCACATCTGGGACATTGAAGGTTTTCTTCGTGTGAGCAACCCAACCCACTATCCCGACGTCCAGTGGAAAAACAACTTCTCTGTCGGGGACCACCAGGTTGTCCTCGAACTTGGAGGTGGAGGTGACATCGAGCAGCTTGGAGGCCACCTCGGGCGAGCCGTTGCGCGCCCGGCACAGGAACATGCTGCAGCGGTCCGCCCGCAGCAGCTGCGCCAGCCTCTGCAGGGCCTTGTGCGCCGCCAGCTCCATGCTGCCGGCCTCCTCCCGCAGGGCCTCCAGCAGCTCCAGGCACAGGGCCGCCTCCTCCACCAGCGTCAGGCCCAAGAAGGACGCGCGGGCCGGCGCCTGCGCACCACCGGGCTCCGAGATTTCTCCTGCCGCCTCCCCCCGCAGTTTCCGGTCGAAATACGCCTTGGCAAACTGAGGGTTGTCCTCCAGGTATTTCTCCACCGTCTCTTGGCTGATCTCACCCATGGCGTGGCTTGCTTTGCTGCTCTTGTCCAGAATGGAAGACCCTCAGAGCACCACCAGAGGCAGAGTGCCAACAAAGAGGTACCTCCTGGTCAAAGATACCGAGAAAGCCCTAAGGGGCACCTCACAGGACCCCCAAAGGCTGAGCAGAAAGGTTGTTTAGCAGAGCTTTCAAACGACTTTTAACTCTTGGGATATGACAGAAGGTCCTGGCTTAGAGTGGGATTCAGGAAGCATGGGATTAAAGAGTTCTTCAGGACACGAAATCCCTAAGCATTATTAGCTCATAAGTCCTCAGAGAATCCGCAGAGCGTCTTAGATCAGCCAGCCAAGTAGCAAGTCAAAGTGACCATTCCAGAAAAACAGCTGAACCGTGGCTGCTGTCGGCGACAAGAAGAATCATGGATATATCCATTAATTATATTCCATAGGCATTGACAATACCACTTGTTCTTTCATGATAGCTCTATGAAATAAAACTATTTAGACCTCGGAAATGTCTGTTTGTTTATATGGCAACTTGAATGAATATTTGGGGGAGATGGAAGGGTTTAGCATAACACAACATAAAATCGAATATTAATCTTTCCTTTTCTTAAAAGTCCTATGATCAGCCAGATTGCTTGGCCTACTCTTTTTTTAAAATCCTCACCTCTCAGTTCCCCTCATTTAAAAACTTGACCTTGGAAATGTTTTAAGGGAACAAACCTTTGGCTTATTCTAGAGAGGTGAACATGGAAAAATATTTGCCCACGATTCAAGCCTAATCAAGCCACAAATTATACAATAATCCTTGTCAAAAGACATGATCATAAAAGGCAACCCATGCAGCTGCCAACTAGGTTTTCCTGCTAAGCATATTAATTTGGATTTTGTTTTCCACAGTAATAGCCAGACCTCATGCCTTTTTTTTTTTTTTTTTTTTTGCGGTACGTGGGCCTCTCACTGTTGTGGCCTCTCCCGTTGCGGAGCACAGGCTCCGGACACGCAGGCTCAGCGGCCATGGCTCACGGGCCCAGCCGTTCCGCGGCATGTGGGATCTTCCCGGACCGGGGCACGAACCCATGTCCCCTGCATCGGCAGGCGGACTCTCAACCACTGCGCCACCAGGGAAGCCCCCTCATGCCTTTTTGCTCCAAGGTACAGTCGGTTAAATCTACTGGATAATACCTGTCTTGTCTGTTGCTAAGACCTTTCACATCTCGGGGGCTTCTGGCATGGAAAAAACACTTGCCACTACTTACTTTTGTTTAATGTTCAGGTTATCAAGCTTTTACATAGATTAAGCACATTTTCCCAAATATTTAAACACTATTATGCAACTAATAAGCCGAACTACACATTTCATGAACCAATTTCCTTGAATATTTACAGGCTGATTTCAAATTTAGTCAAAGGTCTTTTAAGCATTTCAATAAAGCTACAAACTTTATATGGAGAATTCTCTTGAATGAAAACATACGTAACAGTTACAGTGACTCCAAAAGTTACTATTTCACCCACATTTAAATCCACTTCAAAAATAGCAAGGCTATGGGGTTTCATTTATTTCTCTAGACCTAGTGCTTACCTGGCTAGAGTGATAATGGTCTTCTTAGAAAAGAAGAAGAGATCCATCGAGGCTTCAGGTTCTTGGTCATGAGATAAGAGATTCTTGACGGGAACATGGTTTTCCCAGGGGAACAGAACCCACACTTGCATTTGTTGAACCATGTCACTTCCTATGGTTGAGTCCACTTGCTCCCTCAAAGGGTCTTGTCAAGCACACACCCTTTCTTGCACCTCCCTCTGTCACACCCAAGTCTAGTCTCAGGAGGGTCCTCCTCAGATTACTGTTTACTTCATAATATCCTAGAAGCATCTCGTTATAATTAGAATAATGCGCAGGTTTATCTCCTAAGAGAAAGGAGTTGAGACAGCTGAGTCACACCTATGGGACCACCATCCATCTTCTTCTAACACAGTTGCGGACACCCTTTCTCCCTGGTTGTTCTGTGTGACAGTGCAGTTCCTACTTCTCTCAAAAGCATGTGTGTGCTCACAATTCCCATCCTCTCCTCTTTACACACAGAGAGACAAAAACACATACCCATATCCCATACACAGATTTATACTTGAGGTATAAATCTGTGTATGGAAAAAAACAAAATGCCCATATATGTTTACATTCCTCTACTTATAAAAATGAAAATGAATTTTAAAATGAAGCATATTCTTTTATAGTCAGCATTCTGTGTTTTGAAAACTTTTTAAATTTATTTATTTTTTGTCTGAGTTGGGTCTTTGTTACTGTACGCGGGCTTTCTCTAGTTGCAGCGAGTGGGGGCTACTCTTCATTGCAGTGCGTGGGCTTCTCATTGGGGTGGCTTCTCTCCTTGCAGAGCGTGGGCTCTAGGCGTGCCGGCTTCAGCAGTTGTGGTGCACAGGCTCAGTAGCTGTGGTGCAGGGGGTTAGCTGCTCCGCAGCACGTGGGATCTTCCCGGACCAGGGACCGAAACCGTGTCCTCTGCATTGGCAGGCGGATTCTTAACCACTGAACCACCAGGGAAGTCCACTAACTACTTTTAGATTCATTCATTTGTTTGTTCTTCCAATACGTGTCTAATGATGGTCCACTATAAGCAAGACATAATACTAGCTCCTGTGGTAGAGACTCCATGTTCCCCTTTTTTCTGATTTTCCTCTCCTCCTAGTTGTATGGGAAGATTATTCTTCTCTGCCCTCCTCCCCCAGTAGGGCCATCTGACTAATTTTGACCTACGGGTTGTGAGCATAAACGTCTCTTCCAAGTAGGAACAATCAATTCCCAGAGTGAGACCCTGGAGGTCCCCCTTCTCCCTGCTGCCATGCCAGTTCCAGAGGTAGGGGCCTCATGAATCCCTGAGTGAGGATGTCATGGAACAAAGCCCCCTGCTGACCTGAGATGGACATGTAGCATGAGTGAGAAATAAACCTCTCTTGTGTTCAGCCTTTGAGATGTGAGGGCTGTTTGTTACTGCAACATAACCAAGTCAATCCTGACTGAACACAGGGGATGAATAAGCCTCGGCTGCAGCTGTACAAGCACTAGTGGTGTAGCAGAGGAGATGCTATTAGGACACAGAAAGTCACGAAGCACAGAACAGAACAGGATAAAAGCCAGAAGTGAGGTACATACATATAGCTATGAGACTTTACGTGATGTGGCTATGGGATCATATCTAGACTGGGTAGCGACGGAGTAGAAATCGAGTGTGAGCCAGGTAGTGGTAACAGCAGAAGCAATAGCATGGAATGCAGAGTAACAGGGGGACTAGTGAGAGATGAATCTAGAAAAGTAGGTTGGGCCCAGATTAGGGCCTCAAAGGCTAGCTGAGGATTCTGAACCCTGGAAACTCTTAGGGGTAAGAAATGACATTAGGGTTCTTCTCTACAAACGTAATCTGGTCATGCTTAAAAAGATGACTTGGAAAAAAGAAATACTGGACAGTAGGATACAAATTAAGAAGCTATATTGCATTTGGTTCATTATCAAATACCCTAAAAATGTGTACAGGCTTTGACTCTGCAACTCTTCTTCTTTCTTCTTAATTACAAAAGTAATTAAGGCTGTATATGATTAATGTAGTTACAGGGGCGTTCATCAAAAACACAATTATAAATGGAAAAGATTAGAAATAGCCTAGGAGGTTGAGTAAATAAATGGCATTATAGTCATACAATAGGAAACCATACATTAATTAATAATCCTATTGTAAAGGTCTGTTTATTGATATGAACAGGTATTTATTATGTGCGATAAATTGCAAGATACTATTGCAGTATGATTCCACATACACACATACATATATGGAGGTGTGTATACCAAAATGTTAACAGTGATTATTCCAAAGTGGTGGAATTCAATATAATATTTTTTTTCTTCTCTTTTGCTTACCTGATTTTTCTAAAGTATCTACAATGAACATATATAATTTATATAGTAAAGAAATTCATTCATTATAAACAAAGTTTTTAAGGCTATTCTCACAGGCTATGGGCCAGGGTGCTTGGGAATGAAAAAGGAAGGGACAAATGTGAGACATAATTTCAGGCAACAATCAACAGGACAAGGGAATTGATTAGTTAGAAAAGGCAAGCAAGAAAGAGGGATCACTTCTGACTACTCTGTGTATTGGATGACATTTGATAAAGACAAATCTTTTTTTTTTTTTTTTAAACATCTTTATTGGGGTATAATTGCTCCACAATGGTGTGTTAGTCTCTGCTTTACAACAAAGTGAATCAGCTATACATATACATATGTTCCCATATGTCTTCCCTCTTGCGAAAGACAAATATTTTTTTAAGGGAAATACTGGAACCCAGCCTTTTAGTGCACTCACAAATATCCTTCTCCTCCTCCCCTGTCCTTGACTGAATCCCATCATCCCTGCTGCTCTTTTTCTGGGGTAGTCCTTGCAGAGTCTCTGTCCTGTGTTGACAAGACTTTTGTGTCTCTGTCCTAAGCACTGAAAAAACAAAATTTAAGAAAATGTAATATTTTAAAAATGACCAAACAGACACTTAGAATAAAATTTTAACACTACAAAATAATCGTTGACTTTGTTAAACTTCACCATTTATATCAGCATTTCCAGTTCGTTTAAAGAATAAGTTTTTAAAGACTAGAACAGTAACTAGTGGGAAGAACGAGGAAAAAGACCAATATCTTAGATGTTACAGACATTGACAATCATTTATTTAGACAAAGCATCTCAGAAACAATAACTAAATTGATGTGAAAACTCCATTCCATTTACACAGAATATTTTTAGACAGATAAGCCACAAGTAATGATAATTTAAAAGTGATCATAAGAATAGCTAACTTTAACACAGACAGAGAATGAACTTGAGGACACGGGGAGGGGAAGGGTAAGCTGGGACAAAGTGAGAGAGTGACATGGACATATATACACTACCAAATGTAAAATAGCTAGTGGGAAGCAGCCGCATAGCACAGGGAGATTCGCTCGGTGCTTTGTGTCCCCCTAGAGGGGTGGGATAGGGACTGTGGGAGGGAGACACAAGAGGGAGGAGATATGGGGATGTATGTATACGTATAGCTGATTCACTTTGTTATACAGCAGAAACTAACACACTATTGTAAAGCAATTATCCTCCAATTAAGACGTTAAAAAAAAAGAATAGCTAACTTTATAATATATAATCTGTGCCAGGCACCCTTCTAAGACCCTTATATATATATCATCTCATTTCATCCTAACAATAACCTTATGAGGTGTGTATATTATTATCTGTATTTTACAGGTGAGAAATCAAAGCACAGAGAAATTAAATAACTTGCTCAAGGTCACACAGCTAGTGATAGTGACCTACCCCAAACTATGAGCTTAAATAGGAATAAATTTTAAAATACACCCATGAGGTGTACAAGATACCATAATAGGTGCTATAGGAGAACATACAAGACTTTTCCTTCAAGGAATTTAAAATCTAGGCCTATATAATAAAATGTTAAACACCAATACAAGAATTAAATTAAAATTCCAGGAACTCATTTTAAAAGCCTACAGATTTAAAAAAAAAAAAAAAGCCTACAGATATATCAAAGAATGGATTAACTTCCTTAATCTTTCTGCTTAACAAATTTACATTTTTCAATAGTATACTATATTCATGAACACATGTAATATTTAATTGCTAAATTTTTCCACTGCAGTTAACTATTTCTGCAGGAAGTAATGCTTATTTAACAGCCAAAAAAAAAAAAAAAATGCACATGAGGTTGAAGCACTAACATAAAACTCACAACAATATACTGGACTAACCATGTGTATTTTGGATCATTATATTGGACCCACTCTTCAGCTCCACTTTAGCCAAATTCTCTGCTCCTACCATTATTCATCACCAAAAGACATCCTCTAATGGCAGGGATTTCAGGCACATCATGACAGTCAACCACAAAGGGCCCTCTCACCTTGCACATTTGCTCTCATGAGAGCTTCTGCCTGCACCAAATTGATGGACATGACCAGGTATCTCAGAGATAATTCATTTGGTGGAATCCATGTTATTTTCAGCGAAATTGATGAAACTGACTGATGGCTTTGTAATCACTGAAAAAATCGTTATGAAAAAAATTAGTTTGACTTTTTGTACCTGTATTTAGTTGGCTAAATAACTAATCTTTCCATTTCCCCACCAATTATTTTTTTTTTTTTTTTTTTTTTTTTTGTGGTACGTGGGCCTCTCACTGTTGTGGCCTCTCCCGTTGCGGAGCACAGGCTCCGGACGCACAGGCTCAGCGGCCATGGCCCACAGGCCCAGCCGCTCCGTGGCATGTGGGATCCTCCCGGACCGGGGCACGAACCCGTGTCCCCTGCATCGGCAGGCGGACTCTCAACCACTGCGCCACCAGGGAAGCCCCCACCAATTATTTTGACATCTTTTAAATGCAGTCAGAAGACAAATGCTACCCAATTTCCTTGTTATTAATTTTTCTTGGCCTCTCTGTCAGGATGTGGATGTAAATATCAGTTTGTACAAAATGGAGCTAGTTGGACATGCTTAATTTTTATGAAGCTAAGGACATAAATTTCTTGCATTAGTTCTTTTTTTCAATTAGGGTAAAACACTTTTCAATATTTCCTAGGAATTAGTGACTTGCTTGCTGCTGTATTAGTTAAGGTAACGCTAGCTTCTGTTACAGGTAACCCCTAAATCCCAGCAACTTAATCGAATGGAAGTTTATTTCTCATTCACATAAAGATAATCACTGGTGGGGTCCCAGGCTGATGAAGGCTTCACCAGCCAGCAGATGAGGAAAGACAGACAGCAAGGACAATTAGACGGGTAGCTTTTATAAGCCCCGTCTGGGAATGACACACAGCACTTTTGTCCACATTCCACTGACCAGAACATAGGCATGTGATCTTACAGAGCTGCAGGAAGTGAGGAGGTGCCCTCTGGCAGGGTGGCTTCTTTCCAATAACTCTACACCATGGAAGGGAAGTGAAAACTCTTTTGGTGAAAGGACAGCTA
The DNA here is from genome assembly GCF_963924675.1 of Phocoena phocoena. Taxonomy (NCBI): domain Eukaryota; kingdom Metazoa; phylum Chordata; class Mammalia; order Artiodactyla; family Phocoenidae; genus Phocoena; species Phocoena phocoena. The sequence goes on from NC_089234.1 coordinate 33,185,159, forward strand.
GCCATCTCTGCTACAGTTGTTAAATCCTGGGAAATTATATTTTAGAAAGAGTGACCTCTGACCAGGTCTTTTTAGGTAAGTATTTTATAAAGCTTACCTAAAGTGACTGATTTCAGTAAAACAAATTAAATCAATATCTATTGAGCAAGCACCTACTATGTGTAAGTCTCTTGAGAAATCCTGTGGAAAAGTTGGGGGGGGTGGATACCAAGATGAAGGAAACATGGTCTGTCTCTCCACAAAGTATGACGAGGCAATGAACTTTTGTGTATATTATATACAGTCCATGAGATGTAATTTAGACCATAATTTTACTTCTAGAAGAAAAAAAGGAAAACGTTTGCAAAGAGAATATTTGTTTTATTTTCTGATTAAATATTTTCACTGTTGGAAAATTTGGAAATTACCAAAAAGGTACAAATCAGTAATAAACCTTTAAATGTCCCTAATCCTATCACACAGGTAATCACTGTGAACACTTTTCCTGTTGATATTATACCCACATCTGCATATTTTAAAAATTATTTTATGAAGATAAATTTCAAAGCACCGAATTTAAAAACACCAGTTGACCTGTACTCACGTGTTTATAATCATGAAGAAATTCGAGTGAGTATGCCAACAAACTGTTTTTCTTTGCTGGTGTCTGGGACACCAAGGTTCATGATTTATCATTAAAAGAGAGAGAGAGGGGGGTGGGGGAGGAAGAACAGTTACATCAACTTTTAAGCATCTAACAAATAAATAAAAACGTATTGCTTCAAAAACAAGCACCATAAAAATGCATTGAAATCCCCTATATTCATTTAACATATGGCACGAGCAAGGACCCCAAGAATACGCTCTGGAAGAAACAGTTGACAAGGGCTGGGTGAATGAGGAGAACTTTTCTGGCAGTCATAACGGTCCAAAGGCAATTGGGCTCAGCCAGGAGCTCTCCTTCACTGGAGGTGCTGGAGGACAGGCTGATAGATCTCTACTTTGGAATGTCAAAGAGGGGATCCACGCATTGGACACGAGATAGAGAGGTACCCTAAAGTCCTTTCCCACCTAGGGAGCATAGGTACTACCACATGTGTGGCCACACGCGGGGTCCCTGCAGGAGCAGCTCTGGAGCAGACCTTATTTGAGCTGTTTGGGATTATACATCTTGTGATAAAATTAACCTCACCAGAAGACCTCCTAGTTAGCTGGTAGGCCTGAAACAGGGCTTTTTTAGCAGGAAGAAGGAGGCAGTAAGGAGTTAATTGCATCATCGTTGGCACTCCCGCGACAGCCCGAGAGTCACAGGAAAGTGGCAGGAGCCACAGGTGTTTTTTTTCAGGAGGCTCAGAAGTAACCCCAATGCCCCGTAAAGACCATCAAGTCTTTATGTCTCTGTTTGGCAGCCACCCTCCTGTACCTCCACCCGCTCTTATTTCAGGTCTGGCAGTAGCAAAATGGGCCACATTCATCTCGGTCCTTTCCAGTTTGGGCCACGGAGACACAGCTGATAGTGTACAGCAGGCATCTTTACCAAAAAAATAGCTCTTTGCCGTAACTCTAATTCTCATTCAGTCCAAAGCTGCATCTTCTGACTGCTTTGATCAGAGTAGAGGAACTCTTAACTCTGAATAGAAAGGGAAAAACACGGTCAGTGAATTGTGCCATGACTGCACAAAATCACATAGCTAGTCACAGCACTTCGACTTAATTGTCCATTGACGTTATAGAGTTTGTTCACCTCCCCCTCTTCTCCTCTCCTCAGTCAATTCACCTTAGCTGTTTTGAAAACAAAACAAAATTCCATTCTGGCTTTGAAATAAAATTGCAGCATAAACAATTGGTAGGTGTGTTTCCAAGTGGCTTGAGTGAAGTGTCACAGAGTAAGTAGGCGACCACCGAGGTTGCTAAAATATTTCCTGTCCTGACCAGGGTTGCGTTTCTGGAGAATATTTAACAGGGAGGGTTTTAATGCTTCTAAAGATGTTGAAACTAAAGAACAAATATTGATCCAGAGAGCACCACAACTCCCCTGAAAGAGAGTAAAAGACATCCTTTATAAAATGAAAAACTACTTGGCGGAAACAGTCCCAGACCGCTGCACAAGTAGCCCTCAGAGGGCCGAGGGGCCAGTTGCGCACGGCATGGCCCAGGCACTAACGCACCGGGCAGCACCGCAGATGCCCCTCGCTCTGGGAGGCCACGGTCTTCCCGCCAGACCGACCTGAGCCTCCAGCCAGAGCAATTGGGCCCCGAGGCCACCCCAGGCCGCAGCTGGCGGCCGCTGGCACCCGTGTTGGGTAACTAGGCCAGGGCTGGTTCTCGCGGCTCGCCGCCGCCGGAGAGTTGGGCTCCGCCGAGGCCACCCCGCGCGGCAGCTCCACAAGCCCCGGGCGGCGCTGGAGGTGAGGCTCTCGCCCAAAGGCACCCTCCCCGCGCCCGGGCGGCGGTGAGTCAGGGCGCGTTATGCAAGTCCTGGCCCGCCGGCCCCGGCGCCTCCCCCTCGGTCTTTCATCCCGCGCAGTTACGAAAGCGCGACCCCCTCCCCCCGGAGCTTTATATAACGCGGCCGGGCGGCCCCAGCTCGCCTCCCTAGCTCCACGCGCGCCCGGACCCGCGACCAGGCTTGAGCGCAGCTCCCGACCGTGAGCGGCGGCCCGGCGGGACCGGGGGGCAGGCGCGGGAGGGACGGGGGGCCGGGATGAACGGGATGGGGGTACGGGGGCAGGAGGGATGGGGGACGGGGGCCGGCGGGATGAGGGCTCGGCGCGGGCGGGATGGGGTCTAGGGACTGGCAGTGGCGGGTCGGCTGGTCCGGCCGCCAGGCGCTCACGGCGCGCGGTTCCCTCAGGGCGGACTCCTGAGCAAGATGCAGTGGGTGTGGGCGCTGGTGCTACTGGCAGCGCTGGGCAGCGCCCGGGCGGAGCGCGACTGCCGGGTGAGCAGCTTCCGAGTCAAAGAGAACTTCGACAAGGATCGCGTAGGTATCTGCGTCCCGGATGCGCCCCGTTCCCCTTTACCGGCGGCCGGCCATGCGCTCCCGGACACCAAACGCTGCTCTACTCCCTTCCCCAGTTCTCCGGCACCTGGTATGCCATGGCCAAGAAGGACCCCAAGGGCCTCTTTCTGCAGGACAACATCGTCGCCCAGTTCATGAACGAGAATGGCCACATGACAGCCACGGCCAAGGGCCGAGTCCGTCTCTTTAAGTCAGTGACCTATAGGGGGCTGCGCTCTGCGCTGCAGGGTCCCCCGGGCTGAGCGCCAAACCCTGTTTGGGGAGGGACGGGAGCACCCGGGGTGGGATGCAGGGAGCCCTTCGCCCAGCCTGGCTCATGATCCCCTTGGCTTCTGCAGTAGCTGGGACCTGTGCGCAGACATGCTGGGCACCTTCACAGACACCGAGGACCCTGCCAAGTTCAAGATGAAGTACTGGGGCGTAGCGTCCTTTCTCCAGAAAGGAAGTAAGTAGTCGGCTTAGTGGGACTGTCTTGGAGGATGGGAGACATACCTAGCCAAAAGGCTGGGTTTCTCCTCCAGTGGCACCCTTGGGAAGAACGGTCTGTAAGCAACCAGAACTCTCAGCAGGGCTTAAAGCTAGAGGGGTGAAACTGCAAGTAGCCCGGCCCCTTCACTGCGCCCACCCCATCCCCCAGCTCAAAAACCTGGCCCAAGCTCAAAAGGCTCTTGGGCTTGTCACGTGACCTCCTCCTGCCATTTACCCATACTGCCAGTGTGTCAGGGGGTGTGGCCTTCTCCATGCTTAGACCACCCACCTCCTCAAGACCCAACTCACATCACCACCCAACCTGGTTTTGCATTTCCTCCATTTCTTTAGGCTGGATCCCTGAGACAGCTTGACTACTAGGGGCCCAGCAGAGGCTCAGAGGCTCTCATCCAAGGACGCAGGGAGCATTTATGCACAGGGTTGACTCACTCCAAGGTGCCCTACCTGCCGCTGCTGAGATTCTGAGCCAGGCACAGTGCTCTGGGTGACAGTGACCTCTTCCCTTTCTCCCAAGCCCTGAAACTCACACGGGGAGCAGGGTGTTAAGGACTCTCAGAAGAGCGTCCCGAAATTCAGCCTGATGTAGATGTTCGAGAGCATACATGTACATGCTCTATCTACTTTTTCCTCATTTCTCCTAAGTTTCAAATCTGCAGTCTCCTTGGTACCTAGAGAGTAATGCAGGCCACGGGGGACATATCATGGAACCACAGAGATGGAGAGTTAACCCTGTGAAGGGGGTTCAACATGCAGATGAATAAACTGAGGTCAAGAGAAGGTAGGGCTTTGTCCAAGGTCATGCAACAAGTTTGTGAGAGCCAGTGTCAGAAGCCAGGGGTTCCAGCTCCCAGGTCAGGATTAGGTGGCCCTGAACAGCAGGGACTCCTAATACAAACCAGCTTTTACAGTTTTACAGAATACTGTTGGAACTCTCCTGGGAGATAGGCCCCAGAGGGCTGTTCAGGGGGACTCTTAGCTTGGTGAGCCAGGGCAGAAGTGTCCTTTCATGCAGCCCATCTACACGGGGCACGCACTCCTTGACTTCCTCTACAGTTGTGTTAGATGAGTTTTTACTTTTTTTTTTATCGAATTGCATCTTCAGTATTGATTTACACTGTACATATGGAGTTGCTACTCAACGAGGGGAAAAAAGCTTTTATCCTTAGAGGTAATAAAGATTTTTTCAAATAATGCAGCAAAACTTCCAAACGTGATCCATTTAGAGTAAAAGATAAACTTTTCTGATAATGGATTACAAAAATCAGTACCACGGGGCACAAGGTTACTAATTTTTAGAATCTGCATCTTATCAAACAGATGAGCATGGCCACCGCCGAGCAGTCGTATGGCTTCCCCTGACCCCCACATCCCCGTGTCGGACACATTCCCCATGGGAAAGCCTGGGAGGTTCAGGGGTGGCTCAGTCTTCCTCCTGGCCGGCCTGCAGTGGTCTGAAGAGGGGCCTCACCACCCACCGCTGTGCAGCTCTCCTACAGGGCATGGGTTTGGGCTGAGCCCCTTCTAGGCAGGGACTCCCAGGGTTCTCAGAGCCAAGAGGCACACCCAGAGGTGACTTAGGCAAGGATTAGCGATCTCCCTTACATCCTTAATGCTGGGGGATCCAGGTTCCCCTGCGTTACTGCAGCACAGAACATGACATAGAGCAGAGACCATCACTTGCCTCATGACCTGGGTGTGAAATGGAGACACGGAGGCTTTGCGTTTCTTGTTTCTTATCCCCTGTTGCCCCCAGTTTATTTATCGCCTGGAGACAGCGTGGTGTAGAGGTTAGGTATGGGGGCTCCAGAGTCAGACTGAAACTCAGTTGTGTCCTGCTCTTTGTGATCCTGGGTGAATTACTTAATTTCTCTGTGCCTCAGTTTCCTTATCTGGAAAATGGGGATGATAGTGTGCACTTTCAGGTCGTCGTGAAAAATATTTGAGAAAGCACAGAAAGTGTCCATGCAGTGACTGACACATAACTAAGTGCTCAGAAAGTCTTGGTCATGGTTATACATCAACAAGAACGTTAAGCAGAGATGTGACACATTTTACCAAATGTGAGGTGTTTGGATATCCACATTGTTGTTTCTCCATGGCAAACCTCTCACATACATTCTTACTAACGTGGTTTCCCCATCCTGTCTTTATTGACGTTAGTACCACCTTTGTTTACACTTATGCTTCATGGCTTACATCCCAGTCTTAGGAAGAAATATAGTCTAAATTCTTCAAGGGCTCAGCTCTGCCTCTGAAGAGTATGAGCTCTAAGAAAGAATATCTGAGGTCAGAGGGTAGGCACCTTGTGCCCTCAAGGCAGAACCTACCCTCTTTTGCCAGCTTGGAGAAGTGAGTCAGGTTACTAACCAGAATTAGGGTGGAGCCAGAAAAGCCATGAACCGGATCATCCAGTGGACTGAGAGGCAGGAGAGCAATGTGGATAGTGAGAGGGCCGGGAACTAGCTGATGCGGATCAGTGCCAAAGATTCATCCTGCTGTGGGGGTGACATACGTTGGTGGCCACACCACAAAGGCACAAGATATTGTCAGAGGGTAGATGGAGGAGACAACAGTAGAAAGGTCTAGTCTGCGGCTTTGATGGGTCCACATTCTCGGTTGCTCTTTGGAAAGATACGATCACATTTATTATCAGGGAGAGAAAGAATTATTAAAGTGAACGAGGTTCCCCCCACCACTGACTCCAGTATTTTTTCCTGTAAAGGACAAGATCCTTTCTCATGGTCCCAATTTTCTAAGAGCTGTCAGAATTCTCTGTAGTCTCCTGCTTCCTAACTCCTGAATCCAGTTTTGGGAAGTGGCTGGCTTCCGGGGCCAGGCAGTAAGTTTCCTTGACATCCGAGTGGCGGAGGGAGATGCAGTGGCCCCGTGGCTTTCTGCCTTGCAGACGATGACCACTGGATCATTGACACGGACTACGACACCTATGCTGTGCAGTACTCCTGCCGCCTCCTGAACCTCGATGGCACCTGCGCTGACAGCTACTCCTTCGTGTTCGCCCGTGACCTGAACGGCTTTTCCCCGGAGGTGCAGAGAATCGTGAGGCAGAGGCAGGAGGAGCTGTGCCTGGCCAGGCAGTACCGGCTGATCGCTCACAATGGTGAGTGGTGTGTGGGAACAGGGCACCGGCTGCTCGCCCTTAAGGGTCCCTGGGTCTGCATGCCCTGAGATGCATTTCATCTGCATGCAAGAGAAAACAGGGAGTCTTGGGAGCCCCCTCTGAGCCCAAGTCTTCATCCCTCCTGACCAGATCTTTCACTGGCCTTATCATGGGGCTGATGCAGAAGGAGTGGGCAAAAGCCTTTTTCCAAAACCTTGGCACTTAATTTTAAGTAAAACTGCAGGGGACAGACTCTTCCTTTTTATCTGCCACCTTAGGCTCAGTCTGTGGTCACATGATTTTGCTCCTGGCTGCACTACCCAAAAAACCATTTTGACTAGATTAATATTGTCTGGGGAATTGAGTGGCCCCAGTGAAGAACTGGGCATTGAATGTGGCCATTGGTGTAAAAACAACTTAAAGAGAGACATCACCATAGCAAGTTCGAAAGAGAGTGATTTCAACAAATGCTCTTTTTCTAATATGGAACTAAATATCCAGTAAGTTGACTAGCTGGTTTTCCTCACTTACGTTTTTTTGAGATCCCCTGGAACACCCATTGAATCTTTTTATGGATATTACTCTTGTCTGATCCTGATTTAAAAGCCAGTAATATTCTGGAAGAAAGTGCACATTTTATTTTGAATAGACACTCACTCCCATGGGAAACTGGGTTTCAAAATCCAAATAGGGTAATGCTAAATTGTGGGGGGAAAAAGAGAACAAAACTGAACTTCTCTGTTGGTCATCTAGCTAGCTAACCCACACTACACCAAACAGATATGAACGCAGACCAAACAAGTAAATAAATAAGATTTTGATGTTTCACCCAGGGGCAGCCTAAGTGTAGGGCAGGATTTCACCCCAGCCAGGCTCCACACCAAGCCCTTTGCCTGCCTTATCTCACTTAATCCTGGAGACACATCATGAAGTAGGTATTCTCATTATCCATGTACTACAAGATGAGAAAATAGAGGCTGAGAAAGATTACGAAGGTTGCCCGAGATCTTCAATAGATAGCTGACTTGGATGCAAACCAAAGTGGTTTTGTGACTGTGAAGCCCCTTGTGGCACCACCTGGTGACATATGACACAGGACATGGTGAACACGCTATAAAACTGCTAACAGAGTAGCTGAGGTCAGGCTGACTTGGCCCTCACTTCCTGAAACAGGAGGGCATACCCACATCCCTGTGAAATGCAGTGAGGCAAATTTAAGACAAGTAAAAAACAGCACTTTGATACAGGAGATCCTATGCTCTGGGGCCCACCCCATCACCCCCAGAGAAATTCAGAGGGTTTCAGAAAGCCTTGAAGATGTTTATGAATTAGAGCCACATCTAGCTATAACCTTACAAGAAGCATTTGAACAAAGCCGAGCCGTAAGGTCATCGAATATTCACTCTACATTTAACACCAGCTCCATATTTCTGTCATTAATATCTTTGTTTTCTACATTTCAGGTTACTGTGATGGCGAATCAGAATGAAATATTTTGTAGCAACATGGAGGGTGTCGTTTCATTAGGAAACTTCCTATTAACTCACTCAGCCTTCAACTCTTAGAGTTTAGTTTGCACCGCTCTCCTCCCCTCCCCTCCCTTCCCCTCCCCTCCCTTCCCCTCCCCTCCCCCACGTAAACATAAAACATTCAGTACATGTAAAAGTATGTGTGGGGATAAGTGAATCTCTTTGCACTCAAGTGTCTGTGTTCCCTGGAGTTTTCTAAGGAATCATTTGAGGATTAGGATTCCAGACTTTGATTTATTAAAATATGTATAGTCACCTGTTTCCTGTGACTTGGGTTTTTATTTGAGTTCGCGTCTGTGTTGAAGTGAGTTCTGCAGGTGGCTGGGTAGGATGCACTTTTTATATACCCGGAGGGGTTCTTCTCTCCCGGCTCTTTATGACCTTTGGCCTGTTCTAGTGCCTAACCTCCATTATTAATGAATGTGGCTTCTCTTAACTTCCTGAAAAAGGGATTTCCCCATTAACCCAGGAAGGCCTTAACTACTGAGGCCAAAAGAGGTGAGTGTAGGTTAGGCCAGGCCAGTGACCCCAGCCTCAGGCAGCCCCAGGCCCTGGAGGCGGGCAGGGGGGTGGGCTTACCCCGAGCTGGTCTGAGACGCTGAGAGGCATGGGTTGGGGTGAGCTCTAAGAAACGCACCCCCAGCCCTTCATTGTCTCTGGCACCTAATTCACTTCTTATTTCAGCTGTGGGAAAAGGTTGCAGAAGAGGCCATGGGTTTCCTGGGAGGAATCAGGAGACGGATCATGGCGCCCCTACCTACAGTGTGCGGGAAAGGGGAAGTAGCTGGGTCCGGGGCAGGACACCAGTGTCCCACACCATTAGCAGCACTTGTGAACACTAACGTATAGCTGCATACAAAGCCACGTGCCTCAGTTTCCCAGGAGCTCCTAGGAGCCTCAGTTTATCATCTTAAAAAGGCATCAAGGCTTTGGTACCAGTGTCTTGGTTTTACTTCAAAATTCTGCTCAGATATAATTAGCTGTATGATTTGGGGCTGGTTGTGTAGTTTCTCTGAGCCTCACTCTCCTCCTGTGAAATGTGGGGAAACAGTGTCTGCCTGATGGGCTGCAGTGAGGGTTCAGTTAGAGCACTTAGGATGCCAGGCTGACATTTCTGAGATGTGTCGGAAGCAGGGAAGGGCAGCTCTCTCCCGTGTGTGAGGAGACCTCTGCGTGGGTGCTGGCATATCAGGGGGCCACAGAGGCTCCTGGGGGCCCCAAATCAATGTGCTTTGTTCTCCCACCAGAAAGGGGGAAGGCAGGGGACCGTGCACAGGAAAGCTCTACCTGTCATTCACACGGAACAGGGGCCATCAGAGCCTGGCCCTTCAGGTGTCACCCCAGAGACCCAGAAGACAGCCACACATCACTTCAAAAAGCAGCTTTAATTTACCAAATTTATTAACGAAAGATGAACAAAAGATCCCTGTCCTCTAGTCCTCAAGCTTGTAATAAACCTTACTTCAAAAGCAAGCTGCTCAAGAAACTCCACCAGCAAAGACAACTACTGGCTCTGATTTACTTGGTGACAAAGATTGGTTGAGCATGTCCTATGTGCCAGGCCCTGAGCTACTGTTCCAGCCACTGGCCTAACCTCCAAGTGCTGGCATAGCCCTGGGTTCTCGCTGGCTCTGGTTTCTTCTCTCTCTCTCTTCCCAGGGACATTTCATAAAGCCATAAATCTGCAAACACTATCTGGTGACTCCCAACGTTGTATGTTCAGGCCCCCACCCCACATCCCTGCACCCCACTGCCTGCTCTCCATTTGGATCTCACTGGGGTTTCACGTGTAAATGCCCCCAATGAAACTCTTGGTCCTTCTATTTCCCATTCTCCCAGTCTTCCCCATTTTTGTTGCCTGCTCTCCATCCAATCACTGTCAGGAGTCACCCCTGAATCCTCTCTTTCCCTCCTAATCTGCATCCTGTCCATCAATAAATCATGTTTGCTCTGCCTTCCCAAAGTATGTCCCAAGATCATTTCTCACAATCCCCCACGGATGCCACCCACCTCCAACTTCCCCATCTTCTTTCTCTGCTTCAACAGCCACCTAACTGGTCTCCATCTTTATTCCTGCTCCACGAAGTTCATTCCCTGCACAGCAACCAGTAGAGCAGGTCACATCAGCATCCACTTGCAAACCTCCAGGGGCTGCGCACTGAACACAGAATAAACTCTCTATGGTAGCCTCCCAGACCCTGTGTAATCCAGCCCTGTGACCTCTCTGGTCACAACTGATGGTCTCCAGCACAGCATCCCTCTGTCTTGGCATCAAGGACATTGCCCGGCATACAGGAGGCTCAGCCAATAGTTTGCTTTGTTTACACCTATCTTCTTTCTGTCCCACAAGTACACAAGCCTCTTTGCACCAGCACCAGCGTCTGCTCCATCTGCAAAGCCCCACTCCCTTGGATTCACATGGCTGGTTCCTTCTTGTGGTTTACCTTTTGGCTCAAATATACCCCTTAGAACGGTCTTCGCAGACCCCTCAACACCCCATCTAAATTGCCATCACTGTCCCATTTTCTTCACGACGCTAATTCACTCCATAACACTATATTGTCTAGTGACTTATGTTTGGTTTTTCGCTGCCCCCACCTAGAAGATAAGTAAGCTCCACGAGGGCAGGGGCCATGGCTGTCTGGTTCACTGCTGTATTCCCACCACCAAGAACACCGGCCACAGCATGTGCTTAAGAGGCATCTGACAGGTGGATCAACGAAGGGAATCACTCCTGTTCTCACTGTCAAATGTTTGCAGTCATCCGACCTCCTCTCTGACTTCATGACAAAGCTCCTCCTAAAGGGGTCCATGGCATCCCTTTATAAATGAAAAATAAAGTCACCTTTAATTCCTTGGAAATTAAATCCTTGTTCCTTGGAAATTCCTCAAGCGCTCTTGACGTTAATGAATGATCCTGCAGCCTTGCAAATCCAGGGTGGGGAGCTAGAGTGGCCATGACTCTTCAGAGCAAAGATCTGGGTCCTGGACCTGTTCCAAGACTCACTTCAGGAAACCGGCAAGGCGTGGCTTTACGTGTAGGAGATGAGGTTGCTGAACAGTTACAAGTAAAAATTATTAAACTTAATCGTATTACACACTGAAAAAGTTCATATTGAAAAGGAACCCACAGCAAATACTTTTATAAAGGATAGGATTGTTATACTGAATGATCACCCCTCAATCTACTGGTGCTGTAAATGTACATTTGCATAGGTTACATTTTCTTAAAGCAGGTACCCTGGTGCGACCGTCCTGGAAATGAACTCCCTTTGAAAACACACCATGGCTTGCCAGAGAGTGACAAATAGACGCCTACAGAGAAAAATTAACTAGCTGGAAATGACAGACAGATCATTTCTTCTGACAGATGTGTCTGTAAACATGGCTCCCTTTTCTGAGAAGAAGAAGCAGTGAAAAAATTTCCTCCATTCGTTCCTAAACAGTGACATGTTGTAGAGAATGGGGTTGACGGCCGAGTTGGCAAAGGTGAAGGCCACCACCCAGAAGAAGAGGGACGGCCAGATGACCAGGTTTTGCTCGAAGTTCTGGATCAGAATGAGGAGGATGGTGACGATGATGGGGCTCCACATGACGAAGAAGGAGATCATGAGCAGGAACAGGGTGCGGAAGAGCCGGACGTCCTGCTGGGACACACGGAGCTGGTGGCTCTCCGAGGAAGCCAGGGCCATCGTGAGCCTTCTCCTTGACGCCTTCGTGATCTGCAGGAACACAAAACAGAGCGGGCGCCACAGTTTACGGCAGGACATCGGCAGTGTTGATCCTGGAGGGGCAGAGGAGGCCCAGGAGTTGGAATCTGCCGTTCTCACTGCGCTGGGACTACTTGGCTTTGGGCTTTGTGCGGAGAGAGCTCCCTTCTCAGAGGCCTGGCTCGCTGCCCGCGCTTAGGATGCGCTGGTCAGCTGGCCTCCTGAGAAATAAGGCAGATCATCCGTGTTATAAATAGTGTTGACGAGGGGAAGTGCAAAGCCAGAATGCAATGGTCTAGAAGAGAGATGTGTGAACACAGATTCAGGTGTCATTCAAGACTCCCTTTCCCAGGAAGAAAGAGGAGCTGGCCAGAGCACTGCTAGTGACACGTGTTGAAAAACTGAAACCGTTTCCCATTTACGCCCCCAGGAGAGAGGTGACAGCTGGTAGGATAAACATCCTCGTGCCTATCTTTGCACACCTAGATGAGCATATCAGTAGAATAAATTCGCAACAGTGGAACTGAAAGGACCTCTAATATTTTGTACTAATGAGCAGGGTCAGCATTAGACCAGAGGGACTGTGGGCAAGGAGGCAACCTGGCAAGGTGACATGGGTTCAGAAGGGTGTTCTGGACTCTTCTTTCAGGAGCCCTTGCAGGCACTGCTCTCCGAACCTTCTGCCCAGTCTCTTCTGGTCAGTTAGAGGGTCTTGCTTCTGCATCCATCAGAGAAGCTGGCTACTAATTGGCTGTGGGCAGCCTTGGACATATGGCCCATCAACTGAGGCAGGCTAACCAGATTAAAATAAAGCCCTGCATGTCCTCTCACCCCACTGTCCCACGTAAAAACAGTACTTTTGGAACAGACAAATGCTTCATAACATCTCAGAACCAGAGTGTTGGAGCTAGATGGGCCCGTGCATGGTTGGAGCAGCACTTCTCAGACTTCACTCTGCCTGTGAGGCATTCAGCACTATTTTATTTAAGTGTAGATTCTGATTTTGCATGCCCCGAGGACTGCACTTTGAGTAGTCAAGGCCTACTCCACACCTTCATTCTACAGGTGAAGAAACAGGCCCTCCAGAGAGAGGGTTTAGCCAAAGTACTTTGAAAACAGGAGCCTTAGAACTGTTCACATCAGAGAGCAAAAGCCCCACAGAAGCTGAGTCCGTGAGAGAGAAGGTGGGGCTTCCCCAGAGGCTCTAAAGACCCCAGTGCTTAGGCTCACACTGCCCCGGGGATACATACAGAGTCCCGCGCTTACGCCTAATTCTACTTTTCCTCTAAAATGGGGCCCTGCACCCACTAGCCTGACATGCTTTGTTCCAGCCTGTGACCTCTGTCCCAGGTAAGAGATCCAATTCCGAATGTCTTGCCACATTCGTGGTGCTTGCTTACTTGCCTTTGCTTTGTCTGGCCCTGTGTCCTGCTTCTCCTGCAGGAGCGGGCTGCTGGGCACACAGTGAGTGCTTACATGCCTGGAGACTTTAATAGCCAAAACCCTTTTTTTGTTTGTTTGTTTGTTTTTTTGCAGTACGCGAGCCTCTCACTGTTGTGGCTTCTCCCGTTGCGGCGGAGCACAGGCTCCGGACGCGCAGGCTCAGCGCCCATGGCTCACGGGCCCAGCCGCTCCGCGGTATGTGGGATCTTCCCGGACCAGGGGCACAAACCCGTGTCCCCTGCATCGGCAGGCGGACTCTCAACCACTGCGCCACCAGGGAAGCCCCAAAACTCTTATTGTTCGTTAGCTCTGCCCGGGCCTTCCTAGGACCATTCCCCTAAAATTATTGAATCTCGAGAGATGAAGCAATTAGAAAGTAATCAGAATCGTTCAAATTTGGGGCAAGATTAACTCCAAGACCCGAATGGCTTAAAATATTCTCTTTAGAATACTTCTAATTAGCTAATTAAAGGGTAGCCATTTAATTTTCCTGTGATTAAATACAGCTGCTTCTGTGTAGTAGTTTTGGTCCACTTCTAGGTGACGGGGACCCAGGCAACAGACGCTGAATGAACAGAACCCCTTCCTTCCCACCCACTCCCCGCCAAGAACAACAGGAATCAGGATCACCGAGCTTCACGAAAGGCTCCCTGCGTGCCAGCCACTGTACAATGCATCTGTTTTATAAATTGCCACATTTAATCTTCAAAACTGCTCGTTGGATTCGTGCTATTATTATCTTCGCTCCAGAGATGAGGAAATTGAATCTCGGGAAATGTGAGCAGCTTGTTGAAGGTCACTCTACTAATGATGAATGGTCAAAGCCCCCATCTGTGAAACTCCAGCTCAGGTGAGCTGAAGATGAGCGATATCATAAAAGGCTCCAGCCCTCTTCCTGGAGTTGCCTTCCACTTCCGCCCCCCTGCTCTGCAGCGGGGTGACTGCTCAGACCCATAGGCTAAAAGCCACACTGGCCCATCTAAGCTGGAAGGTGCTGTGTAGAATCCAAGTTAGAATATGTGTTCAGGTGAAAGCTGGTGAACCTGAGGCCTTGGATGATTGACCTGGGAGGGTAACAGCTGCCCAGGGGCAGGTGGGTAGGCTGCAGGGGAAATGGCACCACTTCTGAGTAGGCTAAGTGCAGCCTGGTGGGCACACGAGGACGATTCCAACAGCAGCCTCATTGCTAGTGCTGTCCACACTGCTCTTCCAAGAAGCATGGAGTCCCTGGTACAGTGTCTTTTAGATATTTTTTTTTGGTTTTGGGGGTTCTTTAGGGGGTTTTCTGGCCTCACCGTGCAGCTTGCGGGATCTTAATTCCCCGACCAGGGCTTGAACCCTGGGGCCTTGGCGGTGAAAGTCGGGAGTCAACCGCTGGATCGCCAGGGAGTTCTCTAGATATTTTTTGAATGAATGATGTGGATGGAAGTTCATACTTATTGAGCACTTACTATGTGCCAAATCCTTGTACATATCACTTGGTTTATCTCTTTAAATTCTCCCAAGGATTCTGTGACATATGTACTTTGATGATCTCCATTTTATTTTGCTTTAATTTAATTTTTATTGGAGTATAGTTGATTTACAATGTTGTGTTAGTTTCAGGTGTGTAGCAAAGCGAATCAGTTATACATATACATATATCCACTCTTTTTTAGATTCTTTTCCCATCTAGGCCATTGCAGAGTATTGAGTAGAGTTCCCAGTGCTATACAGTAGGTCCTTATTAGTTATCTACTTTATATATAGTAGTGTGTAAATGTCAATCCCAATCTTCCAATTTATCCCTCTTTCCACTTACCCCCTGGTAACCATAATTTTGTTTTCTACATCTGTAACTCTATCTCTGTTTTGTAGATAAGTGATGATCCCCATTTTACAGAGGAGGAAACTGAGGCTCAAAGAGGTTAAGGAAATTGCCCAACAGTACCCAGCTAAGCAGTCGTAGAGCTGGGCTTCAAACCTTGGCAGTCTGACTCCAGTCCATGCTTAAACTTAAACTAATTCCTTCCCACCCTCTAATATCTCTGTCAGTGGAAATCCTTCCATCCAGCCTGTAACTCCAAGCTCTAATGCCAGGGACTCCGGGAGGGCATCCTGGTTCATCTGCCGTTGGCATCCTGCAGCGCTTTGTTTCAGGTATTCACGTGGCACTTGCCACATATTCTATGGTAGATGTTGAAGCATCATTCTTACCTCTGAGTCCCACCAGACTGCAGCTCCCTGGGGCTGGGCAGCCCTGTGGCTGCTGTGGTCCAGGGCTCTGGCAAGTGTCTGACAATGACCATGAGCAGACAGCAAAACAACTGACTCACGGGCCAAGTGAACATGTGCTTGGCTCTTTTTTTAGCACTGACTGATGCTACCCTATTTCCTTCCATCCGCAGTTCCCACAGCTCTGAGGGAATGAGAAGGAAAATGGGCCCATTATAATAAAATACAGCTCCTCCCTGCTCCCTTCCCCACATTAGATGACAAGACTAGTCGACTTTTGTTCAGGGTTTAAAGTGTCTCTGGCATTACACTGAATGCTTGGTGTGCTTTTAGATCAAATTAAAAGCTCGATAAACTTTTGAGGATTAACTTTAATCCTTAAAACAAGCCTGTGGGGTATGCTCTCATTTTGGGGACAAGAGACGGAGGCCCTGAGAGGTGAAGTGACTTGCTCAAGGCCTCACGGTCAAGTGGGGGAAGGGTACCTCAGGGGGTACGCTCTTCACCGCCAGTCACACCACTGCCACTACCAGGACAGAGGACAGAGCTCCCGGGAACGTGGCCCACGGCCACCACCATCAGGGTCACTGGCACTCCATAAAATGTAAATGCTTTGGCCCACCTTCAGACACTCTGATTCTGTGGGTCTGAGTGGGCCTAGGAATCCGCACTTTTTATAAACTCCCCAGGTTACTCTCAATCACTAAAGTATGAGAACTACTCATCTAGGACAACAGGCTTGGAGTTTCTCCCCCAGTCCTTTGAAAAGTCACTTTTAAATTGCCTGAGACTCTCTGCCTTCACATTCACACGAGCATCTGAAGGCTACGAGCAAAGCTTCTCCCCACCCCACATCCCTCTGTCACCCCACGCCACCAGACCACAGCCGCGGACAGGTGGATGTGGGGAGAGGTCGCTCCCACTGACCCAGCTCCAGCCCCTGGGGTTGGGTCTCCTCTGAGGGCTGCTTGGTCAATCCACAACCTCCCTATTAGAATCATCAGACAACAGACTCCATCCTTCCAGAGGACCAACCTCCCCTTCCATCACCGGCAAGCAGGCCCCAAAGCTGGGGAATGAGATCCAGGCATGGAGAAAGGAAGGGCCACGTGTTCACTACCTAAGGCCTTCACATTTAGTCGAAAGGGATTTCACTTCCCAGTTAAGCCCTGAGATAGGTGAAGGTTTTCCAGCTTCAGGCCAGACACTCACTCTGTCATTCAACATATATTTATTGAGCCCCTACTATGTGGCCAACACTCCTACAGGTGCCGGATGCACAGCAAGAAACAAGGTAGCACTGCCCACCCCGCACTTCCATTCTAGTGTTTGGGAGGTGAGGGGCCTGGGGGTGAAGGGAGAGGGGGATCAAGAAACCTATAAGCTGTCACAAAGCCTGCCATGGTGCTGGTTACTGGGTGACAATATAAACCAAGCCCCACCAGCAAGCATGGTCAGCCTGATCAAAGGCACTGAGGAGTGGCCTGGAGACTATTACCCTGGGAAACTGTTGATAGGAAAAAGCCACTGGAGATGTAGAGCACGCCTGAGTCAGGAGGAAAGAGGAAGCAGGGAAGGCAGAGGGTGGAAAAGGCCATTGCCATGAGCAACTGAAGCAGCCCCAGAAAGAAAGAGCCCCGGTGAAGCCTCCTCTCAGTGCTCACCCAGGGCAGAGCCAGCAACCAGGGTAGCGGCTTGAGAATGGCGGTTCCCAAAGGAGAGTCTGTGGAGCACCAGCCCAGAGAGAGCTCTGTGGGGAAAAGGCGGTCTGCAGTCAGGTTTAGCAATGCTGCCTACTCTATTCCAGAGATGGAGATTCTCAAAGTTCATGAGCATAATAAAGGCTCTGAGAAGGCCTGCAGCAAAGAAACCCATTTAACTTTGATTAACCCAGCATTTTCCAAACTCCTTTGATCATAGAACCCTTTCTAACATCTAACATCCCATGGAGTTCTAGAGAACGCTTTAGGGGACACTCTGCTTGTGAGGAATAAAAGTCAGGGTGATTTGAAAGAGACATTTCTCAGGCCTAGAGATGGTACCTGAGTTAGAGGCAGCAGTGACAGGTGAGAGGTAGGGCTGGTGGGAAAAGGGTCGGTGGTGTAGTTATCTGTCCTATGGTTTGCTAAATGTGTCTCTATGATTATAGCTAATTAATATTGATGTTCAATTGATTTTACAGAGTTCTGCTCTTGATAGAAAAAGCTCAGCAGAAAGGCTGATTCAGGGTCTCTGAGTTATGAGTATCTTCAGAGGAAGAGAGACGCAAGCTAGGCGGCCCCACCCAGGCTCTCCACCTGGCAGCTTACCAGCTTCCAAGTTACAAACAGGAGCAAAGTGAGAACAAATGTAATAGTCCTCCTGGGATATGGTCAATAGTCAGTTTTGCCAGTGGGGTGGAAAGTAATCTTCTGAAAGTCTTATATTTGCATTAATGTTGCAATTTTCAAAATCACATTAGATCTCTTTCATATTAAAGTCTAACAGTTTGTTCAAAGCATTATCATATCTGCAATTCTCATTTTATTGTGTTAAATGATTCACTGAGGCCCATTTGGCTCCAGAGGGAACTGAGGCCCACATTCATTAAGCGACTTGCCTAAGGTCACACAGTAATAAAGCTTGGACTAGAATCTGGGGCTCGTGACTCTTTGTCCAGTGGTTTTCCCACTGTCCCAAAGGAGAAGGTGCTGTTGGCCCTTTCAGTGTGATCAAAGTTTGTGTCTTACTCATTCAATGAGTGTTTATTAAGCCCCTACAATGAATAAGCCAGGCTCTGTTCTAGGCACAGGACTATGGCAGTAAACAAAACAAAGTCTCTGCCTTCAGGGAGCTTGCATTCTAGTGGGCAAGACAGATGATATGCAAGTAAATACACACAAATGGAATATGACAGGGGTTGGAAGTACTTTGAAGAGAAATAAATCAGGATCAGGGACTAGAGAATGATGGGGAATCTCTCTGGAGAACAGCCTTTTGAGCAGAGACCTAAATGAAGTGGGGGAGTGGCCCATGCAGAAGTCTGGGGGGGAGAGATCCAGGAGAGGAAATGGCAGGTGCAAAGGCCCTGAGGCAGCAGTGTGTTGGCGTGTGTGAGAAAAAGCCCCAAGGACACGAGGGAGGGGGAGAAGATGACGCAAGAGGGGAAGGCAGGGGACAGATCACACAGGGCCTTAAGGTGAGGGTTTTAGCTTTTCCTCCATCTGTGAGGGAAGTGATGGGATCTAAATTATATCATTGACTCACTGCTCAGAGCACCATTTCATAACTGTGAGTCACGATAGACACTCGATTCATCCAGGAGCTGTCCTGAGGTCTGGGATGGGAAGAACGGAAGGCTGGCTGTGAGTTTATAGGCAAAGTGTCTGGAACTGCAGTTAGAGGCAGATGGATAAGAGGACACATCAGGGCTCGAGGATTCCTAGGATGTTTCCAGGTGGGCCCTGGCCCGAGGAAAAGAATATCCTTTCCATAGAATAAGTCAGTCCTTCCTCAGAAGGTGGCTGAGAACCATGAGGCACGAGTGAAAAGGGACAGATCAGAACCCTCTTGCCTCTAATGGACTCAGGAGTGGGACTGCCCAAGCAGGAGAGGTCGGATGCCACAGCCAGCTTCTGCCCAGCCCTCATCTAGCCAGCCAGCTCTGCTCTAGGGCCAGTCCCATGTTCTTGCGGTGCTCCAAATCTGGGCCCTGCTGTTTATTCTCTCAAAAATCTCAGCAGTATGTCTTCCCAGCATGCTGTGAGAGGATTAGAGGAACAGTCTCGCCTAACAATTAACAACAGCTGTAATTTATTCATCCCCTGCTACAGGCAGGCATGACACTCACCATAGTCCCACCAGGAATATCTCCTATGTATCTCACAAAAATCTTAAACCGTTGGACTTTTGATCATTATTTTGCAGATGAGGGAACAGAGGTTCAGAGAAGGTAAGTAACTTGCCAAGGCCACACAGCAAGTAAGGGGCAGATTCAGGACTCAAAAGCAGGTTATTAAAATAACCCCTTCTGGTCTCCGTGTTTTTTATGGCCCTTTGCTTTTTCTCCCTTTTCCCTCCTTTTCCTCTTTTAACAATTTGCAAAGTGTTTTCAAACTAAGCCTCAGTATCACTCCTTAATGTGTTTCAGGGTTTCACTGCATTGAATAGCAGCACCTTTGTCTGTCTCCCCCTTCCCTTTCTTGTGTTAAAGCTCCTTCTAGATAGAGAATGTGACTTGCTTACTCTTGACCAATCTCTACTCCCCAACAACACTTTGCACAGAGCAAATTCTTAACAAATGTCTGAGGAATTAAAGTGTTGGGACTCTGGAACCAGACTGCCTGGGTTTAAGTCCTGATACTGCTGCTTATGAGCTGTGTGCCCTTTCGTAAGTTACTTAACCTCTCTGTGCCTTGGTTTCCTCATCTGTAATCCTGGTTAGGATTAAATGAATTCCTGACACATTGTAAACACCATATAAATATTTTTAAAATAATTTTTAAAAAATTCATTCTCCATTTCTCTTCCTTTTTCCCTCCCTTCTTTTCTTTTAACATAATGATAGTAACTAACGCTTACACAGCATTTACACATGCCAGGCTCCCACAGCAAGCACTTTACAGACCTCAGCTCCAGGCCCGAATCTGCCTCATACCCTTGAACAAGCCCCAGGTGGGACGTCACTTAAACAGGTCACAAGTCAACTGGTGGGGAAGAGTCTAAGGACTAACATGGGGGCGCCGTCTCACACAGGATCCAGAGATTAGAAGACTCGGATGGAGGTTGGCCTGGCTTTGGGTTCTAAAGCATCTAAGAAGGTCACAGATCTTTAGCTACAACAAAAGGGCCATAACAGTGGCCAGACAGCAAGCAGGACCTAAGGGCCCCACTTCAACCTGCTTGTTCGCCATATGACGCATTATATGCTATAAAACCAAGATTTAACAACGGTGAACCTCGGAGAGGACTCAAGCGTTTCGCATTGAACCTTCTGAAATGAGCATGAACACATGTAGATGCCATCTACCTGGGCCAGCACCTCGCATGCAAATATGCTGCCTCAAGGGGTAAGAAAGAGGCTGGCAAGTCTTTTTTATGTCCCTGTACATAGTCACATTGAAGATAGAGATCATTTCCTGTTTCAGTGCACTTTTACAAGGCACATGCCCTGGGAGCGGGGGGTAGCAATTAGAGGGATAGAGGAGGGGCTTCTCGTATGCTCTGTTTCTCGTTCTGTTTCTGGGAGCTGTTTCTGGGAGTGTGGTCAATGTGTGAGCTGTGCGTGTATGCTGGGTGTGCTTTTCTGTATTTATATTGTACTTCAATAAAAGTTTTTAAAAGTGTACATTCTTTATCACCACACTGCTGTTTGTGATGGGGAAACAATGGACATAACCCAAAAGCCCATAAAATAAATTACGTCACAACTATACGATGGAGAACCATGAAGCCATTAGAAATAATGAGGCAGAGATATAGGAACCAATCTGGAAGGACGTTATGATACAGTGCTAATCAAAAAAAGGAATTTACAAAGCAGATAGCATTATCTCAAATCTAAAAAAAAAAACATTGGGTTGAACCATGGTAATAGTTGATATTTTATAGTTGACCATTTTATATGGTTCATTATATATATATACACACACACATATATATATATACGTATATGTGTTTATATGTACACAGATATACATACACATACTCACATTGCATAGAAATATGTATATATATATAAATTTATAAGAAAAATAACCTGAAAAAATGTACTTTAAATTGTCAACAGTGGGGGTAAACCAGATTTTTAGTATCTGTGTTACACATTTCTATGTCTTTAATTTTTTATAATGAGCTTGTATTACTTTAGTGATCAGCAAAAACAAATGATAATAATAAAAGTCACATAGATATAACTTTTTAAAAAAGACCAAACTTTTGTCCCTCAGCGTTGCAGAGGGACGGATCTGGGCAGTGAACCAGGATTGGGCTGGTGCAAATTCTAAGGTAAATTTTGACCTGGAAATGCTAAGGTTCATCTGAAATACCCCAAGCCTGAGTGAAGTTCAGCCACGGCGCTTGAAGCAAACATACCTGTAAAATTTTGGAGTAACTGATCACAATAAGCAGTCCTGGTACCAAGAAGTTCAAAGTAACAAATGACACATCCCAGGAGATTTCTCCGGCAATGCTGGGCCAAACCAGTGTGCAAACCGGAATTTCCTAGTTACAAAAAGGAAGAGAAGGTCATTTAATGCTGGCTTTTTATTTGGCCTTTAGCTCAGCCCCAGGTGGGGTTACCTGGCACTGTTACAATGTTGTGTTACCCTGTTGTGTTTTGCTGTTACACAACTGGTATGACAAGAAACCCCCGACTCCCTTCCATTGCCCACACAACCCCACTTACAAGTCATTCCCCTCTGACCCTCAGAATCACCATAATTATTATTCCCATTCTCCAAGGGAGGCACGTGGGCCTCAGGGTCCCAGGCTGGAAAGACCCAGAGTCAGTTCCCAGGCATGGCTCCAGGTCCAGCGCTCTTTCCACTTCCCTGGGCTGAGCTGCAAAGAGCCCTTGAGCCTTCTCTTCCAAGACCTTCATTTTACAGGGGAAAAATCTGACCCCTGAAAGTTTACATAGATTGGAAGTGATGTGCTACACGCAAACATATAAAACCTGGAGTGAGGTGTGCCTCTCCTCCAGGGGAGAATGCAACAGCCCCAGAGTGAAGGTGCAGCCACGGCCATCAAGATGTAAAACCACTGGATGGGGCAGAAGAGCATGCAGGTTTGTGACCTTGCTGCTGTCACTACGTTGCGTTGAATTCAAATGTTTGACACTAACTACAAACCCCGAAACATGTCCCCAGACCTCACTGGATAGTTACTAAGCTGCTGCAACAATTTTTTCCAATGAACAAACAGGTCAATGACAAGAGATCTATTTATCCTCCCAAACACGAATCTCCAGCGCCTGCTTGACTATAGGACAAAACTCTTTAGAAAACAAGAGCCCTACACACTTCTGGACACATAGAACAGATTTTTTAAGAGCATATTCTGTGTAAAAAGACCACGTTATTGATTTCTGGTGGACAAGGCATCTTAACCACAGTCCATAAGCAGTATCATTATTCATAGCATCATTCATTCATTCATTCATTGAACCAATATTTATTGAATGCTATACTAAGCAAAGGCAAAGAATTTTTATCATTTCCCAACGTGTATCATAATTGCATGGTCAAACTCAAAATAGAGTCAAATAATCACTCCTTTTCCTATTCAGTATCTAAAATTCTCTGAGCATTTATTCTTTGCCAGGAAGCACTTTACATACATTATCTCATGGAATGTTCATCACAACCTTATTGAAATGCATAGTTATTTTTCCCATTACACAGAGGAGGAAGCTAAAGCTTGGAAATTTCCTCCTAAAATAATAGTCTAAAACCCTAAAGATGTAGTCCTTTTTAGTCATCTCCAAAGAGATGAGTGGTTATAGAGGGTATCCCAGAACCTACCATAACCGCTAAGGCAAGTCAGGCAGGGAAGAATGCTTTAGTTATATTTGTACCCTGAGAGGGAGCTGGGGGTGAGAATGTTGCTTCCTTTTCCTGTTTTGTTTAGACAGTTTACAAATGCACTGGACATTCTAAAAACTTGTTCCTTCATCCCCACCCCCACTGTGCACACCGGATGGAATAAAGTTTATTAGAGCTTTCTACATTTTGGTGATTAGAAAGAAATTTGTGTCTCTCAAGGATCTTCTGAATATTGACAGTGCAGTGACCACAGCTCTTTGGGAAATCCAGGTAGCCTATGCTTGTACTCAGACCTCCACCCACCAGAGACCCCTTATTCCAGTGCATTGGGTGGGCAACACAGATCAGCAGAAATGTTGAAGCAGCAAACAGAAGAAACAGACTCCAGCCCTGAGTGTGACTTAGTCTCTAATTCTTTTTTTTTTTTGCGGTATGCAGGCCTCTCACTGTTGTGGCCTCTCCCATTGCGGAGCAGAGGCTCCGGACGCACAGGCTCAGCGGCCATGGCTCACGTGCCCAGCCGCTCCGCGGCATGTGGGATCTTCCCGGACCGGGGCACGAACCCGCGTCCTCTGCATCGGCAGGCGGACTCTCAACCACTGCGGCACCAGGGAAGCCCAGTCTCTAATTCTTATGCTTGTGATGGGAAAAATGTACAGGGAGGGAGGGCAGAGAAACAGATGACCCCAGAAGCATTTCTTAAAACCCCCAAGAACTCCCAACTCTTTCTGAAAACCCTCTCCAGAATGTCTGCCTAGCCCTCTCCAGGCTTAACAAGATTTTGTAGAAGACTGTGTAATGATAGAGCAAGGTGTTCTCTCTATATTAGAGACAAAAATATAGATCCTTAAATAATCTGCCTGCATTAGCCTCGTATTGTTGAAGAAAATGTGTAGGTGTGAATGAAAAGGTATCTATCCACACACTCACACACACAGGCATAGAAAAGACTGGAAAGATACACTCCAGAAAATTAAGTGTCGGGCTTCCCTGGTGGAGCAGTGATTAAAATCCACCTGCCAATGCAGGGGACACAGGTTCAAGCCCTGGTCCGGGAAGATCCCACATGCCGAGGAGCAACTAAGCCCGTGCACCACAACTACCAAGTCTGCACTCTAGAGCCCACGAGCCACAACTACTGAAGCCCATGCGCCACAACTACTGAAGCCCATGCGCCTAGAGCCCGTGCTCTGCAACAAGAGAAGCCACTGCAATGAGAAGCCTGCGCACCGCGACAAAGTGTAGCCCCCGCTCACCGCAACTAGAGAAAGCCTGCGCGCAGCAACGAAGACCCAACACAGCCAAAAATAAATAAATAAAAATAAATAAATTTATAAAAAAAAATAAAAAGGAAATTTGAAAACCAAAAGTGCTGGGCCTGCTTTGTTACTGAGCTACAGAAGCAGAGCTGGCTGAGCCGATAACAGTGTCCTTTAATCTATTTGTCCAACCACTCGCTGACTCAAGCCATGGTGACTAAGCCACTGTGAGGCTACAGTGAGGATGCGCAAGGAGGCTATGCTACAGTCAGGGAGGGAAAAAAGCACTAGGAAACTTCAGTACAGAGCGGCAAGCCCAGAGAGCTATAGGTGATGGGATCGTGGAGTCACTGGGAAAGCGGCATCCAGGAGGGGTTGCGTCAGCTGTGCGTGGAAGGATGGGGCTTCAGTCAAGGGAATGGGGAAGCTGGAGCTCAGTGTCTGGACCAGAAAGGATGTAGACGGGAGGCCACGTACAGTGGTGTGAAGTGTGGTGGACCGTGACTGGTGTTCCCATCCCGAGCTCCACCTCTCCCCAGCAGTCTCAGCCATTTCCATGGCGGCTTTTTGCAAATGCTGTTGCAATCTCCTCTTTCCAGCCCAGTCTTCTCCTGAACCCCAGACTGGCCCCACTGCCCTGAGTGCATCTCTATAGGATGCCTCACAGGCACTTCTAGCCTCCAGTGTCCCACCCCAAAGATTCCACCTCCTGCATCATCAACTCCGGGCACGGAGCCGCCATTTTCCAAGCTGTCAGATACCTGAGTGCTGGCCTTCCACCTTCTTCTTCCCTCTCCACTCAGAGGGAACTCCTAGGTTCTGCCTTAATAGCTATCCAACCCACCACAAGCTCGTTCTCACTGCTCCCCCTCCCCCCACAGACCACAGACCGGGCCATCTCTCACCTCCTAAGTCCCAACGCCCTAAAGGGTGTGTAACTGGCCCTTCTCTAGTTGACCCCCACCAACCCTTCCAGCACCATCTCTTGCCAACATTGTGGGCTATCTCCTCTGCCTGTGATGTCCCTCCAGTCCCCCACGTCACTCATTCTTTTCCAGGAAGACTTTCCTGTGGATGGGGGACATCTATCTACAGGCACTGCTCAAGTGCTGACCCCTCCCCGCACTGGCTAACTCATTTGCAAATGCCACCTGATTCCAGCTGTTTCCGGTCAGCTTCTCTAATGACTCTTCCTGGAATACCCTTGGGAACACCTTTGTAAATAGTTCTCCCCACCCCACCTCTTCAAACAAAATGGAAGACTTCAAAGTCATTTTAAGGAACTAGGAATCCTAGTTATATATCTCCTCTCCTATCAGCTTCCCAGCAGAGAAGAAAGAACATACCCATGGCAAGAGATGGACTTTCCTGTATCTTAAAAGTATCCTCTAATATTAACAAATGTGAGGAAACTTGTCTGTCTCCTCAGCCAATCCACATTCAGTAGGGACACGACGGCATTATTGGCCTGGTATTAAACTGGGGCAGGGCAGAGCAGTGGGACCAAGCGCTCCTCCGGAAGTGTGAACTCATGGGCGAGGCACCAGGAGGAACAGACAGACCCCAGCTAACTTCTGCTTCCATCCTTTGCCCATTCTGTAACTACAGGCATCTTCTCCTTCAGAAAATAAACAAGAGAACACCAACTCGTGGGGTT
This sequence comes from Phocoena phocoena, assembly GCF_963924675.1. Lineage (NCBI taxonomy): Eukaryota > Metazoa > Chordata > Mammalia > Artiodactyla > Phocoenidae > Phocoena > Phocoena phocoena. The sequence goes on from NC_089234.1 coordinate 33,211,102, forward strand.
ACTGTGGGGTTACCGAACTGTGCAGGGTCTGGGACCAGAATCTGCGTGATCCACAGGCCCCTCCTTGAAGAGAAGGACGGTGTCTTGGTCGTGTGGCTCACGGCGGGGGCAGGAGGGAGGGGTGCTCAGTAAGTGTTTGCAGAATCAATGGGCAGCACACTCTGACCGGGGTGGACAGTCCTCCCCACCTGCCAATGAGGGTCACGCCCCACCAGGGCCACAGCATACACAGGCAGGAATCCCACTGGCAAAGGCTGAGCTGACCCGGCTGAGATGTCTAAGTTGCTAGGATGTGTCCACCCTCTTAAAATGGCAGTCTTTTATTTTACCGCAATCAGAAGAATTGTACTGTTTGAAAAATGTTTAAAATATTTATAACCAAAGATAAGGAAACTAATAATAGCTGGCAACTCTTGAGCGCTTAACTGTGTGTGTGCCAGGTGTTAGCTCATTCACTGAACTTCCGTCCCCACAGTAATCCTATAAGGTTAATACTGTTATTGTGCCCATTTGGCAAATGAGGAAAGTGAGGTATAGAGAGATGAGACCACTTGCCTCTGGCTCACAGCTCCTAAATGGCAGAGATGGGATTCACTCAGAACGTCTGACTCCAAAGCCTGCATTCCTAATACCAAATTATTTAGCATTTTCTAGTCTGTCTATCATTTCATCTAAGTTTGAAAGAGTCTAGTCACCTTGACTGCTTGGAACTCACTGCCCAAATGGACAAAGGTAATCATGTTCTTGGGGGTTTTTTGTGGGGGGAGCTCAGATAAACAGAAAACTCTGAGAGGCACTGTTTCCCCGGGCCGGTGCTCCTTGAGGGGAGGAAGCCAGCAAGCGCCTGGGTTTAGTTAGTTCTCTCAGCTGGTGGTTTGGGTAGGAAAATGTCCCCCCATCCAAAACCTCCATATTTAGTGTCCAAGTAGGAGCGGGCAGGCAGAATCTACAGCCAGGAAGCTGGGAGTAGAGGATTGAGAAAACAAGCATTTGCTAATTTTAAATGTGAGTCTCAATTCAGTCTAGACTAGATCCTTCTCTGTCTCTTTTCTTTCAGTGACCCCACCCCCTCCCCCCTGCTATTTCTCAGTCTTTTCAACTTATTTCTTTAACTGCAGAGCCTCACTTGGCCCACCTATAAAGTAAGATGTTTCCTACATATTCAGGTCATGGCCCTTGAGGAACCAGGAGTTTTCTGTTTGTTGGCTTACTGGCAGGTGTGGATATGTGTGTGTTGGGGGCTGAGGGGCAGGTAGGGGAAAAGACAGAGGATGGAGAGCTGGAAAGGACTGTCCCAGTTTTTCCTTACAAGCTCCCCGGCCCCACCTCTACTAATTTCAGGGAACAGGGGTCCTGCAGCCAGCTCACCTGGCCCCTCATCTTCTGAGATGCTGTGCGGACCCATTCTCTCCCAGTGGCTTTCCCCATATCCCTCTCCAAAGGCTCTTAAGACCAAGGAGGTGTTTCTGCATTGAAACAAGAGGGGTCTGTGAGCCCAGCCCCAAGGGGGACTGGAGGGAAGACCACCACAACACAGACCTCCACGGAAGCACCTTACGGTAAAACTGTAGTCATTCTGGAAGTGCTGTGTAGGGCTCCAACCTCCACAGATGCCCTACCTGAGGTAAAATACAGAGTGGCAAGGCACGGAAGGTCCTGCATCTGTGCGAAGGCCTTCTCACTCTAACAACCCCCGTGTCCACGTCAGCAAGAAGTTTTAGTCTGGGTTTTTGGCTGGGAGGTAACAATAGCCTCATTTTTCAGTGTTATTTTCCAGTTAAGTAAGAGTGTACCTAAAACAGTTGTAAAAGGGGGAGGCACAAAGATACCTGTCTGGAAACATAAGATATCCTTAAGGTATGTTCTATGTGTTTTAATTCCCTGAGTTCTGTGAAATCCCTCAAGTCTGTGAAAAATACAGAAACACTGTAACTCAGTGACAGAATAACTTAAAAAAGTCAAAAGACAGATGGCAGAATCCCAGCCCCCCAGAGGCTTTTCGGTTTGATTTGTGTTAAAAACTATATATATATATATATATATATATATATATATATATATATATATATATATATATATATATCACACAGGATGCAGACTTCTCTCCCCAGTGAAAGGCCTGTGTGAGAGACCAGTCTGGGAAACGTCCAGAGAAGCCCACTTCTGCATTCACGTCAGCCTACGTTCACCTTCATAGCTAGAAGCCTTCCCCCCTCCCTCCCGGCCCTCCCACCCCTTCTGGTCACTGCTTAGGGCTCTCTTTGGGACTGTGATTTCTGCTGGGAGGGCCCACACTCCTTCCTAGGGCCAAGGAAGTGTCCCACGGCCAGAAAACCAGCGACTGCTGTCATAGGGAAAAGGAACGGGGCGGAGAACCCAGCCTCGGGCAGACACTCCAGGAGGCTGAGCCTCGAGACTCGCGCCTTCCCGTGGGGCGTACGTACCTCTGTCCCCGGCCCTCCCCGCGAGGCCCACAGAACCTAACACCGCGATAACAGCCAGAACCGCCGGCCACTGTCGAGGTCAGGTGTCCCAGGTGAATCTCCGCGCGCAAACCCTGCAGCGGCGCCACAGGGCAGCAAAGAGAACAAACCTGCGCCCGCAATTTTGTACCGCGGGATAGGAATAGCCTCGAGCCAATGTCATGAACTGTGCGCAGAATCTTTTTTAGATCCTGGACCCCCGTAATGATCCTAATGACAACTCTGGGTGCGCTGCCCAGAATAACGCTTATGGGCTCAGCCTCTGGAATCTTCGGAACATTTGGGGCGCCCAAGATACTCTGAAGCCACTCTTCATTCAAAGCTCCCAGGGTAAGATCCCATGGTCTAGTCTAATCTTTCCGTCTTGCAGTTGGAAAAACTGAGGCTCCGGAGGGGAAGTCACAGCCCCGCTAGAGGCAGCACTAGGTCCGGGGTCTCTGGGTCAACAAAGCCCTTTCTCCCCGGCCCATTCACACACACCTGCCCGCGATTCTCAAAGCAGGACCCTCATCCGGCCCGCACTGAATCTGCTGAGCGCGATCTTAGCTCCTCCTCGCGCTAAGGCTGAGACACGCTGAGCAAGTTACTCTCTGTGTACCTTAGCTTCCTCACCTGTAAATAGGTGTGATAATAAGAGTACTAAGAGAAAGCAGAATTTACTATAATGTGATCAGTCATTCCCGGTCCCCTAGTTCGGTCTGTCTGGCCGCTAAGCCCCTTACTCCATTAATCTCTCAACAGTCAGTGCACTTTACAGGCACTACGGGGGCTCCACTTACAACGTTTTGGAGGGCGTTTACGAGATCTACATCGTAGGGTCACAGTGAAATTTCACAGATAAAACTTAGTGCCGCGCACGGTGACACAACGATTAAATGCAGCAAACGGCCTATTATTGTTTTGTTGTTTTTGTTAATGACTATCCCAGATCACCGTTTCCGGCACAACCCGCCTGGCAGCCTTTCCCGGACACCTGATCCGCGTGCACACCCCGGCGCTCACCTCGTCGGCGCCGGAGAACCGCTGCTGGACGACGCGGAAGAAGATGCAGAGGGGCAGCGCGGCGAACGCCGAGTAGCCCCAGATAAGCGCGAGCAGCGCGGCCCGCGCCCGCCGCCCCGGGCGCCGCACGCCGCGCTGCAGGCGCACGATGCACACCATGCGCTCCAAGCTGACTGCCGCCAGCGTCAGGATGGTGACGCTGCCGCTAAGGGTCATCACGTAGAAGAGCAGGTGGCAGGCACCCGGGCCCAGCACCCAGGCCTCTGTCCAGCGCACGGCCAGCACGGGCGGGATGGCGCTGGTGAAGAGCAGGTCCGCGCAGAAAAGGTTGAGCACCAGGCTGGCTGTGGTGCCGCGGCGTCGTCGGCGCGCTACCAGCACCAAGGCGCACACGTTGCCCAGCAGCGACACCGCGAAGATGAGTGCCAGCACCACAGTCTCCACGGCGCTCAGCACCAACCGGTGGTCGCCCTTGACATCGGAGAAGAACGGGAAGCGGGTGCGGTTGGTCCGCTCCAGGCTGCGCGCGGGCCCAATGCCCGCCGCCTGCGCGCACTGAGAGGACATGCCGGGCACACCGCGGCCCGCAGCCGTCTGCGAGCGGGCTCATCTGGGAGGTGACTGAGTGCGAAGGCGGGGAAAGAGGGAGGGAGACGGTTGCGACATCTCCCCTCTGGCCCCCTCCCGCCTGAGCAGCGCCGGCGCTGGGCGTTGCGAGCTAAGCCTGGGGCGCGCGCGGGAACGAGGAAGTACCGGCAACGCCGGCTGGAAACACCCAGGCTGGGAGGGAGGCGGCAGCCCAGGCAAAGGCTGCTCTCGGGCCGATTAGGAGCGCCCGAGCGGCCCGGAAACCCCACCTAGCGAACCCCCAGAAACCCCCCAAGGCCTCCCCAGCCCCCTTCATCCTCCAGGGGCACCCGGAGGATGACCGTAATCCACTGATTTAGCTAAAACTGATTTAGGAGTGCCGGAGTTGGACCTGTGATCGCAAAATGTGAGATCATTTTGGCCTGTGCTTTTCAGGCTTCGCCAGAGAAGTCTCACAGGTCTGCGGATAAATCCTTGCAATGGGCCCAGATCTTTTTGGGGGGCAAGGGAACCAGTTGTTTATCATTGCTTAGTAACATGTGACTGGGTAGACTGGTTCATCTCTCTGTGCCCTTGTTTTTTTAAAATCTATAAATGGACATAATATCTCATTGGGTAATTGTGAGGATCATATAAAGGGATTCACACTTGGCACACAGTAATTGCTCACGAAACTTCATCAATTATTACCATAATTAAAATCCATGTAAATTCAGTGTTCTGAACAAAATATAAAATGCTTTAATGTAAAAAGAGTGGGCCCCCCAAAATCTTGAATAAACTTAGCACCCCGGAAAGACAGACACTCCAAATGCACACACAGGTGGTGAATGCGCCTCTGGCACCCCAATTTAAAAAGCAATGGACAATCCAGTCCCCTTACAGATGAGGAAACTGAGGCACAGCAAGAAGTGACTTGTCCAGGGTGGCCCCTGGTTAGTAATAAAAGGCCCTGACCCAGATGTTTCCACCACACCCCTGCTGTCTAGTTTTCTGTTATGGTAAATTAGACAGAGAATGAAAGTATGCTTGTGGCCCTAAACCCAGTGACCACATCCCTGGCCAGACACCGTCCCACCATGCACACCCTCACCGTCTTCCCCTTTGCCATGCTACCAGGTCATCTGTCTTGTAATCATCTCTGTGTATTTATTAAAAATTTGGTGTACCAGCCTTGAGGTGCTCTCTGGCACGGGGGTGGGGTGCATTTGTGTTTGCTTATCACTGTGGCATTTGGGGTCTGAGTTGGCAATGTGACCTCTGACCTGAAGGGCAGACTGCATGTCAGTGAGAGATGTTCAACTTGAACCTTGACTAAATTCAGGTAGTAAAAGAGAAGCAGTTTTCTTCCCAACACAGTTGATAAAGGGCAAGAGATTGAAATAAAGGTAACTCAAGTGGGATTTGGTAACACATGTGCGTGCAAGTGCCATGGAGACAGGAAGAGGTTTCCCCAGAGTGGACAACCAGAGTGGGGTCTCTGTGCTAGAAAGCCTTCTTCATCATTACCCTCCAGAGTTCTCCCAATGGCAAAATGGTGAGTACAGATGTTCCCAAACTTTCTCCTTTCACATCACCTTCATGGCACCTGTAGGCCAAAAGAAATACCCAACAGTTCCATTTATTAAGCAGCTGGGTCCAAATAACTTGACGTTATGTCCTAACAACTTAGTAGCCATCTGGGAAAACAATAAATGAATGAATTTTTAAAATAAAATTTTCATCTTTCTTAAATAATGACTTCCTAAAGGGACGGGTGTCCCTGTTGAGCTCCACAAAGCTGGGAATTGGAGGGACACTGCCACTCTCATCTCCTGCTCCACACTGATCTCCATGTATTCGCTTTCCATCACAGTAACCCCTGAAAACCCAGATTTGTCAATGGGTTTAATGTTGAAACTGTGAAAAACCCAGAGCTAGAAGTCCATGTGGGGTTCGGTGAACGTTCAGCAGCACTGTGTTTCCTGGGACCCCCAAGCACACATGGACAGTGGTTAGAACACAGGCACGGACACTCGCCTGCCAGGACCCGAATCCTGACTGTGCTACTCAGTGTGTGACCTTGGGCAAGTTATTTTAGCTTTAAGTGTTTCAATCTTCCCGTGTATCAAAAGGGTGTAATAGAGCTTCCCTGGTGGCGCAGTGGTTGAGAGTCCGCCTGCCGATGCAGGGGACGCGGGTTCGTGCCCCGGTCTGGGAAGATCACACATGCCGCGGAGCAGCTGGGCCCATGAGCCATGGCCGCCACTGAGCCTGCACATCCGGAGCCTGTGCTCCGCAATGGGAGAGGCCACAACAGTGAGAGGCCCCTGTACAGCAAAAAAAAAAAAAAAAAAAAAAAGGGTATAATAACAGTACCACCTCACAGGGTTTAGGGGGATTAAATGATGTTCCTACCTGTAACACACTTAGCATAGTTGTCATCCAGGGGACACTGGGTCAGGCTCCGTGCTCAGCACTGTGTGTGGACTTAATGGCTGACCACACATCCCTGTTGCTGAGACAGTCTCAGGTTATGAGATTATTATTAGAACCCTCTTTCGCTCTCAAATTGCTCTGGTTTGGAAGATAAATCATGTGGTAGCCTACCTTTATGTTTTTTGGGTTTTGGTTTTTTTGCGGTACACGGGCCTCTCACTGTTGTGGCCTCTCCTGTTGTGGAGCAAAGGCTCCGGACGCGCAGGCTCAGCGGCCATGGCTCACGGGCCCAACCGCTCTGCCACATGTGGGATCTTCCCGGATCGGGGCACGAACCCGTGTCCCCTGCATCATTGGCAGGCAGACTCTCAACCACTGCGCCACCAGGGAAGCCCTACCTTTATGTTTTGTAACTCATTCAGTGCTCCTCCAGGTTGCAGGCACTAAGATTTGAATCTGAGCAGTCTGATTCCAGGGCCCCTGCTATTAGCCACTAGAGCAGTGCTTCTTACCTGGGGGGAGATTTTAGACACACACACCCTCCACCACAGAGACATTTGGTAGTATCTGGAGACATTTTTGGTTGTCATACTAGAGGATTGCTACTGGCGTCCAGTGGGTAGGGGAGAGGCTAGGGGTGTGGCCGAACATCGTGCAATGCACAGCACAGACCGACAACAAAGAATTGTCCAGCCCCACATACCAATGGTGCTGAGACTGAGAAACCCTGTCCTCTTGAGGCCTCAGCAGACTTTACTGCTTACTATTGATTTCTGTTGTGAAGTCCCACCTTGTGGCAAAAGCCAGAAATGTAATTATTTTCCCGGTAGGAGTTTCACTGCAAACTCTATAAACCCTTTAACCAACTCACTGGTGAAGCTCAGCTTTGTGCTGTGGCCCTAGGTGGCCAAGGCTGCGAAATCCCCTTAGTCCATGGGGCCAGGTACAGAGTCACCAGGGTGGATTGACATCACATGTCCCTTGGAGACAAGACAATAGGAAACCACAGACTGAGCCCTTGTTGTGAGAGTTGTATTCACTGCTTATGGCCATTAATTACTGTTAGTGTTAGTATCATGCTCCCTTGCCTCTTCCACTCTAAGATAAAATGGTAAAAATGGAGACGAGGATCCACCAAATATAAAAATGGACAGTCTAGTTTCTGAGCTAAAGAGGAGGGGACTTTTTCTGTGTGTGGTTTTCTTAATTTCCCTCTGGAAAAACTTTCATAAAGTTTGTATGAAAATGCTTTCCAGCCTGCAGTTTCCTCTCCAAACTTCTCTGTGGGTAGTCTATGGATCATCTATTTACCTATATATCTACATCTATCGGGTCTGAGACATAAGTCCCTGCAGAGGTCAGAGTATCTCCTTGCAAAATTAGGATCTATTCTGGAGCAGAGTGCAAAGGGCGCTTATCCCTGCGTAAACACTTAAACACTTAAAGTCTCCCTCCTGCCTCCGCTCCTCCCATCCTATCAAAGCGGGCTCCCACAAGACCTCAGGCCAAGCTGCCCTGAGTGTTCACAGCTGAGTGACCACCTCGGCCAGGCCAGCAGGGCGCAGGGAGGGCCATCTCTTGCTTCTACTCCAAGGAGGCCCAAGGGCACTGAGTGGCCTTCGGGCACATGCAAAGTGGAGGGCATGAGAGCCAGGGCAGGTATCTGTCAATGAGATCTGGTGGCCCAGCCATACCTAACACATGCCATGCTTTATAAAAATTAGAAAAGTGAGCAGACACTTAGGAAAAGGCAAGGTGGATGCAGCCGAGGCTCTGAGCCTGGGGAGCAGGGCCTCGCTGGGTTTCGGCCTCCGCATGCACCCCTCAGGTGGGTGTCCTTGGCAGGGTTTGCAGGCTTGTGCCGCAAGCTCATCCTGCCACTTGTTGGTGGTCCCTGCTCCAGCCCTCAGATCCCCCCTCATACCTATCACATAGGGGTTGCTGACTGGATAAAACTGTGTGCTATCAAGCCAACCATTTGCCTGGGGACTGTCCTCAAGCTCACTGTTGTGGGAATCTCGCCTGAGGAGATGTAGGGGTCAGCCTTATAGCAACTGCGAGGACTGAGATGTACAAAGAGGGGCTGGCGCCGGGCCTGATGGTTGGAGTCCTAGTGTGACGACACTTGGTTTCCTGAGGCATACAAAGAGGGAGCCTTTCCAATGCATTTCTTTCCTGCTTGAATTGGCTAGAATTAACTCCTGTCGCTTGTCACCGAGATGCCTAATCTTGGAAGATCCGCCTCCCCAAGGCTTGTTGCTTTAAAGATGGTCTTTATTTCAATGGCAACCAGACTGCCTCTAAAAGGGATTTGGTGATCACCTTGCTCCATTTTTTTTTTTTTTTTTTTTGGCCGCACCACATGGCTTGTAGGATCTTAGTTCCCCAACCAGAGTTCAAACCCGGGCCCACTGTAGTGGAAGCGCAGAGTCCTAACCACTGGACCACCAGGGAATTCCTGCACCTTGCTCCACTCTTCCAAAAAGAAGCTGCAAATACAAATTTTTGTACTCAGAAAGGAAAGCAATTCAGAGAAGGTCCATTTCTACGGAAGTGGCAGCTTTTCTCCGTGGGCCCCTCTCAGTGAGGAGCCACAATGGCCAGTCTAGGAGGGAAAGTGGCCCACACGACGCACACTGATGGCTCCATCCTTACCACACGCCTGGCACCAGGCCAGGCCCTAGAAATGTGAAGACAGGGTGGGTGATGTCAGCACAGTCCCAAAGGAGCCTTCTGCAATCCAAGATGTGATTTCACTGAAATTCTGCATTTCCCAAGAAGACCATTGGCCAAGGTCTTAAACAGTATATTGCAAGATTTCTCTTGCATCACGTTTTTTTTTTTTTACTTCTTTATTCCTTCTATGTTTCTGATTATAAAACAGGAAGATTTGGAAAATGCAAGAAATAACTCAGAGAAAATAAACATAACCATCATTCTTCCATGCAGTGATAACCCCATGCAGTTTTGTCGTGTAGACTTCCAGTGTTTTTTCTGTGCATCTGAGGCTGTCTGTAGGCATACAGGTACTTTACAAACTGGGGGTCAGGGCGCACCCACTATTTTATAATATGGATTTTTAAAATTTCCTGAAACATTATTTTTCTGTTCTGTCCTTCCGTTACCCCAATGCACATGGCTGCCCCATGATACACCTCTTACTGCCCAGAGCTTGGCTGCAGGTGGGGGACACACCCAACCACACAGTCTCCAACAATGGCTCCCAGAAGCCCGTCCTTGCTTCACTTTCCACTGGTCTAAAGTGAAACAAGAAAAATATAGACTACATAGTTTTTTATGGGGCTAAGTACATCCACTTTTAATTGTAAGGTTGTGTTCTGCTGACTTTTATGCTAAACTTCTTTTTTTTTTAGGACAGAGTATTTTTAAAAAAGAAAAAACCCTAAGGGGCTTCCCTGGTGGTATAGTGGTTAAGAATCTGCCTGCCAATGCAGGAGACACGGGTTTGAGCCCTGGTCCGGGAAGATCCCACATGCCGTGGAACAACTAAGCCTGTGCACCACAACTACTGAGCCTGTGCTCTAGAGCCCACGAGCCACAACTACTGAGCCCATGTGCCACATCTACCGAAGCCCATACACCTAGAGCCCGTGCTCCCAACAAGAGAAGCCACCATGATGAGAAGCCCACGCACCAAAACAAAGAGTAGCCCCCACTCGCCACAACCAGAGAAAAGCCCGCGTGCCGCAACGAAGACCCAATGCAGCCAAAAATAAAATAAAATAAATTAATTTTTAAAAAATAAAAAGAAACAACCCCATGTAAAAAGGTTGACCTATGTAAAAACCCTATGAGACTTATCGAGATTTATAATAGAAAAAAATTATCCCGACCTGTGAGGTCCTAAAAGCCAGGAACTTCTGCTCCAGGACTCCAGGAGAACTCAGTCCAGGCACACAAGCCCAGACCATGACTATAATAAGGATGCATGGATTTATACAAGAAAAGACCTCCAAATTTAAAAAAACCTTTCATGTTCATGCTCTTATCTCCTCCTGAGGACTGCTATCCAGGGCAGGTAGTGTAGTCTCTCATTCTACAGATGAGGCAGCAGAAGGGCTCAGCAGGGCAAAGGGAGAGGGTCCAGCTCACATGGCTGGTTAGGCCCAATGGAGTAGACCCAAGTTCCTGACTCCCATCCCAGTGACCTTGGATGGGATCTTCTCGGAGCCACAGCTTTGAGGTGACGCTGGCTCCCACTCAGAGTAGAGATGTGCAGTTGCAGAATTGAACTTGTTGGAACATTCTGGAATTCCTCTTCAGGAGACACAAAGTTACAATGCACTTAAGTGGCCAGAAACCCAGGCCTGGGAGTTTCTGCTGCTCCTGCTGCTCCTGCAGAGATGCAGCCACAAGCCCAGCGATGAACTTTGGCAGGAAATGCCTGATCATATGGGCGGCAGCCTCCAAGGTTGGGTGATTGTTTCTGTAGCATACTGGGACGAGTGACATCATGCCTCTATACCTCTGTTTCCTCATCTATAAAATAATAATCACAGGCCCATGTAAAGATAATGACTGTCAGGTCTTTAGCACAGGGCCTAGCACAGAGTAAGGACTTCATAATTGTACAACTGTGTTATTGTTTTCAGCACCTGACACATAGTGGATGCTTAAAAATATTTCTGGGCTTCCCTAGTGGCGCAGTGGTTGAGAGTCCACCTGCCGATGCAGGGGACACGGGTTCGTGCCCCGGTCCGTAAGATCCCACATGCCACGGAGCGGCTGGGCCCGTCCCGTGAGGCATGGCCGCTGAGCCTGCGCATCCGGAGCCTGTGCTCCGCAACGGGAGAGGCCACAGCAGTGAGAGGCCCACGTACTGAAAAAAAAAAAATATATATATATATATTTCTGATAATGGAGTAATTAAATAGATGAATGAATAAATGAATGAATGAAAATGAAATTTTGAGCTTTTGTGTGTCGTCCAGATACCTCTCTGCTGTCTAAGGCTTGGTCCTTGGGAGTGTGAAATGTGTGGACAGCTAGGAGGGGAGGGAGTGATCCATCACCATATCAGTGTTCTCTCCAACCACCTACCCCACCCGCCAAAAAAGGAGACAGAGAGGAAATTAACAAGCAGGGCTAGAGGAGAAGACAGAAAAGAGAAGGAAATTTTGAGAGAAGGATCATTGATGTAGGACATGTTCTGAGCATAGGGTTCTTCCTTTGCTGGGAAATGTGGGCCCAGGTGATATAGGTCCCCAAAGGAGAGAAGACTCATGTCAGGGAGAGGGGGAGTCCAGTGAGGGCCGAGTCACCAAAGCTGAGACCCCGCGGAGGTGCTGGGAAGACACACAGGCCCTGCGTGGTGCACTCAGCGGTCTGTTCCCTCTGTGCTCTGTTCACCTGCCAGAGGCTGATGGACAGCCTCTCAGGAAGAGCTTCACGGGGTAATGAAAGGGTCTTGGTACATCAGGGCCCTCAGAGGCTAGTGAGCTGGGTCTATGGCCATACACAACAGAGAGAGTAAGCACCCCGTTCAGAAGCGGTGTGCTCCTTCGCATAGCCATCGCCCTCTGGGACCTCAGCTCCTTCTCTCACAACTGAAGATGCTAAACAAAATAAGCTCTAGAAACCTTGCCAGCCAGGGTCTTGTGGCAGTCTGGGGAGGCCTTGAAAAGCTGCTCCACACTGCCCCCTCGTGGCATCTGGCTACAGTGACCATTGTCCCTCAAAGCTCAGGTGTCCATCCATCCATCTATTCATCCATCTTTTCTTCTCTCCATTCAAAAACACTAACAGGGGGACTTCCCTGGTAGCGCAGTGGTTAAGAATCCGCCTGCCAATGCAGGGAACACGGGTTCGAGCCCTGGTCCAGGAAGATCCCATATGCCGTGGAGCAACTAAGCCTGTGCACCACAACTACCGAGCCTGTGCTCTACAGCCCGTGAGCCACAACTACTGAGCTCGCACGCCACAACTACTGAAGCCCGCATACCTAGAGTCCGTGCTCTGCAACAAGAAAAGCCACAATGAGAAGCCTGCACACCGCAACGAAGAGTAGCCCCTGCTCACTGCAACTAGAGAAAGCCTGCCCGTAGCAACGAAGACCCAACGCAGCCAAAAATAAAAATTAATTAATTAATTAATTTAAAAAAAAACCACACAGGCACTCTGCCAGTTGTTGAGGACACCATAGCAAATGATATATAGTCCCTGTCCTAAAGGGAAACTCACAAAACATAGATAAATATGGGACCACTGAGTGGATATTGCGATAGGGTCTTGGATGAAATGTCATGGAGATAGGTGGGACTAGTAGCTGACCCTCCTGGAGGACTCAAGCAGGATGCAGAGAGGAGCTGATCGGTCATTCAACAGACAAGCACTGAGTGACGTACAGAAATGAATTGGGGTAGGGGTGAGGCAAGTGCATGAACATCTCTAGAAGGGGGAGGGCATACGTGGAAAAGCCAAGGAACAAGCGAGTCAGTCCCTACCCAGGGTTTCACCTCGCCTTGTCCAGACTTGTGGGTTCTTAACAGACACGGTCACCTGGAGTGTGGGGCAGGGACTGATCCGGGGCATTGCCCTTAATCTGCTTTCTGGGCTTTTCTAAGGGAGAAACCCATTAGAGCAGTTTTTCAACTCTCTCCCCGCAGATGGGGTTCCATCTGGGATAAGAATCAATGCTTAAAAAAAAATGACTTCTGTCTTTGCAACCTAGTTTTGGGAGCTGAATTCATCTCTGAGGCTGCTTTAACGGGCCTTTGCTTCTGCAGAGGGAAAACCAGAGCTGAGTCCTAAGGGGAGAGGATGTGACAAATCAGAGCCGAGTGCTCTGTTGCATTAAGAGAAAGCGTCATCCCCAGGGGCTTGGTGTATCTCTGAGGAGTGTATCAGCTCTTCGTTTCAGAGGCTGGGGGGAGAAAGAGCCCTGGGTGCACATCTGGAGTGGGGGCTGGGAGGCAGTAACGACCTGAAGGAGCAGAGCCGCGAGGAGAAGTGAGGACCAGGTGGTACTCGGAGCTGCGGGCTGAACGCAGCCAAATGAGGAGACTGGGCTCCTGCTGCCGGTGGGGGCTTGAATGATGGGTCTTTGGATTTTTAAGTATGAGGACACGGTGGAAAAGAGACCTTGAGACACAGATCACACGCCTATTTCACACACGTGTATGCACACACACACAATACAAAATACTGCTGGGGGATGTATACATACTTTATGGATGCCCTTTTGAACCCCATCCCGTAACTGGAAGATATCCCACATTGTGGGTCCTGCCTCCCCAAGGTCACAGGCTGATGCTGGTTTTCTCAGCTCCGTTGCAGCAAGGCATGTATCCTAGGCTTAGCCAATCAGACACCCCATGACAGACTTGGCCTCCAGGAGAGGACACGAGGGAGCTGGCGCTGCACAGAATCCATCTGGGGTGAGGGGTTTCCGGCACCCGGTGGCCAGCACCAACAGTGTGAGCAGAGCATGAAGTCTGTGCCCTGAGGTCCAGCCCCCAGACTGGGAAGTCTCCAAAACCAATTCTCTGCCCTCCTACCCCCACCTCGGAGATCTTGCAGGTTACATAACGCCTTTTCTGTTTAATGCAGCAGAGCGGGTTTTTATATGAATTTTGCTCCTTCTGTGCTAACATTTTTCTTAACCTCAGAGCCCTCTGACCTGGTGTCATCAGAGTCCCAACTCCCTGGGAAAACAACAGCCTTAACTGAGCATTGTTTGAGGGCAGGCACCAGGTCCTTCCTTTCTCTAACCACTGCAGGAACAGGCTGTGAGGCCTGGCTAACTTTCTCCTAGTTTACTTTCCCTCTCTCCAAGCTGCATTGCAAAATCAGCCCCTTCTGTCTTGCCAGCCACTTCACCTCCCCTTTCTCCTCCTCTCTCGAAGCTCCTGCTGTTTCTAACAATTTGCCAACTGAACGTTTTTCCAGGGCCCAGCATCACCTGGCATTGAGTGGGGACCCTGAGGGTGTGAGGGTGTGAGAAGGGAGGGGGAGGCGGGACCTGCTGTCAGAGCGTAAAGTAAGAAAGAGCAACTCCAGGTTGAAGTGGCTGATAGCGCTTTCTCTTTTCTCATAACTTAGGAATCTATTCTCTATATTTTTATGCATGGAGCAGTTTTCTTCTTTCTTTTGCAGGGGAGGGGGACTGAGGGGGATGAGATTTTTCTGAATTCAGTCTTTCCTAACTTGTTAAAAATAATAGGTGACATTTACTGCCCTCCTATGGGACAAGCACTTGACGTGATTGACTCTGTAAATCTCAGAAAACCCCGTGTGGGAGGTGAGCAGCCCTTTACTATTAATGTCCCCATCTTACAGCTAAGAAAACTGAGACCCAAGAGTATATTGTCAGAAATCTTGGTTGGGAACCCCACTCAAAATTAAACAAACTGGGACTTCCCTGGTGGTCCAGTGGTAAAGAATCTGCCTTACAACGCAGGGGACGTGGGTTTGATCCCTGTTCGGGAAACTAAGATCCGACATGCCGTGGGGCAACTAAGCCCCTGCGCCACAACTACTGAGCTCACGTGCCTAAACAAGAGAGGCTGCATGCCGCAAACTACAGAGCCCACGTGCTCTGGACCCCACGCACCACAACTAGAGAGAAGCCCACAGGCCGCAACAAAAGATCCGACGTGCTACAACTAAGATCCGACGCAGCCAAAAAATAAACAAATTAAATAAATATTTTTTAAAATTGTCTGCAGGGCTTCCCTGGTGGTGCAGTGGTTGGGAGTCCGCCTGCTGATGCAGGGGATGCGGGTCCATGCCCCAGTCCGGGAGGATCCCGCATGCCGCGGAGCGGCTGGGCTTGTGTGCCTTGGCCGCTGGGCCTGCGCGTCCGGAGCCTGTGCTCCGCAACGGGAGAGGCCACGGCAGTGAGAGGCCCACATACTGCAAAAAAAAAAAAAAAAAAATTGTCTGCATACTCTCTAAAAAAAATTAAACAAACAAACAAAAAAGAAGAAAGAGGAAGAGGAGGGGAAGAGGAAGGGGGAAAAGAAAGGGGAAAAGCCATGTTCTGGCTCAGGTAAGCAGAAAGGCCAGTAGGTGGATCTGGCTTTTAGACACACAGGATCCAGGAACACAAACAACTTGTCTGAGCTTCTGTCAGCCTCCTGACTCTCTTCTCTCAACTGGCCTGTTTCAGGCAGCTCATCCCCTAGTGGGAGCACAGAGGCCACAGTAGCTCTTGCCCACTTCCTACAAACTCAGAAAACTCTTTTCTAACACTTTTGGCAGAATTCCCAACGATGGCTCTCATTGGCTGGGTTGGGGTTACATGCCCATCCCTGGATCTGGACCAAGTCTGGGAAAGGGTAGGTTCTGCAGAGAAAAGTCAAAATGCTGAGACCAGAGAGATGGAGAAGGGATTCTGGGTAGGCTAAAGCCACAGGGGTCGGGGGTCCACAACATGAAAAGTGGATGTGCCAGTTCAAAGTCCGGTGTGACTTCAGCATCTGCTGTGACTTTATCTGAGGTCCACGAATGGCCCAGGAGATCTGGGCTCTAGTGCTGGTTTCATCACTAACTAGCTGTGTTGACCTTGCAGACTTATCACTTAGACCCTCATTTTCTCTTTTACAAAACAGAAATAATAATTCCTGTCCAATCTCCTTCATTGAATTGTTGTAGAAATCAAATTAGACCTTGAATTAAAAAGCACTTTGAAGAGTCAAATATAAGGTATTATATTATTCCTACATATACCTTCCGCTTGGTTTGTTGAAACTAGCTTAAAATCCTCTGTATTTTCCTAATTCCATTTCTGATTTTCCTTTTTAAAAATTCATTACAAAAGTAATACATACTATAACCTATTTTAAAATATAAGGAAGAAAAAAATAAAATAAAGGAAAAATAACCTATAATCCTCCCCATCCTTAAATAACTATTATTAACATTTTGGTATTATTCCTTTCTTGTCTCTTTTTCTGTGTGTATGGATACATGTATGGTTTTCTGTAATATAGATGGCATATATAATACAGTTTTAAAATCTGCTTTTTCCTATAAATCATGTTGTGAACATTTTACATGACATTAAATAGTTTTCTATAACATCAATTTAATGGCAGAAAGGTCTTTCATAGTTTAACAAAACACCTCTTGTTAGACATTTGGATTGTCTCTAATCTTTCCCTGTTAGCAAAAATACTACAGGACACACCCTAATAACTATTTCCCCACATTCATGACTATGTCCTTAGGAAATTTTCTAGATATGGAATTTCTGGGTCAAATACTTTGCAAAATTCTAGGGCTTCCCTGGTGGCGCAGTGGTTGAGAGTCCGCCTGCTGATGCAGGGGACACGGGTTCGTGCCCAGGTCTGGGAAGATCCCACATGCCACGGAGCGGCTAGGCCCTTGAGCCATGGCCGCTAAGCCTGCGTGTCCGGAGCCTGTGCTCTGCCACGGGAGAGGCCACAACAGTGAGAGGCCCGCGTACCACAAAAAAAAAACTCTAAAGTTTTCGGCATCTATTGCATACCCAGAAATTTTGCACCAAATTATACTCCCATAAGCGGTAGATACATGCCCATTCCTGCATCAGCTATTTTAGTTGGTGTTTTTAAAACTCTAACAGGGACTTTCCTGGTGGTGTGGTGGTTAAGAAGCCACCTGCCAATGTAGGGGACACGGGTTTGAGCCCTGGTCTGGGAAGATCCCACATGCTGCACAGCAACTAAGCCCCAGTTCCACAACTACTGAGCCTGCACTCTAGAGCCCACAAGCCACAACTACTGAGCCCGCGTGCCTAGAGCCCGTGCTCCGCAACAAGAGGAGCCATCTCACTAAGAAGTCCACGCACCGCAACAAAGAGTAGCCCCCACTCGCCACAACTAGAGAAAGCCCGCGCACAGCAACAAAGACCCAATGCAGCCAAAAACAAATAAATAAATAAATTAATTAAAAGACAAAAAAAAAAAAACTCTAACAACTTTGATATCCTTTTTCCTTTTAAATTTAGACCCATGATTCTTTCCTCCTGATTACTTTCTGCTGGTGGAGCCTCTGTCTTCTCTTTCCTGCCTCAAAGTGCCAAAGAGCTCTGAGCATCAGCAGTTTAGGAAAAATCTATAAAGTGTGCAAGGCTAGGAGTCAGAAGACCGAAGTCCACGCTCCACGCCCACATTTAGAAGCTGTGTGACTTTTGGTAAGTCACTTAATTTCACTGAGTGACAGTGTCCATGTCTGTTAAATAGAGATCTAGTCCTGCCCCGGTCTGCCTGCCTGCCAGGCTACGAAAAAGCACGAGAGGTGGATGTGAAAATCCTTTCTAAGAGATTAGCACCCACACACATGCCAGGGACACTTTGCATTTGCTCACTTAGCTTTGTCCACCGTGATAATCGGTCTCCCAAATGGCCCCAAGGAAGGATGCTTCCTGGTATTCATTCCCTTGCATGAATGCACCTGGCATGCAGTCCCCTCTCCTTGAATCTATGCTGGTCCTGTGTCCCATTTTTAACTAGCAGAATGCAAAGGAAGTGATACTGTGTGACTTCCAAAGCTGGACCATCTGCCTGAAGCTGTAGGAGAGACTCCAACAGAGAACAACCTTACTGGTCCCATCAATCCACAAAACCATGATAGGTAGTAATATGTTTTTGTTTTAAGGCACTAGGTTTGGGGCTGTATTGTTACACTGTAATGGATGAGCAAACACCTGCCGAATTTTCTTCTAGTACCCTGAATCCGGGAGCAGGTCTGAAGCTTAATGGTTAGGACTTCCCTGGTGGCGCAGTGGTTGAGAGTCCTCCTGCCAATGCAGGGGACACGGGTTTGATCTCTGGTCCTGGAAGATCCCACATGCCGTGGAGCAACTAAGCCCATGTGCCACAACTACTGAGCCTGCGCTCTAGGGCCCACGAGCCACAACTACAGAGCTCGCGTGCTGCAACTACTGAAGCCCGTGTGCCTAGAGTCCGTGCTCCACAACAAGAGAAGCCACCGCAATGAGAAGCATGTGCACCGCAACGAAGAGTAACCCCCGCTCGCCGCAACTAGAGAAAGCAACGAAGACCCAACGCAGCCAAAAAATAAATAAATAAAATTTTTTAAAAATTAAATAAAAAAAAAGAAAGCTTAATGGTTAAAAGTTGTCATCTTGGGAACCATACAATTTTTTGCCACCACCCTCTATGATATTAGGTAAATTATTAAACTCTCTGAGCCTTACTATACCAATCGGTAAAATGGGCATGATAATAGTACCTGCCTCATGGCACTGCTGAGAGGACCAAATTAGACAATGCACATAAAGCCCTTAGCATGTAGTCCTCAATGCATTTCAACTATAATGGTGGTGATAATCCCTGCTGATAAAGTGCCTCATTTATTTGCCTCCTTTAATTAAATTTCTTAAAAAGTGTATATCAAACTACCCTAAATTTTTTACCCCCTGCCTCGGCCACCATCACTGTGACACCTCCTCTGGGCATGCAAGGGACTCTCAACACTTCCAGCCTCGGAGATGTAGTACTGGTTAAAATTCCAAGGCCAGACTTAAGATATTCTAAGTGGGTTTCCAAAAGTGAGTTTCCTTAAAGAAATGTTTTACATATGTTGATGTCACTGATCAAATATTTACTTGATTTATGGCCACATTCTTGAAGTTTTCTGTATGGTCTCTCTTGCACCCATGTTTATTTAAAGGTTGAATCATACTTCTTATTCCTCAATGTCTCTATACTAAAAATTCTGAAGGTAAGAGCCAGGTATTTCTTAAAGACAGTCACATGGCTGAAATCATTGTTTCTAACAGACGCTCATTCACTTGCTCTAAAAACATCTATTGAGCACCTACTATGTGACAGACCCTGGCTAGGCAAGAGAGATGGAAAGGGAAGACAACCTCTGGCCTTCAGAATCTTACAGTCTGTTGGGGGTGGCGTGGATTGGGGGACAGAGTGACAGGCAAGGGAAAAATTATTATCCTACTGAGAGAAAAAGGCTGTGGAAGAGGGAGGTGTAAGAAATCATGGAATCTCACAGAAGAACATGCCCTGCCGTATCTTTAACCAGGCTTCCTGGCCTGGTGAGGGAGCAGATGGGAGTGGTAGACTCCTGCCCAGGAGCCATTCCCAAGCCCCTTCTTCTCTGACATCTAGGGGTGGCAATTGAGACAGGAGGGAAAGGGGTAGGGCACAACCTTTAAAAAAAATGACACAGCCAATGAGGACACGAATAAACTGGTTAGAACCGATTAGACCCAAGAGGGTGGAAGATTCGACTTCCAGTAGCCCTTGAGCCTCATTATACGCTCACTGTAATACATTAGCATACTAAATGACACACCCACAGGTGCCTCTACAGGTCCGACAGGTCCCATGCCAACCGGAAAAGGCCAAAAAGTGGGCAGTGGCCCAATTCCTGGAAATTCCCGCCCCTTCTCCAAGATAGTTGTAATAATCCTGCTTCTTGTTAGCCTGTGAAATTACCCAGCCCATAAAAACGAACCACCCCATGCCCCTGGCTGCTCTCACCTCCCGAGACAGTCCACACTCTCTCTGTGGAGTGTGTTCCTC